>NC_079492.1:40197541-41453374 GCF_020520425.1 Spinacia oleracea | reverse complement strand
CGTGCTGGGCCTTCGTCTAGCAAGCCTCGTCCGATGCTAATTCGTACGATACGCCTTCCGATTAAATTCCCGATTCCGGAATTCATTTCCGATACGAACAATATTTAATATTTCCGTTTCCGGAATTAATTTCCGTTTCGAACAAATATTTAATATTTCCGTTTCCGGAATTATTTTCCGATTCCGATAATATTTCCGATTCTGACAATATTTCCGTTTCCGGCAATATTTCCGATTCCGGCAATATTTCCATTTCCGATAATATTTTCCGATATGTACCATGTTTTCGTTTCCGGCAACATCTACGACTTGGATAATATTTATATTTCCGATACGATCCATATTTCCGTTTCCGGCAATATCATCGTTTCCGGAGTATTCATTTCTTGCTTGTGACGATCTCAGCTCCCACTGAAACCAAGATCCGTCGATTCCGAATATCCATAGATGGAGTATTTAATTCCATTAAATACTTGATCCGTTTACGTACTATTTGTGTGACCCTACGGGTTCAGTCAAGAGTAAGCTGTGGATTAATATAATTAGTTCCACTTGAACTGAAGCGGCCTCTAGCTAGGCATTCAGCTCACTTGATCTCACTGAATTATTAACTTGTTAATTAATACTGAACCGCATTTATTAGACTTAGCATTGAATGCATACTTGGACCAAGGGCATTATTTCTTCATGATCCCCCTCACATTCCAAGCTATGATCCTATCCATTGCTTCCAGAGGAGTCCCCTCCTCCAGTAGCACACTGCTGTGAGTTCACCCCACCACCATCATCCCCCTGATCCTCACCATGATTTGCACCAAGCACCTGAAAATGGTTGCCAACACTAACACCAGCAAGGCTATGGCTCACTCTCCTACTAGGATTTTGAACAGGTTGAAATTGTTGAACCTGTACACTACCATGAGTAGCTGGTGGAGGCACCACAACCTTTGGCACCCATATCCTCCTGCCCATGTTCTTTCTGCATTTAGCCACCTCATGCCCCATACCCTTGCACTGAGAGCACACCAATGGTCTCCATTCATACTCAACCCCAATCTCAGTCACACTCCCCTTCTCATTTATGAATTGTAATTTGTCAGGAAAAGCTTTCTCCACACTCACTTCAATCTGTACCCTTGCAAACAGGAGTTTATCCCTCTTCGCTGTAGCACTATCTACATGCTTAAGCGTGCCAAGTTTCCCAACAATCTTAGTGAAACTCTTTTCACCCCAGTACTTAAAATCTAGCTGGTGTAGCTTAACCCAAATAGGGATAGATCTCAAGTCCTCCTTTGAGAAATCCATATCCTATGTCCAAGCCTTAACAACAACAGGTTTGCTGTCAAAAAAAGGCCTCTTAGCAGCCAACACCTCATCGCGTCTAGCCATGGTTGTGAACCTAACAAGGAACACCCCTTTTGCAGCAACAACCACTTTTTCCACCCCCATACTTCTCCAGATTCGACGAACAAACCCCTCCATTACATGGATAGGGGGATTTTCTCCAACCACATAACACATAATCGCAGAGTTCTAGTAATCGATTTCCTCTTGGATATCTTCCAAGTCAATCACAGCAAGGTCCCCTGTTTCGCTCATGGGTACTCTGTTTATGGTGACATTAGTGCTCTCATTATTTACAGTGCTCTCATTATTTACAGTGCTCTCATTATTCACAATCATATCGTTCCATTTACAGTGCTCTCATTATTCACAATCATATCAGGATTTGCAGCACATTCAAAATCCGTATTAAGATTTCCCCTAATACTACCAAAACGCAAAGTTGAGGGAGAAACAGGGTTACCTTCGATTTCCTCAACCCATGGAATTGGGGATGATCTCGAATGAATTGCTGATAGCCATTCAGAGAAAGATCGTCTAGTACTAGCTTGTTGTTGCAATTCACGCAATGAATCCGTCGGTGACAAAATCACCCCAAATCCATCGTCTCCAACAATCTGGGTATCAACAGTGGGTTGTGCCAAATCCCCAATTTCCGTATCCGAATCATCCAGAACAGATGCATTAGGTCCAGTGCGGTGGTTTTTAGCTTTTCCGTGGTTCGATTTGGTTGCTTTCGTCCGAGCTTTAGCCTTCCTTGCCATGGCGTCACTGCTAAGCAAGCTGAGCAGGAGAGAGGGCTAGAGAGAGAAACGCGCAAACCTTTAATTCTTTATTAACGTCGCTTGAATAGAGTAGTCTTGTCCTACTAGGATTAGATTAATTAAACCCCTTAGGATTCTAGTTAATCTTAACCTCTTAGTATTTTAGAAATAATCAAACACTATTGTATTAGATTTATTCTAAAATTCTGGTTTAAGTAGGATTAGGAAAACGACTAGCTTGAGGCCCAAGCTACTTGCCGCACAGGTACGCTTGGCGCCCAAGCCCTTCTAGTCGCACCCGCCAAGGCAGCGGGCTGGGCTGCACCACGCGTGGATTGAAGCCCACGATGTTGCTGCTCCTTGCCTATCGCGCGCGCATGTCTACTGGGAGTTGGGCATGGCGCTTGCGCTGGGCCTTGTGGGCTTGCTCGTTGAGAAATCGCTCGACGTGCTTCCGATTCGTTTTCCGATTCCGGAATTCATTCCCAATTCGAACAATATTTACGTTTCTGACAATATTTCCGATTCCGACAATATTTTCTAATTCGACAATATTACCGATTCCGCTAATATTTCCTTCTCCGACAATATTTCCGATTCCGGCAATATTTCTATTTCTGTTAATATTTTCCGAAACGAACCATATTTCCATTTCTGGAAGTATCTTGGACTTCGATAATATTTATATTTCCGTTATTAACCATATTTCAGTTTCCGGAATATCTTCATTTCCGGCAAATATTCTTTCTTTTCCTTTTGATGATTTCAGCTCCCACTGGAACCAAGATCCATCACTTTCCGAATGTCCATAAATATAGTATTTACTAAATATTTTATTCACCTAAATACTTGATCCGTTCACGCACTATTTGTGTGACCCTGCGGGTTCGGTGAAGAATAAGTTGTGGATTAAGGCCCTGTTCTTCTGAACTTTGTTTGGCTGAAATGAATTGAACTGAATGGAACTGAATGAATAGTAAATATTAAATTATAAATAATAAATAATAAATAATAAATAATAAATAATAAATAATAAATAATAAATAAATAATAAATAATAAATAATAAATAATAAATAATAAATAATAAATAATAATAATAATAATAAATAATAAATAATAAATAATAAATAATAAATAATAATAATATAATAAATAATAAATAATAAATAATAAATAATAAATAATAAATAATAAATAATAAATAATAAATAATAAATAATAATAATAAATAATTAAATAATAAATAAATAATAAATAATAAATAATAATAATAATAATAAATAAATAATAAATAATAAATAATAAATAATAAATAATAAATAATAAATAATAATAATAAATAATAAATAATAAATAATAAATAATAAATAATAAATAATAAATAATAAATAATAAATAATAAATAATAAATAAAATAATAAATAATAAATAATAAATAATAAATAATAAATAATAAATAATAAATAATAAATAAATAATAAATAATAAATAATAAATAATAAATAATAAATAATAAATAATAAATAATAAATAATAAATAATAAATAATAAATAATAAATAATAAATAATAATAATAAATAATAAATAATAAATAATAAATAATAAATAATAAATAATAAATAATAAATAATAAATAATAAATAATAAATAATAAATAATAAATAATAAATAATAAATAATAAATAATAAATAATAAATAATAAATAATAAATAATAAATAATAAATAATAAATAATAAATAATAAATAATAAATAATAAATAATAAATAATAAATAATAAATAATAAATAATAAATAATAAATAATAAATAATAAATAATAAATAATAAATAATAAATAATAAATAATAAATAATAAATAATAAATAATAAATAATAAATAATAAATAATAAATAATAAATAATAAATAATAAATAATAAATAATAAATAATAAATAATAAATAATAAATAATAAATAATAAATAATAAATAATAAATAATAAATAATAAATAATAAATAATAAATAATAAATAATAAATAATAAATAATAAATAATAAATAATAAATAATAAATAATAAATAATAAATAATAAATAATAAATAATAAATAATAAATAATAAATAATAAATAATAAATAATAAATAATAAATAATAAATAATAAATAATAAATAATAAATAATAAATAATAAATAATAAATAATAATAATAAATAATAAATAATAAATAATAAATAATAATAAATAATAAATAATAAATAATAAATAATAAATAATAATAATAATAATAAATAATAAATAATAAATAATAAATAATAAATAATAAATAATAAATAATAAATAATAAATAATAAATAATAAATAATAAATAATAATAAATAATAAATAATAAATAATAATAATAAATAATAAATAATAAATAATAAATAATAAATAATAAATAATAAATAATAATAATAATAATAAATAATAAATAATAAATAATAAATAATAAATAATAAATAATAAATAATAAATAATAAATAATAAATAATAAATAATAAATAATAAATAATAAATAATAAATAATAAATAACCAAATAATAAATAACCAAATAATAAATAACCAAATAAATAAATAATATTTTTTTTTTGTACTTATGATGTTTATATAGAAATATTTACATCGTTATTTTGCAACTTTACAAGCGCATATGTCATTATTGTAGTAGTGATAATTTTAGCAATATCAATAAGAATTAAAAGATTAAAAGTATTAATTATAATGTTAATATTTATAACAATACTCATAATAATAAATAATAACTACAATAATCATAATTATTTATTAATTACAATAATTACATATAACATTAATATTATAATAGTAATTTTTTAGTAATAATAACGATATAATAATAATAATAATAACACTAAGTAATAATTGTCAATTTTAATTGCAATATCAAGAATAAAAATAACTACAAAGAAAGATGAATCTGTTCTTTTGAATTGAACTGAATGAAGTTGAACTGAACTGAACTGAACTGAACTGAACTGAACTGAACTGAACTGAATGGAGCTGAAATGAACTGAACTGAACTAAATTGAATGGACCTGAACTGAAATGAACTGAATGGAACTGCAATAAAGTCCAAAAGAACAGGTTGGAACCTCACTCTGACTAAAAAGAGTCACCCGAGCCTTGGTCCGGGCAGACTTCAACTTATTGACCACCTTGACCAAGGTTCTAGCGCCTAATACGACACGTACAAAGAAAAACGACAAGTAGACATTACTAATCGTTCCTTGGACATACCTTGCATTAAACAAGTGTGTTTCAAGCTATTCATAAATTTGGTAGCCAGATGATTTCTGTTCATCACGAACATGCAAAACATATGTCAAGCATCATAGCACAAAGCCAATCCCGTAGATATGCTTGGGGGCTTGAAGAAAGCACCTCGAAATTTCTCTGAATGTGGATTTTATCGCAAATTCTCGATGCTAATGCTACACATATGTCATATAGAGAAAATCCTAGTGTTCAGTTGCATGGAATGAGCCTTAATTTGCTAATCCCTCATCTCAACTCTAAGCAAGGTTAACTACTTAGAACTTGAAAGTCGCTCCAAACTAATAGGGCAATAAGACATTGTGAGCTTATGAGAACTCCGATCATCCAGTTGCATCGCACATACAGGATAATCACTCTGCCCATATCCGTTCGTACAATTCTACCATTGTTGTAGAGGACTCTAAAAAGACATAAGAAAATTTCTACCACAAGAGAAGAAAGCAAAGGTAAACACTCAGGGGATGAAACCCCGAAATCCTCTACAAAAACGGGGCACCCGTGGCAAGTTCTTTCCGCAAACCCCAAGTACCCACGAGGTATACCCCTCGTGGCGCTGCATCTTACAGAGACTCTTCGCATCTACAACATTGAACAAAAACAAAAAAACAAACAGTTAAAATCTCACATAATACGAGACGATACAAAGTAAGCAAATCCTTGCACTTACCTGAGTAGGACTCGTAGTCTCTAACATCTCCTGCAACACCAACAGGTTAAGTTGCCTCTTCAGTTGCCTCGCAGCATCCCTAGCAAGTAACGATGGGATATCCGTAGTTCTCCCTCCCCGACCAAGGAATGAGAAAAGGCAAACTCTCAAAGGCCCACAACTGCAACCAGACAACAGTAAATAAGGCTAAGAAGAACAATCTACGAATTAGCATTCCAAAAAGTAGAGAGGCATCATACCTCAACCCAACAAATAGCACATACTATTTCTGAAGGTCCAAGTATCCAAATTCATAACAAGTTTGTCTTACTTGGCGGAGTCAGGCAACTTTGTCCCCTGAGTACGAACATGCTACTAAGTTCAAATTGGTAGCAAAACAAATACATGCAAAAGTGATCAAAAACAACTCCAAAGTGAAAATTCATGCACAACCCATGTAAACCACAAGCAAAAAGTCAAGAACACCTACATTGTGTCACGACATCAATTATAGGCACACTTGGGGGCTAATTTTGAGATAAATCAATAAACTTGTGAAAACCAACACGATAGACACTTATACATGTTATAAACATCGCATGCAAGCAAACAGTTGCAAGAAATTGGGGCAAAATAAAGAAACCCCAAATCAATTTGAGCATAAACTTCTACACCAATTTTACTCAAAATTAAACCAAAGAGTCAAGCAAAATCTGAATTACTTAGGCTTTATTCTGTTCACCTTATTTCCACTTATTTCAGGAAAAATAAGTTCAGATAAGTTCAGTTAAGTTTAGATAAGTTTAGATAAGTTCAGATAAGATAAGTTCAGGAAAAATAAGGGTTGACCAAGTACAATCTATAACTAAATAAGTTTTGATAAGTTCTAATAAATTCAGATAAGTTCAGTTACGTTCAGATAAGTTCAGATAAGATAAGTTCAGGAAAAATAAGTGACAATCGGGTGAATTGAACTCATCCTTACATGTTAGTAATCTAGGACGACTTGGGAACGAATTTGGTGAAGAAATCGGCAAAATCCGAGAAAAATGGGCAGCAAGAGTTAAGAGAAAATGCGAAATCGCGAAGAACAACAACGAGGAAATGACTGACGAGAACCCGAAACCTATATATGCATTTTTAGTAACTACCATTATTAGTTTTCATGCTTAAACAACTACCAGAAATAGTAAACGCACAAGACAAATTAAGCGACTACATTGCATTACAATTAATCCTTGAGGAAAGATAAAGGCTCGGTATCCTTAAAAGAGATGAAACCGTGAATGAGATATAAGATTCGGAATAAAATTGGATAAGTCTGGAAAAGTGGAAGTGAAACACCGGTGCATGTTATTTCTAGCGCTAGGCACCCATGCGCCACTAATATTCCAGCGCACCAAAGCCAGCGCGAGGAAGTTTTGGCGCAATAGTTTGGTTCTCACCTAATCACGACAAAGATAAAGTTTTAAACATCTCAACATGAATAACATCTGGCACCCATCTAACTAGCGCCAGGAAATAATAAACGCTCCTGATCAGAGTGTTATATATATTCTGGCGCTGCTGGTTGTTTCACAAAAAGCTCAATCTCTTCAAACGTCACTCTTATTCGGTCGGTTACACCTCAATCCTTATATAAATGGCAAAGAAACTGCAGCTGCTACCCGTATATAAAGAATGCACGCACTGGAAAATTCAAGCGCAACAAATGCACGCCAGAAAATTCTAGCGCATAATTATTCTCATTCAGAAAACTGTTAGGACACCTTGTCCTTCGTATACCGCAAATAACCGTCATCTTTACTCTATTTTCTTCCCGCAGAAAGAGTAACGGTTTTTCATATTATTATTTCCTATAATAATAAACTTATTTCGTTGGCCCACTGATAGGAAGCGACATTTCGGGAAATAACCGTGCCCCACTTTAGGTAACGGTTTTCTAAAAAAATACTACTCATTTTTAAGTTCAAGTTAGAAGTCCAGATCTTCTTCCCATTAGAGGTCCCGATCCTTGTCTCAAGTTAGAAGTCCAAATCTTCTTCCCATTAGAGGTCGCAATCCTCGTCCCAACTTAGAAATCCAGATTTTCTTCCCATTAGAGGTCCCGATCCTCGTCTCAAGTTAGAAGTCCAGATCTTCTTCCCATTAGAGGTCCCGATCCTCGTCCCAAGTTAGAAATCCAGATTTTCTTCCCATTAGAGGTCCCGATCCTCGTCTCAAGTTAGAAGTCAAGATCTTCGTCCCATTAGAGGTTCTGATCCTCGTCCCAAGTTAGAAATCCAGATTTTCTTCCCATTAGAGGTCCCGATCCTCGTCTCAAGTTAGAAGTGAAGGAAATAATGCCCTTGGTCCAAGTATGCATTCAATGCTAAGTTTAACAAATGCGGTTTAGTATTAATTGATTAAAAAAGTTAATAATTCAGTGAGATCAAGTGAGCTGTATGCCTAGCTAGAGGCCGCTTCAGTTCAAGTGGAATTAATGATATTAATCCACATCTTACTCTTGACTGAACCCGTAGGGTCACACAAATAGTACGTGAACGGATAAAGTATTTAAGTGAATATATTATTCATTAAATACTCTATTTATGAACATTCAGAAACGACAGATCTCGGTTCCAGTGGGAGCTGAAATCGTCAAAAGGCAAAATATAGAATGCTCCGGAAATGATGATATTGCCGGAAACAGAAATATGGATCATGACGGAAATATAAATATTATCCAAGTCGTAGATGTTGCCGGAAACAGAAACATGGCTCGTATCGGAAAATATTATCGGAAATAGAAATATTGCCGGAATCGGAAATATTGCCGGTACCGGAAATATTACTGGAATCGGAAATATTGTCGGAATCGGAAATAAATTCCGGAATCGGAAATATTAAATATTTGTTCGAATCGGAAATATTAATTATTTGTTCGAATCGGAAATATTATATATTTGTTCGAATCGGAAATGAATTCCGGAATCGGAAAACAAATCGGAAGCGCGACGTGCGAACGATCGACGAACGAGCTTGCGAGACGCAAGGCCAAGAGCAAGCGCCAGGTCCAGCGCCCAACGAGATGGGCCGCATGCTTGCTGCCAGCGCCCAGCGTGCATGGGCCAAGCAAAGCATCAACACCACTTGTGGACTTGCGAGCTGCGGGTTGTGGGGCTGCATGCTACACGACCAAGGCTTGGCCGACTAGGATCACTTGCTTGTCAAGTAATCGTGTTTTCCTAATTCTACTCAATTTGGATGATTTAGTTAAATCTGAAATACTTAAGTATTTTATTAAACCTAAAATTCTAATGATACTATTTAACTAGAATCCTAATGGATTTAGTTAATCGATTCCTAGTAGAATTCTAACTCCGTTATTTCCACCCTATAAATATATGGTTCATGATCACAATTTATAATGCAATCAATAGTATTCCAATACATTAAGTTCAAGAGAGAATTTAATATTTGCCTAACATTATAGTGAGTTTCCCGAGTGCAAATAAAACCTTAGAGAATATTCTAGTTGGTTGAATCTAAGGCAGATCCGAATGTGTTGTGGACTATCTACGGAGGGGCGACATTTGGAGTCTTATACTTGTTCTTGTACGGTTCGGGAGCAGCTAGGGAAGGTACGCATCACATTGTATGTATCCTGATTATGCTAATTGACTATTTGGCAATTAATTTGGATTCCCGACTTTATGGTTTTTCCGCATGAATTATTTTATTTATATTATTCATAACCCAAGAAGAACTCCAGATCTTCTTCCAATAAGAGGTCCCGATCCTCGTCCAAAGTTAGAAATCCATATTTTCCCATTAGAGGTCCCGATCCTCAGAAGTCCCAATCTTCTCCCAATTAGAGGTCCCGATCTTCTCCCAATTAGAGGTCCGATCCTCAGAAGTCCCGATCTTCTCCCAATTAGAGGTCTCGGTCCTTAGAAGTCCCGATCTTCTCCCCATTAGAGGTCCCGATCCTCAGAGGTTCTGATCCTCGTTCCCAGTAGAGGTCCCGATCCTCAGAGGTTCTGATCCTCGTTCCCAGTAGAGGTCCCGATCCTCGTTCCCAGTAGAGGTCCCGACCCACGTTCCCAATAGAGGTCTCCATCCTCGTTCCCAGTAGAGGTTTACCCGTTCCTCGTTCCCAGTTAGAGGTTACCCGATCCTCGTTCCGAATTAGAGGTTACCCGTTCCTCGTTCCCAGTAGAGGGTTACGCGTTCCTCGTTCCCAGTAGAGGTTTTACCCGTTCTTTGTTCCTAGTAGAGTTTTACTTATTACTCGTTCTCAATAGAGGTTTACCCATTCCTCGTTCCCAGTAGAGGTTTAGCCGCTCCTCATTCCCAGTAGAGGTTTTCCCGTTCCTCTTTCCCAATAGAGTTTTACCCGTTCCTCGTTCCCAGTTGAGGTTTACCCGATCCTTGTTCCCAATTTGAGGTTTTACACGAATCTTGTTCTCAATTTGAGGTTTACCCGATCCGCGTCCTCGTTTGAAGTTATCCCTTCCCACGCTAGAAAATGTCTTTTATCCCATTTTATCTTTTTCCCGTATTCAGTCATCCGAAGTTAAGTTGAGAATCCGTTTTCAAAAAACTCCCTTCACCGTTTGAACATTTTCAATGACTCTATGAGAAGTCAGTTCAAGTCAGAAGATGCCCAATGACTCATGAGGGAACTGTTGACATTCCTAGTGATGACCCTTAAGTCAAATGTTATCACTTGGGGGCTCGTGAAACCCTCGCTTAAATTTGGTCTTAACCAGACTGAGTTTCAGATGCACTCTGTCTACCAATACTTTGATTATCGTCTTGTCTAGACTCAATCAAAGTGGGGCTAACTGTAGACGCCTACATTTTTCCCTAAGCCCGAAGCGGTGGGTTCGATGATAAAACTATAACCCACTTGTCAGCAATGCACTCTGATTAGTTGAAGAACGGCCCTCGACTGACTAAAGAGACCATCCGGAGCAGAACTTGTTAAATATAGTAACTTACATAAATAGAAAACTTCCTAAAATAGACTTGAGACATACTTAGCCTCATTCGCATCCTGATACGGCTTAGTATGTGGTTACATCGATAAAATGATAGAATACAATTGTCTGCATTACAGCACACCTGTATGCGCCACAATATTCTAGTGCTTGCCTTCAAGCTCTAGAATAACATAGCTTGAATAATAGCACTTCTCAAACTCATAATTATTGGGCACAATACATGTAAATGTTACTCCAAGTTACTTAAACATGCTTACGAGTGCCTAAAATACGCTCGTTAGCCCGTTTAGCAAATGATACGTCCTTACAAAGTCAAAATCTGTCTTATAAATTATGATTTGGATCATGCACATCACATGATTATATAGGCCTTGGAATAAGCTTTCCTTGGACTTATCACAAGCCAAATTCTATTTAAAATGAATAAGTTATAAGGCTTTTACTTGGGCTTTGCCAAAATAGACAGACCTCAACTCTTTGGGCCATAACTCGAGATTTTCGAAGCCCATTGATGCGAGACTGGCGACATTGAAAAGATGGATTCCGTATCTTTCCAACAAGATATTATTTTCAAGAATCCTAGTTTGTATGAAAAAGTTATGAGCTGTCAAAGATTAAATTTTCCAGAAATCCGCAGATATTTTTGCGCCTGAAATTTCTAGTGCTGGCATATATGCGCTAGAAATTTCTAGCGTACACACGACCAGCGCCACTTTTTTCTAGCGCTGCCATTTGATTCTAACTAAAATTCAAACTCTTCAAAATTCTATCTTATGTGCGCTAGAAATTTCTAGCGCTACAGTGACGTGCTCCACTTTATTCTAGCGCACTCATGGCCAGCGCCAATTTTTTCTCGTGCTGCCATTTGATTTTCCCCGAAACTCGAATTATTCAAATGTATATCTTATTTCGACTACCTACACTATAAATAAATCCCTTATGCACCCCAATTTCAATCATCAATTCAGTCTCACTCCTCTGATATTCTGAATTCTCTCCTCCCTCTCTGGTATAACTAAATCTATGTTAAAGTCTCATCCCATATTCGTAATAGTTATGTCATATTAACTATTGTTAAGCAGAACTCTGTCTGTATAAGTATTCAAACTATCCTAATTGCTACCGAAGTTCTAGCCAATTTATAAGCCTAAACCCAGGAATCTAAAATGAAACTCTGCCGAAATTGAAGGAAGGATCAGGATCTGAAAGTCGGTATAAAGGTTGTTCTAAAGCTAAAAGGAGGCTCTGCTAAGGCAAGGGGTAGGTGTTCATGAGAACCGCAGTATAGCCTACGTTATACTGTAACCTAGAATCTACATTTGTACTGCTTTCATCATCATATAAATCTGTTCACATATTCTGTTTATTTAATCACGCCTAATAAGATAATTTCTAGACAAATCTCATTTTTGCAAAGCACCTTTAATCAATAAAAATCACTATTTTGACGTTTTTTAGTTAATTATATGTGCTTTAAAACTAACTCAGATTAGTAATGTAGCATAACGCATATCCCTTTCGTCTTAGCATTGGACTAGTAAGGACCGTCGCGTGGGCTAATATTGGGCAATCCCCGTATTAGTAAACGTCCCTCAAACTCTCAATCTCTACTCTGCTTGATGTACGTTGAGCGATCTCCACAACAGGGATCAGAAGGGAAACTATGGCCGTTGTGAGTCAAATATTTTTGCACTTCAGGCGTATCACGATAACCGGGTTTTGTCAGTTTTCTTCAATGTTGTTGTAAAACTGAATGGCGATTCCTAAAGACTAGTAAAAAGAGGATAACTCCCACAGTTAGTTCCTATTTACTTAATATGATTGCCACATCCATAGGGGAAAGTCGTGCGGGCCATATTCTTTAAATGCCCGTCGTGTTTTTGACCCCCTCACAATATGATACCAAGGAAGTTTGATTGCTAGGTCATTCTCTTTAAACAATAACTTATAGGTGGAAACGGAATTGTAAATTTCTTTCACTTGTTCCTTGTTTTCCTATTTCTTGTACCCTTTCTTATAGTCTTAAGCATTGACTTCTCTAGTGTTGAATTTTATACTTTGTTAGACATGTCCAATGTCACTTTAACAAAATTCTTACCATTTTATTTATGTTGAATATTTTGCTTCAACAAGATGATCTTACCATAAGCTTCTAAAGTTCTCTAAGCATCGATCTATTCGAATGTCTAGGGACTAGACTCATTCGAGAATTAAATGGACAAAGATATTAAGTTGTTAACCATTGGTAAAGTTGAGTGTTAAACTCAATGCTTTATGAACTCAAAACTACATTGTATGTTGAATCCAAGCACCAATTGGTTTGCCATTCGACTTTTTTAGTCGAAAACAATCATAAAAGTCTCTATAAGAAACGTACATTTTAAATTTCTCATTTTCTCATTTCCGTGAATTGTTCTTGGATTCACTACTAATCGAGGAAATTTAATGTTATCCTTACAAAAGGGTTTATTGCAGTAAAAGATATTTAATTATAAACAATAATTAAATCATACATTGAAGCATGCAAAGTCTAAAAAATTTTCATGAGTAATAACTTGAAAATTAAAGCAATCATGCAATTTAAACAAGTCATTGGCATTTTATTTGAAATATTTAGTTCCGACAGGTGTGAATAAAATGAATCCAAGCCCAAAATCATTAAAGAATTAAGCACTTTATGTATTCAGCTTAACTCTAAAATATTTTAGGTAAGAAAAAATCGGTGATAATAGTCTAGAAACTATTCTTGGTTGATAGGTACGTCTAAGAACTTATAGGAAAACCTATCCCATTTTCCACGACATAAAAGGACTCCTTACTTATATCGTTGAGTTCAACTAAAATCAACATGTATTCAAAACTAATGTGTACCTTACCCCTTTGAAATCAATAAGTAACACCTCGCTATGGAGGAAAACTATTACTAGTTGATTTAAAGGTGAGAATAAGTGTTATTTTGGAATAACACCTTATAACTCAATTTTTACATTTTGGAACTTAATGCTTTTACTATGTTGGTTAGATTTTAGTTGAACCAAAAATCCTTAATCATGAAACATAATCAAGCTTGAATCTCATGCATAATATCAAGACACGTATAAAGCAATAAATAGCTTAAAACATGCATAAGATTTAAAGGTGATCTAATATGACCCGGCTTCATCTTGAAGCTTCAACTTCAAACTCCCTCTTGAAAATGGATTGGAAACTACGTTCTTGAATTTCACCATGGGAGGCGCCATTTTCATCAAATAGGATTTGCAATAATTAAACTAATTACAACAAATTGATGGTACGCATACCATATTGAAATAAAAACCATGGTCATTAGACCATATTTTTTTACATTCAAAATTAATGGTACGCAGACCATATTTTCTATCCTATTTCGGCCATACTAGCCACTTTTCGCAACCTGTAAAACAATATAATTTCAATATACCATTCACCCATTCATTTATCAATGAATGGCCCACTTAGCAAGTTAGCAGAAAAATATGCATCACATAAAAATTTGCAACAACTAATCAAGGCTCAAGAATCTACAAATTATTTGACCTTATTAATACTAATCAAGTTGTTAACCTTAAAGGAATAAGGACCTAATCAAGAGTTAATCGAATGTAAATAAAAATGCTCCCACTTAAACCATAAAATGTATGCTTTTAATTTTTAAACATAAAATGATTTTCCAAGTCCAATCGGAAAAACGCATATTTAATTAAAGCTTTAAATCTCATATAATATTTATTTTAAATCCCTTAAATTAATTTTAGCTGATTAAATTGAATTAATTATAATTTATTCAAGGTTTTAATTTTATTAAATAATTAGTATAAAATTAATTATAATAATTAAACTACTAAAAAAATTAAATTCCGAGAAAAATTATAAGCACGAAATTAAAATTAATTAAGTTCGTATTAAAAACGAACCATTGGGCTAAGGCAAGGCCATGGGCGTGGCCCATCCCTCGCCAAAGCCATTGCAGCAACAACGCCCATGGGTCGTGTGCATGACTGCAGCGCTCATGGGCCTGCTCATTGCTTGGTCGCAGTAGTATAGCAAGAAGCATAGCATAGCAAACATCGCAGCACAACAGCTTGGCACAGGGCCAGCGCTCGCTGGCTCGACCCAGCGCTCGCTGGTGCGACCCATCGCTTGTTGTTGTGACCCAGCGCTCACTGCTTGCCTTGTCGTCCCCTTCGCTTCACTCGCACAAGGCTGCACATAGCACCAATGTGCCGCGTGCGCCCCTGTACTCTTGCGTGCCACACCACACAGCGCACATGTAATACCTCGTATTTTTCTATAATTATAAATATATTTTATTATATTTATAAAACATTTCGTGTATTTTTATAAATTAATTTCATTTAATAAGAATTAAATGCGCTTTTATTATAATTAATTTAAATATTAATTATTTCGAAAACGGAATTTTATTAAATAAATTCAAGGAATTTATTTAATCGGGAATTGTTGGGTCGTATTTCAAAAACGAATTTAATAAACTTAAAGCCCGGTCGTTTTGTTTTAATTAAACCCAACAAAGATTGCAATGGATTTAATGAATTGAGCCCGGTAATAAGCCCAACTCAAACTACCATAACCTAGCCCACATGGGAGAGAAAAACTATAAATAGACCCTCTCATTAAACCCTCACAAACTTCACACTCCCTCTCTCTCCCTCTTTCTTGAGGCACACCCCACGCCTCTCCTCTCTCTTTTCGTCCGACTACCTTGCAGCCCAAGGCATGAGTTGTGTCGTGCGTGTGTGCCCAGCCCGTGCGCCCAAACCTTGCTGCCCCTCTCTTCGTGCCTCGCCCCACAGCGCAGCACCATAGCTGTTGTTGTGTCGTGTGTGCCGTGTCCCGCAGCCCTGTGTCCCGCAGCCCGCAGCCCCACGTCCCGTCGTGCGCTGAGCCTCGTGCTCGTGTGTGCGTTGTGCCCCTGCTGTGCGTTGTGCCTTGCTCTCCTGCCCTATCCCTCGCGCGCGCGCGCCTTGCTGGTGTGTTGCTTGCGCTGCTGCGTTGTTGTTGTTGATTGTTGTCGTGTGTGTTGATCGGCACACACACACGATTAATTAATCTTTGTGTGTGTGTTGATCAATGGTTTAATAAAATTATTTTTTCAAAAATATAAATTTTCAGTTTTTTTAATTGATTTAATTATTGTGATTAAGTTTAATTATTGGATTGTTTAGATTAATTAAAACGGTTATGAACACAGTATTGGGTTAGTAGTATGTTTTAATTAAAGAAATTGGTTTTGATGATTGAGTTTATAATTTTCAGATTTTATATGTTTATAAAGTGTTGATTTTTGAAGTCAAAACATGTTTTCGGATTAAACCATTGTTAGGGTTTTTGTTTCAAATTGATTGAGCAATTGATTTAATGACAATTTAAATTATGGGAATCAATCTAAATTTTCAGAATGTTTATAAGCTTTAAAAGGTTGGTTTTAAGGGTTTTAAAGCTAAAAAGTCAATGTTTTCATGCTAGGACTTGAGTTGACTATTTGAGACTATTAAATTACCAATTAATGAATGATTTCTAATTAAACTAAGAGTTTTAGTTTCTTAAATAGTTGCTGGAAATTTAGTAAAGATGGATAATAATTTAGTTCTCTTGTTTTGTTTATAGGAGTTGATTTCTAGTGAGTCGTGATTCGCACAGTGGCCCCCGTACTTAGGTATTCCAGGTACGTACAAGACTATGGTGACCACCCATCCCTTGAGGACTTTGTGAAGTGAATTAAATGCGAATCATGTGAACTTATGTTGTTATGAATTCATGTTTGATGATTGGGAATGAATATGTTATTATGAATTCATGTTTAATGTTGAGAACGAGCATGTTGTTATTATTGTTGAATCTATATGAACGAGCATGTTATGAATTGAATTATGCTTTATAGATTCTATTGAACTATCATGTAATGGACTTTTATAATCATTGAATTATGTCAAGCATGTTGTTCAAGTTGGTTTGCATGTATGAGTAGTGCGCATGCAAGTTGTTATTATTATTATGCTATAGTACAGGATGTTTAGCATAATTATTGAGCCAATCGAATGTTGCCAGTGAGAAACATATATTCTACCAAGGGGTAGAATATGTTAGAGAGTCTATGTGAATTGAATTAAGGACAATTCGTGCTAAGGGCACACCCCGCTTGTTAATAGGCAATGTCGGGTTATCTCAAACAGTGTTTTTGAGAAGGAACAATGGGAGTAATTTCAATTGAGTCTATGTTTGATCACAAGTCCTAAAGAAGTAAAATAATGAAGTGTCATTGTTGGATTGTTTAATTGTTCAATTGTTTGTATGTTGTGTCTTGAGTAGAGTCTTGAGTCGCCTTGAACATAATATATTAATTAACGTAAACTGTAACCCAAAAGAGCTTCAAAACTCTTGGAACGTATATACCTTGAGTATGAACAATGGGGGGAGACTTGCCGGAAAACTTGTACTCCTCGAATGATACAAGACGTTGTTTCATTCTTCTTTTATGCCGTTGTGCATTGGAATTCCTTTCGATATGGCCCGACTGTCGGTAGTAGCCCGACTTATTTTGGTGTATGGTTGGCTCCCATCACCCTTTTCTTTCCTTTTGAGGATACTTTACTTTACCCGTTCGAAGCTACTTTTTATTAATCTGTGAGTCAAGAGTCGTGTCAAGTGTCGATTCTTGTCTCCATGTTTGTTTGTTTGTTTATTACATGGCTTTTGCATGTTGATTATGTAATTGTCGAGTGAAGCATGTTAGGATAGAATGTTATTCTAGCTTGTCGTACTCAGCTTTTGCTGACTTCATGCTTCATATCTTCCGGTCATGGCCTTTGCCTTAATGACCCTATGATGATCCATCAATTGCATTTGCGTTGTTGGGGAGTAGATTTTTAATAAGCAGGTTTGTAGAGATAACTTGCGGGAGAAGTTATCATGGGATTCGTGTTGAGAGTTTAATCTTCCGTATTTATAAACTCTACTTTTATTTATAGTCATGACTACTACTATTGCTACTATTTTCAGTTAATGGATTTCCAATGGTTTGTTTTAGTTTGGGCCGCAACGGTTCCAACTTGTTTTAATGACCATTAACTATTTATTTAATGTGTTTGAAAGTTAGTTAATTCCGCTGCGTAATTCTGGTAAATAGCCTTAGCCGTTATCACGGTGGCGATAATATCTTGGTAATTCCTGTGTTTTAAGTCAGAAAATGTTTTATAAAAAGCAAGGAATTATTAGGGTGTTACAGCACACCACGAGCATCCATCACTTGTATGTTGTGCGCCCATGCTAGGCAGCAGCGTCCATTAAGGGCACTCGTACGTTCTTGGCCCTTGTGGCCTTGTACGTACGTGCAAGATCGTGAAAGCTTTATAAAAATTAAAAAAATTATATTTTAAATATTATGAAAAATTAATAAACTATATTAATTTCATAAAATTTGGCAAAAAATCGAAAATTTATTATTTAAAACAATTTTCGATTGCATGATTTATAGGGATTAAAATCTATGTCATAAAATTTTATAGATCCATACTTTAACAAATTTTGTGGTGGTTTTTAATCATAGGATCCCAATTAAATTATCAATTAATTATGAAAATCAAAACAAATTCCAAATTATTTGAAATTCAACAAATTAATTATAATTACAAATTATGTTGCATAATTAACGAATTTAGTCCTAATTTTTTTTAAACATAAGAAGTAGGTCATTTATTAATTCAATATTTACATACAAAATTCGCAAATATTTAATTTAACATCATAAAAATTACAAATTTTGCGTTCGAAAAACTAAAAGCTCCAAACCTCCGAAAAGTCATAGGTAGGCTTCGAATTTGGGAATTCTGGATTCGGCTCAAAAATACCCTTTTTGTCAAAATTTTAAAACGTTGTTTACATGCGAAATACACTATAAAACATAAGATTTTGATCATTATTGACAAAACTGCCGAAAATCCTGCGAACATAGAATTAAATAATCGCATGCATTTGCAATTATTTACATACACAAAATTAATTCACCCCTTTAATTTATTGCAAATTTATAAAATTTAATCCATGTTAATTTAATTTATCATGCATTTAATTAGAGGCTAGAGATACCACTACAAGGTTATGAACAATATAATTCATGCGGAAAAATCATAAAACCGGGAATCCAAATTAATTGCCACATAATCAATTAGCATAATTTTGTATACATACTATGTGATGTGTGCCTTCCCTAGCTGCTCTCAAACCGAATAAGAACAAGTATAGGGATCCAAATGTTGACCCTCCGTAGATAGTTCACAACACGTTTGGATGCGCCTTAGGTTCAACCAACTAGGATATTATCTAAGGTTTTATGTGCACTCGGGAACTCACAATAAGTGAAAGGAAAACTCTTAAATTCGGTTTAATTCAATGTGTGTTGTATGTTCTATATTTTGTGATCATGGATCACATATATATAGGGGAGGAATAGAGTAGTCTTGTCCTACTAGGATTAGATAAATTAAACCCCTTAGGATTCTAGTTAATCTTAACCTCTTAGTATTTTAGAAATGGAAAAATTGACATAAATAATCCCAACTTTCACACATCTTCTAAAAATAATCCCAACTTTGGACTATTTTCGAATAATCCAAACTTTAGGGGTTACCTTCTCAAAATAATCCGAAATCTTTTTTTCTTGTCATTACTAATCCATTTTAGGTCTATTGTACATAGGCAAATTGATAGTTTGGATTATTTTGAGAATGTAACCCCTAAAGTTTGGATTATTCTAAAATAATCCAAAGTTGGGATTATTTTGAGAAGATGAGTGAAAGGTGGGATTATCTATGTCAAATTTTCCTTAGAAATAAAATAATCAAACACTATTAGTATTAGATTTATCCTTAAATTATGGTTTAAGTATAGGATTAGGAAAACGACTAGCTTGAGGCCCAAACTAAGTTGTCGCGCAAGTAGGCTTGGCGCCCAAACCCTTCTTGGTGCACACGCCAAGGCAGCGGGTTGGGATGCACTACGCGTGGATTGAAACCCACGCTGCTACTGCTCATTGCTTGTCGCGCGCGCAGGCCTGCTGGGCGATGGGCCTTGCGGGCTTGCTGTCGAGCAATCGTTCGTCGTGCTTCCGATTCGAAAAATATTTACGTTTCCGAAAATATTTTCGATTTCGACAATTTTTTCTGATTCTGACATTATTTCCGATTCCGGTATCCGTTTCCGGAAATATTTCCGATTCCGACAATATTTCTATTTCCGTTAATATTTTTCGAAACGAACCATATTTCCATTTCTGGAAATATTTTCGACTTCGATAATATTTATATTTCCGTTATAAACCATATTTATGTTTCCAGCAATATCTTCATTTCCGGCAAATATTCTTTCTTTGCCTTTTGATGATTTCAGCTTCCACTGGAACCAAGATCCATCACTTTCCGAATGTCCATAAATAGAGTATTTACTGAATATTATATTCACCTAAATACTTGATCCGTTCACTCACTATTTGTGTGACCCTACGAGTTCGGTCAATAGTAAGTTGTGGATTAATATTATTAATTCCACTTGAACTGAAGCGGTCTCTAGCTAGGCGTTCAAATCACTTGATCTCACTGAATTATTAACTTGTTAATTAATATTGAACCGCATTTATTAGACTTAGCATTAAATGCAAACTTGGACCAAGGACATTTTTTCCTTCACTGATTTTTGTCCATATGGACACAAGCCACTTGAGGCCAAGATTTCTTCAGGGGAAGAGACCCGTTATTAGAGATATGGGGTATGTTTATAAAAAAAAAGTAAAAATTATTTTAAATAATCCAACCGTTCTACAATTTCCCTTTATTAATCCTACCTTTTGGATTATTATTTAATAATCCAACCTTTACACCCCATTAACTTTTATTGAACCAAATGACTAGATATTGGCTCAGACGGTCAACTATTTGATTTTGCTAGCTCCTTCTGCCTACTTCTTCATTCTGCTAGCTCCATAGCCTTCCCGGATCTTTCCTCCCTCCCAGCCTTCTCTTAAAATTGAGTTGGTTGATATTAAATAATGGTCTGCCAACATTTGGAAGGCTAGAAATGCATTAGTTTGGTCTTTCAATGTCCCTATTGTGTAGTAAACTTTCAAATATGTTCAGGCAGAGGTGAAAGGAAAAGTGGTGAATCTTCTAGGCCAGAAGATCAGTTCCAGAGATCTTAATTGGTTTAATAGTTTGTAATGGTTTGTTTTAAGGCTTTCTAGGGCTGTTTAGGCTAGGTGCTCTTAGCCTGCTTTGTTGTTTTTGCTTCAGTTGTTGTCCTTCTTTGGGATAGCCTGATAGCATTGGTATATTCTATACTTGTGCTATCAATATATTTTATTTTCCTGCCAAAAAAAAAATGGCATGCGAAATTGTTTCACTGATTTGAATAATTAAATTACAAATTTGAATTTTAGAGAAAATTAAGAACAAAACTATAAAAACAAAAAAGAAGGGGAAGCAACATATGAATCTAGCCATGGTAGGAATCTTTAAATTAAAACCCTAAATCTAATTGTATGGATTGGAATGTTAGCAAGTCTTGTTGATTCTATTATCAATTATCTTATCTATGAGGTGAAATTTGATTTTTAGAAGAGCTAAGAGAACTGTTTCCAACGAAATTTGGGGATTTCAAACCCACTTCCTCTCTGTCTAATTTCGGCTTGTCGATGTCAGCCACCCTAACCCACCACTTTCACCGACAAACTCTGGTAGAGATCACCCACAAGCCCATTCCATTTATTAATTTCTGAACATACCCATCTCCTCTTTATAGTTTATACGCCGTAACGGAAATTGACTTTGCTGGCACCGAATGCCTTGCCTTACCTGTTGTTCTTCTCCTATGCTCACCCCTCTCTCTCCTCTTTGTGTTATCTATGCGCGTGTGGATTCTAGAAAAAAACCTTTCAAGTATTCAACCCATTTGACGAAAGTAGGAGGGAGGAGGAGGAGGGAGGGGATGTTGGTCGGTGGAAGGAGAAGGAAAAAGTGGGAGTTGTAGGCAGGAGGGGGAAGGAAGGAAAGAATAAAAAATTAAAAGGAGCAAAGAAAAATAATTATTTAAAAAACATTGCAACAAATAGTCGTATGACACGTGTGCAGGTTACCTATTGTATCGAATTGGTGACCGGTTGGGTGCAATAAAAGTTAATGGGGCGCAAAGGTTGGATTATTAAATAATACTCCAAAGGTTGAAAGGCTCCTGTAAGAACACTTCTTACGGTGAGAACACTTCTTACGGTAAGAACACTATCTGCTAATGGCATTTTCGTAATTAATTTTAACAAATACCCCCAATTTGTTTTTTCGCGACATTTTTTTCTTCATTTCAGATTCATCTCTCTCTCTCCAATTCCTCCCTCTCTCTCTCCAATTCTCTCGCCGTCGGTCGCCACCATCACTCGCCGGTCGCTGCTCGCCGGTCAATTCTCGCCTCTCCCCGCCGATGATTGCCTCTCTCCACCGCCGCCGATTGTTTCTGGCCGCCGCCGGTCGCAGCATTTCAATCGCAATTTCAATCGGTAAAATCGAACCAGAAATCCATCAATTTCACCGATGTTCGAACAAATTCTCCATCTCGCGGTGGTTTCTTCTCGTTGCTCGCCGCTCACCGCTCGCTGCCGCTCAAACAAATTCGCTGATGTTCGAAAAAAATTGCCGGTCGCCGAACCTGAACTCGAACCAAAAATGTTGGTGGCGGTGGTTGTGTTTCGCGAATCAGGTAAACACAATTCCAATTCAGAAATTCTCATTCGATTCTTCGTTAAAATTGATTTCAAAATCAGTTTCATTCAATTTCTCAATTTCAAAATTAAAATCGATTTCAATCGATTCTTCGAATACGAAATTGGATTTTCAATCTCGTCGGCGCCGCTCATTGCTCGCCACTCTCAGCAATCCGGCCACACATCATCTCCTCCTTCCTCCTCCAATTCCGATTATATTTTCGCAGCAATTTTGATTATCTCCTCTCACCGACGACGCTGGTGGCCTCTCACCGCAGCCGCCGCTGCTCGCAAGAATTCAATCACAGTGCCTTATTCCTTGTTCCTCCACCATGTCCCCTGTTTCCTACATGCAAGCTCTTCTTCTTGATGCCCCTACATTCTTGGATTTCAGTCAATTCTTCGATTCTAACATCAATCCGATCGGCAATTTCGGTAAGGTTTTTTGAAATGAAAATTGATTTCAATCGATTTCCCAATTCAAAAATAAAAATCGATTTCAATTAATTTCTCAATTCATAAATTAAAATCGATTTCAATTTGGTGGCCGCGAATTAGATCTCGTTTGAGCGTATATCAGGATTTAGAGCGGATAAAGTTAGAACATGCTTGTATAAAGTTAGAACATGCTTGTATAAAGTTAGAACATGCTTGAATAAAGTTAGAACATGCTTGTATAAAGTTAGAACATGCTTGAATAAATTTAGAACATGTTTGTATAAATTTATAACATGCTTGAATAGATTTAGAAATGCTTGAATAAATTTTGAACACTGTTGAATAAAGTTAGAACATGCTTGAATAAATTTTGAAACACGGTTGAATAAAGTTGGAACATGGTTGAATAAATTTATAACATGTTTAATAATTTTAGAACATGCTTGAATTAATTTAGAACATGCTTGATTGGATTTAGAACATGCTTGAATAAATTTAGAACATGGTTGAATAAATTTATAACATGTTTAATAAGTTTAGAACATGTTTGAATTAATTTAGAACATGAGCTTGAAATTTTAGAACATGTATATATATATGTTGACTAGGTTCCATGTTCTAAATTTAGAACATTGTTGGACAAATTTAGAACATGGTTGAATAAAATTAGAACATGGTTGAATAAATTTAGAACATGAGCTTGAAAATTGAGAACATGGTTGAATAATTTTAAAGCATGCTTGAATTAATTTAGAACATGAGCTTGAAATTTTAGAACATGGTTGAATAAAATTAGAAATACTTGAATAAATTTAGAACATGGTTGAATAAATTTATAACATGGTTGAACAAATTTAAAACATGGTTGAATAAATTTAGAACATGCTCGGATAAATTTAGAACACGAGTTTGAAAATTTAGAACATTTATATATGTATGTGTTGACCTGTTCAAAATTTAGAACATGCCTGCATAACTTTAGAACATAGTTGAACAAATTTAGAACATCGTCGAATAAATTTAGAACATCGTCGAATAAATTTAGAACATCGTCGAATAAATTTAGAACATGCTTGAATAAATTTAGAACATGAGCTTGAAAATTTAGAACATGGTTGAATAAATTTAGAACATGCTTGAACAAATTTGGAAAATGCTTGAATAATTTTTAGAACATGGTTAAACAAATTTAGAACATTTTTGAATAATTTTAGAACATGGTTAAACAAATTTAGAACATTTTTGAAAAATTTTAGAACATGGTTCACAAAATTTAGAACGTGCTTGAATAAATTTAGAACATTCAGAGTGTGAAAGTGTTCTTACCGTAAGAAGTGTTCTTACATAAGGAGGTGTTCTTACCGGATCCATGTTCATGTTCTAAATTTATTCAACCAAGTTCATGTTCTAAATTTGTTCAACCAAGTTCTAAATTTGTTCAAACGTGTTCTAAATTTGTTCAAACATGTTCTAAATTTGTTAAACCATGTTCTAAATTTATGCAACAATGTTCTAAATTTTCAAGCTCATGTTCTAAATTTATTCAACCATGTTCTAAATTTATTCAACGATGTTCTAAATTTTTTCAACCATGTTCTAAATTTATTCAAGCATGTTTTAATTTTATTCAACCATGTTCTAAATTAATTCAAGCATGTTCTAAAATTATTCAACCATGTTCTAAATTAATTCAAGCATATTCTAAAATTATTCAACCATGTTCTAAATTTTCAAGCTCATGTTCTAAATTTATTCAAACATGTTCTAAATTTATTCAACAATGTTCTAAATTAAGAACATGAGAACCTAGTCAACACATATACATATATACATGTTATAAAATTTTAAAATCATGTTCTAAATTAATTTAATAAAAATATTAAACATATTATAAATTTATTCAACCATGTTCTAAATTTATTCAAGCATGTTCTAAATCCATTCAAGCATGTTCTGAATTTATTCAAGCATGTTATAAATTTATTCAACGATGTTCTAAATTTGTTCAACCATGTTCTAAATTTATTCAACCATGATCTAAATTTTCAAGCTTATGTTCTAAATTAATTCAAGCATGTTCTAAAATTATTCAAACATGTTTTAAATTTTCAAGCTCATGTTCTAAATTTATTCAAGCATGTTCTAAATCCATTCAAGCATGTTATAAATTTATTCAAGCATGTTCTAAATCCATTCAAGCATGTTCTATATCCATTGAAGCATGTTATACATTTATTCAAGCTTTCTAAATTTATCCAAGCATATTCTAACTTTATTCAACCATGTTTCTAAATTTATTCAAGCATGTTCTAAATTTATTCATACATGTTCTAAATTTAAGCATGTTCTAAATGGCTAGAACACCGGCGAAATCCGATTTGTTTTTGTTAAAACTTTCACGATTTTGTTCGATTTCTGGTTCGATTATACGTTCGCTGCCTTCCTCACTTGAACACCGACGATTTCGTTCAAAATGTGGTTCGATTTCGTTCGGTTTTTGGTTCGATTTTGTTCGAAAACAAAATTATGAAAATCAACCAAAAACTTTAAATCTGACCTCTTGAGTTATATTTTTGTTAGAATGCTTGACCTTTTCGAGCATAATTTGAGCTTCAACAAACGTAATCATCCTCTATAACTCCAATTCTTTAGCCAACTCTATCCTCTGCTTCTCCAATTCTATTCCTATTTAATTTCCATCTCTCAATTATCTCATAAACCTCCCCAAACTCCACCACAGCTCGTGGAAACTCCCTCACCGTCGTCTCTCTATCTCTCTCCTCAACATCTACCTCGCGATCCATCTCCACCGCCGCTCCACCCTCATTCGACTAAGTCGAATCGCTCCATCTCCACCGTCGTCTCTCTGTATCTCTCCTCATTGGAGAAATTCAAAATCAACCTCGAATTGGACCGGTTCCACCACTGCAACCCCTGCCGCCACGCTTGAACACCGGCGAATTTGTTCGAACAATTGATTCTGGTTTGATTTCTGGTTATATTTCGAATTTGTTCGAAAACAATTTGTTTCGATTGATTTTGTTCGAACACCGGCGATTCTGGTTTGTTTCGGTTATATTTCGAGCGGCAGGGAGCACAAGCGGCGGAGAGCGGTGGCCGATTGAGAATTGTTGATTGAGAATGCCGGTTGAATCAATGAATTGAGAAATCGATTTCGATTTCCTTCAAATTGAGAAATGAATCGATTTCGATTTTGCGGCAAGGAAGGAAACACCGCCGGATGCTTCTAAGGTTGCCGGATAATCGACCGGAGGAAGGAGGAGGAAAGAATTGCGACATCTCCGGTGATGGTGGCAACACCGTTTATCGGAAAGATAGAGGAGATAAACTGGAGAGAGAAATTGAAATCTAAAAAGTTGAAAACAAAAAGAAAAAAAATATTAAAATATTTAAAGGTCCAAATTTATTAAAATCTATTTATTTTGGGCGGTTAGATTAGAAACAATCCAACGGTCTAGGGAGTGTTCTTACAGTAAGGAAGTGTTCTCTGTTAGGTTATGATACATATAACTGAATATAAATCATGCGGAAAAACCATTAAAGCCAGGAATCCAATTAAATTAATTTCCACATAACAATTAGCATAATTAGGATGCATACTCTTTGTAGCGTGCCCTCCCTTGCTGCGCCCGAACCGAACAAGAACAAGTCTTTAGGACCCCAAGTGTCGTCCCTCCGTAGAAAGTCCACAACACGTCCGGATCCGCCTTAGGTTTGACTAACTAGAATCGCCCTTAAGGAACTATAATTTTCGGCTAATGTGAGGCAAATAAGTGACTGAATTTTTGCTTAAAAATTCTCCCTTTTGAATACTTGAAACTCGTTATAAATCATGAGCATTAATCACATATTTATAGGGTATGGAAAAGGTATTCGAATCCTACTAGGAAACGAATTAATTAACTTGAATTTAATTAAACTTTGTTAATTAATTTATGCAGTAGAAATAGGAATTTAATATTTAAAATGAATCCTACACGATTTAGGTTTCGTACGCAAACACAAACACTCACACGAGCATGACCCGCATGCGCGCAGGCCATGCCCGCGCAAAGGCCCACGAAGCTGCCGCAGCCAAGGCGCGCGCTGGGCCTGCCTTGCGCTGGGCCTGGCGTGGCCTTGGGCTATTTGTGTGGCGAGCCATGCTTGCTGGACGTGGGCCTGGCTTCGCGCTGGGCCTTCGTCTAGCAAGCTCGTCCGATGCTAATTCGTACGACGCGCTTCCGATTAATTTCCCGATTCCAGAATTCATTTCCGATACGAACAATATTTAATATTTCTGATTCCGGAATTAATTTCCGTTTCGAACGAATATTTAATATTTCCGTTTCCGGAATTATTTTCCGATTCCGATAATATTTCCGTTTCCGACAATATTTCCGTTTCCGGCCATATTTCAGATTCCGGAAATATTTCCATTTCCGATAATATTTTCCGATACGTACCATGTTTCCGTTTCCGGCAACATCTACGACTTGGATAATATTTATATTTCCGATACGATCCATATTTCCGCTTCCGGCAATATCATCGTTTCCGGAGTATTCATTTATTTGCCTTTGACGATCTCAGCTCCCACTGAAACCAAGATCCGTCGATTCCGAATATCCATAGATGGAGTATTTAATGTCATTAAATACTTGTTCCATTTACGTACTATTTGTGTGACCCTACGGGTTTAGTCAAGAGTAAGTTGTGGATTAATATCATTAATCCACTTGAATTGAAGCGGCCTCTAGCTAGGCATACAGTTCACTTGATCTCACTGAATTATTAACTTGTATAATTAATACTGAACCGTATTTATTAGAATTACCATTAAATGCATACTTGGACCAAGGGCATTATTTCCTTCAGTCTCCCACTTGTCCTTAGGGGCAAGTGTGCATTTCCTAATTCCTTTTGTCACTCGATGCTTGCTCTTGAACATACGGTAAGAGTTGTCATCCTTATTATGTCCAGAGGTGTTTCTCGGTTTCAGAGTTCAACTAATCAAATAAACAGATAATCATAGCCTATGATTCATCTGAGCACGGCCATGCATTTTACAGTTTCTAGCTCCGTGTACAACTTTTAGCATCTCATCCCGATTTATGGGACGACAATCCCAATCTTGCGATCTTGAGATTAGACTTCGTTTGATAGGTGATTACCCGAGCGTTGCCTTTATAGTCTCCTTTTACGGTGCGACGATTGACAACGTCAAAGTAAGTAGTTCTCAAACAAGTAATCTCAAATTACTCAGGTATTGAGGATTAGTGTCTAATAATTTTAATGAAATTTACTTATGACCGATTTTCATCTCTTACAGTAAAGTTTCATAGGTCTGTCCGATACTAGTCTTCCCAAAGTAAGTATCTATGCAAATGATTGCGACATTGCCATGTCCACATAGTTCAAGAAACAAAACTACTAGTCATCTTGCATTCTAGTCGTCTAACATTTTCTATGCGTCCACCTTTATAGAAAACTCCGACCAGGGACCATTTTCATCTTTTGACATTCAAGTTCACTTGATAGACATTTCTTAGTCACAGGACATTTCTTAGTCAAAGGACTGGTTCTACGCATTTTGCAATGAAAAACCATTAAGCCAACAGACATGTGGTCCACCCAAGTTCAGAGAAGAACTTTTTAACGTAAACAACCCTGTTTTATTGCTTCTTAGGCAATAAGTACTTTTACTTCAACTGTATAGGTTGCTAGTGATGCTTTGTTTGGATTTGCTTATCCAAGCAGTTCACGGATATGTGGAAGACTTTCCATCTGTATCTTAGAACATAGAAATTAATATTTAATTTCCCACGCAACAACTCATGGTCTTCAATCCATGTTGCCATTTCAAAACACGATGCTCTATAGCTTGTCCTTGCCAATGGTTAACTCCAAAGAAATCTTTCTTGATCCTTTGCCAGTGTTTATGCGCGTAGCATCAATATTTAGCATATCTTTATTTCCTTGAATTAAGAACTAATCTTATGTACCTCTTCAAGTACCATAAGTTTTCCTTGATTCACTCTAGTTGATCTTCACTTAGATCAATAGAGATTGGTATATGTTCGTCATGCCTAAAGCCATACTGTACGTTTTTTGCGATCCTCATATTATATCATACATGATAAATTCTTTTGCAGAATAATTCCCAATTTTCTATTCATGTAACTTTAGCTCATCTAGTTTCAGTAGATATTAAATCCAGCTAAATTGTTTGACATATAATATAGGTTAAGAATCTCATTAGATTCTTTGATGTTTAACTTAGTAAATGCTTATAAATTCTTTACTTAGATTTATTCATATGGGTCGAATATCTTCAATGGAGTCTTTCGTGTTTGATTTAGTAAATGCCATTACTTAATCCAAAACAATATTCTAAGATCTTTGTAAATAGATATTAGTACCCAGTATGTGCTAAGTTTCGCCTTGGTCCATCATTGATGAATAATTTCAAATCTAAGTCATTAGCATTTGAATGTTATTTCATAATAAAGAGATATGTGTGTGATACACATAGGACAAATTGAGTTTTACGTACTCCCACTAAACTTCTTATATATCTATAAGAATCATGTACATTTTATGAAACTAAAATACTTATTAGCTTCACTAAAATACAGTTCCAATTCCCAGTTGCTTGCTTAAATCCATACTTAGATTTCATAAGCTGGCTTTCCTTTTCAAGCATTTATTTGGATCCACAAATCCTATGACATACCATGTACATAGTTTATTCCAACATTCGATTAAGGAATACGTTTTGTCATCCAATTTCCATATGCAATCATTGCTTGATTTATAGACTTGAGCATTACGATTATGCATGAGGTTTCAACACAATCCATGCCATGAATTTTCTTGTAACCTTTTAGCAACTAATCTAGCTTTGTGTGTGAACACAATTCCATGTTTTGATGGTTTTTATCCTTAAAACCAATTTGCAACCAATAGAAGTAAATCATTCTTGCAAAGCAACAAAATTTCAATTTTGTCATCAAAACATTGGTTATGTTTTATGGCTTTTAACCATCTAAAACATTTGAGTCTATATATGGCCTCTAACCATTTTAGGGAATCTGGATTTTGTCATAGCTATCTTACAAGTCACAAGCTCATTAATCTACGTGATAATAGTTTGACTGCAAGTTGTAGGTTTCTTCACTATCTAATAGAAGAATCTCATAGTTTCATTGACCTGAACTCTATGTTTCTTCACTATCTAATAGAAGAATCTCATAGTTTCAGTGCCTTGAACTCTATGCCTACTTGGGTGTAGAACATCAAACAATAGAATATCAATAGCCACTTGAAAGTTCTTTGAATATTTCGTTCTCCTTGAAGCACTTGTAAAGTCTTCTAAGAGATGTCTATTCTTTAAAGCCACGTCTAAAGTCCTTAAATAATACGTGTTCGGATTTTCTAAAGAACTTCGAAAAGCCTCCGAATGTCCGTTTATGTTTGTTGTTCGCCTCGAATACTTTCGAGGTCTATTTTCTCCCACTTGTCATTTTGGAAACGAATCTCCAAAAGGACATTATTTCGAGCAAACAAACATTATGCTCTCAAAAATTCGTGGTAGAAACAATACCCTTGTGTCTCATTTGAATAAATCACAATGAAACATATATCTATACTTGGGCCTTAGTTTGTTGAATAACAAACACTAAGCTCCAACTGAGTTTAGCAACTCTTTAGATATATAATTATTGAAAAGATATTCTGAAATTACTTTTCAATAGCTTTGACGAATTTGGTTTAGTTTGGTGGTAGTTGAGCATTTTGTTTTAGAAATTATAGGAAAAGTCTTTATGATTCATCATTGATCGAATCAAGTACTAATTGACTTCGATCATTCCAACTTAGATATGCCATATCTTATGGAGCTAGATCGTGAACACACAATCATTGATGATCATTTTTGGTCTCAAGTAATCATTAACATGATCTATCCAAGATCTTTATGATTTCTTACCAAGTGGACGTTTTTATACTTTTCTATGAATCTTTGAACTAGCCAAACAGATTCAAACTTATATCACATTGAGTAAATAAACCAATATTCACTCAAATCCAGGAAATATAATAAAGTCATAAAATATTTCTTTAGCTTTGAACTCTATTGTCTAGGCGTTCTAACAATAGTTCATATCTTTTGTCACTTTCAACAAGTAAGACTAGCTTGTCTTAAATTGATCTAGAAATCAACCAACTTTCAAAAGTCCATCAAAATAGAGCTTTTGAACGTTAACTTGTTGACGTGGTCTAAGAAACAATACTAAAGGTTTTGTGGAGCTCAAATCAAGATATTGATTTGAACCTAGTAAAGTTCTTATTGTTAAAGAGTTTGTTTTTAATCAAGCATATTGACTCAACCCGTAAATGACCATTTCATTCAAATAACAAACAAACATTGTTTTTGTCTTTCTTGAATGTGAGTCTTTCTGTGTTTGAAAACAGAAATTTAGGTATGCTGATTATGGAACAAAATAGCCATTAAGTTCCAGCCTTTGAAAGGACTTAAAACAAACTGGATGACCCTACAACTAATGTAGCATTGCCATGCTTAATTTCCCACTTGTAGATCATTAGTGTAGCCTAGCTTCCATTGTTTGAGTCATTACCGAGGTAAGAACCTCAAGCGGTATATGATACCAAGGAAGTTTGATTGCTAGGTTACTTTTTCTTTAAACATAAACTTATAGGTAGAAACGGAATCGTTAATTCCTTTCCTTTGTTCCTTGTTTTCCTATTTCTTGTACCCTTTCTTATAGTCTTAAGAATTGAATTCTTTAGTGTTGACTTTTATACTTTGTTAGACATGTCTAATGTCACTCCAACAAGGTTCTTACCATTTAATTTATGTTGAATATTTTATTTTAACTATATGATCTTACCAGAAGCTGTTAGGTTATGATACATATGAACAACATAAATCATGCGGAAAAACCTTAATGCCAGGAATCATATTAATTGCACATAATCATATAATTAGTCTAGGATGCATACACTTTGTAGCGTGCCCTCCCTAGTTGCGCCCGAACCGAACAAGAACAAGTCTTTAGGACTCCAAGTGTCGTCCCTCCGTAGAAAGTCCACAGCACGTCCGGATCCGCCTTAAGATTGACCAACTAGAGTCACCCTTAAGGTACTTAGAATTTTCGGCTAAATAGGGCAAGTGTTTGGCTGATTTTTGCTTGAAAATCTTACCTTTGAATACTTGAATTCTCACCCATAAATTGTGAGCCTAGGAACATATTTATAGAGTCATGGAAAGGGATTTAGAATCCTATTAGGATACCAATTAGTTTAATTAGAATCTCATTAAAACTCTATTAAACAAATTCTATCTATTAGGATTAGGATTTAATCATAGAACGAATTATAATAGTTTTAGGATTCGTATCGAACACAAACGTCGTACGACCACGAGCCTACCGCACGACCCGCGCAGGCCTTGCGGCCCACACGAGCATGCGTAGCTCGCAGGCTCGCAGCCCACGAGCGCGCGCGCCTGGCCTTGCGTTGGGCCTGGCGAGGCTTTGGCAGCATGATCAAGGGGAAAACTAGGTCGTTACTAGTCTCTCCTAATCAAACAAATTACCTAAACTAACCACTAAACACAAGTAAAGCGGCAAGTAAGGATCGAAATCCACAAGGACTAAGGTGCGTTAATTTATGCTAATCGAACAACAAGCTAGGTCGGAATAGGGTCGGAAAGTCAACTAACCAACTAAAACTAAACTAACTACCAAAGGACAAATATGGTCAAGGAATAAGATCAAACACCAAAAATAATGAAACAAGTATACGAGCAACAATTAAGGATGATGATGCATAAGCAAAGTATGAATGATGCGTTGGTTAGAAATAGATCCCCAAATGACTCCCGCCTTGGATCAATTCTTAGAATAGTCAAATGCGAACTCCCGTCCTACACACAACTACCCTTAGGTCACGGTTAAGCACAAACCAAACAAAAGTCAACTTAGGTCACGATCCCTCGATTTTCCTAAAGTCAACTACCCAAAATCTAAGTCATACACAAGTAGCTAATTTGCAACATCACCAAATTCAAACTCATTTACCCAAATAAAAACAAAGTAAATAAAACCAAGAAACTAAAAGAATTAAAAAGAGAGTAAAAGAAAAGTAAAAGGAAAGAAAAGAGAAAGAATTAAAAGAAGAAAAAAAATAAGGAAAAGATAAAGAAAATAAAGATGGGATCAAAATCCCCAAAGAAAACATCAGACCCTTCTTCACCCACTTATTAGCGTCCCCTCCTTTTCAAAATACAATAAGACCCTTCCTCCTCTTCTCCGTTTTTGCTCTTCGTTCTCGCTGTTCCACCAAAATCCAATGGGCTTCGTTCCCCTCTTTCGCAGCTCACTCCCAATCCCATTTCGATCAACGGCCATCAACGACCATCACCCTCGATTAATCATCATCATCAACAACTTTAATCAATCATCACCATCAATCCAACCGTAAATCATCATCTATCATCGCTCCATCTTCAATCAATTAATCATTATCGTCCATCACGCAATGAAACCGCAGTTAATCTCCATCATCGTCACCTTCTAATTCGATCCCACGGCTCTAATTCGCAGCTCATGTTCAATCGATCGGAGCCGTTCAATTTCATTAATTCCGTACCAAATTTGAGCGCTCAAATGTTCGGTCGAACGTTAATGGAGTTCGGACGAACCCGTTTCTAGTTCGGGCGAACTCCGTAGTGGTTTGGGCGAACTTCAAATTCAGTAGCTTCTGTAAATTCCGAGTTCGGTCGAACTCAATTCGTGTTCGACCAAACATATTTGCTCTGTTTTCTCTGTTTCTTGGCTTCAGTTTTTGACTGATTTTGGTCTTGTTGTTGAGTGGTTGGCTTGGATGTGGCGCATAGGTGTTGCTGATGCTGATTGGTGTACGAAGATGAGGTTGGTGCTGCATAGGTGTTGCTGCGGCAGCTCGGTGCTATTGGAGTGGTTGTTTCCGGCGGCTCTTGTTGATAGGTGAAGGGTGTGGTGTAGGATAGAGGAGGGTGTGGTGTAGGCTAAGGAGGGTAACTGATGTTTGTGTGTATTGGACTCTTGGGCAGCAGTTGGGCTGAGGCCCACAAGCAACAAAGCTCATACCCCAATTTTCTTGCTCTTTGACATAGTAACACAATTTGACTTTGGCCTTTGAAACTCATATCCGAAACTTCGAGCAAGCACACCTACACAATTGAAAATAATACGAGGGGAGAGACTTGACATGTAAAAAAAAGACAAATATAAATAAATAAATAAAATTAACAATAATAATAATAAATAATAATAATAATAATAATAATAATAATAATAATAATAAATAATAATAATAATAATAATAATAGAAAGAAATAGAAATAGAAATAGAAAATAAAATAAAATAAAATATGAAATAGAAAATCAATAACGAAAACTATAATAATTAAACTATAAAATTAGAAAATAAATAAAATAAATAAATTACGAAGTTAAGAACTAAAAACTAACAAAAAAAGCTAAAAACACTAAACTAAGCTATAATTTAATTAAAATGAGAAATCAAGTAAAATAAAGACTAAAAATGCTAAAAATAGAATAAAATTGACTCAAATAATGCTTAAATCACTACCCTATGAGTGACATAAATGTCACTCATCACAGCGTGTGTGTTGGGCGCATAGCTTGCTGGGCGCGGGCCTGGTTTCGTGTTGGGCCTTCGTCTAGCAAGTCTCATCCGATGCTAATTCGTACGATGCGCTTCCGATTGAATTCCCGATTCCGGAATTCATTTCCGATACGAACATTATTTAATATTTCCGATTCCGGAATTAATTTCTGTTTCGAACAAATATTTAATATTTCCGTTTCCGGAATTATTTTTCGATTCCGATAATATTTCCGATTCTGACAATATTTCCGTTTCCGGCAATATTTCCGATTCCGGCAATATTTCCATTTCCGATAATATTTTCCGATACGTACCATGTTTCCGTTTCCGGCAACATCTACGACTTGGATAATATTTATATTTCCGATAAGATCCATATTTCCGTTTCCGGCAATATCATCGTTTCCGGAGTATTCATTAACTTGCCTTTGACGATCTTAGCTCCCACTGAAACCAAGATCCGTCGATTCCGAATATCCATAGATGGAGTATTTAATGCCATTAAATACTTAATCCGTTTACGTACTATTTGTGTGACCCTACGGGTTCAGTCAAGAGTAAGTTGTGGATTAATATCATTAATTCCACTTGAACTGAAACGGCCTCTAGCTAGGCATTCAGCTCACTTGATCTCACTGAATTATTAACTTGTTAATTAATACTGAACCGCATTTATTAGTCTTAACATTAAATGCATATTTGGACCAAGGGCATTATTTCCTTCAGTCTCCCACTTGTCCTTAGGGACAAGTGTGCATTTCCTAATTCCTTTGTCGCTCGATGCTTGCTCTTGAACATAAGGTAAGAGTTGTCATCCTTATTATGTCCAGAGGTGTTTCTCGGTTTCAGAGTTCAACTGATCAAATAAACAGATAATCATAGCCTATGATTCATCTGAGCACGGCCATGCATTTTACAGTTTCTAGCTCTCCGAGTGGCCTTGTACAACTTTTAGCATCTCATCCCGATTTATGGGAGGACAATCCCAATCTTGCGATCTTGAGATTAGACTTCGTTTGATAGGTGATTACCTGAGCGTTGCCTTTATAGCCTCCTTTTACGGTGCGACGGTTGACAACGTCAAAGTAAGCAGTTCTCAAACAAGTAATCTCAAATCACTCAGGTATTGAGGATTAGTGTCTAATAATTTTAATGAAATTTACTTATGACAGATTTTCATCTCTTACAGTAAAGTTTCATAGGTCAGTCTGATACTAGTCTTCCCAAAGTAAGTATCTATGCAAATGATTACGACATTGCCATGTCCATATAGTTCAAGAAACAGAACTACTAGTCATCTTGCATTCTAGTCGTCTACCGTTTTCTATGCGTCCACCTTTATAGAAAACTCCGACCAGGGACCATTTTCATCTTTTGACATTCAAGTTCACTTGATAGACATTTCTTAGTCACAGGACTGGTCCTGACAGTCTATCTTGTATATATCGTCAAATTGAAGGGACTCATCATTTAATGAACCACTAATTAAATGGAAAAATGAATTCTATTCATTTATGTGAATGATTAACCAATAATGTTTTACAAAGTATTAAACTCTAAAACTTTAAAACATTAAATAAGGACATCAAAGCCATTCTCCAATATGCTTGATTCCCATAGCTGCAGTGTGCGAGTTGTGCTTCGCCTGCGGCAGAGGTTTAGTTAATGGATCTGAGATGTTGTCATCAGTTCCAATCTTGCTTATCTTGACTTCTTTTCTTTCAACGAACTCTCGTAGAAGGTGAAATCTACGAAGTACATGCTTGACTCTTTGGTGGTGTCTAGGCTCCTTTGCCTGTGCAATAGCTTCATTATTATCACAATATAGGGCTATTGGTCCTTTAATGGAGGGGACTACACCAAGTTCACCTATGAACTTCCTTAGCCATATAGCTTCCTTTGCTGCTTCATGTGCAGCAATGTACTCCTCTTCAGTTGTAGAATCCGCAATGGTGCTTTGCTTAGCACTTTTCCAGCTTACTGCACCTCCGTTGAGGCAGAAGACAAACCCAGACTGTGATCTAAAATCATCTTTGTCGGTTTGGAAACTTGCGTCCGTATAGCCTTTAACAATTAATTCATCATCTCCACCATAGACCAGGAAGTCATCTTTGTGCCTTTTCAGGTACTTCAGAATATTCTTGGCAGCAGTCCAATGTGCCTCTCCTGGGTCTGACTGGTATCTGCTCGTAGCACTGAGTGCATACGCAACATCCGGGCGTGTACATATCATAGCATACATTATTGAACCAATCAATGATGCGTATGGAATCCCACTCATTCGTCTACGCTCATCAAGTGTTTTTGGGCACTGAGTCTTGCTTAGAGTCATTCCATGAGACATGGGTAGGTAGCCTCGCTTGGAGTCTGCCATCTTGAACCTTTCAAGCACCTTATTGATATAAGTGCTTTGACTAAGTCCAATCATCTTTTTAGATCTATCTCTGTAAATTTTGATGCCCAGTATGTACTGTGCTTCTCCTAGATCCTTCATCGAAAAACATTTCCCAGGCCAAATCTTGACAGAGTTCAACATAGGAATGTCATTTCCGATAAGTAATATGTCGTCGACATATAATACTAGAAAAGCAATTTTGCTCCCACTGACCTTCTTGTATACACAAGATTCGTCTGCGTTCTTGATGAAACCAAAGTCACTGACTGCTTCATCAAAACGTATATTCCAGCTCCTTGATGCCTGCTTCAATCCGTAGATTGATTTCTTAAGCTTGCATACCTTTTTAGCATTCTTTGGATCCTCAAAACCCTCAGGCTGCGTCATAAACACAGTTTCTGTTAAAACGTCGTTTACGAAGGCGGTTTTGACATCCATCTGCCATATTTCGTAATCGTAATATGCAGTGATTGCTAACATTATCCCAATAGACTTTAGCATTGCAACTGGTGAAAAAGTTTCATCGTAATCCACACCGTGTACTTGCCTGTAACCTTTTGCAACCAATCTAGCTTTGAAAACTTCAAGTTTCCCATCCTTGTCCTTTTTCAGTTTGAAAACCCATTTGCTTCCTATGGCTTGGTAGCCATCGGGCAAATCGACCAAATCCTAAACTTGGTTTTCTTACATGGAGTCTAATTCAGATTGCATGGCTTCTTGCCATTTCTTGGAGCTAGGGATCGTCATAGCTTGTTTGTAAGTCGCAGGTTCATCACTTTCAAGTAATAGAACGTCATAGCTCTCGTTCGTCAAAATACCTAAGTCGGTTGAGATCTATATCTCTGCGATCTACGCGGGGTTACATTTCTAGATGGTCCATGATTCTCACCAGATACTTCTAAAGATCTCTGAGTTTCATCCTGAATGTCATCTTGAGCATTCTCTAGATTTTGTTGTTCGACTCGAATTTCTTCGAGGTTTACTTTTCTCCCACTTGTCATTTTGGAAATGTGATCCCTTTCGAAAAAGATACCATCTCGAGCAACAAACACCTTGTTCTCAGATGTATTGTAGAAGTAATACCCCTTTGTTTCCTTTAGATAGCCCACAAGGATACATTTGTCAGATTTTGGATGAAGTTTGTCTGAAATTAATCGTTTGACGTATACCTCACATCCCCGAATCTTAAGAAACGACACATTTGGAGGCTTTCCAAACTATAACTCATATGGAGTCTTTTCAACAGATTTAGACGGAGCTCTATTTATAGTGAATGCAGCTGTATTTAGTGCATGTCCCCAAAATTCTATTGGAAGTTCGGCCTGACCCATCATTGATCTAACCATGTCTAGCAAGGTTATGTTCCTCCGTTCCGACACACCGTACCATTACGGTGTTCCAGGAGGAGTCAATTCTGATAGAATTCCACATTCTTTCAGATGGTCATCAAATTCATAGCTCAGATATTCACCGCCTCTATCAGACCGCAGTGCCTTAATCTTCTTGCCTAATTGATTCTCTACTTCACTCTGAAATTCCTTGAATTTGTCAAAGGATTCAGACTTATGCTTCATTAGGTAGACATAACCATATCTACTGAAGTCATCAGTGAAAGTGATAAAGTAGCTGAAACCACCTCTAGCATTTGTACTCATTAGTCCACATACATCTGTATGGATTAAACCCAATAGTTCAGTTGCTCTTTCTCCAACTTTAGAGAAAGGTTGATTTGTCATTTTGCCAAGTAAACATGATTCGCACTTACCCTAATCCTCTAAGTCAAAAGGTTCTAGAATTCCTTCCTTTTGAAGTCTTTCTATGCGTTTCAAGTTAATATGGCCTAATCGATAATGCCACAGATAGGTGAGATCTGAATCATCCTTTTTGGCCTTTTTGGTATTTATGTTATAAATTTGTTTGTCGTGATCTAATAAATAAAGTCCATTGACTAATCTAGCAGATCCATAAAACATCTCTTTAAAATAAAACGAACAACTATTGTCTTTTATTAAAAAGGAAAATCCCTTAGCATGTAAGCAAGAAACAGAAATGATGTTTTTAGTAAGACTTGGAACATGGAAACAGTCTTCCAGTTCCAAAACTAGCCCAGAGGGCAACGACAAATAATAAGTTCCTACAGCTAATGCAGCAATCCGTGCTCCATTTCCCACTCGTAGGTCGACTTCACCCTTGCTTAACCTTCTACTTCTTCTTAGTCCCTGTGGAACGGAACATAAGTGTGAGCCACAACCTGTATCTAATACCCAAGAAGTTGAATTAGCAAGTATACAGTCTATAACGAAAATACCTGAAGATGGAACGACTGTTCCGTTCTTCTGATCTTCCTTTAGCTTTGGACATTCTCTTTTGTAATGGCCTATTCCATCACAATAAAGACAGCTTGATGTGGACTTGTCCTGCTTTGTCTTAGCATTGCCCTTGGACTTTCCACTTTTCTTGAAGGGTCTCCCTTTAGCCTTGAGTAAATCTTTGGCTTCACAGTCGAGTACTATCTCAGCCTTCCTAACAAGGTGAACAAACTCTGCAACTGTTTCTTCTCTTGGTTCACTTAGGTATAGTGGCTTGAAGCGACCAAACCCACTGTGCAGTGAATTGAGCAAGATAGAGACTGCCATCCTTTCGCTTATTGGTGTTCCTAGCAGACTTAGGCGATCAAAATATAAAAGCATAAGCTCCACATGGAACCTCAATGGGACGCCTACCCTTTGTTTAGTGCAAAGGAGCTGAACATGTGTTTCTTGGACCTCCATCCTATAACACCTGTTAGGAGAACTAACCTTTAGACCAGACATTGATTCAATCAACTCATGGACGTTTAGGTCCCTGTCCTCCGTGCTTCCACGACATATATCCCTCAGATTCTTGATGAGCGTAAAAGGTTCGTAAGCTACAAACCTTCTAGCCCATTCATCATGGATATTGTTCAGCATGAGACTCATAACCTTTTTGAGATCCGCATCCCAGGCGGCAAATCTTTCAGGGGTCATGTCTCTGGCATAGTATCTTTGCATGGGATGCAACAGTACATACTCAAGTCCATTGAGTCTGACTATTTCAACTAGCTTAGCTTCCCATTCAAGAAAATTTGTTAGGTTCAGCTTGACCATAAGCTCAGAACCCATGATGATGTTTTGATTGTTGTTTGCCATAGTTAAAACAACAATTGAAAAAGAATAAACAAATAAATAACCATTCACAGTTCTCTTAATAAACTTTAAATTCTAGCATGCATGCATAATTTAATGTTCATTAAGCATTTTATTCAAGTTATGTGTTCCGGTAGGTGTGAATAAAATGATTCCAAGACCCTAAAACCATTGAAGAATTTAAGCACATTATGTATTTAGACTCAATTCTAAAATCTTTTAGGTAAGCAAAAAGCCTTTTGCTGCTAATAGTCTAGAAACTACTCTTGGTTAATGGGTACGTCTAAGGACTTATTAGGTAAACCTATCAATTTTGCCACGACATAAAAGGACTCCTTACTTATATCGTTGAGTTTCACCAAAACTAACATGTACTCACAATTATTTGTGTACCTTACCCATTTACGATCAATAAGTAACACCTCGCTGAGCGTAAAACTATTACTAGATTGATGTAAAGGTTATCCAAGTAAGTGTTATTTTGGCATGGCACCTTTTAACTCAATTTTTAAACTTTGAACTTAAGGCTCTTACTATGTTGGTTAGATTTTAAGTGAACTAAAATCCTTAATCATGCAACATAATCAAGCCATAATCTCATGCATAATTAAGACATATTTAAAGCAATAAATAACTTAAAGCATGCATAAGATAAATGTGATCTAGTATGGCCCGACTTCATCTTGAAGCTTCAACTTCAAAGTCCGTCTTGAAAATGGATTGAAAACTCCGTCTTGAATTTCACCATGGGAGGCGCCATTTTCTTCAAATAGGATAAGCTATAATTAAACTAATTACAACTATTTGATGGTAGGCAGACCATATTTGAATTGAAAAACAAACTTTGGTGCATTAGACCAATTACATTCAAATTAATGGTACGCAGACCATATTTTCTATCCTATTTGGGCCATACTAGTCACTTCATAACCTGCAAAACAGTACATATACAATATATACCATTCACCCATTCATTATCATGAATGGCCCACATAGCTGGTTAGTAAAACACATTGTTATGCTTCACATAAATATTTGGAGCAATTAATCAAGGGCATTAATAACCTACCAATTATTCAGTCCTTATTAATTCTAATCAAGTTGTTTTAACCTTAAAGGATTTGTAGACCTAATCAAGAGTTTATGACTAAAAATGCTCCCACTTAAACCAATAACTTTATATGCTTTACTAATTTTAAACATAAAAATGTATTTCTAGTCTAACCGGAAACATACAAGTTTAATTAAAATTTAAAGCTCATATAAAATTATAATCGAATCCATTTATTTAATTTATTTTCAGTTGAATTAAATGAATTTAAATTAATTCAAGGTTTAATTTTAGTAAAATAATTAGTATAAATTAAAATTTATAATAATTATAATATTCAAAAATTAAAATCCGAGAAAACAATTTAAATTATTAATTTCAAAGTTAATTAAAATTATTTCCGAACTGAAGATTTCAAATTAAAATCAAAACGACTCAATCGTAACACAACGAGGCACTTGGGCTTGCGCCCAAGCCCCGTCGAGTGCACAAGGCATCAATGCCCCTCGACTGATCGCATAGCCATGGCACAAGCAGCAGCTGCCACGCGCAAACGCAGCAAGCCAAGCCACGCTTGCGCGCAGCATGCTCGCTCGCTTCGCAGCAGCTACCGAACGGATGCAACGCTCGCTGGGCGCGAGCAATCGATCGATGGCGAGGCAGCGCTCGTGGTGCACGGAGCAGTGCTCGTTGGGCGACCCCGCTCTCGTTGTCCCGCGCGGGCGCCTCGTCTTGTTGTGCCACGCCCCATCGAACATCGCCCATGCACACAGCACACACGCCTAGGCAGCATTGCCTCACGCGCGCGCCATGCTTGGTTGCTCGCTGCATTCGTACCGCACAGGCGACGAGCTCCCTTGCTCGTCGTCGCGTGCCCGCACTATACAACACCCCTTAAGGGTAACACGTAGCGTCATTTGCTTTGTGCGTGCAACTTTTATGAGCGAATTTTATAAGAATTAAAACTTTTTAATTTAAAATTAATGACAAATTAATAAATCATATTAATTTCATAATTTTTAGGGCGAAAAATCGAAAATTTATTAATCAATTAATTTCCGATTAACATGGATTGAAATCTAGGTCATAAAAATTTAAAATTTATCACAAATTAACAATTTTTATGGTGGTTTTTAATCATGGATACCTAATTAAACTGTCAATTAATTAAAATCAAATCAAATTCTAAATTATTCGAATTTCAACAAATTAATTACAATTACAAATTAGGTTGTATAATTAACAAGTTTAGGCATTCAAAATTGTTAAACATATACAGTAGGTCAATCAAAAATTCAAGATTTAACAACAAGAATCGCAAATATTCAATTTAACATCTTAAAATTACAAACTTTTGCGTTCGAAAAACTAAAACCTCAGAAAAGTCATAGTTAGGCTTCGACTTTGGGAATTCTGGGTTCGGCCGAAAAAAATATTTTTGTCAAAATTTTAGAATGCCTTTTACATGAGGAATTGACACAAAAAATCACTCGATTTGGTTGAGTAACGAAGAAACTGCCGAAAAAACTGCGTACATATAATTAAATAAACGCAATTTGCAATTAATTAACAATTACGAAAATTAATCACCCCTTTTAATTCTTTGCAAATTTGTAAAATTTAACCATGTTAAGCAATTTATAGATTATGCAAAAAATAATAGGCTCGTGATACCACTGTTAGGTTATGATACATATGAACAACATAAATCATGCGGAAAAACCTTAATGCCAGGAATCATATTAATTGCACATAATCATATAATTAGTCTAGGATGCATACACTTTGTTGCGTGCCCTCCCTAGCTGCACCAGTCTTTAGGACTCCAAGTGTCGTCCCTCCGTAGAAAGTCCATAGCACGTCCGGATCCGCCTTAAGATTGACCAACTAGAATCGCCCTTAAGGTACTACTTATTTTCGGCTAAATACGGCAAGTGTTATGGCTGATTTTTCTACTTAAAAATCCTAGCTTTGAATACTTGAAAACTTGTATATAAATTTGTGAACCTAGGCACATATTTATAGAGTCATGGAAAAGGATTTAGAATCCTATTAGAATACCAATTAGTTTAATTAGAATCCCTTTAGAACTCTATTAAATAAATTATATCTACTAGGATTAGGATTTAATCATAGAACGAATTCCAATAGCTTTAGGATTTGTATCGCACACAACCACACACGAGCACGAGCACCGCACAGCCCGCGCAAGCCTCACGGCCCACGCGAGCTGCACAGCTCGCAGCCCATGTTGAGCACGCACCATGCTGGGCTTGGCCTTGTGCTGGGCCTGGTGTGGCCTTGCTGCGTTGTGTTGATGCGCATGGCTTGCTGGACGCGGGCCTGCCTTCGTGCTGGGCCTTCGTCTAGCAAGTCTCATCTGATACTAATTCGTACAATGCGCTTCCGATTAAATTCACAATTCCGGAACTCATTTCCGACACGAACAATATTTAATATTTCCGATTCCCGAATTAATTTCGGTTTCGAACAAATATTTAATATTTCCGTTTCCGGAATTATTTTCCGATTCCGATAATATTTCCGATTCTGACAATATTTCCGATTCTGGAAATATTTCCGATTCCGGCAATATTTCCATTTCCGATAATATTTTCCGATACGTACCATGTTTCCGTTTTCGAAAACATCTACGACTTGGATAATATTTATATTTCCGATACGATCCATATTTCCGTTTTCGGCAATATCATCGTTTCCGGAGTATTCATTTACTTGCCTTTGACGATCTAAGCTCCCACTGAAACCAAGATCCGTCGATTCTGAATATCCATAGATGGAGTATTTAATGCCATTCAATACTTGATCCGTTTACGTACTATTTGTGTGACCCTACGGGTTCAGTCAAGAGTAAGATGTGGATTACTATCATTTATTCCACTTGAACTGAAGCGGCCTCTAGCTAGGCATTCAGCTCACTTGATCTCACTGAATTATTAACTTGTTAATTAATACTGAACCGCATTTATTAGACTTAACATTAAATGCATACTTGGACCAAGGGCATTATTTCCTTCAGTTTGTTAGTGTAGGTGGCTTAGAATCAATCTCGGTTCTAGGTTTAGAGTTGTCAGAAGCTTCTAGTTGCTGCAGTCGTTGTCAGACCTAGTTATGTGTGAATGCAATAAAGTTGATGTGTTTCTTAGTGGTTTTTGGGAGACTGTGTGCTGAGGTAGGTGATGTCTTGTACTTAAGATGTAGGTAGGCAAAGACGAGATTGTGTTGAACTTTAGTCGTGTGTTCAATTAGTTTATACCCTAACGTGTTCTGTTTACTTTTGGAGAGATTAATTTTACTTTTCAAGAGATTTAGTTTACTTTTAGGGTCTGGTTTGCAGCCTGGTTCTTTTTTTGTGCTTGATTGCTAGTTTGAGTTGTAGCCTGAGATGTTGGTATGCCGTATGGGTGATCTGCTGCCAGTGTTGAGTTGTGTTTTGGAAGTTGTTTGTTCTATATGGCTGCTGTCTAGTCTTCTAACATACAGAGTACTTTTTATTTAGTTTAAATGTGTCCTACGGGAACATTAAGCTACAATGAGGTGCGAGTATGCTCTTTTGTGGGCACTACATGTCGATGAGTGGATCATAACTTTACATATATTTTTTTTGTTCAAATTAAAAGTAGATAAAGAATTCATAGAAGTAAACAGAACTGATTAAAAAGTAAAGTGATTTGAATAAATTTTAGATATGGTCAAGAGAATAGATGTTCCTGAAATGCTTGTCTAGTGGCTGCTTTTTTGAAGTCAAGAAGTCAGTTGGGTGGTTGAAGGGCTAGTGATGCAGACTTGTCCTGCGTTGACAGGTGGTTAGCTGAACTGTTCTACATAGTGGCTCTCAAGGTGTCAGCGGTGTTGTGTGTACGTTGTTGCTGCAGAGGGATGAGGGTGCTGATGCAAAGGTTGCCAATCCAAGTTGACTAATGGGGTTGGGTTTTTGGCCTGCAGTTTGGCATTTGTTGACTCAGGTTGACTGTGTCCTGGTCATTTTTGGTGGGTTTGTTTTGTTGTAATTGTGTTTGCTGTATTTCTATTGTTATTTGTGCATTATGTTATGGTAGTCTATTATGGTTGCAGTCATTTTACATAAGTTAGATCAGTTAGCAAGGTCATGTTGTTGCTTACCCTGATGATGCTGATCTGATGCAGTCAGTGGTAAGGTTAACATGGTTAGGCTTTTACTGTGCAACAAGGTTAGTAAATACAAGGAATTCCAAAATAAACAATAAAATATCTCAAAAGTAAATACAAGGGACTCAAAAGTAAACAAAAGAAACTCAAAAGTAAATTGAAACTTGGTAAAAGTAAATTAGTTTTATTATGTCTAAAGTGGAGTCTCTCATACAATATTCTTTTCTCTTATTTTAAAAGTATATTATACTGGTAAAAGTGAATTAGTTAGGCTTCGAAGTAAATTCGTTGGTTAAGCCGGATGTGAATTCTTACGAGTATTTGGCATAAATGTCATATTTGGCACATTTGAGATTATTTAAGATGGTGTATTGACCCAATCAAACCAAACAGATAAAGTAATTAAATTGTGCAAGAGTAAACCAAATCTCTCTAAAAGTAAACTAATTTGCTTTAAAAGTAAATTAAATAATAATGGAATTTTGATTATAATTATTTTCTCAAAATATTAATTTGAAACCTATTAGCTCAAATGGCAGAGCAATGTGCCATTGCACATGGTGTAGGTTCAAATCCTACATAGGTTGGTGATTTATACGCGTACAAAAACTCAACTGTTGATAGTTGACTCAAAAGTAAATTAAAAAAAGTCACAAGTAAACATTTTAGATTTCTGGTGTCCCAAAGACTGATACACTAGTTGAGTTAGAGCACTTGTGTCTTGGTAGCCCATAAACTCCAAAAAAGCTGAAACCTTAATTTGACAAACATTTACAATTGGTACCTGATTTCAGGTTTGCTTGATAAAGTCCTGAGTGATTACTTATGGGCCAAAGTTGTTCTTTTGACGACAACAACAGTTGCAACAGCTGGTCTCAGCATTCAGGTCCCTTTGGCAGCTTTGGTTGACACACTGATAGGCAATGCTCCCAACGCAATGGATTACATCGGAGTTGCACTTGTCATGGTTGGTTTTGCTGGCAACAATATCCCTGCCGATGTTTGTACTCAGTCCAAGGAAGTTACCATGGAGCTAGACAACAGAACACAACCCAAGAATCATGTCTTGTTAGAGAGTACTGCTCAAGAATTCTAGCTTTTACTCATACTCAATATACATGTCGCTTGATATTTACCAGCATTGAAACCGGAACACCATCACAGGATAAGATTCTCCAACACCATTTTAGAAAATTTACACAAGCAATCATCCCCCATTGCTTGGCCAACATTGAAGGTTCTCAACGTCGACTCAGCGTCCTCTATACTTGTACACACTACATTAACCTTGTATATTGTGGAGATACTACCATGATACATAGATTCTACTGGAGACTTTTTTAATCAAGGAAATTTCAAAAGTTTTGTACAACATAGAAACTCTGAGTGCTGGAGTATATGGAGGCCAAAGTAAACGTTTCCAAACTAAAAGTAAATAAAATAATACAAAAAGTAAATATGAACCTACGTGGGATTCGAACGCACATCTTTTGTGCATTAGCACAATGCTCTACCTATTGAGCTAGTAGGATAGTGTTACCTGGCTATAAAGTAAGAGTAATTAAAAGTCAACAAGTCAACTTTGGTAATGCAGCAACTCAAACTACCAAGCTGGCTTCAGACCAACACCAACGCAAATTAAGCATCACCAACTTAGCACAATTCTACAGTGAGCTACTGCTTGCACCCACCCCAAGTAACCAAGCCTTCATTAGCCACAATATAATAGCAAAACTGGTCAGACACAGATCACCAGCTTACAACTAAATACGAGATCAACATACAAACAAGAAGATTTGACTCAATGTCAAATTTTGATGCTTTAATAAAAAGGATTTTATTCTAATAGGTGAACAAAACAACAAAAGTATGAAATTATAGTACGTCGGGTTTGTATCTGCTAATTCTAGTATCGACTACAGCAGCGGAGGGCATGTATACCTAAAAAAACAATTTAATTTTAGTTAATTTTTTTTTATTAATTTTTAAATAGTGATTCCATTATATATACTGTATTTTTTAGATTCGCCACTCTACTTGACTGTAAGTTTTACCTAATTTAATGTTTTGTTTTCTGAATAGATCCATCATAATGTGGTGAAAATTACTCATTTGTAATTAATAAATTATGATTCCAAATAGTACAAGTATTTTTAAAAAAATCTTTTGTACATAATTAAGTAACATAATTTTAAAAAAAACAAAAAAAAGAAATAAAAATAAAGAGGTGCACTCGTTTGGATCATGCATGCAACTATTGGAGGAAGTCTTAATCTATACTGGGTATACCATTGAAATGGTATACTAATATTCTGCATTTTTATTTAGTACCAAACCACATATTTTGGTCTAAGAAAAGTAGTTGTATTTTCTAATGTGATATCAAACAACATAGTTTGGTAACGTGATTTCATTTTTGTTTAATTCTAAACAACATGGTTTGGTACTAACAAGTCAAAGATAAATGTTATTTTTCGTGGTCCAGACTCAATTTATTACATGAACTTACCATTTAACCCTTAATATACCAACTAAAGTTACTATTTTGCCCTTAGTATACGATTTTAATGATATACCTGTTAGGTTATGATACATATGACATTACATAGATCATGCGGAAACAACCATTAACCCAGGACAACATATTATTTACACATAATCATATAGCATAATTTAGATGCATACTCTTTGTTGCGTGCCCTCCCTAGCTGCGCCCGAACCGAACAAGAACAAGTCTTTAGGACTCCAAGTGTCGTCCCTCCGGAGATAGTCCACAGCACGTCCGGATCCGCCTTAAGATTGACCAACTAGAATCGCCCTTAAGGTACTAGAAAATTTCGGCACTTTTATGAGCAAGATGTGTGTTTTAATTTTCTCTCAAAAAACTCACTTTTGAATACTTTGAAAACTTGTTATAAATTGTGAGCCCTAGCCTCATATTTATAGGGGTATGGAAAGGGAATCGAAATCCTATTCAGATACAAATTAATTAAACCTAGAATCCTACAAGAACTCTAATTTAATTAATTTATCAAATAGAATTAGGAATTTAATCATTAACCGAACTCTGCATGTTTTAGGAAACGTGCACGAACACAAATACTTGCACACACACGCACGGCTGCCACGATGGGCCCCATGCGTGCGCGCGAGCAGCAGCCCACGCAGCGCCCGCGCGCGCTGCGCGCTGCGCGTGCTGTGCGCGCTGTGCGCGCTGCGCAGCCTGCTGGGCCTGGCCTTGCGCTGGGCCTGGCGTGGCTGTTTGTGCGGCGCGCTTGGCTTGCTGGGCGATGGCCTGGCTTCGTGCTGGGCCTCGTCCGGCAGGCCTCGTCCGATGCTTATTCGTACGATGCGCTTCCGATTAAATTTTCCGATTCCGGAATTCATTTCCGATACGAACAATATTTAATATTTCCGATTCCGGAATTAATTTCCGTTTCGAACAAATATTTAATATTTCCGTTTCCGGAATTATTTTCCGATTCCGGTAATATTTCCGATTCTGACAATATTTCCGTTTCCGGCAATATTTCCGATTCTGGCAATATTTCCATTTCCGATAATATTTTCCGATACGTACCATGTTTCCGTTTCCGGCAACATCTACGACTTGGATAATATTTATATTTCCGATACGATCCATATTTCCGTTTCCGGCAATATCATCGTTTCCGGAGTATTCATTTCTTGCCTGTGACGATCTTAGCTCCCACTGAAACCAAGATCCGTCGGTTCCGAATATTCATAGATGGAGTATTTAATGCCATTAAATACTTGATCCGTTTACGTACTATTTGTGTGACCCTACGGGTTCAGTCAAGAGTAAGCTGTGGATTAATATCATTAATTCCACTTGAACTGAAGCGGCCTCTAGCTAGGCATTCAGCTCACTTGATCTCACTGAATTATTAACTTGTTAATTAATACTGAACCGCATTTATTAGACTTAACATAGAATGCATACTTGGACCAAGGGCATTATTTCCTTCAGTCTCCCACTTGTCCTTAGGGACAAGTGTGCATTTCCTAATTCCTTTGTCGCTCGATGCTTGCTCTTGAACATAAGGTAAGAGTTGTCATCCTTATTATGTCCAGAGGTGTTCCTCGGTTTCAGAGTTCAACTGATCGAATAAACAGATAATCATAGCCTATGATTCATCCGAGCACGGCCATGCATTTCACAGTTTCTAGCTCTCCGAATGGCCTTGTACAACTTTTAAGCATCTCATCCCGATTTATGGGAGGACAATCCCAATCTTGCGATCTTGAGATTAGACTTCGTTTGATAGGTGATTACCTGAGCGTTGCCTTTATAGCCTCCTTTTACGGTGCGACGGTTGGTCAACGTCAAAGCAACCAGTTCTCAAACAAGTAATCTCAAATCACTCAGGTATTGAGGATTTAGTGTCTAATAATTTAATGAAATTTACTTATGACAGACTTTCATCTCTTACAGTAAAGTTTCATAGGTCTTGTCCGATACTAGTCTTCCCAAAGTAAGTATCTATGCAAATGATTATGACATTGCCATGTCCACATAGTTCAAGAAACAGAACTACTAGTCATCTTGCATTCTAGTCGTCTAACGTTTTCTATGCGTCCAATTTTATAGAAAACTCCGACTAGGGACCATTTTCAACCTTTGACATTCAAGTTCACTTGATAGACATTTCTTAGTCACAGGACTGGTCCTGACAGTCTATCTTGAATATATCGTCAAATTTGAAGGGACTCATCATTTAATACTAAACCAAGATTAAATGGAATATGAAAATACATTTCATATATGATAAATGTTCAACCCCAATGTTTTATAACCATGGGCCTCAAACCCATCTTCTAAAACAATTCATGGAATTCAAAGCTATGCTTGATTTCCAGTGCTACAACGTGAGTGTTGCTTCTCACTTGTTGCATAGGTTTAGTTATCATGCTTTGCCAATCTTAATATCCTTTTCATCGAATGTTCTTCGAGATATGATGATAAGATCTTTTCGAGTTTGTTTATTATGTGATCTAGTCTTTCTTACTTCGATGGTGGTTTTACTCATTTTGCAATGAAGAACCATCAAGTTAGCAGACGTTTTTCTTGCTTCAAGAGTGGTTCTACGCATTTTTCAATGAAGAACCATCAAGCCAGCAGAAGGTGATCTACCCAAGTTCAGTGAAGAACTTTAAACAACCCTGTTTTATTGCTTCTTAGGCAATAATTACTTTTACTTCAACTGTATAGGTTGCTAGTGATGCTTTGTTTGGATTTACCTATCCAGGCAGTTCATAGATATGTGGAAGATTCTCCAACTATATCTTGGAACATAGAAATTATTATTTTAATTTCCCACGCAACAACTCATGGTCTCCAACCCATGTTGCCATTTTCAAAACACGATGCTCTATAGCTCGTCCTTATCAATGGTTAACTCCAAAGGGTCTTGCATGATCCTTTGCCAGTGTTTATGCGTGTAGCATCAATATTTAGCATATCTTTGTTTCCTTGAATCAAGAACTATTCCTATGTACCTTTTCAAGTATCATAAGTATTCTTGATCTCAATCTAGTTGATCTTCACTTAGATCAATAGAGATTGGTATATGTTCGTCATGCCTAAAGTCATACGATACGTTTTTGGCGATCCTCATATTATATCATACATGATAAATTCTTTTGCAGAATAATTCCCAATTGAATTCTATTCATGTAACTTTAGCTCATCTAGTTTCAGTAGATACTAAATCCAGCTAAATTCTTTGACATATAATATAGGTTAAGAATCTTACTTAGATCCTTGGATGTTTAACTTAGTAAATGCTTATACATAGTTCAAACATCCTTTACTTAGATTTATTCACATGGGTCGAATATCTCCAATGGAGACTTTCGTGTTTGATTTAGTAAATGCCATTACTTAATCCAAAACAATATCATAAGATCTTTGTAAATAGATCTTAATACCTAGTATGTACTAAGTTTCGCCATGGTCCATCATTGATGAATAATTTCAAATCTAAGTCATTAGCATTTGAATGTTATTTCACAATAGAGAGATATGTGTGTAATACACATAGGACCAATTAAGTTTTAAGTACTCCCACTAAACTTCTTATACATCTATAAGAATCATGTATATTTTATGAAACTAAAATGCTTATTAGCTTCACTTAAAATACAGTTCCCATTCCCAATTGCTTGCTTAAATCTGTACTTAGATTTTATAAGCTAGCTTTCCTTTTCAAGCATTTATTTGGATCCACAAATTCTATGACATACCATGTACATAATATATTCCATCATTTGATTGAGGAATACGTTTTGTCATCCAATTGCCAATATGCAATCATTGCTTGAATTATAGACTTAAGCATTACGATTTTGCATGAGGTTTCAACACAATCCATGCCATGAATTTGCTTGTAACCTTTAGCAACTAATCTAGCTTTGTGTGTGAACATAATTCCATGTTTGATGGTTTTTATCCTTAAAACAAACTTGCAACCAATAGGTGTGAACCTATTCTTGCAAATCAACAAAATTTCAATTTTGTCATCAAAACATTGAGTATGTTTTATGGCCTCTAACCATTTAAAACATTTGAGTCTATATATGGCCTCTAACCATTTTAGGGAATCTGGGTTTCGTCATAGCTTTCTTACAAGTCACAAACTCATTAATCTACATGATAATAGTTTGACTGCAAGTTGTAGGTTTCTTCACTATCTAATGGAAGAATCGCATAGCTTCAATGACCTGAACTCCATGTTTCTTCACTATCTAATAGAAGAATCTCATAGTTCCAGTGACTTGAACTCTATGCCTACTAGGGTATAGAACATCAAACAATAGAATATCAATAGCTACTTGAAAGTCCTTTGAATATTCTGTTCTCCTTGAAGCACTTGTAAAGTCTTCTAAGAGATGTCTATTCTTTAAAGCCACTTGTAAAGTCCTTATAGAATAAGTTCGGATTTTCTGAAGCACTTTGAAAAGCCTCCGAAATGTCCGTTTATGTTTGTTGTTTGCCTCGAAGACTTTCGAGGTCTATTTTCTCCCACTTGTCATTTTGGAAACGAATCTCCAAAAGGACATTATTTCGAGCAAACAAACATTATGTTCTCAAAAATTCATGGTAGAAACAATACCCTTGTGTCTCATTTGAATAAATCATAATGAAACATATATCTAGACTTGGGCCTTAGTTTGTTGAATAACAAACACTAAGCTCCCACTGAGTTTAGCAACTTTCTAGATATGAAAAGTTATTCTGAAATTACTTTTCAATAGCTTTGACGAATTTGGTTTAGTTTGGTGGTAGTTGAGCATTTTGTTTTAGAAATTATAGGAAAAGTCTTTATGATCCATCATTGATCGAATCAAGTACTAATTGACTTCGATTATTCCAACTAAGATATGCCATATCTTATGGACCTAGATTGTGAAATTACAACACACAATCATTGATGATCATATTTGGTCTCAAGTAATCATCAACATGATCTAACCTAGATCTTTATGATTTCTTGCCAAGTGGATTTTATACTTCTGAATCTTTGAACTAGCCAAACAGATTCAACTTATATCACTTTTGAGTAAATAAACCTATATTCACTCATATCCATGTGAAATAATAAAGTCATAAAATCTTTCTTTAGCTTTGAACTCTATTGTCTAGGCGTTCTAACAATAGTTCATATCTTTTGTTACTTTCAACAAGTAAGACTAGTTGTCTTAAAATGATCTAGAAATCAATCAACTTTCAAAAGTCCATCAAAATAGAGCTTTTGAATGTTAACTTGTTGATATGGTCTAAGCAACAATGCCAAAGATTAGTGGAACTCAAATCAAGGGGTTGATTTGAACCTAGTAAAGTTCTTTAAAGAGTTGTTTGTTTTAATCAAGCATATTGACTCAACCTGTAATTGACCATTTCATTCAAATAAACAAACATTGTTTTTGTTTTTCTTGAATGTGAGTCTTTCTGTGTTTGAAGCAGAAATTTAGGTATGCTGATTATGGAACAAAATAGCCATTAAGTTCCAGCCTTTGAAAGGACTTAAAACAAACTTAGATGACCCTACAATTAATGTAGCATTGCCATGCTTCATTTCCCACTTGTAGGTCATTAGTGTATCCTAGCTTCCATTATTTGAGTTATTAACGAAGTAAGAACCTCAAGCGGTATATGATACCAAGGAAGTTTGATTCCTAGGTCACTTCTCTTTAAACATAAACTTATAGGTAGAAACGGAATTATAAATTCCTTTCATTTGTTCCTTTGTTTTCCTATTTCTTGTACCCTTTCTTATAGTCTTAAGAATTGAATTCTTTAGTGTTGACTTTTATACTTTGTTAGACATGTCCAATGTCACCAACAAGGTTCTTTACCATTTTAATTTACGTTGAATATTTTGTTTCAACTAGATGATCTTACCAGAAGCTTCTAAAGTTCTCTAAGTATCGATCTATTCGAATGTCTAGGGACTAGACTCATTCGAGAATTAAATGGACAAAGATATTAGGTTGTTAACCATTGGTAAAGCTGAGCGTTTAAACTCAATGCTTTATGATCTCAAAACTACATTGTATCTTGATTTCACAAGCACCAATTGGTTTGCCATTCGATTTTGATATTCGAAAACAACCATAAAAGTCGATATAAGAAACGTACATTTTAAATTGCTCACTTTCTCTCTTTTCCGTGAATCGTTCTTGGATTCACTACCAATCGAGGAAATTTACTGTTACCTTTCTAAAAGGATTATTGCAGTGCAAGATATTTAATTATAAACAATAATTAAAACATACATTGAAGCATGCAAAGTCTAAACATTTATCATGAATAATAACTTGAAATTAAAGCAACCATGCAATTCAAACAAGTTATTAGCATTTTATTCGATTTTATTGTTCCGGCAGGTGTGAATAAAATGATTCCAAGATCCTAAAATCATTGAAGAACTAAGCACAGTTTGTCGACTTAATCCTAGAACATCTTAGGTAAGCAAAAGCCTTTTGCTAATAGTCTAGAAACTATTCTTGGTTGATAGGTACGTCTAAGAACTTATTAGGTAAACCTATCGAATTTGCCACGACATAAAAGGACTCCTTACTTATATCGTTGAGTTTCACCAAAACTAACATGTACTCACAATTATTTGTGTACCTTGCCCCTTTAGGACCAATAAGTAACACCTCGCTGAGCGAAAACTATTACTAGATTGATGTAAAGAATATCCAAGCAAGTGTATATTTTGGCATGGCACCTTTTAACTCAATTTTTTTTAAGTTTGGAACTTAAGGCTCTTACTATGTTGGTTAGATTTTAAGTGAACTAAAATCCTTAATCATGCAACATAATCAAGCTTTTGATCTCATGCATTTTAAGACATATTTAAAAGCAATAAATAACTTAAAACATGCATAAGATAAATGTGATCTAGTATGGCCCGACTTCATCTTGAAGCTTTGACTTCAAAGTCCGTCTTGAAAATCTCCGTGGGAGGCACCATTTTCTTCAAATAGGATAAGTTATAACTAATTACAACTATTTGATGGTACGCAGACCATATTTGAATTGAAAAATAACTTTGGTACTTTAGACCAATTACATTCAAATTAATGGTACGCAGACCATATTTTCTATCCTATTTGGGCCATACTAGTCACTTCATAACCTGCAAAACAGTACATATACAATATATACCATTCACCCATTCATTATCATGAATGGCCCACATAGCTGGTTAGTAAAACACATTATGCATCACGTAAACATTTGCAGCAATTAATCAAGGGCACCAATAATCTACCAATTATTCAGTCCTTATTAATTCTAATCAAGTTGTTTTAACCTTAAGGATTTGTAGACCTAATCAAGAGTTTATGACTAAAAAGCGCTCCCACTTAAACCAATAAATTTATATGCTTTACTAATTTTAAACATAAAAATGTATTTCTAGTCCAACCGGAAACATACAAATTTAATTAAAATTTAAAGCTCATATCAATTTATAATTGAATCCAAAAGTTTAATTTAATTTCAGTCGTATTTAAATTAATTCATGATTTTAATTTTAGTAAAATAATTAGAATAAATAAAATTTATTATAATTACAATATTCAAAATTAAAATCCAAGAAAATAATTTAAATTATTAATTTTAAAATTAATTAAAATTACGTGAACTGAAATTCTCAAATTAAACATTCAAAAACGATCTTTAATCGTAACGCAAACACCCTACGCGTTGCACGCCCATGGGCCGCACGCACACAGCCATTGCTGGCCATGTGCGCGCAGCCCATGCGCTCGTCGCATAGCTGCTGCATCCCCATCGCAAGCCTCCGCACGCATTGGTGCTCGCTGCGCGCGCGACATCGCTCGCTGGGCGCGCGACATCGCTCGCTGGGCGCGCGAGCCATCGCTCGCTGGGCGGGCGACATCGCTCGCTGTGCGCGCGAGCAATGCTGGCTGTGCGCGCGAGTCCTCGCTCGTTGTGCGCGCGAGCAATGCTGGGCGCAGCGCTCGTGGCACGCGAGCTTGCGCTCGCTGCGCGCGAGGCTGCGCGCTCTTGTGCGAGGCAGCGCGCGTTGTGGCGCAGCTCGCTTGCTGCCCACACGCGACTGCCTTGGCTCGCCCTTCGCCCATGCCCATTCGTCCATTGCTCGTGGCACACGACACAAGGCAGGGCTGCTGCCTTGTGCTCGTGCACTACGCCCTTGCTCATTGCATTCGTGCCGCACGGGCGACGAGCTCCCTTGCTCGTCGTCGCATGCCCGCATTATACAACACCCCTTAAGGGTAACACGAAGCGTCCATTGCTTCGTGCGTGCAAGTTTTATGAACGAATCGCATAAAAATTTAAAATTTATATTTAAATTTAATGACAAATTAATAAATAATATTAATTTCATAATTTTAGGGCGAAAAAATCGAAAATTTATTATCCAATTGATTTCCGATTGTTATGGATTCAAGTCTAGGTCATAAAAAATTAAAATTTATCATAAATTTACAATTTTTTATGGTGGTTTTTAATCATAGGTTTCTAATTAAATTACAATTAATTATGAAAATCAAATTAATTCTAAATTATTCTAATTTTCAACAAATTAATCATAATTACAAATTAGATTGCATAATTAACAAGACTAGGCATTCAAACTTGTTAAACATATGCAGTAGGTCAATCAAAAAATTCAAGATTTATCAACAAGAATCGCAAATATTTAATTTAACATCTTAAATTTACGAAATTTTGCATTCGAAAAACTAAAACCTTCGAAAAGTCATAGTTAGGCTTCGAATTTGAGAATTCTGGGTTCGGCAGAAAAATACTATTTTTGTCAAAATTTTAGAATGCCTTTTACATGCGGAATTGACACAAAAATCACTCGATTTGGATGTGTAACGAAGAAACTGCCGAAAAACTGCGTACGTATAATTAAATAAACGCAATTTGCAATTAATTAACAATTACGAAAATTAATCACCCCTTTTAATTCTTGCAAATTTGTAATATTTAACCATGTTCATGCAATTTAGATTATGAAAATAATAAAGGGCTCGTGATACCACTGTTAGGTTATGATACATATGACATTACATAGATCATGCGGAAACAACCATTAACCCAGGACAACATATTATTTACACATAATCATATAGCATAATTTAGATGCATACTCTTTGTTGCGTGCCCTCCCTAGCTGCGCCCGAACCGAACAAGAACAAGTCTTTAGGACTCCAAGTGTCGTCCCTCCGTAGATAGTCCACAGCACGTCCGGATCCGCCTTAAGATTGACCAACTAGAATCGCCCTTAAGGTACTAGAAAATTTCGGCACTTTTATGAGCAAGATGTGTGTTTTAATTTTCTCTCAAAAAACTCACTTTTGAATACTTTGAAAACTTGTTATAAATTGTGAGCCCTAGCCTCATATTTATAGGGGTATGGAAAGGGAATCGAAATCCTATTCAGATACAAATTAATTAAACCTAGAATCCTACAAGAACTCTAATTTAATTAATTTATCAAATAGAATTAGGAATTTAATCATTAACCGAACTCTGCATGTTTTAGGAAACGTGCACGAACACAAACACTTGCACACACACGCACGGCTGCCACGATGGGCCCCATGCGTGCGCGCGAGCAGCAGCCCACGCAGCGCCCGCGCGCGCTGCGCGCTGCGCGTGCTGTGCGCGCTGTGCGCGCTGCGCAGCCTGCTGGGCCTGGCCTTGCGCTGGGCCTGGCGTGGCTGTTTGTGCGGCGCGCTTGGCTTGCTGGGCGATGGCCTGGCTTCGTGCTGGGCCTCGTCCGGCAGGCCTCGTCCGATGCTTATTCGTACGATGCGCTTCCGATTAAATTTTCCGATTCCGGAATTCATTTCCGATACGAACAATATTTAATATTTCCGATTCCGGAATTAATTTCCGTTTCGAACAAATATTTAATATTTCCGTTTCCGGAATTATTTTCCGATTCCGGTAATATTTCCGATTCTGACAATATTTCCGTTTCCGGCAATATTTCCGATTCTGGCAATATTTCCATTTCCGATAATATTTTCCGATACGTACCATGTTTCCGTTTCCGGCAACATCTACGACTTGGATAATATTTATATTTCCGATACGATCCATATTTCCGTTTCCGGCAATATCATCGTTTCCGGAGTATTCATTTCTTGCCTGTGACGATCTTAGCTCCCACTGAAACCAAGATCCGTCGGTTCCGAATATTCATAGATGGAGTATTTAATTCCATTAAATACTTGATCCGTTTACGTACTATTTGTGTGACCCTACGGGTTCAGTCAAGAGTAAGCTGTGGATTAATATCATTAATTCCACTTGAACTGAAGCGGCCTCTAGCTAGGCATTCAGCTCACTTGATCTCACTGAATTATTAACTTGTTAATTAATACTGAACCGCATTTATTAGACTTAACATAGAATGCATACTTGGACCAAGGGCATTATTTCCTTCAATACCCAGTATAGATTCAGAAAACCTCCAACTATTGCAAAATATGCGTGAATGACAGCAGGAGCGCATGGTGAAGAAACCAGTTGGGTCATGGGGGTGGCCAAAAACAAGAAGAACAAAACACTGGTATCTTATTGGGTATCCCACCACTTAAAATTAATCAACAAAAATGGAAAAGAGATCCAACTTGCAAACGTCTCTTATTGGTCCCTTGCATCATGGACTTTTTTATTCCTTCAGTTTTTTTTCCATTATAATATTCTAAGGATTCCAATGGGGCCCTCACTTTTCCGCTGTTGGACAAAATTAAAATATACAGAGTACTAGATTTTAGCATTTGCGATGTACGGATTCTATTAAATTGTTAAGTTAAAATAAAATTCATACTACGTATATATACCAATTACCAACTGTTAATTTATAGATTATATTACGGAGTAGATAAGGTTTTGAATTTTGATTGAATTTCATTTTAGATTTAATTTTTAATGATTAGAGTGTTGATGAGTGACATTTATGTCACTCATAGGGTAGTGATTTATGCATCATTTGAGTCGTTTTATTCTATTTCTAGTATTTTTAGTCTTTATTTTCCTTAATTACTTATTTTAATGATTTATATCTTAGTTTAGCGTTTTTAGCTATATTTGTTAGTTTTTAGATCTTAATTCCGTAATTTATTTATTTTATTTGTTTTATAATTTTATAGCTTAGTTATTTTAATTTTCGTTATTAATTTTCTACTTTATTATTATTATTATTATTATTATTTATTTTATTTTCTTTCTCCCCTCGTCTTTGATTATATTTTGATTATTTATATAGGCACGCGCTTTCAAGATCGGGATGATTTCCGAGTCAAAATCAAGTTCTTTTGTCCCTCTTGAATCAAGATAGGTGTTTTGGGCCAAAGATTTGCTAAAGCCCAACTTTTATTTGCTGCCTTTTCCCTCCATCTCACCACCAACTACTTATCCTACACCACTCCATCTCCTATCCTACACCACAGCAATACCAAACACCCTCTTCCCTCTCAGCAACAAGCAGCTGCGTTCTCACCTCACAACCACAACACCACCACCATCGTGCATCATCTCCTCCACACCGTACTAATCAACACCATCACCTGCAGCCCATAACTCCTCCCCTATACCAATTCACACCACCATCAACATCAATCGCAACAACAAACACCAAAATTAACCCAAAACAATTCAAAATCGAACCCAGAAAACAGAGCAAAAACAGAGTAATTGGTTCGTTCGAACCCGTAAATTGGTTCTGCCGAACCGAAAATTTAGAGTTACGGATTGTATGAGGTTCGGTCGAACCCGAATGAAGTTCGCCCAAACCACAACTAAGTTCGTCTGAACCTTGTTTGAGTTCGGCGAACATTTGAGCGCTCAAATTGGATGTACGGAATTAATGAAGTCACGTGGCTCGTGGTTGTTGGCCGCTCGATTTGCCGCCGTACAATCTCGATTAAACGGACGGTGATGATGATGAATGATGCGAGGATGAGGATTGATTTAATTGGATGATATCGATGGATGATGGATGATGGATGATTTGCGCTGATCGACGGCCACGATGATGGATTGATGATGAAAACGGTGATGGAGGACGCCAGTGTTGAGGAGGATGGAGCTGCAAATGAGGAGCCACGTACGATTGAGAGCAAGAAGACGTGAAATGAAGTAGAGGATTATAAAAAAGGGCTGATTGATTTTAGTTTAGTTTTGGGCCCTTTTTGGTTTTTCTTTATTTTATCTTTTTTACTCTCTTTTCCTTTCTATTATTTTCTTTTCCCTTTTTTTTATTTCTCTCTAGTTAGTAAGGGGTACAAATACCATTTGTTGAGGTTTTATTGAAAAAAAAACTTACAATGTACATAATTAGTCTATTTTTCTCTCTAGGTTTTTAGGGTTCAGGGTTTTTCTTGAGTTTAGTTTCTATTTTCTAAGAGTGAGAAAGTGATGAAAATTCATTGAAAATGGAGGATTATGGATAATACAAGAAGATTTGAAGCATTCATTCATCAATCAATGAGAATTTTCTACACTCTCTCCTTATTTATTGCTTTATTTATCGTTTTAATTAGTTTCATTGTTTTTGTTTATTTTAATGATTCATGTTTAGATTGGTTGTTGTTAATGTTTAGAACCATGTTTTTAGTTGTTAGTTTCTATAAATTTCATGTTTTTATGATTATGGAGTAGTTTATTGATTGGGGTTTGGTGACACTCAACATTGATTGGTTTGGGTGTTTGTGATTAGAAATTAGGGATTTTCATGATTAAATGTTTAAGCCTTTCCGATACATGTTGCATTTAACTTGATCAATTAAGTGTTCCATGATTGATTGGAGTAGTTTAGTTGGGTTGGACAGGGATTAAAGACCTAAACTTGACTATTTGGTTGAATTGAAATTTAACTTACCCCGGGATGATAGTATAGAACAGGAATTCATGTTTGATTCTTAGGGAAATTGCTCGCACGTCGGGAGATAGTTGGAGCTATTTGTGAATTCAACGCCTATTCATGTAGTGCTTGTGAATCTTCCCCGTTTTCAATTCCTTTATGTCTATTCCATGATTTGTTGTTGTTTGACCCATTCCCTAATCTCGTTTACTTTTGATTTCTTAGTTTAGTGGACTTGGTTTTAGTTGGTTAGTTGACTTTCCAACTCGTTTCGACCTAGTTTATTAATTGATTAACATAAATTAGCGCACCTTAGTCCTTGTGGATTCCGACCCTTGCTTATCGCTTTACTTGTGTTTAGTGATTAGTTTAGGTAATTTGTTTGATTAGGAGAGACTAGTAACGACCTAGTTTTCCCCTTGATCAAGTGTTTGATTTTGGATGAAGTTGTATATGCATAACACGACGCCTAAAATTCAAAAATAATTTCAAAATCTTAATTTCTATGGAAAATTTGTAATTATTAATCCAACATTTGCCCGGTTTTCTTTAATTAAGCCTACCTATGCGATATTTCTAAATAATACAACCTTTATGACCCAACTACTATTATTAAGCCTGGATGACCGGTTACCTGCTACAAAGTCAAGGAAAATTTGTAATTATTAATCCAACCTTTGCCCGATTTTCTTTAATTAAGCCTACCTATGCGATATTTCTAAATAATCCAACCTTTATGACCCAACTATTATTATTAAGCCTAGATGACCGGTTACTTGCTACAAAGTCAACGTTAAAAACGTTGACAACCTAAAGTTGGTTTCCCTCCTAAAATATTGGACACGTCATCATCACTTGCCACCTAAACAAGGATTTCATTTTTTTTTCAAAAAATCCTTAACCCTTCTCTTCTCTGTACCGTGTTTCAATTCCTCTCTCCTCCATTACTGCTGCTTCAACCACAATTGTACTGGTTCATGACATCATCAGCGATTTTCTTGTGGAAATAGGTTACTTCATCCACGCGCATTCAAATTTCGTCTCCAAAATCGTACAATTGAAGGTGAACTTACGAACCTTAGCGTTTTTGTTCCTTTTTTGGTAAATTTTGAATTTTGGGCTTCCTTGATGGTCAGTTCGTAAAAACCCGAGCTGTTGCAATAATATAGTTTTTTTATGTTGTGGGATGTTGGTTATTGTGGTCTTGTTTAAAATTTAGAAAGAAAAAAAAAAACCTTGAATTTGAAGAAGATCCAGATCCAACAGGCAATTGCTTTACCCCAGCCATAGCAATTGCTGACTATTTTTTATGAACTTCGAATGGAGAGGTATGATCGTATGAGGGATCGACAATGGTGGAGAAGAGGTAGAAGAGAAATAATGGAGAGGAGTGCAGAGATGAAGCAGAAAATCGCAGAGGAGAGAGGGACGAAAATTAAAATAGCAATTAAAGAAAATAAGGGGAAAAAAATTATAATTGTTATATGCCACGTAAGGATGAATACCGCCTATAGCAGGTTAGTAACTTGTTAGGCTTAATAATAGTAAGTTGGGTCATAAAGGTTGGATTATTTAGAAATATCGCATAGGTAGGCTTAATTAAAGAAAATCGGACAAGGGTTGGATTAATAATTACAAAATTTTCAATTTCTATTGGCCGAAACCATTAGATTTCTTACGTGGCGCTCTAATGTTAGATTAGTGTTTGACTTTGGATTGAATTTTATTTTAGATTAGTGTTTGATTTTAGATTTATTTTTTAATTACTAGAGTGTTTGATTTTGGATGGAGTTGTATATATTAGTAACTAATTAATTAAAATATCTATGTGGCACCTAATTAATTATCTACGCGGCACTCAATTTTTTTAATTCAAAAATAAATTAGAAATCTTATTTAGAATGTTTCTAATTTCCTACGTGGCACTCATAAAGTAAATATTAGAAGAATTATATCTCTCTTCGTCGATGAGGACCATGTCCAAACTAATTAAACTATTTTGTTTGCGGAAGTTCACCACAACAATCAAGCGCGAAACACGAACTTTTATTTTCCAATCGTTCCTAGTGGAATTTAAATCATGGATCAAAGAAATAGCCATTGATAACCAAATTAAAAGTCAAAGATGTGATTGTGTGTGGGTTATGAATTGAACTATACGATCAATTTATAGGACCTAATCAATTATAAGTTTGAATATGATTAGAACTTTCAATATCTATCTTAAAGAGTTATAGTGCATTTGTATTAGTACGTAACTTGGAATCATGATTTGATTAGAATCCTATCTTGAAGAGTTATAGTGCATTAGTAAGTACATTGCGTTGATCAAAACTTTTAGTTAAATTAGGCGTTCATATACGTAATACATACTACATATAATATATTTATGTGTATGTGGGTGTGGTGGCGTGATGCAAACCAGGGTTATTGAAATTTTAGTCAAAAGATACATATTTCCTCAAAAAATTCTGGTCCACGTATTGTTTACTACATTCGTATATATGTTTGTTTTAAATATTTGTGTTAGTATAGTTAAGTAATTAGAGAGTACTAAATAAGGAGTAAGCATACATGCATTTTTGTATATGGATTGTTTAATTTTTTTGATATTTCAATCCATGTAATTGTATATTTTCTAAACTTTGAATTGTATATTTCATCTCTACTTTACATTAGATATTTAATAGTACTACTACTGCACCTATTTGATAACCATACGGGCATACGGCATAAACTTCATCGTGTTTAAAGAGTGGCCTCCTTATAGAATTACAACACTGATGAAAAGTGGGATTACATAATTGAAATATCTATTTGGCACATAATATCCACGTGGCACCTAATTAATTATCTACGTGCACTTTATTTTTTTTAATTCAAAAATAAATTAGAAATCTTATTTTTCATTGGCCGAAACCAATAGTAATCCTAGGTGGCACTCTAATATTTCAGCAAATATGCCTCCTTTATATATATACAATAGATTAGATTAGGTACACCCAGGTGCACGATGCACCCTCTCACATAAAATTAAAATCTCTTTATATTATATTACGTTATAAAAAAAACCTATTCCAAAAACAATCTAATTATTAGTCAAGTGGACTTTATTTATAATAAAAAATAAATAAGAATAATATAAGTGGTTGTCTAGTGTAGGACACCATTGTATATTATTGATTGATTCCCATTCATCCATTTAATTTGTTCATTTAGAGAGATCTAGAGTGAAAGTGAAAGAGGGATAGCCAATGGAGTTTCATAAACGGAGCTTATTCTCTTTGCTTCCTGTTATTGTTTCAATTCTCTTCTTCTTTCTCAAGTTCACTCTCAAGGTTTGTTCTTTTCACCTCTTTTGATTTGTTTTCTACATCGTATATATTTTAAGATTCTTTATATTTTCTTTATATTTGTAGTATGATCTATAGATATTATCTTTAGAACTCCCCTCGATTCTCATAGACTTGTAGACCGTTCAGTTATTAAAGAGGATCCCGTTGTATTTGTTTAACACACTTTTATTAATTCTTTTGAGGCTGAGTATATATTAGTGGGCTGCACCTTGTGTACGTATAAATATAGGGAGTTCAATAATGTTGTTGACATTTTTTCAGGTGGAATTTCGTTAAATACAAGACAAAAATACTTAGTTCATCATTAAGAAATAATTGACGTGATTACATATAAGTTGTCACTCATACGTAGTACTTTTAAAATTGTACGTATGCATCACACGAATTACGTGTATATAAATCGAGTTCAGCTAAAAAACATGGTTGGTAAATTTAATTAACTTCCAATGAGAATTTTCAAGAAAATTTCTCATGGTTAATTATATAGTTTGATTTTTGTAACTTTATAATTAGTCCTCCGTACTTCACATTAAATGATTCCCTACCCCTACTAAAACAATAATTCTGATAGCGTTAAATATAAGTTTAGCTATGCTTGGTCTATAATGAGAAAACCTTTCATTCTAAAGGTTAGTGGTTTTGAACCACTAGCGGTGAGTCCGTTGGGGGTGTTGACCGTCTTACTCTTTTCTCTATTCCTAAAGAGTGTATCATGTTAACCCGAACCTTTTTTTTTTTTTTTTAACAATTAACCTGAACATCTTAATGCAAGGTGGGTTCACTAAAAAAAAAAAGTTAAAAATCAAAGATAAGGTTTCTGATTCCGCCTCTACGTTATTTGGTGGGTTGGTATGGCCGGTGAATGTGGTGGGTATCTTTACATAAGTTATACTTCCTCCGTCTTTTAATACTCGCAACGTTTGGACTTTTGCCACTATTCATATAATCTACTTTGACTATTCATAGTGTTTTTTATATAAGATAAAACATAGTCATGTGTGATCTTGTTAGATTCGTCTCAATGTGTATTTTCAAAATATCAACTTTTTATAATTTTTGCATAAAGAGAATTTAAGATATAAATAATCAAAGTTATGCATCGACATGCGTGAAACTAACAAACGTTGCGAGTATTAAAAGACGGAGGAAGTATCAATTTCGGAAAATATTCTATTTTATAATAAAGTAATAATAAATGAAACCAAAGGTGCATGCAACTATGTTATCAAGTGTGAATGTGATTGATAACACGATCATGTTGTCAAGAATCCACTTGCAAACGTCATTAAAAAAGATTAACATATTCCAAACAACAAAGAATCTTTGCCGTATCCCCTTCATTAAAAAAAAGTTTGGTAAAACAAAAAGTAAACTACAAAAATAGAAAAGAGTGATCCAACTCGCAAATTTCTCTTATTGGCCCCTTGCATCAAGGAGATTTTTGACCTTTCCTCTTTTCCACTTTTATATTCTAAAGGATTATTGTAGATCCCCCTCCGGCCTCCGCCCTATCTCAACGGATTTTATATCCTCACTCTCCTCTTAAAAGATTGGATTAGGAATTGACTATACTAAAAAGTAAATCTGATGGATAGATTTTTATTTTATTTATATTAAATAATTGTTTGTGGGTAGAGATACGTGGAGATCACCATTAACCAAATAATTACGGGACATTCATTTATAGTATATGCGACAATCTTTTAGGGATGGAGAGAGAACAAGAGTTGCATCACTATTAATGAAACTAGCTTTTGAACCCGTTCAACAAACAAGCAATTATATATGTGAAATTTGAAAGTTAAAAATTAAAATATACTTCTTCCGTTCTTATTTACATGACACAATTGAGTTTTTGACATTATTCACACAAGCTCATTTAACTTCCTTTTGTGATTTATACTTGAGAAAAAACATAGTCGTGTGGGATCTTATTAGATTCGTCTCAATAAATATTTTTCAAATTTCAACTTTTTATAATTTTTTCTTATCCATAATGGAAGATATTAACGTTTGAAATCATGCATTGGAAAACGTACCTAAATAATTGTGTCATTTAAAAAAGAACAGAGGAAATATAACTTAGATGGTTAAATAATATTGAGTGTTAAAGAGGGAGATGGAGTGTAAGAGATTGAATGAATATATGAATTAAATGGTAAATTGATGTTGTTGTTTTTTTTTGACGGAAATTAATGTTGAATAAGGAATACGAAGTGAAAGAGATGTTGAAGCTGTTAAATAATTCGTATATCCCCAGAGTCTCAAGCATATATCTTGGGATAAGGGTGAGTTTATCCCCCATACTCACCTTCAATCTTCAGACTCTGTCACATCAGCTTTCCACTAACTTTTTCATTATCCAGACTCACACAAAACTCACCCTATTTTTACACATTATTCCCAGACTCACCTCATACTCACCTAACTCTTAAAATAATATTTTATGTATACTCCCTCTGTATTTATTTAAGTGATACACTTGCCTTTTCCGGCCGTATTTATTTAAGAGATACACTTGCCATTTTTAGTAACTTATCAACCCCACCATCTAATTAAATAATCTATTTACACCCCCTCCCCCACCCTCCATTCCCTAAAATGACATGGTCCCCACTTATTTTACTTATTAAAATATTCACCCAACCCCACTTGTTTTACTACTTTATTTCATTCAATTCTTTTTCTTAATACCCGTGCCCAACCAAGTGTATCTCTTAAATAAATACGGAGGAAGTATATCATTTTTTGGTACATTTTCTAAATAATATTGAAACTATGTTTTCTTATATATAAACAAAGTAGACCCGATCAAAAGGCGGGCCGGGTCGAGGACAAAAAAATTTGTCCATTATGTCGGGGCGGGGCAGGCCAAGCTTCGGGCTAATTTTGTATGCCCAAAACCCGCTATTTCGGCTAAAAATAGTGGGCTTTTTGGGCCAATTTTGGGCCGAGCCATATTTATAACTAAAATTGTTGTTTTGCTTTGTCCAAAATCCGTAAATTTTTTAAAAAAATCGGGTAGGGCCGGGCCTTATGCCAACACCCGGCAATTTTTGGACCGGGTCAGGCCGGGCTATCGGGCCAAACCCATGTTGATCAGCTCTCAAATAAAGTAATTTATAATTCGAGAAAAAAATGAAAAAAAAAAACAGAAAATGTTAAGTTCGAAATTGACATATATTCCGTACAAATTAGAAACAATGATACAACATATTAAATTTAAAAGATCTAGAACATAAATTTAAGGGCAAATGAAACAAAATAATACATAAACCATCAATAATTTAGTTGAGTGAAATAAGATAAATTAAGTTTGATGATGTGGCATGATTTGATTGGAGGAATAAAAAAGTGGAGTCTTAAGTGAGTCTTGAGTGAGTCTTAGATTTTCAAACTCACTTCAAGACTTAGTGTTGAAGTGAGTTTGAAAATCCAAGACTCACTTAAGACTTTACTTTTTTCTCCCACCAATCAAATCATGCCACATCATCAAACTTAATTTATCTTATGTCACCCAACTAAATTATTGATGGTTTATGTATCATTTTGTTTCAATTGCCTTTAAATTTATGTTCTAGATCTTTGAATTTAATATGTTGTATTATTGTTTCTAATTTGTACGGAATATATGTCAATTTCGAAATTAACATTTTCTGTTTTTTTTCCTCGAATTATAAACTACTTTGTTTTAGCGCTAATCAACATGGGCCAGGCCCACTGGCCCGACCTGACCTAGTCCGAAAATTATCGGGTTTTGGGTAGAAGGCCCGGCCCGTTTTTTTTAAAAAAATTACAGGCTTTGGACAACGCAAAACAACAATTTTAGTTATAAATTTGATCTGGCCCGAAATTGGCCCGAAAAGCCCGTTATTTTTAGCTCGAAATAGCGGGTTTTGGGCATACAAAATTGGCCAGGCCCGCCCCGACATAATGGACAATTTTTTATGTCCTCGGACCGACCCAAACTCGGCTCAGCCCGCCTTTTGATCAGGTCTACTTTGTTTGTATATGAGAAAACATAGTTTCAATATTGTTTAGAAAATGTAGCAAAAAAAAAAATATATACATAAAATATTATTTTAAGAGTTAGGTGAGTCTGTGGATAATGTGTAAAAATAGGGTGAGTTTTGTGTGAGTCTGGATAATGAAAAAGTTAGTGTAAAGCTGATGTGGCAGAGTCTGAAGATTGGAGATGAGTCTGGGGATAAACTCACCCTAATAAAAAAGTTAGTGAAAAGCTGATGTGGAAGAGTCTGAAAATTGAAGGTGAGTCTGAGGATAAAGTCACCCTAACAAAAGGAAAAAATTGAAAAAGAAAAAAAATTTATGGATGAAAGATGAATGTGACATGTGTCATCTAATCATCTATGGTTTTTTTTTAAATACTAGGTATAGATTAACGAGGATTAGTCGATAGGGTATTTGATAAATTTTGAAAATTTAAAGGGGAAATTTCTTTTTGAAAAATAGAGGACATTTTATGAAAAAATTGTTATTTTTTTATATTAATAATTAATTATCTTTTATAATAAAAAAAATATGTTAATATAAGATAATCGTTTTAAAAGTTATAGTTGGGTTAATAATTATGAGGAAAAATTGATAAAAGCAGTCCCAACTATGGACGTTCATCTTTAAAAGGTCCCAAGTACGGATTATTACTGGCTGGTCCCAACTAAGGGGGTGTTGACTTTGCGTGGGCTTTTTTCAAAATGACCGGTTTACTAAGTCGAAGACGATGACGTGTTAGGTAACTTACAAAAATCACGTGCCACTTTAAAAAAAATCCACCCATTTAATAAAAAGCTCACCCATTTAACTAAAAGCCCACCCATTAAATAAAAACCCAACCACCTAATACCCACTCAATTATTTGGGTGTTTGATTTAAAAATAAATAATAATTATTTTTTTTTGACCTCCTTCCTCCCTCAGCAACACCAACTGCAACAACCTTCCACCACCCTACCAACCCCAACCGTCGACCCCAACCCTAACCCCACTCGTAGACCCCAACCTAGCCGCCAACCATGACCCCAGTCGCTCCTCCTTCAACCTCAACCTGAGCCGCCTCACCACTGACCCCAACCCCAGCTATTCGCAGCCCTCCCCTTGCCCCACCATAACAACCCAAAAACTTAACCCCCTCCCGCAAGCAAACCCCACCCTTAGCAAGCCCCGCAACGACGACCAAATAAGCCCACTAAACTAGCGGCGGCGGAGAAGCGTGAAGGTGAGAGGCGGGAAGGGAGAAGAGGAAAGTGGTGGCCGGGTTTACGGCGAAGAGTGAAGACGAGAGACGATGAGGGAGGAGAGGATAGTGGTGACCGGTGGGTTTGCGGTGAAGCATGAAGGTGAGAGACGAGGAGGGAGGAGAGGAAAGTGGTGGCCGGCGGTGGAGGCTGGGGATGGGTTTGGTGGAGAGAGAAAAAAGTTAAGTGAATATTTATTTATTTTTACCCAAAAATAAAACATTTTGCGTAAAAAAAATTAAAAAATATGGAAAAGCCACGACTTACACAACCGGTCACCAGTAAAAAGGCCCACGCAAAGTCAACACCCCCCTTAGTTGGGACCAGTCAGTAATAATCCGTAGTTGGAACCTTTTAAAGATGAACGTCCATAGTTGAGACTGCCTTTATCAATTTTTCCTAATTATGATGTTTTGTTAATGATTACAGGTTAACAATTATAAATTTTCCGTTAATAGTTATGACTAGATTTTAGCCCGTGCGATGCACGGATTCTATTAAATTGTGTTTAAATAAAAATCCTATCTATATACCACTTTTATATATTAGATTATATTAGTTTTTGATTTTGCATTGAATTTTATTTTAGATTTTTATTTTATCATGAGAGTGTTTGTTTTTGGATGAAATTGTATATGCGTAATATTAATAATTAATTAATAAAAAAAATATCTACGTGACACTTAATCATTTCTTTACGTGGCACTCGACTTTTTTAATTCAAAATTAATTTTGAAATCTTATTTTTCATTGACCGAAACCATTATATTTTTCTACGTGGCGCTCTAATATTGGATTAATGTTTGATTTTAAATTGGATTTTATTTATTTTATTTTAGATTATTGTTTGATTTTGGATAAATTTTATTTTAGATTTATTTTTTAATTATTAGAGTGTTTGATTTTAGATGGAGTTGTATATATTAGTAATTAATTAATTAATTAATTAATTAAAATATCTAGGTGGCATCTAATTAATTATCCACGTGGAAATCGATTATTTTTTAATATAGTGTTTGATTTTCGATGGAGTTGTATATATTAATAATTAATTAATTAAAATATCTACATGACACCTAATTAATTATCTACGTGGCACTTGATTTTTTTAATTTAAAAAGAAATTAGAAATCTTATTTTTCATTGGTCGAAACCATTAGTAATCCTAGGTGGCGCTCTAATCTTTCAGCAAATATGCCTCCTTTATATATGTATATTAGATTTCCTTGTTAATAGTTAATTGGTGTCATGCTAACGTTGACGATCTTAGGAGTATAAAACGATTTTACACTAAACTTAGTCTGCACTACTAATGGTCAACTTTGTTTGTGTTAAAATAAAAAAGAAATTCACTTAAGTTAAAAGGTTATTTGGAATCAAAAAATATGTAAAATACTTAAATTTACCCCTCAATATTTCTAATTTTTTCATATAAAATAACTAAGGGGATGTTTGGTTAGGAGAGGTTTGAGGTAAAAAGAGCTGTTTGAGGTGAATTAGAGGTCTATTTAACTTTTTCAACAAGCTAACTGAGAGTGTTTGGTTATGAGAGGTTTGAAAGTGAGTTTTGGGGTGAAAATGCAAACTCTCAGAAAGCTCAATCTAAGAGCTTTTTGCAATTAGAGGTTTGAGAAAGTGAATGTAAAATTACTATTTTGTCCTAATATTGCCTAAAATTACAACACTTAACAACCTTAGCATTCTACATTATTTCATTTACCCTATTTACTACTCGTTATTTGTTGTAATAAAATTCATATTAGTACGTTGAAGTACTTAATTAAAACTATTGCAATCATACTTGTAATGTAATTACTAACATTTCTCTATTTGCATGTCAACAATTCATGTATTTAAAATTTTAAACTAAAAATATTTTTTTAAAAAAATTGTTTTATTTTTTTTATTCTATGCTTATTTAAAAAATAAGGAGAAGATAATTAACATAATGAACTAATTGTCTAATACTAATAAGAAGCAAAGTATCCAACAACAAAATATGCTTAATGGTCTTTTCACATGTTAAATAGCTAACCGCTAACAACTAATTTATCAAACATTTTTACACAAACAACTAATTCAACCAGCTAGTCAAACCATCTAATACAAACAGCTGATAGTTGGTGAACACGGCCTAAGTATAACATACAAAGACCGCCTTACCGAAAATACCTCTTTGATTGCTTTATTAATTGGTTTCATTGCTTAACTAATTGGTTGTATTGCTTAACTAATTGTTAAAGTGCTTAACTAATTGATTCCATTGCTTAACTAATTAGTTTCATTGCCTAACTAATTGGTTCCATTGCTTAACTTATATGACACCAAGACGGTCTTTTGTGTAAGACCGACTCATATAAAAGTTTTGTACAGAACTAAGAAATGTCATGCACATAGCACGTGCAGAAACAGTAGCCGAATAAAATAAGGACTCCTTCACGTACACAAGATATACGAGTAATGGATTATACAACATTTGCAGATAATATTCTCCCGAAGACCTAAAGATGGCACTGGGCCAACCCGATCTCAAGACACAACACGATCCAACATGAAATGCACAACCCAATACAAACACGAAGTCGTGGGTTAGGTCAAAGTACATGGCACAACATAACCGAATGACAAAGCACGTAAAATTGAATAAAATTAAACTTATGTACGATGATTCAGTCCAACACGAGGACACGTCAACAGAACCAAGGCCCATAAAATAAGTCATAAATACGATCCGACCCACAACTATCTTTACAAACAATTCCCCCGGAAACCACAACAATATACTACTCCGCATACGAATTATTAAAGTAAATAATAAAAAGGTATGAAAATTACCTAATGTTTAGTCAAGTGGGTTGTCCCTTCCTAGTTTCTAGTGCGTAGGAATCTGTAATGTTGCCTATTTTGGTTTATAAATAGAGATTCCAATTATTTAACGGTTGATTCTTTATACTCATAAATTTGATTAATTGAGAGATCTAGAGAGAGAGAGTGTGTGAAAGTGAAAGAGAAAACAATGGAGTTTCAGAAACGAAGCTTCTTCTTCTCTTTACTTCCCGTAATTGCTTCCATTCTCCTTTTCTTTCTCAAGTTCTCTCTCAAGGTCCGTTCTTTTTCCTCTTCCCCTCCCCTGTTTTTCTTTTTATTCACTTTTAATTTAATGTTGCATTATTAATTTTGATATTTCGGCGTTACAAGATCGATGATTCTCTCCCGTTACTTGATACTCCCTCCGTTACTAAAACATTGTCGTGGTTTGGAGTAATATTTAGGGATGAAGGAAGTATACTATGCATAATAGGTATATGTTGTTGTTAAAGATAATTTCGAAAAATATTCATAACCATAAACACATTTGAAAGAAATGTGATTCGAAATTATCGGAGTGACAGATCTAACACGGTGGGTAGATATTAATTGGACTCCGTGGCAAATGCAAATGTCATACTAAAAATAAATCTATTGTTATTTTAGTGGAATACAAATTTGGCGGTCTTACACAAAAGACCACATTGATGTCATACGGAGTATAAGTTAAGCAATAAAATCAATTAGTTAAACACTTGAACTAATTAGTTAAGGACTGAAACCAATTAGTTAAGGACTGAAACCAATTAGTTAAGCACTAGAACTAATTAGTTAACCAATAGAACCAATTAGTTAAACAGTTAAAGTCGTTTTTCCGGTAAGGCGGTCTTACACAAAAGTTACCGTTAGTGGAAACGGGTTTTGGGCGATTAATATCCAAGTTATGTGTACGACGGGTTACAAGTTGTTCCCCCTCTGTTTTTGTAATTCTTATATTTGCAAAAACAATAATAATAATCTATAGTTGAAAAAATAGTGTTAGTTACGGCCAGACGTGGTTATCGGTTGGGTTAGGGTTGGATTGATATGGGTCAAGGATCAACAAATAACGAGCGGGTCAATAAATTGGCAAGGATGGAAACACAAATACGTTTTACATAACAAACTAATCAAAACAAAAACTTCCTTTAACCATAGCTACGATCACAGTATATCAAAACCTTCTGTGTACGGTGTACCCTCTTTTATATGGCTGTGTTTTACCGCCTTTTTCATAAGGAATTCTATAGATCTGTTTTAGCCAATAAAGTCCTTAGTTCTTACAATGTGCCTGTCTACTTAAGTCTGTTATAAAATGCATAGTGCATGTTTTGTTTTTCTGACAGCATACGTAGTGCATGTTGCTAGTTGCAACACTTGCAACTAGCAAAGGTTCTTTGAGAAGTCCGATTTCATGTTAGCCGCATAATAAATAAAGATCTAACTTATAAAACGCAAACAAACAAAGTCATGCACATGATCTTTCAGTAGCTGATTACTCCGCATATTTTACCGAGTTAGGTTAATAATCTAATATCTTTCTTGATTCCATGTGTCACTTTTTTTTAAATGAACTTGCAGCAAATTTACATGTGAGTAAAAGCATCATCATAAACTAACAATTGGGAGGGGACTAAAACCTATTCATCCGAAACTCGCTCCGAATGCGTATCAGCCCTAAAGGTGAATCGAGTGGTAACACCAAAAATAAAAAAAATCATAAACCAACTAGTAAATTTAGTATTTAAGGGGTTAGGTTCAATAATTTATGTCAATAAGTTTTAATCATGTTTAATTTTTTGTAATCAATGGTCTAATAAGTTTATTCTCTCAGCAATCAATCCGGTCCAATAAGGTCAATCATGTTTAGACTATTAAAAATACAAATTCAGACTTGACCGAAAAATAATACCAGATCAGAAACTAGAAAAATCAAAACAGAAGATAAGAAAGCCTTAATAAGAATCAATAAGATCCTATCAGTTCCGTAGGTCTGTTTAAACTAAGGGTGAAGAGAACACAACCTTAGTTTACTTTGCGTACAAGTACTCATTTAATTTCCGTACCCGTTTTTGTGTAACCTAAAGTAGGGTTGTGTCAGCATAATTTGTATGGATTATGATGGATTGTCATGTTAGGTAAATGGATCCACCAAACTTGGTACAATGTTTTTTAGCTGTACGTTTGCTCCTAATTGGTCCTCCTTTTTATTTTGTTATGCTAGAGAAATAAACCATGAACTTGACTAAAATAAGAGTAAGGTGCTACAAAGCACTTAACTAGTCCTCAAACTTCAAGGTAGGGGTACGTTAGTGGTCGAACCTCAGCAAGCTCCTTTCGGATGATTTTTCCCCTCGCGTTGGGTCTTTGTTGTAATTGTACTATCACGTATTGGATTATGTATACCCTCGTGTTTATGTTTGTGACCATATACCAAGCATGTCTTGGTCTAATGGCAGGACTTGAACTTAATCATCTCATTTACCCTCTTGAAGCAAGGGCAAGTATACAATTGCATTACTCAATTACTATAATTATGTTTAAGTCATATATATGAACTTTTAACTTAACAAAAAAAAAAATCATGATGTTGCAGACTGCTCCAAGTGGGTGCAGCCTTCTACCACACAACCATTATTGGATATCTAGCAAGCGGATTGTAACGCAGGACGGTGTCATTTCTGGTGCAGGTTGGTTCATTACATTGTTCTTTTCACAGTTTTGATTGTAATACAGTTTTTAAGTTTCATTGAAAGTATTTGGACACCATCAATCATACTTCTTCCCTCGAGCATAAAAGAAAGAAGAAAAGAAACCTCGTCAAAAATTAAACATATTTCCGTACCTACCCCAAATTAATCAAATTTCTTCAATGTGAACAATATAAACAGTTGAGATAAAAGATGGCAAAGTCTTTAGCCTTGTTAAAGAAGAAGATTGGCATGGATATATCAGGAACGGTCACATAGTTGATTTTGGGGAGGCCGTTGTCATGCCAGGCCTAATTGATGTGTAAGATTATCTACAACCGAGAGACCTGCATTGCATCTCTTTTTTACTTCCTTAATAAATTATAATAACGAACTAACGTAACCTCAATCTTTTGCTATGTTGTGCTTCATAGATAAATTAAAAGTTCTTTCTTGTTATTTCCTTCAAGGAGCAGGTGGAATCAATGCTTGACTCTCTTGATCAATCGATCATGAGGAAATGTTTTTATCCTTTAATTTCAACATTTTTTTTTATTGTTCTTCTGAGTGCAGCCACGCGCATTTGGATGACCCTGGAAGAGATGACTGGGAAGGATTCCCTTCTGGTACTAGAGCTGCGGCTGCTGGTACTTCCATTTTCTCCTTGTGTTTTTCATCCTTTATAGTATTTTTTTTAATGTTCATTTCGATTTAGATTGAGAAAGAACTGAAGATAAGTAGTGATTTTGATGCCCCTTTTCCTTTGCATATTACACTAATGTTGGTTCTACTTAACTAAATGATGATCTGACAGGTGGAATAACTACCCTGATAGACATGCCTTTGAATAGCGAACCTTCAACAGTTTCTGTGGAAACTCTTAAGCTCAAGGTAAGGATGAGTTTTACAAAACCTGTCATAAACATTTATCTAGTACAAGTAAAACTTTATTTAACCTAAGGTTTTATTATTCAATATTCTGGTAAAACTTTCTTTGCAAATCCGTTACAGAAACCAACCATTTGTCAAAATCGTATTATAATTTTCTTTCTTTATGTTGAACAGATGAACGCCGCTAAGAACAGAATATTTGTTGATGTTGGTAAGTTCCTGAAACAATATATTTTACAGTTCCTTTTACTGTAAAATAAAAACTTATAATTAATTAATTTTTTATTATTGGTATAGGTTTCTGGGGTGGTCTAGTGCCTGACAATGCCCTCAATGCAACTGCTCTAGAAGGTTTCCTTAGAGCTGGTGTCCTTGGTTTGAAGGTAATAATACATGATTGCTAATCTGTTGCATATGCATTAGATTTTGGATCTCAAACAAAAGTGCCATGGTTAATTTGCTGACGCTCTCTGCTACAGTCTTTCATGTGTCCATCAGGAATCAATGACTTTCCCATGACAAACATTACTCATATCAAGGTGATCATTATCTGCCTTCATAGTCTTCTCTGTTCTATTGTGATACATTATGCTTCGTCTGCTTTTCGGGAATAACTCTTGAGTCTATATGCTGGTTCTGTAGGAAGGACTGTCTGTATTGGCTAAATTCAAAAGACCATTGCTTGTACATGCAGAAGTTCAAGAAGATGTTGTAGGCGAGTCAGTAGAGGATGATAAGAATGATGCTCGATTATATTCAACTTACCTTAAGACAAGACCCCCGTCAATGTGAGTTATATCCTTGCTTGTTCTGCTAGAACGCAGATTATTGAGCTTAAAATGCTCATTGTTGCCTGTGCTCTTATTGAACTGTCATCGCTCTTTCTATCCCAGGGAAGAGACGGCTATTAGAAATCTGTTGACAGTCAGCGAAAACACAAGAGCTGGCGGTCCTTCAGAAGGAGCTCATCTTCATATTGTCCATCTTTCTGATGCTCAGTCTTCTTTAGACCTTCTTAAGGTATATTATTAGTTTCTTACCATTTTTCACAATCTTAGGCTCCGTTTGGTTTTTTGTAAAATGTTTTCAGTGCAAAATGATTTTCCATTGAAAACATTTTCCAAGGAAAAACACAATTACAAACTAGTTTTCCTTTGTTTGGTTCCTCAAAAGAAAATGGGAGGAGATGATGAAGATTGAAGGGAAGAAGGGCCAGGGAGGTAGGGAGGAAAGGTGGAAGTGGTTTATCTTCTTTTCAAATGGAAAAGGTTTTTCCACCTTTGTGGGAGTTATGGAAAATTATTTTCCATCCCTTGCCAAACTAAACCACGTAAAATGATAAGGGGAAAATCATTTTCCATGAAAACGTTTTACACCCTACCAATCGGAGCCTTAAGTGAAGATGTGGATATGCTTAATAATTTCTGTTTAGTAATTTTTTTTTCTGTTTGTATGTCCTTTTTCGCAGAAAGCAAAGGGAAGAGGTGACAGTATAAGCATAGAAACATGCCCACATTACTTGTCATTTTCTGCAGATGAGATTCCTGATGGAGATACACGGTTCAAGTGTGCTCCTCCTATCCGAGATGCTGATAACAAAGAAAAATTGTGGGAAGCTTTGACGGTATTTTTCTTTACCAACACATATATGAACTAAATTTTATGATGGCTTCTTTCAAATTTCAATTAATGAACTGGATTTTCTTGATTTTTTCTGCTTTTTTAGGGTGGAGATATTGATATGCTGAGTTCTGACCATTCACCATCACTCCCAGACCTTAAACTTCTACAGGAGGGTGATTTCTTGAAGGCGTGGGGTGGAATATCATCTTTGCAGGTCGGTCCACTATAAAAATTATACTTTGTATCTCAGTTTCTGGATTCATTAATTCAGCTAAAACAATCTCCTTTCATTATGTGCAGTATGTACTTCCCGCAACATGGACTTCTGGCCGTAAATATGGAGTTACTTTAGAACAAATCGCTTCATGGTGGAGCGAGAAACCAGCCAAACTTGCAGGCCAACATCTCAAGGTGCGGTAGATTACCTCACAAATATTAGATGTTCTTTTTTTTTCTCAGGTTTAGAAATTTATGAACAAAGTAAGGTAATCCTCAAGTTTTTCACTTCAACTTTTTTGAAGTTTTTCACTTCAACTTTCAACAAGTTCCAAAGTTCAGATAAGTTATGATACGCGTTCTGCAGGTCAAAATGAACAAAACCTTGGACTTCTGCATTAAATCAGACACAAACTCAAACCTTTATCTAACCTGAGCTTATGAATATGTACAGGGGTCTATTGCAGTGGGAAATTATGCTGATATAGTTGCATGGGATCCGGAATCAGAGTTTGATCTCGACGAAAATCATTCTTCATACATCAAACATCCTGTAAGTTATTGCAACATTTTACATTCCTATAGAGAGAAACACTCAAAGCTCAGTTATGCTTTTTTTCATCAACTTGTGCTTTCATTTTTAACCTTATCACTAATTTCATGTACATATAGAGCATTTCGGCTTACATGGGAAGAAAACTTTCTGGTAAAGTTCTGGCAACATTTGTGAGAGGAAATCTAGTGTACAAGGAAGGAGAACACGCTCCTGCAGCCTGTGGAAGCCGTCTGTTAGCACAATAGCCGCAGCTGGATTGATTATTGGTAAATGCACTTATTTTCAGTTTTCTCTCAGAAATCTGAATGCTTCCAGTTAATCTTACATTCTTGTTCTCGTCTTTTTATTAGGTTGGCCGGGCTCACGTAATGTAGATGATTGCTTATAGTACAGTTGAAGATGACTGGAAATCAGCAAGCCAAAATGTACATAGTATTTATGTGTACAACATCTTCGCCGGGGAAATCTATTCTTGGAGATTTGATGTAGTTCTCTTGGATTGAAAGTGTTTCCAAAAGTTTTGGTTGCACAATTGGGATATTGTACAAAATTGAACTGCAATAACCAACCTTCTTTCTTTTTGTACTGTGTTCTTTCTTTTTTCTACATCTGGCTACTCTTACATGATTTTGAAGGCTGGCGAAAGAAAAATATAGGATTTAACAACTGAAAGTAAAAATATATAGAAAAAATATTCTCCTCCTCTCTGACTTGCTTACTCATATAAGTATGTAATCGCTAAAAACATCCACAATAGCAAACTACAAACCTTGTAGTTTCACTTTGCCACATCATTTTCAAACTACAACTCATTTTCAAACTACAACCTCTCAAATGGAAAACTATAACTACTTGTAGTTTTTGTAGGTCCCACATGTCAATCATTATTTTAAATTAGTTTGAATATATAATTCACACTTTGTAATTACCTTGTAAATAAAATTAAGTATAGTTGTAGTTAAATATTATATATATGGTTAATAAAATTCAGATTTGAAAAAAAAAACCTGATATTTTAATTTTAAATTTATATTAATATAATATTTGGAAAAAAATATTATATGAGGCTAAAAAAATTGGTGTTCTCGTGGGCGCAGAATTTAGGAGGCATAATAACTTGACTCTAATAATCATGTAGGCAGTGCCAACATTTAGCATGAAGTGTAGTGTAAATTATACAAAAATTATACAATGTCGTTATTCAGTGAAGGGAGCTCATACACATACCCTTGGGGTAGATACAGTCGACATACCCTGCAATGGGCAATTGACATGTCAGCAAATGAATTTTCAGTTTGGTGGTGGGGGGGGGGGGGGGGGAACCCTTAAGTATAGGAGGGAAACAATTTGGTGCAAGCCGCCATTAGCACCTGTTTGAGCGGGATTTTTTTTCACAATAATTCCTCCCAAAACTCTCCCGCCCAACATTTCAATCCTTAAAAAAAAAAAAACTTTATTATTTTTTTCTTCTTATCCTCCATTATCGTTACAATCGTAAGCTTTACAAGGTAAACTTATCAACATTTCTTAAATCTATTTGCTAGTTAATCGTTGAAACTATTTGTGTTTATTGAATTCAAAGTGTATATTGTTCTTCATCTTCTAAATGTTTTTGTCCTATAATCTTCATAGTGTTGTCTATTTAGATTTAGATATTTTATAAGAAGTTATTTGTTTTGGTGTATCTTATGTCTGATTAGATGTAGTTATTGTTTAGATTAATCGATCTTTTGACCCACATATTTATGACGGAGTTAACTATGTTTTGTGGTTGTTCTTGATTAATTAATAATGTGTTTAATTATGAATTAATATTATGTATGCTTCTGAATAATAGGTCAAATATCCGTTTATGTTATGCTATTAATATGTTTATTATTTGATCGAATGTTTTAAATATTTATTAATGACTTGTTTATTTAAACCAATAAAAAATGTATGTGCATGAATACTTTAGATATTATTCTATATGGAAATTAATTTTTACATTGTGTAATAGTCCAAGTAATCATGTCTGTCGCAGGATAATGGTGTCAATAGACTTGAATGTTAGTGCTTCCGAAATATTGGAAGGGAATCAGTCACAATTGATCACCCCTGCTGAAGGCATGATCTTTGATTCGGGACTAGAGTTTTTTGAATTTTGTCATCATTACGCATTTAAGGAAGGGTTTGAGTTATTTGTTAAGACTTAAGAGTGATACTCTAAAGAAGGATTATAAGGATATTGGTGTTAACCGTAAAGGTATTGGTGAACTAGAGCCAAAGCCCCATATGATGGAATGCATAAGATTAAAGTGTAAGAAGGGTGGTGCGAAAGCTAGTGCTCGCTCTAATGTCACGGGTTGTAAAATGTTTGTGTATGGGTCATTGAAAAAGGGTCAATTTACGATAGTAAGTTGCAATTTGGAACATAATCATCCTCTAAGTCCTGAATGCAGTCGAATGATGGTAAATTGTAGAAGCATTGATAAACCTAGTTTTGAGAGAGTCATGATCAATGATAGAGGTTGTGTTAGTATTATTAGGCTATGATACATATGACAATTCATAAATCATGCGGAAAAACCATAAAGCCAGGAAAGCATATTATTTACACATAATCATTTAGCATAGAATGGATGCATACATGTTGTAGCGTGCCTTCCCTAGCTGCGCCCGAACCGAACAAGAACAAGTCTTTAGGGCTCCAAATGTCGTCCCTCCGTAGATAGTCCACAGTACGTTCAGATCCGCCTCAAGTTAGACCAATTAGAATCGCCCTTAAGGTGCTTAGGAATTTCGGCTAGTGTTTGCAAGTGTATGGCTGATTTTTATTTCAAAAACTTACCCTTTGAATACTTCAATCGTGCCCATAAATTGTGACCCTAGGCACCTATTTATAGGAGTATGGAAAAGGAATTGTAATCCTACTAGGATGTGGATTTTCTAGTTAGAACTTTATTAGGACTCTAAATAAGAAAACAAATCTAATAGGATTAGGATTTTAATCTTTGTACAAATCCTAATAGGATTAGGATTTCCAGCACAAGCATTGCACAAGCCGTGCACCCGCGCAAGCCTTGCGGCCCACGACAGGCGCACAGCCCACGCTGCTGTGCTCTTGCGCGCGCGCGCCCTTGGCTGGGCCTGGCCTTGCGCTGGGCCTGGTCGAGGCGTGCGTTGGTGCGTGCGGCTCGCTGGGCGATGGCCTGGCTTCGTGCTGGGCCTTCGTCTAGCGGGCCTCGTCCGATGCTAATTCGTACGATACGCTTCCGATTAAATTCCCGATTCCGGAATTCATTTCCGATACGAACAATATTTAATATTTCCGATTCCGGAATTAATTTCCGTTTCGAACAAATATTTAATATTTCCGTTTCCGGAATTATTTTCCGATTCCGATAATATTTCCGATTCTGACAATATTTCCGTTTCCGGCAATATTTCCGATTTCGGCAATATTTCCATTTCCGATAATATTTTCCGATATGTACCATGTTTCCGTTTCCGGCAACATCTACGACTTGGATAATATTTATATTTCCGATACGATCCATATTTCCGTTTCCGGCAATATCATCGTTTCCGGAGTATTCATTTCTTGCTTGTGACGATCTCAGCTCCCACTGAAACCAAGATCCGTCGATTCCGAATATCCATAGATAGAGTATTTAATGCCATTAAATACTTGATCCGTTTACGTACTATTTGTGTGACCCTACGGGTTCAGTCAAGAGTAAGCTGTGGATTAATATCATTAATTCCACTTGAACTGAAGCGACCTCTAGCTAGGCATTCAGCTCACTTGATCTCACTGAATTATTAACTTGTTAATTAATACTGAACCGCATTTATTAGACTTAACATAGAATGCATACTTGGACCAAGGGCATTATTTCCTTCAGTCTCCCACTTGTCCTTAGGGACAAGTGTGCATTTCCTAATTCCTTTGTCGCTCGATGCTTGCTCTTGAACATAAGGTAAGAGTTGTCATCCTTATTATGTCCAGAGGTGTTTCTCGGTTTTAGAGTTTAACTGATCAAATATACAGATAATCATAGCCTATGATTCATCCAAGCACGGCCATGCATTTCACAGTTTCTAGCTCTCCGAGTGGCCTTGTACAACTTTTAAGCATCTCATCCCGATTTATGGGAGGACAATCCCAATCTTGCGATCTTGAGATTAGACTTCGTTTGATAGGTGATTACCCGAGCGTTGCCTTTATAGCCTCCTTTTACGGTGCGACGGTTGGTCAACGTCAAAGCAACCAGTTCTCAAACAAGTAATCTCAAATCACTCAGGTATTGAGGATTTAGTGTCTAATAATTTTAATGAAATTTACTTATGACAGATTTTCATCTCTTACAGTAAAGTTTCATAGGTCTGTCCGATACTAGTCTTCCCAAAGTAAGTATCTATGAAAATGATTATGACATTGCCATGTCCACATAGTTCAAGAAACAAAACTACTAGTCATCTTGCATTCTAGTTGTCTAACGTTTTCTATGCGTCCAATTTTATAGAAAACTCCGACCAGGGACCATTTTCAACTTTTGACATTCAAGTTCACTTGATAGACATTTCTTAGTCACAGGACTGGTCCTGACAGTCTACCTTGAATATATCGTCAATTTGAAGGGACTCATCATTTAATAAACCACAAATTAAATGTAAAAATGAATTCTATTCATTTATTGTGAATGATTAACCAATAATGTTTTACAAAGATTTAAACTCTAAAACTTTAAAACATTAAACAAGGATATCAAAGCCATTCATCAATATGTTTGATTCCCATAGCTGCAGTGTGCGAGTTGTGCTTCGCCTGCGGCAGAGGTTTAGTCAATGGATCTGATATGTTGTCATCAGTTCCAATCTTGCTTATCTCGACTTCTTTTCTTTCAACGAACTCTCGTAGAAGGTGAAATCTACGAAGTACATGCTTGACTCTCTGGTGGTGTCTAGGCTCCTTTGCCTGTGCAATAGCTCCGTTATTATCACAATACATGGCTATTGGTCCTTTAATGGAGGGGACTACACCAAGTTCGCCTATGAACTTCCTTAGCCATATAGCTTCCTTTGCTGCTTCATGTGCAACAATGTACTCCGCTTCAGTTGTAGAATCCGCAATGGTGCTTTGCTTAGCACTTTTCCAGCTTACTGCACCTCCGTTGAGGCAGAAGACAAACCCAGACTGTGATTTGAAATCATCTTTGTCGGTTTGGAAACTTGCGTCCGTATAGCCTTTAACAATTAATTCATCATCTCCACCATAGACCAGCTTACTGCATCTCCACCATTAACAATTAATGCGCCTCTCCTGGGTCTGACTGGTATCTGCTCGTAGCACTGAGTGCGTACGCAACATCCGGGCATGTACATATCATATCATACATTATTGAACCAATCAATGATGCATATGGAATCCCATTCATTCGTCTACGCTCATCAAGTGTTTTTGGGCACTGAGTCTTGCTTAGAGTTATTCCATGAGACATGGGTAGGTAGCCTCGCTTGGAGTCTTCCATCTTGAACCTATCAAGCACCTTATTGATATAAGTGCTTTGACTAAGTCCAATCATCTTTTTAGATCTATCTCTGTAAATCTTGATGCCCAATATGTACTGTGCTTCTCCTAGATCCTTCATCGAAAAACATTTCCCAAGCCAAATCTTGACAGAGTTCAACATAGGAATGTTATTTCCGATAAGTAATATGTCGTCAATATATATGTCGTCTGCGTTTTTGATGAAACCAAAGTCACTGACTGCTTCATCAAAACGTATATTCCAGCTCCTTGATGCCTGCTTCAATCCATAGATTGATTTCTTTAGCTTGCATACCTTTTTAGCATTCTTTGGATCCTCAAAACCTTCAGGCTGTGTCATAAACACAGTTTCTGTTAAAACGCCGTTTAAGAAAGCAGTTTTGACATCCATCTGCCATATTTCGTAATCGTAATATGCAGCGATTGCTAACATTATCCGAATAGACTTTAGCATTGCAACTGGTGAAAAGGTTTCATCGTAATCCACACCATGGACTTGCCTGTAACCTTTTGCAACCAATCTAGCTTTGAAAACTTCAAGTTTCCCATCCTTGTCCTTTTTCAGTTTGAAAACCCATTTGCTTCCAATGGCTTGGTAGCCATCTGGCAAATCGACCAAATCCCATACTTGGTTTTCAGACATGGAGTCTAATTCAGATTGCATGGCTTCTTGCCATTGCTTGGAGCTAGGGCTCGTCATAGCTTGTTTGTAAGTCGCAGGTTCATCACTTTCAAGTAATAGAACGTCATAGCTCTCGTTCGTCAAAATACCTAAGTACCTTTCCGGTTGAGATCTATATCTTTGCGATCTACGCGGGGTAACATTTCTAGATTGACCATGATTCTCACCAGATTCTTCTAAAGATCTCCGAGTTTCATCCTGAATGTCATCTTGAGCATTCTCTAGAGTTTGTTGTTCGACTCGAATTTCTTCGAGGTCTACTTTTCTCCCACTTGTCATTTTGGAAATGTGATCTTTCTCCAAAAAGACACCATCTCGAGCAACAAACACCTTGTTCTCAGATGTATTGTAGAAGTAATACCCCTTTATTTCCTTTGGATAGCCCACAAGGATACATTTGTCAGATTTCGGATGAAGTTTGTCTGAAATTAATCGTTTGACGTATACTTCACATCCCCAAATCTTAAGAAAAGACACATTTGGAGGCTTTCCAAACCATAACTCATATGGAGTCTTTTCGACAGCTTTAGACGGAGCTCTATTTATAGTGAGTGCAACTGTATTTAGTGCATGTCCCCAAAATTCTATTGGAAGTTCGGCCTGACCCATCATTGACCTGACCATGTCTAGCAAGGTTCTGTTCCTCCGTTCCGACACACCGTTCCATTGTGGTGTTCCAGGAGGAGTCAATTCTAATAGAATTCCACATTTTTTCAGATGGTCATCAAATTCATCGCTTAGATATTCACCGCCTCTATCAGACTGCACTGCCTTAATCTTCTTGCCTAATTGATTCTCTACTTCACTCTGAAGTTCCTTGAATTTGTCAAAGGATTCAGACTTATGCTTCATTAGGTAGACATAACCATATCTACTGAAGTCATCAGTGAAAGTGATAAAGTAGCTGAAACCACCCCTAGCATTTGTACTCATTGGTCCACATACATCTGTATGGATTAAACCCAATAGTTCAGTTGCTCTTTCTCCAACTTTAGAGAAAGGTTGCTTTGTCATTTTGCCAAGTAAACATGATTCGCATTTACCATAATCCTCTAAGTCAAATGGTTCTAGAATTCCTTCCTTTTGAAGTCTTTCTAAGCGTTTCAAGTTTGTATGGCCTAATCGACAATGCCACAGATAGGTGAGATCCGAATCATCCTTTTTGGCCTTTTTGGTATTTATGTTATAAACTTGTTTGTCGTGATCTAATAAATAAAGTCCATTGACTAATCTAGCAGATCCATAAAACATCTCTTTAAAATAAAACGAACAACTATTGTCTTTTATTAAAAAGGAAAATCCCTTAGCATCTAAGCAAGAAACTGGAATGATGTTTTTAGTAAGACTTGGAACATGGAAACATTCTTCCAGTTCCAAAACTAGCCCGGAGGGCAACGACAAATAATAAGTTCCTACAGCTAATGCAGCAATCCGTGCTCCATTTCCCACTCGTAGGTCGACTTCACCCTTGCTTAACTTTCTACTTCTTCTTAGTCCCTGTGGATTGGAACATAAGTGTGAGCCACAACCTGTATCTAATACCCAAGAAGTTGAATTAGCAAGTATACAGTCTATAACGAAAATACCTGAAGATGGAACGACTGTTCCGTTCTTCTGATCTTCCTTTAGCTTTGGACATTCTCTTTTGTAATGGCCTATTCCATCACAATAAAGACAGCTTGATGTGGACTTGTCCTGCTTTGATTTAGCATTTCCCTTGGACTTTCCACTTTTCTTGAACGGTCTCCCTCTAGCCTTGAGTAAATCTTTGGCTTCACAGTCCAGTATTATCTCAGCCTTTCTGACAAGGTGAACAAATTCTGCAACTGTTTCTTCTCTTGGTTCACTTAGGTATAGTTGCTTGAAGCGACCAAACCCACTGTGTAGTGAATTGAGCAAGATAGAGACTGCCATCCTTTCGCTTATTGGTGTTCCTAGTAGACTTAGGCGATCAAAGTATGAACGCATAAGATCCACATGGAACCTCAGTGGGACGCCTACCCTCTGTTTAGTGCGAAGGAGCTGAACATGTGTTTCTTGGACTTCCATCCTATAACACCTGTTGGGAGAACTAACCTTTAGACCAGACATTGATTCAATCAACTCATGGACGTTCAGGTCCCTGTCCTCCGTGCTTCCACGACAGATATCCCTCAGATTCTTGATGAGCGTAAAAGGTTCATAGGCTACAAACCTTCTAGCCCAATCATCAGGGATATTGTTCAGCATGAGACTCATAACCTTTTTGAGATCCGCATCCCAGGCGAAAAATCTTTCAGGGGTCATGTCTCTGGCATAGTAGCTTGGCATTGGATGTAATAGTACATACTCAAGTCCATTGAGTCTGACTATTTCAACTAGCTTAGCTTCCCATTCAAGAAAATTTGCTAGGTTCAGCTTGACCATAAGCTCAGAACCCATGATGATGTTTTGATTGTTGTTTGCCATAGTTAAAACTACAATTGAAAAGAATAAACAAATAAATAACCATTCACAATTTCTCTTAATAAACTTAAATTCTAGCATACATGCATAATTCAATGTTCATTAAGCATTTTATTCAGGTTATGTGTTCCGGCAGGTGTGAATAAAATGATTCCAAGATCCTAAAATCATTGAAGAATTAAGCACAGTTTGTCGACTTAATTCTAAAACATTTTAGGTAAGCAAAAAGCCTTTTGCTAACAGTCTAGAAACTATTCTTGGTTGATAGGTACGTCTAAGAACTTATTAGGTAAACCTATCGATTTTGCCACGACATAAAAGGACTCCTTACTTATATCGTTGAGTTTCACCAAAACTAACATGTACTCACAATTATTTGTGTACCTTGCCCCTTTAGGACCAATAAGTAACACCTCCCTGAGCGAAAACTATTACTAGATTGATGTAAAGGATATCCAAGCAAGTGTATATTTTGGCATGGCACCTTTTAACTCAATTTTTAAGTTTGGAACTTAAGGCTCTTACTATGTTGGTTAGATTTTAAGTGAACTAAAATCCTTAATCATGCAACATAATCAAGCTTTGATCTCATGCATATTTAAGACATATTTAAAAGCAATAAATAACTTAAAACATGCATAAGATAAATGTGATCTAGTATGGCCCGACTTCATCTTGAAGCTTCAACTTCAAAGTCCGTCTTGAAAATCTCTGTGGGAGGCACCATTTTCTTCAAATAGGATAAGCTATAATTAAAACTAATTACAACTATTTGATGGTACGCAGACCATATTTGAATTGAAAAACAATTTTGGTACTTTAGACCAATTACATTCAAATTAATGGTACGCAGACCATATTTTCTATCCTATTTGGGCCATACTAGTCACTTCATAACCTGCAAAACAGTACATATACAATATATACCATTCACCCATTCATTATCATGAATGACCCACATAGCTGGTTAGTAAAACACATTATGCATCACATAAACATTTGCAGCAATTAATCAAGGGCACCAATAATCTACAAATTATTCAGTCCTTATTAATTCTAATCAAGTTGTCTTAACCTTAAGGATTTGTAGACCTAATCAAGAGTTTATGACTAAAAGGGCTCCCACTTAAACCAATAAATTCATATGCTTTACTAATTTTGAACATAAAAATGTATTTCTAGTCTAACCGGAAACATACAAATTTAATTAAAATTTAAAGCTCATATAAATTTATAATTGAATCCGCTTATATAATTTATTTTTCAGTCGTATTTAAATTAATTCATGATTTTAATTTTAGTAAAATAATTAGAATAAATAAAATTTATTATAATTACAATATTCAAAATTAAAATCCAAGAAAACAATTTAAATCATTATTTTTAAAATTAATTAAAATTACGAAAACTGAAAATTTCAAATTAAAATTTTAAAACGATCTAATCGTGACGCAACATCACCACGCAACGCACAGCCATAGGCCACACGCACACAGCCATCGCTGGCCATGTGCGCAACATCGCTGCTCACCATCGCTGGGCGCAGCGCTCGTCGCACGCGCATGCTGCTCACCATCGCTGGGCGCAGCGCTCGTCGCACGCGTTCGCGAGGCAGTGCGCGCTGTGGTGCAGCTCGCTTGCTGCCCACACGCGACTGCTCGTGCCTTGCTCTCGCCCTTGCCCATGCGCCCATCGCACACAGCCCACGACACAAGGCAGGGCTGCTGCCTTATGCTCGTGCACCATGCCCTTGCTCGCTGCACTCGTACCGCATGGGCGACGAGCTCCCTTGCTCGTCGTCGCATGCCCTCACTATACAACACCCCTTAAGGGTAACACGTAGCGTCCATTGCTTTGTGCGTGCAAGTTATATGAGCGAATCGCATAAAAATAAAAAATTTATTTTCAAAATTAATGACAAATTAATAATTATATTAATTTCATAATTTTAGGGCGAAAAATCGAAAATTTATTAATTTATTGATTTCCGATTAACATGGATTCAAGTCTAGGTCATAAAAATTTAAAATTTAACATAAATTTACAATTTTTATGGTGGTTTTTAATCATAGGTATCTAATTAAATTATAACTAATTATGAAAATCAAATTAATTCTAAATTATTCCAATTTTCAACAAATTAATCATAATTACAAATTAGATTGCATAATTAACAAGGATAGGCATTCAAACTTGTTAAACATATACAGTAGGTCAATAAAAAATTCAAAATTTAACAACAAGAATCGCAAATATTTAATTTGACATCTTAAATTTACGAAATTTTGCGTTCGAAAAACTAAAACCTCCAAAAAGTCATAGTTAGGCTTCGAATTTGAGAATTCTGGGTTAGGCTTTTACATGCGGAATTGACACAAAAATCACTCGATTTGGATGAGTAACGAAGAAACTGCCGAAAAACTGCGTACGTATAATTAAATAAACGCAATTTGCAATTAATTAACAATTACGAAAATTAATCACCCCTTTTAATTTTGCAAATTTGTAATATTTAACCATGTTTATGCAATTTAGATTATGAAAATAATAAGAGGCTCTGATACCACTGTTAGGCTATGATACATATGACAATTCATAAATCATGCGGAAAAACCATAAAGCCACGAAAGCATATTATTTACACATAATTATTTAGCATAGAATGGATGCATACATGTTGTAGCGTGCCTTCCCTAGCTGCGCCCGAACCGAACAAGAACAAGTCTTTAGGACTCCAAATGTCGTCCCTCCGTAGATAGTCCACAGTACGTCCGTATCTGCCTCAAGTTAGACCAACTAGAATCGCCCTTAAGGTGCTTAGGAATTTCGGCTAGTGTTTGCAAGTGTATGGCTGATTTTTATTTCAAAAACTTACCCTTTGAATACTTCAATCGTGCCCATAAATTGTGACCCTAGGCACCTATTTATAGGAGTATGGAAAAGGAATTGTAACCCTACTAGGATGGGGATTTGCTAGTTAGAACTTTATTAGGACTCTAAATAACAAAACAAATCTAATAGGATTAGGATTTTAATCTTTGCACAAATCCTAATAGGATTAGGATTTCCCGCACAAGCATTGCACAAGCCGTGCACCCGCGCAAGCCTTGCGGCCCACGACAGGCGCACAGCCCACGGTGCTGTGCTCTCGCGCGCGCGCGCCCTTGGCTGGGCCTGGTCGAGGCGTGCGTTGGTGCGTGCGGCTCGCTGGGCGATGGCCTGGCTTCGTGCTGGGCCTTCGTCTAGCGGGTCTCGTCCGATGCTAATTCGTACGATACGCTTCCGATTAAATTCCCGATTCCGGAATTCATTTCCGATACGAACAATATTTAATATTTCCGATTCCGGAATTAATTTCCGTTTCGAACAAATATTTAATATTTCCGTTTCCGGAATTATTTTCCAATTCCGATAATATTTCCGATTCTGACAATATTTCCGTTTCCGGCAATATTTCCGATTTCGGCAATATTTCCATTTCCGATAATATTTTCCGATACGTACCATGTTTCCGTTTCCGGCAACATCTACGACTTGGATAAAATTTATATTTCCGATACGATCCATATTTCCGTTTCCGGCAATATCATCGTTTCCGGAGTATTCATTTCTTGCTTGTGACGATCTCAGCTCCCACTGAAACCAAGATCCATCGATTCCGAATATCCATAGATAGAGTATTTAATGCCATTAAATACTTGATCCGTTTACGTACTATTTGTGTGACCCTACGGGTTCAGTCAAGAGTAAGCTGTGGATTAATATCATTAATTCCACTTGAACTGAAGCGACCTCTAGCTAGGCATTCAGCTCACTTGATCTCACTGAATTATTAACTTGTTAATTAATACTGAACCGTATTTATTAGACTTAACATAGAATGCATACTTGGACCAAGGGCATTATTTCCTTCAAGTATTAGCCGAAACTATAACACACAATTAATCGAGAAAGGAGGCTTCGATAATATTACATTCAAGAAAAGGGACTTGAGGAATGCGATTGACCTGGAACGTCGTAAAGATAAATTCAAGAAGGGTGATGCTGCAGCCCTAGAATAATATTTCAAGGCACAACGGGAACTTAATGGTGAATTCTACAGTTCAATACAACGAGATGAAGATGGATTCTTAACAAATGTTTTTTGGTCGGACGCGCGTAGTAGAGGCAGCTGCAAATATTTCGGAGACGTTGTTACGTTTGACACTACCTTCTCCAGCAATAGGTATGTTGTATAATGAAAATATGGTATTTAAACATATTTTGTGCCCTAAATTAATATGTGATAATAGAAGTGTTGGTGAAATTCTCATGGTCCTAGGCGAATTGTAGGCTTAGATTTCTGGCTGCTAGGGTTGATTATTAATATTAGTTTAATATCACATGTTGAATTTTAGTTTACAAGACCTAAACTGTTTTTCATTTTTAATGTTTAACGTGTGAATGAAACCCTGTATTATGCCGCAAGGGTTTATTTATAGGTACAAACCTTTTTTATTCATAACTGTTGGACTTATGCACGATTGGTATATTTTATTTCAGTTTTGATTGGTTAACGGTTAATATTGTGCTTTAGGTATCGTATGCCATTTGCACATTTCGTTGGTGTCAACCATCATGGCAAGTCTGTTGTGTTTGCGTCAGCTCTAATATCACATGAAGATCATAAGACGTTCGTATGGGTTTTTGAGGAATGGTTAAAGTGCATGGGCAAGCCTCCCGCAGGCATTCTAACCGATCAAGATAAGGCAATAGGTAAAGCAATATCCATAGCGTTTCCGGGTGTCCCTCATAGGTTGTGCTTGTGGTACATGCTTCAAAATGCGTCTCGGAATCTTGGCAAACGTGCTGATTGGAAGACCATTGATGTACTTATAAGAACAGCTGTCCATGATATGCTTGATCCTGCTGAGTTTGATGAAGCTCGGTGTCTTATTATGGACAAGCTGTAGACACCTACTTTTGTCCCCATTCCCGAAAGGGAAGGTTCGATGATGAAAACGTAAATCTCCACTTGACAACGCATCTCCTATAAAATAACGAATCTCATTACCCCTTTTCATTTCACCCGAAACCTGCTATTTATGGAAACCTGCTAAAAATAGTAACTGCTGTAATGGGTAGTTGTTAAAAGTGGCAAGTCATAAAAGATAGAAACCTGTCAAAATTAGGTGTTGCACTCCAACATAAATCCTAAATGAGATAGAAATTGTAAAAGGAATTCTATTCCTATCGCAGTTCGATAAAAGAGTTAACGTATTAATTAAACTCATAACGAACCTAGAGTTCGTAAAGGGCTCAGACGCATTCCGTCGTAAATTGATACGCACCAAATAACTCGGATTAAGTCTCTTAATGAACTCCGTACTCTAGAGTCCAATCTGACAAAGAATTCTGCCAGGCCCTATTATCAACGCCCAGCCCTGGGCGCCGAAATCTTTGACGCCCAGAGCTGGGCGCCGAAAATACCTGGGACGGATTCTTTTCCTAATCCGTTTCGTATTCAAATTCATGAAAATCTATCTTTCTACGCCACTCTTTCCTATAAATAGACCCCTAAGTTCGACGTGAAGACAACAACACACAATGATTATTCTGAGTATTGACTATAAACCCCTAAGCCTAAGCCTCACGCTGCAAAACTGATCACGCGTCCTGTCGCAATCGATCCATAAATCGAACAGAACGTATCCTGTCCCATAATTTGAGATTCGTTAAATAAAAGGAGAAATAGCAAAGTCAAAGTGGTTAGTTTTATGAGAACCGTGACGCACCTCTCAAGGGTGCGTCGTAATGTGTCCCTTTTCCATGGTTTAATTGCTTTCCTCGCCCTTTTATGAACTGTTAAACTAACTAAATCTGATTGTTCGATCACGCTTAATAAATATGATATTTTTGGGAAATTGGATTATCATGCTAGGTCCCTTAAAACAATCTAAATCAGATAATCGTGCTCGATCTAGTACTATATGTTGCATATTGTTAAAATCAACTCAGATTAGTTTAATAGTTAACGCATGTCCCTTCAATTATTTATGCTGAGCTAGTAAGGATATCCTGCCTCTGGAGTTATCGAAGAGCGAGTACTCCTCTCGGTAGTTACAGTCCCCCGAACCCTCAATCTCTACCCTGCGGGTGTACGTTGAGCGATCCCCACCACCAAGGATCACAAGGGAACCTACGGCCGTCGTGGTCAAACATAATTGCACTCCCCTTATGTCACGATAACCGGGTTTTGTCAGTTTTTCTCATTTTCGTTAAAAAATGAATGGCGACTCCTATATTACTAGTCAATTGGGTGTAAACTCACAGGAAATCCAATTACACTTGATTTTACAAAAAGAAGCGTCACACCCACGAGGGACGAGGTCACGCGTTAGCCTCGTGCTTTTTTGACCCCCTCACAGTGGCGACTCTGCTGGGGATAGTGAAGGAAATACTCGTGCTTGTAGGTAATCAAAATAGCCGAAGGGTGAAACGATCCTACCCCGCGTTTATTTCCCAATCAAGTTGGGACGACCTGAAAATCAGCATATTAATGTGAACGGACAGAATCGCATAACGAATCTTGGCTCCCTTGGTGTTTCATCTCGGGAGTTGGGACTAAGGATACCCATCGCCAACCGGGGGGTGCATACGCTTCGAATGTTGTCCACTCGGCACTTTCGCTAGTAGTACACCCGTCCCAAACCCAATTGTTCGCCCATTAGGTCCCTCTCGCCTGCATGCCCCCTTGGCTTGCACTTGCGGGTTGGCCTCTTGAGCAAAATTCGTCTGTTGAAGACACTACCTCAACCGAGGCATGTGTTGGATCTACGATAGAAGCGGTACCAAGCCAGGCGCAAATAACTACCCATAGAAGCCTATCATAAACTACATGACATATTATTATTGCCTCATGATGGAATGTTAGTTATGTGTAGCGAAATATATGATTGTGTGTGACAAACTATCCTAGAAAAACCAACGACCTTAAAAATTGCCCAAACATTCATGAACCAATTGGCCAAAGAGTTATACCAAAATACGTGTTCCGCAAGCCCGAACGATCGCCACAAAAATAAGTGACGCTCGGGATGGCCGTAACGAATCCCACAAACGCTGCACAACGCGTAAAGGACGTTATAAGGCAAGCACACAAAATTAAAGTAGCAAAAACAAAAGTAGACGAAAACTAAAAACGAGAACCAGCCAGAGACGCATTTTCAGCGCCCCTGGCTGGGCGCTAAATTTCTCACGCCCACCGCTGGGCGCTGAAGTTGCTGCCTGGCCTTTTGGTCAGGCGCAGCAGCCTCGGTGCCCGCGTAAAAAAAATACACGTAGCAAAAAAAAAAACTTTCGTAAAAATTGCTGCAAGGGCGTATGAAAAGGCACTCGATTCTAAAAGCGACTTGTAAAAAAATAAAATAACTCTTTGTGTCGTTGTTAGGCCTCCTATGACGACAATGTTCTGCTCCAAAACCGACCACGCTAATCGAAATAACCTTGGATGTCACATGGGCAAAGTATTCAAAAAAATAATGTTCAAATAGAGTCTTTAAAGAAAAATAATGTTCGAATAAAAAAATAAATCCGAGTCTAGACTAGGCTATGCCAAAAGTACAATCTAAATCCTAAAGTCTTAGTTGTCTTATCCATAGAATCGGTCCTAATGCTTGGTGTCGTTCTGCAAGTTAAAAGGTTAAACCATATTGAGTCTCCCTTCCTAACATTTAAATCAATAAGCACCCATATGTAATTGTCATCCCTTGCTAAGAATCCACGGTCTCAATACTCTCTCCCACCAATAAAAATAATATATTATAGTATTTGCAAAAGGGAAACAGTCACATTCTGAAAATCATTCCCCCATAGTCGCACAACCCCCAAAGTGAACCTAAGGTGTCAATACCATTGGCAAAAAAAATGAAATGGCCTCAAGGCTTATAATCACATTGGGTCACGACTATCATAGTCCTCTCGAGTCACTCACTCCTTGAAATACTACTAAGTACGGACTAAAAGATTTTCCATGAATGCAACATGACCAACCATGAAAATACCCAAATCGGCATACCATAAGGCTGCCATTGGGGTAAAGCAATACACACTAAGAGAGAAGCCGCACTAATGATTCTAGTCTTGCAAAAATAAAAATTCGATCTCCCCAATTAACTACCTTGCCAACATTAAGGAAAATGGCGCATGACAAATGAACACCCAAGGTTAAAATCTAAAGTGTCAACCAACAAAAGTTATGGTCCAATTAGCCTAAGTCTGAGAGTCGCTTGGTCAAGTATTATAGGCTTACTCCATGTCATTATTTTGAGTCTAGTCCACCTCCTTGTATTCATACACGGGTTATAATCAGAAAGATTAATGAAAGTTTGAGTCTAAATCACAACTTCCAATTAAATCCCAGAAACTGGAATCTGAAAAGAGGCAAAAAATTATTTTCGATGTACTTCTTTCGTTAAAATTCAATAAGGTAAAAACAACATTTTGAATCTACGCTATTTGCACATTTTAAGAAACGACTAAATACGCTTGCAAAGTAAGATAATTTAAAGGTCCACCCTAGGCCTACTAAAATTAAAAGGTCCACCCTAGGCCTACTAAAATTAAAAGGTCCACTATAGGCCTACCAAACGAGGCTCACTCAGTCTCGCCTCGTGACTCAAAGACCACAACCATCTACCTTTTAGCCCAAATTAATTGAAGGATTTATGTTGGGGAGAAATCCCGAGGGAAATGAAAAAAATAGAAAGAGAAAAGGGAGAGCGAAAAGAGCGAGCCATGAAATACTTAGCCCGTACCTCCCAAAGTGCAAAATTTACCCAACTAGACGAAGGAAAAGAATTGAGTCAACCAATCCAAATCACGCCACAAAGACTACATAAAGTTCTACGATGTCTACCCTTTCCAATCCTTATGTTCTTAGACGCCTTCGCTCTGGGGCCCCTGTTCAGCTCATCTAACCCATCCATGTTCTCATTGCCATAACCCAAGAAACCATTACCTCGACTCTTGTTCTTGAACTTATTGTCAACCGCAAACCACGCACGGCCATTGACACGTGCGTCATACCCATTATTTTTAAAACCCGCTCTTACACCACCATTAGCATAATGACCATATAACTTGTGTGGATACATCCTGTTGATATACCCTTGAGCCGTCCCCATGCTACTCATTGGCCTCGGTTGATGTAAGCTCATGACCCTAGCTTGAGGCTGCAAATTGTGAGTCCTAGCAGATGTAATCCTCATGCTCGACCAATACCTATACAAATTATCCTATCAAACCGTCTTGAGTCACGAATAAAAAAGGAAGACAAATGAAAAGTACAAAAAAATAATAAATAATAAAAAAGAAAACTTTGCAAAGCGCCTCTAAAGTTAGTCTAAAAAGAAAAAGAAGCATTTAGCGTACCAAAAAAGATCCGCCCAGAAAACATTTTCAGCGCCCACCGCTGGGCGCCGAAATCTTTAGCGCCCCAGCCTGGGCGCTGAATCTCCCTGCTTGCTAAATTTTGTCCAGAAGTGCTCGTCATTTTATCCGCACATGCACGGAAAAATAACGAACACTTGGAGGGGTACAGCACTTATTCAGATATACGTACCACCAAAAAAAATATACATGTACTCAAAAAATAAAACAAATAAACAAAATTTTGGCCTACGGCAAAGCAGCAGATTAAAATAATAATAAACTTCACTTATTCTACCGTTTCAAATAATATGTTTCCACCTCAGAACGTACTTGTTTAAAATCGGCATTCTAAGAAACCATTTTCTAGGCTAAGAACTACGCAAGACCTGATTCCAAATTAAATCTATTTAAGGCGGATACGTAGGCAATCCATGATTCGGTCCAACCAATATTAAAGCCTATAGAAAAACAAGAATAAAAATAGAAGTCCCTTATTGAAATTTAATTACTTGCAATCCAAGTCGAAAGAAAAATTGAAAGCACGAAGAAGAATCTAAGTCATCAAGATGCCAAAATGAGCACACATCGAAAAATAATAAGGGCACGTACCCTTGGCAGAAGGAGCACTCACACTTCTAGGCACTTAGCCAAGACTCAAAAGATCGCTTTGCCTCAATTGAATGGGGGCTAGCGCAAGCGTCCATGACCCCTAAAGTACTCGACTTGACCCTCCCTAAAGCGAACTAACTCACTTAAAGACCTTCTTTCACCACTAGACATAGTCGTTCGCTTAAAGACCTTCTTTCACCCCTAGACACAGTCATAGTCGCCGACAAGTAGTAAAGGCAGTAAGCTTGCAATAAAGAGAATTGTTCTACGGCATTTCCCCATCGTTCCTTCGAACTCAGGGCACCCGTTCATGGTAATTCAAATGCTTGTGAATCCCCTTTGAAAAAAAAACAGACATTGTCAATAGGACTTGGCACTTAACCAAGGCTCACCCTACTCAGACATATGACACGGGCATCTAAAATCGAAATCTGAAAACATTATTAATGGGAAGACATAACAGCAACTGGGGGCTAAAAATTGAAATGAAAGAGATAGGGAAGGAACTAAGTATACCTCGACCTTTTATACAGACATACACCAAGTAAATCTAACTCAATTTGAAAACGGTTTATATTCTCGCAATTTTGGAAAAGATGGCCCTAAAAGCCTAAAGTATATGCCAAACGGGCACAAGTATACCTTGACGCCTGCACCTTGGCTTCCAGCAAATCCTTAGACACCATTTCAAAAAACGTAACAGTATTTTGATTCACTCATGTGATCCTGTACGAACCCTTCTATAAGTCAACTTGCCTAGGACACCTCGGATTGTACACAGTAGGACTCGGATTTTTTAATAAGTTTCAAATAAATTTCAAAGACTTTTTCGAACATAATAAAGTGTCGTTGGTTTAAAGCTAAGTATGTGTTTATCTCGATATTGCAAGTGAGTAAAAAAGATTTCTAAATATGATTATGGGTAAAGAAAGGCACCTAGCTTTTGGTCAAGGCATACTTCAACATGTGACTACCTTGACCATGGCAATGTCGCATAATACGACATTTACAAGAGAAGTAGCAGATCACTACTCGAACGTACCTCGCACTAAACGAGTCTGGTTCAAACTATTCATGATCCATGTCACCAAGAATGCATAAAAACGTATGCAAGACATTATAGCACCAAGCCAATCCCGTAGCTACAGTTGGAGGCTTGAGAAAAACACTCTAAAAACGCTCGAAATGACGATTTCATCGCAAATTCTCGACGCTAATGCTATACATATGTCATAGGGGCACAATCCTAAGCTTTAATCGCGTAAAACGAACCTTAGAATGACTACAACCCCTCCCAAACTCTAAGCGCTACTTAGAATATATAAAGTCACCCCACTAACAAGGGTAACTGAAAACCGCGAGTCACCAAAACTCCGATCAAACCACTGCACATAACGCTCGCCCTATAAAGCGCCCGTTACACAGTCTACATCTTTCCAAAGCAAAAGCGAAAGGAAAAAAAATCAAAAAAAAAACTGTCAAAGTTCTGCCCAGAAATCATTTTCAACGCCCAGAGCTGGGCGCCGATATCTTTAACGCCCCAGCCTGGGCGCTGAATCTTTCTGCTAGCCATGTTTTGCCCAGATATAAAAATAAAAAAGAAACTCCTATGAATCCTCGCATCGAACGAAGTAATAAGCCATGCAAACCCACGCAGAAGGTGCTACACTTGTTCGAGCACCTGAACAAGGCGTGATGAAGTACTCCAATGCAAAAAATAATGATGATATCCCAACACCTGGAGAAATGTTCTAATACATGCGGTTAGGCCACACAAGCCTACGTCGCACCGTAAGTTCAACCATCCCACGGTACAAGTCTAAAATAGAGTAAGGCATATTGCACTAATGCGGGCACGACCAAAGAGCATGTGTAAAAGAGGCAAAGACTACTTATCGCCCAAATTCAAAATGCAAGCCACACGACTCCTACATTAAGGATTAAAGGTAGCAAAATATTACCTACCACGGAAGGGATAGCTCGCACCTACACGAGCGGAACACCAAGGCATCTTCCTCGAAAGAACCTACAAAAATCGTACGCCAAAAGTAAGCGTCCCAACATGCATACTTGGGGGCTCCAAGCTACGAAACCACCATAGCAAAATAAAAAACTCGAAGCAAATGTTTGAACGATCAAGAAGGGCACGATGCTTGAGCCCACTTCATGAATGGGCCTGAACCCTATCAAGCTTCTAAGCAAACTATTCAAAATCAGTCATTGCTCAAAAAAAATGATTCAAGCAAACTGATTAATGGACCGCACACAACGACGATTCTATGAACGCTCGTTCGCACATACATATTATCATTCTAAGTATCGAACATTCACGAACGCGTTCAAAAGGAAAAATATACAACAACAAGAGCGGTCAAAGTCTTACGCCTCAAGGTAAGTTCCTCGGGCCATATAGACTCGCCCGACTATCGCAATAACTGTACGCCTTAAGAGCAACAGTTCCTTAAAATAATCGCCCCAAAGCGACAAGCACCGTAGTCCACCAATCGGCTACGGCTTCTCAAGAAAATCATCACGTTCTAAAAACAAAGAAAAACCAAAAGAAAAGAGAATACATAGAACTTCCAAGTGAAATAAACGAATGAACAGGAGGCCAACTGTGTCATCAAAAGACCAGCCCAAACAACACTTTCAACGCCCCATCTGGGCGTGAATTATTTCAACGCCCAGGCCTGGGCGCCAAAAATAAACCTAGGCTCAAAAAAGGCCCTAACTTCTAGTGGGCCCTGCCGCATCCATTCGACTCGAAAATTGTCGATTTCCTTACTGAAAGTCGCACCTCACGACTTTGTCAAGAGTAGCACACCACTACAAAGATCGCTCGCACTTACGAGCACAATCCCAAACATGATCAAGGACATCACAAATTGCGTATCCCCAAGGAACCCCTTTGACAAGAAATGGCCGTCAAGCACGAGTGCTTGGTGGCTCGAAAGAAAAAACATATCTAAAAAAAAAGTATGCAAAGTTAAAATAATATTCCCAGACTACGCTGTACAAAGTCCCGTGTTTGGATAATCTCGAAAGAAAAAGGACCGGTTTACGACCTCAAGACAAAGGTCGCCGTTGATACTTATACATGGTCCCCCATTCAAGGACCCAGGTAGTGGCAAAATTGAGCCGTAAAGATTAGCTCAAAACCATGAAAGATGATGACCACGAGACAATGGTCCGTCTAAGCACGTTGTAAACCCACATTCAAGTTACAACTAAATCCGAGCATCCCTCGAAAGAATTCGCTCTTACAAGAATGAATGAAAGAAATTCTCAAAAGAAATCACGATAGGGACTTGTCCACCTCAATCAGGCAAGACCGCGACACGCGAATCCCAAATCAAAAGACGAATTCAGGTTCGCTCACCTCCAGCGAGCAGGGCGTCCACCCTTAGCGGACACGGCTCGCCCACCTTCAGCGGGCGGGGTCTGCGTCACTAGCCGCGCAGGTCCTCAGTTTTCGAAAAATAAAGTCTTCAAATTTAAAATAGGCTCGCCATCTACAGCCGGCGGGGTCTACGTCACAAATCACGTAGGTCCTTATTTTCAAAAGGCACAAACAAATTTCAAAATAGATTCGTCCACTTCTATCGGACGGGGTGTCCACCCTTAGCGGACAGGCTCGCCATCTTTAGCCGGCGGGGTCTACGTCACAAGCCGCGTAGGTCCTTATTTTCAAACTTCAAAACAGATTCGTCCACTTCTTTCGGACGGGGCGTCCACCCTTAGCGGACAGGCTCGCCATCTTTAGCCGGCGGGGTCTGCGTCACTAACCGCGCAGGTCCTTAGTCGCTGCAGCGATAACCTTTATCGGTTTTCCCTTTTTCCAAAAATTAAAGGATCGGTTTTCCCTTTTTCCAAAAATTGAAGGATCGGTTTTCCTTTTTCCAAAAATTAAAGGATTGGTTTTCCGTTTTTCCAAAAAAGAACGATGTGATCGGTTTTCCCTTTTTCCAAAAATTAAAGGATCGGTTTTCGTTTTTCCAAAAATTAAAGGATTGGTTTTCCGTTTTTCCAAAAAAGAACGATGTGATTGGTTTTCCCTTTTTTCCAAAAATTAAAGAATTGATTTTCCGTTTTTCCAAAAAAGAACGATGAGATTGGTTTTCCCTTTTTTCCAAAAATTAAAGGATTGGTTTTCCGTTTTTCCAAAAAAGAACGATGTGCTGGATTTACCTTCGTTTTACGTCCCATAAAAACAAGGGGGTTTTCTCGTTTAACTAGCCTTGAAAATGAGAATCTTTAAAAACATTTTTACCTCGTGGTTGGGCTTGGCCAGGCCCAATTACACTTTATAGCTTTGATTTCGAAAACATCTGTAGCTACTCCCAATGACAAAGTGAGGGAGTTTCTACACTTCTTTAGATCCTTCCAATGACAAAGTGAGGAAGTTTCTATACTATCCGTTGACAAATCCCAATGACACGTGAGGGATATGTCGACACTCCAAGTGATGACCCTTAAGTCAAATGGTATCACTCGGGGGCTCGTGAGACCCTCGCAAAAACAGGTCACCATGGCTTGTGTGACGCACTCCGTCTAGTACTTTGACCATCGTCTTATTCCAAGACTCAGTCAAAGTGGGGGCTAACTGTAGACACCTACTTTCGTCCCCATTCCCGAAAGGGAAGGTTCGATGATGAAAACGTAAATCTCCACTTGACAACGCATCTCCTATAAAATAACGAATCTCATTACCCCTTTTCATTTCACCCGAAACCTGCTATTTATAGACACCTGCTATTTATGGAAACCTGCTAAAATAGTAACTGTCGTAATGGGTAGTTGTTAAAAGTGGCAAGTCATAAAAGATAGAAACCTGTCATAATTAGGTGTTGCACTCCAACATAAATCCTAAGTGAGATAGAAATTGTAAAAGGAATTCTATTCCTATCGCAGTTCGATAAAAGAGTTAACGTATTAATTAAACTCATAACGAACCTAGAGTTCGTAAAGGGCCCAGACGCATTCCGTCGTAAATGGATACGCACCAAATAACTCGGATTAAGTCTCTTAATGAACTCCGTACTCTAGAGTCCAATCTGACAAAGAATTCTGCCAGACCCTATTATCAACGCCCAGCCCTGGGCGCCGAAATCTTTGACGCCCAGAGCTGGGCGCCGAAAATACATGGGACGGATTCTTTTCCTAATCCGTTTCGTATTCAAATTCCTGAAAATCTATCTTTCTACGCCACTCTTTCCTATAAATAGACCCCTAAGTTCGACGTGAAGACAACAACACACAATGATTATTCTGAGTATTGACTCTAAACCCCTAAGCCTAAGCCTCACGCTGCAAAACTGATCACGCGTTCTGTCGCAATCGATCCATAAATCGAACAGAACGTATCCTATCCCATAATTTGAGATTCGTGATAAAAGGAGAAATAGCAAAGTCAAAGTGGTTAGTTTTCTGAGAACCGTGACGCACCTCTCAAGGGTGCGTCGTAATGTGTCCCTTTTCCATGGTTTAATTGCTTTCCTCGCCCTTTTATGAAATGTTAAACTAACTAAATCTGATTGTTCGATCACGCTTAATAAATATGATATTTTTGGGAAATTGGATTATCATGCTAGGTCCCTTAAAACAATCTAAATCAGATAATCGCGCTCGATCTAGTACTATATGTTGCATATTGTTAAAATCAACTAAGATTAGTTTAATAGTTAACGCATGTCCCTTCAATTATTTATGCTGAGCTAGTAAGGATATCCTGCCTCTGGAGTTATCGAAGAGCGAGTACTCCTCTCGGTAGTTACAGTCCCCCGAACCCTCAATCTCTACCCTGCGGGTGTACGTTGAGCGATCCCCACCACCAGGGATCACAAGGGAACCTACGGCCGTCGTGGTCAAACATAATTGCACTCCCTTTATGTCACGATAACCGGTTTTTGTCAGTTTTTCTCATTGTCGTTAAAAACTGAATGACGACTCCTATATTACTAGTCAATTGGGTGTAAACTCACAGGAAATCCAATTACACTTGATTTGACAAAAAGAAGCATCACACCCACGAGGGACGAGGTCACGCATTAGCCTCGTGCTTTTTCGACCCCCTCACACAAGCACAATCTTCGGGCCACTGGTTGGATGAAGGAAGCATTTGATAATCGACGACAATGGGATCCTGCGTATAATAGAGGAATTTTTTGGGCGGGAATTTCATCTACACAAAGGAGTGAAGGTATGAATAGATATTTCAAACTTCATGTGGACTTAGAATGTGGGTTACTTATGTTTTTAAAAATTATGAGTTTTGCATGAAGATTAAGGCTGAGGAAGAAAAGGAAGATAACTATGATAGTAAAGACAAGCCTTCCCAGCTTGACGTTGATAAGAGTGTCTTAGTCGAATATGTTTTTCAAAAGGTTTACACTAATGAGATGTTTGAAGAGGTTGTGTATGAGCGTAAAGCTTTAACCCACACCAACGTGTCAAAAACGGATTCACTTGGGTCACTTGTGTTTTATAGGGCAGATGAGAAACTTACCTCCCCTCTTTGGAAGAGAAGGTTCAAAAGATACAATGTTAAAGTAGATAAGGTAAAGGGTGAATTAAGTTTTTCTTGTAAGTTGTTTGAGTTTAGAGGCATATTATGCAGGCACATAATGAAGGCCATGGATGTTGAGGATTTTCAATTCATACCTGAAAAATATATTCTTAATCGCTGGAAGAAGGAAGTGAGGTCATACGAGAACATTAGAGTTTCCTACTATGATCCCGAAGAATCCACACGTCTTGCAAAGGCTAAAGAACTGTCACAAAGACAAAATTATTTGATGTCGTTACCTATGCATAATGAGGTTGCTTATAGTCTTTACACGGAAGCAACTAACGTTTTAAAATGGAGGATGTTGTGGGCATAAGGAAAACGGGTGATCAAGGTGATACGTCTATTAGTTGGTGGGATCCTGAAGCACGAAATGTCTTTGGTCGTTGTAGGCTACGACCACGGGAGTACAATGAACGTGCTCTTATGAGGGATGTTGAACCCATTGACAACGATGTCATTAAAACTCCAGTTGATAAGCGCTTTGCGGGTAGGGCAAAGACTCTAAGGGTATCTATTTATGATAAAGGTGGGACTTCGAAGAGCAAGAAATCACTAACACCAGCTGAAAATCTTAAATTGCAGCAAACGAGGTGAAAACATGTACTGTATTTTATGAGTTTATTATTTCAATTATTTTAAGTACTTGTTAAAAATGTAGTATTTTGAGTAATTGTGAAAATGGTTGCAGGAACTTATTATGTCAACATTTGGGCACATTCCAACCTATCTTTCTAGGCAGCATCATGCTAACAATGTGAACGACCCACGTCTGGATTTATCGTACAATGGGACGGACATCCCTGAAAGTTCCCACGCCAATCTGTCCGAAGATGTCCATCAATCATTTGACTACGAAACGTTTGAGTGGCGTTAAAGACCCGGACATAGGCTTTGAACTTTTTTTTTGGTTATTTTTATTGGAATGTTTAGATTTATATTATTATGCCATTTTTTTTTCATTTACACATATTTTTTGGAACCTCTATTCGATCATGTGACTGATTTTTGTGTTAAGGGAAGGACTCTTTGTAATAGCCCGCCCTTAACGAGCTGCTTACTTAACTCACTTAATCTCTATCTAGCCAACTAAACTTAAACCAACAGTTCAAAGCCTAGATGTAACTTAAACAATGATTACAAATCAATGAACAATGACCCAAGGGTCTCCTCTTGGAAAAAGAAACATAATAATGATTTACACCTAACCAAAAATATTAAACCTAGCTAAAGCTTGAAATATAGTTTGAGCAACTTGAGACATAATCGTTGAACAATTCCGTCATGACACAAGTAAACCTTGCAGTTCCCTCGTTCTTTACCTGGACATGATTAACCCATCCTGCAAAACATTTTAACACTGCCCCCACCAGGACAGGTTCATAGAACAAAGTCAGCGGAAATCTGAGTACACATTATCCAACCTGAAATGCAATTTAATAGGTGGCTCAAAATAACTTTAGTTTTTGTTTCAAGTTTATTTTGGAAGGCATTTCACTTGTTCAAATCACACTACTTAGAAAACATTTTTTGATAAAAGCATCAAAATTCCTTTGAAATTCGTTCACGAGTTCACGAAGCTATTATCATTTAAATAATAGTTTAGAATACGAAATATCCACATATCATAATATTCTCACATAATCTTCCAAATTCATGATTCATCAAAAGTTAGTCTCGCAACTCACGACTCGTCTAATTATTTTCATATTCTTGATCACTTCAATCATATTTCATCTACCCTTACTAGTAACAATAGTCCAAATATTTCTCCAAATGTAACATTTTTCAGACATGAACATGCCACAAGGTACAACTCATGATATATATACACTCATAACTCAATGTAAAACTTATTGCCATAACATTGCCAAGTTTTGCTTCATAATATTCTTTGAGACATAATTCAAATACATATTACATATCTACAAGAAATCAATTATTCAATACGAAAACCATCGCAACAATATTTCAAGTTTATAAAATTTTCTTTCAGATATTCTCATAAACACAATTCAATATAAATATTATTTGTGTTTCCAAGCTAATATACGATTTCATTTGGGGAAAGAGAACATGGATAGGGCCGGTTACCGTAACCTTGCTCCCTATCTTGGTGGGGTCGTCACCCTCTTAGAATTCATCTACTTGCAAGACTTAACCAGGACATGTCCTTATATACAGAGCGCCATGCTCTAAACATACAGAGTACCATGCTCTAATTATACCGAGCGTCATGCTCTCATCATACCGAGCACCATGCTCTAATCATAACACATCTATGTTCATCACTGATGTATGCGTACTCAACGCATACACAACTTCTTTCCCCTTAACTCTGGTAACATATGAGGTGGTATTTTATTAAATACTTATTGGACAACTTACTTGAATTTCACTCAAAGTCATAATATTCCTCACCGGGCCTTGAATATTTATTTAAGACAGTTCATCAGTCTTAAACCACCAAAATCAGATACTAACGTATGCCTTAAGGTCACCCAAATATTCATAAATTAACATAGCTCTTTACCTTGATTAATAACCCTCGAGACTTGTCTTACACCATCCATCCATATTGACCTAGCTGAGACATACACTCTTATTAACTATTTCCAGATTAAACTTCTTAGGAATAAATTCATTTAACTTTAAATGAAATATTAATTAGACTCGTCCTATGATTCAAACTTTATTCTCCTTAACTTCTCCTTAACTCAAAATCACTCCTTATCCTTAGTTATACTGTTAGACCATTGACCACTAATTGACTGTTATTAAGTGATGCTCAATTAAGATCCTAATGTTATTAATAGATTATGCTTTTCTCGAATCAGAATTTATTCTATCCTCTTTGGGCTTTGGCTATTGAGTTTTCTAAGTTAGATTAGTGTGCCTGAAATGTATTTATAAAACATTTTGACAACTCTTAATATTAAAACAATCTTATTGAATAAGTGATTAAGTATTAGTTTACTTCCAGTTAACTAGTTCCAAAGGCTATAGTTTAATGGTTAATTCAAATCATTAATCGTTATTTATAACAAAAATCACTTTATGAAACTTCATTGAAGAATTCATTCTTTTGCAGAGGTCGTTGTTTATTCAAGAAAACACTTTTACAAGTGAAAACATTTCAATTATGGTTGTTCCATTATCTATATTCGTTAAAGATCTTTAAAAAGACTCAAACTAATTACATCCCATAAATCACAAAAGGAAAGGAAAATGTGTGACTTTAAGAATTCAAAGTAAATAAAATTCAGAAAATTAAGATATAATCTTCCTTGAAAATGATTGTTTTAAGATAAAATATTCTTTGAAAACAACTCTTTTTAAGATCCTTTTTCTTTTTACGGTTTTTTCATGAAATACCCCCGAGCTTTACAAAAACGCACCAAAAACCCTCGCGTGTTTCGATTCACATAATATACCCCTATTTATCCGTGCTGTTCATGAGATGCACCTAACAGTTAACGGCGTTAGTCTACCGTTAGTGGAGTTTTACTATTTTGCCCTTAATTGTGTTATGACCCCCATTTACTTACCTTCCCTTTGGCAGAAACTCAAAAAAAAAAAATCTCATATTCTTCTATTTCTCTCTCCTCTCCCCTGTGCTTCAAGCTTCAACCTACTCGAAACCCAGTAATTCTGGGTAGATCCGTCCGATCTCATATTTTTTTATTTCTCTCTCCTCGCCGGCGGAGGCCGATCTCTGGTCGCCGGCAGTGATCCGGAGGATCACTTAAATCAGATGCTGATGGTGGTCGACTTGGCTTCGCGGAGGGTGGTCGTTTTCCGGTGGCCGCATTGGGAAGGTTGTCGATTCTCCGGTGGCGCGGAAGTTCCGCGGCGGTGTGTTGGCTGGGAGGGGGTTGTTGATGGCTGCGACAGTAGGGTGGTGGTTGCTGATGGATGCGACGGGGGTGGTGGAATCTGGGTGGTCTTTCGCATCCACGGATAGGTTTGCTGGCGCGGGTGGTTGCTCTTGTGTTGGCTGGGTCGGGTATTTTAGCCCAGCTCGATCCACCACTTGAGTTTCTGTGACATTAAGCAAATACTAAACTGCTCCCAGATCTCCCTTGAACTTGTAGCAACTCCGTACACAAGCTCGTGTCCTCAAGAATCCCAAACCAAATTTTTTATGGAATTCTCAACGGACTCCCGCGCTGAAAGAAAAGTTCCATTCCCCACAGGTTCATGGTTCGGTCCTCTCCACACTTCAATCTGTTCCTTCATAAGCGTAACTGGGATACATGGCAACAAGTCCTGATAAAAAATTTGGTGACAAACAACCAGAGATTCTGAGGAATTAACTAATCTGTCATTTGAAAAATTGGTTGTTGCCATTATTTTGTTGGTGTAGACTGTAGAGTGTACTTAGATGTTGCTGACTTGCTGGTATAGTACTTGGGACCCATTTGTTTCATAAATATTGAAGTGGTAAAATTGGGAACTTGACATGGAATTTGATCGGTAGCATTGCAACTGATTTGGTGGAGTTTTGGGAAAGAGCTAGAAGATTAGGATTGACGACAAGTAGCTCCTATAAGTTTAAAAGGTTAATACGAATGAAGTAAATCATTCATTCTAAGCGCCTGACCTGTAAATACTACACCAAAAAATCGCACTGATTTGGTGGTGGAGTTTTAAACTTGACTAATGCACTGATCGATATGTACACCAACAATATAATTAGGTGAACAATTTGTGGAAATCAAATTCTGCAGTTTAAAACCAGTTTGAGTATTTGGTGCAACTTAGTTTCCAAATAGGTGTATATTGTGCAATAGGTTTATAAATAGGGGTATTCTGTGAATTATAAACACGACTTAACGGAGGACTAACGGAAGGTCGGTTTAGGGGTATTTGGTGCAAACTTGGAAAAAAATAGGGGTATATTATGTGAATCGAAGCACGCGAGGGTATTTGGTGCGTTTTTGCAAACCTCGGGGGTATTTCATGAAAAAACCGTTCTTTTTATAGTACATTTATTTGCACTAACTTTTAGTTTGTACCTCTTATTAAATCTAACCTTAAATCCTTCATTGTCTTAGGAACCGAAATGAAATTACTTCCACTATTTACAAAACCTTACTGATCCATAAACATGCCAAACTCAAGATTAATTCCTTCAGAAGACATCCCTCGACCCTTTAAGCTCATTCACATATTCTCACCATTAACCATGATCTATATATACTAATTTATTCACAAACTCAACCTGCAATATTCTCGATAGATTCTATTCCCATAACACAAATCCCAACTCACAACTCACAAGCGTTTCCAAATTCAAACTGTTTCATTTCTTCAATTAAGAACTCAAATCAATAAACATTTTAATAAATAAATAGAAAGTCACCAAGCAGTATAAATGCAATTGCAAATCACAATTCAAGATACATTTGCATAATTTGCATAACACAGCTAATACTTCATCATACTTAAAACACAAAATATAATTTCAAACATCGAAAATGGTTGGACAATGTGTACCTCTTACCACACAAGCATAATCCCAAGCCGCAACTTTTGATTGCCATTCTCCTCTCAACTTCATGATCTAAAACTCCTTAATCGATCTCCATCACCCTCAACAATAAAGAATTGAATCAATAAACTATTTAGGATTTGATGAACGCTTCGAAAATTAGATGATTTTCGAAAACTAAATTTAGAAACTGACATGACACGTATTCTTTCTCAAGAAAATCGAATGGAGTTACAACACGTGGATTATGATTGAAATCATAATTGTAATATTAAACGATTTCTAGCTTCAATTTAGAACAGTCAATCATGCTCCTACATTAGAACCCTTCTTTTTATAAAAAAATATTAATATGAATTTCTCAAATATATTTTCACAATCAACTTATTTCAATATCAAAACATTTCTAGGTAATCAAAGAGTACAGTTGAATTTGAATAACAAAAATATTTGAAAATTAATTGAGTTGAGTTTATACCCTCAAGGAATTGGGGAAACAGGAAGGGCAACAAAGGCAAGCAGCAACAACAAGAATCAACGACAACAACAACTCACCCAACAACGGCGCCGGCGAGCCAAGGTAGGGCGGTGCTCGAGGCCAAAGATGGCAGGGCTCGAAGGAGGAAGAGGATGCCGAGGAGAAGAGCACCGGAGGCAGGGCGTTAATGACAACCACGAAAAAGATCAACATCATCACCATAGTATAGCTGTCGGCGACAAGAAGGGTGGCGCACAACAACCAGAGGAGAGAGAAATTAGATTGGGTTAGGGTTTGATAAAAATGGAGGTTTTAAGATTCCTAAATTGAAATCAATTTAATCAAGTAAATGGATAAAAGTGATTACCAACTCATGATGGAGTATTGATGGTGGTGAACATAACCACCATTGAAGGCGGCGCAAGCAAGGACGAGAGGAGGTAATACCGGAGACCTAGAGACACTACAACAACAATCATCAACCACCGTACCAGGAACGTCGGGGAAGAGAGGTACGGTGCTACGACGCTGGTGGTGCGGCAGGTTAGAGAATGGTGAGAGAGAGAGACGCCGAAGGTGGAGGGAGTCGGGTGAGGAGAGGTAAGAGATGAAGTAGGGGAGAGTTCCAGAAAAATGGAAGAGACAAAATAGAAGGGGTTAGATATTTCTGGAGTGTTTTAGAGAGGGCTAAGTGAGGGTGGTGACTCATCACTCCCTTCATCTAGAAAGAGAAAGAACTATATAATCAATAATGCAAATCAGTTTATTTATTTAATTTATTTCATTTAAACCTTAATTTACACTTAACCTTTAAAATAAAAATTTATAAGTAGTATTAGAAATTATTCATTTAAGATACTTAATTTCTAAAATAATTCATTACCGCAAGTTTATTTAGTATAATATGGACCCGAATAATTTGAAATGTATCGTGCAGATAGAGAAAATAATGATTTTAGAATAATAACGTAAAATCCTTATTCTAAAATCGAATGGGTTTCAAGATTTCAACTCAATGTAATAATGTGAGAATTCATCTTTAAGTAAGTTTAATAGGTAATAATGAACTTAAATCCAATCATTAACAAAATCTTAAATCATAGACTCGAAGTTGTTACAAAATAATTTTTTTTTTTTGAGAGTGAGTTTAAGAATAAACTTATACTTAACAGCAAACTAAGAGCTGCTTAAAATATGGGCTATTACACTATTCCCCACTTAAATAAGTTTCGTCCTCGAAACTTCAAAATGTAAGACCTCGGGACATTTGAATAATCATTTTGAAATCGAATCTTGAAAATTATAATACAGCATGAAAAATGAGGTAGCTCAATCTCTACGTAGAAAAATTCAATATAATAAAAAAAAAAAAAAAATAACTTGCTGCTGAAAACCTCTAGAATAATAACGAATACAAGAACTTAATTCCTGGAGGTAGTTAGGTGCCCGATGAGGGTTTTGAATCTGAGCAAAAACGAGAGGATCGCCAAACTACTTAATGGAATTGAAGTGTAAGAGGGTTAGATAGATTGGCAATGAAATAACATACACTCGTAGTTAGGAGAGAACTAATGGAACATAAATTTCTGTTGGAGAAAAGAATTCGATAGTAATGCTTCCTGGTCATCATTTTTTTTTTTTTATAAAAAAAATGTAAACTTTTTATCAGAATTATGATGAATATTTAGTTAAAAACATCTTTAAAACTTACTATTACTTTATATTTCTCTTCAAACAAGTTTCAATTCCATAATTCAAAAACAGAAATCCTAACACCATTAAAATGACAGGTTCATACTTCCAGAAACACCATAACCATATACGACCTTTATATTTAGATCCTCCTTCATAACATCCAACCTTTCATCACAAGATCCTAAATTCTTAAGCTCGAACTATCTGCTCTTAATTCTAATTCTAATAATTTCAAACAAGAAATGAAGGAAGTAATTAAGAATTCTGAAGTCCTAAACCCATGCTATGGTGTAACAGCCCGCTCACCTTAAATGATCACAATTAACCTTTAACATGCAGCGGAAAAATAATAACCTTAATCTTAATTAAGCTCGATCCTGGACATGTGGGTTATGGGCCCACAAAATAACCTTATATAACCCAAATGAGTAACTCTTGAATAAATAATAAACTTTTCACCTCACAATTAAACTTACAACAATTCATATACTAAATGAATACAACCTTAATATATAACACATAAATATAATTTGAATCCCTTTAATATAATCAAGCTCCATTTGAATTCAGCTTAAGCCTCCATAAACCTGTTTAACAAAAAGAAGAATACAAACAAACAAAAAAAATCCAAAATGAGTGGAAAACTCGTAACCTTTACTTCAGCCCGATAAAACGTTTTATTTCCAAAACAATTTGTTCAAAGAGTTTTCAAAATATAACTCAGCAATTGTTCGGAAATAGACTTTGATAACTTTAAAAACGTATAGCTGGCATTGATCATTCCCTTCTCAAATCAGTAGCAAGGACAGGCTTTGGATACAAAGGTAATTTAATTATTATAGAACACAACTTATCTCGTATATTCGACCATTCCGGTCTTAGCTTTAATTTCAAACACAACTTATCACACATATTCGACCTTTCCGGTCTTAGCTTAATTTTCAGGATCTTTCCTCCACCTGTACCTTGCCCACTTTTCCATATCCGTTCATAATCCAATGCCGGCAAAACAAATATGAATCACGTTTTGTCATTTACAATATCATTTCGAAATCTATTTTAATAAACAAATTATTTCCGAACAATACCATAAATAATTTCACAATATCAATCAAATTACACAACAGCCCAGTACAAATGCAATTCATGATATTCATGGCCATGGATATATGAACATATAAAATAAAGAATAAATTTCAAACACACACGGGCACAAATATATTTTGCTGAACATAAAAGTTACCTCAAATGATAATCTCTTTTAATACTCCTAAACTTAAATCCAACTTCAATACTCCAAAGTCCATAATACAAAATCGATCTATATAATATACGCTTCAATTCAAGTCCTCAATAAGCTCCAAGATTTACCTCAACAATGACAATTATAAGGATCAATAATTCAATCAAATATATTAGATACTATAATAAAAATCTTTTTAGAGAGAAAAATAGTTCCTTAAATGGACATTCATAGTGTTTTAGAAAACGTTTTATAAAAGCAATGAGTAAGAGAATATCGCAAATTTTTGGCTATACCCGGGTATAGCCAAAGCTGGCTGTACCCCTATCCAAAACGATGTCGTTTTGTGTTGTTTAAAATGAACATTAATATACTGGTACAAAAATGAACATTTACTATTCCGGAAATGAACATTTATTTATTTATTTGGAATGAACATTTACTATTTTGAAAATGAACATTTATTTATTTATTTGGAAATAAACTACAAAAATGAACATTTACTATTTCGGAAATGAACATTTATTTATTTATTTGGAATGAACATTTACTATTTTGGAAATGAACATCTATTTATTTATTTGGAAATAAACAATATAGGCGCTTGTAAAAACATAAAAAGACCAATGAAGTGAACAATTTCATTATGAACATTAACCATATATTTATAGTGAACAAACAAATAAACAAGAAAAAACAAATAATTCAACAAAAAAGAACAAACAATATAAAAAAGAACATAAAATTCCAGAAAAAAGAACAAACAATACAAGAATTATGAACAATTTTATGATGAATTTTAAAGCCAACATGAAAGAACAAACAATACAACAATAACTTTGATGAATGAATTTAAAAAACAACAAGAAAGAACAAACAGTACAACAAGAAAGAACAAGCAATACAAAAAGAAAGAATAAAAAGATTAATGAAGAGTTTAATTATGAACATTAACCATATGATTATTATAAACAAACAAATAAACAAGAAAGAACAAACAATATAAAAAAGAACATAAAATTCCAGAAGAAAGAACAAAAAATACAAAAATTATGAAAATTTGATGATGAATTTAAAAAACAACAAGAAAGAACAAACAGTACAACAAGAAAGAACAAACAGTACAATAAGAATGAATAAACGGTACAATAAAAAAAAAAAACTGTCGACAAAAATGAACAAACAATATGAGCGCGTCGTTTTAGGGGTACAGCAGTTAACGATTGAGAGAATATATCATGATTTAAAGATGCTTTGGGTTTTAATCAAAAGAAGAGAAAGATGGCCCAAATGCCCAATTGTATGCCTTAACATCTTTAGCCCTCTAATTTGAGAGAAGAAAAACAATGAAGCTGGAATGGTGAAGCAAAGCAGCGACTAACAAGAGTAACATCAACCACCTTAAGAATTTATTTAATTTCAATGGAGTAGCAGGGCACCGAACAAAAACCAACAAGAACACCACTTATTAGAATCAACATCAACTACGGCAACCGTAACACCGACATCCACCTACGGCATCAGATCGGTGGACAAAATGAGGTGGTGCCGACAACCATCACCGCACTAGAAGAGAGAGATCGAGAGAGGAAAGAAATCGAACAAGGTGATTTGGGGTTTGTGGGTTTCCTCTAATTTTGATGATAGTTGAATTGGTGTTTTTGGGTTACCATTTCCAATTGAATTGGGATGAATATCGGATTAGAGTAAAATGATCGACTACTCTGGTATTCTTCTCTTGAATTGCAAGGGAAAACAGCCAAGTGGGCTTGCAACAACATCAAAGAGGGAAGTCTGGCAAATTTTCAAGGTGACACGAATTAGAGGAGAGAGTGGAAGAAGTTGACTCATCAAATGGAGTAACAAAATGAAATAAAGCCATTTCTTGATTTTTAAATGAAATAAAATTTCAGAATTTATTTAAGGATGGATAAATTGTTTTTTACCACCTAAAAAAATCGAAAAATTGTTTTTTACCACCTAAAAAACTAAAACTTGTATTTTACCACCTAATTTTTTTTTTAAATTGTCTTTTACCACCTGGAAAATGGGAAAATAGATGAAAATGTTATGTGGGGGGGCCACAATAACGGTAATATTTCATATATGTTCTTTTCTTCCACTATTTCATGTAATTAACACTATTCTCTTCCCTCGCTTTCTTATTTTCTAGGAATTCACATAAATTGTCACCATTATTAATTCATAAAATTAACAAAATTTAATGAAAATAAAGAGAGAAGGGTGAAATAGTTAAAGAAATTCATAAAGGGAGTGTAAAAAATTGGAGAGAAATTGAATTAGGTAGCCACACATAAAGGTTGCATCTACTTTTTTGTTTTTAGGTGGTAAAAAACAAGTTTTAATTCTTTTTTAGGTGGTAAAATACAAGTTTTAGTTTTTTAGGTGGTAAAAAACAATTTTTCGATTTTTATAGGTGGTAAAAAATAATTTGTCCTTTATTTAATTAGAAATTAAAGAAATAAATTGAACTCCAAACTTAAATTATTCTTATTATTTTAATAAATGAATATAAGTAATCCATAATGATAATAACTTTAATTCTTAGTTATAGTTAAGAAAACGTATTCAAAATTTCCAATAAAAATAAAAGTCTTACACCTTAATTAATAAACTAATAAATTTAATTAACCATAATACAAGCTGCTTAAAAATAGGGGCTATTACACTGTTAAACTATTGTAAGGCAGTAATGGTATAATTAATAACATAATAAACAAACAGTATACATTATTGTAATAAAGTAATAAATTGAGTACTTAATCTCGACACATTACCAGTGGAACACCTTCATCGTGAATAGGAAGTATTTCTTCCATTCCAATCTTAACAGCCGCAACTTCTTGTGTTACCTATTGTTGATAATTCGCTCAAATATAAAACGTTTATTTAATTAACAATAAATTCACAAATTTGAAAAATTAAATTACCTTGGGTAATTAAGACGCGCCATGAATGTTAGCTTCGATGTCCTGTCTAGAACCGTTTTGTGCAGGGTCATCGACCGGGTTGGTCTGCATACACACAACTTCAGCGTCGTTATTGTCGCCACGGGTGCGATTAATTGGGGTTTCCTTTTCCGGCCGCAAACACTCTGTTATCAGCCCCACTTGTGGGTTTGATTTGTCCGAAACCGGGATCGAGTTCGGTTCGTTGAAAATTTGGGTTTCATCCCTGAAGTATTAACTAGTTTAGCCATTTTCTTACACATGCAACTTCTAATTACGCAAGAAAACAACCATGAAATACTACTTATTAAAGTAAGTTTATTAAACAGGAAAGATCCGATTAGACTTGAGACCAAAAGCAAATCGCCTTCTAAAAATGTAAATGAAAGATCGATAGTAAAGGAGGAAAAAACAACTTACATTGAGCAAAGGGGAAGTCGCAGTTCTTGAACAGGGGAAGGGGTAGCACAGTGGTGTGGGTAGTTCTTGAAGAAGAACTTGGGTTCCAAGTTTAAGTGTGAAGTTTTTGTTGAAAGTCTTTGTGTACAGAGGAAAATGTGCCTTTGCCTATTTCAAATGAAGGTCAAATTTACCATTGAATTACCCGACAAGTACTAGGTGCCTTTTTCTATTTTCAAAGTAACCTTTGGCTTTTGTTTTTTTTGTTTTTTAATTGTAAATTGTGTACCTTGTTGTAGTCCTTAAAAATCAATAAATAAGGTTAGTTTTTTCTGTATTTGTAACAACTGGCGACGTAATTTACAATTTTATTTTATAAATAATTTTCGTTTACCTAGTTTACTCTGTAATTAAATTAATTTCGCATTTAATTTGATTCAAGCAAAAAAGGGACGCTTCTACTACCCTAGTCGTTGGACCGAACTAATGGTTTCTACTAATGGACACCAAAGTGCGATAATATGAAGAAAATCAGCCACGATTACCCTCTCGGATTCTATTACCATCGATTCAAGTCAAACCGGGAGGCATCTATTAGTCATGATTTCTACGAACGGACACTTAACTGGGGGAGTATGGAGAAAATCAGGGGACCTACGACAACCGATCCCCTAATACGTAAACCCTAGCGATTACCCTCTCGGATTCTATTACCATCGATTCAAGTCAAACCGGGAGGCTTCTATTAGTCATGGTTTCTACGAACGGACACTTAAGTGGGGGAGTATGGAGAAAATCAGGGAACCTACGACAACCGATCCCCTAATACGTAAACCCTAGCGATTACCCTCTCGAAATCTATTACCATCGATTCAAGTCAAACCGGGACGCATCTATTAGTCAGGGTTTCTACGAACGGACACTTAAGTGGGGTAGTATGGAGAAAATCAGGGGACCTACGACAACCGATCCCCTAATACGTAAACCCTAGCGATTACCCTCTCGGATTCTATTACCATCGATTCAAGTCAAACCGGGAGGCTTCTATTAGTCATGGTTTCTACGAACGGACACTTAAGTGGGGGAGTATGGAGAAAATCAGGGGACCTACGACAACCGATCCCCTAATACGTAAACCCTAGAGATTACCCTCTCGGATTCTATTACCATCGATTCAAGTCAAACCGGGAGGCATCTATTAGTCATGGTTTCTACGAACGGACACTTAAGTGGGGGAGTATGGAGAAAATCAGGGGACCTACGACAACCGATCCCCTAACGATTACCCTCTCGGATTCTATTACCATCGATTCAAGTCAAACCGGGAGGCTTCTATTAGTCATGGTTTCTACGAACGGACACTTAAGTGGGGGAGTATGGAGAAAATCAGGGGACCTACGACAACCGATCCCCTAATACGTAAACCCTAGCGATTACCCTCTCGGATTCTATTACCATCGATTCAAGTCAAACCGGGAGGCATCTATTAGTCATGGTTTTGACGAACGGACACTTAAGTGGGGGAGTATGGAGAAAATCAGGGGAGCTACGACAACCGATCCCCTAATACGTAAACCCTAGAGATTACCCTCTCGGATTCTATTACCATCAATTCAAGTCAAATTGGGAGGCATCTATTAGTCATGGTTTCTACGAACGGACACTTAAGTGGGGGAGTATGGAGAAAATCAGGGGACCTACGCTTATCTGCAGGCGTGTATATATATTAGGGACGTGAAGTCACCCAACACACAATATTCATCCAAACAACGAAATTTCAAAAAAAGATAATCACTCGAAATCCTGTTTCAATCTAAGAAACAACATGGAAAAGGAGGAAATAATGAAACTACGGCGATACATCAACAAAACAGCGCAAACACAATTTCACCCAAGGTAACTGCTTTTAATATTCATACCCCAGTCGTATTACAAGTTCATGATTTTTTATAACAATATTTATGTGAATCCATTTGTTATTCATAGTTGTATTGTTGATTAAGTTAACGTGTGTCACGCAGACATACGATTTCTACACACATATTATGCTACAACAGCCGGGATTTAGGTTCGCCCCAATTGACGAGGAATTACTACTATATTACCTACAAAATAAGGTAACGGGTAAAACGTTTGGCGTTCCTGTAATTGGGGAAGTCGATGTCTATGAGTATGCTCCGTGCGATCTCCCATCCAAGGCATTGATTATGAAGGAAATAGTGCCCTTGGTCCAAGTATGCATATAATATTAAGTCTAATAAATGCGGTTCAGTATTAATTAACAAGTTAATAATTCAGTGAGATCAAGTGAGCTGAATGCCTAGCTAGAGGCCGCTTCAGTTCAAGTGGAATTAATTATATTAATCCACAGCTTACTCTTGACTGAACCCGTAGGGTCACACAAATAGTACGTAAACGGATCAAGTATTTAATGGAATTAAATACTCCATCTATGGATATTCGGAATCGACGGATCTTGGTTTCAGTGGGAGCTGAGATCAACACAAGCAAGAAATGAATACTCCGGAAACGATGATATTGCCGGAAACGGAAATATGGATCGTATCGGAAATATAAATATTATCCAAGTCGTAGATGTTGCCGGAAACGGAAACATGGTACGTATCGGAAAATATTATCGGAAATGGAAATATTGCCGGAATCGGAAATATTGCCGGAAACGGAAATATTGTCAGAATCGGAAATATTATCGGAATCGGAAAATAATTCCGGAAACGGAAATATTAAATATTTGTTCGAAACGGAAATTAATTCTGGAATCGGAAATATTAAATATTGTTCGTATCGGAAATGAATTCCGGAACCGGGAATTTAATCGGAAGTGCATCGTACGAATTAGCATTGGACGAGGCTTGCTAGACGAAGGCCCAGCGCGAAGCCAGGCCCACGCCCAGCAAGCCGAGCGCCCAACACGAAGGCCACAAGCCTCGCCAGGCCCAGCGCAAGGCCAGGCCCAGCAAGGCTGCTGGCGCGCGCGCTGAGCGTGCTCGTGGGCTGCGAGGCAGCGCCTGCTCGTGTGGGTCGCAAGGTCTGCGCGGGTGCGTGCGTTCCTCGTGGTCGTGCAACACTCGTGTTCGTAACGAATCCTAATCCTATCGGAATTCGTGCATTGATTAAATCCTAATCCTAAAAGATTAAATTTATTATTTAGAGTTCTAATAGGATTCTAATTAATAAATCCATATCCTAGTAGGATTATAATTCCTTTCCATAAACTCTATAAATAGGTGCCTAGGGTCACATATTTATATCGAGATTTGAAGTATTCAAAAGGTAAGATTTTCAAGCAGAAATCAGCCAAACACTTGCAACCCAAATAGCCGAAAATCCTAGTAACCTTAAGGGCGATTCTAGTTGGTCAAGCTTAAGGCGGATCCGGACGTGCTGTGGACTATCTACGGAGGGACGACACTTGGAGTCCTAAAGACTTGTTCTTGTTCGGTTCGGGCGCAGCTAGGGAGGGCACGCTACAAAGTGTATGCTTCTGAATTATGCTAAATGATTATGTGTAAATAATATGTTTCCTGGCTTTATGGTTTTTCCGCATGATTTATGTTTATTCATATGTATCATAACCTAACAGATTAAAACTCAAGATTTAACATGGTATTATTTCTGCAAACGTCAGAAAAAAATACCGTAATGGTGATAAAACTAATGGAAGTAACGGATCTGGTTACTGGAAATCTTCAGGTACTGATAGGATAGTGAAACTAAAATCTTCAAATCCTAACCGCCCAATAGGGAAAGTTAAAACATTGGTGTTTCACTTAGGAAAGGAAATAAAGGGAGAGTGAACAAATTGGATTATGCACGAGTATAGACTTCAACACACAAGTCTATCAGAAAATAATGCAGCACAAGATTCTTATGTTATCTACAAGTTATTTAAAAATACAGGTTTCGGAGCAAGGATTGTCGGGCCAACTATTTCAAAGAATGTAGCGGAAGAAAATAATTCAATTTCTACTTCTGAAGTTGCATCACAAAATACAAAGGGTGAGCCACATAAGTTTATAATGGATGACGCAATGATACGTCAAAATTGGGGAGAGATTCTTATGCTGTTGGACGGATGTAACGATCAAGACGTTCCTTCGATATAGCTTTTTATTATTTGTTCTTAGCATTAGCATTAGCATTAGCAAATTTCATACAATTCAACTATCGTCATAATGGTGTTTTAGTAATGGTTGATGATTTCTTGATAAACATTGTAACGATAATGAATTTGTGATTTAATCAAATCAAATTTGTAGCAGTTTACATGTACTTACAATATACGTGCAACCATTTTACAACTTTCCATTACCCAACACAATTTTTAGGAAAGAAATCTAACGTAACCATCACATTTACTAACACAAGTAACTGACTTTTTTCAAGATTTTAATGATAAAAATCAATATAAATAAATAATTAGGGCATTATACCTGGTCTATTAATAACAATACATATACAAAAATAAATATTAATCCTTATCATATGTAGCAAAACGACAAAAAATGAAAAAATATTTGGAGAAGGGGATGCAAAAGGTCAAAGTTGATATCAAATGAAACTTTTTACTGACACCCAGCTTCAATACTTGTCCCCTACATCAAAAATAATACTTAACATGCACATATTAAGCTTCCTTAACTTCCCTACTTAAGCTAGCACTACAAACACATTTCACACACCATAAACCAACGAACAGAAACACCAACAACATCACATAATTACATATGGAAGAGGACTCCAAGAACAACAAAGACATTCACTCAACTCCAACAAGCCGGTCTCTAATGGTATGACTTCGTAGTAAACCCATAAATATTTCGTATTATGTTGAATTCTCTCATTTTAATTCATTTCTTTTTATTATATTTGGTTACACTTCGTAGTAAACCTATAATTGAATTCTCTCATTTTAGTGTTGAATTATTTATTTCGCAGTTACACTGCGGAGGCCATTCGTAGAAAATCATCACGTTGTGTGAGAATTGTGAAAGATATAACGATGGTTAAGGATCTTTAATTTAATTTTTGTCCTAAATCTATCAATAGTCTTCTCAAATTAATGCAGGTACAATAACTTTAAAGGGATAATTACGCCATAATTCTAAACCTTGTTTTTTGGTGTAAGAAATAATACATTACATTAATGTTTATTAACTACTCTGTTACAAGGAAATAAATTAGGATTAAATATGTTAGGAATTAAACTCATTAACCATTCACAAATGACCTGATTTGCGAACGGTCAATCTACAACTATGTTTTCAATTTAAAAAAAATAAAAAGACAAATAAGAAAATAAAAGGCAATTGGTAAATACTGTACTGCGTTTTTAAATTATATATTTTACTAGTAAATGCGTTATGAATTTTAATAAAACCAAAGCAACATTTATTAATTATATGAAGTTCATTTGAAATAGCCTATTTATGTATTTTATTGCTATGAATATAGTCAATTACGTCACTATTTGGTACTAATACTAAAGCCATTGACGTGCTTAGTAAATTTTGGAGTTAATGATAATTATTTGGACATGCCTTATAATTAATTACTTCAGTTATTGGGGATGAATTAGAAGTAGGGAAATAAATACACAAAGTATGTACGCATGCATATATCTAAACACCCAAACTATAAGTTTGTTTAACAATAACGTAAGCTAAATTGAAGAAAGGGCCGTTATTGCATTACATCTAATTTCACTAAGCGTTAAAATTGCAGTTTCCACCCGGATTTAGATTAAAACCAACGGGAGAGGAGTTGGTTGTATATTACCTAAAAAAAAGTTATGGGAAAACCCTAGGGAATGAAACTCATTTCAGAGGTTCAAGTGTTCAAGTATAAACCATGGGAACTTCCTCCACTTTCTGCTCAAACTGCAGAGAATTTACAGTGGTTTTTCTTTTGCCCTAGATCAACTAAACCACGTAGGTCAATCAAGGGGGGTCAATGGAAAGCAACTGGTAACGACAGAGATGTCAAGCATTCATCACTTACTGTGGGAAAAATTAAAACTTTGATTTACTATAACAGGTGTAGTAAGAACAAGAGGTTAGAGAGGACTAATTGGGTGATGAGAAAGTACAGATTGGATAATAAAACCATAGCTGAATTGGGTATATGCAATGCAAACTACGTAATATGCAAAGTGTTTGAAAAAAGTGGCTTAGGACGTCCGACAACGAGTGATGAGTACGGGGCACGGTTCATCGAAGACAACTGGAATACCAAATTAGATGTTCAAATTGAATCAACAGCCACTAAATCAAACAATGCCACAGAGACGATTGCTACCAATGTCAATCAATGCAACACTCCACCGATTAACTTTGATTGTGGAGTTCAAAACCACAACAATAGCATGACTAACAACGAGACTGCAATTTACTACAATGCATGTACTAGCAAAGAATCTATTGCGACGGATGATGTCAACAACTACATTGCAAGCAGCAGCAACCATTTTATTCCTATGGATGATGTCAACAACTACATTGCAGGCATCAGCAACCATTTTATTGCTATGGATGATGTCAACAACTACATTGCAGGCAGCAGCAACCATTTCATTCCAGAAGACAATGACTATCTGCAATTCATGGCCGACTCGTTTTGGTTATAGACATAAAAGTCCGACTTGTATCTTTTGTTGATGTTACTAACAAGAACAAGTTCTTTACTTTTGTAGGCTTTTGTTTTTTGGAGGAATTGTTAAAGGGTCTTTCAAGTTGTATTAAGGAGTGCGTCTAGTAGTTCTTATGACAATATAGAATTTGGTATTTATGCAACCTATTGCTAGTAGGACAATATTGATATAATAAGAATATTACTAAGCATTTAAATCTATTTTGCATAACTAAATTTCTAAAAATTACATCCAACAAAAGTTATGATCGAGTACGCATCTCAATAATGGTGTATTTAGTTCTAGTACTTTTAACTTAAGATTAACAAAATAATAGTCACAGTAACTTCAAAATAAGATTCATTATAAATATTATCATTGATACTAGTTACTAAATAACAAAGTTTTTTTGTACTTTAATTTTTCCTGTATTTAGTGAATTGTGAATTACTATATGTACATTTTATGTGCAAAGTAGGCAATCAATTCAGCCTCATGTCACAGTGGTTACAACATATAAATAGAGCATTGCATACAACTTGATCCTGTGTTCGAGTCTTTGCTAGAACAAAAAATATTCGCGCATAACATAAAATAATATACCCCCCCCCCCCGTTTTTTTTAAAGGTCCTAGGTGAAATACTTCATTGATGGCATTGGTATCATCGACTTGCTGAACCCCTTCATCTTCATTGATCGCATTGGTATCATCAACTTGATGAACCCCTTCATCTTTCTTTGATTCAAGAAATCGTGTTCATCTGTGATTCAAGAAACATAGGTATCATCGACTAGATGGAAACCCTTCATCTTAAAGGAAATAATGCCCTTGGTCCAAGTATGCATTCTATGTTAAGTCTAATAAATGCGGTTCAGTATTAATTAACAAGTTAATAATTCAGTGAGATCAAGTGAGCTGAATGCCTAGCTAGAGGCCGCTTCAGTTCAAGTGGAATTAATGATATTAATCCACAGCTTACTCTTGACTGAACCCGTAGGGTCACACAAATAGTACATAAACGGATCAAGTATTTAATGGCATTAAATACTCTATCTATGGATATTCGGAATCGACGGATCTTGGTTTCAGTGGGAGCTGAGATCGTCACACGCAAGAAATGAATACTCCGGAAACGATGATATTGCCGGAAACGGAAATATGGATCGTATCGGAAATATAAATATTATCCAAGTCATAGATGTTGCCGGAAACGGAAACATGGTACGTATAGATAAATATTATCGGAAATGGAAATATTGCCGAAATCGGAAATATTGCCGGAAACGGAAATATTGTCAGAATCGGAAATATTATCGGAATCGGAAAATAATTCCGGAAACGAAAATATTAAATATTTGTTCGAAACGAAAATTAATTCCGAAATCGAAAATATTAATTAATGTTCGTATCGGAAATGAATTCCGGAATCGGGAATTTAATCAGAAGCGTATCGTACGAATTAGCATCGGACGAGGCCCGCTAGACGAAGGCCCAGCACGAAGCCAGGCCATCGCCCAGCGAGCCGCACGCACCAACGCACGCCTCGACCAGGCCCAGCGCAAGGCCAGGCCCAGACAAGGGCGCGCGCGCGCGAGAGCACAACAGCGTGGGATGTGCGCCTGTCGTGGGCCGCAAGGCTTGCGCGGGTGCACGGCTTGTGCAATGCTTGTGCGGGAAATCCTAATCCTATTAGGATTTGTGCAAAGATTAAAATCCTAATCCTATTAGATTTGTTTTGTTATTTAGAGTCCTAATAAAGTTCTAACTAGCAAATCCACATCCTAGTAGGATTACAATTCCTTTTCCATACTCCTATAAATAGGTGCCTAGGGTCACAATTTATGGGTACGATTGAAGTATTCAAAGGGTAAGGTTTTGAAATAAAAATCAGCCATACACTTGCAAACACTAGCCGAAATTCCTAAGCACCTTAAGGGCGATTCTAGTTGGTCTAACTTGAGGCGGATCCGGACGTACTGTGGACTATCTACGGAGGGACGACATTTGGAGTCCTAAAGACTTGTTCTTGTTCGGTTCGGGCGCAGCTAGGGAAGGCACGCTACAACATGTATGCATCCATTCTATGCTAAATGATTATGTGTAAATAATATGCTTTCCTGGCTTTATGGTTTTTCCGCATGATTTATGAATTGTCATATGTATCATAACCTAACAGTGGTATTACGAGCCTCTTATTATTTTCATAATCTAAATTGCATAAACATGGTTAAATATTACAAATTTGCAAGAATTAAAAGGGGTGATTAATTTTCGTAATTGTTAATTAATTGTAAATTGCGTTTATTTAATTATACGTACGCAGTTTTTCGGCAGTTTCTTCGTTACTCATCCAAATCGAGTGATTTTTGTGTCCATCCCGCATGTAAAAGGCATTCTAAAATTTTGACAAAATAGTGTTTTTCGGCCGAACCCAGAATTCTCAAATTCGAAGCCTAACTATGACTTTTCGGAGGTTTTAGTTTTTCGAACGCAAAATTTCGTAAATGTAAGATGTTAAATTAAATATTTGCGATCCTTGTTGTTAAATCTTGAATTTTTGATTGACCTACTGTATATGTTTAACAAGTTTGAATGCCTAGCCTTGTTAATTATGCAATCTAATTTGTAATTATGATCAATTTGTTAAAAGTTGGAATAATTTAGAATTAATTTGATTTTCATAATTAGTTATAATTTAATTAGATACCTATGATTAAAAACCACCATAAAAATTGTAAATTTATGTTAAATTTTAAATTTTTATGACCTAGACTTGAATCCATGTTAATCGGAAATCAAAAAATTAATAATTTTTCGATTTTTCGCCCTAAAATTATGAAATTAATACGATTTATTAATTTGTCATTAATTTTGAAAATAAATTTTTTAATTTTATGCGATTCGCTCATATAACTTGCACGCACAAAGCAATGGACGCTACGTGTTACCCTTAAGGGGTGTTGTATAGTGGGGGCATGCGACGACGAGCAAGGGAGCTCGTCGCCCATGCGGTACGAGTGCAGCGAGCAAGGGCATGGTGCACGAGCACAAGGCAGCAGCCCTGCCTTGTGTCGTGGGCTGTGTGCGATGGGCGCTTGGGCAAGGGCGAGAGCAAGGCACGAGCAGTCGCGTGTGGGAAGCAAGCGAGCTGCGCCACAGCGCGCGATGCCTCGCGAACGCGTGCGACGAGCGCTGCGCCCAGCGATGGTGAGCAGCATGCGCGTGCGACGAGCGCTGCGCCCAACGATGGTGAGCAGCGTGCTTGTTGCGACGAGCGCTGGCGCGCGCCTTGCGATGGTGAGCAGCAGCGATGCGACGCAGTGCATGGGCTGCGCGCACATGGCCAGCGATGACTGTGTGCGTGTGGCTCATGGTTGTGCGTTGCGTGGGGTTGTTGCGTTACGATTAGATCGTTTTAAAAGTTTAATTTGAAAATTTCAGTTTTCGTAATTTTAATTAATTTTAAAATTAATAATTTAAATTATTTTCTTGGATTTTAATTTTGAATATTATAATTATAATAAATTTTATTTATTCTAATTATTTTACTAAAATTAAAATCATGAATTAATTTAAATACGACTGAAAAATAAATTAAATAAGCGGATTCAATTATAAATTTATATGAGCTTTAAATTTTAATTAAATTTGTATGTTTCCGGTTAGACTAGAAATACATTTTTATGTTTAAAATTAGTAAAGCATATGAATTTATTGGTTTAAGTGGGAGCCCTTTTAGTCATAAACTCTTGATTAGGTCTACAAATCCTTAAGGTTAAAACAACTTGATTAGAATTAATAAGGACTGAATAATTTGTAGATTATTGGTGCCCTTGATTAATTGCTGCAAATGTTTATGTGGTGCATAATGTGTTTTACTAACCAGCTATGTGGGCCATTCATGATAATGAATGGGTGAATGGTATATATTGTATATGTACTGTTTTGCAGGTTATGAAGTGACTAGTATGGCCCAAATAGGATAGAAAATATGGTCTGCGTACCATTAATTTGAATGTAATTGGTCTAAAGTACCAAAATTGTTTTTCAATTCAAATATGGTCTGCGTACCATCAAATAGTTGTAATTAGTTTTAATTATAGCTTATCCTATTTGAAGAAAATGGTGCCTCCAACGGAGATTTTCAAGACGGACTTTGAAGTTAAAGCTTCAAGATGAAGTCGGGCCATACTAGATCACATTTATCTTATGCATGCTTTAAGTTATTTATTGCTTTAAATATGTCTTAATTATGCATGAGATTGTGGCTTGATTATGTTGCATGATTAAGGATTTTAGTTCACTTAAAATCTAACCAACATAGTAAGAGCCTTAAGTTCCAAACTTAAAATTTGAGTTATAAGGTGCCATGCCAAAATATACACTTGCTTGGATATCCTTTACATCAATCTAGTAATAGTTTTCGCTCAGCGAGGTGTTACTTATTGGTCCTAAAGGGGCAAGGTACACAAATAATTGTGAGTACATGTTAGTTTTGGTGAAACTCAACGATATAAGTAAGGAGTCCTTTTATGTCGTGGCAAAATCGATAGGTTTACCTAATAAGTTCTTAGACGTACCTATCAACCAAGAATAGTTTCTAGACTATTAGCAAAAGGCTTTTGCTTACCTAAAATGTTTTAGAATTAAGTCGACAAACTGTGCTTAATTCTTCAATGATTTTAGGATCTTGGAATCATTTTATTCACACCTGCCGGAACACATAACCTGAATAAAATGCTTAATGAACATTGAATTATGCATGTATGCTAGAATTTAAGTTTATTAAGAGAAACTGTGAATGGTTATTTATTTGTTTATTCTTTTCAATTGTAGTTTTAACTATGGCAAACAACAATCAAAACATCATCATGGGTTCTGAGCTTATGGTCAAGCTGAACCTAGCAAATTTTCTTGAATGGGAAGCTAAGCTAGTTGAAATAGTCAGACTCAATGGACTTGAGTATGTACTATTAAATCCAATGCCAAGCTACTATGCCAGAGACATGACCCCTGAAAGATTTTTCGCCTGGGATGCGGATCTCAAAAAGGTTATGAGTCTCATGCTGAACAATATACCTGATGATTGGGCTAGAAGGTTTGTAGCCTATGAACCTTTTACGCTCATCAAGAATCTGAGGGATATCTGTCGTGGAAGCACGAAGGACAGGGACCTGAACGTCCATGAGTTGATTGAATCAATGTCTGGTCTAAAGGTTAGTTCTCCCAACAGGTGTTATAGGATGGAAGTCCAAGAAACACATGTTCAGCTCCTTCGCACTAAACAGAGGGTAGGCGTCCCACTGAGGTTCCATGTGGATCTTATGCGTTCATACTTTGATCGCCTAAGTCTACTAGGAACACCAATAAGCGAAAGGATGGCAGTCTCTATCTTGCTCAATTCACTACACAGTGGGTTTGGTCGCTTCAAGCAACTATACCTAAGTGAACCAAGAGAAGAAACAGTTGCAGAATTTGTTCACCTTGTCAGAAAGGCTAAGATAATACTGGACTGTGAAGCCAAAGATTTACTCAAGGCTAGAGGGAGACCGTTCAAGAAAAGTGGAAATTCCAAGGGCAATGCTAAATCAAAGCAGGACAAGTCCACATCAAGCTGTCTTTATTGTGATGGAATAGGCCATTACAAAAGAGAATGTCCAAAGCTAAAGGAAGATCAGAAGAACGGAACAGTCGTTCCATCTTCAGGTATTTTCGTTATAGACTGTATACTTGCTAAATCAACTTCTTGGGTATTAGATACAGGTTGTGGCTCACACTTATGTTCCAATCCACAGGGACTAAGAAGAAGTAGAAAGTTAAGCAAGGGTGAAGTCGACCTACGAGTGGGAAATGGAGCACGGATTGCTGCATTAGCTGTAGGAACTTATTATTTGTCGTTGCCCTCCGGGCTAGTTTTGGAACTGGAAGAATGTTTCCATGTTCCAAGTCTTACTAAAAACATCATTTCAGTTTCTTGCTTAGATGCTAAGGGATTTTCCTTTTTAATAAAAGACAATAGTTGTTCGTTTTATTTTAAAGAGGTGTTTTATGGATCTACTAGATTAGTCAATGGACTTTATTTATTAGATCACGACAAAACAAGTTTATAACATAAATACCAAAAAGGCCAAAAAGGATGATTCAGATCTCACCTATCTGTGGCATTGTCGATTAGGCCATATAAACTTGAAACGCTTAGAAAGACTTCAAAAGGAAGGAATTCTAGAACCATTTGACTTAGAGGATTATGGTAAATGCGAATCATGTTTACTTGGAAAAATGACAAAGCAACCTTTCTCTAAAGTTGGAGAAAGAGCAACTGAACTGTTGGGTTTAATCCATACAGATGTATGTGGACCAATGAGTACAAATGCTAGAGGTGGTTTCAGCTACTTTATCACTTTCACTGATGACTTCAGTAGATATGGTTATGTCTACCTAATGAAGCATAAGTCTGAATCCTTTGACAAATTCAAGGAATTTCAGAGTGAACTAGAGAATCAATTAGGCAAGAAGATTAAGGCACTGCGGTCTGATAGAGGCGGTGAATATCTGAGCTATGAATTTGATGACCATCTGAAAGAATGTGGAATTCTATCAGAATTGACTCCTCCTGGAACACCACAATGGAACGGTGTGTCGGAACGGAGGAACAGAACCTTGCTAGACATGGTCAGGTCAATGATGGGTCAGGCCGAACTTCCAATAGAATTTTGGGGACATGCACTAAATACAGCTGCACTCACTATAAATAGAGCTCCGTCTAAAGCTGTCAAAAAGACTCCATATGAGTTATGGTTTGGAAAGCCTCCAAATGTGTCTTTTCTTAAGATTTGGGGATGTGAAGTATACGTCAAACGATTAATTTCAGACAAACTTCATCCGAAATCTGACAAATGTATCCTTGTGTGCTATCCAAAGGAAACAAAGGGGTATTACTTCTACAATACATCTGAGAACAAGGTGTTCGTTGCTCGAGATGGTGTCTTTTTGGAGAAAGATCACATTTCCAAAATGACAAGTGGGAGAAAAGTAGACCTCGAAGAAATTCGAGTCGAACAACAAACTCTAGAGAATGCTCAAGATGACATTCAGGATGAAACTCAGAGATCTTTAGAAGAATCTGGTGAGAATCATGGTCAATCTAGAAATGTTACCCCGCGTAGATCGCAAAGATATAGATCTCAACCGGAAAGGTACTTAGGTATTTTGACGAACGAGAGCTATGACGTTCTATTACTTGAAAGTGATGAACCTGCGACTTACAAACAAGCTATGACGAGCCCTAGCTCCAAGCAATGGCAAGAAGCCATGCAATCTGAATTAGACTCCATGTCTGAAAACCAAGTATGGGATGTGGTCGATTTGCCAGATGGCTACCAAGCCATTGGAAGCAAATGGGTTTTCAAACTGAAAAATGACAAGGATGGGAAACTTGAAGTTTTCAAAGCTAGATTGGTTGCAAAAGGTTACAGGCAAGTCCACGGTGTGGATTACGATGAAACCTTTTCACCAGTTGCAATGCTAAAGTCTATTCGGATAATGTTAGCAATCGCTGCATATTACGATTACGAAATATGGCAGATGGATGTCAAAACTGCTTTCTTAAACGGCGTTTTAACAGAAACTGTGTTTATGACACAGCCTGAAGGTTTTGAGGATCCAAAGAATGCCAAAAAGGTATGCAAGCTAAAGAAATCAATCTATGGATTGAAGCAGGCATCAAGGAGCTGGAATATACGTTTTGATGAAGCAGTCAGTGACTTTGGTTTCATAAAAAATGCAGACGAATCTTGTGTATACAAGAAGGTCAGTGGGAGCAAAATTGCTTTCCTAGTATTATATGTCGACGACATATTACTTATCGGAAATGACATTCCTATGTTGAACTCTGTCAAGATTTGGCTTGGGAAATGTTTTTCGATGAAGGATCTAGGAGAAGCACAGTACATATTGGGCATCAAGATTTACAGAGATAGATCTAAAAAGATGATTGGACTTACTCAAAGCACTTATATCAATAAGGTGCTTGATAGGTTCAAGATGGCAGACTCCAAGCGAGGCTACCTACCCATGTCTCATGGAATGACTCTAAGCAAGACTCAGTGCCCAAAAACACTTGACGAGCGTAGACGAATGAATGGGATTCCATATGCATCATTGATTGGTTCAATAATGTATGCTATGATATGTACACGCCCGGATGTTGCGTACGCACTCAGTGCTACGAGCAGATACCAGTCAGACCCAGGAGAGGCGCATTGGACTGCTGCCAAGAATATTCTGAAGTACCTGAAAAGGCACAAAGATGACTTCCTGGTCTATGGTGGAGATGATGAATTAATTGTTAAAGGCTATACGGACGCAAGTTTCCAAACCGACAAAGATGATTTCAGATCACAGTCTGGGTTTGTCTTCTGCCTCAACGGAGGTGCAGTAAGCTGGAAAAGTGCTAAGCAAAGCACCATTGAGGATTCTACAACTGAAGCGGAGTACATTGCTGCACATGAAGCAGCAAAGGAAGCTATATGGCTAAGGAAGTTCATAGGCGAACTTGGTGTAGTCCCCTCCATTAAAGGACCAATAGCCCTGTATTGTGATAATAACGGAGCTATTGCACAGGCAAAGGAGCCTAGACACCACCAGAGAGTCAAGCATGTACTTCGTAGATTTCACCTTCTACGAGAGCTCGTTGAAAGAAAAGAAGTCGAGATAAGCAAGATTGGAACTGATGACAACATATCATATCCATTGACTAAACCTCTGCCGCAGGCGAAGCACAACTCGCACACTGCAGCTATGGGAATCAAACATATTGGAGAATGGCTTTGATATCCTTGTTTAATGTTTTAAAGTTTTAGAGTTTAAATCTTTGTAAAACATTATTGGTTAATCATTCACAATAAATGAATAGAATTCATTTTTCCATTTAATTTGTGGTTTATTAAATGATGAGTCCCTTCAAATTGACGATATATTCAAGGTAGACTGTCAGGACCAGTCCTGTGACTAAGAAATGTCTATCAAGTGAACTTGAATGTCAAAAGTTGAAAATGGTCCCTGGTCGGAGTTTTCTATAAAATTGGACGCATAGAAAACGTTAGACGACTAGAATGCAAGATGACTAGTAGTTCTGTTTCTTGAACTATGTGGACATGGCAATGTCATAATCATTTGCATAGATACTTACTTTGGGAAGACTAGTATCGGACAGACCTATGAAACTTTACTGTAAGAGATGAAAATCTGTCATAAGTAAATTTCATTAAAATTATTAGACACTAAATCCTCAATACCTGAATGATTTGAGATTACTTGTTTGAGAACTGGTTGCTTTGACGTTGACCAACCGTCGCACCGTAAAAGGAGGCTATAAAGGCAAGGCTCAGGTAATCACCTATCAAACGAAGTCTAATCTCAAGATCGCAAGATTGGGATTATCCTCCCATAAATCGGGATGAGATGCTTAAAAGTTGTACAAGGCCACTCGGAGAGCTAGAAACTGTGAAATGCATGGCCGTGCTCGGATGAATCATAGGCTATGATTATCTGTTTATTTGATCAGTTGAACTCTGAAACCGAGAAACACCTCTGGACATAATAAGGATGACAACTCTTACCTTATGTTCAAGAGCAAGCATCGAGCGACAAAGGAATTAGGAAATGCACACTTGTCCCTAAGGACAAGTGGGAGACTGAAGGAAATAATGCCCTTGGTCCAAGTATGCATTCTATGTTAAGTCTAATAAATGCGGTTCAGTATTAATTAACAAGTTAATAATTCAGTGAGATCAAGTGAGCTGAATGCCTAGCTAGAGGCCGCTTCAGTTCAAGTGGAATTAATGATATTAATCCACAACTTACTCTTGGCTGAACCCGTAGGGTCACACAAATAGTACGTAAACGGATCAAGTATTTAATGACATTAAATACTCTATCTATGGATATTCGGAATCGACGGATCTTGGTTTCAGTGGGAGCTGAGATCGTCACAAGCAAGAAATGAATACTCGGGAAACGATGATATTGCCGGAAACGGAAATATGGATCGTATCGGAAATATAAATATTATCCAAGTCATAGATGTTGCCGGAAACGGAAACATGGTACGTATCGGAAAATATTATCGGAAATGGAAATATTGCCGAAATCGGAAATATTGCCGGAAACGGAAATATTGTCAGAATCGGAAATATTATCGGAATCGGAAAATAATTCCGGAAACGGAAATATTAAATATTTGTTCGAAACGGAAATTAATTCCGGAATCGGAAATATTAAATATTGTTCGTATCGGAAATGAATTCCGGAATCGGGAATTTAATCAGAAGCGTATCGTACGAATTAGCATCGGACGAGGCCCGCTAGACGAAGTCCCAGCACGAAGCCAGGCCATCGCCCAGCGAGCCGCACGCACCAATGCACGCCTCGACCAGGCCCAGCGCAAGGCCAGGCCCAGCAAAGGGCGCACGCGCGCGAGAGCACATCAGCGTGGGCTGTGCGCCTGTCGTGGGCCGCAAGGCTTGCGCGGGTGCACGGCTTGTGCAATGCTTGTGCGGGAAATCCTAATCCTATTAGGATTTGTGCAAAGATTAAAATCCTAATCCTATTAGATTTGTTTTGTTATTTAGAGTCCTAATAAAGTTATAACTAGCAAATCCACATCCTAGTAGGATTACAATTCCTTTTCCATACTCCTATAAATAGGTGCCTAGGGTCACAATTTATGGGTACGATTGAAGTATTCAAAGGGTAAGTTTTTGAAATAAAAATTAGCCATGCACTTGCAAACACTAGCCGAAATTCCTAAGCACCTTAAGGGCGATTCTAGTTGGTCTAACTTGAGGCGGATCCGGACGTACTGTGGACTATCTACGGAGGGACGACATTTGGAGTCCTAAAGACTTGTTCTTGTTCGATTCGGGCGCAGCTAGGGAAGGCACACTACAACATGTATGCATCCATTCTATGCTAAATGATTATGTGTAAATAATATGCTTTCCTGGTTTATGGTTTTTCCGCATGATTTATGAATTGTCATATGTATCATAACCTAACACATCTTCGGTTTCATCGGAAATAAAGTGCGGTTTTTGTACCAGATTCCTCGCGTGTTGGATTTCCTTCAAATACACCTACATGAATCGAAAATGAAAGCTTCAATTAGGCGACATAGCAAAGTAGATCTGGAAATTCTGGTGAAAAACTAAGCTTCGGTTACAACGACGATCCTACAATTTATACAAATATACCTTTATTTAATTATAAGATTTGAAATTCAAATTCAAAATAGGTTTCAAATTTTTGGAAGTTGATTAGGATGTGAATCAGCAATGAATTGGCAAATACAACCAATGACGCTGCGGGTTATGATGACTACACCTACCCCCAGGGTAAGTGTAGGTTTGCCGTTCAGTGAAAGCATAAAAACATGAAATGTAGGGTAATTTAGGATGGAAAGCTGGGAACACGTGGGGTAGGGGGCCCACAAAATTTCCAAACATATGTTGCTCCACATATGTTGAGGAGAGCAACAATCCTTAACTTCCGGCAGTGGTAAACTTTGTACTTTGTAGCTAGGACTTTACCCATGATTGCTTGCAGGTCCTTACCTTACTCCACTCATGATGCTCTAAACCGATGCTTTTGGGTCGATGCAATTGATCTTAAGTCATCTTCATCATTTTAGGGAGTTGTTTAAACTACATAATTGCAAAATAAAACTATGTAGTAATGGTTGGAAAACCATTGATGACTTGCAACTTTTAAGAACACCTCCCGTGAAGAACGAGGAAAAATAGAACGAATTTGAATTTATTAAGGGTAGAATTAGAAGAGAGTCTCCGATTAAAACCTATTTTGTAAGTATGGCCGTATGGGAAAAGTTAAACTCATTTTCAAGAACATCAATGGAGGAAGAGAGGGGAAGATGAGAGAGAAGAAGGGTTGAAGTTTCGATACATAGCAGTATGTTAGGTTATGATACATATGACAATTCATAAATCATGCGGAAAAACCATAAAGCCAGGAAAACATATTATTTACACATAATCATTTAGCATAGTTTAGATGCATACTCTTTGTTGCGTGCCTTCCCTAGCTGCGCCCGAACCGAACAAGAACAAGTCTTTAGGACTCCAAGTGTCGTCCCTCCGTAGATAGTCCACAGCACGTCCGGATCCGCCTTAAGATTGACCAACTAGAATCGCCCTTAAGGTACAATTATTTTCGGCACTTTATAGGCAAATGTGTGACTGATTTTTTCTCTCAAAAACTCACTTTGAATACTTTGAAACTTGTTATAAATTGTGAGCCCTAGCCTCATATTTATAGGGGTATGGAAAGGGAATCGAAATCCTACTCAGATACAAATTAATTAAACCTAGAATCCTACAAGAACTCTAATTTAATTAATTTATCAAATAGAATTAGGAATTTAATCATTAACCGAACTCTGCATGTTTTAGGAAACGTGCACGAACACAAACACTTGCACACACACGCACGGCAGCCACGATGGGCCCCCATGCGTGCGCGCGAGCAGCAGCCCACGCAGCGCCCGCGCGCGCTGCGCGCTGCGCGCTGTGCGTGTTGTGCGCGCTGTGCGCGCTGCGCAGCCTGCTGGGCCTGGCCTTGCGCTGGGCCTGGCGAGGCTGTTTGTGCGGCGCGCTTGGCTTGCTGGGCGATGGCCTGGCTTCGTGCTGGGCCTCGTCCGGCAGGCCTCGTCCGATGCTTATTCGTACGATGCGCTTTCCGATTAAATTTTCCGATTCCGGAATTCATTTCCGATACGAACAATATTTAATATTTCCGATTCCGGAATTAATTTCCGTTTCGAACAAATATTTAATATTTCCGTTTCCGGAATTATTTTCCGATTCCGGTAATATTTCCGATTCTGACAATATTTCCGTTTCCGGCAATATTTCCGATTCTGGCAATATTTCCATTTCCGATAATATTTTCCGATACGTACCATGTTTCCGTTTCCGGCAACATCTACGACTTGGATAATATTTATATTTCCGATACGATCCATATTTCCGTTTCCGGCAATATCATCGTTTCCGGAGTATTCATTTCTTGCCTGTGACGATCTTAGCTCCCACTGAAACCAAGATCCGTTGGTTCCGAATATTCATAGATGGAGTATTTAATGCCATTAAATACTTGATCCGTTTACGTACTATTTGTGTGACCCTACGGGTTCAGTTAAGAGTAAGCTGTGGATTAATATCATTAATTCCACTTGAACTGAAGCGGCCTCTAGCTAGGCATTCAGCTCACTTGATCTCACTGAATTTATTAACTTGTTAATTAATACTGAACCGCATTTATCAGACTTAACATAGAATGCATACTTGGACCAAGGGCATTATTTCCTTCAGTCTCCCACTTGTCCTTAGGGACAAGTGTGCATTTCCTAATTCCTTTGTCGCTCGATGCTTGCTCTTGAACATAAGGTAAGAGTTGTCATCCTTATTATGTCCAGAGGTGTTCCTCGGTTTCAGAGTTCAACTGATCAAATAAACAGATAATCATAGCCTATGATTCATCCGAGCACGGCCATGCATTTCACAGTTTCTAGCTCTCCGAGTGGCCTTGTACAACTTTTAAGCATCTCATCCCGATTTATGGGAGGACAATCCCAATCTTGCGATCTTGAGATTAGAATTCGTTTGATAGGTGATTACCTGAGCGTTGCCTTTATAGCCTCCTTTTACGGTGCGACGGTTGGTCAACGTCAAAGCAACCAGTTCTCAAACAAGTTATCTCAAATCACTCAGGTATTGAGGATTTAGTGTCTAATAATTTAATGAAATTTACTTATGACAGATTTTCATCTCTTACAGTAAAGTTTCATAGGTCTTGTCCGATACTAGTCTTCCCAAAGTAAGTATCTATGCAAATGATTATGACATTGCCATGTCCACATAGTTCAAGAAACAGAACTACTAGTCATCTTGCATTCTAATCGTCTAACGTTTTCTATGCGTCCAATTTTATAGAAAACTCCGATTAGGGACCATTTTCAACCTTTGACATTCAAGTTCACTTGATAGACATTTCTTAGTCACAGGACTGGTCCTGACAGTCTATCTTGAATATATCGTCAAATTGAAGGGACTCATCATTTAATAAACCATAAATTAAATGGAAAAATGAATTCATTTCATTTATTGTGAATGATTAACCAATAATGTTTTACAAAGATTTAAACTCTAAAATTTTAAAACATTAAACAGAGACATCAAAGCCATTCTCCAATATGCTTGATTCCCATAGCTGCAGTGTGCGAGTTGTGCTTCGCCTGCGGCAGAGGTTTAGTTAATGGATCTGATATGTTGTCATCAGTTCCAATTTTGCTTATCTCGACTTCTTTTCTTTCAACGAACTCTCGTAGAAGGTGAAATCTACGAAGTACATGCTTGACTCTCTGGTGGTGTCTAGGCTCTTTTGCCTGTGCAATAGCTCCGTTATTATCACAATACAGGGCTATTGGTCCTTTAATGGAGGGGACTACACCAAGTTCTCCTATGAACTTCCTTAGCCATATAGCTTCCTTTGCTCCTTCATGTGCAGCAATGTACTCCGCTTCAGTTGTAGAATCCGCAATGGTGCTTTGCTTAGCACTTTTCCAGCTTTCTGCTCCTCCGTTGAGGCAGAAGACAAACCCAGACTGTGATCTAAAATCATCTTTGTCGGTTTGGAAACTTGCGTCCGTATAGCCTTTAACAATTAATTCATCATCTCCACCATAGACCAGGAAGTCATCTTTGTGCCTTTTCAGGTACTTCAGAATATTCTTGGCAGCAGTCCAATGCGCCTCTCCTGGGTCTGACTGGTATCTGCTCGTAGCACTGAGTGCGTACGCAACATCCGGGCGTGTACATATCATAGCATACATTATTGAACCAATCAATGATGCATATGGAATCCCATTCATTCGTCTACGCTCATCAAGTGTTTTTGGGCACTGAGTCTTGCTTAGAGTCATTCCATGAGACATGGGTAGGTAGCCTCGCTTGGAGTCCGCCATCTTGAACCTATCAAGCACCTTATTGATATAAGTGCTTTGACTAAGTCCAATCATCTTTTTAGATCTATCTCTGTAAATCTTGATGCCCAATATGTACTGTGCTTCTCCTAGATCCTTCATCGAAAAACATTTCCCAAGCCAAATCTTGACAGAGTTCAACATAGGAATGTCATTTCCGATAAGCAATATGTCGTCGACATATAATACTAGGAAAGCAATTTTGCTCCCACTGACCTTCTTGTATACACAAGATTCGTCCGCGTTCTTGATGAAACCAAAGTCACTGACTGCTTCATCAAAACGTATATTCCAGCTCCTGGATGCCTGCTTCAATCCGTAGATTGACTTCTTTAGCTTGCATACCTTTTTAGCATTCTTTGGATCCTCAAAACCTTCAGGCTCTGTCATAAACACAGTTTCTGTTAAAACGCCGTTTAAGAAAGCAGTTTTGACATCCATCTGCCATATTTCGTAATCGTAATATGCAGCGATTGCTAACATTATCCGAATAGACTTTAGCATTGCAACTGGTGAAAAGGTTTCATCGTAATCCACACCGTGGACTTGCCTGTAACCTTTTGCGACCAATCTAGCTTTGAAAACTTCAAGTTTCCCATCCTTGTCCTTTTTCAGTTTGAAAACCCATTTGCTTCCAATGGCTTGGTAGCCATCTGGCAAATCGACCAAATCCCATACTTGGTTTTCAGACATGGAGTCTAATTCAGATTGCATGGCTTCTTGCCACTGCTTGGAGCTAGGGCTCGTCATAGCTTGCTTGTAAGTCGCAGGTTCATCACTTTCAAGTAATAGAACGTCATAGCTCTCGTTCGTCAAAATACCTAAGTATCTTTCCGGTTGAGATCTATATCTTTGCGATCTACGCGGGGTAACATTTCTAGATTGACCATGATTCTCACCAGATTCTTCTAAAGATCTCTGAGTTTCATCCTGAATGTCATCTTGAGCATTCTCTAGAGTTTGTTGTTCGACTCGAATTTCTTCGAGGTCTACTTTTCTCCCACTTGTCATTTTGGAAATGTGATCCTTCTCCAAAAAGACACCATCTCGAGCAACAAACACTTTGTTCTCAGATGTATTGTAGAAGTAATACCCCTTTGTTTCCTTTGGATAGCCCACAAGGATACATTTGTCAGATTTTGGATGAAGTTTGTCTGAAATTAATCGTTTGACGTATACTTCACATCCCCAAATCTTAAGAAAAGACACATTTGGAGGCTTTCCAAACCATAATTCGTATGGAGTCTTTTCGACAGCTTTAGACGGAGCTCTATTTATAGTGAGTGCAGCTGTATTTAGTGCATGTCCCCAAAATTCTAATGGAAGTTCGGCCTGACCCATCATTGACCTGACCATGTCTAGCAAGGTTCTGTTCCTCCGTTCCGACACACCGTTCCATTGTGGTGTTCCAGGAGGAGTCAATTCTGATAGAATTCCACATTCTTTCAGATGGTCATCAAATTCATAGCTCAGATATTCACCGCCTCTATCAGACTGCAGTGCCTTAATCTTCTTGCCTAATTGATTCTCTACTTCACTCTGAAATTCCTTGAATTTGTCAAAGGATTCAGACTTATGCTTCATTAGGTAGACATAACCATACCTACTGAAGTCATCAGTGAAAGTGATAAAGTAGCTGAAACCACCTCTAGCATTTGTACTCATTGGTCCACATACATCTGTATGGATTAAACCCAATAGTTCATTTGCTCTTTCTCCAACTTTAGAGAAAGGTTGCTTTGTCATTTTGCCAAGTAAACATGATTCGCGTTTACCATAATCCTCTAAGTCAAATGGTTCTAGAATTCCTTCTCTTTGAAGTCTTTCTAAGCGTTTCAAGTTTATATGGCCTAATCGACAATGCCACAGATAGGTGAGATCTGAATCATCCTTTTTGGCCTTTTTGGTATTTATGTTATATACTTGTTTGTCGTGATCTAATAAATAAAGTCCATTGACTAATCTAGCAGATCCATAAAACATCTCTTTAAAATAAAACGAACAACTATTGTCTTTTATTAAAAAGGAAAATCCCTTAGCATCTAAGCAAGAAACTGAAATGATGTTTTTAGTAAGACTTGGAACATGGAAACATTCTTCCAGTTCCAAAACTAGCCCGGAGGGCAACGACAAATAGTAAGTTCCTACAGCTAATGCAGCAATCCGTGCTCCATTTCCCACTCGTAGGTCGACTTCACCCTTGCTTAACTTTCTACTTCTTCTTAGTCCCTGTGGATTGGAACATAAGTGTGAGCCACAACCTGTATCTAATACCCAAGAAGTTGAATTAGCAAGTATACAGTCTATAACGAAAATACCTGAAGATGGAACGACTGTTCCGTTCTTCTGATCTTCCTTTAGCTTTGGACATTCTCTTTTGTAATGGCCTATTCCATCACAATAAAGATAGCTTGATGTGGACTTGTCCTGCTTTGATTTAGCATTGCCCTTGGACTTTCCACCTTTCTTGAATGGTCTCTTTCTAGCCTTGAGTAAATCTTTGGCTTCACAGTCCAGTACTATTTCAGCCTTTCTGACAAGGTGAATAAATTCTGCAACTGTTTCTTCTCTTGGTTCACTTAGGTATAGTTGCTTGAAGCGACCAAACCCACTGTGTAGTGAATTGAGCAAGACAGAGACTGCCATCCTTTCGCTTATTGGTGTTCCTAGTAGACTTAGGCGATCAAAATATGAACACATAAGATCCACATGGAACCTCAGTGGGACGCCTACCCTCTGTTTAGTGCGAAGGAGCTGAACATGTGTTTCTTGGACCTCCATCCTATAACACCTGTTGGGAGAACTAACCTTTAGACCAGACATTGATTCAATCAACTCATGGACGTTCAGGTCCCTGTCCTCCGTACTTCCACGACAGATATCCCTCAGATTCTTGATGAGCGTAAAAGGTTCATAGGCTACAAACCTTTTAGCCCAATCATCAGGGATATTGTTCAGCATGAGACTCATAACCTTTTTGAGATCCGCATCCCAGGCGTAAAATCTCTCAGGGGTCATGTCTCTGGCATAGTAGCTTGGCATGGGATGTGACAGTACATACTCAAGTCCATTGAGTTTGACTATTTCAACTAGCTTAGCTTCCCATTCAAGAAAATTTGTCAGGTTCAGCTTGACCATAAGCTCAGAACCCATGATGATGTTTTGATTGTTGTTTGCCATATTAAAACTACAATTGAAAAGAATAAACAAATAAATAACCATTCACAGTTTCTCTTAATAAACTTAAATTCTAGCATACATGCATAATTCAATGTTTATTAAGCATTTTATTCAAATTATGTGTTCCGGCAGGTGTGAATAAAATGATTCCAAGATCCTAAAATCATTGAAGAACTAAGCACAGTTTGTCGACTTAATCCTAGAACATCTTAGGTAAGCAAAAGCCTTTTGCTAATAGTCTAGAAACTATTCTTGGTTGATAGGTACGTCTAAGAACTTATTAGGTAAACCTATCGAATTTGCCACGACATAAAAGGACTCCTTACTTATATCGTTGAGTTTCACCAAAACTAACATGTACTCACAATTATTTGTGTACCTTGCCCCTTTAGGACCAATAAGTAACACCTCGCTGAGCGAAAACTATTACTAGATTGATGTAAAGGATATCCAAGCAAGTGTATATTTTGGCATGGCACCTTTTAACTCAATTTTTAAGTTTGGAACGTAAGGCTCTTACTATGTTGGTTAGATTTTAAGTGAACTAAAATCCTTAATCATGCAACATAATCAAGCTTTTGATCTCATGCATTTTAAGACATATTTAAAACAATAAATAACTTAAAACATGCATAAGATATTTGTGATCTAGTATGGCCCGACTTCATCTTGAAGCTTTGACTTCAAAGTCCGTCTTGAAAATCTCCGTGGGAGGCACCATTTTCTTCAAATAGGATAAGCTATAACTAATTACAACTATTTGATGGTTCGCAGACCATATTTGAATTGAAAAATAACTTTGGTACTTTAGACCAATTACATTCAAATTAATGGTACGCAGACCATATTTTCTATCCTATTTGGGCCATACTAGTCACTTCATAACGTGCAAAACAGTACATATACAATATATACCATTCACCCATTCATTATCATGAATGGCCCACATAGCTGGTTAGTAAAACACATTATGCATCACGTAAACATTTGCAGCAATTAATCAAGGGCACCAATAATCTACCAATTATTCAGTCCTTATTAATTCTAATCAAGTTGTTTTAACCTTAAGGATTTGTAGACCTAATCAAGAGTTTATGACTAAAATACGCTCCCACTTAAACCAATAAATTCATATGCTTTACTAATTTTAAACATAAAAATGTATTTCTAGTCTAACCGGAAACATACAAATTTAATTAAAATTTAAAGCTCATATAAACTTATAATTGAATCCAAAAAGTTTAATTTAATTTCAGTCGTATTTAAATTAATTCATGATTTTAATTTTAGTAAAATAATTAGAATAAATAAAATTTATTATAATTACAATATTCAAAATTAAAATCCAAGAAAATAATTTAAATTATTAATTTTAAAATTAATTAAAATTACGTGAACTGGAATTTTCAAATTAAACATTCAAAACGATCTTTAATCGTAACGCAAACACCCTACGCGTTGCACGCCCATGGGCCGCACGCACACAGCCATTGCTGGCCATGTGCGCGCAGCCCATGCGCTCGTCGCATAGCTGCTGCATCCCCATCGCAAGCCTCCGCACGCATTGGTGCTCGCTGCGCGCGCCAGCGCTCATCGCACGCGAGCTATCGCTCACAGTGCGCGCGCGACATCGCTCGCTGGGCGCGCGACATCGCTCACTGGGCGCGCGAGCCAGCGCTCGCTGGGCGCGCGACATCGCTCGCTGGGCGCGCGAGCCATCGCTCGCTGGGCGCGCGACATCGCTCGCTGGGCGCGCGAGCCATCGCTCGCTGGGCGCGCGACATCGCTCGCTGGGCGCGCGACATCGCTCGCTGTGCGCGCGAGCAATGCTGGGCGCAGCGCTCGTGGCACGCGAGCTTGCGCTCGCTGCGCGCGAGGCTGCGCGCTCTTGTGCGAGGCAGCGCGCGTTGTGGCGCAGCTCGCTTGCTGCCCACACGCGACTGCCTTGGCTCGCCCTTCGCCCATGCCCATTCGTCCATTGATCGTGGCACACGACACAAGGCAGGGCTGCTGCCTTGTGCTCGTGCACTACGCCCTTGCTCATTGCATTTGTGCCGCACGGGCGACGAGCTCCCTTGCTCGTCGTCGCATGCCCGCATTATACAACACCCCTTAAGGGTAACACGAAGCGTCCATTGCTTCGTGCGTGCAAGTTTTATGAACGAATCGCATAAAAATTTAAAATTTATATTTAAAATTAATGACAAATTAATAAATAATATTAATTTCATAATTTTAGGGCGAAAAATCGAAAATTTATTATTCAATTGATTTCCGATTGTTATGGATTCAAGTCTAGGTCATAAAAATTTAAAATTTATCATAAATTTACAATTTTTATGGTGGTTTTTAATCATAGGTTTCTAATTAAATTACAATTAATTATGAAAATCAAATTAATTCTAAATTATTCTAATTTTCAACAAATTAATCATAATTACAAATTAGATTGCATAATTAACAAGGCTAGGCATTCAAACTTGTTAAACATATACAGTAGGTCAATCAAAAATTCAAGATTTATCAACAAGAATCACAAATATTTAATTTAACATCTTAAATTTACGAAATTTTGCATTCGAAAAACTAAAACCTCCGAAAAGTCATAGTTAGGCTTCGAATTTGAGAATTCTGGGTTCGGCCGAAAAATATTAAATTTGTCAAAATTTTAGAATGCCTTTTACATGCGGAATTGACACAAAAATCACTCAATTCGGATGAGTAACGAAGAAACTGCCGAAAAACTGCGTACGTATAATTAAATAAACGCAATTTGCAATTAATTAACAATTACGAAAATTAATCACCCCTTTTAATTCTTGCAAATTTGTAATATTTAACCATGTTCATGCAATTTAGATTATGAAAATAATAAGGGGCTCGTGATACCACTGTTAGGTTATGATACATATGACAATTCATAAATCATGCGGAAAAACCATAAAGCCAGGAAAACATATTATTTACACATAATCATTTAGCATAGTTTAGATGCATACTCTTTGTTGCGTGCCTTCCCTAGCTGCGCCCGAACCGAACAAGAACAAGTCTTTAGGACTCCAAGTGTCGTCCCTCCGTAGATAGTCCACAGCACGTCCGGATCCGCCTTAAGATTGACCAACTAGAATCGCCCTTAAGGTACAATTATTTTCGGCACTTTATAGGCAAATGTGTGACTGATTTTTTCTCTCAAAAACTCACTTTGAATACTTTGAAACTTGTTATAAATTGTGAGCCCTAGCCTCATATTTATAGGGGTATGGAAAGGGAATCGAAATCCTACTCAGATACAAATTAATTAAACCTAGAATCCTACAAGAACTCTAATTTAATTAATTTATCAAATAGAATTAGGAATTTAATCATTAACCGAACTCTGCATGTTTTAGGAAACGTGCACGAACACAAACACTTGCACACACACGCACGGCAGCCACGATGGGCCCCCATGCGTGCGCGCGAGCAGCAGCCCACGCAGCGCCCGCGCGCGCTGCGCGCTGCGCGTGTTGTGCGCGCTGTGCGCGCTGCGCAGCCTGCTGGGCCTGGCCTTGCGCTAGGCCTGGCGAGGCTGTTTGTGCGGCGCGCTTGGCTTGCTGGGCGATGGCCTGGCTTCGTGCTGGGCCTCGTCCGGCAGGCCTCGTCCGATGCTTATTCGTACGATGCGCTTTCCGATTAAATTTTCCGATTCCGGAATTCATTTCCGATACGAACAATATTTAATATTTCCGATTCCGGAATTAATTTCCGTTTCGAACAAATATTTAATATTTCCGTTTCCGGAATTATTTTCCGATTCCGGTAATATTTCCGATTCTGACAATATTTCCGTTTCCGGCAATATTTCCGATTCTGGCAATATTTCCATTTCCGATAATATTTTCCGATACGTACCATGTTTCCGTTTCCGGCAACATCTACGACTTGGATAATATTTATATTTCCGATACGATCCATATTTCCGTTTCCGGCAATATCATCGTTTCCGGAGTATTCATTTCTTGCCTGTGACGATCTTAGCTCCCACTGAAACCAAGATCCGTTGGTTCCGAATATTCATAGATGGAGTATTTAATGCCATTAAATACTTGATCCGTTTACGTACTATTTGTGTGACCCTACGGGTTCAGTTAAGAGTAAGCTGTGGATTAATATCATTAATTCCACTTGAACTGAAGCGGCCTCTAGCTAGGCATTCAGCTCACTTGATCTCACTGAATTTATTAACTTGTTAATTAATACTGAACCGCATTTATCAGACTTAACATAGAATGCATACTTGGACCAAGGGCATTATTTCCTTCACAGTACACGTCATTTACTGTAGATTCATTCGTAAATTATGCCCTAACATATCAAAATTGAGTCGAAACTATCTAATTAACAAAGTAATACTAATGATACGTTTTACATAGGTGACATTTTAAGCTGGAAAAGTTCTCCCCAAACTCAACAAATCGATCTGGGACAATTTTGATCAACTCTAGAACTAACAAGATTCAACCCTCTCAAAGTAGTGGAATCAGAAACAAATAGACATAGAACTGCGTTTTGTAGTTACTCTAGGCTATCTGATATATAAAACGGTGTGTTTAACAAAATTAACTACCAACCAACCAATTGGATAACATTCAAAATAGCAAACAAGATTTCGCTCCTAATTTTGGCTCCACCAATGGAGCTTAAACTCTCCTTCACCAACTTCACCGCTCCCCACCGTCTAAACCACCGCTTCTCTCTCCTCCGCCGCCATCACAACCACTGTAAACTCTCCTGTCGTATTTCTCTCTCCTCCAAACCTTCCGAACTCTCCGAAGAGCTTCAACGCGAAACCCTAAAAACCCTAGAATGGAATCGTCTCTGCAATCAGCTCTCCCCCTTCATTTCCACCACCATGGGCCACTCCTTGGCCCGAAACGGTTCCATACCTATGGGCCGAAACTTGGATGAGAGCCAGCGGCTCCTTGCCCAAACGACTGCTGCGTTGGGCCTTCCCAGCCCTCTGAATTTCTCCGGTGTTAATGATGTTTCTGACATCGTGGAAACGGCTGCCTCTGGCGTGGTTTTGTCCATTGGTGAGCTTTGTTCGGTGAAGCGAACATTGCGGTCGGCGAAAAGGTTGTTGCAGCAGTTGCTGCAGTATTCTTCTGATGATGATGGGAGGTCAGTTAATTTAATTTTTTAATTGAATTTTGTGTCATTATACGGTGATCGGACTTGCAAAATTGATTGTTGGTCATTTATAGTTCTCGTACTGTTCTGCTTTATTGTTCGGAATGGAAAACAGAATTTAGTGTTAATGATACTGTATGTAAGTTTGCAAAGTTGATTGTTAGTGATTTGGTTGTCTCATTGTACTGTTCTGCTATGTTCTTGTTGAAAGTTGGAGGCAGTTCTTTTTATTGGGTTCGGAATTGGAAGAAAACTATGAGGTGCATACTGTGATAAGAAATTCAGAAATTCTCCTTCACTTTTTCTACCTTTCTTATTGAATATGGCAAAGTATTTATAATGTTACAAGTTCTTGCACAGCAAGGAAGCTACGCATAATATTAGGAAACCTATCATTAGTTTTCCTAATCTCAACAGTTATATATCACATATTGTAAAGCACGTCCTAACAATAATCTCCTAACAATAATTTTCTAAACTCTCCTTAAATATCTCCTATAATAATGTATATAATGTATCACAAAATCTACTAATTATGGTAAAATATATATCTCGTAACACCCCCTCAAGTTGGAGCGTGTAAATTCCGAACGCGCAACTTGTCCAACAAAAACTCGAACTTCGACTTTCCCAACGCCTTTGTAAATATGTCTGCCAACTGATCCTTTGTAGACACATACGATGGGCCAATTAAACACTCTACGATCGCATCTCTAATAAATTGACAATGGGCTTCTATATGTTTAGTTCGCTCATGAAAAACAGGATTTTGTGCCATATACAAAGCCGAATGACGGTCACAATATAGTCTCATCCCCCTTTTGTGTTGTCATCCTAAATCCCCAAGCAATTGCTTTAACCACTTCAACTCACAAGTGATAGACCCATCAAACGATATTCTGCTTCCAACGACGATCGTGACACTGTGTTGCTTCTTCGTTTTCCAGGAGACAGGGGAATAACCAAGTAGCACAAACCATCCACTCAGCGACTTTCGTGTCAACGGGCAACTAGCCCAATCCGAGTCACAACACCCCTCCAAACTCAACTCACTATCTGCTCTCAACAATATACCTTGTCCCGGATTCTTCTTCAAATATCGAACAACTCGTAATGCAGCCTCCCAATGTTCTTCCCGTGGATTTTGCATAAACTGAGACAAAATGTGAACTGAATAAGCCAAATTTGGTCTAGTCACACCAAGATAGATAAGACGACCCACTAACTCCTTTAACTCTCTGCATTCTCGAGCAATTTTCCACTAGCCAATGCCAATTTGTGATTTTGCTCCATGGGAAGTCCCGCAAGCTTTGACCCCAACAACCCCGTCTCAAATATTATATCCAACGCATACTTTCGTTGGCACAAAAAAATTTCCTCCTTACTTCGCGCCACCTCCAGCCAAAGGAAATACCTTACGTTCCTAGGTCCTTCATCTTGAATCATTTTCCAAGATAATCCTTAAATATCTCCAAAAGCCACTTTATCATTACCGGCAATAATCATATCGTCCACATAAACAAGAACATTGATTTGGATTCTATCCCGAGATAATGTAAACAAAGAATAATCAGAATATGACTGTTTGAAGTCATAACTCTTCAATGCAGTTGTCAGTTTAGCAACCAACACCTAGGGGCCTGCTTCAGGCCGTATAACGACTTTTTCATTCTCCACACCATACTTTTGTTGCTACTTTTCTCAAACCCCGGAGGTATCCTCATGTAAACTTCATCTTCCAGATCGCCGTGCAAAAATGCATTGTGAACATCCATTTGACGAACTTCCCAATTCTTGATTGCTGCAACAACCTGGAATGTTCGAACCGTCACCATCTTAGCCACGGGAGCGAAAGTCTCATTATAGTCAATACCCTCAGGTGATTTCCAAATATCACAAGTCTCGCTTTCAGTCCCTTTAAATTCCCTTTCTCATCTCTTTTCTCCGTATATACCCACTGGCTGCCTAGAGCTTTCTTCCCGGGAGACAACTCTTGCAATACCCAAGTTCCTTAATCTTCTAATGCTCGAACTTCTTCTTCCATGGCTTTTCTCTAGCCTTCCTGTTTTACTGCATCTCTAAAAGTTTTAGGTGGACTTCCTGCACTAATAGCCTCTACATATTTTTTGTAATCATTTGAAAATCGTTCACAAGAAACAAAGTGTGAAATAGGATAAGGAGTACCTGAGGTAGCTGATGAAGGGGGCGAATTTTCAAATGAACTTTTCTTTTTCACAACTGTATGTATGATAAATTCACGATAGCGGGAGTATGGGAATTTAGTTCTTTTCTCTTTTCCCATTTATTCCTCCTCATTACTCGTATTTGCCTGTACAAACGTCTCTTCTAGCCCAATACTGCTCCCTTAGGGCCTGCAACTTCGCAACCAATTAACACACCAACCTCCCCTTCGTCTCCTTGCCGCACTCCCATCTCACCATCCCATGTTGTCCGCACCTCTTCACTACCAGGGGCAACAGGTATATGTTGCTCACCAATATTCACATGGTCCCCATTATTCATTACTTCATCAAAATCATCACAAAATAAATCCTCATTACCTGCAATTACATTGGAGCCATGGTCCATATTTCTTCCGGCCATAGGAAAAACATATTCATAGAAATCAACATTAGGTGAAACAAGTAATTCATTTTTCTCTAAATCATATAGAAACCATCCCTTTTTAGAAAATGGATAACCAAGAAAGATGCAGAATCGACTCCTACTACCAAATTTGTCCCTTTTTGATTTTTGATTGTGTACATAACATAAACACCCCATCACTCGTAAATTACTTAAATCATGTTCAGTGCCAAACAAACACTCGTGTGGTGTTTTAAAATTAAGAACACTCGAAGGCGTACGATTAATTAAGAAACACGCCGCCATCACATATTCCCCCCCAAAATTTCATTGGCAAGTGTCCCTGGAAACGTAAAGCACGTGCTACATTCAATATATGTCTATGTTTACGCTCCACTCAACCATTTTGTTACGGTGTACCCACACAAGAGGTCTCAAAAACAATGCCATTTTTCACAAAATAATTGTTAGAGCATTTAAACTCAGTTCCATTATCACTACGAACTCGCTTTATTTTTTGATCAAATTGTCGTTCCACCAAAGCCACAAAATTCATAAAGGAAAATTCAACCTCTAATTTATTAAATAACAAATAAACCCAAACTGCTCGTGAATAGTCATCGACAATTGTCAAAATATAACGCGACCCACAAGAGGAATGAGTCCTATGAGGACCCCACAAATCACAATGAACGAGTTCAAAAATTTAGCTAGCTCTACTACTACTAACCGGAAAACTTTTCCTTGGTTGCTTTGCACGATAGCATACATCACAACCATATTTATTCAAGCCACTAGAAGTACTCAAATTAGGAACCTTCCTAAGTACTTTCTCTGACAGATGTCCTAACCGCTTGTGCCACAATTCCATCGATCTCCTACCACTAACAGCTAGAACCCGAGCTTTAGGTACACCTAGGAAAGAGAAAAGTACATCTTCTCGTTCACCCATCAAATTCTTTTTCTCGGAAAATAGCTTCCCCTCAACCAAACACGTCTAAAATTAACTATGACCCCGTCTCCCGGTCCTGAGTAATTGTCACAATGTGTATGATTTCCTAACCTTTCGTATTTCTTAAAGACCTTACGTAATAGTTGTGCCGTTTCCACACTCTACCCGTCAACCTATCCGATTGGTAATTGGGTATCTCAATCAATCATAAAGTACCATTACAGAGTATACTTATGTGAAAGATTATAGATATTACCAAATTTCGTGAAAAAGGACACTGTCTTTGACTTTTCTACAGAAAGGGTTCTTGTTATCGGGTAAATGGTAATATGCTGAATACTTTCCTCCCGTAGTGGCATAGTCTCAGTGTCTCACACTCTCACCTGCTTGTTGTTTCCACATGCAATGTTTTTGCTGTGGCTCATGCCTTCTAAAGAGTTAGTATTGCTTCCTTTATGTAGATGGTCTTGCTGAAGGGACAGTTTATGTAAAATTGGTCTGCTACAATACATTATTTTCTTTAACTTATCCATAGGGGATTTCTTAGCTGGTTATGTTGGAACAGGAGCTATCCTTTGCTTGAAATTCTTCAGAATTGCAATTTCTTGGTTGAATTGGAGCAGAAGATAGAATATTGTGTAGATTGTAAACTTTCAATAGTGCTGGATAGAGCCAGCGATGACTTGAAGTTCATTAGGTCGGAAAGGAAGAAAAACATGGATGCTTTAGATTCTCTTTTAAGAAGTGTTTCACATAAAGTATTTCAGGCTGGGGGGATTGACAAAGCTGTGGTCACAAATCGTCGATCAAGGATGTGTGTTGGTATAAAAGCCTCTCATAGATCTTTGCTTCCCGGTGGAGTTGTTTTAGATGTTAGTAGTTCTGGAGCAACATACTTCATGGAACCTAAAGAGGCAGTGGACTTGAACAACATGGAAGTTTGGCTGGCAAATTCTGAAAGGGATGAGGAACGGGCTATTTTAAGCATGCTTGCTTCTGAACTAGGAAAGTCAGCAGCAGATATCAACGATTTGTTATACAGAATCCAGGAGGTTGATCTTGCAGTTGCAAGAGCTGGTTATGCTAATTGGTTGGGTGCAGTCTGTCCTATTTTATATCCAGTTACTGATCAAGATGCTTTATTGGTAGACGTCGAAGGGGTACGGCATCCTTTGCTGCTCGAACCGTGTTTAGGTAGCTTGAAGGATGTACCTGGACCCAGTTCAGGAAATTCTGAGAATTTAAATGGGGAAGCTGGTGTAATGTCCTTCAAAGAGCTTCCTGATGAAGAGCATAAGTTTCCTATTCCAATAGACATTAAAATTGGATGTAAAACGAGTGTGGTTATCATCTCAGGGCCAAATGCAGGTGGGAAAACTGCTTCCATGAAAACTCTTGGACTTGTGTCCCTGATGTCAAAGGCTGGCCTGTATTTGCCAGCTAAAAGCATTCCCAAGCTCCCTTGGTTCGATTTTGTTCTAGCAGATATAGGAGACCACCAGGTAAGATTTTTTTATTTTCTCTTCTAATGTCAGCTGATTGTGTCATAAATACTACACCACTACATTCATTCTAAAACTCTTCTGTTTCCCGCCTTTTCTAATTGAAGTCCTTGGAACAAAGCCTTTCTACTTTTAGTGGTCACATTTTGCGGATTGGCAAGATCTTGGAGGTGGCTTCAAAAGATTCACTTGTTCTAATTGATGAAATTGGGAGTGGGACTGATCCTTCAGAAGGAGTTGCGCTTTCTTCCAGCATCTTACAGTATCTCAAAGACAGAGTGAGTTTAGCTGTTGTAACTACCCATTATGCTGATTTGAGCCGGCTAAAATACATGGATGCTCGATTTGAGAATGCAGCTATGGAGTTCTCTCTGGACACACTACAACCTACCTTTCAGGTGTTATGGGGAACTTCTGGTGAATCAAATGCCTTGAGAATTGCTAGGAGAATTGGCTTTAATGATAAGATTATTGATCATGCAGAAAGCTGGCTCGAGAAGTTGATGCCAGAAAAGCAGGCGCAGAGGAAAGGTCAGCTATACCAGTCTTTATTGGAGGAGAGAAACAGGATGGGTGAGCAGGCTAGACGAGCAGCATCCCTTCATTCTGATGTAATGGATCTTTATAATGAGGTAAGAAAAATGAGCTCTGCTCCTGTTAGGCATCTGTATGACTCTTTTTAGTTAAGTCCATTTTCCAATTGCTTTAATGTGTATTCGTGTAGAGACAAGAGGCTAATGACCGAGGTTTACTCCGTGGGTTGAGTTTGGTGATTTTGTTTGGTTTGGGTCCAGACATCAGTCATTAAGTCGGTGATGTGGGTAGAGGAAGTCTTCTTCTGATAGTTGATGGTTTGCACAAGTAGTTGGCCACTTGAAACTTGTGATTTGTTTTGGTAAATGCTTAAAACAACAATGCGTCTACATTTATCAGCACGAGCTAGATTTTTATTTAACAAAGGTAGAAAGGAAACTTGGGGGAATTAGCATGTAAATTAGCATGAGCTAGATGCTTGCCTTAAAATAAACGATGTGCAATAAATTCCATTCAAATTTTCTATTTAACTCTACCAATAACACAATAATAATCGGAGAACAAGTTTATACACTTAATTAGCATAATTGTCCTGCTTCTTTGAGAAATAATTTTTTTCTAACAAAAGCAGTTTTCGTACAACTTCATAAAAACTAGAGCAAAACAATTACTAGTTTATAAGTCACTAGTACTTGTATATGTTGAAGAATCGACACTAATGGATTGAAATACCCTTGAAACTTTTTTCTCCAAATATAATCAAAATTCTTTTTGGGAACTTCTATTTGGAAAACTATTTTTGTTTAAAATCATAGAGGTATACATTCTGCAATTTGCCTTTTTTGTTTTTTGAGAGTATGTTACTCAAACTCGGTTACTCCACATACTCGTATGTACAAGGATTTATGCCAAGTATTGGACCCAGATATAAAATGATGTGTCAAGTATCCTTGTTGGAGTGTGTTTTTAGCACAGTAAGTATCATGATCAAATTTGAGATCTATTGAAATCTAACACGAAGTTTATACTTCCTCCGTTTTTTTTTAATTATTGCACCATTTGATGTTTCATGCTTGCCAATCCAAAACTTTAGCCATTAACATCTCTTATTATGCATAAGCTAAAATTGTAAAAAGTTGATATTTTGAAAATACATATCGAGACGAATCTAACAAGATCCCACATTACTATATAATTTCTTATGTATAAATCACAAAATATTGATAAAAGAGAATGTGTGAACAGTGTAAAATTGCAAATGGTGCAATAATAAAAAACGGAGGAAGTATATTTTTTCGTCATGGTCCTACACTTTTACCTTAATGATGGTTATGCAATGTCTATCTCTTTGTCGGTGGCTTTTCTGAAGGTTAACATTTGAAAAGTTAACATGTTAGCCACCTAACAAAATGTCTAAAATTTTCCTAAAAGCATGTGAAGCATAGATTAAACTGGGACTACAAGAGAAAAAAAAAAGTTTTTTTTTTCTTTTAAATTTTTTATTGGGTGATAGGTGACAAACATCTTGGGCATTTTGGGACTAAGGCTTTGTTGTTGTTGTTGTTGTTGATAGGTGACAAACATCTTTTCACCTTGAATAAATAAGTTTCAGAAAATATATGTTTAGATTAGGATCAATAAGTTCAGGTAAGGTCAACAAGGGCTTTCAAGTTCATTTTACGACTATATGTAATGTGAAGGGCTAATTAGTTCCATAAGGGATTAAGGGGTATGGAGGTGAAAAGGGTAAAGCCTTAGTCATTGTGTAGAATCTTTTATAGCAGCTTTTTATCTTCATAATAGTTGGAATCATTGTGTAGAAAAGCATCTTATACTTCTTGAGTCTTGTTAAATTTGTTGTTCCATCTTTCCCTTTTAGGGGTGTATTTTGTTGTTGTTCCCACTCTTACTTTTTCTCTCACAAAAGCTACCCATATGATTCCAAGGGCCCACCACTAACGTTCTTCCTTGTTTTCTCCCCGTTTCAACAACAACAACAACAATAAAATTGGAACGAAACTCTTGAATTTTGAACTAAATCAATTAAACTATAAAATTTCAAGTTTCCTTTACAAACAAGCAAGTGAAAACTTTTTTTTGGCAAGCAAGTTCAGATGTTATTAATCACCAAATCCAATTTACACCAAGCAAAGGGAGTAGAAAGAGTCTGCTAGGCAGAAAGTCTCAACATACACAAAGCAAACCAGAAGGCTAAGAAAACTCAGCCAAAAAATAACCAACAACTCTAAGCGATTACAACTTATGAAACCCTTCTAAATCTCTAGTATTGACTTTCTTGCTGTTACACAAATTTCCATTTCCACTCTTTTCAATACAGAGTTATCTTTCCATGGTTATACACTTGTACTTATGCTTTAGATAACCTTGCTATATTTTCAAGAGGATGATAATTTGCTATGTAATAGATTTCTAATAATTGATACTTTTCTTTCCAGTTAATTGGGTTTTTCTCCCAATAATAATAGATTAAAATGATAATTTTGTTTTTTTTGAATTCTTGAAGAGTGGGCTTCTTATATGAAGTATTAAGTTCCTTCAATTGAAGGATACTATAATCCATATACAGTCTTTATTAGGATTTCCCATGAAAGGGATGTGTTTGAATTGTGGGAGCGTGATACTTCTTGAGCTCAATAAAATCAACGAATTTTTAGCGTAAACAAAGAATAATTTTTTGGCATAGTTTACGCTTGAACTTGTCTGTCTGCTATCTGCTATAAAACGAAGAACTGTGTTCAAATCTCATCTACTACTTCAAAGATTTCTCTTGAATCTATGTAGATTGAAGATGAATCACAAAATCTTGAATGGCGTGAAAAGGCTCTGATTGCAAAGGAGACCCAACAAGTTGAAGAAGAACTTGATCTTGTGAAGTTGAAATTAGATAGAGTGGTCCAGGAGTTTGAGAATCAATTACGGATAGCTGATATTGATCAGTATGGTTCTCTCGTAAAGAAGGCTGAATCAGCAATCGGATCTTTGGTAGAAAATCATCGCCCTATGTTGGATAGGGTTTCTGAAGATATGGCAGTTCTCCATACACCTCAACCTGGTGAACAGGTCCATGTGAAACGTTTAGGAGGTAAGCTAGCCACTGTGGTTGAGGTATCCGAAGATGATGAAACTATTCTCATCCAGCATGGGAAAGTAAGATTCCGCGTGGATAGAAGTGGTATCCAACCTATAGAAGGTACCACGGCTGGCTCACGCTCACATTCGAAAAAGCAGGTACGACTGTACGAGGCATGATTCCTGCTTACACTATTTGTGAACCCCTCTTCTATCATTTACAATTTTCATTTTCTCCTTGACCATACAATTAACATAAATTTTGTTCAACAAGGAGCAATAACTGGACTTTCGTTTCAGGCAGAAATTGGAATGGTGCATCAATTGATGTTTAGCATTTTTGTTTATTGATCTTAACTCCTGAATATCATCGCAACCGTCCACGGATATCACTTTTATGAATGATGTCTAACTAATATAATTTAATGCAAAAAAAAAAAGAGCGAGGAGATTGATCTATTCCATTTCCCTTACGTCTTTGTAGATTATACGATTGTTAACACATACTTTAGGACAAGGAAGGGATGTTTAACATAGTAAAGGATGGAGGGGGTATAATTTTTTCATTTGTATTGGCTGTGGTGTTATGTACTGAATTGAGCTACCTGTGCTGGTGCTAGATATTGAAATTCATGTTTCTGTGAGGAATAGTTGATTAAGTTGTATTTTATGTTATCGGCTATTGTCTATGCAGGCTCGTATACCGGGATATTCAAATTATATAGGTGGAAAGAAAGATGACGAACTACCTTATGGGGCAATTGTACAGACTTCAAAGAATACTCTTGATCTTCGAGGAATGAGGGTGGAGGAAGCTTCTCATACACTCAGTATGGCGATTGCAGCAAGGGAATCTCGCTCTCTCCTATTCATAATACATGGAATGGGCACTGGAATACTCAAAGAATGTGTGATTGAGATGCTAAGGAACCATCAGCGTATTGATAAGTTTGAACAAGAAAGTCCAATGAACTACGGCTGCACAGTTGCATTTATCAAGTGAAACTTCTGTACATTCCCAATCGACAATTTCAATATGACAGGAGTAAAGGCAACAATTGTTTGGTTTACCTTAGAATTCTCCATGTACAGTGAGATCTTATGGAATATTTTTCAGTACAACAGAGGAAGTCTTTTCATCGATATCTTCTTTGGTAACTTGTTGCGTGTACATAATTTTCCCTATTGACAGAATCTGCTCTGCCCTATTCTTTATTAATGTGAAGTCTTGCTCTTGCATCATTTTGTAACAACTTCAGTAGTAAGTCCGAAGTCATTAGACCTGAAACTTATGTCTTTCAGATGAAATGAATATAACCTTAATGATGCTTAGCTTAGCTTTCACTATTAGGTGTCAAACAGCCTTGCTATGTTATGAATTCAACAGGAAATGAAGGAGGCCGCTTCAGTATGGGGGTAGGATCTGTGTTTTATGATGATGCAAAAGTAATAACAGAAGCGTGCGGGAGCTCTGCTCAATTTCCAGATGGTATGCTCCTCTGTTTTTAATGTGCATGGTAAGTGGCGGATATTCTTTATGGTTTTGATCTCTGTCAGGATTTACCTTCGTGATAACGCTTTAGTTTTAACTTTAGACTTTGATACTTTATGATTTGATGGACATGTAATCTTGCTGCAAACAGGCTCAAGCCTTTTTGAACAAGCTGCACACAATATGAAAGTAATTACCTGCGTAGTTGCTGATGGAAATACTTCAGGTTTTGAGAAACTTCAGAGCATTACTTGTGTGTCGAGTACTGCAAACTGGGCCGGAGCCACAATCATCGAGGGAGAAGACCGATAGTAAAAAACTGAGAATCATTGAGCTGGTTTGATATTTCTCATCAGCTATTTATTTTAATTATGGATGCAAGAAAATCTGGGAGTTGAGAACTTGAGATCAGAGCATTAAACTTTCATTAAACTTGTCTAAAACGATAACAATCTTCTAATTGCCTAGATAGTAGGCTTCAGGCTTGAAGTTATGTCGGTAATATATGCCATGCCATGCTATAATATACTAGCTGGGAGGATTTTTAATTGTTTAATGTATTGTGAAATTGTGAAGTCAGAGTCCTGTTTACACATATTTGATAGTCTGAATCAGTGCAATGAATATAATTCAGTTGATTAAAAGTGTTCAGAATGTTTTGGGCCCTATGTGAGCAACCTTATTTTAAACCAAGTTAATTTACTCGTCTGTCTACCATAAATAGGAGGATTTACGCCTTATTGTATACATCATAGAAACAGGGCATACTGTTGTCTGCTGCTTCTTCCAGGGCATATACTTGACATTAAGGCTCGTTCATGTTTCTTTGTACAGGTCCTCCCTCTGATTCTGTTTCATGGCCATCCATATGTTTACTAGCAGAAGCAAACATATTGTTAAAGTAGGGAGGTTGATCATGGAAGCCACCCGAACCATTGCCCCCACCCCAGTCCGACCCTTCACCCCCTCCATATACGTTGATACCTTCATCAGGATCCCCTCCGACGCTAACCTCTCCGCCGCCCCAACCATTACCTTCTCCAGAACCACTTCCATATCCGCTCCCACTTTCTCCTGTACTACCAGCACCCCAACCTTGTCCACTTCCGCTTCCTCCTGAACCACTACTACCCCAATCTTCTCCGCTTCCACTTCCTCCTGTGCCACTTTTACCCCAACCTTGACCTCCTCCGCTTCCTCCTAAACCACCACTACCCCAACCTTGACCACTCCCTCCACCTGCACCTGAACCATCACTACCCCAACCTTTTCCGCTCCCACTTCCTCCAAAACTACCACTACCCCAACCTTGTCCGCTTCCACTTCCTCCTGAATCTCCACTACCCCAACCTTCACCGCTTCCACTTCCTCCTGTACCCCCTTTACCCCAACCTTGACCGTTTCCACTTCCTTCTGAACCACCTTTACCCCAACCTTGACCTCCTCCACTGCCTCCAAATTCCCCACCCGGACCAGCATAAGGAAAAATAGGGACAGGGGGTAAGCCTGGGAAACCAGGGATGCCAAAACCAGGGATACTAAACCCAGGGATGGGGAAGAAGATGGGGATTTCCATGCGGCCACCACCCCCTCCTCCGCCTCCTCCACCTCGCCCATTTCCGAAGCCAAAGCCTTTTCCGAACCCACCTCCTGATATTATTATCTTAGGATATGTACCTTTACCATTTGAATTGTCAGTTTTCTTGTCCTCTGGTAACGGTCTTGCAGCAGAAAAGAGAAAAAGGGATGAGGTAAGTATTAAAACCAACAGAGAAAGATAAGCCTGTTTTGATGATGCCATATTCAGCTAATAGCTCTCTGGGCTCTGCTATAGATTTATTAAGGGCTTAAATAGTAGTAGCAGTAGCTTAGAGGTGGAAGATTGATGTCCGTAACTGTCCATGTTTTCTTGCAGTTCGCCTTAAAATCTGGATTCATTCCGGATGCATGGTGGTAGGAAAGAATCAAGTTATTTTTCTTGTTGATCATGCTGTTTTTGTTCATGCAAATTATCTCAGAAAATCTTGTGTGTGCTTTCGTTATGAAGGTTTGGTGAGTAAGACTGGTACTTGAAGGTCGAAAACTTACAAGTATTCTGACTATTTTCAGGAGCCACTTTGGCAATTGCTTTTTATTTTTTTTCAAACACCATATATTTTTAAATGAGACTATATACTGTTAGAAATTGATTACTTTCCATCTATTCTAGTACTATTTCCTGTGGTTAATAACTGTGGGTCTCTCGGATGTTGTGACTTGTCATACAGTTAGTTAACCTCTTTCATCTTAAAAATCCAAGCAGAGCGGTGGAAATGGTGCAACTATTTTGAAACATAGGAAGTATTTTCTACTACTCGTATGATTTAATTTGAAGAGATTTTGAATTATTTTATGAAAATTACTCCGTAGTAAGTACAGTTGTGAGGTTTGACACACCAAATACGCTGAATTACTCAAGCTGGTTTCACCTAAATCAGATTCTTTAGCCAGTTTTAGGATATCCCTGAAGTTCAAACACCTAACTTCAGAAGTTTAAAAAAGATACTCACCTAGCACAATTTTATTATTTTTGTTATTTTTGTGATAATATTCCTGACATGTTATTTATATGCTCAGTTAAATACTGTGGATGTCATTATCAGACTATTTTTGTGATGTTACATTAGCACTGTGAAATTTTAGTTCTGTTAAGGATGAATATCAATTCAGAGTTTCAGACCTGTAGCATAAACACTTGGCAATTTAATAATGTTGATTCACTTGATTGCTACTTTTACGCTCCATATTATTTGGTCGCTTAACTAATTCATTTGTTTATTTTTGTTATCTCATATCATCCATCACTTGAATGTCGATGAATTTTTGAGGATCCAGTTTAAAATACTCGCCATCCAATTGTTGAGGTTCAATTCTGGTTTTGGGGAATAGACAGATTAGATTTTCACACTACATAATTAGGTTTTAGATCAAAGAAAAGGGGTCACCTGTTAGGCTGTTAGGTAGGTGATAATGTTATAGACTACAGATTATTATATGTTTATGTCATTTCATCATCCTGATAATTGAAGTAATTACTATACAAAACCACAATCACGATGCAAACTGCGAAACATAATCAATTCAACCAATACCCCTATACATAATTCAACCTTACAAAATGCAATTGTTCTCCTTATTCCATTGTGAATTTGTTGTATAGATAGTTATCATCATTCATCACTGATGCTCTGTATCTGTGGCATTCATTTCTGCAGGGGATGTACGTTGTCCATTTTGTCCGAGTCCTGCTACTGTAAACTGCGGTATTTGAAAAGTGTTAGCAGCTTCAACGTTCATTCCACCTCCAAAATGGCACCCTTTCACACCATCACAGGTCATAGGCAGGCAGACCACAGGACCACGCTCGTGCTCATTACTTTTACACTCAGTTTTCTGACAATCACAATTACAGTTGCAGTTGCATTCTTCACGCTTACCACCTCCATCGCCGTGGTGGTGGTTTTTATGTTCCTCGGGTTTTGCACCTGGAGGCATTGTCCATGACCACCCAGGTTTCGATACATCTATGTCAGGAATTGTAGAAGGTTGGTGTTGGTTTTTCTGATTCTGTGCAGAAGAAAGATGCAGCAAATGGGAGCTTATTAGGAACAAGAAGCCTAAGTGTGCACTTCTTCTTAATCCTGTCATTGTATTACTATTAATTTACCTTGATTATTGTGATTTTGGGGGTGTTCTTATATAAAAAGTAAAAGATCAATCTGGATGGTAAATTAGTAATACATTCTTTGCATGCACTTGTAGTTAATTTCTAAGAAATTGTTAGGTAAAGTGCATTCTTTTGCTTCCAATATGATTATTGATTATTGTTCTTTGCAGACTCTTTATCTTGTTCTTCAATCGGTTTTTAATGGGATTCTTGATGCTTAGGCCATGGTTTTCTGACATTATTATATTGTACTACCACTAATGTACTTGAAAATAATTTCTTAATAGTTGAGATTATTTTAAGAAAGTCGTCAATAAAGTGGCGATTTCAGAAAGTATAGGTGGTGGGTCACTCCTTAAAAATTAATGAAATATTAACTGAAATTAAGTTTTAAAAAATATTATTGAAAAATAAACTAAAATTAGATAATTTTTTTGGCAAGTGGGGTCACGTGACTCCACTTAAAAACCCTCCCACCGCAACCGTTAAATATTTCACTTGGGGAGTTGTGTGTTAGACCCTGATTTCAGGACCTTATTAATTATTTTAGATAATCAAATCAGAAAAAATAAGTTCAGATCACATCATAAAAAATAAGTTCAGATCAGACCAGATCAGACCCGGATTATTATTATTATTATTATTATTATTATTATTATTATTATTATTATTATTATTATTATTATATAATATATTATTATTATTATTATTATTATTATTATTATTATTATTATTATTATTATTATAAATCAAATGCTAACAAAGTCAAATATTTTACAAATAGTTAGTGGGAAGCCGAGATACAATCTGAGCTCCCACTCCTCTGGCTATAGCAAAACCTATCCTGGTGAAAATATGAGCAGCAGCACGAGCTCCAATGTCCTGTGTCCTAGAAAACTTCTGAATCCGCTTCAACAACGCAACAACATCCTTATCCAGCTCCCCCAAAGAAGAGAAAGAGAACAGAAGAAAGCCATAACCAATGGCCCTGCAACGTGCTTCGTACTTGATCCGCTTCCGAACAGCCATCAGTCACAACCCGGCCAGGAGCAAAGCCAGACAGCCCAGATTGTGTCAAAAGGAGATGATCCCGTCAAGGCAACACACACATCACAGCCCTGATCCCAAGAGTAGAGCAACACGTCTGCTGGTCGGAGAGCTCCGTCGTTCCCTCCAGATAGACCAATATCAACCTCCTTCCGCGCCGAAATTCCAGACCGATAACAAACATCAACAAGGGTATCCCGAACCACATTATGTCGATGTTTAATACCCACCATGCCAGCACATGACACCGCAAGATCACCAAAGATGTCTCCCGCAAAGACCCTGGAACAAGCAGAACATGACACCGCATGATCACCACATTATACCATTGTTAGTATTACTATTATTTTACGGTTTTTTCATGAAATGCCCCTGAGGTTTGCAATAATGCACCAAATACCCCTGCGCGTTTCAAAATTCATAGAATACCCCTATTTTTCCGTACTGTTCATTAAATGCACCTGTACTTAACGGACGTTAGCCTGCCGTTAGCTGTGTTTTACCATTCTACCCTTAATTCATATTTGGGGCTATTAAGGATGAAAAACCCTAAAGAAAATCAAAAAAAAAAAAAGAATCTCAATCTTCTTCGCTTTCTCTCTCATCTCCCCTGTTCTTCTTCCTTGAATTCTACTCAAACGCTACAAAATCTGGGTGTTCTTTGGGTGAATTCGGGACAAAAAGGGGATATTTGAAGCGATTTCGATCTCACCCCCAATTCATCAATGGCAGATTCACCTCAAATTACTCAGAAACACAAGGCTCCATGAGGGTTCGATCTCACCCCCAATTCATCAACAGCCATTGATCTTCTTCCAGTGATTTGGTGGTGCAAGTGGTGGGAAGTCCGACGAATCCACCATTGTCGCCGACGAAGGTTGAAGGCTGGCCAATTCCGCAAACTCCAAGAAGAGGAAGGAACCCGAGAAGTTGCAGAAGGTTGAAGAAGTGGGTCCTGTTTGGTGGGTTGAAACTTCCAAGAACATCTCCCTTCATTTTCAATTCGATCCAGATGGTCAATTCTCTGCTAATCTCTCTTTTTTCTCTTTCTCTTGGTTTCGCGTTTGTAATTGTGGTTGCAAATTTGCAGGGAATAAAAAATTTAGGGGTACTTGAGATGCAAATTGCTTTTATTATTTTGTATATTTATTGAGATTGGTGGGATTATTGGAAATTTGAAGTTTAGTTTTTGAGAATGAGATTTTTGGGTTGTGTTACTTTGAGATGAATTTTTGTGGAAATTTAATTCAATTTAACATGATAATTTGATTTTGTCTATTTTTCCTTCCTTTTAATGATAGATTCCAGAAATGAATTTGTTGTCTACAGATCCCTTAATATTGATATTCTGGATTGTGGATTAAGCCTAATTAGTAATTTACTTGTGAGTTATCAGGAGTTCGTATTAATGTTTGTTTATTCAGAGGTTTAATTGGTTATTTTGAGGCCTCTAAACATGGAGGATCTGAGGCAAGCAAAGAATCAAGTAATGAATTGTAAAATCCAAGAATATGAACTTGAAAATTTATTTCAAACACTATATAAAATGTTAAATCTTACAACTTTGCACTTCCTGTACTGCAGTTTCTGATAGTTTTGCTTATGAGGGTGCAGTACTGAACGAACTAAAGCAGTGGAAGGAGCTCTATGGAGAAGGAGGGTCAAGAAATGAGCAACTTACTTACTTCTTATAGGAAGGTGGTATGGAGAAGGCGGGTCAAGAAAGAAGGATCAGTTGTAAGAGAACTCTGAGTCCTCTTTGGCAATAGATACATATCATAAGGCACTGAAGGAAGGTTATGTAATTTGTATTTCTTGTTAAACACTTTTGGTGGGCGAGTGGGAAAAAGCGAGTTTTAGATATAGATGCAACGAGGGCTTACATATATCTACTTATACCGTATTCTGTATTAAGAGTTTGCTCATGTTGTATAAGAAAAATAAAGCCTAATTTAACTTACAATTAATTTATGTACTACCAGTTACTGTGGCAGTAGCCATTTGTATATTATGTCTTATTTAACTTACAATTAATACTTGTTCTATCTCTTCTAAGTACTTGAATTTGAAACTGAGTGTCTAATGGTTAATTAAAGTTGGTTTGCATTGCAAACTTCTTCTGTTTATTAATGGAAATTTGTTACAAACTGCTCTACTTCATTGTTACTTTGCTAGGAAAATTAGAAATGCAAAATAGCCGTTAGATTCAAATTCTGCAGTTTAAAAGCAGTTTGGGTATTTGGTGCAAACAACTTTATAAATAGGTGTATACTATGCAAAAACTTTATATGTAGGTGTATTTTATGAATTTTAAACATGACTTAACGGAGGACTAACGGAAAGTCATAATAGGGGTATTTGGTGAACAGTTTTGAAAAAATAGGGGTATTCTATGAATTTTGAAACGCGCAGGGGTATTTGGTGCATTATTGCAAACCTCAGGGGCATTTCATGAAAAAACCGATTATTTTATTACTATTATTTTATTACTATTATTGCTTTAATAAAAAAGAATGTTGTTGTCGGTGCAATTAAAGTCTATTATTTAAGGCATACAAAACATTCAAATTCATCATGTCCAGATCATAACTGATCTGTACAGATCATGTCCAATCATGTTCAGATCTGCAAAGATCTTGTCTAGATCAGATCTGATCCTTACAAATCATGTCCGATCCTTACTTAACCAATGTGTTTAGATCAAAACCGATTTGTACAGATCGATCATGTCCAGATCAAAATCGATATGTCTAGATTAGAACTGGTCTAGATATCGACTTTGTACAGATCATGTCCAGATCAGAACTGATATGTAAAGATCATCACCTGATTAGAACTGATCTGTATAGATCATGTCCCGATCAGATTTGATATGTCCAGATCAGAACCCATACCTGTAGATCAGAACCCATATATTCGGATCGAACTATCTAGATCATGTCTAAATCTGTATTGAGTTTTCAAGATCATGTCCATATCAAAACCCATATGTCCCGATCATGTCCCGTATGTCCAGATCATTTCCAAATTTAAACCGACTTATTTCGATCAAAAGCGATATGTCCAGATCATGTCCAAATCAGAACTTGTCTGTACATATCATGTCCATATAATGTCCAGATCAAAACTGCTCTGTATAGATCATGTCCAGATCTGTACTGATCATGTCCATATCAGAACCGATCTGTCCAGATCATATGCAGGCCATAACCAAATTTGTACATATCATCCCCAAATCAAAACCGATCTGTATAATTCACATCCAGACCAGAACTGATATGCCCAGATCATAATCGGTCTACCTAGATCATGTCCAGGTCTATCTAATCTAAGGAATAGTTAAATCACGAGCAAAGTCAAATAAATAATAACAATACTATAAATTTGTGTAACATATATTTTATACGTAAGTCGTTTATTATTAATAAATGTAGATTTTTGTTTAAACTTAATTCTGAAAAATCAGATCAGATCAAACTAGATCAGATCAGAAAAAATAAGTTCAGATCAGAAAAAATAAATTCGAAACAAACCAAACCAGACCAGATCAGATCAGGAGAAATAAGGCGAACTAAACGGGCCTAGTCCCTTATAATTACCTCCAGCTTCTCTCTCCTTCAAAAATCTTTATAATACGGAGAGTGAACAGGGCAAATCAAGAAAACACGGTGTAATTGGTGTTCGTGTCAAATAGAAATCTTGATAAAAGCCGTTGACACTAAACATGTCTCGATTGATTTTTGCGTGACGTATTTGATTAAACAGATTGAGTTACACTTATTATGTTGAAGTAGAAATAATGTCAAATAATCTTCTACAAATTAGTCACTTAAGATCAGTTTTTTACTATTATCTCAATCCAGATTATATAAGTTGGAGTAATATTATATTTACAAACTTTTATATAAGACGGTCTTACACAAAAGATCACATCTGTGCCATATAAGTTAAGCAATGAAACCAATTAGTTAAACAATAAAACAAATTAGTTAAGCATTATAATCAATTAATTAAGTATTGAAACTAATTAATGAAGCACTTAAACCAATTAGTTAAGCAATGCAACCAATTAGTTAAACAATCAAAGTGGTCTTTTCGGTAAGGCGGTCTTACACAAAAGTTGCCGTATTATATTGCGCGATCAAGTTATAATTTTATTTTTTCATATTTACTACCTTTTTAGTTTCATATTTTTGTACTTACCATCTTATAAAATGTAATTTCATATTTATCACCTTAATTTTATGGAACGTTTGTATTTACCACTTTTGAACAGATTTCATCTAATTTTCCGTCAATGTGGGCCCCACTTAACCAATTTATTTTAATTTTCCTCTTCATGGTTAGGTTTCCAACTAAAAAGGTTAGGTAATTAGGACCTACGTTGACGGAAATTTGGATGAAATTCGTCAAGAGGTGGTAAATATAAAAGGTTTCGTAAAATTAAGGTGGTAAATGTGAAATTACATAAACTTTTGTGTAAAATCGCCTAACGGTTAGACCACTTATTTGGTACTAACTAAACTAAAACATAACTAAAAGTAATAAATCTCTATTATATAAGCCAGCCCTTGAGGGCTTTTTAGTAAATTAACTTTTCGTGTCCCCCAATAAAATTACAATAACACCCTTCACATGCTCACCCAACTACCCTCCACGTTTTTAAACAGATTTCTCAATTTTGAAAACTGAAATTTTAACAATAAGGAAACCTTAATTAGCATATAATCTCTCCCTGTAATCTCTCGCCAAATCAGGAAAGGGATTTAAAAATCCCAATAATCTCTCCCTTTAATCTCACATCTCACGTCATTAAAGAAAAAAGAACCAAATAAAATTACAAATTGATTACAGTTTCCAAAAAATAATCCCTGCAATCTTTCACCTCTCACGTCAGGGAAAAAAAATCAAACAAAATAATAAATTGATTACAATTTCTAAAATTACTAATTATCTAATTCTCATTCATCAAATCACTGTAAACCGAGTTCCATCAGAGAGTTCGTTGATAGCAAGCTCCACCACTGCCAATACATGTAAGTACACTCTTCTCCTTGATTCATATGCACAAAATAAAAACAAAAATTTGTGTTAATGGAAATATTCGACTGAAAAATACATGACTTGCATCGATTTGTAATTTTATATAGAAAACGGGTCATTGCAACCTAATTGATTATTCATTATTTTTTGCAGATGAAATTGGTTATTGCAATGAGATTGATTATTCATTAATTTTTAATTATTCAAGAAATCTGAAATAAATAATTTTAATGGTTGTTGCAGATTTTAAGTTCGGTTTTTGTTTAATTATTTCAGATTTTTATTCATGCTTTTATCTTTTCTTAAATCTGATTAAATGTCCATATCACTCAAACAAAATTATTAACTGATTATCAATTTATAAATTTTTTACAAAATTTATAAATTGATTACCAACATCTGATTAATGTCCATATCTGTCAAACCAATTTACTTATGTTTATAATATTTTTTATAATATAATCAATTTACCAATTTTCAGAGTGCTTAATTTAATTTGAGATATTATAATTTCATTAAAATCATGAAAATCTGAAATAAATAATGGTTTTTGCAGGTTTTACGTTCGGTTTTAAGTTCATCACGCATATATACAATTACCAACGACACAAGGTATGCTCCCCGTACAATTATGCATGCTTCTGTTGATTTTAATTAATTATTACAGATTTTACATCATGTTTTTAATTAAATAAGCTGTTATATGATTTTAATCTATAATTTCAAATTTTATTAGTTTATAAAAGAAAGAGAGAGAAAAAAACCCAACTTTTTTATCGTCAGCAGTTGCATCAACAGTCATCCATCCCAATATGATCGAAACCCAGAATACGATTTCTGCAAATACAATAACCCAGAAAACCCATATAAATTAACCCAAAAAAAAGTTAAATTAAAAAGTATATGCCGACACCAATAAACCCTATTATTATTGTAATTACCCAATTGAATGCCAATTGAAAATAAACAAAGGAAAGTAATTTTGTGAAAAAGTGAACCTAATTGAAAAAAAATCAGCCTCATTCTAACTTTAGTATAATGAAAACATTCCATTAACATTCAATGAAGTATGAAAAATATAGTCTTTTTCTCCGCATATCCTTAGCATCACAATTCAAGGAATGAGAAATATACTATTTATTTGTTTAATTACTTTGGGAAAATGAAGAACACACAATATCCTCAATATTCATACCTAAAAACTAAGATGTCCAACCCCACCACTCAATTTATAAGACGGCTAATATAAGCCCCTCTAACTTGCTACTCTTAGGCTTCTCTTGGCAACATATACTACAAGAATATTTTAGGAGAAGTCTTATTCGTCTCTAACTTCTCTAATCCTACAGCTTATTAGAAACCTTAAAGGCATTAGCTTGAGGTATTCGCCACAGGATAATTTCAAAGGTTCCTACTGGCACGACAGTTGAAAGTTTGGAATGTACCGATAATGAGATTTTTCAATTGGGTCAAATGAGAATCTACCTAGCTACCCATAATACTTTGTATGTTTTAATGCCTCCTTAAGTTTTTTATGGTCTCTCTGGGAGATGAAAAAAATCCAAGGATGAATCTCCTAACACGAAGCTAATATTAAACACACTTGCAGTCTTTTAATCAAGATATCCGTAAGGATAAAGGACACTTTCAGATTGCAGCTCAGTTAGTCCATACACTAGAATTTGAGGGAATTCAGTTAAACTTATACAATAATTTTCCTTCCAATGGCTGTGATATGTTTCTCTTGACAACTTAAACAACCCATCAACTAAGAAAATATCAATACCACAAACTATATAACGCAAAATCCAACCAAAATCTTTGAAAAAAATCACCTAAATATAACATCATCTCAGAAAATATCAATTATATTTTAGAAATTATGATTAATTTCGCAATAACACAAACAATATAACACGCAACCCCACAAACTGAAGGAAATAATGCCCTTGGTCCAAGTATGCATTCTATGTTAAGTCTAATAAGTGCGGTTCAGTATTAATTAACAAGTTAATAATTCAGTGAGATCAAGTGAGCTGAATGCCTAGCTAGAGGCCGCTTCAGTTCAAGTGGAATTAATGATATTAATCCACAACTTACTCTTGACTGAACCCGTAGGGTCACACAAATAGTACGTAAACGGATCAAGTATTTAATGGCATTAAATACTCTATCTATGGATATTCGGAATCGACGGATCTTGGTTTCAGTGGGAGCTGAGATCGTCACAAGCAAGAAATGAATACTCCGGAAACGATGATATTGCCGGAAACGGAAATATGGATCGTATCGGAAATATAAATATTATCCAAGTCGTAGATGTTGCCGGAAACGGAAACATGGTACGTATCGGAAAATATTATCGGAAATGGAAATATTGCCGGAAACGGAAATATTGTCAGAATCGGAAATATTGCCGGAATCGGAAAATAATTCCGGAAACGGAAATATTAAATATTTGTTCGAAACGGAAATTAATTCCGGAATCGGAAATATTAAATATTGTTCGTATCGGAAATGAATTCCGGAACCGGGAATTTAATCGGAAGCGTATCGTACGAATAAGCATCGGACGAGGTCTGCCGGACGAGGGCCCAGCACGAAGCCAGGCCATCGCCCAGCAAGCCAAGCGCGCCACACGAACAGCCAAGGCCACGCCAGGCCCGGCTCAAGGCCAGGCCCAGCAGGCCATGGCAGCGCGCGCATGGCGCCCCTCGTGGGCTGCTGTGCGTGCGTGTGTGTTGGTGTGCTATACGAATCCTAAAGCTATCAGGTTTCGACTAATGATTAAATTCCTAAACCTAAAAGGATGAATTAATTAAATAAGAATTCTATTAGGATTCTAGTTTAATTAATTCGTATCCTAATAGGATTACGATTCCCTTTCCATACCTCTATAAATAAAGGCCTAGGGTCATTATTTTGTAGAGAGTATTCAAGTATTCAAAGTGATTTTGAGAGAAAAAATTCAGTCATACAATTGCCTATAAGTGCCGAAAATTCTAAGTACCTTAAGGGCGATCCTAGTTGGTCAAGCTTAAGGCGGATCCGGACGTGCTGTGGACTATCTACGGAGGGACGACACTTGGAGTCCTAAAGACTTGTTCTTGTTCGGTTCGGGCGCAGCTAGGGAGGGCACGCAACAAAGTGTATGCATCTAAACTATGCTAAATGATTATGTGTAAATAATATGTTTTCCTGGCTTTATGGTTTTTCCGCATGATTTATTAATTGTCATATGTATCATAACCTAACAGTGGTATCACGAGCCTCTTATTATTTTCATAATCTAAATTGCATGAACATGGTTAAATATTACAAATTTGCAAGAATTAAAAGGGGTGATTAATTTTCGTAATTGTTAATTAATTGCAAATTGCGTTTATTTAATTATACGTACGCAGTTTTTCGGCAGTTTCTTCATTACTCATCCAAATCGAGTGATTTTTGTGTCAATTCCGCATGTAAAAGGCATTCTAAAATTTTGACAAATTTAATATTTTTCGGCCGAACCCAGAATTCTCAAATTCGAAGCCTAACTATGACTTTTCGGAGGTTTTAGTTTTTCGAATGCAAAATTTCGTAAATTTAAGATGTTAAATTAAATATTTGTGATTCTTGTTGATAAATCTTGAATTTTTGATTGACCTACTGTATATGTTTAACAAGTTTGAATGCCTAGCCTTGTTAATTATGCAATCTAATTTGTAATTATGATTAATTTGTTGAAAATTGGAATAATTTAGAATTAATTTGATTTTCATAATTAATTATAATTTAATTAGATACCTATGATTAAAAACCACCATAAAAATTGTAAATTTATGTTAAATTTTAAATTTTTATGACCTAGACTTGAATCCATGTTAATCGGAAATCAATTGAATAATAAATTTTCGATTTTTCGCCCTAAAATTAGGAAATTAATATTATTTATTAATTTGTCATTAATTTTGAATATAAATTTTAAATTTTTATGCGATTCGCTCATATAACTTGCACGCACAAAGCAATGGACGCTACGTGTTACCCTTAAGGGGTGTTGTATAATGTGGGCATGTGACGACGAGCAAGGGAGCTCGTCGCCCATGCGGTACGAATGCAATGAGCAAGGCCATAGTGCACGAGCACAAGGCAGCAGCCCTGCCTTGTGTCGTGGGCTATGTGCAATGGGCGAATGGGCGAGGGCGAGAGCAAGGCACGAGCTGTCGCGTGTGGGCAGCAAGCTAGCTGCGCCACAGCGCGCACTGCCTCGCGCGCAGCGAGCGTAAGCTCGCGTGCCACGAGTGCTGCGCCAAGCATCGATCGCTCGCGCGCAGCGAGCGCTATTGTGCGTGCGACGAGCGCTGCGCCCAGCGATGGCGTGCGAGTGCTTGTTGTGCGTGCGACGAGCGCTGCGCCCAGCGATGGCGTGCGAGTGCTTGTTGTGCGTGCGACGAGCGCTGCGCCTAGCGATGGCGTGCGAGTGCTTGTTGCGACGTGCGACGAGCGCTGCGCCCAGCGATGGCAAGCAGCTTGCTTGTTGCGACGTGCGACGAATGCTGCGCCCAGCGATGGGCTGCGGCAGCATGCTCGTGCATCGAGCGCTGGCGCGCGCAGCGAGCACCAGCTCGCGTGTTCGATTGATGCCTTGCGATGGTGAGCAACAGCGATGCGACGCAGCGCATTGGCTGCGCGCACATGGCCAGCGATGGCTGTGTGCGTGTGGCCCATGGGCGTGCGTTGCGTGGGATTGTTGCGTTGCGATTAGATCGTTTTGAAATTTTAATTTGAAATTTTCAGTTTACGTAATTTTAGTCAATTTTAAAATTAATAATTTAAATTATTTTCTTGGATTTTAATTTTGAATATTGTAATTATAATAAATTTTATTTATTCTAATTATTTTACTAAAATTAAAATCATGAATTAATTTAAATACGACTGAAATTAAATTAAACTTTTTGGATTCAATTATAAATTTATATGAGCTTTAAATTTTAATTAAATTTGTATGTTTCCGGTTAGACTAGAAATACATTTTTATGTTTAAAATTAGTAAAGCATATGAATTTATTGGTTTAAGTGGGAGCCCTTTTTAGTCATATACTCTTGATTAGGTCTACAAATCCTTAAGGTTAAAACAACTTGATTAGAATTAATAAGGACTGAATAATTGGTAGATTATTGGTGCCCTTGATTAATTGCTGCAAATGTTTATGTGATGCATAATGTGTTTTACTAACCAGCTGTGTGGGCCATTCATGATAATGAATGGGTGAATGGTATATATTGTATATGTACTGTTTTGCAGGTTATGAAGTGACTAGTATGGCGCAAATAGGATAGAAAATATGGTCTGCGTACCATTAATTTGAATGTAATTGGTCTAAAGTACCAAAGTTGTTTTTCAATTCAAATATGGTCTGCGTACCATCAAATAGTTGTAATTAGTTTTAATCATAGCTTATCCTATTTGAAGAAAATGGTTCCTCCCATGGAGATTTTCAAGACGGACTTTGAAGTTAAAGCTTCAAGATGAAGCCGGGCCATACTAGATCACATTTATCTTATGCATGCTTTAAGTTATTTATTGTTTTAAATATGTCTTAATTATGCATGAGATTGTGGATTGATTATGTTGCATGATTAAGGATTTTAGTTCACTTAAAATCTAACCAACATAGTAAGAGCCTTAAGTTCCAAACTTAAAATTTGAGTTATAAGGTGCCATGCCAAAATATACACTTGCTTGGATATCCTTTACATCAATCTAGTAATAGTTTTCGCTCAGCGAGGTGTTACTTATTGGTCCTAAAGGGGCAAGGTACACAAATAATTGTGAGTACATGTTAGTTTTGGTGAAACTCAACGATATAAGTAAGGAGTCCTTTTATGTCGTGGCAAAATCGATAGGTTTACCTAATAAGTTCTTAGATGTACCTATCAACCAAGAGTAGTTTCTAGACTATTAGCAAAAGGCTTTTGCTTACCTAAAATGTTTTAGAATTGAGTCGACAAACTGTGCTTAATTCTTCAATGGTTTTAGGGTCTTGGAATCATTTTATTCACACCTGCCGGAACAATAAATTCGAATAAAATGCTAATAACTTGTTAAAATTGCATGATTGCTTTTCAAGTTATTACTCATGATAAATGTTTAGACTTTGCATGCTTCAATGTATGTTTTAATTATTGTTTATAATTAAATATCTTGCACTGCAATAAATCCTTTTAGAAAGGTAACAGTAAATTTCCTCGATTGGTAGTGAATCCAAGAACGATTCAAGGAAAAGAGAGAAAATGAGCAATTTAAATGTACGTTTCTTTTAGCGACTTTTATGGTTGTTTTCGAGTATCAAAGTCGAATGGCAAACCAATTGGTGCTTGTGAATTCAAAATACAATGTAGTTTTGAGATCATAAAGCATTGAGCTTAAACGCTCAGCTTTACCAATGGTTAACAACCTAATATCTTTTTCCATGTAATTCTCGAATGAGTTTAGACCCTAGACATTAAAATAGATCGATGCTTAGAGAACTTTAGAAGCTTCTGGTAAGATCATCTAGTTGAAACAAAATATTCAACATAAATTAAAATGGTAAAGAACCTTGTTGGTGACATTGGACATGTCTAACAAAGTATAAAAGTCAACACTAAAGAATTCAATTCTTAAGACTATAAGAAAGGGTACAAGAAATAGGAAAACGAGGAACAAATGAAAGGAATTTACGATTCCGTTTCTACCTATAAGTTTATGTTTAAAGAGAAGTGACCTAGCAATCAAACTTCCTTGGTATCATATACCGCTTGAGGTTCTTACTTCGGTAATAACTCAAACAATGGAAGCTAGGATACACTAATGACCTACAAGTGGGAAATGAAGCATGGCAATGCTACATTAGTTGTAGGGTCATCTAGTTTGTTTTAAGTCCTTTCAAAGGCTGGAACTTAATGGCTATTTTGTTCCATAATCAACATACCTAAATTTCTGTTTTCAAACACAGAAAGACTCACATTCAAGAAAAACAAAAACAATGTTTGTTTGTTTATTTGAATGAAATGGTCAATTACAGGTTGAGTCAATATGCTTGATTAAAACAAACAACTCTTTAAAGAACTTTACTAGGTTCAAATCAAACCCTTGATTTGAGTTCCACTAATCTTTGGCATTGTTGCTTAGACCATATCAACAAGTTAACATTCAAAAGCTCTATTTTGATGGACTTTTGAAAGTTCATTGATTTCTAGATCAATCTAAGACGAATAGTCTTACTTGTTGAAAGTAACAAAAGATATGAACTATTGTTAGAACGCCTAGACAATAGAGTTCAAAGCTAAAGAAAGATTTTATGACTTTATTATTTCACATGGATTTGAGTAAATATAGGTTTATTTACTCAAATGTGATATAAGTTGAATCTGTTTGGCTAGTTCAAAGTTTCAGAAGTATAAAATCCACTTGACAAGAAATCATAAAGATCTAGGTTAGATCATGTTGATGATTACTTGAGACCAAATATGATCATCAATGATTGTGTGTTGTAATTTCACAATCTAGGTCCATAAGATATGGCATATCTTAGTTGGAATAATCGAAGTCAATTAGTACTTGATTCGATTAATGATGAATCATAAAAACTTTTCCTATAAATTCTAAAACAAAATGCTCAACTACCACCAAACTAAACCAAATTCGTCAAAGCTATTGAAAAGTAATTTCAGAATAACTTTTCATAAAATATATCTAGAGAGTTGCAAAACTCAGTGGGAGCTTAGTGTTTGTCATTCGACAAACTAAGGCCCAAGTATAGATATATGTTTCATTGTGATTTATTCAAATGAGACACAAGGGTATTGTTTCTACCACGAATTTTTGAGAACATAATGTTTGTTTGCTCGAAATAATGTCCTTTTGGAGATTCGTTTCCAAAATGACAAGTGGGAGAAAATAGACCTCGAAAGTCTTCGAGGCGAACAACAAACATAAACGGACATTCCGAAGGCTTTTCGAAGTGCTTCAGAAAATCCGAACTTATTCTGTAAGGACTTTACAAGTGGCTTTAAAGAATAGACATCTCTTAGAAGACTTTACAAGTGCTTCAAGGAGAACAGAATATTCAAAGGACTTTCAAGTGGCTATTGATATTCTATTGTTTGATACCCAAGTAGGCATAGAGTTCAAATCACTGAAACTATGAGATTCTTCTATTAGATAGTGAAGAAACATGGAGTTCAGGTCACTGAAACTATGCAATTCTTTTATTAAATAGTGAAGAAACCTACAACTTGCAGTCAAACTATTATCAAGTAGATTAATGAGTCTGTGACCTGTAAGAAAGCTATGACGAAACCCAGATTCCCTAAAATGGTTAGAGGCCATATATAGACTCAAATGTTTTAAATGGTTAGAGGCCATAAAACATACTCAATGTTTTGATGAAAAAATTAAAATTTTGTTGATTTGCAAGAATAGTTTCACACCTATTGGTTGCAAGTTTGTTTTAAGGATAAAAACCATCAAACATGAAATTGTATTCACACACAAAGCTAGATTAGTTGCTAAAGGTTACAAGCAAATTCACGATGTGGATTGTGTTGAAACCTCATGCAAAATCGTAATGCTTAAGTCTATAATTCAAGCAATGATTGCATATTGATACATATGGCAATTGGATGACAAAACGTATTCCTCAATCAAATGTTGGAAGAAACTATGTACATGGTATGTCATAGGATTTGTGGATCCAAATAATGCTTGAAATGAATGCTAGCTTGTGAAATCTAAGTACAGATTTAAGCGAGCAATTGGGAATTGGAATTGTATTTTAGTGAAGCTAATAAGTATTTTAGTTTCATAAAATGTACATGATTCTTATAGATATATAAGAAGTTTAGTGGGAGTACATAAAACTTAATTGGTCCTATGTGTATCACACACATATCTCTCTATTGTGAAATAACATTCAAATGCTAATGACTTAGATTTGAAATTATTCATCAATGATGGACCAAGGCGAAACTTAGTACATACTGGGTATTAAGATCTATTTACAAAGATCTTATATTAATGTTTTGGATTAAGTAATGGCATTTACTAAATCAAACACGAAAGACTCCATTGGAGATATTCGACCCATGTGAATAAATCTAAGTAAAGAATGTTTGAACTATGTATAAGCATTTACTAAGTTAAACATCAAAGAATCTAAGTAAGATTCTTAACCTATATTATATGTCAAAGAATTTAGCTTGATTTAGTATCTAATGAAACTAGATGAGCTAAAGTTACATGAATAGAATTCAATTGGGAATTATTCTGCAAAAGAATTTATCATGAATGATATAATATGAGGATCGCCAAAAACGTATCGTATGACTTTAGGCATGACGAACATATACCAATCTCTATTGATCTAAGTGAAGATCAACTAGATTGAGATCAAGAATACTTATGGTACTTGAAGAGGTACATAGGAATAGTTCTTGATTCAAGGAAATAAAGATATGCTAAATATTGATGCTACACGCATAAACACTGGCAAAGGATCAAGCAAGACCCTTTGGAGTTAACCATTGATAAGGACGAGCTATAGAGCATCGTGTTTTGAAATGGCAACATGGATCGGAGACCATGAGTTGTTGCGTGGGAAATTAAAATATTAATTTCTATGTTCTAAGATACAGTTGGAAAGTCTTCCACATATCTGTGAACTGCTTGGATAAGCAAATCCAAATAAAGCATCACTAGCAACCTAAACAGTTGAAGTAAAAGTACTTATTGCCTAAGAAGCAATAAAACAGAGTTGTTTATATTAATGAGTTCTTCATTGAACTTGGGTGGATCACATGTCTGCTAACTTGATGGTTCTTCATTGCAAAATGCGTAGAACCACTATCGAAGTAAGAAAGACTAGATCACATAATAAACAAACTCAAAAGATCTTATCATCATATCTCGAAAAACATTCGATGAAAAGGATATTAAGATTGGCAAATCATGATAACTAAACCTATGCAACAAGTGAGAAGCAACACTCACATTGTAGCACTGGAAATCAAACATAGCTTTGAAATTCCATGAACTGTTTTAAAGATGGGTTTAAGGCCCATGGTTGTAAAACGTTGGGGTCGAACATTTATCGTATATGAAATGTATTTTTCATATTCCATTTAATCTTGGTTTAGTATTAAATGATGAGTCCCTTCAATTTGACGATATATTCAAGATAGACTGCCAGGACCAGTCCTGTGACTAAGAAATGTCTATCAAGTGAACTTGAATGTCAAAAGTTGAAAATGGTCCCTGGTCGGAGTTTTCTATAAAATTGGACGCATAGAAAACGTTAGACGACTAGAATGCAAGATGACTAGTAGTTCTGTTTCTTGAACTATGTGGACATGGCAATGTCATAATCATTTGCATAGATACTTACTTTGGGAAGACTAGTATCGGACAAGACCGATGAAACTTTACTGTAAGAGATGAAAATCTGTCATAAGTAAATTTCATTAAATTATTAGACACTAAATCCTCAATACCTGAGTGATTTGAGATTACTTGTTTGAGAACTGGTTGCTTTGACGTTGACCAACCGTCGCACCGTAAAAGGAGGCTATAAAGGCAACGCTCAGGTAATCACCTATCAAACGAAGTCTAATCTCAAGATCGCAAGATTGGGATTGTCCTCCCATAAATCGGGATGAGATGCTTAAAAGTTGTACAAGGCCACTCGGAGAGCTAGAAACTGTGAAATGCATGGCCGTGCTCGGATGAATCATAGGCTATGATTATCTGTTTATTTGATCAGTTGAACTCTGAAACCGAGGAACACCTCTGGACATAATAAGGATGACAACTCTTACCTTATGTTCAAGAGCAAGCATCGAGCGACAAAGGAATTAGGAAATGCACACTTGTCCCTAAGGACAAGTGGGAGACTGAAGGAAATAATGCCCTTGGTCCAAGTATGCATTCTATGTTAAGTCTAATAAGTGCGGTTCAGTATTAATTAACAAGTTAATAATTCAGTGAGATCAAGTGAGCTGAATGCCTAGCTAGAGGCCGCTTCAGTTCAAGTGGAATTAATGATATTCCACAGCTTACTCTTGACTGAACCCGTAGGGTCACACAAATAGTACGTAAACGGATCAAGTATTTAATGGCATTAAATACTCTATCTATGGATATTCGGAATCAACGGATCTTGGTTTCAGTGGGAGCTGAGATCGTCAAAGCAAGAAATGAATACTCCGGAAACGATGATATTGCCGGAAACGGAAATATGGATCGTATCAGAAATATAAATATTATCCAAGTCGTAGATGTTGCCGGAAACGGAAACATGGTACGTATCGGAAAATATTATCGGAAATGGAAATATTGCCGGAATCGGAAATATTGCCGAAAACGGAAATATTGTCAGAATCAGAAATATTGCCGGAATCGGAAAATAATTCCGGAAACGGAAATATTAAATATTTGTTCGAAACGGAAATTAATTCCGGAATCGGAAATATTAAATATTGTTCGTACCGGAAATGAATTCCGGAACCGGGAATTTAATCGGAAGCGTATCGTACGAATAAGCATCGGACGAGGCCTGCCGGACGAGGGCCCAGCACGAAGCCAGGCCATCGTCCATCAAGCCAAGCGGGCCACACGAACAGCCAAGGCCACGCCAGGCCCAGCGCAAGGCCAGGCCCAGCAGGCCATGGCAGCGCGCGCAGCGCGCGCAGCAATGGGCTGCAAGCTCGCGGGCTGCGCGCGCGCGCATGGCGCCCCTCGTGGGCTGCTGTGCGTGCGTGTGTGTTGGTGTGCTATAAGAATCCTAAAGCTATCAGGTTTCGACTAATGATTAAATTCCTAAACCTAAAAGGATGAATTAATTAAATAAGAATTCTATTAGGATTCTAGTTTAATTAATTCGTATCCTAATAGGATTACGATTCCCTTTCCATACCTCTATAAATAAAGGCCTAGGGTCATTATTTTGTAGAGAGTATTCAAGTATTCAAAGTGATTTTGAGAGCAAAAATTCAGTCATACAATTGCCTATAAGTGTCGAAAATTCTAAGTACCTTAAGGGCGATCCTAGTTGGTCAAGCTTAAGGCGAATCCGGACGTGCTGTGGACTATCTACGGAGGGACGACACTTGGAGTCCTAAAGACTTGTTCTTGTTCGGTTCGGGCGCAGCTAGGGAGGGCACGCAACAAAGTGTATGCATCTAAACTATGCTAAATGATTATGTGTAAATAATATGCTTTCCTGGCTTTATGGTTTTTCCGCATGATTTATGAATTGTCATATGTATCATAACCTAACACAAACATCTTAAAAAAATATCACCTAATCATAAACGGGAATAGATATGAAACAGCTACAAGTAAAGATTCACATGAAATTAAGAGCAATAATTACAGGGAGGAACACAAGTTTAACAACGAAATTCAGGAGGAAACATGATTTCTGATTAAAACTTAAAAGCCAATCATATTCTAGAAATCATACCTTGAACTTCAGTCCATCCACAATCCCAGGTCCTGATATAATGCGAGCATTGGTTATGTCAGTCCAATCCAAAATGCCATAAATACCTCTGAAACAAGCAATGTGGTAAGCTCAGAGAAGGCAAGTGAAAGAAGAAAACATTAAAACTGAAATACAGGAAAATTATGATCTCTTACCCCTCATACTTACGTTATTGCCAATATCAGCAAATTTTACGACCATCAACCCTTCATACTTACGTTATTGGCAATATCAACAAATTTACGATCGTCAAAAATAAGGAATCCACCCATTGCTGCCTCAACCCACAAATCTTCTGCCAATTTCACACAATTGCACAACCTGTCACGAAATTCAGTAAACGAAAATAAAAATTAGATCAAATCATCCTACAAAAATTAGATTTTATAATCAACAACTCCCAAACGAACTCGACAGAGTAGATATTACCTTGAACTCATTTCCACAAAATCAAGATTGTGCATGAAGTAATGAACGATTAAAACCCCCCAAAAACATCATTCGGGCGTATCTTATAATGAACAAAACCTAAAAAAACCCCAATCATTCGAACAAACCCGAGAAAAACCCAAAAAAACCCAATCATTTCCCCCAACCAAATAATGAAATGGACCAAAATAATAGGTATACACCAAGATACAAGAGATCATAAAAATCGCTAAATCAACTACAGATCAGGCGATTTGAACCATAGACAAACCCCAACACCATAGACAAGTTAATTAACGAATAGGTGAGGAATATACCTGTGCAATCGACGACGTTTCTTACGAATTGAGATAGCAAAGACAAGCGAACTATAGGAGGAGAGAGTGTGGATATAGCTGAGTTCCTCCTATTTTCGCCATTTTTGTTCAGATCTTCTTCTGAGTGGTTGGAGAGCATCGCGTGTACAAGTGAATTAGATAAAGAGGTGAGAGAGAGGAACAGATATTCGCCATTTTTTGTTGATCAGAAGAGAGAAACGAAATAGGAGGAGAGAGACAAAGACCTCAAAGGCTTTATTTGGTTGGGAGGAATTGGAAGGAAAAGAAAAGAAAGGGAAGGAAAAATAACGTTTCTTATATTTGGTTCAAAAAGTTATATGGGAAGTGAAAGGAAATGAAGGGAATTGGAAGGAAAGTTCACTGTATAAAAGTTTCACTTTCCTTTCCTCCCAAAATTGGAGGAATTTGGAAGGAAAGAAAAAATTAAATCTGTCAAACAAAATATTAAAGCTTAAACACACGTTTTTTCTTTCCTTCCCTTCTCTTCCTTTACTAATGTTGTACCAAACATGGGATTCCTATCATTTTCTTTCATCGTACCAAACATGGAAAAATATATTTTATTTCCTTTCCTTTCTCTTCCCTTCCTTTCTCTTCTCTTCCCTTCCTTTACTAATATTGAACCAAATAGGGCCAAAGAGAAATGAGAGTGAACCGGAGAGTTCTTGGAGTCTCTGTAGTTGACGGAGCTTTCTAGGTCACCCAACAAAAATAAGTGTGGTTATGATTGAACAGTGAATCTTACTTTTCAATTAAAATGCAATTATATTAAATTAAATGAGTTACGATTATCAGGGTTTTCATTCGAGAGAGTAGTAGAATTGGGTCTTATAATTATGCAAAGAGATTTAAAATTGTATTTCTTATTTCAATCATTTTTATTTTAAATACTTACTTTACAATAATGTCGCGTGTAAATTGTTACCTTAGAACTATTAATTTTCTATCACTGTATAACTAATTTATTCATCTACATAACTTAATATTTTTTGTGATATAGATATTCATATATGGTGTAAGTTTATGTAATTGTATTTTTATTCTCAAATATTGTTACAGAGCTCCACTGATTTGCACCTATGATGTTTTAAATTACAGTAATCGAGGAACAACTAAGAATACAGGGTAATTATTTTTTTCGATGCGGAATTAGTGTTTTATATTAGTCAATTTATATTATGTTATTTTTGTATAACGTAACATTTTTTCTTTGTGTGTGTTTTGTTTGGTAGGGTAAGGGCGTATAATGCACTATTTTCTCGCCTTCAAGTTGAAAAATGCATCGAAAAATGTTTCAAAAAGGGTTCATATATATACTTCGTAGGAAATAAAATTCTTTTGATGATCGAACTTTGTAAACATTTTTTCTTGCTTATTATTTGTGGTGATTAATTATAATAACACAATTTTAATTTGTGTATAATCTCGCACGCATAGCGTGCATATAAGACTAGTTCATAACTAATTGAATAACAAAATAGTTAAGGTATAAAGACAAATAGTCAAATTTATGAGTCGAATATTTATTATTTTTTAACAAACTTATTATTAACTAAAACTCATAAAATCTTAACTACTTGATCTCATTGCTTAACTAATCAATTTCATTGTATAACTAATTGGTTCAGTGCTTAACTAATTGGTTTGGTAGTAAGTGCTGCACAACTCCAGAGATTGCTGAAGCTTTGGCGGTACGGTATGGTTTGCAAATGGCTAGACGACTTGGTTTTGATCGTATATTGATAGAATGTGATCGATGCTATAAATGTGGTCAATGAGACGAAGTGTTCAAGTAGGGGTCTTTCCCCCAATCCATCTGATCTACGGAGACATTAGACAAGATAGCTTGCTTTTTTAATCTTTTAATATTTCTCATATTAGACGGGCATGTAATACGGTAGCTCATTTAGTGGCAAGGTGGGATACTAGTAATCATACAGAACATGTTTGTATTGGCTCTTTTCCGCAAAGTATAACAACTATAGCGGAAATTGATTTACATTAATAAAATGCCCGCGCAAGCTTCCTATCAAAAAAAAAAAACAAAAACTAATTGGTTCGGTTGCATAACTAATTATTTCAGACTTAACTAATTGATTCAGTGGTTAACTAATTAGTTAAAGTGCATAACTAATTGGTTTCAGTGCATAAAAGTGGTCTAACCGGTAGACCGTCTTACCCAAAAGTATATAAATTACATTTTATAAGGTGATAAATACAAAATCCTAAAATTTAAAAGGTGGCAAAATATGAAATTATCCTATTTTTAAGTTATGCGAATAAAGACATTACTTTTGAATTTTCAATCAAAAACCCTAAGCCAACTATTCCTATCCTAGCAACTTTTAAAACTTTTTATCACAATTAGGGATGGACATGGGCCGAACCTGGGCCGGGTCTGGTGAGACCCAGACCCAGACCAATATTTTTTAGGCGGACCCAGATCAGTCCCAGATCCATTGGGTCTGAAAAATTCAGACCCATACGCAGATCCAATGGGTCTAATGGGTCTCGGTCAAAAATGGGTCTAGTGTTATTTTTTATTTTTAAAATTTTTGTCTTAGAAACTACCTTCGCGCCATTAATTTAACCGTCATTTACCATCTCATATTTACATTCGATACATAAAACATCACATTTCGCAAATTAGTGCCAAAATACTAATGCATGAATGTATCTAATTAGCCAATTTCTAATTTCTAATAATTGACCGGGCACATGGGCCAGATATGGACCGGGTCTGGGTCTGAGAATATTAGACCAGACCCAGACCCGTTTTTAAACACATGGTCCAGATCCGCCCCAGATCCATTGGGTCTCAAATAACTAGACCTAGACCCTTAAAAATGGGCCGGGTCCAACGGGACTGGACCAGGTCCTGGACCCATGTCCATCCCTAATCACAATCCTCCAAGCCCCATCCTAACATTTCTCGATACTCCACTTTAAAAATTTAAAATAATACTTTAGTTTTTTTTATTATTAAAAATAAACTCATAATGGCATCTAGCATTCAAGCATTAACATGAATGCATTCTAATTTTATTTTTTTGAGAGAAACATTCTAATTATTAAATAAACACATAAATGGTTAAACTCATGTTAACTTGCTTAAATAAACCTACTAAAATTTTGATACTCGTTTATCCGGTTAGTGTCGTGTTACTGGCAGCCGACTCGCAGCGGGTTAACTTTTGAACTCTCTAGTTACCGTTACCGTCTTTTTGTATGGACAATTGAACTTATGATGGGTCAATGTGAGTCAATCGCGGTCAACACCACTAACATGATTCTATAGCTTTCTGTTTGTCATGAATATTTCACCACTTGTCGCAATATTCCATCGTTGGAGAAAGGTTTAAACACCCCAATTAAATTCATCATGAAAACAGAAGTTGGTGTTCTTGCCTAACAAATTGATCCTCTAATCGTCAAGTAAACCCTCAAAGTTCTGTTCTTTTTGGAGAAGATTGTTGGTTTAATATTTCAATACATGTTTTTGTCCGCAAAGTTACTAATTTTGCTTTGAAGATTGGAGCCCTAGTATCAGAAAGTAAGCATCTTTCTTCAAATTCACTTCTTTTAATTTCCCATTTTGTCTGTTTTTTTTTGTTGCATTTTCTTTTCAGTTTTTCAGTTACTACAGATGGTTGCAGTAAATGTGAAATTGATGATCAGGGGTTTCAATCATTTTTGAATTTCTTTTTGTAATAAATGAAGTATGTTGTTTCTTTTTAACTATGGATTTGGATTTCTTATTTTGGTTATAATTTGTTGCAATTATATGTTACTGTAAAAGTGGGACTCTCCCTTTCTTGGGTTTTTCCAATTATGGGTTGGTTTTGCATAAAATGTCAATTGTATGTATGTATGGCATCTTCATTACAAAGTATCTGATGAATTTAATGCCTTATTTTTTGTTGGTGTATAAATAGCCACCAATGGTCTTGATTTAGAGGAGATTCGATCCGAGGTTTTGGGTATCACTCCCAAGACTTTAACCAATTCTGGCCCTGGGGGTGGTCTGCATTGTTGTTCAATGACTAATAATTGTATGTTATAATTAGATGTACGACTTTTGATTTTTGATGGTTGATAATACTAGTGTATAGAAGTCAGAAAATTTGTTGGAGATGTTGAGAATTATAACTGATATTGAGGTTGACAATTGGTTTTGACTTGCTATATTCTTTTCTGTGACATTGCAACGTTTGATTAAGGAGCATTAATGATGTTCTGAGTATAAATGGTTAAATGATTTCTCCACTTATTATACTCTATGAAGATGAAGAGGAATAAAAGGAAGGGTGAGTAAGCAAGTCAAATAGAAATGTAAATAATTAGTCTTGAATTGATTGCCTGATATCTCATTGTAATCGTGCCATTTTGGTGAGTTTGCTTTTAGTTTTATTTTTCCCTTAAACTTTATTTCAATGAAGATTTTGTGATGTTACACTCACTGGTAAGGGGATTGCTTGGGACATTTGGTTGGCTTTTGTTGCATTTTCGGGGTGTGTCTCAGACTTTTTCCTACTTCTGACATGTGGGAGTGCGGGAATTCTCATTATGTTATGTTGCAATTCATAGTAACTTACTGGTCAGGGCTAAAAGACTTGTTGCTCCAACTTTTCCTTGTTTTCCTTAAGTGGCATGTTATTCTACTTCCCATTTAAGATTCTGTAGCCCGCTCACATCGCAAGTCTTGTTCTGACCACTATGTTTTTAAAGTGAGTAGGGTGGTCCAAAGGAGTGTTAGAAATGGTCTAGCACCATCCACCATAGGTTCTGTTTTCTGTTTTCTGTTTGTATATGTTGTGGGAATGCTGTGTCTTCGGAGATATCAGAATAAACTAACTTAGATGTTTATTTTTCCATCTAAGTTAGTTCATGACAATACTTGTGGTTGCTCAGTTCTTTAGTTTTCATATGGGTTCCTGTGTCATTTCTGCTCTATTGATATGCAATTGTGAACTATAGATGAGAGTGTCTGTGTTTGAATAGGAAGTACTCTATAAATTTTTCTTTGACGTTTGTTATTCAACTTAGTTAATATTATTTTTATGCGGTTCTGAAGTTTGTCAGAATGGAGGTTCCGCTGGTTACAAAAGAGATTGATAATGAAGATAAGTTATTGAAAAGTCTGCTTGATACTTTTGGCTCTGCATTTTCTCTTGAGGAGATTGCTTCTGCTTTTTGCAAGGCAGGCCGAGATGCTACCCTGGCTGGTGATATTCTGCGTGGGATGCAGACAAGCCTATCTGCCGATGCAAACCATGTATATAAAGGATTGAGAAATTGTGAAACTTCTTCAAAAGTTCTTAATTATAATGACTCAGACAAGTCACGTTATACAAATAGGAACAACTCTTTAGCGTCAAAGTTGAATAGAAATCCTGCTTCAGTGGGTACCAATTCAAATATTGTTGGGAAAGATTATGTTTGGCGCATTGCTGGATCAAATAAAATTCCTGACGAGAAAACGCCTGTTAAAGTAAAGGCGGCTTCGGTGGCTACAGTTTCAAATGTTCGTGAGAAAAATTGTGTTTGGCGCATTGCCGGATCAAATGGAACTCAAACTGGGACAAAGCCTTTGAAAGTAGAGGCAAAGAGTTTTGCAATACCTGTTAATATTTCTAATGAACCCTTACTTTCAAGGGATATCCATTCGAGTTCTTCTGAAAGATCCTCATCATCAAGTGATGTCAGTTTGAATGATGACATTGAGAATTTTTTGTTTGAAATGCTTGGACGCGGATCTCAACTGGAAAGAAGTGCTATTCGAGAAGTTTTAGGTAACATTTCTTCTTCTAGTTATCATTTTATTTTTGTGGATGTCCTTGTGTTATTCAAATTGGTTCATCATCACTGAATCAAGTTTTGAAATAACCCAAATTGAGCAGTATACCGTAATCCTGTAATTAATCTTAATTCTTAGGTATCCCTCTATCTTCTATCTTTATCAGTTTTTAACTTCCCTGAGTATATTACACGTAACTTATTGGACGTTGTCTTAAATTTTTGTATAGCTGTTAATGTCTATGATTGAAATGTTTTTGTTTTGGGCTTCTGCAATAGCATATTTCGAACTCTTCTTGTTCAGTCCCCTTGAGAAATCACTCGAGCAATTGTTTATGTGAAGCTACTAATTACTATTTAATCTGAATGTCAGGTCATTGTGGATATGACATGAAGAAGGTATGAATTACGTGTCAGGTTATATATGCCTCTTCTCCTCTATCTATTTACGTTCTCCTCCACAAGGCTATCCATCTGTCATTATGATGCATGTTCATTTCCAAAGTTTCATGGACAATTGACCTTTTTTCTTTTTCTGTGTAACTGTGAAGCATTTTCTATGTTCTTGAGCATGGATCCATGATGTTTCAACTGTTATTAACACCCGTTTTATTGATGCCTGTCAACCACAAAAGTAAATGATATGAACTGCATGCGGAGGCGTAATGCGTATCTCAAAATTTATAGATCATTCAAGAGGTGTAAATTAACATCAACCTAAATATTTTAGAATTTATAGGAAAGGAAATTTTTAATGAAAACTACCTTGTTTATTCAAAGAACTACCATTTAACTATTTTTTAGATAATTACCTCATAAGGTAGTTTAAATCAAACTTTCTTTTTCGGGTTTGAAACAATCATAAGGCTAGTGAGGTAAAGTGTGCAGGGGACGGGCTGATGCTGGTGCTAGTTGGATGACCAGGTGCCTGCAAGATGAACAGTTTCGGGCCTCGAGGATAAGTTTGAGGAAAACCCCCTCATATGCATAACTTAAGCTTGGATGTTATTCGAGGGAAGTAGAGAGCAAATTCACATCTATTTTTTTTCTGGAATAAGAGATTTGCCTCAATTTTTATCCTTGGTTGCAATTTATTGGCATGAAAAGGAGGTCAATGAGGGATTGACCACTTGTATTGAACCTCTGCTGTTGACAGGTGTCAACTCTGCCAAGTTATTATGATGACTATTCAGATAACTCGTGGCACTTGGGTCGATTACTTATAGCAGTGTTACCAAGTACTCAGTACGCTTCAGTACACGGTACAAGTATGAGCACACAATTCGCAACCTGAATATGTTAAATTAGTCCAAAGTGTTCCAAAATACTAATCCGCAGTACGTAATACGGGTGTACTCAGTTCGTAGTAAGAGGGGTAAATGAGCATATTAAGTAACACACAAATCTAGGTCGCCATTGTCTTCTGTCTTGGTCTGCTGACCGACCAAGTACCCAAACTTCCCAAACAGTTGGAAAAAGGCTTATGCTGCCATGGTTGTGGTCTGGTTGACTATACAGAAGTGGAACTGTTAATTGTAGATTTGTAGCAAGGGTTGTCACCTGTCATGTCTCGTTTTACTGCTGGTTATCATTGGATGAAAATTGTAGTATTTCTACAAGAGAAGGGTCGAAAGGCCAATATTTCTTTTTTCTTCTGTGTTTGAATTACCCTTGGACATAATTAACTTTACAGGATTGCTTATCCCAAGCTTTTGTAGCAGAAGCTTCTGGCTGTTTAGTCTAGCTCTTTCTTCAACTACTTGCTCAATACCTGTTCTAATGTCCCAAAATCTGCAAAATGATGTTTAGTTTTATTTTAAATGGTAATTCATGTGTATGTTTTGATAAAAATTGCAGAGCATGGAGACATTGTTAGATCTTATGGCTGTAACTCTCGACAGAAGAAATACGATGTCTGAGGTAAGTAGATTATTTGACATTTTTTTTCCACTGATTCAGACTAATGACTACACTAGACTGTGGAGAATACTTTCCAAAACAGTGTTCAGGTTTTATTGATATACTATGTTTACATTTTGCTAAGGCTTTAGAGAATTGGATTTTAGAAAGACTGGCAACTGAATTGCTAAATTGTAAAATTGTAACCCTTGATTTTTATTTGCATGCAATGCTCTTAGAAAGAGAAATTAGTATTTAGGTTGTTGTTGATGTGATGACAATATCCAGTGTGTCTTTGGTCGAAATGAGAGGGTACGATGTATGCAACCTTTTTGTTTGGATAGTGGAGGCTGTTATGTGAAGTCTTCAATTGGAAAAGCTAAAAAAGGAAGGAAGTAGGGTACTCATTCTTGACCATTCTGGAAATAAAGGGACTATCCCTTTTCTTCTTTTTTTAGGAAAAGTTCTATTTCTCAAAATCTTAGCTCCCATGTCGAATCATCTTCTTTTCTTAACCAGAATATCAAGGTTCCTTTAAGTATGAAAAACGGTCATCCTTTGACCCCAACTGCTTTAAGTTTTGTTTCTCATTCTTGTATACCCCTGGTTTGTTAAGTCCTTCTCCCCTGTTACTATCTTCATAAGTTGGAACACACATCCAGTTGCAAAAGATCAGTGAGTTAGTTGAATGAGTAACTTCTTTGTGACATTATAGACTAAGAAGCAATGTAATGAGTCTCTATTTGGCAGAGACAAAGGTAAGCTAAGCTAGTTGGGTAGCCTTATAGCTAGTCACTAGTTGTATTATTACTAGCTTTAGATCTTGTATCGATTAAGCTTGTTGATTGGAATGGATGCGTTAAGTGGATTAGCTATCTTAGCTATATGGAAAGTGTAAGATACACATCAGTACATGTTAATGCAATGACATCTGGGTAGATGTGGGATGGGAGTATCTTTTGCTATCTTCCGTATAGATGATTTCACTAGCTTTTCACGTTCTTCCCCTCCTTTTTCTTCTCTTTTTCGAAGCATTGCTCACCCAGTACCTCTAAGAAAATAAGAAAGCTGTTGGAATGCCAATAAGTGTAAGCTATTTCAAATGTGCATCCAATGGTGTGTTTAGTATCTTGGCTCTTGGACCATTTTCAAAAGTCCAATTTCAGAAAATAGATGTCAGATGATATTACTTTTAGCTAGTCATGAAAGATTATTGAATTAAATCCTACATATAGACAATGTTAATGGAGCTGCGATGACTGTATTATTACTGAGAATGTGGTTTTCTACAGCATCTCTCGTTCAGTTTCCATTATGGTTTTCCTGCTTATATGAATGAGACTATTTGGAATTCATATTCTATGCTTTGACTTTTTAATTGCTTACAATCTACAGGGAAGTAATCTGCATTCCAATTCACAAAGTCTTTCATCTGAGAACCAAGTGCAAAATCAAAAGTCTGCTGGAAGGTCTACTCCTAATCCTCCCCAGACCCACTATTTAGGTCAATATAGGGAATGAAGTTGCCCCACCTTTCTATTTTTTCCTTGAACACAGGGAAGTCTGATTTGGGTTGCTTAATGACCCTAGGCTAACAGTGTGAAGTTATCAACTACTCCGTCCGTTCCTAAATAAGTGTCCACTTTGAGAGAATTCACGGTAATTAAGAAAACTGAAAAGTGTGTAAGAAAAACAATGATTGTGAGTGTGGTTTTGGGAAAGGGATAAAGTAGATAATTGTTTATTGATAAAGTACAAATAAAAGTGGATGTGGGGATGAAAAAGTGGGAAAAGTGTAGAATGTGTAAGAAAAAACAATCATGATTTATGGAAAAGTTGGAGAAGTGTATTTTCAAAAGTAGAAAGTGGACACTTATTAGGGAACGTCCGAAATAGAATAGTGGACACTTATTTAGGAACGTAGGGAGTAGTATCTGGGTACATCTTCCACGTTGGGAAAGTAGAGGTATTATTGAGCTTCAGTAACGAGTTTTGGTTGTTCTGTGCAGCAATGGGAGAACCACGAGAACCAATTCAATCCCATCAAGGCAAACCAGTGAGAGATATGAACGAGCAGACTTGTATGTCAGTTCTCCTGTACTGGAAGTACTGGAATCAGCTACAAGATCTAGGGCAACCAGGGCAGTGGTTCCTGAGCCTCTGAAGGACGTTTCTGAGGACAGTGTTATGACCACAAGTCCTAACCTTGACAACATGAAAGGTATTTTCCGTATTCTATAATCTGTATGAATATCCATTTCTAACTTGCATCAAATAACCTGTCAGAGGAAAGGAATATATGTTTGGACTTATATAGTTTAAAACTTAGAATTCACATTCACCTTGTTAATCCACATATGGCCACTTTTTACTTAACTTTATGCATTGCCAAGAATATTTTGCTGCTCTATCCGGCTTTGTTGCATTGAGTAATCCATACAAAATCCCTCTTTAGTAAATGTGACGCTATGATCTTCCTATCCAATTTATGATTGCGTCTCCCTTGTGTAACTGTGCATTATCTAACTTAGTTCTTTCATCTTAGTTTGTGTTGAAAGATACAGAGTATATATATTCTAATTATTTTATTATTTACTCCTTCCGTCCCTAAATAATAGGTCACGTTCGATTAAGGTTTATTTTTAAAAAAAAGTGAGGAAAAATGCAACTCTTCTTGGCTTCTTTTTGGACTTCTTATTTAAGGGTGTCACTAAGGTAATACAGGAAGTACACAGTTGAACAGTTGAACTTGCTAAACTTAGAAAGTGTTCTATTAGTTTGCAGTGGCCTAAAATAGAAATATCGCCCATTATAATTTTTCTTTCAAGTGGTGGTACATAATAAATTGTAAACAGGCTAAATAGCTGTCTGCCTCATTTTGATTTAGCTTTGCTATCTGATGGAAGGTTTAGCATCTCAGTGTGTTAAGTTAGAAGCCCTTTTAACTTTATTTTGTGTGATATGTACCTGATACTGGAGGCAACACATGCAGTGTTATTTATATCATAATATTCTGTTATGTAGATGATGCTGAAGAAGGTAGCTACCATATCCTTCGCAAAGCTGTAAAAGAACACCGCGAGACAATGAAGGAATATTATAAAGCTGTAAGTTTTCTGTTGATAATTTAGGACAACCATGAAATCTTTGATAAACTCAATCTACTCGTTTGATAACTGAAGCTTGATTCTGATTAGTATTTATGATTTTCTAAAAGGCTGCAGAAGCTTTTGCAAGGGGTGATTGTGGTCGAGCAACCGTACTTCGGGAAAAGGTTGGAATTTTTTCTTTGTCTAGGTTGAGTGTATGTTTATCAATGATGTATTAAAAATATGCAACTACGGTACTAATGTACTCGGACAAGAATTAATCAGCTTCTCACACAATTGGCAACACTTACATCGACATGAAACTTGTATTTATCACGCACTTTGGGGTTAGTAAATACACACAGAAAGGAGGCAGTATATAACAGTGTTGAACTTGAAATATTATTCTTCAACACTTGGACTGCTCCTCTGTCTTGAAACTTTTTGCTACTCTCATGTCCAACATAGTGTTTGAAATGCTTAAATGTGTGTATTTTTGCGATGATGTGATTATTGTTACTGCAACTCATTGGTTAAATTGTCTGGCATCCAATTTGGCTCTTTCTAGAATGGAACTGTTTTTCTCATGGCGGTTGTTAAATTCTAATAGTTAAATAGTTAAAACCAAATGCATTTGGCTTTAGTTAGTGATTCTACCCACTGGCGGATCTTGATCAGTTTTACGAGGGGGGCCAATAGAAAAATTAAGCAATATAGTATGTAATTTACACAAATTTTTAGAGGGGACGTAACTAAAAATACATTACAAAAATTTTCGCCTGGGGGGCCAGGCCCACCCAAAGCATAACTAACATTCGCCACTGATTCTACCATCTATTTCTGAATACAGGGACAGTTCTTTTACAATAAGGCACGTGAAGCTGACGAAGAATCCGCCACAAAAATATTTGAGACCAGGTGAATATTGTTAAAATAGTTGGACTTTTAGTGTGCCTTCTTCTTTTTATGCCACCTTTGTTTTTTCAGTGATAGTAGTGGGGATGGCGAGATACCACAGGAAATGTCTCTTGACTTGCAAGATCACGATCCTAAAGAGGCAATACGTCTTGTAAAACTTCAGCTTCGTACACTCTCTGGCATACCATGTAAGCTCATCAGTTTCCCCGTATTTGTCTTGTTACGACAATGCATTTAGGATGTAGCTGTGATCTTATGACCTTAACTGTCCATGTTTTTACCGTTTCAGTTGTCCGTGATCTGAAAATATTTGTTGGGAATGTTGATCAAGATGTTGAAAAGCGCAAGCGACTGGTAAACCTCGATTACTGTTAGTCTGCCTAGAATTCTTTGGTTGTCTAAAGTCTTCATAACTGCATTAGTTTTTACTCCCTCCGTCCCTTTTATTCTTTACGCTTTCCGTATCTAGTGGTACTACTATCTCTTTGCAGAATTCTTTTCTCGATTATTAAGTGGTACTACTATCTATATAGCGTGAATGAAATGAACGTAGATGATGTATAAGGTGACATTCTGTTTTTTTGTTCGACAGATATTAAAGCTATTGCAGAAGGAAGCCATTAAATGGATTGAAGATGAGACTTGCGGTACCATACTAATACGCTTAGACGAAATCAATCCCGAAAGCCTTAGCTTTGGTAGAAAATAATGGGCGAAATCAATACATCGTTTTTTATTCATGGAATTCAACCAAATGCCTTTATGTCTTGTGTTTTATTCTCGTTTACGAAGAACCCAAAGATGGTTCTTCTTGAAGGTTGTGATTTTTTTTGGTGGAAGGCTCTGTACAGATCGATACTTATTAGCTTTCACGAGGTTTTATACGTCCAATTTGCTTCAAAGAAATACTGATATCTTGAATTGCACTCTGTAAGTAAATGGCATGAGAAGTGCCCAAAGTTTGAGTATAAGAGTTGTAATAGATGAAATAGGATTTGTTGTTTGTATATCTTAAGCTTCTCATGTAATGAAAGAAGTTAACACATTAATACGAGTAATTGGTAATTGCTTTTTAGGTTAGAAGATACGACGATAGTTCCTTACAATTATGTTTGGATTAGAGGATTTGAAGAGGAAGGAATCCATTTCCCTTTCTCTGTATTACGCATTTACGCGTAGCGCTTGTTGGGCATACATGGAAGCTATGTCCAAGTTTATTGTAGATTTTTTCAAAGAAGGCAAGGTTCATCACATGAAGGTAAGGCATGACATGAACCAATAACATGATTTTTTTTTTTTTTTTTGGCAACAGGAAAACAACAACAACAAAGCTAATCCCCCTCCTAGCTTTTTGGGCTAGGTCATGGGCTTTAGCAACAACAGTTCTAGGCACTTTAGAAATACAGAAATAATCTAAACCATTAATAATTTTCCTAATGTCCTCAATTAGTCTTCTCGCCTCGATGCTTACTTCCTCCCTCTCATGGAAAGCTCGAACAACCTGTAGTGAGTCCGTGAGAACTTCAATCTTGGTATAGGTCTGGTGATTATCCTTGAGAGCCCACCAAACTGCTGCCAGTTCCGTCTGAAAAGGAGTTGTAGCAAACACACGTTGACTTCCTTCCTTTATCACCCTCAATCCCTCAGTGGCTTGCCATCCTACTGCCGCGACCCAATTTGTATTTTTTCCTCGTCCTTTCTTCCATGCACCGTCTGTTTGGATTGTGATGGGGCTGGTTCCTGATGTGTTCCCCCTTGTAAAAAAAACCGACAGTATGGGTGCCCTTGGTTCGCCCCCCAGATTGACATGGGGGGCCGTCACATTGTTACTACTCGCTCGCAAGCCTCTGGTCATTTGTTCTTCGATATTATCAATTAGTCTCATAGGGTCTGGTGGTCTTCCTTTGAATACTGCCTCATTTCTGTGAATCCATATGCTCCAAAGAGTAGCAATAAACCGAAGGCTTCTGCTTTCTTCTTCCGAATCATGCTTCCACAAGTATGTTAAGAAATTAGAGACCCATATGCCTATTGGGACCGTGCTGGAACCTGAGTTAATGCCTAGTGAGCTAGCTCTCCAGACGTGTTGTACAACCGAGCAATCTCTAAAGAGGTGTTCGGTAGTTTCCTCTTCTATCCTGCACACACAACATAAATCATCAACACCCAATCCTCTTTTTCTGAGGTTGGTACACGAGGGCAAAGCCCTATTAATTAGTTTCCATAAGAACATTGTCCAGGTTGGGATGAGATCCATTTTCCAGAAATTCCTCCAAAAGGGTTTGGAGGTTTGGTGATCAAGTCTCCTCTCGAGCAAAAACCTGTATCCCGATTTTGTAGTATAATTGCCGCTCTTAGTGTGATTCCAAACTAACTCATCCTTCCTCTCCTCGTCACCCAGGTGAATGGCCAAAATCTCCCTTGCTGTTACTTTATCAAATGTTTCCCAAATCACACCTGACTTCCATTTTCTATCAGGAGCAATGAGGTCCGCTACCTTGCATGGTTGAGTCTCCCCATCCCGCTTCCGCCGCACCGTATGTTTGGTCACCCATATATCTTGATCGATGCTTGTATCTTGTCCATTGCCAAAGATCATACGAGTGCCTTCACTCATAATCCCTGCTGCCTTGCACATACTTCTATAGCTCCAAGAAGCACCCTGTAGAGATGAGTTGGACCTTACACTAGTGATAGGTGAGGATCTGTACTTCCCCACGACCAACTTGCTAACCAGGAGTTGTGGGTTATTGTGGATACGCCAGGCTTGTTTGTACATAAGAGCTGAGTTGAATTCTTCCAGGTTCTTCATTCCAAGACCTCCTCCTGTTTTGTGGTTTTCTAGTATTTCCCTACTTCTCCAGTAAATGGGGGTCTTTGCAATAGAGGAGCTCCACCAGAATTTTAGAAAGAGGCTTGTGATCTTCTTTAGAATCAACTTTGGGACCAGGTAGAGGGACAGAACATGAGTAATCATAGAAACCACAATGCTATTGATAAGCACCAATTTTCCAGCTTGAGAGAGCATATTGAACTTCCAAGAGGACAACCGTTTGAGGATCTTCTCATAAATGAAATTGAACTTTGTGGAGGATCGCCCGTCGACATCCAACGGGCAGCCAAGGTAGAGACCCATCTCGTTTTTTACTTTGACTCCCAAGGGGTCCTTAAGGTGGTTCACGAAAGAGGAGGGTGTATTGGGCGAGAAGATGATAAAGGATTTTTCCGCACTTACTAACTCGTCGGAGATCGTGCTGAATTCATCGAGGGTGCTTCTCAACAACTTACAAGACTCCGGTGTGGCGTTGAAGAAAAATAGAGCATCGTCGGCAAAAAAAAAGGTGGTTTATTCTTGGGGCATGCCTACCGATTTTAATGCCTTGGATGGCTCTTATGGCCTGTAGATGAATCATCTTATGAGAAAGGGCTTCCATACACAAAATGAAGATGTAAGGTGAGAGGGGGTCTCCTTGGCGAAGTCCGCACTTTGGCTTGAACGGAGATGATGGTTCTCCATTTACCAAAATCGAATACGAGACTCTCGTAACACATTGCATTATCCAATTTACCCAAATTTCCGGAAATCTGTATGCTCGCAACACCTTTTCTACAAAGTCCCACCGAATGCGATCATAAGCCTTATTGAGATCGATCTTCATTACCCCTGCATAAACTCGCCCTTTTTTCCTCTTTTTTACGAACTGGATGATCTCATGAGCAATTTGGCAGTTATCCACCAATAGTCTACCCGGGACAAAGGCATTTTGGTAGTCACCCACTATCTCCCTGATCACTTTTTTCAACCGATTGACAAGACATTTCGATATGATCTTATAAGAGGTGTTACAAAGGCCGATGGGTCAAAAATGGGAGGCCGTTTCTGGTCTGTCAACCTTTGGGATGAGGGTGAGGTAGGTTCGGTTAGTTTCCAGTAAGAGGTGGCCACTTCCCAAAAAACTATGAACCGCTGCACACACCTCCTCCCCCACCGTGTCCCATGATTTTTGGAAGAAAGCAGGTGGTATGCCATCCGGTCCCTGAGATTTTAATGGGTGCATAGAGAAGGTTGCTTTTTTTATGTCTGTGTTTGAGAAAGGGGAATTGAGGTGCTGTGTTTGGGCTAAGGAAATGTGGGGGATGATGGCGAGCCAGTCATGGCACAACGCTTCTTCATTGTTGCAGAGAGTTAACAAACCTGCATGGGGGGGGGGCACTAGTGGGGATAATGGGGGGGGGGGTGGGTGGGTATATAGATGGACTGGAAAAAGGAGTCAAACTCCCTCTTTATTGTGTCAGAATCAAAGCTCCAATCCCCATTGCTATTTTTTATGGCATCTATTCGGTTGAAAGTCCTTCGTTCCTTGACCGATTTGAAGAAGAAACTGGTATGTTGGTCCCCCAGAGAGTCCCACTTTGATCGTGAACGTTGTTTCCAGTACGCACATTGTAGTACCGCAGCCTCCACTGTCTCTTGTCTTGTTACTGCTTCGACATGTGCCTCGTCAAGATTGGGGATGGAGGCTTGAGCTTTTTGCAATTTATCTCCGAAGTCATCCCATTGAACACCTATGCCTTTTTTTATAGTTCAAACACCAATGCTTCAAGCGGACCTTGATGTTTTGCAATTTACGTTGGAGAACAAAAAGTCTAGAACCACTTGTGTGCTTGTTCCATTCTTCATCAATAATTTCAGTCACAGGTTGTAATGATAATGCCCATGCCTCAAGCTTGTAAGGGTGCCTGGTCTTCCCCGGTTGAGGTGAAGTGTCAAGTAAAACTGGCCCATGATCGGAAAGAAAGATCGGAAAGTTCCAGATTACTGCATTTGGGTGTGTTTGTCTCCACTCGTCATTGCAATAGCCTCTATCCAATTGTTCAAGAACCACTTTACCATTGTCTCTGTTGTTTGTCCACGTGAACTGAACTCCCTTAGCCGGAATTTCTAGCAGATTATTCTCCATTCTCCAGTGTGTAAATTTGTTCGCCCCTTTGATATACCTACTACCCCCTAATTTTTGGGTGGAGAACTCCAACTGGTTGAAGTCTCCAATTAATAAGTGTTTTCCTAAGTGAGATTGAATTAGGCCTCCATAAAGGTCCCAAACTGAAGATCTAAGTTCTAAGTACGGTGAGCCATAGACGAAAGAAACATACATAGAAGAACCCGGGGTCTCCTCCACCTTACAAAACACGATATTGGTGGAGGAAAAGACTACCTTGAAACTGACATTGTTGGACCAACATAAAAAGAGACCCCCTGCCGCATTAACTGAATCTACCCCTGCCCAGTTAACTAATCCTAATCTAGAAAACGACGCTTCCAAGTCTATGCTTGGACACTTTGTTTCAGACAGAAAAATAACATCGACTAGCAAAGATTTAACTACACTACTAATAAATGGAAGAGTAGGGGTTACAACGGACTTCATTCCCCTACAATTCCAGCACCAGATTTTCATTAAATACCCCGTGGCTTGGTCTGGCCAGCCACGGAACCATTAAAGCACATCGAGAACAGGCACGAAGTCTTGGGAGCAGCTTCAACTTCCAAGTCCCCACTATCTCCTGAGCAGTCCAGATCATCATCAGAAAGTCCCAGTTTCTTGCTCCAAAACCCATGATAGATTTTGGATTTCTTTTGCTTCTTCTTTCTATCCTCATCTTCCTCTCTCGCCATTCCTTGAGAGCTTACCCCCGCCGCAGGATCTGTGATCTCAGTTGCAATGTTAAGATCCCAAGTGACCCTTTTCCGTGCCTCTATCTCTCCCTTACTCACTACCATCATTCTCTCAGCCAGCATTCCAGTTGGGTTCCATTCTCTTCTCCTAATACAGACTCTCTTCTTCCTGCAGGTAGCCCTCTTAACATACCCCCTCTTCTTTGACCCCTGTCGGGGTGTGCTCTCCCCCTCAGATAGATCATCCTTCTCATCACCAGATCCCGAATCACCAGGGGCGACATTAAGGTCCCTCAACCTTTTCATCTCCTCCTCCAAACTGAACAGCGAGCTTGGGGAAAGGGTAGAGTTCGAAGAAAAGAAAGAGTCCTGAGATTCTGGGGAGTTAGGTGGTGGTGGTGGTACTGGAATTGTGTTTTGGGTGAGGTTAAAAGCTGGTGTGATAAATAGAGAGGGCGAAGTTGGGCTAAGTGAGAATGGGCTAAGAGTGTTTGGGTTCATTTTGTTTGGGCTTATTTTGCTTGGGCTTGAGGTAGTGGAGTTCACTGAGAGATCTTGGTTATGGGTCAAGTTGAGGGGGATAATTTTCCCCAACTCGTCCCAATCATCAGTTGGCCCAAGATGGGCTTCAAATAGCATGTTTTTAATGACGCTTTGTTGGATAAACAAATTTGGAGACTTCTCAACAATGAAAGCTCACTGTTGAGCCGTGTGCTTAAAGTAAAGTACTACCCCAACTCGTCGGTTCTTGAAGCTTTCTTGAGCCCTTGTCCGAGTCACTCATGGCATAGCATCTAGAGTTCGCGAGGGGCTTGTTTGTAGGGTGGGTAACGGCTTGCGCATCAATGTGTGGGATGATCCTTTGCTCGTGGATGAGGAGAGCAGGTGTGCTACGACAACAAATGACGAAAATCTTTATTTGGCATTAAGTATAAGTATTAGAATAATAAAGTTATCCAAATTTGATAGTGGACTTGAGAGTCACTCCATCCGTAGAACACAAGAATGCAATTTGTGATTAACCCGAATATAATATGTAACACCCTAATAACTCTTTGCCTTTATAAAACCATTTTCCAACTTAAAATAAAGGAATTACTAAAGTATTACTGCCACCGTGATAACGGTTAAGGCTAATACCAGAATTACGCAGCGAAAATATAACTAACATTCAAAACATTTAATAATAGTTAATGACCTCCATACAATTGGAACCATAACAGCCCAAAACCAAATCCGTTAAAAATCCATTAACTAATCAGTTTTAATAGTCTAGACTAATAGAAAATAATAGAGTTAGTATGCAGGAGAAAACATCGCTCAAACAAATCCCATGCTAGATAACTTCTCCCGCAAGTTATCTCTATAAACCTGCTTATTAAAAATCTACTCCCCAACAGCGCAAATGCAATGGTGAATCATCATAGGGTCATTGAGGCGAAGGTCATGACCAAAAAGACATGAAGCAGCTAGAATAAAATCCTAGTATATATTAATATGCTTCACTCACAGCAAAATAATCCACATGCAAAAGCCAATTAATAAACAAATAATCATGAAGGCAAAACTCGACACTTGACACGATTCTTGACTCATAGATTAATTAAGAATAAGTTTCGAACGGGCCTTAAAAGAAAATATTCATTAAAGGAAGGGTGTTGGAACCACCAAAATAAATAATAATAAATATAACCCAATTGTCGGACTATACTGACGGAATTCCAGCGCATAAAAGCAGTAAATGAAATGAAACAACGTCTTGTATCATTAGTAGGAGTACAAGTTTTCCGGCAAGACTCCCCCTATTGTTCATACTCACGGTATATATGTTCCAAGAGTTTTGAAGCGTGTTCTGGTTGCACTTTACGTTTATTAATATTTTATTTTCAAGGTGAACTCAAGACACACAACAAGACATTTAATAAACAGACAACCAAACAATACTCTTTTTTAATCCATTGGAATTTGATTAAGCATTCAAGACTCAAATGATATACTCCCATTGTTCCTTCTCAATATACTATTGAGATTCCATGACATGCCTGTTAACATGGGGGTTGTGCACTAGGCACGGAAAATCCTTAATTCAATTCACATAGACTTCCAAAACATACCCTGCAAACAGGGTAGAATAAATAGTGCAACGAAGCACGAATACTTGGCTCAAAATATGCTAGACATTACGTACGATAGCATCAAAATAATCCCTTGCATGTGAAACAACCCATACATGCATATAATACTTGAACAACATGCTTGACATTAAATTCAACCATCATAGATAATCAAAACATGCTTGAATAAAAACCATAATTCCATAATAATCCAAACATGTTCGTTCACGACATCAAACATGCATCCATAGTAATACAATTCCATGTTCGTTCACAATTACATCAAACATGAATCCATAACCATTCAATTCGCATGAATCAAAATAATAACATATCACATGAATCCTCATGAAAACGGTGGTCACCCTATACATGTACGTACCTTGAATACCTAAGTACAGGGGTCACTTTGTGATTCAAGTCTCTAGATTAGAAATCTCCTCCTATCATTAAAATAATGAAATTCAATTATTATTCTTATTCATTAAATTTCCAGCAACTTTATTAATTAACTCTTAAAACACTTGAATTGATTAGAATTAGCCGTTTATTAATAAAATAATAGCCTCATTTAAATAACTAAAACCCTAGCATAAAATTAATTTATTTTCATGCCAAAAACCATTAGAAATTGACACTTTAGGTCTTTAAAATAGTCTGAAAAATAAAATTGATTATCATAATTCAAATCATCATCTAATTATGCTAATCAATTTGTCATTAGGTTAATATTAAAACCCTAACCCTAAATCACTATTCAAACCAATTTAAATCTTTAAAAATCAACACTTTATTTAATAATTCGAATCTGAAAATTAAAATACTTCAAATCAAAATATCCTTCAATAATCTAAACACATAAATCCTCAAATTTGGTGTTCATGACCAATCCCAACAACATAATCAATCACAATTCAATAATAATAAAAATCCATAATTAAAAACATAATTTGAATAAAATAGGTTAAGAAGAAGAGAATTATACCAGAACGACCTATAGCAGGCACCGTACGATCACGAATTAGTGTGATCGGGCGCAAAAGGAAAAAAATATACGGAGTATGGTGCATGCGGCACAACAGAAATGATGTTGTTGCTTGCTTGTGCTGTGCAGGTGCGCGGGTGCGCGGGCAACAAGAAGCAGCAGGGCACGGCAGCAGCACCGAGGGAGAGAGAGCACGAGTGCTCGGGTGCTTGGCGCGGCCTACGAGGGGAAGCAACGACGAGAGGAGAGGGAGTATGAGTGTGCGAGGCACACGAGCAGGGGCAACGATGGGCGTCGAGTGAAGGGGAGAGCAAGGGCGGGTGTGCTCGGCTGGGCACGACGCAAGGGAGAGAGCAAAGAGAGGAGTGGGATGAGCTGGGTATGAGAGGAGAGAAAAGAGAGAAAATAATATTAAGGGTTTAATGAAGTGGGGATCTAATTGACATACAAGGGGTATTTATAGGCTTCTATAATCTTAGAAGCTAGGATTAGGAAGTTGGGTATAGGGCTTTCATTTAAGGATTGAGTTTGAATTAAGACTTCAAATTGGATTCTTTGATTGGGCTTAATCATGAAAACGAGTTGGACTTTGTAATTAATTCAAACCTTTTAAAATCGAAACCAAAATAATTTCCCAACTTTGAATATTAATTTGTTTCGTAATTAATTAAAAAAATAAATATTCTAATTAGTAAAAATACATTTAAATAATATTTAAATGAGATTTAAATTCTAAAAATCATAAAAATGATTTATAAATATAATAAATTATATTTATACGCAAAAATACGAGGTATAACATGAGATACGTGCTTGAACTTTGACCCCAACCCGAGATCAACTGACCCAAACATGACTCGAACTCGAGACTTATCGGCTTCGGACATGAGATTTACCTGTAGACATGCAGTGCATTGGTCAAAATTATAACCGAATAAGACTTATATCCGAACCAAAATCGACCCAAACCAAATCAAACCTACAAAATTGGTTTAATCTGAACATGAGATTGACCCGATCGAAATTACCCGATCCGAAACCAAATCAAATCTGAAACAATATATGACCCGACTTTATCGAATTTAAAAATATATGAAAACATCCCGGATTGACTCGAATAGAAGCGTTGACCTGATATTATGCAATTTCGACGTGGCCTTAAAAGATATGATACTGATCTGATGACCGGATTCGACGCGCACATGTAGGCATGTAGGATGTAGCCAACCCAAACCAAAACAAAAAAAATCTTAGGTTATGTTCAATTCCCGTATCATTAAGGTTTCGTTTGTTTCCATTTTTTTTATAAAAAAAAAAAAAAAAACTAATTTGTTCGGTAAAACCATTTAAATCGATTTTGGGCTTTTTTGACAAAACATAAATGGAAATGTCCAAACTACTTTAGTTGTTTTAGGAAAATGGTTTTGGTTTTCTCCGTCACCCACATGTTTTCTCTCTCTTAAAGCCCTCTTCTCTGCGGTTATGCCTTTCACTTTCTCCCTCCTCATAGCTCACTTTCTCTCTCCTCCCTAATCTATCTTCCTCTTCTGCATCACTTTATCTCTCATCTTCAAATCACTTTTGCCTCTCACTTTCTCTATCCTCCAAATCTCAAAGATTCTCATTCAAATCTGGGATCGTGTCCTCACATATCGTCATATCAACATTTCAATAATCTATGAAAAGCACAGTTTCCTTCAACGTAGCTCCATAGATCTTGTTCCTCCAACTCTTTGTTGACCAGAGAAATTAATCTTGTTATATTTATGAGAGGTAGATGAATTGAAAACGGGGAGGCTAAAATAAAGATCGACGCCAAGAAAAAAATCCATAGCCAGTATAAAATGATAATGTCAAATTCTATTACGTTTTTCTTAATTGAACACGTAAATATGTATTGTACTCCAGTATAATTGAAATAGGGATGATGAAGATCATCAATCACCAATCGACAAATTTTTTTCCCAATTATTCTTGAAGGAAATAATGCCCTTGGTCCAAGTATGCATTCTATGTTAAGTCTAATAAATGCGGTTCAGTATTAATTAACAAGGTAATAATTCAGTGAGATCAAGTGAGCTGAATGCCTAGCTAGATGCCGCTTCAGTTCAAGTGGAATTAATGATATTAATCCACAGCTTACTCTTGACTGAACCCGTAGGGTCACACAAATAGTACGTAAACGGATCAAGTATTTAATGGCATTAGATACTCCATCTATGGATATTCGGAATCGACGGATCTTGGTTTCAGTGGGAGCTGATATCGTCACAGGCAAGAAATGAATACTCCGGAAACGATGATATTGCCGGAAACGGAAATATGGATCGTATCGGAAATATAAATATTATCCAAGTCGTAGATGTTGCCGGAAACAGAAACATGGTACGTATCGGAAAATATTATCGGAAATGGAAATATTACCAGAATCGGAAATATTGCCGGAAACGGAAATATTGTCAGAATCGGAAATATTATCGGAATCGGAAAATAATTCCGGAAACGGAAATATTAAATATTTGTTCGAAACGGAAATTGATTCCGGAATCGGAAATATTAAATATTGTTCGTATCGGAAATGAATTCCGGAGCCGGGAATTTAATCGGAAGCGTATCGTACGAATTAGCATCGGACGAGGCCTGCCGGACGAAGGCCCAGCACGAAGTCGAGCCATCGCCCAGCAAGCCAAACGCGCGCCACAAGCCCAGCCAAGGCAGCGCCCAGGCCCACCGCAAGGCAGGCCCAGCGCGCGCCAAGGCCGCGGCTGCGTGGGCCTCGCTGCGTGGGCTGCTGCTCGCACGCACGCGCATGGGCGGCCCTCGTGGCTGCCGTGTGTGTGTGTGTTTGTGTTCATGCACGATTCCTAAAGCTATTAGGTTTTGGTATATGATTAAATTCCTATTCCTAAAAGGATAAATTAATTAATTAGAGTTCTTATAGGATTCTAAGTTTAATTAATTCGTATCCTACTAGGATTCCAATTCCCTTTCCATAACTCTATAAATACGTGCCTAGGGTCACATAGTTTTAAGAGATTAATTCAAGTATTCAAAGTGAGTTTTGAGAGAAAAATTCAGTCATATTTCTTACCTAAGAGTGCCGAAAATTCTAGTACCTTGAGGGCGATTCTAGTTGGTCAATCTTAAGGCGGATCCGGACGTGCTGTGGACTATCTACGGAGGGACGACACTTGGAGTCCTAAAGACTTGTTCTTGTTCGGTTCGGGCACAGCTAGGGAAGGCACGCAACAAAGAGTATGCATCTAAACTATGCTATATGATTATGTGTAAATAATATGTATTCCTGGCTAAATGGTTTTTCCGCATGATTTATGAATTGTCATATGTATCATAACCTAACAATTCTTTCCTGCCATATACGTTCACATATTCTGGTTTCTTCTTGTTCCAATTAGCCATTCTTTGATTTAAATATGTTTTGATTACTAGTTTAATTGGATCATGAGGAGATTATAAAAGATTGAATGACAAATTATTGGGGTTTAGAGTAAGGCTGGAATTAATGAGCCGAGTCAAGCTCGAGTTTAGCTAAGCTCGACTCGAACTCGAAAACTTATAGTCAAGCTCGACTCGACTCGAAAACTCGCGAGCTTAAAATTTTCAAACTCAACTCGAACTCGTAAACTAAACTCAAGCTCAAACTCGACTCAAAATCAACTCGAAAACTCAAACTCGAGCTCAAAAACTAAACTCAAGTTCGAACTCGACACGAAATCAGCTTGAAAACTCAAGCTCGAGCCCAAAACCGGACTTGTAAACCCAAAATTGAGCTGAAGCTCGACTCAAATCAAATACGAATCTTATAAAAAATAAGTTTATACCCCAAATCATTATATCCATTAGCCCAAACGAAAGCCCAATGGAAGTGATTTGTACACTTTCACACTCAAAGAGTAGTACTTATAACCCTTTCCTCCTTTCCCCTCTCACTTATTTATCAATGTGGGACAAAGATAATATAACCTTTTTTCTTTCCTCCCCCACTTATTTACCTATGTGGGACAAAATGAATATAATTATTTCCTTCTTTCCTCCCTCATCTATATACCAATGTTGGAGTAACTATAGAAGACTTTTTTACTGCCAAATAGTGTAATTTAGATGGACGATTTGGAACTTTTTTTTTTGTCCTTAATAATTTAGTCATCCATTTTAGTAAGAAAAAAAACAAGTATATTTTTTTAAGGAACAAAAAAACATAAAATGATGAATAAAAATGATAAAATAAAACATTTGTATTTTCATAAAGTTTATATTGTATATATATAATTCGAGCTTCTCGAGTTTTTCGAGTCGAGTATCAAGTTGCTCGACTCGACTCGTTAAATTTTTGAGTCGATCTCGAACTCGAGTCGAGCTGATTCGAGTCGAGTTTTGACCGAGCTTTGACCGAGTCAGGTTCGAGTAACTCGCGAGTTCGGTGAGCTCATAAGCACCCCTAGGCTGGATATAACAACTATGGTGGTACTATTAAACTGACGAGAACAAAGTGGAGGAGGAGTAAGAACATGTTTATCAAACACTGATTTTTGGCGTTCAAGAGATAGTATTGAATAAAATACAATAAAATATTTAGAGAGATGAGAGAGAAAAGAAGAGAGAGTGAAACCATTTTAGAATTGTTGCTCATCAACACCAAATGGAAACCCAATATCATGTATGGAGGACTTGACTTGTGGCTAATGAAGGGACCAAACAATATTTATTTTATTTTTTTAAAATGCGAAGTGACATTTTATATATGGCGTTTTAATTGCAAAGTGACATTTTAGAGATGGTGTATGATAAATGTTGTCAAATATTGTTGGTGTTAGGTTTGTGATATGTTCATATTTTATAGTGTTTTTACCCCCGTCCCTTAGTACTTTTTGATCTCAAATGAGCTATTCGGAGCGATTTTTAGTACTAATGTGCTCCTTGTAGTGTGTTTGTAGTTTCGGGTTCATCATTGTAGAAATTAACATATTTTTGTGCATTTCCTACTCATTTGAATCAATACAAGAGATTATGTACTTTCGAGAGCACATGTTAGGTTATGATACATATGAAAAAACATAAATCATGCGGAAAACCTTAATGCCAAGAAACATATTATTTACACATAATTTAGGTGCATACACTTTGTAGCGTGCCCTCCCTAGCTGCGCCCGAACCGAACAAGAACAAGTCTTTAGGACTCCAAGTGTCGTCCCTCCGTAGATAGTCCACAGAACGTCCGGATCCGCCTTAAGATTGACCAACTAGAATCGCCCTTAAGGTAGTATAATTTTCGGCTATTATGGGCAAGAATGTGACTGATTTTTCTACTCAAAAATCACTGCTTTTATTGTATGAATACTTGTTAAAAAACTCGTGTATAAATTTATGACCCTATGCATATATTTATAGAACCATGGAAAAGGATTTCCAATCCTGTTAGAATACTAATTAATTAATTAGAATCCTTTTAGAACTCTAAATAATTAAATTAATCTTTTAGGATTAAGATTTAATCAATGCACGAATTCCGATAGCTTTAGGATTCGTATAGCACGCACACGAGCACCGCACGAGCACCGCACACCCATGCGCATGCCTCGCGGCTCACGCTGAGCGCACGACGCCTTGGCCCATGCTTGCAGCCCATTCGTTTGATCTGTGTGCACGCGCCAAGCCTTGGCTGGGCCTGGCCTTGCGTTGGGCCTGGTCGAGGCCTTGGCGTGTTTGCTTGATGCGTGTGGCTTGCTGGGCGACGGCCTGGCTTCGTGTTGGGCCTTCGTCTAGCAAGCCTCGTCCGATGCTAATTCGTACGATACGCTTCCGATTAAATTCCCGATTCCGGAATTCATTTCCGATACGAACAATATTTAACATTTCCGATTCCGGAATTAATTTCCGTTTCGAACAAATATTTAATATTTCCGTTTCCGGAATTATTTTCCGATTCCGATAATATTTCCGATTCTGACAATATTTCCGTTTTCGGCAATATTTCTGATTCCGATAATATTTCCATTTCCGATAATATTTTCCGATATGTACCATGTTTTCGTTTCCGGAAACATCTACGACTTGGATAATATTTATATTTCCAATACGATCCATATTTCCGTTTCCGGCAATATCATCGTTTCCGGAGTATTCATTTACTTGCCTTTGACGATCTCAGCTCCCACTGAAACCAAGATCCGCCGATTCCGAATATCCATAGATGGAGTATTTAATGCCATTAAATACTTGATCCGTTTACGTACTATTTGTGTAACCCTACGGGTTCAGTCAAGAGTAAGTTGTGGATTAATATCATTAATTCCACTTGAACTGAAGCGGCCTCTAGCTAGCCATTCAGCTCACTTGATCTCACTGAATTATTAACTTGTTAATTAATACTGAACCGCATTTATTAGACTTAACATTAAATGCATACTTGGACCAAGGGCATTATTTCCTTCAGCACAAACATTAAGTTGGAAGAGTTTTGAACCAAAGCGAATAACGAAAGAAGTAGAAAAATGACTGTAGTCCACTATTTTAATCATAACTCTAGTTCTACAACTTTAAATAAAGTAATTCAAATTGGGTTGGATCCTAGACTTCAATAGCTTTCCAACGAGTGGTCACTCGCCTAATTTCAACAAATAACTAAGGAGATATGGCGTTTTGAAGATAGAGGATCGTGCAGTTTATACGCGCGCCCGATCAGGCGGATGGGCGCCCGATCTGGATCGGGCGGTCATTCTGGGCGGTGTTCTGGACATTTGGCAACCGCCCGATCGGGCGGAATTTCGCCCGATCGGGCCGACTATCGAGCAGAATGCCCGATCGGGCAGCCTTTCGCCCGATCGGGCGACGCCAACCCCTGATGCTTTTTCGCGTTTTTTTATTTATGGTTTTGGGCTTTATTTTGGGCGAACTATAAATACTAGCCCCTTTTATTTTTAGTGGCACCTTTTATTTCTAGTATTGAACCTTAGTTTATTTTCCTTGAGCTTTAGTTTTCTCTCAAAATTTATGCAACCACTTAGTTTAACTCTCAACAAAAATCGAAGCTTTCATTTTCCATTGTTCTTGAATTAGGTATTGCTCTTATTTTTATTCAATTGTATTGCTTTAATAATGTTTTCAATTATGATTATCAATTTGTTTATTGTTAATATGCTTGAGTAGTCTAATTTCTAGGGTTGGGAATCCATGAATAATATGAAGGGATGATTGAATGATTTTGATTGTTGGCATTATAATTGATTCCTATTGATTGGTTTAATTCACTATGCAATTAGATTTGCGCAGATTTAATTGTAATAGTCATGCATTATCAAGTTAAGATTCGAGAGATGCAATTTGATGTTTAGGCTTGTGTCAATAAGTGGAATTAGAGTTAATACGTAGCGAGAGCCCGTTAATTCTAAGTCTATGATTAGTATCGATTCGAGAGAGCATGCTAGTCTAATTAATTATTTTGTTGAATATCGTGATTGTTTATCGTCCTGGATTGTTATTTGTTGGTGAACCTATTCCCTAGATTCTTTAATATCTTGATTCTTAATTGTTTAATTATCGTCGTAGTCTTAGCAAACCATCAACCAAACTCTTGTTCCCAATAGTCTAGACTAATTGATTAATAGTAGAAAGAACGCATGTTTCCCTGTGGATTCGATCCTGACTTCCCTTGCTACCTAGCTAGTGGACTTAGGTTTATTTTTGATAAGGTGATACGACTTTAGCTTGTCAAATTTTGGCGTCGTTGCCGGGGAAACGGTTTAATTTTCTGCTATTAATTTTATGATCTAGATTTTTTTCTTGAGTCTCATAGAACTTCCAGTTCTTTGAGACCATGTATATATTTTATTTTCTTTAGTTTATTATTTTTATTTTATTTTTTAACTTTTTTTTTCCCTGAAGAAAAGGATTATTATTCTTTCCCTCAATTCGTAAATGAGCCTTTTTGGGTGTATTTTGATAGGCTTAATGATTTTATTGGTTACCACAATCTTAATCTTTGGGATTCTTGTGGTTTTGCTTATGGTGGTTTAAATGAGTATACAAGGAATGTGATAGAAAGTAGATTTAATGGTGATTTTCGAGCCTTGTCTTTGGATGATATGTGGGATTACTATATGTGGTTTGCAAGGGATTTGTATGAGCGTGAAATGACCATTCATGTTACATGTGCTAATCCAAATTATGAGCATAATCTACATGGTTCTACCCCCTCTCCCTTGAATGCGTGTTATAATGAGGTGCATTCTAATGTTTATGATAATCATGTCTATTCTAAGGACTTATCTAACCCTTGCATGGATATCAATGTTTTGCCTCATGATTCCACGGTTGCTTCTCCCGTGTATTATTGTGAACCCTTCCCCAATCCTGTTCAACCCGAATCAGAGAGCAGAGATAACTTCTTAGAGGAATTAAGAAGATTAAACTCTGAGATTGAGATTCAGTGTACTAGATCTCAAGAGGCTACTAATGAGATTATTAAAGCTAGTAAGGATACTCTTGAGAGATTTAGAAAAGTTCAAGAAATTATTGAAAATAATGATTCGAGTTGTGTTGGGGATGGGGGTCAACTAAGTGAACCCATAGGCAACCAAGAGTGGGAGGAACTTATAACAGAGGTTGAGGATGAGTTGGAGGATGATGATGTGACTGTTGGATCAATGGATGAAGGATCTGTTGAAACTGAAAAGTCATATGTTATAGAGCAAGTCCATGAGGAAGTTGAAGTTAATAAAACCCTTGTTGTTGTGTCAACCCCTACCCCTCATATTCCAAGTCCAAGAAGGGTTATTCTTAGCCCCGTTTACACCGTCTCACTCCCCTTCTCTTTCCCCATAAAACCTTTGCTTGAGGATCTTCCTCCTCCCCACGAAAATCAAAAGCCCAATGACCCAATAGAGTATGTTCCTCTTTGTGAATCTTTTGCAGGTACTTACAGTACTTACAAAGAAGAGGTGGATGCTTTGCAGAGAGCTCTATATGGTGAAGAGCCTGTCCACCACGAATTCCAAGACATAGAGAGAGCTATTTCATTGATCATTGAGGTTGAAGAATCAATAGTCCGCAAAAATAACTTCCATAAGGAGAGTATGCCTACTTTCTCTTTTCCTTCCTTTTCTTATTCTTCTTTTATTATTGTTTTTTCTTTTTGTTCTTCTTCCTTTAGGCATCCTACTCCTTACTGGCATAGAGCTCATTCGGACTTTATGCAAATGTTGCTGTTGATTATCGTGCATGTCTTGTTGCACGAAAGATGTGCGAGTGCGCATGACAAGCTTCTACGCTCGTTGGCTGGTTATTTACTAACCAATCGCTTTGCGGGAGGCACATAAGAGTTGGAACCGGAGGGTTTCAATGAAGATTAAGACCCTCGATCTCCACTCCTTCAAGCACTGAGGTGAAGGAAATAATGCCCTTGGTCCAAGTATGCATTCTATGATAAGTCTAATAAATGCGGTTCAGTATTAATTAACAAGTTAATAATTCAGTGAGATCAAGTGAGCTGAATGCCTAGCTAGAGGCCGCTTCAGTTCAAGTGGAATTAATGATATTAATCCACAGCTTACTCTTGACTGAACCCGTAGGGTCACACAAATAGTACGTAAACGGATCAAGTATTTAATGGCATTAAATACTCCATCCATGGATATTCGGAATCGACGGATCTTGGTTTCAGTGGGAGCTGAGATCGTCACAGGCAAGAAATGAATACTCCGGAAACGATGATATTGCCGGAAACGGAAATATGGATCGTATCGGAAATATAAATATTATCCAAGTCGTAGATGTTGCCGAAAACGGAAACATGGTACGTATCGGAAAATATTATTGGAAATGAAAATAATACCAGAATCGGAAATATTGCCGGAAACGGAAATATTGTCAGAATCGGAAATATTATCGGAATCGGAAAATAATTGCGGAAACGGAAATATTCAATATTTGTTCGAAACGGAAATTGATTCCGGAATCGGAAATATTAAATATTGTTCGTATCGGAAATGAATTCCGGAATCGGAAATTTAATCGGAAGCGTATCGTACGAATAAGCATCGGACGAGGCCTGCCGGACGAGGGCCCAGCACGAAGCCAGGCCATCGCCCAGCAAGCCAAGCGCGCCACACGAACAGCCAAGGCCACGCTAGGCCCAGCGCAAGGCCAGGCCCAGCAGGCCGTGGCAGCGCGCACAGCGCGCGCAGCAAGCGCAGGAGCTACGTGGGCTTGTAGCTCGCGTAGGCCTCGCTGCGTGGGCTGCTGCTCGCACGCACGCGCATGGGCGGCCCATCGTGGCTGCCGTGTGTGTGTGCGTAAGTGTTTGTGTTCATGCACGATTCCTAAAACATGCAGAGTTCGGTTAATGATTAAATTCCTAATTCTATTTGATAAATTAATTAATTAGAGTTCTTGTAGGATTCTAGGTTTAATTAATTTGTATCTGAATAGGATTCCAATTCCCTTTCCATACCCCTATAAATATGTGGCCTGGGTTCACAATTTATAACGAGTTTAAAAGTATTCAAAGTGAGTTTTTGAGAGAAAAATTCAATCACACATCTTGCTCAAAAGTGCCGAAAATTCTAGTACCTTGAGGGCGATTCTAGTTGGTCAATCTTAAGGCGGATCCGGACGTGCTGTGGACTATCTACGGAGGGACGACACTTGGAGTCCTAAAGACTTGTTCTTGTTCGGTTCGGGCGCAGCTAGGGAAGGCACGCAAACAAAGAGTATGCATCTAAATTATGCTATATTATTATGTGTAAATAATATGTAATCCTGGGTTAATGGTTGTTTCCGCATGATTTATGTAATATCATATGTATCATAACCTAACAGTGGTATCAGAGCCCCTTATTATTTTCATAATCTAAATTGCATGAACATGGTTAAATATTACAAATTTGCAAGAATTAAAAGGGGTGATTAATTTTCGTAATTGTTAATTAATTGCAAATTGCGTTTATTTAATTATACGTACGCAGTTTTTCGGCAGTTTCTTCGTTACTCATCCAAATCGAGTGATTTTTGTGTCAATTCCGCATGTAAAAGGCATTCTAAAATTTTGACAAAAATAGTGTTTTTCTTCCGAACCCAGAATTCTCAAATTCGAAGCCTAACTATGACTTTTCGAAGGTTTTAGTTTTTCGAATGCAAAATTTCGTAAATTTAAGATGTTAAATTAAATATTTGCGATTCTTGTTGATAAATCTTGAATTTTTGATTGACCTACAGTATATGTTTAACAAGTTTGAATGCCTATCCTTGTTAATTATGCAATCTAATTTGTAATTATGATTAATTTGTTGAAAATTAGAATAATTTAGAATTAATTTGATTTTCATAATTAATTATAATTTAATTAGAAACCTATGATTAAAAACCACCATAAAAATTGTAAATTTATGATAAATTTTAAATTTTTATGACCTAGACTTGAATCCATGTAAATCGGAAATCAATTGAATAATAAATTTTCGATTTTTCGCCCTAAAATTATGAAATTAATATTATTTATTAATTTGTCATTAATTTTAATATAAATTTTAAATTTTTATGCGATTCGTTCATATAACTTGCACGCACAAAGCAATGGACGCTTCGTGTTACCCTTAAGGGGTGTTGTATAGTGCGGGCATGCGACGACGAGCAAGGGAACTCGTCGCCCGTGCGGCACGAATGCAATGAGCAAGGGCGTAGTGCACGAGCACAAGGCAGCAGCCCTGCCTTGTGTCGTGGGCCACGAGCTATGAACAAATGGGCATGGGCGAAAGGCAAGCCAAGGCAGTCGCGTGTGGGCAGCAAGCGAGCTGCGCCACAACGCGCACTGCCTCGCGCAAGAGCGCGCAGCCTCGCGCGCAGCGAGCGCAAGCTCGCGTGCCACGAGCGCTGCGCCCAGCGTTGCTCGCGCGCACAGCGAGCGATGTCGCGCGCCCAGCGAGCGATGTCGCGCGCCCAGCGAGCAATGGCTCGCGCGCTCAGCGAGCTATGGAGCGCGCGCAGCGAGAGCTGGCGAGCGCGCACTGCGAGCGATGGCTCGCGTGCGACGAGCGCTGGCGCGCGCGCAGCACCACAGCGTGCGATGGCTTGCGATTGGTAGAGCAGCAGCTATGCGACGATCGCATGGGCTGCGCGCATATGGCCAGCAATGGCTGTATGCGTGCGGCCCATGGGCGTGCAATGCGTAGGGTGTTTGTGTTACGATTAGATCGTTTTGAATGTTTAATTTGAAAATTTCAGTTCACGTAATTTTAATTAATTTTAAAATTAATAATTTAAATTATTTTCTTGGATTTTAATTTTGAATATTGTAATTATAATAAATATTATTTATTCTAATTATTTTACTAAAATTAAAATCATGAATTAATTTAAATATCAACTGAAATTAAATTAAACTTTTTGGATTCAATCATATATTTATATGAGCTTTAAATTTTAATTAAATTTGTATGTTTCCGGTTAGACTAGAAATACATTTTTATGTTTAAAATTAGTAAAGCATATGAATTTATTGGTTTAAGTGGGAGCGCTTTTTAGTCATAAACTCTTGATTAGGTCTACAAATCCTTAAGGTTAAAACAACTTGATTAGAATTAATAAGGACTGAATAATTGGTAGATTATTGGTGCCCTTGATTAATTGCTGCAAATGTTTACGTGATGCATAATGTGTTTTACTAACCAGCTATGTGGGCCATTCATGATAATGAATGGGTGAATGGTATATATTGTATATGTACTGTTTTGCAGGTTATGAAGTGACTAGTATGGCCCAAATAGGATAGAAAATATGGTCTGCGTACCATTAATTTGAATGTAATTGGTCTAAAGTACCAAAGTTATTTTTCAATTCAAATATGGTCTGCGAACCATCAAATAGTTGTAATTAGTTATAGCTTATCCTATTTGAAGAAAATGGTGCCTCCCACGGAGATTTTCAAGACGGACTTTGAAGTCAAAGCTTCAAGATGAAGTCGGGCCATACTAGATCACATTTTATCTTATGCATGTTTTAAGTTATTTATTGCTTTTAAATATGTCTTAAAATGCATGAGATCAAAAGCTTGATTATGTTGCATGATTAAGGATTTTAGTTCACTTAAAATCTAACCAACATAGTAAGAACCTTAAGTTCCAAACTTAAAAATTGAGTTATAAGGTGCCATGCCAAAATATACACTTGCTTGAATATCCTTTACATCAATCTAGTAATAGTTTTCGCTCAGCGAGGTGTTACTTATTGGTCCTAAAGGGGCAAGGTACACAAATAATTGTGAGTACATGTTAGTTTTGGTGAAACTCAACGATATAAGTAAGGAGTCCTTTTATGTCGTGGCAAAATCGATAGGTTTACCTAATAAGTTCTTAGACGTACCTATCAACCAAGAATAGTTTCTAGACTATTAGCAAAAGGCTTTTGCTTACCTAAGATGTTCTAGGATTAAGTCGACAAACTGTGCTTAGTTCTTCAATGATTTTAGGATCTTGGAATCATTTTATTCACACCTGCCGGAACACATAACTTGAATAAAATGCTTAATAAACATTGAATTATGCATGTATGCTAGAATTTAAGTTTATTAAGAGAAACTGTGAATGGTTATTTATTTGTTTATTATTTTCAATTGTAGTTTTTAATATGGCAAACAACAATTCATTCAACATTCGATCAATTCTCGAAAAGGAGAAGTTGAACGGGAAAAACTTCCTTGACTGGCAAAGGAACTTGCAAATAGTTCTTATGCAGGAAGAAAAGGAGTATGTCCTAGATGAGGCGATGCCCGAAGCCGCAGGCGACGGGGTCACTCAGGCAGCCCTCAATCGTTGGATTGATGCCAACAAGGATGTGAAATGTCTAATGCTCGCCACCATGAGTGCGGATCTACAGAAAACGTTCATCAACTCAGATGCTTTCACAATCATCAGTGAGTTGAAGAACATGTTCCAAGATCTGGCTCGAGTCGAAAGATTCGAGACTCATAGGCAAATTCTTGAGACCAAGCTTAAGAAATGCGAGCCCGTAAGTCCACATGTTCTCAAAATGATTGGACTCATTGAGAATATGAGTCGGCTGGATCAGCAATTTTCTCAGGAAATGGCTATAGACACCATCCTCCATTCTCTTCATAGCGGGTATGATCAGTTCAAACTGAACTACAGTATGAATAGTCTGGACAAAACGCTCACTGAGCTTCACGGTATGCTGAAGACCGCTGAAAAGACGCTCAAAAGTGATAAGCAGGATGTGCTTATGGTGCGTGGGGGCAAGTTCAAGAAATCTGGAGAGAAGAGGAATGCTAAGAAAGGTGGCAACAAGGCCAGCCCAACTAAGCAAACTGGCGCCAAATCTGTAAAGAGGAAGGTCAGTCAACCCACTTCTGAATCCGAATGCTTCTACTGCAAGAAGAAGGGGCATTGGAAGAGAGATTGCTTGAAGCTAAAGGAAGATCAGAAGAACGGAACAGTCGTTCCATCTTCAGGTATTTTCGTTATAGACTGTATACTTGCTAATTCAACTTCTTGGGTATTAGATACAGGTTGTGGCTCACACTTATGTTCCAATCCACAGGGACTAAGAAGAAGTAGAAAGTTAAGCAAGGGTGAAGTCGACCTACGAGTGGGAAATGGAGCACGGATTGCTGCATTAGCTGTAGGAACTTACTTTTTGTCGTTGCCATCCGGGCTAGTTTTGGAACTGGAAGAATGTTTCCATGTTCCAAGTCTTACTAAAAACATCATTTCAGTTTCTTGCTTAGATACTAAGGGATTTTCCTTTTTAATAAAAGACAATAGTTGTTCGTTTTATTTCAAAGAGATGTTTTATGGATCTGCTAGATTAGTCAATGGACTTTATTTATTAGATCACGACAAACAAGTATATAACATAAATACCAAAAAGGCCAAAAAGGATGATTCAGATCTCACCTATCTGTGGCATTGTCGATTAGGCCATATAAACTTGAAACGCTTAGAAAGACTTCAAAAGGAAGGAATCCTAGAACCATTTGACTTAGAGGATTATGGTAAATGCGAATCATGTTTACTTGGCAAAATGACAAAGCAACCTTTCTCTAAAGTTGGAGAAAGAGCAAATGAACTATTGGGTTTAATCCATACAGATGTATGTGGACCAATGAGTACAAATGCTAGAGGTGGTTTCAGCTACTTTATCACTTTCACTGATGACTTCAGTAGGTATGGTTATGTCTACCTAATGAAGCATAAATCTGAATCCTTTGACAAATTCAAGGAATTTCAGAGTGAAGTAGAGAATCAATTAGGCAAGAAGATTAAGGCACTGCGGTCTGATAGAGGCGGTGAATATCTGAGCTATGAATTTGATGACCATCTGAAAGAATGTGGAATTCTATCAGAATTGACTCCTCCTGGAACACCACAATGGAACGGTGTGTCAGAACGGAGGAACAGAACCTTGCTAGACATGGTCAGGTCAATGATGGGTCAGGCCGAACTTCCATTAGAATTTTGGGGACATGCACTAAATACAGCTGCACTCACTATAAATAGAGCTCCGTCTAAAGCTGTCGAAAAGACTCCATACGAATTATGGTTTGGAAAGCCTCCAAATGTGTCTTTTCTTAAGATTTGGGGATGTGAAGTATACGTCAAACGATTAATTTCAGACAAACTTCATCCAAAATCTGACAAATGTATCCTTGTGGGCTATCCAAAGGAAACAAAGGGGTATTACTTCTACAATACATCTGAGAACAAGGTATTTGTTGCTCGAGATGGTGTCTTTTTGGAGAAAGATCACATTTCCAAAATAACAAGTGGGAGAAAAGTAGACCTCGAAGAAATTCGAGTCGAACAACAAACTCTAGAGAATGCTCAAGATGACATTCAGGATGAAACTCAGAGATCTTTAGAAGAATCAGGTGAGAATCATGGTCAATCTAGAAATGTTACCCCGCGTAGATCGCAAAGATATAGATCTCAACCGGAAAGGTACTTAGGTATTTTAACGAACGAGAGCTATGACGTTCTATTACTTGAAAGTAATGAACCTGCGACTTACAAACAAGCTATGACGAGCCCTAGCTCCAAGCAGTGGCAAGAAGCCATGCAATCTGAATTAGACTCCATGTCTGAAAACCAAGTATGGGATTTGGTCGATTTGCCAGATGGCTACCAAGCCATTGGAAGCAAATGGGTTTTCAAACTGAAAAAGGACAAGGATGGGAAACTTGAAGTTTTCAAAGCTAGATTGGTTGCAAAAGGTTACAGGCAAGTCCACGGTGTGGATTACGATGAAACCTTTTCACCAGTTGCAATGCTAAAGTCTATTCGGATAATGTTAGCAATCGCTGCATATTACGATTACGAAATATGGCAGATGGATGTCAAAACTGCTTTCTTAAACGGCGTTTTAACAGAAACTGTGTTTATGACACAGCCTGAAGGTTTTGAGGATCCAAAGAATGCTAAAAAGGTATGCAAGCTAAAGAAATCAATCTACGGATTGAAGCAGGCATCCAGGAGCTGGAATATACGTTTTGATGAAGCAGTCAGTGACTTTGGTTTCATCAAAAACGCAGACGAATCTTGTGTATACAAGAAGGTCAGTGGGAGCAAAATTGCTTTCCTAGTATTATATGTCGACGACATATTACTTATCGGAAATGACATTCCTATGTTGAACTCTGTCAAGATTTGGCTTGGGAAATGTTTTTCGATGAAGGATCTAGGAGAAGCACAGTACATATTGGGCATCAAGATTTACAGAGATAGATCTAAAAGGATGATTGGACTTAGTCAAAGCACTTATATCAATAAGGTGCTTGATAGGTTCAAGATGGCGGACTCCAAGCGAGGCTACCTACCCATGTCTCATGGAATGACTCTAAGCAAGACTCAGTGCCCAAAAACACTTGATGAGCGTAGACGAATGAATGGGATTCCATATGCATCATTGATTGGTTCAATAATGTATGCTATGATATGTACACGCCCGGATGTTGCGTACGCACTCAGTGCTACGAGCAGATACCAGTCAGACCCAGGAGAGGCGCATTGGACTGCTGCCAAGAATATTCTGAAGTACCTGAAAAGGCACAAAGATGACTTCCTGGTCTATGGTGGAGATGATGAATTAATTGTTAAAGGCTATACGGACGCAAGTTTCCAAACCGACAAAGATGATTTCAGATCACAGTCTGGGTTTGTCTTCTGCCTCAACGGAGGAGCAGTAAGCTGGAAAAGTGCTAAGCAAAGCACCATTGCGGATTCTACAACTGAAGCGGAGTACATTGCTGCACATGAAGCAGCAAAGGAAGCTATATGGCTAAGGAAGTTCATAGGTGAACTTGGTGTAGTCCCCTCCATTAAAGGACCAATAGCCCTGTATTGTGACAATAACGGAGCTATTGCACAGGCAAAAGAGCCTAGACACCACCAAAGAGTCAAGCATGTACTTCGTAGATTTCACCTTCTACGAGAGTTCGTTGAAAGAAAAGAAGTCGAGATAAGCAAAATTGGAACTGATGACAACATATCAGATCCATTAACTAAACCTCTGCCGCAAGCGAAGCACAACTCGCACACTGCAGCTATGGGAATCAAGCATATTGGAGAATGGCTTTGATGTCTCTATTTAATGTTTTAAAGTTTTAGAGTTTAAATCTTTGTAAAACATTATTGGTTAATCATTCACAATAAATGAAAAGAATTCATTTTTCCCATTTAATTTGTGGTTTATTAAATGATGAGTCCCTTCAATTTGACGATATATTCAAGATAGACTGTCAGGACCAGTCCTGTGACTAAGAAATATCTATCAAGTGAACTTGAATGTCAAAAGTTGAAAATGGTCCCTAATCGGAGTTTTCTATAAAATTGGACGCATAGAAAACGTTAGACGATTAGAATGCAAGATGACTAGTAGTTCTGTTTCTTGAACTATGTGGACATGGCAATGTCATAATCATTTGCATAGATACTTACTTTGGGAAGACTAGTATCGGACAAGACCTATGAAACTTTACTGTAAGAGATGAAAATCTGTCATAAGTAAATTTCATTAAATTATTAGACACTAAATCCTCAATACCTGAGTGATTTGAGATTACTTGTTTGAGAACTGGTTGCTTTGACGTTGACCAACCGTCGCACCGTAAAAGGAGGCTATAAAGGCAACGCTCAGGTAATCACCTATCAAACGAAGTCTAATCTCAAGATCGCAAGATTGGGATTGTCCTCCCATAAATCGGGATGAGATGCTTAAAAGTTGTACAAGGCCACTCGGAGAGCTAGAAACTGTGAAATGCATGGCCGTGCTCGGATGAATCATAGGCTATGATTATCTGTTTATTTGATCAGTTGAACTCTGAAACCGAGGAACACCTCTTGACATAATAAGGATGACAACTCTTACCTTATGTTCAAGAGCAAGCATCGAGTGACAAAGGAATTAGGAAATGCACACTTGTCCCTAAGGACAAGTGGGAGACTGAAGGAAATAATGCCCTTGGTCCAAGTATGCATTCTATGATAAGTCTAATAAATGCGGTTCAGTATTAATTAACAAGTTAATAATTCAGTGAGATCAAGTGAGCTGAATGCCTAGCTAGAGGCCGCTTCAGTTCAAGTGGAATTAATGATATTAATCCACAGCTTACTCTTGACTGAACCCGTAGGGTCACACAAATAGTACGTAAACGGATCAAGTATTTAATGGCATTAAATACTCCATCTATGGATATTCGGAATCGACGGATCTTGGTTTCAGTGGGAGCTGAGATCGTCACAGGCAAGAAATGAATACTCCGGAAACGATGATATTGCCGAAAACGGAAATATGGATCGTATCGGAAATATAAATATTATCCAAGTCGTAGATGTTGCCGGAAACGGAAACATGGTACGTATCGGAAAATATTATTGGAAATGGAAATATTACCAGAATCGGAAATATTGCCGGAAACGGAAATATTGTCAGAATCGGAAATATTATCGGAATCGGAATATAATTCCGGAAACGGAAATATTCAATATTTGTTCGAAACGGAAATTGATTCCGGAATCGGAAATATTAAATATTGTTCGTATCGGAAATGAATTCCGGAATCGGAAATTTAATCGGAAGCGTATCGTACGAATAAGCATCGGACGAGGCCTGCCGGACGAGGGCCCAGCACGAAGCCAGGCCATCGCCCAGCAAGCCAAGCGCGCCACACGAACAGCCAAGGCCACGCCAGGCCCAGCGCAAGGCCAGGCCCAGCAGGCCGTGGCAGCGCGCACAGCGCGCGCAGCGCGCGCAGGAGCTACGTGGGCTTGTAGCTCGCGTAGGCCTCGCTGCGTGGGCTGCTGCTCGCACGCACGCGCATGGGCGGCCCATCGTGGCTGCCGTGTGTGTGTGCGTAAGTGTTTGTGTTCATGCACGATTCCTAAAACATGCAGAGTTCGGTTAATGATTAAATTCCTAATTCTATTTGATAAATTAATTAATTAGAGTTCTTGTAGGATTCTAGGTTTAATTAATTTGTATCTGAATAGGATTCCAATTCCCTTTCCATACCCCTATAAATATGTGGCCTGGGTTCACAATTTATAACGAGTTTAAAAGTATTCAAAGTGAGTTTTTGAGAGAAAAATTCAATCACACATCTTGCTCAAAAGTGCCGAAAATTCTAGTACCTTGAGGGCGATTCTAGTTGGTCAATCTTAAGGCGGATCCGGACGTGCTGTGGACTATCTACGGAGGGACGACACTTGGAGTCCTAAAGACTTGTTCTTGTTCGGTTCGGGCGCAGCTAGGGAAGGCACGCAACAAAGAGTATGCATCTAAATTATGCTATATGATTATGTGTAAATAATATGTAATCCTGGGTTAATGGTTGTTTCCGCATGATTTATGTAATATCATATGTATCATAACCTAACATGAGGACATTGCTGATTTTGGCTTGGGGGAGGTATGTGTTATTGCTTTCTAGAGTAGTTTATCGCTTTTGAAAAAAAAATAAAAAAAATACGTTCCGATAAAATACAAAATCATGCTTCCCTGTGCCCCTTGATTGAAAATTGTTTTGATTCTTGGTTTTTGATGACGAGCAATGTTGATATGTTAGCCATGATTTGATATTTGATTACTTTGATGCCTTGATATGAGTCAACTTTGACCAACTATTTGTGGACTTGGTGCTTGGCTAGTTGATTTGTTTAGGAATGTGTGATAGCTTCCTAGTGTGTCATTGATTTTGAGTATTGATTTGGAACTGTTAGTAATGTTTTATGACTCATATACATGCACATTGAGGAGGACGAAGGCATTTTTCTATTTAGGTAGCCTTCAGATGAAATTAGATACATTTGTTCCCTCTTTTCTGCCCATGTTGTTGCTTGAGCCCCTTTATTCGGTGACTAGCCATATGACAAGCCCATGAAAGCCCCATTGGTTACTAGTCCCAAGCCTAGCTTGGGGGAGCTAATAGTAGTGAGGCGAGGGAGTTGTAGTGTGCTACATTTTGAGCACAAAGTGAGTATTGAAAATGGGAGTTCTTCTTATCATGTTTATTGTTTGAAAAGGAAAAAAATAATGAAGAGTGAAAGTGATGAGAAGAATAGAAAATGTGAAGGCTTCCAAAAGAAAAAAAAAAAGGAGATCGAGCAAAAAAGAGAAAAAATTCATTACTCTCAGAAAAATTCAAAGCATTGTTTCACTCAAGTATTGTAATTTCTTATCTTTATGAGTGATTGATTTTAATTGTGAAAGAAAGGCAAGAAAGTATAGTGTGGTTTGTTTGTTGTTTCATCATGTGTTGAGTGGGAGAGTTGTGGTCATCATTTGTTGTTGATCATGGTTTTGCTAGGATTTATGCTCCCCAAAGCCAAGGCTTTAACCTCACATTTTACCCAAATTTACCGCACCCTTACCTAAGCCTATCATTACAAGCTTTGAAGACCTTCCGACCTTTGTGCATAGAGTCATATTAATGTGAAAGTAGTTGTTTACCAATGCAAGTTATGACATGACACATTCCTGTTAGGTTATGATACATATGACAATTCATAAATCATGCGGAAAAACCATAAAGCCAGGAAAACATATTATTTACACATAATCATTTAGCATAGTTTAGATGCATACACTTTGTTGCGTGCCTTCCCTAGCTGCGCCCGAACCGAACAAGAACAAGTCTTTAGGACTCCAAGTGTCGTCCCTCCGTAGATAGTCCACAGCACGTCCGGATCCGCCTTAAGATTGACCAACTAGAATCGCCCTTAAGATACTACTTATTTTCGGCTAAATGGGCAAGAGTTATGGCTGATTTTTCTGCTTAAAAATCCTAGCTTTGAATACTTGAAAACTTATGTATAAATAATGATCCTAGGCCCTTATTTATAGAGGTATGGAAAAGGAATTGGAATCCTATTAGGATACTAATTTATTTAATTAGAATCCTGCTAGGACTCTATTTAAATAAACTTTATCTAATAGGTTTAGGATTTAATCTTTTATCGAATCCCGATAGCTTTAGGATTCGCACACGAGCATCGCACGAGCACCGTACACCCGCGCAGGCCTTGCGGCCCACGCTAAGCGCACAGCGCTCGGCCTATGCTACTGTCCGCGCGCGCCCATGGCTTCGGCTGGGCCTGGCTTGCGCTGGGCCTGGTCGAGGCTTTGGCGTGTGTTGGTGATGCGTGTGGCTTGCTGGGCGATGGCCTGGCTTCGTGCTGGGCCTTCGTCTAGCGAGCCTCGTCCGATGCTAATTCGTACGATACGCTTTCGATTAAATTCCCGATTCCGGAATTTATTTCCGATACGAACAATATTTAATATTTCCGATTCCGGAATTAATTTCCGTTTCGAACAAATATTTAATATTTCCGTTTCCGGAATTATTTTCCGATTCCGATAATATTTCCGTTTCTGACAATATTTCCGTTTCCGGCAATATTTCCGATTCCGGCAATATTTCCATTTCCGATAATATTTTCCGATACGTACCATGTTTCCGTTTCCGGCAACATCTACGACTTGGATAATATTTATATTTCCGATACGATCCATATTTCCGTTTCCGGCAATATCATCGTTTCCGGAGTATTCATTTCTTGCCTGTGACGATCTCAGCTCCCACTGAAACCAAGATCCGTCGATTCCGAATATCCATAGATGGAGTATTTAATGCCATTAAATACTTGATCCGTTTACGTACTATTTGTGTGACCCTACGGGTTCAGTCAAGAGTAAGCTGTGGATTAATATCATTAATTCCACTTGAACTGAAGCGGCCTCTAGCTAGGCATTCAGCTCACTTGATCTCACTGAATTATTAACTTGTTAATTAATACTGAACCGCATTTATTAGACTTAACATTGAATGCATACTTGGACCAAGGGCATTATTTCCTTCAGTCTCCCACTTGTCCTTAGGGACAAGTGTGCATTTCCTAATTCCTTTGTCGCTCGATGCTTGCTCTTGAACATAAGGTAAGAGTTGTCATCCTTATTATGTCCAGAGGTGTTCCTCGGTTTCAGAGTTCAACTGATCAAATAAACAGATAATCATAGCCTATGATTCATCCGAGCACGGCCATGCATTTCACAGTTTCTAGCTCTCCGAGTGGCCTTGTACAACTTTTAAGCATCTCATCCCGATTTATGGGAGGACAATCCCAATCTTGCGATCTTGAGATTAGACTTCGTTTGATAGGTGATTACCTGAGCGTTGCCTTTATAGCCTCCTTTTACGGTGCGACGGTTGGTCAACGTCAAAGTAACCAGTTCTCAAACAAGTAATCTCAAATCACTCAGGTATTGAGGATTTAGTGTCTAATAATTTTAATGAAATTTACTTATGACAGATTTTCATCTCTTACAGTAAAGTTTCATAGGTCTTGTCCGATACTAGTCTTCCCAAAGTAAGTATCTATGCAAATGATTATGACATTGCCATGTCCACATAGTTCAAGAAACAGAACTACTAGTCATCTTGCATTCTAATCGTCTAACGTTTTCTATGCGTCCAATTTTATAGAAAACTCCGACTAGGGACCATTTTCAACCTTTGACATTCAAGTTCACTTGATAGACATTTCTTAGTCACAGGATTGGTCCTGACAGTCTATCTTGAATATATCGTCAAATTGAAGGGACTCATCATTTAATACTAAACCAAGATTAAATGGAATATGAAAATACATTTCATATATGATAAATGTTCAACCCCTAATGTTTTACAACCATGGGCCTCGAACCCATCTTTAAAACATTTCATGGAATTCAAAGCTATGCTTGATTTCCAGTGCTACAATGTGAGTGTTGCTTCTCACTTGTTGCATAGGTTTAGTTATCATGCTTTGCCAATCTTAATATCTTTTTCATCGAATGATATTCGAGATAGGATGATAAGATCTTTTGAGTTTGTTTATTATGTGATCTAGTCTTTCTTACTTCGATAGTGGTTCTACGCATTTTGCAATGAAGAGCCATCAAGTTAGCAGACATGTGATCCACCCAAGTTCAATGAAGAACTCATTAATATAAACAACTCTGTTTTATTGCTTCTTAGGCAATAAGTACTTTTACTTCAACTGTTTAGGTTGCTAGTGATGCTTTGCTTGGATTTACTTATCCAAGCAGTTCACAGACATGTGGAAGACTTTCCAGCTGTATCTTAGAACATAGAAATTAATATTTTAATTTCCCACGCAACAACTCATGGTCTCCAATCCATGTTGCCATTTCAAAACACGATGCTCTATAGCTCGTCCTTATCAATGGTTAACTCCAAAGGGTCTTGCTTGATCCTTTGCCAGTGTTTATGCGTGTAGCATCAATATTTAGCATATCTTTATTTCCTTGAATCAAGAACTATTCCTATGTACCTTTTCAAGTACTATATGTATTCTTGATCTCAATCTAGTTGATCTTCACTTAGATCAATAGAGATTGGTATATGTTCGTCATGCCTAAAGTCATACGATACGTTTTTGGCGATCCTCATATTATATCATACATGATAAATTCTTTTGCAGAATAATTCCCAATTGAATTCTATTCATGTAACTTTAGCTTATCTAGTTTCAGTAGATACTAAATTCAGCTAAATTCTTTGACATATAATATAGGTTAAGAATCTCATTTAGACTCTTTGATGTTTAACTTAGTAAATGCTTATACATAGTTCAAACATCCTTTACTTAGATTTATTCACATGGGTCGAATATCTCCAATGGAGACTTTCGTGTTTGATTTAATAAATGCCATTACTTAATCCAAAACAATATCATAAGATCTTTGTAAATAGATCTTAATACCCAGTATGTACTAAGTTTCGCCATGGTCCATCATTGATGAATAATCTCAAATCTAAGTCATTAGCATTTTAATGTTATTTTACAATAGAGAGATATGTGTGTGATACACATAGGACCAATTAAGTTTTTATGTACTCCCACTAAACTTCTTATATATCTATAAGAATCATGTATATTTTATGAAACTAAAATACTTATTAGCTTCATTAAAATATAATTCAAATTCCCAATTGCTTGCTTAAATCTGTACTTAGATTTTATAAGCTAGCTTTCTCTTTCAAGCATTTATTTGGATCCACAAATCCTATGACATACCATGTACATAGTTATTCCAACATTTGATTGAGGAATAAGTTTTGTCATCCAATTGCCATATGTACCAATATGCAATCATTGCTTGATTTATAGACTTGAGCATTACGATTATGCATGAGGTTTCAACACAATCCACGCCGTGAATTTGCTTGTAACCTTTAGCAACTAATCTAGCTTTGTGTGTGAACACAATTTCATGTTTGATGGTTTTTATCCTTAAAACAAACTTGCAACCAATAGGTGTGAAACTATTCTTGCAAATCAACAAAATTTCAATTTTGTCATCAAAACATTGAGTATGTTTTATGGCCTCTAACCATTTAAAACATTTGAGTCTATATATATGGCCTCTAACCATTTTAGGGAATCTGGGTTTCGTCATAGCTTTCTTACAGGTCACAAACTCATTAATCTACATGATAATAGTTTGACTGCAAGTTGTCGGTTTCTTCACTATCTAATAGAAGAATCTCATAGTTTCATTGACCAGAACTCTATGTTTCTTTACTATCTAATAGAAGAATCTCATAGTTCCAGTGACTTGAACTCTATGCCTACTTGGGTATAGAACATCAAACGATAGAATATCAACAGGCACTTTGAGAGTCCTTTGAATATTATATTCTCTTTGAAGCACTTGTAAAGTCTTCTAAGAGATGTCTATTCTTTAAAGCCACTTCTAAAGTCCTTAAAGAATAAGTTCGGTTTTTCTGAAGCACTTCGAAAAGCCTCCGGAATGTCCGTTTATGTTTGTTGTTCGCCTCGAAGACTTTCGAGGTCTATTTTCTCCCACTTGTCATTTTGGAAAGGAATCTCCAAAAGGACATTATTTCTAGCAAACAAACATTATGTTCTCAAAAATTCGTGGTAGAAACAATACCCTTGTGTCTCATTTGAATAAATCACAATGAAACATATATCTAGACTTGGGCCTTAGTTTGTTGAATAACAAACACTAAGCTCCCACTGAGTTTAGCAACTGTTTAAATATATATATTTGAAAAGATATCCTGAAATTACTTTTCAATGGCTTTGACGAATTTGGTTTAGTTTGGTGGTAGTTGAGCATTTTGTTTTAGAAATTATAGGAAAGGTCTTTATGATTCATCATTGATCGAATCAAGTACTAATTGACTTCGATTATTCCAACTAAGATATGCCATATCTTATGGACCTAGATTGTGAAATTACAACACACAATCATTGATGATCATATTTGGTCTCAAGTAATCATCAACATGATCTAACCTAGATCTTTATGATTTCTTGCCAAGTGGATTTTATACTTCTGAATCTTTGAACTAGCCAAACAAATTCAACTTATATCACATTTGAGTAAATAAACCTATATTCACTCAAATCCATGTGGAATAATAAAGTCATAAAATCTTTCTTTAGCTTTGAACTCTATTGTCTAGGCGTTCTAACAATAGTTCATATCTTTTGTTACTTTCAACAAGTAAGACTAGTTGTCTTAAAATGATCTAGAAATCAATCAACTTTCAAAAGTCCATCAAAATAGAGCTTTTGAATGTTAACTTGTTGATATGGTCTAAGCAACAATGCCAAAGATTAGTGGAACTCAAATCAAGGGGTTGATTTGAACCTAGTAAAGTTCTTTAAAGAGTTGTTTGTTTTAATCAAGCATATTGACTCAACCCGTAAATGACCATTTCATTCAAATAAACAAACAAACATTTGTTTTTGTTTTTCTTGAATGTGATTCTTTCTGTGTTTGAAGCAGAAATTTAGGTATGCTGATTATGGAACAAAATAGCCATTAAGTTCCAGCCTTTGAAAGGACTTAAAACAAACTAGATGACCCTACAACTAATGTAGCATTGCCATGCTTCATTTCCCACTTGTAGGTCATTAGTGTATCCTAGCTTCCATCGTTTGAGTTATTACCGAAGTAAGAACCTCAAGCGGTATATGATACCAAGGAAGTTTGATTGCTAGGTCACTGTTCTTTAAACATTTACTTTTAGGTAGAAACGGAATTGTAAATTCCTTTCATTTGTTCCTTGTTTTCCTATTTCTTGTACCCTTTCTTATAGTTTTAAGAATTGAATTCTCTAGTGTTGACTTTTATACTTTGTTAGACATGTCCAATGTCACTCCAACAAAGTTCTTACCATTTATGTTGAATATTCTGCTTCAACTAGATGATCTTACCAGAAGCTTCTAAAGTTCTCTAAGCATCGATCTATTCGAATGTCTAGGGTCTAGACTCATTCGAGAATTAAATGGAAAAAGATATTAGGTTGTTAACCATTGGTAAAGCTGAGCGTTTAAGCTCAATGCTTTATGATCTCAAAACTACAGTGTATTTTGAATCCACAAGCACCAATCGGTTCGCCATTCGATTTTGATACTCGAAAACAACCATAAAAGTCATTAAAAGAAACGTACATTTAAATTGCTCATTTTCTCTCATTTCCGTGAATCGTTCTTGGATTCATTACCAATAGGAAATTTACTGTTACCTTTCTAAAAGGATTTACCGCAGTGCAAGATTTTTAATTATAAACAATAATTAAAACATACATTGAAGAATGCAAAGTCTAAACATTTATCATGAATAATAACTTGAAAATGAAAGCAATCATGCAATTTAAACAAGTCATTAGCATTTTATTCGAATTATGTGTTCCGGTAGGTGTGAATAAAATGATTCCAAGACCCTAAAATCATTGAAGAACTAAGCACAGTTTGTCGACTTAATCCTAAAACATCTTAGGTAAGCAAAAGCCTTTTGCTAATAGTCTAGAAACTATTCTTGGTTGATAGGTACGTCTAAGAACTTATTAGGTAAACCTATCGATTTTGCCACGACATAAAAGGACTCCTTACTTATATCGTTGAGTTTCACCAAAACTAACATGTACGCACAATTATTTGTGTACCTTGCCCCTTTAGGACCAATAAGTAACACCTCGCTGAGCGAAAACTATTACTAGATTAATGTAAAGGATATCCAAGTAAGTGTATATTTTGGCATGGCACCTTTTAACTCAATTTTTTAAGTTAGGAACTTAAGGCTCTTACTATGTTGGTTAGATTTTAAGTGAACTAAAATCCTTAATCATGCAACATAATCAAGCTTTGATCTCATGCATAATTAAGACATATTTAAAGCAATAAATAACTTAAAGCATGCATAAGATAAATGTGATCTAGTATAGCCCGACTTCATCTTGAAGCTTTAACTTCAAAGTCCGTCTTGAAAATCTCCGTGGGAGGCACCATTTTCTTCAAATAGAATAAGCTATAATTAAAACTAATTACAACTATTTGATGGTACGCAGACCATATTTGAATTGAAAAACAACTTTGGTCCTTTAGACCAATTACATTCAAATTAATGGTACGCAGACCATATTTTCTATCCTATTTGGGCCATACTAGTCACTTCATAACCTGCAAAACAGTACATATACAATATATACCATTCATCCATTCATTAACATGAATGGCCCACATAGCTGGTTAGTAAAACACATTATGCATCACATAAACATTTGCATCAATTAATCAAGGGCACCAATAATCTACAAATTATTCAGTCCTTATTAATTCTAATCAAGTTGTTTTAACCTTAAGGTTTTGTAGACCTAATCAAGAGTTTATGACTAAAAGGGGCTCCCACTTAAACCAATAAATTCATATGCTTTACTAATTTTAAACATAAAAATGTATTTCTAGTCTAACCGGAAACATACAAATTTAATTAAAATTTAAAGCTCATATAAATTTATAATTGAATCCACAAAGTTTAATTTAATTTCAGTCGTATTTAAATTAATTCATGATTTTAATTTTAGAAAAATAATTAGAATAAATAAAATTTATTACAATATTCAAAATTAAAATCCAAGAAAATAATTTAAATTATTAATTTTAAAATTAATTAAAATTACGTAAACTGAAAATTTCAAATTAAAATTTCAAAACGATCTAATCTCAACGCAACAATCCCACGCAACACACGCCCATGGGCCACACGCACACAGCCATCGCTGCCATGTGCGCGCAGCCCATGCGCTGCGTCGCATCGCTGCTGCTCACCATCGCAAGGCATCAATCGAACACGCGAGTTGGTGCTCGCTGCGCGCGCCAGCGCTCGATGCACGAGCATGCTGCCGCAGCCCATCGCTGGGCGCAGCGCTCGTCGCACGCAAAACAAGCACTCGCACGCCATCGTTGGGCGCAGCGCTCGTCGCACGCACAATAGCGCTCGCACGCCATCGCTGGGCGCAGCGCTCGTCGCACGCACAATAGCGCTCGCACGCCATCGCTGGGCGCAGCGCTCGTCGTACGCACAACAGCGCTCGCTGCGCGCGAGCGATCGATGCTTGGCGCAGCACTCGTGGCACGCGAGCTTACGCTCGCTGCGCGCGAGGCTCCGCACGCTTGCGCGAGGCAGTGCGCGCTGTGGCGCAGCTCGCTTGCTGCCCACACGCGACTGCTCGTTCCTCGCTCTCGCCCTCGCCCATTCGCCCATTGCATACAGCCCACGACACAAGGCAGGGCTGCTGCCTTGTGCTCGTGCACCATGGCCTTGCTCATTGCATTCGTACCGCATGGGCGACGTGTTAGGTTATGATACATATGACAATTCATAAATCATGCGGAAACAACCATTAAGCCAGGAATACATATTATTTACACATAATCATTTAGCATAGTTTAGATGCATACTCTTTGTTGCGTGCCTTCCCTAGCTGCGCCCGAACCGAACAAGAACAAGTCTTTAGGACTCCAAGTGTCGTCCCTCCGTAGATAGTCCACAGCACGTCCGGATCCGCCTTAAGATTGACCAACTAGAATCGCCCTTAAGGTACTATTATTTTCGGCACTTTTAGGCAAATGTGTGACTGAATTTTTCTCTCAAAAACTCACTTTGAATACTTGAAAACTCGTTGTAAATATGTGACCCTAGGCACCTATTTATAGAGTTATGGAAAAGGATTTGGAATCCTATTAGGATACTAATTTATTTAATTATAATCCCACTAGGACTCTAATTAAATAAACTAAATCTTTTAGGATTAGATTTAATCATATGACGAATCCCGGTAGCCTTAGGATTTGAGTAACACACTTCGAGTAATACGCTAGCACCGCACGCAGGCCTTGCGGCCCACGCACAGCGCCAGCCCACTCGTCGCAGCGCCGCGCGCGCGCCCAAGCTTCGGCTGGGCCTGGCTTTTGCGCTGGGCCTGGTCGCATGCTTGGCGTGTGGTTGTTGCGCTTGGCTTGCTGGGCGATGGCCCGGCTTCGTGCTGGGCCTTCGTCTGGCAGGCCTCGTCCGATGCTAATTCGTACGATGCGCTTCCGATTAAATTCTCGATTCCGGAATTCATTTCCGATACGAACAATATTTAATATTTCCGATTCCGGAATTAATTTCCGTTTCGAACAAATATTTAATATTTCCGTTTCCGGAACTATTTTCCGATTCCGATAATATTTCCGATTCTGACAATATTTCCGTTTCCGGCAATATTTCCGATTCCGGCAATATTTCCATTTCCGATAATATTTTCCGATACGTACCATGTTTCCGTTTCCGGCAACATCTACGACTTGGATAATATTTATATTTCCGATACGATCCATATTTCCGTTTCCGGCAATATCATCGTTTCCGGAGTATTCATTTCTTGCCTGTGACGATCTCAGCTCCCACTGAAACCAAGATCCGTCGATTCCGAATATCCATAGATGGAGTATTTAATGCCATTAAATACTTGATCCGTTTACGTACTATTTGTGTGACCCTACGGGTTCAGTCAAGAGTAAGCTGTGGATTAATATCATTAATTCCACTTGAACTGAAGCGGCCTCTAGCTAGGCATTCAGCTCACTTGATCTCACTGAATTATTAACTTGTTAATTAATACTGAATCGCATTTATTAGACTTAACATTGAATGCATACTTGGACCAAGGGCATTATTTCCTTCAGTCTCCCACTTGTCCTTAGGGACAAGTGTGCATTTCCTAATTCCTTTGTCGCTCGATGCTTGCTCTTGAACATAAGGTAAGAGTTGTCATCCTTATTATGTCCAGAGGTGTTCCTCGGTTTCAGAGTTCAACTGATCAAATAAACAGATAATCATATCCTATGATTCATACGAGCACGGCCATGCATTTCACAGTTTCTAGCTCTCCGAGTGGCCTTGTACAACTTTTAAGCATCTCATCCCGATTTATGGGAGGACAATCCCAATCTTGCGATCTTGAAATTAGACTTCGTTTGATAGGTGATTACCTGAGCGTTGCCTTTATAGCCTCCTTTTACGGTGCGACGGTTGGTCAACGTCAAAGCAACCAGTTCTCAAACAAGTAATCTCAAATCACTCAGGTATTGAGGATTTAGTGTCTAATAATTTTAATGAAATTTACTTATGACAGATTTTCATCTCTTACAGTAAAGTTTCATAGGTCTTGTCCGATACTAGTCTTCCCAAAGTAAGTATCTATGCAAATGATTATGACATTGCCATGTCCACATAGTTCAAGAAACAGAACTACTAGTCATCTTGCATTCTAGTCGTCTAACGTTTTCTATGCGTCCAATTTTATAGAAAACTCCGACTAGGGACCATTTTCAACCTTTGACATTCAAGTTCACTTGATAGACATTTCTTAGTCACAGGACTGGTCCTGACAGTCTATCTTGAATATATCGTCAAATTGAAGGGACTCATCATTTAATAAACCACAAATTAAATGGAAAAATGAATTCTTTTCATTTATTGTGAATGATTAACCAATAATGTTTTACAAAGATTTAAACTCTAAAACTTTAAAACATTAAACAGAGACATCAAAGCCATTCTCCAATATGCTTGATTCCCATAGCTGCAGTGTGCGAGTTGTGCTTCGCCTGCGGCAGAGGTTTAGTCAATGGATCTGATATGTTGTCATCAGTTCCAATCTTGTTTATCTCGACTTCTTTTCTTTCAACGAACTCTCGTAGAAGGTGAAATCTACGAAGTACATGCTTGACTCTCTGGTGGTGTCTAGGCTCCTTTGCCTGTGCAATAGCTCCGTTATTATCACAATACAGGGCTATTGGTCCTTTAATGGAGGGGACTACACCAAGTTCACCTATGAACTTCCTTATCCATATAGCTTCCTTTGCTGCTTCATGTGCAGCAATGTACTCCGCTTCAGTTGTAGAATCCGCAATGGTGCTTTGCTTAGCACTTTTCCAGCTTACTGCTCCTCCGTTGAGGCAGAAGACAAACCCAGACTGTGATCTGAAATCATCTTTGTTGGTTTGGAAACTTGCGTCCGTATAGCCTTTAACAATTAATTCATCATCTCCACCATAGACCAGGAAGTCATCTTTGTGCCTTTTCAGGTACTTCAGAATATTCTTGGCAGCAGTCCAATGCGCATCTCCTGGGTCTGACTGGTATCTGCTCGTAGCACTGAGTGCGTACGCAACATCCGGGCGTGTACATATCATAGCATACATTATTGAACCAATCAATGATGCATATGGAATCCCATTCATTCGTCTACGCTCATCAAGTGTTTTTGGGCACTGAGTCTTGCTTAGAGTCATTCCATGAGACATGGGTAGGTAGCCTCGCTTGGAGTCCGCCATCTTGAACCTATCAAGCACCTTATTGATATAAGTGCTTTGACTAAGTCCAATCATCTTTTTAGATCTATCTCTGTAAATCTTGATGCCCAATATGTACTGTGCTTCTCCTAGATCTTTCATCGAAAAACATTTCCCAAGCCAAATCTTGACAGAGTTCAACATAGGAATGTCATTTCCGATAAGTAATATGTCATCGACATATAATACTAGGAAAGCAATTTTGCTCCCACTGACCTTCTTGTATACACAAGATTCGTCTGCGTTCTTGATGAAACCAAAGTCACTGACTGCTTCATCAAAACGTATATTCCAGCTCCTGGATGCCTCCTTCAATCCGTAGATTGACTTCTTTAGCTTGCATACCTTTTTAGCATTCTTTGGATCCTCAAAACCTTCAGGCTGTGTCATAAACACAGTTTCTGTTAAAACGCCGTTTAAGAAAGCAGTTTTGACATCCATCTGCCATATTTCGTAATCGTAATATGCAGCGATTGCTAACATTATCCGAATAGACTTTAGCATTGCAACTGGTGAAAAGGTTTCATCGTAATCCACACCGTGGACTTGCCTGTAACCTTTTGCAACCAATCTAGCTTTGAAAACTTCAAGTTTCCCATCCTTGTCCTTTTTCAGTTTGAAAACCCATTTGCTTCCAATGGCTTGGTAGCCATCTGGCAAATCGACCAAATCCCATACTTGGTTTTCAGACATGGAGTCTAATTCAGATTGCATGGCTTCTCGCCATTGCTTGGAGCTAGGGCTCGTCATAGCTTGTTTGTAAGTCGCAGGTTCATCACTTTCAAGTAATAGAACGTCATAGCTCTCGTTCGTCAAAATACCTAAGTACCTTTCCGGTTGAGATCTATATCTTTGCGATCTACGCGGGGTAACATTTCTAGATTGACCATGATTCTCACCAGATTCATCTAAAGATCTCTGAGTTTCATCCTGAATGTCATCTTGAGCATTCTCTAGAGTTTGTTGTTCGACTCGAATTTCTCCGAGGTCTACTTTTCTCCCACTTGTCATTTTGGAAATGTGATCTTTCTCCAAAAAGACACCATCTCGAGCAACAAACACCTTGTTCTCAGATGTATTGTAGAAGTAATACCCCTTTGTTTCCTTTGGATAGCCCACAAGGATACATTTGTCAGATTTTGGATGAAGTTTGTCTGAAATTAATCGTTTGACGTATACTTCACATCCCCAAATCTTAAGAAAAGACACATTTGGAGGCTTTCCAAACCATAACTCATATGGAGTCTTTTCGACAGCTTTAGACGGAGCTCTATTTATAGTGAGTGCAGCTGTATTTAGTGCATGTCCCCAAAATTCTAATGGAAGTTTGGCCTGACCCATCATTGACCTGACCATGTCTAGCAAGGTTCTGTTCCTCCGTTCTGACACACCGTTCCATTGTGGTGTTCCTGGAGGAGTCAATTTTGATAGAATTCCACATTCTTTCAGATGGTCATCAAATTCATAGCTCAGATATTCACCGCCTCTATCAGACCGCAGTGCCTTAATCTTCTTGCCTAATTGATTCTCTACTTCACTCTGAAATTCCTTGAATTTGTGAAAGGATTCAGACTTATGCTTCATTAGGTAGACATAACGATATCTACTGAAGTCATCAGTGAAAGTGATAAAGTAGCTAAAACCACCTCTAGCATTTGTACTCATTGGTCCACATACATCTGTATGGATTAAACCCAATAGTTCATTTGCTCTTTCTCCAACTTTAGAGAAAGGTTGCTTTGTCATTTTGCCAAGTAAACATGATTCGCATTTACCATAATCCTCTAAGTCAAATGGTTCTAGAATTCCTTCCTTTTGAAGTCTTTCTAAGCGTTTCAAGTTTATATGGCCTAATCGACAATGCCACAGATAGGTGAGATCTGAATCATCCTTTTTTGCCTTTTTGGTATTTATGTTATATACTTGTTTGTCGTGATCTAATAAATAAAGTCCATTGACTAATCTAGCAGATCCATAAAACATCTCTTTAAAATAAAACGAACAACTATTGTCTTTTATTAAAAAGGAAAATCCCTTAGCATCTAAGCAAGAAACTAAAATGATGTTTTTAGTAAGACTTGGAACATGGAAACATTCTTCCAGTTCCAAAACTAGCCCGGAGGGCAACGACAAATAGTAAGTTCCTACAGCTAATGCAGCAATCCGTGCTCCATTTCCCACTCGTAGGTCGACTTCACCCTTGCTTAACTTTCTACTTCTTCTTAGTCCCTGTGGATTGGAACATAAGTGTGAGCCACAACCTGTATCTAATACCCAAGAAGTTGATTTAGCAAGTATACAGTCTATAACGAAAATACCTAAAGATGGAACGACTGTTCCGTTCTTCTGATCTTCCTTTAGCTTCAAGCAATCTCTCTTCCAATGCCCCTTCTTCTTGCAGTAGAAGCATTTGGATTCAGAAGTGGGTTGACTGACCTTCCTCTTTACAGATTTGGCGCCAGTTTGCTTAGTTGGGCTGGCCTTGTTGCCACCTTTCTTAGCATTCCTCTTCTTTCCAGATTTCTTGAACTTGCCCCCACGCACCATAAGCACATCCTGCTTATCACTTTTGAGCGTCTTTTCAGCGGTCTTCAGCATACCGTGAAGCTCAGTGAGCGTTTTGTCCAGACTATTCATACTGTAGTTCAGTTTGAACTGATCATACCCGCTATGAAGAGAATGGAGGATGGTGTCTATAGCCATTTCCTGAGAAAATTGCTGATCCAGCCGACTCATATTCTCAATGAGTCCAATCATTTTGAGAACATGTGGACTTACGGGCTCGCCTTTCTTAAGCTTGGTCTCAAGAATTTGCCTATGAGTCTCGAATCTTTCGACTCGAGCCAGATCTTGGAACATGTTCTTCAACTCACTGATGATTGTGAAAGCATCTGAGTTGATGAACGTTTTCTGCAGATATGCACTCATGGTGGCGAGCATTAGACATTTCACATCCTTGTTGGCATCAATCCAACGATTGAGGGCTGGCTGAGTGACCCCGTCGCCTGCGGCTTCGGGCATCGCCTCTTCTAGGACATACTCCTTTTCTTCCTGCATAAGAACTATTTGCAAGTTCCTTTGCCAGTCAAGGAAGTTTTTCCCGTTCAACTTCTCCTTTTCGAGAATTGATCGAATGTTGAATGAATTGTTGTTTGCCATATTAAAAACTACAATTGAAAAGAATAAACAAATAAATAACCATTCACAGTTTCTCTTAATAAACTTAAATTCTAGCATACATGCATCATTCAATGTTTATTAAGCATTTTATTCAAGTTATGTGTTCCGGCAGGTGTGAATAAAATGATTCCAAGATCCTAAAATCATTGAAGAACTAAGCACAATTTGTCGACTTAATCCTAAAACATCTTAGGTAAGCAAAAGCCTTTTGCTAATAGTCTAGAAACTATTCTTGGTTGATAGGTACGTCTAAGAACTTATTAGGTAAACCTATCGATTTTGCCACGACATAAAAGGACTCCTTACTTATATCGTTGAGTTTCACCAAAACTAACATGTACTCACAATTATTTGTGTACCTTGCCCCTTTAGGACCAATAAGTAACACCTCGCTGAGCGAAAACTATTACTAGATTGATGTAAAGGATATCCAAGCAAGTGTATATTTTGGCATGGCACCTTTTAACTCAATTTTTAAGTTTGGAACTTAAGGCTCTTACTATGTTGGTTAGATTTTAAGTGAACTAAAATCCTTAATCATGCAACATAATCAAGCTTTTGATCTCATGCATTTTAAGACATATTTAAAAGCAATAAATAACTTAAAACATGCATAAGATAAATGTGATCTAGTATGGCCCGACTTCATCTTGAAGCTTTAACTTCAAAGTCCGTCTTGAAAATCTCCGTGGGAGGCACCATTTTCTTCAAATAGGATAAGCTATAATTAAAACTAATTACAACTATTTGATGGTACGCAGACCATATTTGAATTGAAAAACAACTTTGGTACTTTAGACCAATTACATTCAAATTAATGGTACGCAGACCATATTTTCTATCCTATTTGGGCCATACTAGTCACTTCATAACCTGCAAAACAGTACATATACAATATATACCATTCACCCATTCATTATCATGAATGGCCCACATAGCTGGTTAGTAAAACACATTATGCATCACGTAAACATTTGCAGCAATTAATCAAGGGCACCAATAATCTACAAATTATTCAGTCCTTATTAATTCTAATCAAGTTGTTTTAACCGTAAGGTTTTGTAGACCTAATCAAGAGTTTATGACTAAAAGGGCTCCCACTTAAACCAATAAATTCATATGCTTTACTAATTTTAAACATAAAAATGTATTTCTAGTCTAACCGGAAACATACAAATTTAATTAAAATTTAAAGCTCATATAAATTTATAATTGAATCCAAAAAGTTTAATTTAATTTCAGTCGTATTTAAATTAATTCATGATTTTAATTTTAGTAAAATAATTAGAATAAATAAAATTTATTATAATTACAATATTCAAAATTAAAATCCAAGAAAATAATTTAAATTATTAATTTTAAAATTATTTAAAATTACGTAAACTGAAAATTTCAAATTAAAATTTCAAAACGATCTAATCGCAACGCAACAACCCTACGCGACGTACGCCCATGGGCCACACGCACACAGCCATCGCTGGCCATGTGCGCGCAGCCTATGCGCTGCGTCGCATCGCTGCTGCTGCTATCCTTCGCAAGGCCTCATGCGAGCTGGTGCTTGCTGCGCGCGCGCCAGCGCTCGATGCACGCGAGCCATGGCTCGCTGCTCTCGCTCGCCAGCGCTCGCTGCATGCCTTCCCTAGCTGCGCCCGAACCGAACAAGAACAAGTCTTTAGGACTCCAAGTGTCGTCCCTCCGTAGATAGTCCACAGCACGTCCGGATCCGCCTTAAGATTGACCAACTAGAATCGCCCTTAAGGTACTATTATTTTCGGCACTTTTAAGCAAATGTGTGACTGAATTTTCTCTCAAAAACTCACTTTGAATACTTGAAAACTCGTTGTAAATATGTGACCCTAGGCACCTATTTATAGAGTTATGGAAAAGGATTTGGAATCCTATTAGGATACTAATTTATTTAATTATAATCCCACTAGGACTCTAATTAAATAAACTAAATATTTTAGGATTAGATTTAATCATATGACGAATCCCGGTAGCCTTAGGATTCGAGTAACACACTTCGAGTAATACGCTAGCACCGCACGCAGGCCTTGCGGCCCACGCACAGCGCCAGCCCACTCGTCGCAGCCCCGCGCGCGCGCCCAAGCTTCGGCTGGGCCTGGCTTTTGCGCTGGGCCTGGTCGTATGCTTGGCGTGTGGTTGTTGCGCTTGGCTTACTGGGCGATGGCCCGGCTTCGTGCTGGGCCTTCATCTGGCAGGCCTCGTCCGATGCTTATTCGTACGATGCGCTTCCGATTAAATTCTCGATTCCGGAATTCATTTCCGATACGAACAATATTTAATATTTCCGATTCCGGAATTAATTTCCGTTTCGAACAAATATTTAATATTTCCGTTTCCGGAACTATTTTCCGATTCCGATAATATTTCCGTTTCTGACAATATTTCCGTTTCCGGCAATATTTCCGATTCCGGCAATATTTCCATTTCCGATAATATTTTCCGATACGTACCATGTTTCCGTTTCCGGCAACATCTACGACTTGGATAATATTTATATTTCCGATACGATCCATATTTCCGTTTCCGGCAATATCATCGTTTCCGGAGTATTCATTTCTTGCCTGTGACGATCTCAGCTCCCACTGAAACCAAGATCCGTCGATTCCGAATATCCATAGATGGAGTATTTAATGCCATTAAATACTTGATCCGTTTACGTACTATTTGTGTGACCCTACGGGTTCAGTGAAGAGTAAGCTGTGGATTAATATCATTAATTGCACTTGAACTGAAGCGGCCTCTAGCTAGGCATTCAGCTCACTTGATCTCACTGAATTATTAACTTGTTAATTAATACTGAACCGCATTTATTAGACTTAACATTGAATGCATACTTGGACCAAGGGCATTATTTCCTTCAATTCCGAGTCGACTATTAGGTTGAGTGCATGTTCTTTTAAACACACGAGTGTTGTGAGTTTGGGAGGGCATTGTTCACATACATATTGGGAGGAGAGCGAACGGGTACATCTTTTACCCGCCACATAAATTAGTGAAGAGTGTGTAAGCACTAGTCTTGAATTCCATTGTGCACTTTGTGGTTCGCTCTGCTTTGACGATTGTTAGGGAGGATTTGTGGTCGAATGGATTTGATTGGTTGGCATTGATGCATGCTTGTTGAATTTCACCTTGAATCGTATCCATTGTTTTAAGATGTGTTTGGGGTAAAGTTAATTTATGTATTCATCGATGATTTCTTTTCTTAGGGACAAGCAAAGATCTAGCTTGGGGGAGTTTGATATGTTCATATTTTATAGTGTTTTTACCCCCGTCCCTTAGTACTTTTTGATCTCAAATGAGCTCTTCGGAGCGATTTTTAGTACTAATGTGCTCCTTGTAGTGTGTTTGTAGTTTCAGGTTCATCATTGTAGAAATTACCATATTTTTGTACATTTCCTACTCATTTAAATCAATACAAGAGATTATGTACTTTCGAGAGCACAAACATTAAGTTGGAAGAGTTTTGAAGCAAAGCGAATAACGAAAGAAGTAGAAAAATGACTGTAGTCCACTATTTTAATCATAACTCACGTTCTACAACTCCAAATAAAGTAATTTTAATTGGGTTGGATTCTAGACTTCAATAGCTTTCCAACAAGTGGTCACTCGCCTAATTCCGACGAATAACAAAGGAGATATGGCGTTTTGAAGATAGAGGATCGTGCAGTTTATACGTGCGCCCGATCAGGCGGATGGGCGCCCGATCCGGATCGGGGGGTCATTCTGGGCGCTGTTCTGGACATTTTGCAACCGCCCGATCGGGCGACGCCAACCCCTGATGCTTTTTATCGTTTTTTTTTTTACGGTTTTGGGCTTTATTTTGGGCGAACTATAAATACTAGCCCCTTTTATTTTTAGTGGCACCTTTTATTTCTAGGATTGAACCTTAGTTTATTTTCCTTAAGCTTTAGTTGTCTCTCAAAATTTATGCAACCACTTAGTTTAATTCTCAATAAAAATCGAAGCTTTCATTTTCCATTGTTCTTGAATTAGGTATTGCTCTTATTTTTATTCAATTGTATTGCTTTAGTAATGCTTTCAATTATGATTATCAATTTGTTTATTGTGAATATGCTTGAGTAATCTAATTTCTAGGGTTGGGAATCCATGAATAATATGAAGGGATGATTGAATGATTTTGATTGTTGGCATTATAATTGATTCCTATTGATTGGTTTAATTCACTATGCAATTAGATTTGAGCAGGTTTAATTGTAATAGTCATGCAATATCAAGTTAAGATTCGAGAGATGCAATTTGATGTTTAGGCTTGTGTCAATAGGTGGAATTAGAGTTAATACGTAGCGAGAGCTCGTTAATTCTAAGTCTATGATTAGTATCGATTCGAGAGAGCATGCTAGTCTAATTAATTACTTTGTTGATTATCGTGATTGTTTATCGTCCTGGATTGTTATTTGTTGGTGAACCTATTCCCTAGATTCATTAATATCTTGATTCTTAATTGTTTAATTATCGTCGTAGTCTTAGCAAACCATCAACCAAACTCTTGTTCCCAATAGTCTAGACTAATTGATTAATAGTAGAAACAACGTCTGTTTCCCTGTGGATTCGATCCTGACTTCCCTTGCTACCTAACTAGTGGACTTAGGTTTATTTTTTATAAGGTGATACGACTTTAGCCTGTCAGTTTGATGTTTGGGAGAAAGTAAATATAAAATATTTTATATTATTGGGTTGAAGTCCAAACCCTTGGTGTTTGATAAACATGCTCTAATAAAATGTTATTCTATTTTTTAATTATAATTTGTCTTGTTTTGCGCTTCTTCACCCGTAAAAGACGTGTGTTTTATACCCTCTCCGTCCCTTAATACTTGTACCGGTTTGACCGTTGCGGAGTTTAAGACACTTGAGTTGACTTATTAATTTAATTGGTGTTAGTTGGTAGTGGAGTATTTTTTTAATATAGTTAGTGAAAAATGTGTAAGGGTGAGGAGTGGGGAGTGAGCGCAATTTGGATTATACACCTGGGTGCACAGTGCTCATTGTGCACCCTGTTGAACATTTATTTAAAATCTAATGTTCCATTGAGAATGATTTCAATGTACATGTACTACTGAAATATTTAAACTATATGTTCAATGGATTGAACTATATGTTCATTGGCTATATGTTCTTTGGGTATGAACAATATGTTATTTGTATTTGAATTGTATGTTCTTTGTAAAATAGGGTGCACAATGAACATTGTGTACCCGATTGCATAAATCATATTTTGGGGAGTGAGGGTGTGGATTTTTAAATGATTTTTTTGTAGGGAGTATGGTGTAGGTGAGTTAGTAGGTAAGTTTGAGAAATAATATAATATTGATAAAAAAAATTCATTTATAATAGCGGTACAAGTATTAAGGTACGGTCCAAAAAGAAAAGCAATACGAGTATTAAAAACGGAGGGAGTAGTAACAATTTTGAAAAAATATAAAATAACATAAAATCAGTTTTCAGTGAGTAAAAAAGTTCCCTAAAAACAAAAAAAAAGTGAAGCTTCTGGAATTTGATTACGTGACATGACTCAAAAGTCAAAACCATCAAACAACAAATCAACGGCAAAGATCGATTGTTCTGCAATTGGCAAGTACACAGACTCTCAAACATTTTGCCTGAACTTTTTAGGTTTTTCTCAATTATTTCCTCTGAAAAATCAAATATTGTGCTGTTTCTCTCTTGCTTGATTCAAAGAGAGAGACAATCAATCAATCAATCAACCAATCAAAGAAATGGGGAGTGGAAGTGTGAAGAATGCGGCATCAAAAGAGGAGGTTGAGAAGGCGGTGAACGAGGGTGTTCCTGTCATTTTACACTTCTGGGCAACTTGGTGTGACGCCTCCAAACACATGGACCAAGTTTTCTCTCACCTGTCCACCGATTTCCCTCATGTCCATTTCTTCAGGGTATTTCCTTTTTTTAATTAATTTTGTTTTTCTCTAATTTTATGATGTTGGGTTTTGCTTTTTTGGTTGTAAATGTCTAAAATAAATTTAATTTATTTGGTTAATTATTTGTGGGTTTATTTTAGTTTGTTGATCAAGCAAGTATGCTCTGCAAGTTGGGTTTTTATAATGACTGAATAGGATTAATTTTTTATGATTTCTTTGTTCTGATTTGGTGTTTAATGGCATTGACACTTTGCTTAGTAACAATCTGTCAATTTCTGGTTTTTAATTTTCGGGTGTGGAGATGGTAGTGACCTTTATATGGCACAAGGATGTGGGTTTCATTACTCAAAAGAACTAGTCTTTAAACTCGTGCTACTCAAACTTTTAAAAAAGGAAAAAAAAGAACTTGAGCCCTATTTTGTTCACCTTATTTCTTTCATCGTCATTATCATTACCCCAATGCCTCAAAGAGGCTCCCGCAAGAAGTAGGGTAAGGGGGGTCGGACGTACGCGAGCGACCTTACCTCTACAATTGCAGGTTGTTTTCAATTGACCCAAATGCGATAACGGATGACCATGTTCTACTTCAAGGAAAGGAAGCGGGAAGGTTTTAAGAGCCATTTTGATTTAATCCATTACATCTCAAAGCCAAAATAACAAATGAATCTTTGGCCCCATCAGATATAGACAAGGTTCACCTTATTTCTTTATTTTAGAAAAAATAAATTCAGTTAAGCCCATGAAAATAAGGGCTACTCAAGTTCAGTATACAACTAAAATAAGTTCTAACTAGTGAAAATCATGTAAATACGCACCCTTATTGTAAATTTCGAGGATCTCACTGAGTACTAATGATGTTATTATCTATATGTAAAAGAACTAGCCTTTAAACTCGTGCTACAGTAAAAAAAAAAACTTAAGCCCCATTATGTTCACCTTATTTCCTTATTTTAGGAAAAATTAATTCAGTTAAGTCTACAAAATAGGGCTAAGTTAAAATCAGGTAAATAGAACACACCCTTATGATTGTAACTATCAAGGGTCTCATAGAGACTAATGATGTTATGATCTATGTATCAAATAATGAAGAATAAGTTATGCGGAATGTACAACTAGAGATTGCATAGATGGCCTTCAAGTTAGCCAGGGTCCATACCAAAAGATTTGCTATTTGCTACTCGTATTTGAATTCAATTTTATTAGAGTTCTAAATCCCTTTTTTTCCCAGCTTTTCTCTAAACACTAGTTTAAATTGTAACAATAGGTTCTTTAGGGACATTGGAAACCATTGGGTTGACTTTGGAGATGTGAATAGTAGTTTTATCAGGTTTCTGGTAGCAATGGTGATTGGTGCACCAATTTTGCTGTCTTTTATTTGGAGCGGGGGGGGGGGGGGGGGGGGGGGGCGGGGGATGTTATTTGAGTGTCATAGAAAGGATTTAGCTGTGGTTTGATTGCACCACAATTGTGTATTTTGTATATGTGAGTGATATGAATTTGGGGGTGATGATTTCTCTTTCATGTGTAATGAATTGATCATTATACTTGGCTGGAGAAGAGTCTGAGAGAAGATGATCATTATGGGGTAGTGGATAGTGATATGTTTGAAATGACATCTGATTTTTTATGCATTGATATGCTTGTATGGATTGGTTCTATACTTCTATGTTGTTGTGGGGAATGTTGTTGACTTGTTGTGTATGCATTTTAATGGTCATCAGATCCTACTATACTAGGACTGACAATTTTTTACATATTCTGAAAGAGATGAGAAAAAGTAATGTACATATAGCTCAATTTTTATTTATTTATTAGTTTATTGAAAAGCTTAATTTCTTAGATTTGTTATCTTTTTAACTTGTCTAGATTATAGGAGTGGATGGTAGACTAGGTAAAGGAATTTTCTGGCTGGGTGGAGGGGGGGGGGGGGGGGTTGGTGGTTGTCAGATTTCGGGACAAAATAAGTGTTTGTTAAGGGTGTGAATGTGTGATCCTATCTGCGAGCTTATGTGAACTTGACCGGAAGGGTTGGTGGAGTGGCAGATGAGTCAAATGGCCGTTATTTGATCTGGTTTATGTCTAACTCTCTTTGGCACAACTTGATTAAAAGCTTGTATGGTCTTTTAGAGGACCAGGGATGTACTTGTAAGGTTTCAGGGTTTCATGATGGAGGCTCTTCTTAGAGGCTTCATATCTGGTTTTCCCCGTGTGGGTATTTGTTTTAGGAAACATTGTCCGGCAGGGGAAACTAGTCCAGCGAATTTTTTTTCCTGTGGATTAAATTGTCCTCACTTAACTAGTATCCTATACTTTTTTTTGGGAGGGCAGTAGGTATTAGTCGTCTGCAATTTTTACTTGAGGGCACATATGATTGATGATTGTAGTTAATTAGAATGGGTGAAGGTGTTTAGCTTACTACAAGGCTTGTGGTTGCATATTTTATCAAGCATCACGTGTGTGATGGGAGATCGCTCTATTAGTTATATTTATGTTAATAATTTTTCGGTTTAAAAATGGGGAAGTTGAGCAAAGGATTTATGAAGTTAAACCACGAGGGTCCAAGCAAAGGTGCATGCATCACATACTAAGGTGCACCTTTGTGTGAAATACATGTAAATTATTTTACTTCATTTATTTGCAACAAAGGTTTCATACTCTTTGTATTTCTTTGGGTGAGGGTCTTAGGTTTGTTTCTGAGGAGTAGCTACAAGAAAGAAGATTCGATACAAAGAAGGAAAAGAGTGAAGAATAGAAGATAGGTTTCGGAGCTAATAAAGTTGTTTCTTTTTTTTTGTCAAGGATACAAAGTGTCTTTCTATTTTATTGCCTTCTGGTAATTTGTAGTTAGCACTTAGTTGTGATTCGTTTTATTGGATTCTTGTCATACACCGAGATCCAAGGTGGTCCATTTATGTGAAGGTTCTTATAGTTTTTGACAAGTGATGAAGATGGACGTGTTGGTTCTTTGGCGAAGGAAAGTTAATCACACTTAGTAGTTTAGGTTGTTGGTAGGCATGCTGTCTATTTCGCCTAAAAGAGAGTTTGAGTGCAAGATTTCAGAGATCATGTAGGGGCACTTGTGTTAGTGCTGGATTAAAGGATGTTGGGATTTAATTCTTGGAAAGGACTATCAGTATTCAGTAATTATACCTTTTGGTCTATTATATATTCACTCAGTAGTTTTCTTATTGTGTACCATCCATACAGATGAAGACATGAATATTTTTGGTAGTCAGCTATTTTCATCGGTTAGATGGGGGTAATGAGAAGTTAGGGTAGATGTAATAAGATTGTCCAGGTATGCTAAGAGAAAGGCGTCTGTAGCTCTTAATTCTCAGCCGTTGTAACACCATGTGAGTTTTTTTCCTCTATCAGAGCCAATTATTGGCATTAACATTATCAGGCATTAAAATTTACAGAATTTGTACCATGCTAAAAAGAAGTCCTCTACATTTGAAGCAAACAGTTTTTTTCGTGCTTAGACTTTGTACTCCTACCTTATTTTCACTGATTCAGGTCTAATAAGTTCAAATAAGATAAAAGTTTTAATAAGTTAAGATAAGACAAGTCTAGGACTAATAAGTTCATATAAGATAAGTAAAATTTAAGGGAAGAGAACACTACCTTATTGTGTTTAAAAGTAAAATATTCATATAATTTGTGTATAAATATATATATATATATATATATATATTAAAGCATACTATATATGTTGATTTTCATGATATTTTTAGTGTATATTATGAACCTTACCAGATTGTTAATTTTCATGATTGCGCAATAAATGCCCGTTAATAATGCTCTTGGATAGCTGTGTCTTTATTTGCTTTTGAAAAAAGTGCTTCCTTGTTACTGTAATACCCGTCTATTTCTTTGGTCATATTTTGTTCTTTTAGTACCTTACTTTTTCTGGAAATTTGATTTGCCTTTTGTAAAAATTATCTCTATGGGTGGCGTGGGTGATAATTGCTGCATTGAAAAACGTGGATGAGATTATTTACTCATTTGGAGCTTCAGCTGTTGCTGACACATTGTGGAATAATTTCTAAATTGTGTGGATTGTTGGTTTACACTTGCGTGAGAGCTGGTTTATACACCCCCTTTTTGTAGGTTGAAGCCGAGGAGCAACCTGAGATTTCGGAGGCTTTCTCTGTTTCTGCTGTGCCTTACTTTGTCTTTTTTAAGGTAAGTTCACAAGCTGTTTTATGAATTGACATAGCTGGGTATTTGGGCTATTATCATTTTCTGTGCTTATTGTGTGTCCTATGTCTTCGCACTCTTTTACTTATCATTTGCTGTGCTTATTGTGCATCCTATGTCTAGGACACTCTACACCTTAAAATTTGCTCAATGCCTGTGCGCTGTAATGCAGATTCCTCTTGGAATACGGTTGGGTAAATAAGATGTAACTTCACCTGTACGACTGCAAAGATGTTCTTGAAATCTTAGCTTTGCAACTGCCAGGAGGATATTTCATTTAGAAGCTAGAGTCTGACGGAAAATGACTGACCTGCTACTTTCCTGCTAGAGAAAAACTTGATATAGTGAAACATTTCATCTAATATACCGTACTTCAAAACCTTGTGTTTTGATTGGAAAATGGGTGCGGGAGGCCTGAGGGACTACCACGATGGCGGGTCCAAGGGTGAGTAGCTGGAATCATATAAGGGCTGTAGGAACATTCCGAATACTTCATCCATAAACATAAATATATACTTTTAATTAGAAAGAACAGGGCCTTAATTATTCAGGGAACGTTCCTTCCCCATATGGAGTTCGGAACCCAAAGGCAAAAGCTTCGCTTTAGCGACTACATACCAAAAGCTTCGCATAAGCGACTTCATCTTAAGCTTCGCATTAGCGTAAACAAAAGCTGCCCACCTCTGGAGTCTGGACATTACTATTCCAAAGTTTTGCTTTTTTTCAGCCAAAAGTCCAAATCTCCAAACAGTTTAGATAACTAGGGGTTCTAACCAGGGACTGTGCGAATCCAGTAGACTCTTTAGAGTTTTTGTTGTTGATGTTCAATTGAAATTTGGGTCTACACATTGAAATGCTATGGGGCGTTTGGTATTAAGGATTGTGGGGTGGGTATCATGGGAATTAAATGGTGTGAAGTCATCAAGTATGTCCCGATCCTTTGTTTGGCCTATGGAATAAATTGTGTTTAAAACTTTTAAATGATTTTTTTTTACTCAGCAGGAGAAATCTCACCTATTCTGTCCCCACCAGGTATTACTTTAGTGAGGTTAAGGGGGTTTTAATCTCCATCTTCATCCTCATCCACACAAATAGTACATGTCCTCATAAACAAACATGGGAATGCTGAAAATCGTGAGATAGCTCATATTTGGGACTTGGGACTTGGGAGTGTATATTCCGATCCACGCTCTAATCCTTCTATTAACATTTCTAATATTAACTCTATGCCAGCTTGTACGCTAAGGGAGGGGGGAAAGGGAGAACTGTCTACACTTGTGTTCAACCAGTTTCTCTTTGGAATGCTGCTTACTACTTATGCACAAATCTATCTGTTTGGTAGCTCCTGTGCTGAAGCAGTTTTTATACTACGATCAGAAATTGATGGGTAAAATATGGCGTTCAGTAGAACAGAACACCAGATAAATAAGGGGCACAGGATTTTAAGTTTATAATCACTGTAATGACCTAGTTTATCCAATATGCTTTTCTTATTTCTTGTTTCATCAGGATGGCAAGGCAGTTGATACGTTGGAGGGAGCAGATCCGTCGAGCTTGGCGAACAAAGTTGCTAAAGTTGCTGGATCAGTCAACCCTAACGAACCCGCTGCACCTGCCAGTCTTGGACTGGCTGCCGGATCTTCTGTTCTCGAAGCAGTGAAAGAGCTTGCTAAAGACAATAGGACAATTCCTGTCGGTAACCAGACTGGTCGCAGTGATGATCTCAACAAGAAACTACTAAAGTTGATTAATTCTCACCCAGTTATGTTATTCATGAAAGGAACCCCAGAAGAGCCACAATGTGGTTTCAGCCAGAAAGTTGTTGATATTTTGAATAAAGAGAAAGTCCAATATGGAAGCTTTGATATCTTTACTGACCAAGAAATCCGAGAAGGATTGAAGAAATTCTCCAATTGGCCAACGTATCCTCAACTGTACTGCAAGGGTGAGCTTCTTGGTGGGTGTGATATCGTCATTTCTATGCATGAGGGTGGTGAGTTAAAAGACGTTTTCAGAGATCATGAGATAGATCCCACTGACAGGAAACCAGTAGAATCTGGAAATGGGAAGGGTGGTGTAACAGCATCAACTGGTTTAAGTGCATCTGTTACTTCCCGTCTTTTAAGCCTCATCAACTCGAGTCCTGTCATGCTTTTCATGAAAGGAACGCCAGAAGAACCAAAATGTGGTTTCAGCCGAAAAGTGCTTGAAATTCTTAAGCAAGAAAAGGTGGAATTCAAGAGTTTTGATATTCTAACCGACAGTGAAGTTCGACAAGGGCTCAAGGTTCATTCAAACTGGTCAAGCTACCCGCAGCTATATATTAAGGGTGAACTCATTGGTGGGTCTGACGTTGTATTGGAGATGCAGAAAAGTGGTGAACTAAGGAGGGTTTTGGCTGAGAAAGGGGTTATTATTCCTCAAGAATCACTCGATGACCGTCTGAAGAAATTGGTGAGCAGTTCGCCTGTTGTACTATTCATGAAGGGCAACCCTGATTCTCCCAAGTGCGGTTTCAGCTCTAAGGTGGTGAACGCCTTGAAGGAGGAAGGTGTTGCATTTGGATCGTTTGATATTTTGAGTGATGAAGCAGTTAGACAAGGGCTCAAGAATTTCTCAAATTGGCCTACTTATCCTCAGCTCTACTACAAAGGGGAGCTAGTAGGAGGTTGTGACATCATTTTGGAGTTGAAGAACAATGGAGAGCTCAAATCAACTCTTTCGGAGTAGGTATAATGTGAACTACATAGTGTCTGAAAATAACACAGGTCAGCAACTTACTACATAGGAGTTTTGCATTATGATTAATGGCCAAATGTGATTTTTCCAACACTAAACATGTTTCAGCAATTCGCGGTGTAGTTTGATGTTTTGACATTTGAGGTTGCTTTCTTTGTAGTTGTTTAGTTGTGATGGTTTTGAAGAGTATAAGTAAATTGTAGCAATTCCTTAATGTGGTTATGTTATGGAATTAGGCTAGGGAACTCAAGCTTTTAATTTTGTCATTTAATAGCTTTCGTTGTTTTGATAAAAGAAAAGGAATATTTGATAAAATAATTCAATCTTTGCCCGCTCTTCTATTAACGGTACGACAAATCGATTGATTCTAAATAATCCAACGTTTAAGACGAGTCTTCTAATAACAGGTTAAGTGAGAATTTCACTTGCTTAAACAGGTTAACTTGGTGACGTGGCAGTTTATAAAGTTAACCAACCCCTTCCCTACTATTAAAAACCCCCTCCCTTCCTGCTTCGCCTCTCCTTTAAAATCCCACCACCAATGTCTCTTTCTTTCTCCCCTTCCTCGTGCTCAACACAATTTTCCACCAACCGCCGTAAATGAGGATCATCGTCGTGCTAAAACAAGTTTGTTTGCCTGAAAACCATATTGTGCGAAGATTAGCTTCTTCTACCGTGGTCTTGTTGATGCTAAATTTGGAGTTATATTGAGTTCTAATTGATTTAGGTACTTTTTATTGGTGTTGATTTGTGATTCGAATTGGACATCAAATTGTTAGATTTTTCATATGCTTAATTTATTTAAGCATGAATTTTGATATTGGAATGACATGTGATCACATTGTTGGTGGGGATATATTGCTAATTGGGATGTTTGTGACTTCCATTGTTCCCATTTCACCCTCCAACCCCGATCTTATGTGTGACAATGGATTCATATTTCATCGGAATAAGACCCGCTCTAAAAGATGAGCATCCCTAGTAATCGGGTCACTGGAGCTGGAGCCTCTAACTATCATCGCTTCCGAAGAGTCAAGGGAGATTGTTATTTAGCCCTTTTTTTTTATTTCGATGCTTCAATTTATTTCATTTTATCTCCCATCCAAAACGAGGATAATAAGGAGAATTACATGTGCACCAATCTACCATCACCGACAAGAACAAGCTTGAAGCTTGGGTAATCAACAGTTCGTTGATTTGGCAAAGCTATACCCACAAAACAAAAAAAACCACAACTAAAATCAAAAGTATGAATAACAATAAAATTCAACTAATAATATCAAATTAATTATCAAAACAGTACATAAACTTTTTTTGTTTTTTTGAAATAGTAGATAAACTCATCATTTTGGTGTTTCGATTAAGATGGAAACAAAGAGGAGGGGGAGTGAGAGAGGAGCAAGTTCCTCTGCTTCATGCCTCCTCCGGAAGAGGGAAAAAGAGTCAACAATTACTTGTTGACCTATCTTAGCAGGTTACTAGTCATTTGACCTGTTATTAGAAGCGTCTCTTTAAACGTTGGATTATTTAGGATTGACTTGTCGTGTTGTTAATACAAGAGCGGGTAAAGGTTAAATTGTTTTTATCAATTTTTTCAAAAGAATACTTATTCAGTGTTTATTTACAAGAGAAACAATTGTGAGTCGGTTGTTTGCTCAATGCATTTGTATTCTCTCCGTCTCAAAATAATAGCTACAAGAGCTAATAATAAACGAGGTCCAATTTTTGTACCATTTTAGTACATTTTCCAACAACGACAAGCACTTACCCTCTCTCGTAAACAGTTGTTTCCCAACTCTTAAAAGACGTTCATCTAGAGGAGTTTCGAGGTTTCTCTTTCTTGGACGAGAGGAGCTGGGATCAACCAATGTAGACAGCTGAAGACGATACGAGAACGGATTGACAACCTCACCTCCTTAAATAAGACTTGGATTTTTATTTTATTTTAAAAAAAGAATTGAAGATACAACAAAAGTTAGGATAGTCTTCTCTCAAACTGTATCCTAACTTTTCTAAAGAAATAAAATGAAATTTATCGTCTATGTATGGATCAATGTCTAGATGGGTCTGGAAGTGATGACCTAAAGCGACGATATAATCTGATGCACGATTGGCTTCTTGATAGAGTGGCGAAAAGAAAAAAAAAACTATCAAAATGATTTAAAAGTTGTTTGACATTTTTCATTAGCACTTGAATCTTCCACATACACTGAACTTGTCACTACAAAATACTAATGATCAACAAGTTATCACCCTCGATAAAAACATGGCATATATTATTTTCAATGGCTAACAAAAGACCATTACGAAGAGCCATTGCTTCAGCGAGAAGTGGAGAAGAAGTTTCAAGATTGTAAGTTCGACTAACACCATGAATTATGTGAATGCCCAAGGTTTGAATCACTGTCGCAAGGTTGTAGGAGAGGTGTCGGAATTGGACCAGGTAATACTGGCCGCATATTAGAACGAAGGGGTTGTCGCGTGTTGAACCTGCAATCTATAGTAACATCAGTCTTAGTCACTACGCCAAGACCTCAATTCTATATATGCAAAGCCTACTTGAAAGTTACAAAGAAATTAAAGGGCATGTTTTATTATAGAAAATGTAAACATGGTACATGTATGGAACCAGCGTTTTGTACCAACCCATCAATAAGGCATACTCCCTCCATCGAATATTAGTGCCCTTTTGACATTTAATTTCACCTATAAATAGGAATGTTAAAATATTATAAAAATTTGTTATTATGAAACTACACATTGAGATGAATAAAACAAGGTCTCCCGTGAATATAATTTGAAATATGTATTGAAAAAATCAGAAGATTATCTTCTATCATGAATAATGTTAAGATTTCAAGTTGGATTAATATTCGAGAATGAAGGGAGCAGTATTTGAAAATAATCCATTTGAGCCGGACAAAACTTCATTATATAGTAGAGTTGAGAGTCCTACTAGCTTTAAATTCCCTAAATCTTTAAAATATTATCTTTCTTATTGAGATAATTGACACCACAAATTTACAAAATTTCAGTGTCCTACAACATGATAATAAAACAAACCATGTAATTGGCTCATTCCTCCGGCTAGACAACATCAGATTATCTCCTAGAAAATAAGATCAGAAAATCAGAAAAGTTTATCAAAATTTTACAGAAAAAAGAGGGGGAAAGTTTGTAAATTCCTTGATAAAAGAATGCTTGTGACCATTGGGACATGTCACTGCATCTTTACGGTTTCAAATGCAGTTAAAATGCACCTCATTCTCGAAAATATCTGCATTGCCTGAATCAATCAACGAGCTTCAGTGAACTGCGTTATCATAAGGGTTCAGATAATGAAGCTTTCTGTTGTATCGTACTAAGGATAATTCGCGTCTCTTCATCTTCCTTTATTTTATCAGCCTTCATCTTCTCCAAAAGCCCATCCACATCCTTCCCATTTCGAACATGTGACTTGATTAGAGCATGATACATCTGTCTACTCACAGGAACTGCTTTCCTCAATAATTTGACAAAGGATTCTACATCTTCAACACTGCCTTCATCACCAATCCAATTAAGAAGACTATAACTGACTTGTTGATTAATTTTCCAACCCTTATTCTCAACATAAAATGATAAACCTGCCTTCATGCAGTCAACTGCTTTATGCATCTCACCCTTTTCCAGGTACCTTGCTGCTAATAAGCCCCAAGTGTTGGGACTAGAACCCTTTTCTTTCTCTGTCAACAGCATTGCCTCTGCTTTCTCAAGCAACCCCTTGTCTATATGAGCTACAGTTACAATATTACGAACCCGGAAATCATAGCAATTATCAGATAACTCCCACTCCTCCAACACTTTCTCAGCTGCTTCTACCGCGTCAATCCTCACAAGTGATTCCAACACGTTAATATAATCCCTGTTGATACATCTCTTACAAGCACTCTTCTCTAGTTCCCACAGCCTTAAAATTTCATCCTTCTTTTCTAATTTGGCATAAAGAGTAATCAGATGATTATAAGCAATACCATCTTTTGTATCCACTCTTACCTCTGCCTTTTTCAGGGCATCGATTGTGTTGTCTGTGAGTCCTGCTTTGATGTAGTAATTAGCAGCAACTGCATAGGTGTTCCAGTCCACTGCCATGTGAGGTTGAGTCTCTGCTTCTTTCAAAATGTTTTTTACCGCCTCGATATCAGATTTTGCTCCATATGAATTGATGCACAGTCTGTAGCTGTAATTATCAGGTAAAACCTTGTTTTCCTTCATTTCAGCTAGCACCTCAGGAACCTTCTCGTATTGTCCAAGATTCGTGTATAGGCACATAATGACATTATAATTGAGAGCTGTAGATGCAAAACCCATCTCCTTCATCTTCTGAAAGTGTGACAAGGACTTTTCAAGTTGGCGTTGTCGCGCGTAACAGTGAAGAAGAGCGCCATATGTCTTATTGGTTTTGTCTTGTTCAGGTAAGCTATTGAAATAGCTCTCTGCAGACAGAAAACCACGGACTCTACCAATGAGATCCAACTGTACTGCATGTTCAACTGATGTGAATTTACAAACCCCTTTCTCGTTCATCCATTCTGAAACCTGCAACAATGGGTAAATTATAAGCTTAGAACGCCGTTAAAATTAAATAAGTAAATTTCTCTCTCCGTCCTCTTTTGTTTGCTCCATCCTCTATACATCAAGTTTTTTCTCTCTACTTTCTCTTTGGAGTCCATCCCCAGAACCAACTTTATTCTCTCTACTTTTTCATTCTCGTTATAAGTGTGTCAAACCCCAATGGGGCAAACAACATTTTGACAATATGTAATAAGTTTTGACGCGTTCTTCCCAACTCCTACAAGAAAACTTTGATTGATTCGGCCAAAAAGCATGCAGCTCCATCAGCCAAACAACATAACAACACAGTATTGACTAACATGCCTCATCCAGATCATTGTTAGGGAAAAGAAATATAAGAAACAAATATCCAAATTGAATTAAGCTCTCAGCATTTGTTCCTCTCAAAATTTGCAGCCTCACATGTATAAGCAGCTTTATTAACATGGTTTAATTTCAAAACACATACACAAAGCTCTCAGCAACTTCTAGTCCGATGAACAACAAGAACATTAGAACAACCAGTGTAGATCCCACCAATAACAAAGCCAGGGAGCTCCAAGTGCAAACAACTACGAGGTATTATTCTATTAAGAGAGTGAGAATTGAAAATAAAATTAAGAGATAAAAGAATCGCATCATTGATAATAGACAACAAACAACCCAGTGTACATGACTTCTACTCCCGGCTGGATAGACTATTTCATCATATGAGGCATACTATTCCACAAACAACATAGCGCAAAGATAACTCGAATTTATTATAGTTTATGAAAATCAAGTAATAACCCCTACAAAGCTTCTTTCCATATCACACTTGTGCTTTAATTCCACAAAACAGGGACAAGGAAATGCATAAAAAAGAGAGCCAATTTATGCATTTAGCACATCCCCAACTTCAAAGATTCATACAAAGGTATCCAATGGTAACTATCCTTCTTCAAAATATACCCACTGATTGGGTACGGCCAACCCTTTGATTGAACAATATTAACTGATAAAAAAGGTGCAAAGCCCTTCCTTGCAACCAAGAATGTTAGAGATCATTCATCCAAGTCAAAGCTATTCGCTACTGGATAAAGTGGTCTCCAGGAATCAGTTCAAACACGATAGGTACTAACAAAAACCCAAGGGCACATTACATTACTCCCTCCACTATGTTGCCAGGGATAATTCTTATCTAAAAAACTTCACTATTTCCCTCTCTTTCCCTATAAGATCATCATTCCTTCCATAAATATCATTGCCAGGAAGGTTTTAAGGTCTCAGAGAAGATTTTCTCCCCGATGCTATAAATCCACTCCTTCCGTAAATATTTTTTCTTTTGCACATAGAAGAAGGATCTTTATGCAAGATTGGATTCAAAAGAAAAGGACATCTATAGACTTGCTCGAATGCGAGATAGAAAGACGCTAGATATCAGGAGGATTAAATCAACAAGTTTTGGTGGGAGATAAGGAAATCAAGGATAGATGAAGGTTATACTTTGATAACTTGTTCAACTGGGATCAAGGGCGCGATATTGGAGATACAAATATCCCTCATGATATGGTTAACCTAGACTTTATGCGAAGAATTCAAAAGAGAGAAGTCGAAATGGCATTGAAAAAGACGGGACGCAAGAGGACAGTGGGGCCCGATGGCATACCTGTCGAAGTCTGAAGATGCTTGTGAGAGAGAGGGGTTGTATAGTTAAAAACTCTTTTCAACAAGATTTGGAGAAGTAATAGGATGCCATTAGAGTGGAGGAAAAATACTATCATCCCCTTGTACAAGAATAAGGGTGATGTCCAGGATTGTGCCAACTATCAACGAATCAAACTAATGAGTCATACTATTGAACTATGGGAGCGGATTATTGAGCAAAGATTAAGGAGAACTGTGAAAATTTCGGAGAACCGGTTTGGATTTTATAACTGGGAGATCGACTATGGAGGCTATTCATCTTATAAGGCAACTAATGGAGAATTATCGTGATAAGAACAAGGATTTACATATGGTTTTTATTGATTTGGACAAGGTGTATGATAAGGTACCGAGGAAAATTCTTTGATGGGCATTAAGTAGGAAAGGAATTCGGAGGAAATATATTGATATCATCAAGGACATGTATGAGTGAGTTAGCACAAGTGTGAGAACTAGTGTTGGTAAGACCGAATAATTCCCCATTACGATTGGAGTGCATCAAGGTTCCGCATTCTTTTTGCTATAGTCATGGACGAATTGACGAGGTCAATACACGATGTTATACCCTGGTGCATGATGTTTGTATATGATATTGTGTTGATTGATGAAACAAAAGGAGTGGAAAGTAAGTTGGAGGTATGGAGACAAACTTTGGAATCTCGAGGTTTTAGGCCGAGTAGAAACAAGACAGAATATATGGAGTGTAATTTTGGTGGAGTCCAACACTGATAGACAGGGGGATTACCTTCGATGGGAAAATTGTCCAAGGCTCTGAAATGTTCCGTTATTTATGATCTATTATCCAAAATATGGGGAATTGGATGGCGATGTGGCTCATAGAATCAAATCAGGTTGGTTGAAGTGGAAAAGTGCCACGGGGTTCTTATGTGATTCAGGCATACCCCAAAAATTGAAGGGAAAATTTTACCACACGGCTATTCGACCACGTTGTTTTACGGCACGAAATGCTCGGCAATGAAACATTGTCACATGCATAAGATGAATGTGGCGGAGATGCGCATGTTACGTTGGATGTGTGGGCATACAAGAAAGGATCGTCTGAGGAATGAGATTATTAGGAACAAAGTAGAGGTTGCACCGACTGAGTTTAAGATGATGGAAAATCGTTTAAGATGGTTTGGGCATGTAAGCAGAAGATCAAGTGATGCCCCAGTTAGGAGGCAAGTGGTAAAGTGATAGAATTGCAAGGGGTAGGGAAATACCTAAGAAAACTTGGAAGAATGTGATTGAGCACGATATGAGCCTTTTCAGGATTGAGGAAAATATGGTGTTGGATAAGACAGAGTGGCGGGAGAGAATATACATTGATGACTTCATTTGACTTATACAACTTCCATTTTGACTCTTCTTACTATTTTTTTTTTTACATGCTATTTTGAAATGTACATATTTTACTTATTTATGTATTTTAACTTTTAATTATTTTAATTATCCCTTATAATATTCTTTCTGTAATATATTTATATTCTCCTCTTATCTAACTTTCATTAATTCCACTTTCTCCTTCTTCCTTATTTATCCTTTTAACTTTCCGCTCCTTTCTGGTTTGAATGGTGACCATGACGATGAAAATGACGATCTCCTACGACGATTCATGTTAGCCGACCCAGAACATTTTGGGACTAAGGCTTTGTTGTTTTTGTTGTTGTTGTTGTTGTTGCACATAGAAGAAGGACGGGAACGAGGCGAATTGATCAAATGCTAATTCAACAAACCAAGCCATAAGACATTGTTTCATACAGAAGCATTCACTACTCCCACAAAGACAAACATACCTTCTATTGGTAATTAAAAGTTCAAATCTTTGCTAATTGAAAAAACCACCACCAATACCCCCTCCAAAAACAGAGTCACAGACACACAAACTATTGCAAACACTAATTCATAAATCCCAGTGAAGCCTAATCCCGTCTTGCTATATGCATACATCTCTGTTGAGAACCAAGTTATTCACAAAGCAATCAACCTAATAACTATGACTGGAATTTTTACTTATCAAAAACAAAAACTATGACTGGAGTATATAATTCTTGAGGACGATGCATTACGAAAAAGACAAGAGGAACAGAGGGAATATGCTAGGTTTGTAAGAACGGAAACAACATCTCTAATACAATGCCCATTAATACAAAGAAGCCTTGGCTTGCATGCTGTAAGCGATCTATTTGAGAAAACCTCATTATTATAATTCCAAAATTGTTGGAATTTTTAGTTAATTAATTAATTAATATCTAGTCAACTAAAAATATATGGTCCATTTGAAACTATCCTTTGAAACCACTCACCAACGTACACCAATTTTGTAGGGGTCTTTGATGGCAAGACTCTACAGATAGTGAAATAGTCAACATAAATATTAGCATAATCTTTTTATAATTAGCAAATGTAATTATTCCTTTTGTATAGCTAATTAGGTCTTACTCCGTATAATCTAGCCTAGTATTATGTTGTCAGTTATACTTCTTTGTATATATTGACTATCAATTATCAATACAAATCACGGATTAATCTTCCTACATGGTATCAGATTAGGTTTCCTTCTTCGCCTCCTAAACCTAGTCGTCGTCTTCTTCTTCCCTCACCTCTTTTCAATGGCTGACAAGAATTTTCATTCCGCTTTGACTATCACAAATGTGAAGTTTTGATACCTATCAGTCAATCACTCTTGACATGCCCTTGACATGGAAAGCGGCCATTATCATGAATGGGCAACACACTTCAAGGTTCTAGCCCGTGTCCACTCCATCCTTGGGCACATTATTCCACCAACTGACACCACTAACTCGCTGCTTACTAAGCAGCCGACTCTATGGAAGCGGCTCAATGCGATGGTTCTCCAATGGATATACGTCACCGTCTCCCATGATATTTTAACCTCTTGTGCAAGATGATGATGTTATGGAGAAGGCTTGCAAACTAGTTGCTCAAATTTTCAAGGATAACAAGAACACAAGGGCGGCGTACCTTGAGAAAAAATTCACCACCACAAAATTGGCCAACTTCGCTCGATTACGGTCTATTATAACAAGCTGAAGTCTTTCGCTGATCACCCAACGTTGGGTCGCCTATCTCCGACCGACGTATGTCTTGCGCCTCCTTGCGGGCATATGCACTTTGTCACAACAATTCAACAAAAGACGTGTTGTCCTCTTTCTCTGAATCTCAAGCTCGAAGATGCTGCCGCCAAGGATTGAGCCCGAGATGAGATTCTGGTCCCGCGGCCCTCATTGTTGATGATGATGCTCCCCCACCGCCACCTGGAGGTAATAATAACCGTAATTATCATAACCGTGATAATAATCGTGGGGAAAGAGGAATAACAAAAACAACAACCGCGAGAAACCCGTCGGTGGCGGTCAGACCAGCCCCGTCGTCAGCGGGGCCGGAGGCCCTACAACAATGGGCACTAGCCCCCAACAAGGGCTGGCAGCAATGTCCCTCGATGCCAAGGCCCAACGGAATTCTTGGTTGCAGGCCCACGCCCTTCCCTTCCCAGCAGCCCTATTCCATGCATGGGTCATCATATCCGGGTATGCTCTAACAGACATAGAGGCCGCCATGCACACTTTATCCATGCACTAACCGCATGATAATTGGTACATAGACACTGGCTTCCCACATGACTGCCAATACAGGTACTCTCACATCTTATTTTAATTCGTGGATATAGTCATACATCCGTAACCCCACTTAATCCCCCATTACATCTCAAAAATGTTTCACATGTTCCAAAACTCATCAAAAACCTTATTTCACATGACAATAATGTTTCTGTTCAGTTTGATCCTCTTGGGTATACAGACGGGGTGCCGCCTAATGAGATGTGAGAGCACCGGGAAATTGTATCCCATCACTGCCACAAAAAGGACAACTCCAACATCAACCTTCATTGCCGCATCACCTTGCTTATGGCATTCTCGACACGGGCATCCGGAAATATTTTCCTTATCTCTCTTCGTAGTAATGCTTTAATTCAATGTAATAAGACCCAGACTTCTTTTTATACTTCTTGTCCTTTGGGGAAACACATTATATTGTCCTTTCATGATTCATTGTCATTCACTACTATGCCATTTGATGTCATCCACAGTGATTTATGGACCTCTCCCGTTTTGAGTTCTAATGGGCATCATATTATGTTTTCTTTCTTGATGAGTATAGTAATTTTCTTTGGACTTTTCCAATCTATAACAAGTCCCAAGTTTATTCTACTTTTTTATCCTTGAAGGCATTAATACCAAACTCAATTTGACATAAAAATATTCAATGTGATAATAGGCGAGAGTTCGATAATGGACATTTTCAAGCTGTTTGCACCATTACTGGGTTAAATTTCAGTTTTTCTTACCCCTATACCTCCCCTTAAAACGGTAAGGCGGAAAGAAAAATAAATTCCATTGAAAACATTGTGCACACTTGAAATAGTCAACGTAAATATTAGCATAATCTTTTCATAATTAGCAAATGTATATTATTCCTTTTGTATAGCTAATTAGGCCCTATAATCTATCCTAGTATTATGTTGTCAGCTACACAACTTCTTTGTATATATTGACTATCAATTATCAATACAAAGAAGTAGATTAGAGGACCTAATTAATTATACAAAAGCAATAATATACATTAGCTAATTATAAAAAAATTATGCTAATATTTACGTTGACTAAATTAAAAGGTGATAACTATAAGGTGTGGAGAGAAAGAGTGCCCCTACAGTTAGGACGGATGGACATTCACTATGTTATTCGGAAAGACGAACCAACTAGTATTACTGAGATATTTATGAAAAGTGAGAGAGGTCTAACCGCCTTTCCGTTATGTTCATAAAAACAAAGATAAGGGCCCTTATTCGTGGTTCCGTCGATCAGCATACCAATGTCAAAAGTCTTCTTAAGGCCACCGATGAGCAGTTTGTATCTTCTGACAAAATTCTTGCTAGAACTTTAATTATGCAGTTTTCATCCATAAGGCTTACCGAGACTAAGGGAGTTTGTGATCACATCATGCGCATGAGGGACATTGCAACACTTGGAAGTTGTCATAACTGACTATTTCCTTGTGCATTACATTTTGTGCACTCTTCCACATCAATTAATATGGCCCTTTTATGGTCTCTTACAACACACATAAAGATAAATGGTTAATTAATGAGCTTATGACCATGTGTGTTCAAGAGGTGGGAAGATTGATGATGGGGGAGGGTGAAAAGGTGAACCTTACTACTTCTGTTAAGACAAAGGATCACGTTAAGGATAAGGGAAGATCCCAGCAAATCAAGCTATTAGCTATTAAGGAGTCTTCGTGTTTCTTCTGTAAGAAAAAGGGACACATGAAGAAAGACTATGTGAAGTTAAAGGTTTGGCTTAAGAAGAAAGGTAATTTTCTTGCGTTTGTTTCTTATGAATCTAATATGGTTAGTGTGAATAATAATACATGGTGGATTGACTTTGGGACAACAATCCATGTTTCGATACCTTGCTGGGTATGACAAACCAAGGAAACCAATGGGCAGTGAATATCATATCTATTCCGATAATTAGATGATTTCACGTGTAGAGGTCGTTGGGACATGCATCTTAACCTTAAGTAGTGGTTTCATTTTGCATTTAGAAAGGACATTTTATGTTCCAAATTTATCTTGAAATTTGATTTTAGTTTCAAGACTTGTACCTTTTGGATTTTCCTTTAATTTCTCATATTCTTGTTTTAGTTTAATTAGAAATTCTGAAATTATTGTTTATAGTATTTTGTCTGATTTATGCCGTCTTGAATTGCAAAATGATGTCGCTCATAGTTCCTTGCCTTTTAAAAATGGTTTTAAAACGATGTTTTATAAATGAAAATTCCTCCATGTTATGGGCTTATGGCACCGGAGATTGGGACATATATCCATTGAGAGTGTCAAGTACCCCGTCCTTTACTAATCTCTTGACTCTTAATGGATTAGTAAAGGACGAGGTACTTGACACTCTCAATTGATATATGTCCCAATCTCCGGTGCCATAACATGGAGAAATTTTTATAAATAATACATTGTTTTAAACCACTGCTAACATGCAAGGAACTATGAGCGATATTATTTGCAATTCAACACGATATAAACCATCAAACAAAATACCATAACCAATAATTTCAGATTTTCAAATCAAACAAAAACATAATCTGAAAAATTAAAGGAAAATCTTAAAGGTACAAGTCTTGAAACTGAAATAAAACGTCTAGAGAAATTTGGAACATAAAATGTCCTTTCTAAATGCAAAATGAAGCATCATGTCCCAACGGCCTCTACATCAAACAAAATACCATAACCAATAATTTCAGAATTTCTAAACAAACAAAAACATAATCTGAAAAATTAAAGGAAAATCTTAAAGGTACGAGTCTTGAAACTGAAATTAAACGTCTAGAGAAATTTGGAACATAAAATGTCCTTTCTAAATGAAAAATGAAGCATCATGTCCCAATGGCCTCTACATGTGAACTTATCTGATTGCCAGAATAGATATGATATTTACTTGCCACTAGTTTTCTTAGGTTTGTCATAACATGAAGTTATTTGAAACATGGATTGTTGTACCAAAGTCAATTAATCATGTATTATTATTCACATTAACCATATTAGATTCATAAGAAACGAACGCAAGAAAATTAACTTTCTTCTTAAGCCAAGCCTTGAACTCCACACGGTCTTTCTCAATGTGTCCCTTCTTCTTACAGAAGTAGTAAGGTTCAGCTTTTTCACCTTCCTCCGTCATCAATCTTCCTTCCTCTTGAACCATAGTATAAAAACTCGCCCGAGTTAACTCGGATTTTCAAGTTGGCGAGACGAGATTTTCCGAGTTATCATGTAGTTTTCAAATAAGGCGATATTTCGCTCGATTCGTACGTTCCCGTACTAAAATCGGCCGAGTAAACATTATGAACTCTTTGCGAGGGCTTCCGAGTTCTCCCTGAAGGTCAACTTTAAGTTCTTGTGATTGTGACAATATTTCTCTCACTTAAGAAACCGTGTGGGTTTTGTATTTTCTTAAGTGGTAAACGTTTTGGGTGGTGTTGTGGGACAGTTGTAGGCTTGGTAGACTCACTTATCTTACTAGTTATACGACAGTCGTAGGTCACTAATTTTGATTCATGCATTATTTACTCATAGATTTTCCATAAAATTAACATAGTTTAAGGTAACATAGTTTAAGGTAAGATAATTTAAGGAAATATAATTTAATGAATTTTTTTTTACTTTTGATCTATGACCCCACCAAACCATATAATTGAAAAATGGAACTATTTTCTTCCAGAATCACGTGATGGTAATTGGGCAAAGGAATTTACCTTTTTTAAAAAATATAAACACTTTTAAATTCATGACATCAACTTTTTCCCACTACCAAATTAAGGCACTACTACTACTCTGTAAATTTTTGTCATTAGGCAACCGAAGAGAATAACTTGTTTTACACACCAAAAAAATTATGACTTGTAAATACAAATCTTATTTAATATAATATTTCTGATAATCTCTATTTATTACCTATAAAAATCATAAAATCAAATTCCTACCGCAACAACCGCAACCCGGTCCACGACCAACCAGCAGTTCCGTTACCGCAACACCGCGACCGTTCCCGCGACCGAGACCGAGTTTTCTTGAACACACATGGTATTGGTCGTAAGCTCATTATTGACCATTTATTCTTATGTGTGTTGTAAGAGACCTTAAAAGGGTCATATAGATGTTGAAGAGTGCACAAAATGTAATGCACAAAGAAAGAGTCAGATATGGTAAGTTCCAAGTCTTTAAGTTGGCTGCAATGTCCCACATGCGCATAATGTGATCACGCACTCCCTGAATCTCGGTAAGCCTTATGGATGAAAGCTGCATAATTAAGGTGTTAGCAAGAGCTTTGTCAGAAGATACAAATTGCTCATCGATGGCCTTAAGAAGACTTTTGATATTGGTATGTTGATCGACTAAACCATGAATACTTTGTTGATTAAAAGACTTGTTTTAGTTGCATTAAAGGAAAGCAAACTAACAAATCTAAAAAGGGTGCTAAGAAGAGATCTGACCTATTAGTAATCATACGTACGGATATTCATTGTGCGGACATGAACGCTAATGACCTGAAACACTTTATCACCTTCACTGATTTACTTGCTCCATTCCAAAGATGAAGCTTTGAATGTCTTTAAATTGTTTAGGGCTGAAGCTGAGACACAATGTGGTAAGCACATTAAGATCGTGAGATCAGATAGAGGTGGAGAGTACTATGGTAAATACACTAAGAATGGACAAACATGTGGTCCATTTGCGTAATTTCTTCAAGAGCATGGGATTGTTGCCCAATAAACTACGCCTGGTACTCCAGGCCAAAATGGTGTAGTAGAAAGAAGAAATAGGACCTTAATGGACATGGTGAGAAGTATGCAGAGTAATGCTAAACTTCCACCATTTTTGTGGATTGAAGTTTTAAGATGACATTGTATATATTAAATGGTGTTCTTTCCAAGGACAGCTCTAAAACACCTTTTGAGTTGTTCAGGGGATGGAAGCCGAGACTACGTCATGCACATTTGGGGATGCCTGTCACAAGTAAGAATTTACAACCCACGAGAAAAGAAGCTTGACCCGAGGACTATTAGTGGGCATTTAATTGGATATCTCGAAAAATCTAAGGGTTATAGATTCAATTGTCCATCCCACAACACCAGAATTGTGGAACCAAGAAATGCTAAATTTCTTGAGAATGACTTAGTTAGTGGGAGTGATCAATTATGAGACATTGTTCCTAAAAACAATCATGTTGAAGTTCCACCCTCTGATTCAAGGGGTAAGATGGTTGTCATTCACACCACTCCAGTTTGATTGCGTGTTGATACCCAGTGACGGAAATTCCACAATATGCTAATAACGATTTGAAAGATCATGAAGAAAATGAGGAGTATGAGGATTATCAACGCATTGATCTAGTTCCTTTAAGAAGATTTGCTAGAATGAGGAGATCAACTATTTCTGATGATTAACAGGTGTATTTGCAAGAATCGGATGGTCATGATGATGTTGACAATGATCCAATCACGTTTTCACAAGCCGCAAGTTCTAAGGATTTAGGCATGTGGATGAGTGCCATGAAAGATGAGATGGATTCTATGGCATCTAATCAAGTTTGGGATCTCGCCAAGTTGCACGATGGTATAAAAGCCATTGGATGTAAATGGGTCTTTAAGAGAAAGACAGACTCAGGGGCAACATCGAGAGACATAAGGCTAGACTAGTTGCTAAAGGATTCACTCAAAGGGAAGGAATCAATTACACAGAGACTTTCTCTCTTGTATCAAAGAAAGATTATCTCCGAGTGATTGGCCTTAGTGGATCATTTTGATTATAAGTTACATCAAATGGATGTGAAAACTACATTTATCAATGGCGATTTAGAGGAAGAAATTTACATGAAACAACCTAAAGGATTCTTCTCTAAAAAGGGTGAAAATTTGGTTTGTAAGCTAAATAAATCCATATACAAACTGAAGCAAGCTTCTCGTCAATGGTATATGAAGTTCCATCGAGTGATAAATTCATTTGGTTTTGAAAAACATGTCAGGGATCAATGCATACACTAGAAGCTTAGTGGGAGTAAGATTTGTTTCCTTGTGTTGTATGTGGATGATATTTTACTACTCCCTCCGTCCCGGAATACTCGACCCGGTTTGACCGGCAAAGAGTTTAAGAGACTTGAATTGACTTATTTAATTTAATAGGTAGTAGTTGATAGTGGGGTATTATTTTAATGTAGTTAGTGGGATGTGGGTTAAGAGGTGGGGTTGGGGAGAGTAGGGGTTGAATTTTTAATTATTTTTTGTATGGAGTAGGGGGTAGGTGGGTTAATAGGGGTGGAGTGAGAAATAATATAATATTGTTAGAATATTTCCATTTTTAGAAACAGGTCAAGTATTAAGGGACGGCCCGATAAGGAAAACAGGTCAAGTATTTCGGGACGGAGGGAGTAGCAACTAATGATAAGAGGTTGTTATATGAGGTAAAACAATTTCTTTCAAATAAATTTGATATGAAAGATTCTAAGAGAATTCGTCGCTTTGATTCGTGTATGAAGTTTTTTTTGGTTAAAATGGACCAAGTGGGAGAATGTTGGAATTTTTAGTTAATTAATTAATTAATATCTAGTCAACTAAAACATATGTCCATTTTAAGCGGGTGGTTACATATGATCAAGGAACTACCCATGATCTTTTCCCCACTTTTGAAACCACGCACCAAAATACACCAATTTTGTAAGGGTCTTTAATGGCAAGACTCCACTATAAGAATGGATGTTTTATTCTGAAAAAGGCCACTGAATCTACTCTCTAAAAATTCGGAAACACCATCTGATTATTGAGAGTGAGGGTTTGGCACCGGAAGTCAGAAATAAAGATTGAATTTGTTACACGGGATTGCGGCAGAAGAAGGAGACAATACAATAGCAATGGTTGGAGGCATTCTTGATCCTTTTATAGCTTCCGCTTGTATACTACTGTTCGTATTCGGATTGGATGAACATAATAAGTTTAACTGACTTGTTTATAAAAAATTCTTCAAATTAGTATATATGCTTTGGGTTCGTGGCTAATCAAGAGCATCAACGAGGCAGGAGTGCAGGACGGACTTTAATCCTTGGGGTGTCGTTGCCTTGCAGAAGTTTATAGGGATGAAATGGTTGAAGCATCTCAGTCCGCTGTGGCAGGGAAAACAGAGATGTCCGATGTTTACAAATTGTGAACCTGCAAATGCAGTACTCCGTCGTAGCTAGTAGGTTCTCCCTTTCTAAGTTTCTCAATTTGGCATTTAGCTAGTAGGTTCACCCAAGAATCATATCTAATCAATATTCAGTAAATATAGCCACTGTTCCAAATGTAATTTCAAAGTTCAAACCTATCAAACACTTCAAAGCCTGGTTTCCCATCAATACCAATTATTCATCACGACTCATGCTCATGGATGTGCACGGTTTTACCCTCCTTTACCCATCTTTCCAAATTCAAAACCAAGTCTCTATAACTTCACAAATACCAACAAACACAAAATTTATGTCCACAAACAAAAACACAACCCAACAACAATTACCATGTGATTTCAAACACACCCACCATTCCAAAATCAAAAACTGGCACCACAACTTACAACCCAATTATCCACATTCTATTCACAATTTCATTTCTACGAAACAACCCCTCTATCATAACAATCAAACATACCCGATATTCAAAATCTGTCAACTTTTGCTAAAATCATAACAAAATGCTGCAATTATAGTATACCTCGAGAGCTTGAGTAAACCGCTTTCGCTTGCGGAGATCATGGATGATTCTCATAAGTTCGTCGAAGCTAAGATTCTTGCCCTTATCAACCCAACCATCAAGCTCCGGCTTCACGCTGATTCCGGGACTTCCAAGCGGGCTTATCTTCGAATACAACGTCTCACTCCCTTTTTTTGCACGAATGTGGTAGCTCCTTTCACCATTGATGAAGCTTGAGCTCAAAATTAGGGCTTTTTCTGATGAACTTTGAGATTGATTTAGCCTTGAAGTTAGTCGATTTAGGAACCCCAAAAGCTTGGAGCTCATTTTTTTCCCGAAATGAGGTTTCAATTTGGGGAAATTTTAGAAAATGGATGAAGAAATTGAATGTCCTTTTCTTTTTGTTGTAGGGTTTTTGACGAAGGTTTAAAGGAGTTGGGGTTTTGGTTTGAGGTTTATGGGCTCTCAAATTATTATTTGTATGTTCTCTCTATACTATTCATGGGTTTAGTTTGCCAAATTGGTGGTAGGCCCAAGAAACCCTAGATAGAGGTAACAAACATGTTGTTTGGGTCTGATATAGGTAACTATATTTGATTTGTTCGGGACCATTTTAGGTCACCCAGTTTTGTGCACGGTAGGGGTGCAAATGAGCCGAGCCGATCAATAAATTTCTCGGGTTCGTTTAAAGCTCGTTCATGTTCGTTCATTTGGCTATACCCGGGTACAGCCAAAGCTGGCTGTACCCCCATCCAAAACGATGTCGTTTTGTGTTGTTTAAAATGAACATTAATATACTGGTACAAAAATGAACATTTAATATTTCGAAAATGAACATTTATTTATTTATTTGGAATGAACATTTACTATTTTGGAAATGAACATTTATTTATTTGGAAATAAACTACAAAAATGAACATTTACTATTTCGGAAATGAACATTTATTTATTTATTTGGAATGAACATTTACTATTTTGGAAATGAACATTTATTTATTTATTGGGAAATAAACAATATAGGCGCTTGTAAAAACATAAAAGACCAATGAAGTGAACAATTTCATTATGAACATTAACCATAGAACAAACCAATAAACAAGAAAGAACAAATAATTCAACAAAAAAGAACAAACAATATAAAAAAGAACATAAAATTCCAGAAAAAAGAACAGCCAATACTAAAATTATGAACAATTTTATGATGAATTTTAAAGCCAACATGAAAGAACAAACAATACAACAAGAAAGAAAAAATACTGGTACAAAAATGAACATTTACTATTTCGGAAATGAACATTTATTTATTTATTTGGAATGAACATTTACTATTTTGGAAATGAACATTTATTTATTTATTTGGAAATAAACTACAAAAATGAACATTTACTATTTCGGAAATGAACATTTACTATTTCGGAATTGAACATTTATTTATTTATTTGGAATGAACATTTACTATTTTGAAAATGAACATTTATTTATTTATTTGGAAATAAACTACAAAAATGAACATTTACTATTTCGGAAATGAACATTTACTATTTCGGAATTGAACATTTATTTATTTATTTGGAATGAACATTTACTATTTTGAAAATGAACATTTATTTATTTATTTGGAAATAAACAATATAGGGGCTTGTAAAAACATAAAAGACCAATGAAGTGAAAATTTTCATTATGAACATTAACCATATATTTATTGTGAACAAACAAATAAACAAGAAAGAACAAATAATTCAACAAAAAAGAACAAACAATATAAAAAAGAACATAAAATTCCATAAAAAAGAACAAACAATACAACAATTATGAACAATTTTATGATGAATTTTAAAGCCAACATGAAAGAACAAACAATACAACAATAAGTTTGATGAATGAATTTAAAAAACAACAAGAAAGAACAAACAGTACAACAAGAAAGAACAAACAATACAAGAAGAAAGAGTAAAAGATTAATGAAGAGTTTAATTATGAACATTAACGTACCATATGATTATTATAAACAAACAAATAAACAAGAAAGAACAAACAATATAAAAAAGAACATAAAATTCAAAGAACAAACAATACAAAAAGAAAGAATAAAAGATTAATGAAGAGTTTAATTATGAACATTAACCATATGATTATTATAAACAAACAAATAAACAAGAAAGAACAAACAATATAAAAAAGAACATAAAATTCCAGAAGAAAGAACAAAATATACAACAATTATGAAAATTTGATGATGAATTTAAAAAACAACATGAAAGAACAAACAGTACAACAAGAAAGAACAAACAGTACAATAAGAATGAACAAACAGTACAATAAAAAAGAACAAACAGTCGACAAGAATGAACAAACAATATGAGCGTGTCGTTTTTGGGGGGTACAGCCAGAGCTGGCTGTACCCGGGTACAGCAGTTAGCGATTGCTATTCATGGGTTTAGTTTGCCAAATTGGTGGTAGGCCCAAGAAACCCTAGATAGAGGTAACAAACATGTTGTTTGGGTCTGATATAGGTAATTATATTTGATTTGTTCGGGACCATTTTAGGTCACCCAGTTTTGTGCACGGTGTTAGGTTATGATACATATGATATTACATAAATCATGCGGAAACAACCATTAACCCAGGAATACATATTATTTACACATAATCATATAGCATAATTTAGATGCATACTCTTTGTTGCGTGCCCTCCCTAGCTGCGCCCGAACCGAACAAGAACAAGTCTTTAGGACTCCAAGTGTCGTCCCTCCGTAGATAGTCCACAGCACGTCCGGATCCGCCTTAAGATTGACCAACTAGAATCGCCCTTAAGGTACTAGAATTTTCGGCACTTTTGAGCAAGATGTGTGATTGAATTTTCTCTCAAAAACTCACTTTGAATACTTTGAAACTCGTTGTAAATTGTGAACCCAGGCCACATATTTATAGGGGTATGGAAAGGGAATTGGAATCCTATTCAGATACAAATTAATTAAACCTAGAATCCTACAAGAACTCTAATTAATTAATTTATCTAATAGAATTAGGAATTTAATCATTAACCGAGCTCTGCATGTTTTAGGAATCGTGCATGAACACAAACACTCACACACACACACACACGGCAGCCACGATGGGCCGCCCATGCGCGTGCGTGCGAGCAGCAGCCCACGCAGCGAGGCCTACGCGAGCTACAAGCCCACGCAGCTCCTGCGCGCGCTTCGCGCGCTGTGCGCGCTGCCTCGGCCTGCTGGGCCTGGCCTTGCGCTGGGCCTGGCGTGGCCTTGGTTGTTCGTGTGGCGCGCTTGGCTTGCTGGGCGATGGCCTGGCTTCGTGCTGGGCCCTCGTCCGGCAGGCCTCGTCCGATGCTTATTCGTACGATACGCTTCCGATTAAATTTCCGATTCTGGAATTCATTTCTGATACGAACAATATTTAATATTTCCGATTCCGGAATTAATTTCCGTTTCGAACAAATATTTAATATTTCCGTTTCCGGAATTATTTTCCGATTCCGATAATATTTCCGATTCTGACAATATTTCCGTTTCCGGCAATATTTCCGATTCTGGCAATATTTCCATTTCCGATAATATTTTCCGATACGTACCATGTTTCCGTTTCCGGCAACATCTACGACTTGGATAATATTCATATTTCCGATACGATCCATATTTCCGTTTCCGGCAATATCATCGTTTCCGGAGTATTCATTTCTTGCCTGTGACGATCTCAGCTCCCACTGAAACCAAGATTCGTCGATTCCGAATATTCATAGATGGAGTATTTAATGCCATTAAATACTTGATCCGTTTACGTACTATTTGTGTGACCCTACGGGTTCAGTCAAGAGTAAGCTGTGGATTAATATCATTAATTCCACTTGAACTGAAGCGGCCTCTAGCTAGGCATTCAGCTCACTTGATCTCACTGAATTATTAACTTGTTAATTAATACTGAACCGCATTTATTAGACTTATCATAGAATGCATACTTGGACCAAGGGCATTATTTCCTTCAGTCTCCCACTTGTCCTTAGGGACAAGTGTGCATTTCCTAATTCCTTTGTCGCTCGATGCTTGCTCTTGAACATAAGGTAAGAGTTGTCATCCTTATTATGTCCAGAGGTGTTCCTCGGTTTCAGAGTTCAACTGATCAAATAAACAGATAATCATAGCCTATGATTCATCCGAGCACGGCTATGCATTTCACAGTTTCTAGCTCTCCGAGTGGCCTTGTACAACTTTTAAGCATCTCATCCCGATTTATGGGAGGACAATCCCAATCTTGCGATCTTGAGATTAGACTTCGTTTGATAGGTGATTACCTGAGCGTTGCCTTTATAGCCTCCTTTTACGGTGCGACGGTTGGTCAACGTCAAAGGAACCAGTTCTCAAACAAGTAATCTCAAACCACTCAGGTATTGAGGATTTAGTGTCTAATAATTTAATGAAATTTACTTATGACAGATTTTCATCTCTTACAGTAAAGTTTCATAGGTCTTGTCCGATACTAGTCTTCCCAAAGTAAGTATCTATGCAAATGATTATGACATTGCCATGTCCACATAGTTCAAGAAACAGAACTACTAGTCATCTTGCATTCTAATCGTCTAACGTTTTCTATGCGTCCAATTTTATAGAAAACTCCGACTAGGGACCATTTTCAATCTTTGACATTCAAGTTCACTTGATAGACATTTCTTAGTCACAGGACTGGTCCTGACGGTCTATCTTGAATATATCGTCAAATTGAAGGGACTCATCATTTAATAAACCACAAATTAAATGGAAAAATGAATTCTTTTCATTTATTGTGAATGATTAACCAATAATGTTTTACAAAGATTTAAACTCTAAAACTTTAAAACATTAAACAGAGACATCAAAGCCATTCTCCAATATGCCTGATTCCCATAGCTGCAGTGTGCGAGTTGAAGGAAATAATGCCCTTGGTCCAAGTATGCATTCTATGTTAAGTCTAATAAATGCGGTTCAGTATTAATTAACAAGTTAATAATTCAGTGAGATCAAGTGAGCTGAATGCCTAGCTAGAGGCCGCTTCAGTTCAAGTGGAATTAATGATATTAATCCACAGCTTACTCTTGACTGAACCCGTAGGGTCACACAAATAGTACGTAAACGGATCAAGTATTTAATGGCATTAAATACTCCATCTATGAATATTCGGAACCGACGGATCTTGGTTTCAGTGGGAGCTAAGATCGTCACAGGCAAGAAATGAATACTCCGGAAACGATGATATTGCCGGAAACGGAAATATGGATCGTATCGGAAATATGAATATTATCCAAGTCGTAGATGTTGCCGGAAACGGAAACATGGTACGTATCCGAAAATATTATTGGAAATGGAAATATTACCAGAATCGGAAATATTGCCGGAAACGGAAATATTGTCAGAATCGGAAATATTACCGGAATCGGAAAATAATTCCGGAAACGGAAATATTAAATATTTGTTCGAAACGGAAATTAATTCCGGAATCGGAAATATTAAATATTGTTCGTATCGGAAATAGATTCCGGAAATGGAAATTTAATCGGAAGCGTATCGTACGAATTAGCATCGGACGAGGCCTGCCGGACGAAGGCCCAGCACGAAGCCAGGCCATCGCCCAGCAAGCACGCACGCCACAGCCCAGCGCGCACAAGGCCGCACATGCGTGGGCCGTGCTGCGCGGGCTGCTGCTCGCACGCGCATGGGCAGCCCTTGTGGCTGCCGTGTGTGTGTGAGTTTGAGCTCATGCGAGATTCCTGAATCTGCAAGAGTCAGTGTATGATTAAATGTCTATTCCTATTGGATAAATTGATTAAGTAGAATTCATGTAGAATTCTAATTCCAATTAATTCGCATCCTACTAGGATTACGATTCCTTTTCCATAACTCTATAAATAAAGGCCTAGGGGTCATAATTTATACAGAAGTTTTAAGTATTCAAAAGTGAGTTTTTGAGAGAAAATCAAACACACATCTTGCTCAAAAGTGCCGAATTTTCTGAGTACCTTAAGGGCGATTCTAGTTGGTCAATCTTAAGGCGGATCCGGACGTGCTGTGGACTTTCTACGGAGGGACGACACTTGGAGTCCTAAAAGACTTGTTCTTGTTCGGTTCGGGCGCAGCTAGGGAAGGCACGCAACAAAGAGTATGCATCTAATTATGCTATATGATTATGTGTAAATAATATGTTTCCTGGGTTAATGGTTTTTCCGCATGATCTATGTAAATGTCATATGTATCATAACCTAACAGTGGTATCACGAGCCCCTTATTATTTTCATAATCTAAATTGCATGAACATGGTTAAATATTACAAATTTGCAAGAATTAAAAGGGGTGATTAATTTTCGTAATTGTTAATTAATTGCAAATTGCGTTTATTTAATTATATGTACGCAGTTTTTCGGCAGTTTCTTCATTACTCATCCGAATTGAGTGATTTTTGTGTCAATTCCGCATGTAAAAGGCATTCTAAAATTTTGACAAAAATAGTATTTTTCTGCCGAACCCAGAATTCTCAAATTCGAAGCCTAACTATGACTTTTCGAAGGTTTTAGTTTTTCGAATGCAAAATTTCGTAAATTTAAGATGTTAAATTAAATATTTGCGATTCCTGTTGATAAATCTTGAATTTTTGATTGACCTACTGCATATGTTTAACAAGTTTGAATGCCTAGTCTTGTTAATTATGCAATCTAATTTGTAATTATGATTAATTTGTTGAAAATTAGAATAATTTAGAATTAATTTGATTTTCATAATTAATTGTAATTTAATTAGAAACCTATGATTAAAAACCACCATAAAAATTGTAAATTTACGATAAATTTTTAATTTTTATGACCTAGACTTGAATCCATATCAATCGGAAATCAATTGGATAATAAATTTTCGATTTTTCGCCCTAAAATTATGAAATTAATAATATTTATTAATTTGTCATTAATTTTAAATATAAATTTTAAATTTTTATGCGATTCGTTCAAATAACTTGCACGCACGAAGCAATGGACGCTTCGTGTTACCCTTAAGGGGTGTTGTATAATGCGGGCATGCGACGACGAGCAAGGGAGCTCGTCGCCCGTGCGGCACGAATGCAATGAGCAAGGGCGTAGTGCACGAGCGCAAGGCAGCAGCCCTGCCTTGTGTCGTGTGCCACGAGCAATGAACGTATGGGCATGGGCGAGGGGCGAGCCAAGGCAGTCGCGTGTGGGCAGCAAGCGAGCTGCGCCACAACGCGCGCTGCCTCGCACAAGTGCGCGCAGCCTCGCGCGCAGCGAGCGCAAGCTCGCGTGCCACGAGCGCTGCGCACAGCATCACTCGCGCGCGCGCAGCGAGCGATCTCGCGCGCCAGCGAGCGATGGCTCGCGCGCGCGCAGCGAGCGATCTCGCGCGCCAGCGAGCGAGCCAGCGCGCCCAGCGAGCGATCTCGCGCGCGTACTGCGAGCGATAGCTCGCGTGCGATGGGGCGCTGTGCGGAGGCTTGCGTTGGGACAGCAGCAGCTATGCTACGAGCGCATGGGCTGCGCGCACATGGCCAGCAATGGCTGTGTGCGTACGGCCCATGGGCGTGCAACGCGTAGGGTGTTTGCGTTTCGATTAGATCGTTTTGAATGTTTAATTTGAAAATTTCAGTTCACGTAATTTTAATTAATTTTAAAATTAATAATTTGAATTAATTTCTTGGATTTTAATTTTGAATATTATAATTATAATAAATGGAATTTATTCTAATTATTTTACTAAAATTAAAATCATGAATTAATTTAAATGCGACTGAAATTAAATTAAATTTTGATTCAATTATAAATTTATATGAGCTTTAAATTTTAATTAAATTTGTATGTTTCCGGTTAGACTAGAAATACAATTTTATGTTTAAAATTAGTAAAGCATATGAATTTATTGGTTTGAGTGGGAGCACTTTTTAGTCATAAACTCTTGATTAGGTCTACAAATCCTTAAGGTTAAAACAACTCGATTAGAATTAATAAGGACTGAATAATTGGTAGATTATTGGTGCCCTTGATTAATTGCTGCAAATGTTTACGTGATGCATAATGTGTTTTACTAACCAGCTATGTGGGCCATTCATGATAATGAATGGGTGAATGGTATATATTGTATATGTACTGTTTTGCAGGTTATGAAGTGACTAGTATGGCCCAAATAGGATAGAAAATATGGTCTGCGTACCATTAATTTGAATGTAATTGGTCTAAAGTACCAAAGTTATTTTTCAATTCAAATATGGTCTGCGAACCATCAAATAGTTGTAATTAGTTATAGCTTATCCTATTTGAAGAAAATGGTGCCTCCCACGGAGATTTTCAAGACGGACTTTGAAGTCAAAGCTTCAAGATGAAGTCGGGCCATACTAGATCACAAATATCTTATGCATGTTTTAAGTTATTTATTGCTTTTAAATATGTCTTAAAATGCATGAGATCAAAAGCTTGATTATGTTGCATGATTAAGGATTTTAGTTCACTTAAAATCTAACCAACATAGTAAGAGCCTTAAGTTCCAAACTTAAAAATTGAGTTAAAAGGTGCCATGCCAAAATATACACTTGCTTGGATATCCTTTACATCAATCTAGTAATAGTTTTCGCTCAGCGAGGTGTTACTTATTGGTCCTAAAGGGGCAAGGTACACAAATAATTGTGAGTACATGTTAGTTTTGGTGAAACTCAACGATATAAGTAAGGAGTCCTTTTATGTCGTGGCAAAATCGATAGGTTTACCTAATAAGTTCTTAGACGTACCTATCAACCAAGAGTAGTTTCTAGACTATTAGCAAAAGGATTTTGCTTACCTAAAATGTTTTAGAATTGAGTCGACAAACTGTGCTTAATTCTTCAATGGTTTTAGGGTCTTGGAATCATTTTATTCACACCTGCCGGAACAATAAAATCGAATAAAATGCTAATAACTTGTTTGAATTGCATGGATGCTTTAATTTCAAGTTATTATTCATGATAAATGTTTAGACTTTGCATGCTTCAATGTATGTTTTAATTATTGTTTATAATTAAATATCTTGCACTGCAATAAATCCTTTTAGAAAGGTAACAGTAAATTTCCTCGATTGGTAGTGAATCCAAGAACGATTCACGGAAAAGAGAGAAAGTGAGCAATTTAAAATGTACGTTTCTTATATCGACTTTTATGGTTGTTTTCGAATATCAAAATCGAATGGCAAACCAATTGGTGCTTGTGAATTCAAAATACATTGTAGTTTTGAGATCATAAAGCATTGAGCTTAAACGCTCAGCTTTACCAATGGTTAACAACCTAATATCTTTGTCCATTTAATTCTCGAATGAGTCTAGTCCCTAGACATTCGAATAGATCGATGCTTAGAGAACTTTAGAAGCTTCTTGTAAGATCATCTAGTTGAAACAGAATATTCAACATAAATTAAAATGGAAAAGAACCTTGTTGGTGACATTGGACATATCTAACAAAGTATAAAAGTCAACACTAAAGAATTCAATTCTTAAGACTATAAGAAAGGGTACAAGAAATAGGAAACAAGGAACAAATGAAAGGAATTTACGATTCCGTTTCTACCTATAAATTTATGTTTAAAAGAGGAGTGACCTAGCAATCAAACTTCCTTGGTATCATATACCGCTTGAGGTTCTTACTTCGGTAATAACTCAAACAATGGAAGCTAGGATACACTAATGACCTACAAGTGGGAAATGAAGCATGGCAATGCTACATTAGTTGTAGGGTCATCTAGTTTGTTTTAAGTCCTTTCAAAGGCTGGAACTAAATGGCTATTTTATTCCATAATCAGCATACCTAAATTTCTGCTTCAAACACAGAAAGACTCACATTCAAAGAAAAACAAAAACAATGTTTGTTTGTTTATTTGAATGAAATGGTCAATTACAGGTTGAGTCAATATGCTTGATTAAAACAAACAACTCTTTAAAGAACTTTACTAGGTTCAAATCAACCCCTTGATTTGAGTTCCACAAATCTTTGGCATTGTTGCTTAGACCATATCAACAAGTTAACATTCATAAGCTCTATTTTGATGGACTTCTGAAAATTGGTTGATTTCTAGATCAACTTAAGACAAGCTAGTCTTACTTGTTGAAAGTAACAAAGAATATGAACTATTGTTAGAACGCCTAGACGATAGAGTTCAAAGCTAAAGAAAGGTTTTATGACTTTATTATTTCACATGGATTTGAGTGAATATAGGTTTATTTACTCAAATGTGATATAAGTTGAATCTGTTTGGCTAGTTCAAAGATTCAGAAGTATAAAATCCACTTGGCAAGAAATCATAAAGATCTAGGTTAGATCATGTTCATGATTACTTGAGACCAAATATGATCATCAATGATTGTGTGTTGTAATTTCACAATCTAGGTCCATAAGATATGGCATATCTACGTTGGAATGATCGAGGTCAATTAGTACTTGATTCGATCAATGATGAATCATAAAGACTTTTCCTATAATTTCTAAAACAAAATGCTCAACTACCACCAAACTAAACCAAATTCGTCAAAGCTATTGAAAAGTAATTTCAGGATATCTTTTCAATTATATATATCTAAAGAGTTGCTAAACTCAGTGGGAGCTTAGTGTTTGTTATTCAACAAACTAAGGCCCAAGCATAGATATATGTTTCATTGTGATTTATTCAAATGAGACACAAGGGTATTGTTTCTACCACGAATTTTTGAGAACATAATGTTTGTTTGCTCGAAATAATGTCCTTTTGGAGATTCGTTTCCAAAATGACAAGTGGGAGAAAATAGACCTCGAAAGTTTTCGAGGCGAACAACAAACATAAACGGACATTCCGGAGGCTTTTCGAAGTGCTTCAGAAAATCCGAACTTATTCTTTAAGGACTTTAGAAGTGGCTTTAAAGAATAGACATCTCTTAGAAGACTTTACAAGTGCTTCAAGGAGAACAGAATATTCAAAGGACCTTCAAGTGGCTATTTGATATTCTATTGTTTGATACCCTAGTAGGCATAGAGTTCAAGTCACTGGAACTATGAGATTCTTCTAGATAGTGAAGAAACATGGAGTTCAGGTCATTGAAGCTATGCAATTCTTCTATTAAATAGTGAAGAAACCTACAACTTGCAGTCAAACTATTATCATGTAGATTAATGAGTTTGTGACTTGTAAGAAAGCTATGACGAAACCTAGATTCCCTAAAATGGTTAGAGGCCATATATAGACTCAAATGTTTTAAATGGTTAGAGGCCATAAAACATACTCAATGTTTTGATGACAAAATTGAAATTTTGTTGATTTGCAAAAATGGGTTCACACCTATTGGTTGCAAGTTTGTTTTAAGGATAAAAACCATCAAACATGGAATTGTGTTCACACACAAAGCTAGATTAGTTGCTAAAGGTTACAAACAAATTCATGGTGTAAATTGTGTTGAAACCTCATGCATAATCGTAATGCTCAAGTCTATAATTCAAGCAATGATTGCATATTGGTACATATAGCAATTAGATGACAAAACGTATTCCTCAATCAAATGTTGGAATAAACTATGTACATGGTATGTCATAGGATTTGTGGATCCAAATAAATGCTTGAAAGAGAAAGCTAGCTTATAAAATCTAAGTACAGATTTAAGCAAGCAATTGGGAATTGGAACTGTATTTTAAGTGAAGCTAATAAGCATTTTAGTTTCATAAAATATACATGATTCTTATACATAAGAAGTTTAGTGGGAGTACATAAAACTTAATTGGTCCTATGTGTATTACACACATATCTCTCTATTGTGAAATAACATTCAAATGCTAATGACTTAGATTTGAAATTATTCATCAATGATGGACCATGGCGAAACTTAGTACATATTGGGTATTAAGATCTATTTACAAAGATCTTATAATATTGTTTTAGATTAAGTAATGGCATTTACTAAATCAAACACGAAAGTCTCCATTGGAGATATTCGACCCATGTGAATAAATCTAAGTAAAGAATGTTTGAACTATGTATAAGCATTTACTAAGTTAAACATCAATGAGTCTAAATGAGATTCTTAACCTATATTATATGTCAAAGAATTTAGCTGGATTCAGTATCTACTAAAATTGAATGAGCTAAAGTTACATGAATAGAATTCAATTGGGAATTATTCTGCAAAAGAATTTATCATGTATGATATAATATGAGGATCGCCAAAAACGTATCGTATGACTTTAGGCATGACGAACATATACCAATCTCTATTGATCTAAGTGAAGATCAACTAGATTGAGACCAAGAATACTTATGGTACTTGAAAAGGTACATAGGAATAGTTCTTGATTCAAGGAAATAAAGATACGCTAAATATTGATGCTACACGCATAAACACTGGCAAAGGATCAAGCAAGACCCTTTGGAGTTAACCATTGATAAGGACGAGCTATAGAGCATCGTGTTTTGAAATGGCAACATGGATTGGAGACCATGAGTTGTTGCGTGGGAAATTAAAATATTAATTTCTATGTTCTAAGATATAGTTGGAGAGTCTTCCACATATCTATGAACTGCTTGGATAGGTAAATCCAAACAAAGCATCACTAGCAACCTATGCAGTTGAAGTAAAAGTAATTATTGCCTAAGAAGCAATAAAACAGGGTTGTTTAAAGTTCTTCACTGAACTTGGGTAGATCACCTATCTGCTGGCTTGATGGTTCTTCATTGAAAAATGCGTGGAACCACTCTTGAAGCAAGAAAAACGTCTGCTAACTTAATGGTTCTTCATTGCAAAATGCGTAGAACCACTAATGTAGTAAGAAAGACTAGATCACATAATAAACAAACTCGAAAAGATCTTATCATCATATCTCGAAGAACATTCGATGAAAAGGATATTAAGATTGGCAAAGCATAATAACTAAACCTATGCAACAAGTGAGAAGCAACACTTACATTGTAGCACTGGAAATCAAGCATAGCTTTGAAATTCCATGAACTGTTTTAGAAGATGGGTTTGAGGCCCATGGTTGTAAAACATTGGGGTTGAACATTTATCATATATGAAATGTATTTTCATATTCCATTTAATCTTGGTTTAGTATTAAATGATGAGTCCCTTCAATTTGACGATATATTCAAGATAGACTGTCAGGACCAGTCCTGTGACTAAGAAATGTCTATCAAGTGAACTTGAATGTCAAAGGTTGAAAATGGTCCCTAATCGGAGTTTTCTATAAAATTGGACGCATAGAAAACGTTAGACGATTAGAATGCAAGATGACTATTAGTTCTGTTTCTTGAACTATGTGGACATGGCAATGTCATAATCATTTGCATAGATACTTACTTTGGGAAGACTAGTATCGGACAAGACCTATGAAACTTTACTGTAAGAGATGAAAGTCTGTCATAAGTAAATTTCATTAAATTATTAGACACTAAATCCTCAATACCTGAGTGATTTGAGATTACTTGTTTGAGAACTGGTTGCTTTGACGTTGACCAACCGTCGCACCGTAAAAGGAGGCTATAAAGGCAACGCTCAGGTAATCACCTATCAAACGAAGTCTAATCTCAAGATCGCAAGATTGGGATTGTCCTCCCATAAATCGGGATGAGATGCTTAAAAGTTGTACAAGGCCACTCGGAGAGCTAGAAACTGTGAAATGCATGGCCGTGCTCGGATGAATCATAGGCTATGATTATCTGTTTATTTGATCAGTTGAACTCTGAAACCGAGGAACACCTCTGGACATAATAAGGATGACAACTCTTACCTTATGTTCAAGAGCAAGCATCGAGCGACAAAGGAATTAGGAAATGCACACTTGTCCCTAAGGACAAGTGGGAGACTGAAGGAAATAATGCCCTTGGTCCAAGTATGCATTCTATGTTAAGTCTAATAAATGCGGTTCAGTATTAATTAACAAGTTAATAATTCAGTGAGATCAAGTGAGCTGAATGCCTAGCTAGAGGCCGCTTCAGTTCAAGTGGAATTAATGATATTAATCCACAGCTTACTCTTGACTGAACCCGTAGGGTCACACAAATAGTACGTAAACGGATCAAGTATTTAATGGCATTAAATACTCCATCTATGAATATTCGGAACCGACGGATCTTGGTTTCAGTGGGAGCTAAGATCGTCACAGGCAAGAAATGAATACTCCGGAAACGATGATATTGCCGGAAACGGAAATATGGATCGTATCGGAAATATGAATATTATCCAAGTCGTAGATGTTGCCGGAAACGGAAACATGGTACGTATCCGAAAATATTATTGGAAATGGAAATATTACCAGAATCGGAAATATTGCCGGAAACGGAAATATTGTCAGAATCGGAAATATTACCGGAATCGGAAAATAATTCCGGAAACGGAAATATTAAATATTTGTTCGAAACGGAAATTAATTCCGGAATCGGAAATATTAAATATTGTTCGTATCGGAAATAGATTCCGGAAATGGAAATTTAATCGGAAGCGTATCGTACGAATTAGCATCGGACGAGGCCTGCCGGACGAAGGCCCAGCACGAAGCCAGGCCATCGCCCAGCAAGCACGCACGCCACAGCCCAGCGCGCACAAGGCCGCACATGCGTGGGCCGTGCTGCGCGGGCTGCTGCTCGCACGCGCATGGGCAGCCCTTGTGGCTGCCGTGTGTGTGTGAGTTTGAGCTCATGCGAGATTCCTGAATCTGCAAGAGTCAGTGTATGATTAAATGTCTATTCCTATTGGATAAATTGATTAAGTAGAATTCATGTAGAATTCTAATTCCAATTAATTCGCATCCTACTAGGATTACGATTCCTTTTCCATAACTCTATAAATAAAGGCCTAGGGGTCATAATTTATACAGAAGTTTTAAGTATTCAAAAGTGAGTTTTTGAGAGAAAATCAAACACACATCTTGCTCAAAAGTGCCGAATTTTCTGAGTACCTTAAGGGCGATTCTAGTTGGTCAATCTTAAGGCGGATCCGGACGTGCTGTGGACTTTCTACGGAGGGACGACACTTGGAGTCCTAAAAGACTTGTTCTTGTTCGGTTCGGGCGCAGCTAGGGAAGGCACGCAACAAAGAGTATGCATCTAATTATGCTATATGATTATGTGTAAATAATATGTTTCCTGGGTTAATGGTTTTTCCGCATGATCTATGTAAATGTCATATGTATCATAACCTAACACGAGTTGTGCTTCGCTTGCGGCAGAGGTTTAGTTAATGGATCTGATATGTTGTCATCAGTTCCAATTTTGCTTATCTCGACTTCTTTTCTTTCAACGAACTCTCGTAGAAGGTGAAATCTACGAAGTACATGCTTGACTCTCTGGTGGTGTCTAGGCTCTTTTGCCTGTGCAATAGCTCCGTTATTGTCACAATACAGGGCTATTGGTCCTTTAATGGAGGGGACTACACCAAGTTCACCTATGAACTTCCTTAGCCATATAGCTTCCTTTGCTGCTTCATGTGCAGCAATGTACTCCGCTTCAGTTGTAGAATCCGCAATGGTGCTTTGCTTAGCACTTTTCCAGCTTACTGCTCCTCCGTTGAGGCAGAAGACAAACCCAGACTGTGATCTGAAATCATCTTTGTCGGTTTGGAAACTTGCGTCCGTATAGCCTTTAACAATTAATTCATCATCTCCACCATAGACCAGGAAGTCATCTTTGTGCCTTTTCAGGTACTTCAGAATGTTCTTGGCAGCAGTCCAATGCGCCTCTCCTGGGTCTGACTGGTATCTGCTCGTAGCACTGAGTGCGTACGCAACATCCGGGCGTGTACATATCATAGCATACATTATTGAACCAATCAATGATGCATATGGAATCCCATTCATTCGTCTACGCTCATCAAGTGTTTTTGGGCACTGAGTCTTGCTTAGAGTCATTCCATGAGACATGGGTAGGTAGCCTCGCTTGGAGTCCGCCATCTTGAACCTATCAAGCACCTTATTGATATAAGTGCTTTGACTAAGTCCAATCATCCTTTTAGACCTATCTCTGTAAATCTTGATGCCCAGTATGTACTGTGCTTCTCCTAGATCCTTCATCGAAAAACATTTCCCAAGCCAAATCTTGACAGAGTTCAACATAGGAATGTCATTTCCGATAAGTAATATGTCGTCGACATATAATACTAGGAAAGCAATTTTGCTCCCACTGACCTTCTTGTATACACAAGATTCGTCCGCGTTCTTGATGAAACCAAAGTCACTGACTGCTTCATCAAAACGTATATTCCAGCTTCTGGATGCCTGCTTCAATCCGTAGATTGATTTCTTTAGCTTGCATACCTTTTTAGCATTCTTTGGATCCTCAAAACCTTCAGGCTGTGTCATAAACACAGTTTCTGTTAAAACGCCGTTTAAGAAAGCAGTTTTGACATCCATCTGCCATATTTCGTAATCGTAATATGCAGCGATTGCTAACATTATCCGAATAGACTTTAGCATTGCAACTGGTGAAAAGGTTTCATCGTAATCCACACCGTGGACTTGCCTGTAACCTTTTGCAACCAATCTAGCTTTGAAAACTTCAAGTTTCCCATCCTTGTCCTTTTTCAGTTTGAAAACCCATTTGCTTCCAATGGCTTGGTAGCCATCTGGCAAATCGACCAAATCCCATACTTGGTTTTCAGACATGGAGTCTAATTCAGATTGCATGGCTTCTTGCCATTGCTTGGAGCTAGGGCTCGTCATAGCTTGTTTGTAAGTCGCAGGTTCATCACTTTCAAGTAATAGAACGTCATAGCTCTCGTTCGTCAAAATACCTAAGTACCTTTCCGGTTGAGATCTATATCTTTGCGATCTACGCGGGGTAACATTTCTAGATTGACCATGATTCTCACCAGATTCTTCTAAAGATCTCTGAGTTTCATCCTGAATGTCATTTTGAGCATTCTCTAGAGTTTGTTGTTCGACTCGAATTTCTTCGAGGTCTACTTTTCTCCCACTTGTCATTTTGGAAATGTGATCTTTCTCCAAAAAGACACCATCTCGAGCAACAAACACTTTGTTCTCAGATGTATTGTAGAAGTAATACCCCTTTGTTTCCTTTGGATAGCCCACAAGGATACATTTGTCAGATTTTGGATGAAGTTTGTCTGAAATTAATCGTTTGACGTATACTTCACATCCCCAAATCTTAAGAAAAGACACATTTGGAGGCTTTCCAAACCATAATTCGTATGGAGTCTTTTCGACAGCTTTAGACGGAGCTCTTTTTATAGTGAGTGCAGCTGTATTTAGTGCATGTCCCCAAAATTCTAATGGAAGTTCGGCCTGACCCATCATTGACCTGACCATGTCTAGCAAGGTTCTGTTCCTTCGTTCCGACACACCATTCCATTGTGGTGTTCCAGGAGGAGTCAATTCTGATAGAATTCCACATTCTTTCAGATGGTCATCAAATTCATAGCTCAGATATTCACCGCCTCTATCAGACCGCAGTGCCTTAATCTTCTTGCCTAATTGATTCTCTACTTCACTCTGAAATTCCTTGAATTTGTCAAAGGATTCAGACTTATGCTTCATTAGGTAGACATAACCATACCTACTGAAGTCATCAGTGAAAGTGATAAAGTAGCTGAAACCACCTCTAGCATTTGTACTCATTGGTCCACATACATCTGTATGGATTAAACCCAATAGTTCATTTGCTCTTTCTCCAACTTTAGAGAAAGGTTGCTTTGTCATTTTGCCAAGTAAACATGATTCGCATTTACCATAATCCTCTAAGTCAAATGGTTCTAGAATTCCTTCCTTTTGAAGTCTTTCTAAGCGTTTCAAGTTTATATGGCCTAATCGACAATGCCACAGATAGGTGAGATCTGAATCATTCTTTTTGGCCTTTTTGGTATTTATGTTATATACTTGTTTGTCGTGATCTAATAAATAAAGTCCATTGACTAATCTAGCAGATCCATAAAAAATCTCTTTAAAATAAAACGAACAACTATTGTCTTTTATTAAAAAGGAAAATCCCTTAGCATCTAAGCAAGAAACTGAAATGATGTTTTTAGTAAGACTTGGAACATGGAAACATTCTTCCAGTTCCAAAACTAGCCCGGAGGGCAACGACAAATAGTAAGTTCCTACAGCTAATGCAGCAATCCGTGCTCCATTTCCCACTCGTAGGTCGACTTCACCCTTGCTTAACTTTCTACTTCTTCTTAGTCCCTGTGGATTGGAACATAAGTGTGAGCCACAACCTGTATCTAATACCCAAGAAGTTGAATTAGCAAGTATACAGTCTATAACGAAAATACCTGAAGATGGAACGACTGTTCCGTTCTTCTGATCTTCCTTTAGCTTCAAGCAATCTCTCTTCCAATGCCCCTTCTTCTTGCAGTAGAAGCATTCGGATTCAGAAGTGGGTTGACTGACCTTCCTCTTTACAGATTTGGTGCCAGTTTGCTTAGTTGGGCTGGCCTTGTTGCCACCTTTCTTAGCATTCCTCTTCTCTCCAGATTTCTTGAACTTGCCCCCACGCACCATAAGCACATCTTGCTTATCACTTTTGAGCGTCTTTTCAGCGGTCTTCAGCATACCGTGAAGCTCAGTGAGCGTTTTGTCCAGACTATTCATGCTGTAGTTCAGTTTGAACTGATCATACCCGCTATGAAGAGAATGGAGGATGGTGTCTATAGCCATTTCCTGAGAAAATTGCTGATCCAGCCGACTCATATTCTCAATGAGTCCAATCATTTTGAGAACATGTGGACTTACGGGCTCGCCCTTCTTAAGCTTGGTCTCAAGAATTTGCCTATGAGTCTCGAATCTTTCGACTCGAGCCAGATCTTGGAACATGTTCTTCAACTCACTGATGATTGTGAAAGCATCTGAGTTGATGAACGTTTTCTGCAGATCCGCACTCATGGTGGCGAGCATTAGACATTTCACATCCTTGTTGGCATCAATCCAATGATTGAGGGCTGCCTGAGTGACCCCGTCGCCTGCAGCTTCGGGCATCGCCTCATCTAGGACATACTCCTTTTCTTCCTGCATAAGAACTATTTGCAAGTTCCTTTGCCAGTCAAGGAAGTTTTTCCCGTTCAACTTCTCCTTTTCGAGAATTGATCGAATGTTGAATGAATTGTTGTTTGCCATATTAAAAACTACAATTGAAAAGAATAAACAAATAAATAACCATTCACAGTTTCTCTTAATAAACTTAAATTCTAGCATACATGCATAATTCAATGTTTATTAAGCATTTTATTCAAGTTATGTGTTCCGGCAGGTGTGAATAAAATGATTCCAAGATCCTAAAATCATTGAAGAACTAAGCACAGTTTGTCGACTTAATCCTAGAACATCTTAGGTAAGCAAAAGCCTTTTGCTAATAGTCTAGAAACTACTCTTGGTTGATAGGTACGTCTAAGAACTTATTAGGTAAACCTATCGATTTTGCCACGACATAAAAGGACTCCTTACTTATATCGTTGAGTTTCACCAAAACTAACATGTACTCACAATTGTTTGTGTACCTTGCCCCTTTAGGACCAATAAGTAACACCTCGCTGAGCGAAAACTATTACTAGATTGATGTAAAGGATATCCAAGCAAGTGTATATTTTGGCATGGCACCTTTTAACTCAATTTTTAAGTTTGGAACTTAAGGCTCTTACTATGTTGGTTAGATTTTAAGTGAACTAAAATCCTTAATCATGCAACATAATCAAGCTTTTGATCTCATGCATTTTAAGACATATTTAAAAGCAATAAATAACTTAAAACATGCATAAGATAAATGTGATCTAGTATGGCCCGACTTCATCTTGAAGCTTTGACTTCAAATTCCGTCTTGAAAATCTCCGTGGGAGGCACCATTTTCTTCAAATAGGATAAGCTATAACTAATTACAACTATTTGATGGTTCGCAGACCATATTTGAATTGAAAAATAACTTTGGTACTTTAGACCAATTACATTCAAATTAATGGTACGCAGACCATATTTTCTAGGAAAAATTACTTTAAATAATCCAACCTTTGGACGATTCTCCGTTAATAATCTAACCTTTGGATTATTATCTAATAATCCAACCTTTGCACCCCATTAACTTTTATTAAACCCGAGTGACCGGAAACCGGTAAAAAAGGTCAACTTTTTTTTTTAGTTTTTTTTCCCTTAATTACCTCCTTCTTCCTAACTCCTCTGCCTTCATAGCTGTTTTTAGATGTCTCTTCTTCTTCCCTCCCAACTAGTGCCATAATACCAGCCCACCAGAAAATTAACCCCACTCAATAAATCCTATACCCGCCTCCCTGAAACACCAACCCACCCTCGAAACCCGACCTCTCTCCACTGCCTTCATCTTCATATGCGACCACCATCAACACCTTAATTAATTACATTCATGGACGCCCTAACTCCACCTCCAACCAATCTTCCATCAAAATCGACCAAAAAGATCGTCTCTGCCACCGCAACAAGCTGGAGAAGGCGGAGAGAGAAAATCAAAACTCCTCACACCCAACCTACCACAGACGTCGTAGCCGCTGTCGCACATGACTCGTTGGAATGTCGTACCCAAATCATAAGTTTCAAACTTTTGAGTGAATTTGGAAAATATTCAGACAACTGTTTTTGAATTTAGGCATGAATTACAATAACTGGTGTTTAATATCAAACTAATTAAACTTATTAACAATTTAGCTTATGAAATCAAAAGTTACATCTAAACAAATAAATTTGGGGCTTGTGGTGTTCTTGGTAGGTGGTGGCGGAAGATGGTCTCAGTGGAACCATGAGTTGTTGTGGGGTGTGTTGAAGGAGGAGGAGAAAGAAAGGGATGGTGGTGGTGTTGAAGTTGTTGTCATCGATGTCGTTAATGGTGATTATTGTTGTTTCGCGTAGATGACAGAGAAAACATTGAAGATGATGTAGATACGAAGTGTTGTTTCCTTTGTTGGTGGGGAGGAAGTCAAGAGGAAGGAAACCAAAAAAAAAAAAAACCAGAAAGAAGACAGAAGGAAAACAAAAGAGAAAAAAAAAACTATACATTTTCAAAATAAAAATAAATTATGACGAATATTCGCATGACACGTGTACAAGTTACCTGTTGTATCGGGTTGGTGACCTGTTGGGTGCAATAAAAGTTAATGGGGTGCAAAGGTTGGATTATTAGATAATAATCGAAAGGTTGGATTATTAACGGAAAATCGTCGAAAGGTTGGATTATTTAAAGTAATTTTTCCTATTTTCTATCCTATTTGGGCCAAACTAGTCACTTCATAACCTGCAAAACAGTACATATACAATATATACCATTCACCCATTCATTATCATGAATGGCCCACTTAGCTGGTTAGTAAAACACATTATGCATCACGTAAATATTTGCAGCAATTAATCAAGGGCACCAATAATCTACCAATTATTCAGTCCTTATTAATTCTAATCAAGTTGTTTTAACCTTAAGGATTTGTAGACCTAATCAAGAGTTTATGACCAAAAAAAAACGCTCCCACTTAAACATATAAATTCATATGCTTTACTAATTTTAAACATAAAAATGTATTTCTAGTCTAACCGGAAACATACAAATTTAATTAAAATTTAAAGCTCATATAAATTTATAATTGAATCCAAAAAGTTTAATTTAATTTCAGTTGTTATTTAAATTAATTCATGATTTTAATTTTAGTAAAATAATTAGAATAAATAAAATTTATTATAATTACAATATTAAAAATTAAAATCCAAGAAAATAATTTAAATTATTAATTTTAAAATTAATTAAAATTACGTGAACTGAAATTTTCAAATTAAACATTCAAAACGATCTAATCGTAACGCAAACACCCTACGCATTGCACGCCCATGGGCCGCACGCATACAGCCATTGCTGGCCATATGCGCGCAGCTCATGCGCTCGTCGCATAGCTGCTGCTCTACCAATCGCAAGCCATCGCACGCTGTGGTGCTCGCTGCGCGCGCGCCAGCGTTCGTCGCACGCGAGCCATCGCTCGCAGTGCGCGCTCGCCAGCGCTCGCTGTGCGCGCGAGCCATTGCTCGCTGTGCGCGCGAGCCATCGCTCGCTGTGCGCGCGACATCGCTCGCTAGGCGCGCGACATCGCTCGATAGGCGCGCGAGATCGCTCGCTGTGCGCGCGAGCAACGCTGGGCGCAGCGCTCGTGGCACGCGAGCTTGCGCTCGCTGCGCGCGAGGCTGCGCGCTCTTGCGCGAGGCAGTGCGCGTTGTGGCGCAGCTCGCTTGCTGCCCACACGCGACTGCCTTGGCTTGCGTTTCGCCCATGCCCATTTGATCATTGCTCGTGGCACACGACACAAGGCAGGGCTGCTGCCTTGTGCTCGTGCACTACGCCCTTGCTCATTGCATTCGTGCCACACGGGCGACGAGCTCCCTTGCTCGTCGTCGCATGCCCGCACTATACAACACCCCTTAAGGGTAACACGAAGCGTCCATTGCTTTGTGCGTGCAAGTTTTATGAACGAATCGCATAAAAAATTTAAAATTTATATTTAAAATTAATGACAAATTAATAAATAATATTAATTTCATAATTTTAGGGCGAAAAATCGAAAATTTATTATTCAATTGATTTCCGATTATCATGGATTCAAGCCTAGGTCATAAAAGTTTAAAATTTATCATAAATTTACAATTTTTATGGTGGTTTTTAATCATAGGTTTCTAATTAAATTATAATTAATTATGAAAATCAAATTAATTCTAAATTATTCTAATTTTCAACAAATTAATCATAATTACAAATTAGATTGCATAATTAACAAGGCTAGGCATTCAAACTTGTTAAACATATACAGTAGGTCAATCAAAAATTCAAGATTTATCAACAAGAATCGCAAATATTTAATTTAACATCTTAAATTTACGAAATTTTGCATTCGAAAAACTAAAACCTTCGAAAAGTCATAGTTAGGCTTCGAATTTGAGAATTCTGGGTTCGGCAGAAAATTAATTAAATAAACGCAATTTGCAATTAATTAACAATTACGAAAATTAATCACCCCTTTTAATTCTTGCAAATTTGTAATATTTAACCATGTTCATGCAATTTAGATTATGAAAATAATAAGGGGCTCGTGATACCACTGTTAGGTTATGATACATATGATATTACATAAATCATGCGAAAACAACCATTAACCCAGGAAAACATATTATTTACACATAATCATATAGCATAATTTAGATGCATACTCTTTGTTGCGTGCCCTCCCTAGCTGCGCCCGAACCGAACAAGAACAAGTCTTTAGGACTCCAAGTGTCGTCCCTCCGTAGATAGTCCACAGCACGTCCGGATCCGCCTTAAGATTGACCAACTAGAATCGCCCTTAAGGTACTAGAATTTTCGGCACTTTTGAGCAAGATGTGTGATTGAATTTTCTCTCAAAAACTCACTTTGAATACTTTGAAACTCGTTGTAAATTGTGAACCCAGGCCACATATTTATAGGGGTATGGAAAGGGAATTGGAATCCTATTCAGATACAAATTAATTAAACCTAGAATCCTACAAGAACTCTAATTAATTAATTTATCTAATAGAATTAGGAATTTAATCATTAACCGAACTCTGCATGTTTTAGGAATCGTGCATGAACACAAACACTCACACACACACACACGGCAGCCACGATGGGCCGCCCATGCGCGTGCGTGCGAGCAGCAGCCCACGCAGCGAGGCCTACGCGAGCTACAAGCCCACGCAGCTCCTGCGCGCGCTGCGCGCGCTGTGCGCGCTGCCTCGGCCTGCTGGGCCTGGCCTTGCGCTGGGCCTGGCGTGGCCTTGGTTGTTCGTGTGGCGCGCTTGGCTTGCTGGGCGATGGCCTGGCTTCGTGCTGGGCCCTCGTCCGGCAGGCCTCGTCCGATGCTTATTCGTACGATACGCTTCCGATTAAATTTCCGATTCCGGAATTCATTTCTGATACGAACAATATTTAATATTTCCGATTCTGGAATTAATTTCCGTTTCGAACAAATATTTAATATTTCCGTTTCCGGAATTATTTTCCGATTCCGATAATATTTCCGATTCTGACAATATTTCCGTTTCCGGCAATATTTCCGATTCTGGCAATATTTCCATTTCCGATAATATTTTCCGATACGTACCATGTTTCCGTTTCCGGCAACATCTACGACTTGGATAATATTCATATTTCCGATACGATCCATATTTCCGTTTCCGGCAATATCATCGTTTCCGGAGTATTCATTTCTTGCCTGTGACGATCTCAGCTCCCACTGAAACCAAGATCCGTCGATTCCGAATATTCATAGATGGAGTATTTAATGCCATTAAATACTTGATCCGTTTACGTACTATTTGTGTGACCCTACGGGTTCAGTCAAGAGTAAGCTGTGGATTAATATCATTAATTCCACTTGAACTGAAGCGGCCTCTAGCTAGGCATTCAGCTCACTTGATCTCACTGAATTATTAACTTGTTAATTAATACTGAACCGCATTTATTAGACTTATCATAGAATGCATACTTGGACCAAGGGCATTATTTCCTTCACACGGTAGGGGTGCAAATGAGCCGAGCCGATCAATAAATTTCTCGGGTTCGTTTAAAGCTCGTTCATGTTCGTTCATTTATTAAATGGGCCGAACTTGAACAACTTTTGAAGCTCGCTTAATAAGCGAGATTGAACATGAACATAGGTACGCTCGTTCATTTAAGTTCATGAACACCTCGTTTATTAATGTTCATGAACAACTACTTCATTTATTTTCATGAACAACTCGTTCATTTATATTCGTGAATAAGCTCGTCTAATTATGTTATGTATCATATGTACTATATATACGTTTTTTAAATATAGATAAAAATCATGTTTTTGACTTTTGACATCTATAATAGAATACAAATATTTTAAAATAAAATTTTAATTGCTAATTAGTGCTCTTTCCAAATCATGTTTGGAGGGGGATCGAATTTTATACGATTATCTCCAATTCTCCATATTTCGTACTCTTATTTTCTTTAAAAAGTTTCACAGAATTTATAAAACATTCAAAACCCAAACTCCAAAGTCCAAACACTAAAAGCGTGATATTCATTATTTAGCAAAGAAAATTAAGGAGCCTAAAGGGGTAGAACTCCAAACTCTGTTTTTCCCGAAAATTGATTTTGTAAAGGTATGTAGTACTGCATAATTAGTTTGTTTGTCAAATAAAGTAATGTTCTTTAATCTTTAGTATTAGATATGATTATAACTTGTGAGATTTTCAAGTGGTTAAACTCTAAAGGTTATTTAAGAAAACTCGTTAAGAAAGCTCGTTCATGAAAAAAGCTCGTTTATAAACTCGACTCAATTATAGATGAGCTGTTCGCGAACACAAAATCTCTTAAACGAACCGAGCTTGAACAAATTTTTGAGCTCGGTTGAAAGCTTTAGCTCGAGCTCAAATAAGTTAAATGAACATGAACAGGGTAGTACTCGGCTCGGCTCAGCTCGTTTGCACCTCTAGGGTTCGGTAAGGATCCAATTTCAGGTATGGATTGCATTCAGATTGAGTCTATTTTTCCAGGTTTAATTCTATGGTGTTATTTTTAGACAAAGGGGGTTTTAAAAGATACGGTGAAACGAGGAAGTCTTGGCCTCAAGTGGGCTTGTGTCCATATGGACACAAATGCATGAGTAACAATACAAAATCTTGAGTACCAATACAAAATATGTTAGTATCAATAACACAAAATGACTTGTATTGGTAGTTCTTAGCAATTTTGCATTTTTAGTACTGATACATTATGTGGTGGTACTCAAGATGGTTATATTTGGGTCACTTGTATCCATATGAACACAAGCCATTATAGATTTAGGAATCCTCATAGTGAAACGGGAAGTATTGACTATGGTGCTCTTGCTGGCATGGATATTACAATCCCCCTCTATGTATATAGGAGGGAGCTTGATGTTTTGAGATGCCAAAACCACCATAAGTGTTGAATTTATGTTTGGTCCCTTTAAAGGGAAGATCTAAGATTAAAAAAAATCAACTTTTAACTAGAAAACCTTATTTGGTCTTTTTCATCCTTACTCTTTCTATCATCACCTCTTCCTCTCTCACCTTGCTAAAAAAATAATCATTTTAGGTTTCAGGAGATCAACCAAGACAATAATTAGAGTATAGTATTGTAGGATAATACAGATGTATAAAGCGGAATTTCCAGAAATAATTTCCTAACATCTATCACGGAATCACATGCATAACAATAATATGAATCAGATTTATGATGGAAGAATAATAACATTTTTAGCGTGTTCTCCCGTTTGTATGCAAGCTTCGAAGATCTGAGATCCTCAAGTGTTGCTCCTCTATTTAGTCCACAAGCACCATTGGATCCCACGTATGCTAGTACGGAGGAGAACGATCATGATCAATCTGTTCCTTTGTTTGGTAAGAACGACGTTTTAGAGTATTGGTTAGAGTTTCTGTGTTTTCCTATTTTCGTGTCATACACTGAAAGAACATATATTCTAAATTCCTGACATTATAACTCTTATAATGTGAGTTTTTTAAGGTTAACAGGAAAACTAACCCCAACCTGCTTTCTCTTAATAAGCCAGTTTTCATAGGGCCTTTTGGACCCATTCCAATTAATGCTTATATGTGTGACCTCATAGGAATTAAGCTAAATTAGTTGTAGGCTCAATCCAATTGTAACCTACTATTATAATTATTCTCTGGCAAATAATTACAAATTACTACTTTAACATAATATTTATCTCCATAATATTTTCTATTTATATTTAATAATTGTCGGAAATATCTTATGACATAATTCCTTCATGTATGTGTTATATATCATTACATGTAACGTAGTATAGTTTTTCGGACTTATTATGTTATTTGGTGGTTGTAACTTGGTGTATCGCATACAAATGCATTAGGTTGTTCCATTCCAAATGAGAGGATTATATCACTATATGTACCCCGGCGCGGTTTTTCCCCCTCTTTCCCAATATATGTATCATGTATGCATGAGCATGACTCACCATATACATTTACATGTGGTTTCTCAATACTCATGGTCGTAGATACCATCTAAATAAATAAATAAATAAATAAATAAAGTTTATTTTCTTAAATTTTAACTAATTAACATGAATAAGTACTCGAATGATTTGCAATAATACTAACTACAAACAATTTGACATTGACTAGAAAATGACAGCTTCTATAAATTCATTGACATTCAACTCAAATAAAAGATTTATATAAACAAAAAACACGTCTTCCTTTTCAACTATGGAATGCAAGCTTCAATACCAAATTATTAAAATAAAGTAAAAACATTGCCTAGCTTTTGATAAGATTAAAAGCGATACACATATATGTTAGGAATATATAATTATTTTGCTCGCACTTCCCCCAAAAAAAACGTTTTACACCCCTGCTGCTTGCTAATGTAGATGCTTGCATCTTGAAAATACTCAAGTTAAGTTACACAGTAAGTATGTTACTCACTAGATAACCATATATTTAATGTACCAGCTAGATAACAAATTTTTGGGGATCGAAGTAGCATTTTCCTTATGTTGTGGATTATGCCCATTTGGCCATGAGTGACATGATTCCCATGCCTATGAAACAAGCAAAATAGCAAACCAATTGAAGCTTGATATTTCCTTGAAGTTTAGGTCCCATAAAATCACATGCTAATAAGTCCACTAAAGCCATGTAAATTAGTAGGCCAGATGAAGTAGCATTTAGCACTCCAACAACAATTAAAGCAGATGGGCTATTCTCATTATAGAAACTTAGCATTCCAATCCCAAGAGCTATCCCAAATGGTGTTGTTACTGAAAAGAAGGCTACCATTGTTGCCTTCATCTTGTACCCATAATCGGCCTGAAATAAACATTCATTACATTACATATATAGTCATATATGTACGTTGATTTTGGATCGGGTTAATTCAATTTAAAATCTACAAAATATATTTAATTATCTTTAGAGTACCTGTAAGATGCAACCGCCAAGACCCATGCCTTCAAAAAGCTGATGGAAGCACATGGCAGCAACAAGTGGTCTTATTGTACATGGATTGTTAGAAACACCCATTGACAACCCTATCACTACCGAGTGCACTACTATTCCCAACTCCAATACCTGCATGTAACATTATTTAACAATTAGCCATTGAGAATCAATACATGACATAAACTACCAGTTTGACACACAGTAATAAACACTATTCATGTTTATCTGCTCGTGAAAAATTTCAATGCATTTATTACTAGTCAGTTTTAATACGAAACACATAGACCTGCTCACTAATAAAATGAACATGTGAGCATACAGCTCATCATTGGTGCAACAATGACATAGGCAGCTGATAAAACCTTGTAGCTATTTTGGGTAGGTAGCTCAAAAAAAATATGGCTCAAAAAAATAAATTTTTAAAATTAAATATTATAGGGACCTACAAGTTATTGTAGCCCACCAATGTGAAAATATGTAGCTTAAATTAATTGTAGCTAAAAATCTAATGTGGTAAAATTAGCCACAACACCTTGTAGCTCACCATTGAAATTGCTCTATCGTACTTATTATACAAAGTGCTCAATCCGTATTTTAAAAGTCTGGATCGATCTTTCCCTTTGTCTTCAACTTCAAGTTATAGATTTATCAAAAGACTGAGTGTTAATTAAGTGTTGAGTGTTGATTAAACTAACAAACAACAATTCTAATGTTGAATGTTTAATGTTTAATGTTTCATGTTCATATGACATGGCTATATGAGTCAGTCGAACTCAAAGGTTGGACTTACGTAGACTGCGCTGGCTCTTTTGTTGCTGGACTACGCTGTCTGTCATCCAAATTAGCGGATCTAGAATGTCCTAATTCCTAAGGGCATATATGCATGTGCATACCCTTACATTCTTTTTAAGAATTTGTTGAATGCAAATAGCTCCACCTTGTTAGGACCAATTACCAAAACTATTTAGCACCCCACCATTATTTGGGGCTAATTATTTGAATTGGTGTAGAAGTGTGGAGGAGGGGAACTCGAACACGTGACTTATCGTACAAACTCTAAATGTTTATCATTAGATCAATAACTTATTGCTATTGACAAATATATATTGACAAGACCCTATGATTATATTTTTTTTATTAAGCGTAAGTTATAAAATTAAATCAAAGTAAATTATGTAAATAGGTGTATTTTTTAAGTCAAAACATGATAAAGGATATAATGATGAGGGTCAAATGCAGAAGTGATTTATAATTTTATATTTTGTTGTATGCCTGTATGGTGTATAATTAAAATTAGGGTTTGAATTTGAGTTTGTTATGTTAGACCAAATTTAACCTGGGTCAAACGAAAGTTGATTTATTACCGATATAATTTAATTTACGTCTTGGTCAAGTCATTTGAGTCTGGTTAATTTTGCCAGACTATCACATGAGCACATTATGTGTACAAATTATTTTGTACTTATTCCGTATAAGATAAGATCACAAGATCAGGGATTAGGTTAGAGCTGTCAAAAACTTATCCGACCCGAAAATTAACCCGACCTGAGCCGATCGAACTCGTAACCGACCACGACCCGAAATTTTGGTAAAACAGGTAACCCGAAACCCAACTTGTATCCGACCCGAAAAAATCGATAACCGATTTTAACACGATGTTGTATGACCCGAACCCGACCCGACACCCGACCTGAAGATGACCGATAACCGAACTGACCCGATCGAACAATGACCCGATCCCGATTCCGACCCGACAATGACCTTAACCGGATTTTTACCACATAATCTCTTAGTGACTCGACCTGTGCAGTAAATATTTTACGCTAGAATATTTTGAGATAACCAAATCAGTTATTGACTCGATCTTATACCCGTGTTTGAGAGTTAATTCAACCTGAATTTAACCGACCCGAAATTATTCGATCCAAACTTGACCCCAAACCCGAGAATAACTGCTATTTACCCGATTCAAACCCGACTGTATAACACCTAAACCCGAAACTGAACCCAACCTGAACATGACCCGACCCGAACCCGACTTGTACCCGAAATGGGAATAAAACCCGACATGACCCGACCGAAAACCAACCAGACCGAACCCGACCTGAACCCGAGTGATAAAGTAACCCGACACGGCCCGACCTGAAAATGACCCGAGACCCGAGATGACCCGACCCAAACCCGACCCGGTGACCTGTTTTGACAGCTCTAGATTAGGTATTCGTTGACCTTCAGCATCAGTACGGAAATACTATGAAAATGAGCGATAATATTGTTTTTAAAAGTAAGATGAAGTGCCTTATCGGGTAGGAATATCGCACAGGTCCCCGTCAACCGCTTAGATAAATAGGCTAAACACTTTGAGAGTGGGGGGAATGGTAAAGGAAACCCTCCCTAAAAGTGCCCCTAGTGGGATCAAACCCCCAACCTTTTGGTTGGAAGGAAATCTTTTCCACTAGAACAAGACATTGCTTCGTAATGACAGGCATAAATAATAAAAATAATTACAATAAAAAATGTACAACCTTCGTTTCATTAGATCTTTACTGTTACTATGCACACATATCAAGACAAAAGTAAAATTATTGATTAAATATAATAAAATATGGATAAAGTAAGAGAAATGTGTAAAAAAGTGGGTAATTGTAAGAAAAAAAAAGGAATAAAGTAAGAGAAAGTGATTGAAAAATTGTAAATATTATGGGGTAAGAAGGGTAAGATAGTAAATTTTCATGTCGAAAATAGAAAAAAGATAAATTATGAAGAATATTATAAAGCGGACTAATTAAACAGAAAATGTAAAGATCATTTTGAAACGGAGATAGTAGTATATTACTGATCTGAACTTGGCACTCCGTATTACTCCCTCCGTATTTATTTAAGGGATACACTTGCCTTTTCCGGCCGTATTTATTTAAGAGATACACTTGCCATTTTTAGAAACTTATCAACCCCACCATCTAATTAAATAATACATCTAATTTACCATATGACCCACCATTCTATTAAACAAATAATTTTAGAAACCAACCCCACCCTAAAATGACATGGTCTCCACTTGTTTACCTATTAAAATATTTATCCAACCCCACTTGCTTTATTATTTTATTTCATTCAATTCTTTTCCTTAAACCCGTGCCCGGCCAAGTGTATTTCTTAAATAAATACGGAGGGGGTAATAAATTAAAACCTCTAAAAAGGACATGTCTTGTTTGGTAAAGAGAGGTTTAGGGGCTTTTTAGAGATTTGTACCAATTTTAGTGGACTAGTCAAGAACTCAAGACCTCTAAAAAGGGTGTTTGGTAAAATAAAGATTATTGAAAAGAGAATTGAGCTAAAAACTCTCATTTTGAGAAAGCTCTTTTTACTAACTTTTTGCTTTGAGGATTGTTAATATAACATTGTAAAAGACATTTTTGTCCATAATTACTATTTTTACCTAACATAATTAAATAAATGTTATAAAAGAAAAATGTCCATAAATGTCATTTTACACAATAATAGTTAACAACTTTTAGAAAATTCTATGTGTTACCAAACAAGGTTGTAGAAAATTCTATGTGTTACTTGCTAAATAAAAAGGTAATAAACTAACTTCAATTCTAAGCAAACAGTAAACAACTAAAGGTTGAACGTACTCTAAACAATACCCCTCCTAATCTACGGGAAGCTGGACAAAATAATACCCCTCCTTCCCATTTTGTTATTTATGTTTGATATTATGCACGCAATTTAATGACTAATTAATGTGCATTGAGATTTCTCTAATATTTTCACTTTTATTAAAAAAAAATCAGATATTGAGAAAATAGGAAATATTTAACGTAATGAAAAGTATAAGAGATTAAATGATTCAATGAATTTAATTGGTTAAAATAATTCTTGGACAAAGCATTTATGTGATAATATTAAAGCATTTATGTGATAATATTAAAAAAATTCTTAATGTGGAGAACAAAATAGAACACACGAAATGAAATACATAAAAAAACAAAAAGGACGGATCGAGTAACAATTTAGAAAATAAAATAATTAATAATAACAATATTATTTCCTTAGATGTCTTCTTCGAACTTACCAAAAGAAACTTTGAAATTGGGATGGCTTACAGACGTATAGTGTTTATTTTAACTAGTACTGTATATTACACTAACATGTACGGAGTACATACTTTCTTCAACATCTTGTTCATTTTCTTGATACTCCGTAATTTTTTAATTAGTTTTTTTCAATTAGTTGGTATTACGTATTTAATTATTTTCAATAATTTGACTTTGATTTGAAGATCATCATTAAATTATTATAAATTAAACAAAAAAAAACTGTAAAGTATCAACAAATTAAGTAATGTTCTATTTTATTTATTGAAGTTATATTACAGCAAATAGATATTTTATCATCAACTAATTATTATATGCGGTCAAACATACACCAATGTTAAGTAATACTTTTTGTTTTGTTAAATGTAAGTAAAACCTCATAAGTGAGTTGGCTCTAATTGTCCTCACATGGAAGGAGATCGAGGAAGGATAACGATCAACACATAAGCTAGTCCGATGAGTTACTATATTTATTATCGATTGATTTTAGGATTGAACCCTTTAAGATAGAAGTGGAGGATTTTAGATATTTGGTCCCATCGGGTGTAGAGCTGATTAAACAAAAATAAATGTTGAATATTGTGAAACTCCGTGAATTAGAGCGTATTTCATTGATCAAATATATAGGGATTACAATATAAGTCCTAATAGAAACAGGAACACTAATATGACTAGAAGTCTAATATAAATCAAATATCCTAAGAGATTAAATCCTAATAGACTTCTATCTCTATCAATAAATTAAGGAGGAATAAGGGTAAACTTGTCATTTTATCAGTGAAAAGTTAAAAAAAAAATATTGCAACTTTAAGGAAGTGTTGTAACTAGTAGAGAAAAGTGGTGTAACTAGTAGAGAATGAAGGAAGTATTATTTTGGTCAACCTTGCATTATTCTTGCTTGGCAATGTAGCTTAATTGTTCTTGGTAAAAATAAAAAAGTACGTAGTACTTCATATAAGAAAAGTTCTTGATTAATAAATAATGAATAAATTGCTAATTCATACCTGAGCCACTATTCGATATCTCAAGAGTTGAGTCTCCTTTTCATGTTTAGCCACACCTAGTTCATCTTTGTTGCTATTATTATGACTTTGATCCACCATTTCCATATCACTTTCTCTAGGACTCTGCATATCATGTATAGCCCCAACACCGCCACCAATGACACCACCACCTGTATCATTGTTACCACCACCACCACCACCACCACCGCAATGGGCGTGCATTCTCTTCAACCCCTTCTTCTTAAAGTACGCGGTGGCAACCGTGTCCATCATCATGGTCAACACCGTCGTAACCATAGCAATAAAAGTTGACCAAGGGTAAATCCTCCAAGGATTCTCAGGCAAACATGGTGAGGTTAAATTGTTCCAAGAATCCGGGAGCACGTGCATGAACCCCGTGGACAAAATTACCCCTGCGGCTAGGATTTTTACTATAACGGCGGCGTTTCGATCCGGGTGTAAAGCAGGAAAAGCAGTTGAAAACAAGGGTAAACCTATTCCTATCATGCTAGCTACTAATATGGTAAATATTCCTATGACTTTTAGCTTTAAGGACTTCTCCTTGTCGTAACATCCTCCACTAGCGGCTGCCTCGCACGCCGAGGCGTCCTGCCCCCGGACCGAGGGCGCGTGGAGGAGGATCGCGAAGAGAGCGATCGAAATCGAGAGGGTTTGGAGTACTCTCATTCTCTTGCTAGTCATAGCTCTAGCCATGGTTTGATGCTCTCTTTAATTATGTATTACTTGTGTGTTTTACTAATAAAGTGTTTTGATTGGTTATGTTGGTTTAGTCACATTTATAATGGACTTGGATACATGTAAGATTTTTTTATTACTTCTACAAGTTAGTTGACTTACTTTAGTTTTTAGACTACATAGAATTTTATTTTTATTTTTATTTTTTGGAGAATAATTTATTATATTTTTTAAATTTCATTAGAATTTTATTTTTATTGTTCTTACATATATTATTGAATTTGGATATTTATGAGCTTGTGCTTGACATGTGATGAAGAATTTTCCGCTCGCTTAGTACACGGTCGTACTGTCCGATTCACTCATTTCTAAGACATAAGACTACATCATGAGTATAAATCGGGTAAAAATAGTTCGGGTCAAATACGTGTTGGTTTCAAAATAAGATAGTTCAATTCAAATGACGGATCATGTATTATATATATATATTTGGTCATGTGAGTTAACAAGTCGTGTTGTAATCTTTCTAATCGGGTAAAAATCAGCTCGAGTCAAATAAGGTTTTGCTGTGGAATTGGTTTTAGGTTGAGTTAAGATCAGGTAATCCCGATTTCGATTAGGTCGATATATATTAGGCCAGACTCAAATCGAATTCATATTTCGATTATCGGGTTGCCTTTATGTAAAATATAGTTCATGATTCTAATCCAGAATTTCTCAGATATATGAAACCAAATCGAGCACATATCGAATTTAATAATCATTTTAGATCAGGTTGATTTAGGACACCTTTAAGTACGATCAGTACATATTCTATCATTTGACATGGACTGCTAAATTTTTTTAATTTTTTGTTGAAAAATAATTTCTTTTAACACCAAATGTCACTCTACGACTTTGGTAGGAGGTTTTTATCATAATCTTAGATTATCACTATTATATACTTGTATGACATAATTGGCATGTTATATTAGTTGAGTGTTCAATTATCTAATATTAATTGATTATGATTAGATAGGAATATACTAGCTAAATGTTAATTAGCAAGCATCATGCCTTCAATTGAATGTTAATCTCAAATTTATGGTTTGACAACCAACGATTTATTCCGAATTTAAAGAAAACAATTGAGTTAAAGTCAATGAGTTGCTAAATCAGATGTACAGCAACATTATGTACTTCTAATTAATAATTAGCCATCATAACTTGACCGGCAACATCAACTGATGTAATTATGTATTCTAAATTTCAATTGGAGAATATTTTGTTGTGATCTAGAGGTTAAACTAGTAAGTTTATCCTTGTTTGCCAAACTAGGATTTTTTATATTATCCATGTCCACCAAGTTGTTAAATGTACCTGGTCCTACTAAATTAATCGCGGATTCCACTAGTAGAAAAATTATTAAAGGTTGCTACTCAAAGGTTGCCCTTATCTAACAAGAGCAACTTTTGATTGACAAAAAGTAAAACAATAAAAATAAAAAGTAAAGCTTCATTCCACGTACGTGGGAAGCGCATCTTTTAGTTTTCTTTTGTACTGAAACCAGATACTTCTCCCCTTTTCTTCTCGCTGCTTTGCTGCTCGCCCACACTCACAATTCTCCCCCGAACTCTATCCACCGGCGACGTACGGAGACTGGCGCTCTCCCTCTTTGTCACTGGTATTCCGATACCACCGGTCAATGGACACTCGATTATCCCCTTTTCGTTGCCTATTTCGAGCTCGTTCTCTCTTTTATCGCTGCCCAGATCGACCTCGCCATTGTTAACCTTCATGAAGGTCTCAATTACAAGGCTAATTCTGTTATTTACTTTCAAAGAATCACTGTTATGGTCGCTGATTTGATTCTTCACTATGCCATTTATCGAACTACTCGGAATTTGGATTCGACGAAACGGAGGCTGATTCTGTTCTTTTTTGCGGTTTTGTTGTGCTGTAAGCACTTGTTTGCTGTTGTCGCGCCTGTTTATTTCGTCTATTTGTTGCGGCATTATTGTAGAGGAGGTTTGTTCAAGGGTTTTGGACGGCTTTTGCTGATGGGGATGGCGGTGGTGGTGGTTTTTGTTGCGGCTTTCTGGCCGTTTGTGTATCACGATCAGGTTAATTTTGCTTTGCCCTTCTTGTAAAATTGTCTTCTTTGTAGAACTTAAGAGAAGTTGTTTTTGTATTTGGGATTGTTTGACTATGATGTTGTTTGACAAGGTTATTCAGATGGTAAGAGGTATAAATGTGGAATGGTGGGAGTTTTTGATGGCTTATTGTGTCTCTCTTAGTTGGTAATTCCATGGATTATAACTATCATATTGTTGAAAGAAAATAACTGTATTGATGGTAGGTATTAGGAAAACATAGGAGTTCTATCACTTGGAAGAGTATGAACTAGCATTCAAGTTTTGAACTAGACTTTTCTTTTGTGTTTCTGTTTATGTATGAAGTACTCATTATTTCATTAGGTAGGTGGTGTGATAAATCATTTTGTTCTGTTAACATCTCACTCCTGTGGTGACCTTTATAATGGTGTTGCTTGCCATTTCTCCTTGTCTTTTCAAGGCCTGGAAGAATCCTCAGCCAAGAAAGGTTGCTAGATGGATAACTTATGCTTACTCATGCGGCTTCTTGTTTGGTTGGCATGTCCATGAGAAGGCAAATGAACCATAGGCGTGCATAACGAACTTGAAATGAGTCTTATAATCATATAACTAATCATCTAAATCGTGAAAAAGGTTTAGAATGTGGATATAAGGTCGTTTGTTGGTAGTTGGGATCGAAAATGCCATTTTTGGCCATAAATTACCTATATCGACCCAAATGAACCATAGGCGTGCATAACGAACTTGAAACAAGTCTTATAATTATATAACTAATCATCTAAATCATGAAAAAGGTTTAGAATTTGGACTTAGGTTCGTTTGTTGGTAGTTGGGATCGAAAATGCCATTTTTGGCCATAAATGGCCTATATCGACCCAAATGACCATTAGGCTTGCATAACGAACTTGAAATGAGTTTCATAATCATATAAATAATCATATGAATCATGAAAAAGGGTTAGAATGTGGAAATAGGTACGTTTGTTGGTAGTTAGGATAAAAAATGCCATTTTTGGCCATAAATGACCTATATCGACCCAAATGACCCATAGGCGTGCATAACGAACTTGAAATGAGTCTTATAAACATATAACTAATCATATGAATCATGAAAAACGTTTAGAATGTGGAAATAGGTTCGTTTGTTGGTAATTGGGATCGAAAATGCCATTTTTGGCCATAAATGACCTATATCGACCTAAATGAACCATAGGCGTGCATAACGAACTTGAAATGAGTCTTATAATAATATAAATAATTATCTAAATCATGAAAAAGGTTTAGAATGTGGATATAAGTTCGTTTGTTGGTAGTTGGGATCGAAAATGCCATTTTTGGCCATAAATGACCTATATCGACCCAAATGAACCATAAGCATGCATAACGAACTGAAATGAGTCTTATAAACATATAACTAATCATATGAATCAAAAAAAAGATTTAGAAAGTGTCCTTAGGTTCATTTGTTGATATTTGGGATCGAAAATACCAATATAATTTCTGTTTTCGCATATGAAACTTAATTTAATTTATGGGTTTGCATGTACGTTTTTCTTTTAAAGGTTTTCAAAACTCTAAGGGAGGAGCCCTTTACCAAAGAGGAGTTGGATGAAGTTCGAGACAAGTGGGCTACTTACTTCAACGATCGTGAACTACCCTCAGTGTAATAAATAGAGCAGGCTTGTAGTTATCTGTGACTCTTACATTATTTTGTTATTTATCGATTTAATTAATTAAATTTGAATTAATTCGGTAATATTATTGGAAATTTTAAATTTATATCATTTTTGAGGAATGTCAAGCTGATGTTTGGTGAAACAATATTCTATAAATTATAATGCAAAATTTTATATTGTAAAATCAGAAATTATATTGCAGAATATCAGGAATTATATTGTAGATTTAAAAAAAAAAAACAAAAAAAACTCAAAAGTTGCCCTTGTTTGCAACAAGAGCAACTTATGTGAAGCTTATAAGTTTCCCTTGTTGCAAACAAGAGCAACTTATGTGAAGCTTATAAGTTGCCCTTGTTAAGGGCAACTTTTGATAATTTTACAAAAGTGACCCCCCCATAGGTGGCACTTATGAAGGGCAACTTATAAGCCTATTTTAAGGGCAACTTATGATGTTTTTTCCTCTAGTGTTCACTACAACATATAAGATCAAAAAGGGCGAGAAAAATCGCCCTCCTAAGCTATAAGGGCGACATAGAATCGCCCTCGAGGTCGCCCTGTTATTGCCGTTGTATTAGCTTTTCAGGGCATAAGTTAAAAGTCGCCCTCTTTGGTTGAGATCTAACAGGGCAACTTTTTTCGCCCTCTTTGTTTTATACAAGAAAGGCATCCACATTCGCCCTCTTTGGTAGGAATCAAGGACGACATACTACACTTGGTCGCCCTCTTTGGTTGGAATCAAGGACGGCATACTACACTTGTTCTCCCTCTTAAATCATGTCAAAAAGGGCAATTGTTTCGCGCTCTTTATTCAAAATCAAATACAACAACTAATGTCGCCCTCTTTGATGATTATTTTATTTTAAAAACAATAATCTGATGGGTAGACAATAGACATAATTCATACCATAAACTATTACAAATCTTTGCAAATTGCTTTCGAAAGTTCTTTTACAGCCTCCAAAAAATCACCTATATTAATTCATATTTCCTGACGCAAGCCAACAACGACTATTACAAAACCAACTTCTCATGCAACAAAAAGATGGACTCCGAAAGAAGATGTACCGATCAGCAGTCTCGTCAAGGCCAAAAGAAACCATATTTCCTGTAAGCAGAATATAGAACAATTAGATTAGTTTCAGGCAGTACAATAGAGTTGAAAGCGTTAGCAAAGTTTGTTTATTTAAGGAAAACAGTAGAGGTAAGATATACTACACTAGTCTAGAGATAATCATCCATCAATTTAACAGTATATCAGAGACAACAGAAATGAGCAAGCAAATAATGCAGCAACAAAAACTCTATGCTTTCTGATATGAACAAACGACTCTAAAGAAGCACCAAAACTGATAGAGTGATAGCTGTTGAAAAAATACTGTGGACTGTGGTACTATCCTTACTGGTAGTACCTGTATTTTTCTTTGCGACTAGGGATAATAACAGGGCTTCTACAACACAATACACATGATAACATTGCACCATATAATCAATAACTAATAAATAAGCTGCTGCCCTTGGTATAAATAAGTTGCTGCCCTTGGTATGAATAAGCTACTGGGTCCCATTTTCCCTCAAAACAACTCCATTGCATAAAAATTTGGTCAGCAACAGCTCCACTAAATCCTGGCAGACCAACTCCTTCAAATGATCTTAAGATTCATAACCCCACATTTAAATACCACTCCGTACTTGATTGTATGAGAAGTGGGATGGACGAGGGCCCCAACAATGCAAGGTTTTGCACAAAATGCAAACCGGATCCAAAGTGGGATGGACGAGGCCGTAATGAACGGATTCAAGCCAGATTTTGTACTCGTTTACAAGGAGTTAGTAACCCAATATGCTGTTTGTGATAGGTGGTTCGCTTCAATGCCTGCATCTACATAACCCAATAGACTTTTCGTGCACTCAGCAACATCCCATGGTTTAACAAGTAATGATACTGGATACTGGGAAGCTCATTGGAGGATGTTAGTGAGTGTATTCCAGCTGGAACCTAGTTGTCATAAGTTGACAACACAACTTAAGTTATAATTACTTTGTAATTACTTTTTAGCTTTTTTGTCTTATGCATATTAATGCATATGGGAGTGTTGCCAGCATTAGTACTGGACATCCCTTGTAAAGAAACACTTTCCTGATATTAAGAAATAAGATTGCTCTTATTTTCCCCTTTACCAAAAGCTAAGTCCTACGCTGATTTCATCTCTAATCCTCAATCTTTTATGGTATCAGAGCGGACTACAATCTACATATTCTGATTCTAAATCAAATTCCGCATCTATTAATCCCAATTTCTTGAGCTTTTGTTTCATCGAAAATTCATACCCATTTTTTTTGCGATCTTAGTCTTCTTCCCGATTTTCGAAATTTGGCAATTTAGCAACTCATCTATTCGATTTGTTGTTTTAATCTGCAGCGGAACTTCTTTTTAGTTTCAATTTTTTGATTTCTCACAAATCAAACACTAATTCTCTCTCTCAAAAAAAAAATGGTGTCTGAAATTGAAACTACTGCTCCTACTTTAAGCAAAGCTCAAGATCCGACTTCGGTGTATTACTTGCATCATAATGATGCTTCTGGTGTGCAGCTCGTTAATACTCCATTTTCTGGAGATAATTTTGGTGATTGGAAACGTTCTATGGTCATTGGACTTTCAGCAAGGAACAAATTGAGTTTTGTTGATGGTAGTCTGGCAAAACCGGCTTTGGATTCTCCAGATTTGATGGTCTGGGAACGCAATAATGATATGATAATCAGTTGGTTCTTGAAAGCTTTGGATCCTACAATAGCTAAGAGTGTATTGTATCTCAAAAGTGCTCGTGAAATTTGGCTAGATCTCCATGAAAGGTATGGCACTACTTCTGGACCTCAATTTTATGCTGCAGAACAGAAGCTTGCTTAAATGTCTCAGAATGAAAATGAAAGCATAGCTGAATTTTTTACAAGAATCACTACAACAAAAACATTAATTAACAGCGCCTAAATTAATAGCGCTTAGCAAAAAGCGCTATTAATTGTATCAAATAATAGCACTTTATTTTACATTGCTGTTAAAAGAAGAAATATGAATTTCCATCTTAATATAATACAGCGCTTTTCTTTAAACGCTGTGATTAATTAATTAGTAAAACCAGTAAAAACTTATTTGCTCATAACAAAATTAATTAAAACCAGTAAAATCTTATCTCTTCAAAGGCAGTTTAGCGTGACGTGCCCAACAGTAGGAGAGGAGAGAGAAACAAACTAAAAAAATTTAGGCAAAACTTTAGAGAGAAAGAGAGGGAACGATAACTCAGGGTTTCGTTTTTTGCCCCGATTGTAAATTTTAATTCATGGAATCTAAGCCCTAAGTCTAATAATCTCGTCATGGATTACTCCATTTCAAACCAATCCGAAATCTTTGATACCTATCAGCGATTCCGCGGTAATTTCAATTTCAAATTCAAATTCAATTTTATACGTGAATGAACTTTATCTGGATTATTTTATGTTGTTTTATGTCGAATTGCTTGTCGCTTGTTGTTGATTTTCTTGATGATTAAGCTATTTGTTGATTGATTAAATTTTTACCATTTTTGTGATTCTGAATTTCTTGAGATGGTTAATTTTTCTTTATGTTGATTTGATGCCTTAGCTGTTCTCATAATTTAGTTTGATTTCATAATTCCGATTTGTTTGCTTATCTTGGGTGAAATGGTGTAGGTCTAATTGTTTGCGAGATTTACTGGTTTAAAGAACTCTTTTGTCATCAGCGATTCTCTGGATTTTCTAGGTTTCCGATAATATGATTTTAGAAATATTCATGTTCTTTATGAATTAAGCATGAATTATGAGTTTGTAGGTATATCAGTTGTAGTTTCAGCTTTGTTGTTGTTGTTGCAATTATTGTGTTTGTTGTTGTTAGTTGATGTTGTTGGTTTTATTGTTGATGTGTTTGCGTTGTTGTTTAGTCACAACTCACAACTCACAACTTCCTGTTGGTGAGGAGTTCATCAGAAGGATGAGGCAGTAAGTGAAATCATTGCCGAATTCATTTGATAATGGTTTTTCATTATCTGAATTTTGAAACCGTGACAACTTTAGGCCAGATGAAACACATGTAGAATCAAAATGATTATGTTCATAGTTAAACTGATGTACTAGATTTTTCTTCATTCGTAGAGAAGGCATGTCTGGCGGTTTCATACATAGAAGTTCATTATGGAACTAACTGAGTTATGATAGTGCCCTGTTACAGAATTGGAGGAACTGGGATTGATCTTCGTAGCAAATCAGGTTTCATACTGAGGCTACTTCACTTTTTTTTTTTATCTAACCAATGTTTAATTTCTTGATGTACTAGATGCTCTCAAAACCTGTTGAGCATCCATCCGAGCTTCCCAAGTGGGACTATGATGGTCCAAGCACAGGACAAGACATTGAAGTAATCTCATAGTAAGATTCTGTGACATCTCTAAATCTTTTTTACGTATCACATGTTTTCTCGGCATCTAATTTTTAATGATCCATTTCGTAGTAGTAACAATATCTTGGTGAGTTTAATATAGAAAACTATATTTGGATATTCAAATCTCATAATTTTACCTGAAGTTTTTCTCTTTTAAGATTCAAATCTTAATTTCTCCATGCACCGTAGTTCTAGGTAATATGTCACGCATACACACATGCGGTAGAACCAATCCCAACTAATAAACGACACAAAGCTGCCTAGATTTTCAACAACCAAAAGGTTGCTTCTGAGGTTCCGTGGTATGAATTTCCTAGAACTGATGATTTATTTCCTAATTACATCTCCTAGTCATTGCTTTATATTCAAATGTTGAAGTTTATCCATAAATTTTTCCTGCTGAGGGAAGTACAAATGAGAGGAAAAACTTGTGAGGAAAAAGTGAGTGTCAGATCCCTGTAGTTTTCTTGAACAGCCAGTTGACGGATCTTCTAACAGTAGTCAGTAGTGTGGTGTGTGGGGCTGATCAGATGAACGCGTTACGATTCTTATAATTTTTGCATATGGTATTTTCAATACCTTCCATCATATGCAAGAAGAGTTTCTCTTTAAATACGAACCCATTTTTGCTTCAACTAGGAGCTTTCCTATTACATATTAAGGACACCTCTTTTATAGAACCCCAAAGTATTTGACAGTTTTTTTTGTTCCCTCTTTTCTTTCACTTTATTTTACGTTGTTTTAGCCAAAAAGTTATTCTTCAACAGGTTTGGAATAGAGCAAGAATACACGCTGCTTCAACCAAATATTAGTTGGCCCTTGGGATGGCCTGTTGGAGCCTATCCTGGTCCCCAGGTATGTTACTCACTCGCATTTCATTAACATTTCTCTTAAACCTGACCAGTATTTATGTTAGAGTGGAAGAATGCATCCATTGCTTAGAAAATTATTTAATCTGCAATTCTGCATAAGAGATGTACGTATTGTATAAATGTACTACGTAAATGGTGTTGATATGCTCACATATTATTGATTAGTGAGTGGCTTGAACATTTTCTACATGGTGTGCGTACTTGTGACTTTGTGAGTACCATCTGAAAACAAAACAAATTACTATAAATTGTATCACGATTATCATTTTTCTAGAAAGAAGACATATTATGAAAGACCTCTCGGACCTGTTCATATTTATCTTGCAGAGTTGTAGAATCTGCTAATTGAAATAATATAGGATTCCCTAGTACATTAAATCTGCTAAGATAGAAGTGTTCGATCTGGTGTTTTATCTAAGGGAAGGTCTAATGTCATGCATTTATTTTGTGTTTGTCCGAGGATGGGTATGGATGATTTCAAGTCTTTCCAGCAAGCAGTGTTGCTGCTGATCAGCGTGGTGGATGTGCTGGCACTTGCTACTGGCTGTATGCGGTGGTCCTAAGATTCAAAGGACGGGTATTGGCAATGTCATGTTCTTTCCGTGTGATCATTGTCGTGGATTAATTATGTTGACTCTACAAGTTTGTAATTTAGTGTGTTTTTAGTTAAGAGAAGTATATAACATTTATAGATACTTTTTTTTTTTCCGAATAGATTGTTGTATATTATTTTTAAGTTATGAGACAGTAAAACGCTTATTTGATATGATAGAAATGAAATTGAATCATACTGTTTCAGTTGTTAAATTGGCATAGAGCCTGACGAAAAATATAGAATCCGCTCACAAATACCATAGTTTTTTAGTTTAATGCTACTAATTTTAATTCATATTAAATTGGTTGTTAAGTGCACTAAAGTTTTCGTCATTACAAGAGATTTGACAGCGCTTATATACTGAATACTGTTAAATGTGGCAACATCAACAACGCTTATTAAAAGTGCTATTATTTTTTTAACAGCGCTAGTAATTCACAACGCTTTATAAGCGCTGTGTTTAAATGAAAAAAGCGCTGTCAAAAGCTTATTGTGGTGTAGTGAATTAAGGTTGTTTGGGATCAGATTGATAGTCTTGATTTGATGCCTACTTGTACTTGTGCTGGTTGTAGTTGTAGTTTAACTCAGAAGCTTCTTAAAATGCAACAAAGCCAAAGATTGATTCATTTTTTGATGAAAGTTGATCCAAAATATGCTAATGTCAAAAGTACAATACTAATGATGCAACCTTTGCCAACTATATCTCAAGCCTATAGACTCTTTATACAAGAGGAAAGACACAGAGAACTTAGTGTGATGACCACACATCATGAACAAGTTGCTTTTGCTGTTGAGCAACAAAGGTTTTCTGATAGACATATACACAAAGGATATAGTCCTCGGCCTAGTTTTCAGAGTGCTACAAGGCCTGTGTTTGGTCAACAGAAGATCGATGTCCCAGGGAGATTTTACAATCAAGGTGGATACAACAACAGTGGAAATGAATCTTCCGGGAACCACAATAGTAGACTCTCATCTGGAATACACTCACTAACATTAAACGATTAAGGATTAGAGATTAAATCATCGTAGGACTTAGCTTTTGGTAAAGGGGAAAATAAGAGCAATCTTATTTCTTAATATCAGGAAAGTGTTTCTTTACAAGGGATGTCCAGTACTAATGCTGGCAACACTCCCATATGCATTACTATGCATAAGACAAAAAAGCTAAAAAGTAATTACAAAGTAATTATAACTTAAGTTGTGTTGTCAACTTATGACAACTAGACTCAAATACACTGCACCCGATTTTTGGCAGCATCTCCCCATAAAATGATTGCATTTACCCCCCTTTCCCACAAGTTTGTATTCAAAATAATTACGCTTTAATATTAAAACATACCTTATTTATGTCAAGCCAATCTTGTCCATGATTAACTGAAGCTTTTGTTCTAATTCTTGTTGTTTCTTCTTAGCCTCCAGTTTATAAGACTCAAATTCAGCTCTGATCGTGCTATTTTCATTCTGCAGATGCTCCACATTAGCTCCTAGCCCAACTCTTCCTTTCTTCCCATCCTTGGACAACACAAGGTGGCCTTTACCTAACCCACGTGCATAACCTGAACGATGTCCAAGCACTTATTTGTAGGCAATATCCAAAATAAGATTGTCAGCTCCTTTCTCTCTGACTTCTTTTTCATGCAACTCTTTAAATGCCTTGTACTTGATTTTAGCCTCATCGTCAAACTTCCCATTTTTATGCCTATGGTAATAAAACTAAGAAGATTAAAATTTTCAATAAGGAAAAAAATGATGCATTGGACATAAATAATTCGATTACCTCTTTGATTTTTCCCATAGCTTCAAATATATAGGATCACCATTAGCTTCATTGACCTCCTGCTCATTTTGCTCATTTTCATGTACATCACCTCCGCCTTCTCCGGCTTCTGCCTCAAGCCCCTAGGAAAAGTAAAATGATAGTATCAAACTAGAAACTTAAAGTACACAAATGAGTAGACAAACCAGAGAGGAATTTGAATTTGAATTAAGACTTCCAGAAGCTCACCAATTCATAAATTATCCTAGCTGTTGATTTGGCACCACATGCTGATTTGATCTTCTTTGAAAGAGCATTCGCCCGATTCTTTTCACTCTTTTCCTTAAATTTACAACATTAATATATTGGATTAATAAAGTTATTATAAGACTAGTAGTATAAGCATATTCACTATACTTACCCTCTATTTAGGAAGGTTCCAGTAATTATATATGAGCCACCTCCATTGGTTAAGGTCTATAGTTGTTGGACAAGCACGTTCTGCTTCTTTCAAACTTTTGCACTTTGTAAAATGGTCAGCCTTCAACCTTTCTCTCCAATGCCTATAAAGGTTAGAGCATTGAATGTGTATCGCTTTTGGAATGTGTGCACCTTCATCGAAGTCAAACTTTGCCTACAAAAAAGTCAGTAGAAAAATATCAGCTGCTAACAAGACCCATGGGTCATGGCTTAGAAAAATCTAAAAATCTTAAGTACATTGAGATTGTGTGCACCTTCACGACGGGGAATAAAAACATCGCGCGAACTATCTCGCGAATAGCCTTGTTCTAAGCCATGACCCATGTAAGTTCTGACCGGCCGGTTGTGTAGATGTCCTTGATATCCGCCTTCGTCGAACCTACTCTTGTCATGAGGAATGTGTTGTCATTGATCAAATATATATAGTGGGTTACAAAATTAGTCCTAATTGTATTAGGAAACCTAATACGATTAGAAATCTACTGTACATAAAATATCCGAAGAGATTCTATCTCTATCACACCCCACACCCCATTACAGGCTCCTAGCTAAGAGCACGGCCCGCAACGACCAATAGGTTTAAATAAACAAATCAAAGACAACATGGTCAAATAAATCTTAATTAACTTTGATATAAATAGTGCTAGGGCTATCTAAAGGGTGAGTCGTCGTCATTAATCTTTATCATGCATGGTATCAGAGCAACACGGGGAGTTGACAAGATCTTATGTCCGAATATGCATGGTAGCTTCAAGATTAAGAAACGTACATCTTCCCTGAAGGATGATCCTTGGCATTATAAATTAAAAGTAAGATCGATCGATCTTTTTGTTCTCTTTAAATTGAAATACAACATCCGTTCCGTAATACGATTACTGTTTATACAAATATTAAGACAAAAGAGAAAATTTGAAAAAGGTGAGAGAATATAATAAAATATTGATAAAGTAATTAAGATAGTTGTGTAAAAAGGTGGATAGATGTAAGAAATAATGAATAAAGTAAGGGAAATTAAGTGAGAAGTTGTAAACGTTGTGGGGTAAGAGGGGTAAAATAGTAAATTTTATGTTAGATATATAAAACACAATGTAAAATGCATTATAAAACGGAAAGTATAAAGATCATTTTGAAACGGAGATAGTATAATCTATACGTACGCACAATGCTAGAACATACTCCCTCCGTCCCGGAATACTTACATCGCTTTCTTTTATAAAGTCGTTCCGGATAACTTGCACGTACTGTTTTTATAAATGGTAAACTTTTATAAATATTATATAAATTACCCTCTTCGCATGTCATTTTGTGGTCCCATGCACCCTCCCCCCTACCCCCTTAAAAAGTTAACATATATCCCTACCTATATTAAAAAATACTCCACTAACTACCATCTAATTAAATAATAAGTCAATTAATTAATACTTCCTCCGTTTCAAAAAGATCTTTACAGCTACTATTTGCACGAACTCCAATGCAATATTTAACTACTAATATATCCAATTTCATATGTGGAAAAATTATAAAAATTTGATATTATGAAAATACATACCGAGACCAATCTGACAAGATCTTACATGTAACGTTTTGGTGTATATAATAGTGAGAATTTACGGTCAAAGTTTTTATACTTTGGACACATTTTCCAAAGCGTAAAGAACTTTCAGAAACGGAGGTAGTATTAAACTTTGTACCGATCAAACCGGTTTAAGTATTTCTGGACGGAGAAAGTATTACATACACTCGGATATATTGTGCACCCTCTTTCATGTTCTCCTATTTTATACGTCTCATATCTCTTCACTCCTAGGCTCCTAGCTCTTTCAAATTTGTGCATTTCCGCAATCAAATTAAAAGAGATTAGAGAAATAGTTTAATTTTAGAAGATGAAATACGTCGTTCAATTAGACTTTTCAATTTAAAGCCAGGAGGCCCAGGATTTAGAGTGATTTAGAATTTCAGGATGTACGTAGCAGAATTTACCAAATTATAAATTTGGAGGTTGTTTTTGCAAATGGAATTCAATCTACATTCTCGTTGGACAATACATGCATGTTTTTTTATTTATTTATTATTTTTTTTTTTTATCGTTGTAAACATCAACTATTAAAATCCATCCCTTGTAAGTTTTATAACAAACATAAGTTTGACTTGGACGAGAAAATGTCAACTTGAAAACAACATTAGACAACCCACCTCTTCTTAAAAGAGGCAGGTGGTCGTTTCAATTTAAAACTCACAATAAATCAGAAAATAACATTGGAGAAATGAGTTACGAGCTTAATCGATGCGCCTAGCTTAAGCCCATTTGGCCATGAGTGACATGATTCCCATGCCTATGAAACAAGCAAAATAGCAAACCAATTGAAGCTTGATATTTCCTTGAAGTTTAGGTCCCATAAAATCACATGCTAATAAGTCCACTAAAGCCATGTAAATTAGTAGGCCAGATGAAGTAGCATTTAGCACTCCAACAACAATTAAAGCAGATGGGCTATTCTCATTATAGAAACTTAGCATTCCAATCCCAAGAGCTATCCCAAATGGTGTTGTTACTGAAAAGAAGGCTACCATTGTTGCCTTCATCTTGTACCCATAATCGGCCTGAAATAAACATTCATTACATTACATATATAGTCATATATGTACGTTGATTTTGGATCGGGTTAATTCAATTTAAAATCTACAAAATATATTTAATTATCTTTAGAGTACCTGTAAGATGCAACCGCCAAGACCCATGCCTTCAAAAAGCTGATGGAAGCACATGGCAGCAACAAGTGGTCTTATTGTACATGGATTGTTAGAAACACCCATTGCCAATCCTATCACCACCGAATGCACTACTATCCCCAACTCCAATACCTTCATGTAACATTATAAACAATAAGCCACTGAGAATCATAAAAGATAACATAAACGGTCAGTTTGGTAGACAGTAATAAATACTACTCATGTTAGCCATACATGAACAACCTGCAGTTTGGTAGACAGTAATAAATACTATGTTACTGATGTAAGGCATACCTGAGCCACGATACGATACCTCAAGAGTTGAGACTGCTTCTCCTCATACTCCACATCAATTTCTTTGTTACCTTTATAGCTTGTTTGCTCCACCATTTCCATATCACCTTCTCTAGGACTCTGCATGTGATGTACAGCACCAACACCACCACCACCACCACCACCACCACCGCCACTAGTATCATGGTTACCGCAATGGGCGTGCATTCTCTTCAAACCCTTCTTCTTAAAGTACGCGGTGGCAACCGTATCCATCATCATAGTCAACACCGTCGTAACCATAGCTATAAAAGTAGAAAATGGGTAAATCCTCCAAGGGTTTTCCGGCAAACATGGTGAGGTTAAATTGTTCCAAGAATCCGGGAGCACGTGCATGAACCCCGTGGACAAAATTACCCCCGCTGCTAAAATTTTTACTATGGTAGCCGCGTTACGGTCCGGGTGTAGGGCAGGAAAAGAAGTAGAAAATAAGGGTAACCCTATTCCAATCATACTAGAAACTAAAATGGTAAAAATTCCAATGATTTTAAGCTTCATTGATTTTTCCTTGTCATAGCATCCTCCACTAGCCGCCACCTCGCATTCCGAGGCATCCTGGCCTCGGACCGAGGTGGCGTGGAGGAGTATCATGACGAGAGCGATCGAAATCGAAAGTGTTTCGAGTACTCTCATTCTCTTGCTAGTCATTTGCCTAGCCATTTTTGTTTTTTGTTATTTTGGTGCTACGTTTTTTACTCAAGTTTGTTGTTTGATTAATTGGTGGACTGATGGTTGATTGTTTGTTTCAGTTGAGAGGTTTGAGTATTTATAATAGACTAAAAATCATGTAAATTGGGTGTTGTTTATTTCTAAATTGTATAATCAAAATTGTTAATTAATTAACTTCAATTTAATTATTAAGCGTAATTTATGCAAGATTTGGTGAGCTTGTGAATGGCATGTGTGGGGAGTAGTCCAAACTCAAGTATCCGTGCACTAAGTGTAAATCCTCTGTCCCATAATTAATCTTGTCTTATTTCTATCCCAGTTTATCTCATTGGTCCATCCTATTAAATTTATATATTTTCTTTAATTTTTTTTGAAAATATAATAATCGTTTTATTTTAGGTAGACCAATGAGAAGGAGTGAGAAAGGGAATGGGACACAATTATAGGACAGAGAATTTAAACCGCCCCCGTACAGACGGAATATAAGTTAGCAAGCATCATGCCGTTTGTTGGATGTTCTCATCTTAAGATTTTTTCAATGGGTTCTGAGTTTGGATAAACAATGTAAACCAATAACGAAGGTCAATGAGTTGTTAAATAAGATGTAATTTTGCATCGTTAGTTATAGTCACAATCACAAGTGATGGAACATACATAAATTAACCAGTTGCCATCAACTTATGTATTCTAATGGAAAATATAATAGAGGTGGGTTGTTTATGCGCAAGACGAATCAAAAGTAGACAACAAGAGAATATCAGCAATGGCACAAGGACTGTTGTGAGTACAACATTGAAAACTGTACTCTCAATCATGGGTTTGTCAAAATTATGGTGTGTCCAAAATCATTTTCTACTTTAGAGTAGTTTTAGTATATTAACAAAGTCGTACATAATTGCACTATGTAGTATTGTATTTTTATAAGATAAGATAAAGTGCCTTATCAATTACTGTGCAGAAATCCTTCTCGAATCAACTCGGTCCGAGTTAACATATTAGACACTCTAGAGGGATTCCATTAAAATGCCCCTAGTGGGAATTGAACCTCCGATTCCTGTAGAAAGGTGAAGTCTTTCCCATTAGGCAAAGATATTGCCTGGTTACTACGTAGTGCGTAATACTGTTGGTAGGCATGTTTCAAGGCATTGTCCAACGTATCAGCTTTCAAATACGTGTGTATGGAGTATAATAAACTCAAAATCGGTTAATATCAGATTATTCAAAACCGACAACAAATAACAACATACTACCACAAACTAAACTACCTTCACTAGTTTTCATATTTATGTTTTTAGCTTTGTAAAAGAAAACTTCGAAACCGGTACAAGAGTCAAACCCTCGGGCTCTGCTCAAGCCCTCAGTACATCAACTTGTTTGCATCTTCAGATTGTTTAAAGGTGTTTCATGAATTCATGCTGAGAATTTTACAAGAACCACGAACATAGTGAGAGCATTTTCGGGATTTCAATGATCAATTTTGAGAAAGATTAGGAAGAAATAGAGAGTGGATCAATCAAAATTGAATATAGGGGATCATCCCATCTTATTATTGACAAATACAGACCAATTCAGGCAATCTGCTAAACAATACAAATATTCGAACTTGTGGTAAAGACAGAAAACTTTTACATAATTACCTCTGTTTTTCTTATTTTTTTCGGGCGGAGGGGGTGTAAAATCTGCTATAAAACAATGTGTACAATTCTAAACTCCATTAAAAAGAATCTTGAGAAACACAAAGCTAACAGACCAAGGATATAATTAAGAAGTAAAGGGAGTATGAGACTACTGAACTTTTGGAAAAGCCTTCTCTAATCTAACTGCTGCTTACTTTTAGTCCTTTTCATCTTTGCCTTAAACCGTGATTTGACGAGTAAAGTCTGCACCGTATTTGCGAAATTCCCAATTGCCATTAAAACCAGAAGAAATCCACAAAAAACGACCTGTCAAAGGTACTTGTCAGTTGTCACTATTTCATAATGGCGTCAAAATATGAAGCATGAGTATTAAGAAGATGCTTAATGCAACCCTATTATCCGTCTCTGTAAAATACGCAGAGAGACAAGGTAGCTCACCTGCCATTCGGATACAACTCCAACAAATGCTGTTTGAAGCAACAACAGTCCAACATAAGCCTCGAAACCCTGGAAATTTTTGCAGAGTACATGAGTTCAATAAGCATAGTCTTTCAACCAAGTTTGATCATTGCATTTAGGATATAACGGATCCTATTGGCACAAAAAAAAGAGAATTTTACTGCTTACCTGCTATGAATTAGCATAGATAACAGACCATAAATCAAGAAACTAATGAAAATTTGATTAATAAACTGAAAACACAAGTAACTGATATTCAAGCATTCGAGAGGCTTGATTTCTCTCCCAATGAGCTCTTAAAAGCTCAACCAAATTCCTCAACAATATTCAACATAACATTCCTTCTCTACAGCTGCCTATATATATAGTACTACCTCCCTGACTAACCCCTAACTTGTTCCCCAATCTGCTTGTACTAACTTAAATAGCTATTTCCTAAAGTACCCCTCCATAATATCAGTTCATTGCATTACCGGCCCCCCAAACTTCCACCTTGTCCTCAAGGTGGATAGTAATCAGCACAAAATTCCCGGCCTTGGCAACAATTAGCAATGTCCGTGTGAGAATTGATGCCCGGCTTCCACTGGCGTTCAAGCTCCTCATTGGTGAGTACTTGTACTTCCTTTGGTGGTGTAGCTAAGAAAAAGTTAGCCTTGGAGTTGTCATAGGGTGGAAGTAAAAATTGGTTGAAGTTGGAATTTTCTGAAGTGAGATGGAAAGGCTGTGGGTTGAGGGAATTAAAAAGAGAAGGGCTGAATGGTTTGGGTGTAGAAACTTGTACTAAAGAAGTGAATTTAGATGTGGAAGAAAAAATCAGAAAATTGGGAGTTTGTGGGCTGGAAAAGTTGGGAAAAAGAATGGGTTTAAAGATGATTGGGCTGAGATAGATTTAAGTCTGGTGGCCCAGAAACGTGTCCTATACTAGTTGGTCTAAACTTGAAGTTAGAAGGAGTGTTGACCTCTAGAACTGGGTTGGGTTGATTAGGTAGATGTAGAGGAGAGAAAGTGGATCAGAAATTTGGGCCTGGCAGTGCCTTTCTTGAGTAATTACAACATTGCCCTTACTAATTGCATCAGCTACATTTAGCTTCCTCCTCAAGCTGTTCAATGACTCGGCATATCTTCTCCCATACGCTTTTTTTCTAATCTCCATTTCTGGAATCTTTTGAAAGATTTCTTGAAGCTGCTGGTGCACAGCACCACCTACTGGTACGTCGTTGCTCGGGCCATCACCAGTTGCACTCGAATCGGTGTGACCCTCGACAAACTCCTCTTCTCCGCCGGTTAAAACACCATAATCACCACCCACAACTCTGCCGGCGAAACCCAGATCTCCAAAGGAGCCACTAGCTTCAGATCCACCTTTGAAGAATCCATAATCTTCCCTAATCAGTCCACCGTAGGTTGGAATTCGACCACCAATCTTACAATTGCCGGCCAAAAGGCCAGGACCACCGCCGGAACCACTACCTCCGGCTCCTCCTTTCTCGAATATTCCTCCATCACTATGGTCGTTGCCGATGAGAATGTTTTTCCGTCCATCAACATGTCCTCCCACCACTTCCTCCGCCAGACTACCAACAAATTCGCACCCAACTCGACCTCCACCATTAAACCCACCAAAAAAGTTCCCTCCACCTGTTCCTCCATACCTTATTTCCTCCATACCTTATTTCCTCCAAATCTGATGTTACTAGCGTCGCCTTCGCCGGTAACGTACTACCAGGTATAGCCAAAGACTCCATTGTAAGTAGGCTACCGGACTCTTTCTCACATGAAGTTTGAAAGTCAGTGGTTGTTAAATGAACCTCACTCATACTCACCACCTCTCTTTCTTCCTCCATCAGATCTATTGGCTTGGCCTCCTTTTTATGGTTCTCAGACGGTGAATGATAATTGCCTTGACTGCCGACCATAGCTTCTATAAACATTGGCAGTCCACCACAGACTTGACTCGAGGAGAAATTCTGGTGTTCTGCCTTGCCGTTGAGCTTTTTCGGAGTTTGTCGTGAAAAACCAAAGCGTCGCACCACCTGGCTCTTCAATTCATGCCAGTCATTAAACGGCCACCGCTGATGTTCCCATTGGAACCACTGTAGCGCGTCTCCGTCAAGTGTTATAATGGCAGCCTTTAACTTCGCCTCCTCATTAAGCCGGAAAAAATGGAATGTATCCTCCAATTCCAGAATCCAACCCTCGGGATTAACTCCATTGAACTCTGGAAGTTGAAGCTCTCTCCGGATTTTCCGCTCCTCTTCCATATCTGGAATTCCTTGACCTCTTTTTCTTGTGATGTAGGCAAAATCCTCCCCTATCCATGCGTGCATTCAATGTGTTGCACACTCACCAGCGAACTCCATTGCAGATTTTTTTTTTTTTCAAAAACTGAAATTCAGTATTTAATCTCCCTGAATCGACTGCTCTGATACCATTTGCTATGAATTAGCATAGATAACAGACCATAAATCAAGAAACTAATGAAAATTTGATTAATAAACTGAAAACACAAGTAACTGATATTCAAGCATTCGAGAGGCTTGATTTCTCTCCCAATGAGCTCTTAAAAGCTCAACCAAATTCCTCAACAATATTCAACATAACATTCCTTCTCTACAGCTGCCTATATATATAGTACTACCTCCCTAACTAACCCCTAACTTGTTCCCCAATCTGCTTGTACTAACTTAAATAGCTATTTCCTAAAGTACCCCTCCATAATATCAGTTCATTGCATTACCCCTTCACAAACATACATCAACATTACTCATGTCAATTACACTACATAAGCATAAATTTATTGCCTTCTATTACAAACTAAATCCAGTGATAACTCAGCAACTTCATATTAGAAAGGGGCTAGAATGAATAAGGGAGGGCGAATAAAGAAAAGATAACAATTCAATCCCATGCATTTTTCACTCTGGGAGAGGGGTGCTAAATCCCGTTAACTCATTCTCCTGACTGGAACCAAGCTTCCATATTTCTTCCAACTTCACCCTCATAATGAAGTACAAATGATTTTTACCAAACTTACCAGAAAAATCGAGATCTGTTCAACTACAAACTTCCACTCATCATCTCACAACTTAACGTGTCAGCTACATTTCCCATACACTTGCAAAACTCACAAAAATGGATAATTTCCCCACGTTGGAAACAGAATTTCAAGCAGCTTTGTCTTGGCATGAGTAACGCTAGGATAATTTACCATAGTAGTTAGATGGACGACTATTATTCATCATAACTGTTGTAAGATTTATGTATTATGAATTATCTCCAACTCTCCACAACTGAAAATAATAATACCCTTACCACTCATCACCCTATACTTTTACAAACTCCTCGAATTTACAAAAAGGATGACCAAATATTTGAAGTTTTCCACAATGATTTCACTTTCCTCATTTGCAAGAAGTTAAGCAAAGCCAACACCAGGGGCTGACATCCTTTGAGTTAATCATACGGCAGATAGCCAGCCATGATATTGAGAGATCAAAATCCTTATCAACTGCAATACCTACAGTCACAACTCTCACAACCTTGAAAAAACCATTATTTAAAGAACTTGCACCCTTGCAGAACCATTCTGCTTGAATCTACTTATCAGGGTTGAACAGGCAGGAGATTTCCTTCCTCTCTCCCACCAGATGTTGCTCATTTTTTTGTTTGAGAAATGAGGAGAAAAGAGGGTTGCCATGATGCTCTCCGTCCGGATTAAGATTGTTCTCTTCACCCTACTCTTTTGATAAGGTTGGCGTTTGTGGAAAAAGAAGGTTGAAGTGTTGGAGGTGGTGGTGATGGCAGGATAAAGGTACAGCACAATTGAAATTGCGGGATATTTTCCCAAATTAGCTATTTTGGTCAAAAGTACATATGGACTTCCAAATTCCACCAACACAATTCATGCTACGTGTTCAGCTATCTTCCCATCGTCCCAAAAAACCCTTCTCAATCTGATCAATCAATATTTCGTGCGAAGTACAGGCCTAAGCATGACACCTTGTTCACTGCTCAATACTCTAAGAACTGTAAGTGTGTAACACCAAATGGGGCTATAAGCTTTTTTTTCTTTATCCTTTTTTTGCGTTAGTTTTATGCAGCAATAAAAGGACTGGAAATTTTCCGAATTAAAACACCTTAAAGAAGCAACATATAATTCCAACTACCTGCAAAATAAAAAGTATAGGGCAAAGCAGCCAAAGTTGGCCCCTCTCTCCAGCTGTTTCTCCCCACACAACGTCCATTCTCTTTGCCTGAAATATGTCAAAAGACAACAGTGTAAAACTAAGACACCATAACGCATAAAACACAAGTATAAGGAGGGAGGGGGATTCTCTTCTTTCTTCTTCTTTTTTTCTTTTTTTTTTTTCCTTTTTTTTTGCGAAAGATTTCTCCCTGTAATGTAATTAGGAGGGTCGAAAATTTTGCTTCACACAATATTTGGTGAAAAAATATTAACAGACGAATTGAATGACAAATGAAATGAGAACATCTGCTGAAGATCCAGTGTGAGAACAAAGAAATTGACATACACATGGTGACAAAAATAAACAAGTCCTCCAGGCTAGGCAATGAGGAGTCAAAAGACTGATGGGACAAAAGAACCCTAATATAGTGAAGTGTATAGCAGTCCGCTAACGGAATTATATAAAGGTCATTCTACAAAGGATTTTCGGATTGCCAATATTAGATGAGACATCTCATAACATGTTTTCTAAAATCACACAGAAATTCAGTTACATTACTGCTTCAAACATTGTTATTAAAGTCACAATGCATATTGATACTCAGCGATATTCCAAATATTAGGCTCAGATTACATCAGAAAAACTACGTGTTGCTGCACAAAATAATGAATACATAAGGTGTTGAGGCACGTCCAAAATCATAATAAGATATTCAAAAGCACTTTAGTAGCTGAATTACTATAAAGTCAACTTTTTCCAATTTGTCAATGCAAGTTATGACAGCAATGACGCACAATACAACAGCCGTGAATATTGCTTCCACAACTCCACCATTTTTAATTTTTTACGATCATGATCACAAATCACAATTTATTTTGTATGACTACACTCGTGGAAGAAAATGCAGGTTAAGTTTGTGATTACAGAACCAGTATGATTTGTGAACAAAGATGGGGCCTCTGAACTATGTGAAGAACCTTTCATAAGAGCAAGCATTGTATGAGCTTCACCAGGCAACATGATGTGTGCAAACATTTGCCCACTTACCCTTACATTTGCTCACTTCATTTGATGAAGTTGCAACAAAACCATGACAGCCATGATAAAAACACGCATTTTAATCATTAAACTATCAAAACTACCATTCAAGTAGATGGCCTTTTGTTTAATCTTATTAGAATAGCATACTCTTTGAATTACCACCTAAAGTAGTTGCAGTTAAGGATGATTGAGGTTGCACACCTAAAGCTTGAAGCCTGTTCCTAGGTATCCATGTAACCCAGACAACCTTCGGAACATCCAACTCCTCGAATCCAAGGAGCCAAGCACAATTTACAATGCAGCCAATAATGTCCCAATGGGTGACCAAGTCTTATGCACTTACAACTTCAGGAACATCTAACTCCTTGTATTATCACTGAATAAAGCACGTACCTTTCCAAGTGCAATTCGAGTGTAAAGCCTCTGCCGTTGATAGCGGTTTTGCAATAACATTGCGACTCCTTGCATCATTGCCCATTGTAGGAAAAGCTTTACCCCTCTCTGTATGATACCGACCATTAGTTACAAAACAAACAAGAGACAAACCAAATTAATAGCTACAGGTTGCAAATAATGATCACTTGACAAGCTCCCTCAACACACACATCTACATAAGAAACAATTTCATTTTAATTTTTTGATTATAGGACACCATTTTCAAGCATGCAATATAGCTGTGTATAGTTCCCTTTTTCAGATAATCATTAGATTCGTTTCCAGGTTCATCACAACACGGCCTGCTCATATGCTTTGCATACAGACTCACTTGTGTCCAGTGGAGCTGACATCACATTTTTCATTGGTTTATCTAATAGTTTGAAACTACATAGCACGGACACGGAAGAGAAAACTGAAACAAAAATGGAACTGAAATATGTATCAACTATCTTGATCAAATCACACTATCAACAAGACAATTAGTTTTGGATAGAGAGAGTATATATACATATAATATTACACACTCTTGCTGGTCGTTTTTGGGTCTATAATACAGAACTTGGTAAAATCAAATAGTGACATATACAGAGACATAAAATATTGCGGCAGGAATATAAGTTGGAGTACCAAGTAAAACATGAATCAGGCTTGTGCTGTCACGACAGTCATATAATATTTACCATAGAGGAAAAACTTTGAGCCTTATTTAGTGGAAAGTAAGTAAACACGAGAACTTCAATTTCCGTGGAACAAGTTATGAGAAATCAAATGAAGTTAATAGATATTTACGGTGAAGAATGTTGGAATATGCAGCTGAATATCCATAATGCAGCACATCAGATTATTCTGGTACAGATGAGATATGATAATTTGAGGCTCTAGTTAAGGATGGAACAACATGAAGCATTCTAAGAAGACTGACCTGCTTCTGTGCACAATCAGGTTGACCTTTAATTTCCCAAGTAAGGCTCACGAGGGCCATCACCATTGCACAGTAATGATGATATATCCACCTGTAACATGTAAGCAAGGATACTATAGTCATTGTTTAAACCATTGGCTAAGGTAAAACTCTTGGGTTGGTGGGGATGGGGGGGGGGGGGGGGGGTATGATATTAAAACACCTTCCACAGAAAAAAAAAATTCCAGTGGACAGAAAATCACCATAAAAATTTACGAAGTATTAAAATTTTGCTTTAACTGCTGATATGAGCTCTGAAGCTCAGGAAGGTTCCTTTGGATGATTTAGACCTTCACAGAATCACAGCACAGCAAATCTTTTAAGTGATTCCATTTAAGTCATGGGTTTTTATTTATTCCAGGTTCCTTGTTTAGATTTTTTTAGGCTTTTATATTTCAGGAGCCACATCGGATCCTAGACTTGCAAGTTGACTTCAGTGCTACTATATTCTTCAGGAGTTGTTACGACAGCAAATTGGTCACCAGCGACAGTCGCCAGGCAGGTCATGGCATCCACAGTAGGGAACTCTGCCTACTAGGGAGGGCGTGGGTAGGTTTGGGACAATTAGACATCTTAGTTCGAGGAGTTTTTCGATCGTGTAATTTCTCAAATTTCCTTCATTGTATCCAATTTTATATTTAGGCTATCTAATTCACATACAGCATGTGAGCATGCGCATAGCATGTTACTTGACAACCCTAGCCCTCACTTAATAACTCAATTCTGTGTATGTGTATCATATGAACAATTTATCAAATACATCTGTGAGGTGACAAATATATTTTCTAGTCAACGTAAGAAAATTATGATGTACAAAGAATGGATTACATTAGGGATGGCAAAGAAACGAACCCAATTCCACTGATTGTCACTGCCCCCTTCTAATAGAAGGGGGTGGGAGCTGATATAATCACCTCGGGTGTAAAGATGTAACAGGTAAGGCTCCTCAAACTCTGGGCAGAGTGTGGAAGACAGAACAGAAAAAAGAGAAAGAAAATTATAGGTGCTGGAAATTTTCCACTAAAGCAGCATCTAACTTATGCACCACATGCTCATTAGAGACCTTAAAGAACAGCGAACTGCAAATTCAAGAAAAATTACTGAAAATTCTAAAGCTTAAAATCCTATACTACGGTGTATGAAAAAATGCAGTAAGCCAGTAATAGATCCTGTTCAATATGAAGCCAACACATGCACAAGATTAAAGATTGAACTTAAACTGGAAGGCCACAACAAGGGAATGACTACAAGACTGAAAGCAACAGAATTACCATGGACGAATATCACTCCCATTTACTCTCAAGATGTTTTCTCTCAAAGCCAAACCTGTGTAGAGGAATAAAAGCCAAGCCTGACAAAGTACACAAACAGCAGTAAATAACAAAAGCTAAAAGTAAAACAAAATTGATGTAACTCGGCCAAATGTAGCCTGTACCTGATATAGTTGAACTGGAAAAGAAGGCATGCAGCCATCCCACATCCAATATCTAAGAATCAGTAGAATTGATGGAAAAAGAAGAAACAAGTAGGCAGTTCTATCCTGCTCAAACAAATAGTGCAATAATTATTAAATTTTATCCCAAAAAGCCCAAAGAAAAAGAGGGAGTGGCTAAAAAGACAAAAAGGCAATAGATGGAGGCACTTAGCACATGAATTTAGTCATCCGTAAGCAGAATGGAATTCATTCATGCAACACTTAGCACATAAATTTAGCCATTTATAAACAGAATGTTTTTAATACATGGAACATTAATATGTTACAACATAAGCATGATGAAATATATACTTCGCGGCAATACTGACGAAGGTTTTTACGCAATATACACACACACACAAAAAAAATCTCTCACTTGTTGCCTTTGGCTTTTAATTTATCATATGGGCAAGATCAATTCCTTATTTCCAATCAGGAGCATAAAAGAATCTCTTGCAATCGTATGAATTAGATTACACATGTGTGAGGTTCCCAACCCTGACCAACTTAGAAATCCCTTCGGAAACTTGGGGTAATAGTACGTCATTACAGGTGTGGGTAATTACTTGATAAAGAAAACTTCCCTCGAATCACCACTACTGTTTTCTTTTTGATCCTTAGCTATCCACTTCAAACAAAAAATAATAAATGTATTACTGATCAAATCTCTCATTCTCACCCCGTGCATATCCATAATCATAAGCACACTTCTGAGCCTCTCCAATTCCATAGTCAAAATAGCATTAAAAAAAAAAGATAGATGACACAACCGTCTTTCCCATGTATAAGGGAGATAAAGTTTATACAACATCAAAACTATGTAACACAGTTGCCTTTTTTCAAACAAAACGTTGGTACTCGAGTGAATTGGTGAAAGAAAGGCAGAAGAGCATTGACAGTATTCACACACTCCCCCCCCCCCCCCCTCCCCACAGTCCTCTTAACTGTCCTTTATAATTATTCAACTTAGATTGATTGTTATTCTAAGCACCTTGCATAGCTTTTTTCTAGATAACAAGCTTAGCTCTTGGTATTCAAAAACTGCATTTATAAAAAACAATGCAATGTACTGGACTACTTGTTTTGTCAATTTTCAACCAATTCAATATCAATAAATTCCCATTTATTGTAGGGCACCCTTTAGATCATTAAAAAAATGTGATCAGAAAAAGAGCTTACTTTGTAACTATTGTACTCTTCTTTGACTTTCAACTGCACATCCTTCCTAATGGCTCGCACATTAATAGGACCAAGAAACCTCTTTAAAAATTGACCTATAAAAACAAAACTCATATTCACCACATTGAGCAGAGAATAAAGAACATAAATCAAAGAACAAAATGACACACACTCTCAATTTTGCCGGGAAGAAAAGATGACGCGTCTCCATCAGCCAGGATGCAGTTAGCTCGGTTCAAATCATACTCAAGCTGCGCCAAAAAAAAGTCCCAATTACATAAACAAGTCATAAAAACTACCAAATCAACTCAAATTTTCAAGGAATTGATGAAAAACCTTCTCAACTTTTCTGGGATCTATGCGACTATCAAATGTGAGAGAGCTGATGGAGGAACGAAGCTTTCTAATGGATTCATCAAGGGAACGAGCACGTTGTTGAAGTTCTTTCTCTTCCCTTGTTGACTTCGAAATGAATGATGCTGCCACTTCTTGCACTTCCTTTGCTTTCTCCACCACTCCACCCACTTCCTCTTCGATGCTCAATTCCGATTGCTTTGTTTGATCCCCCATCTGAGTGATCTATAGCAGGATATTTCTAGTTCAGCAGAAACTTAAGGGACCTTTGGTTCGTGCTGGATAAGGGAAAGGAATCAAGGAAAAGAAATAGGAGAAAGAAGGGAATAGAACGTTATTCCCCAATCTGGTCACTTGAAAAGTAGAAAAGAAACTCGGTTCCCCTGATTCTTATTACGATTCCTTGGTTGAGGAAAGGGGGAACTCGATTTCCATCCACAAATGCAAAATAGTTATATAGACAATAAGCAATATTTCCGCTGATCTACATAATGTTTAATCTACCGTCCACACATCAACAAATAACTAATGAGCAATTAAGCATGTCTCAGATAAATAAGTGCATATTCCGGCAAGGTTTGAGCTTTTTCCATCAAAATTCAGCAGTGAGCATAAAGCACCACAGTCCACACCAATCCATAATTCAATAAACATCTCATCAAGTCATCAATGGCAATTTGCCAACTCGGATATGAACAAACATATTATAATATGCATACTGCATTGCTCTGATTCACTTTATAATACAAGATTATAGCTTGTTGACAAATATCCCCATGTGTGATAATCTAAAGTTCGAATATCCTTGGTATAAATGGCAAAAGGTAAAGTTAGGAAATTTGGCAACATGATTTATAGTTAATTTTTTTCTTTATTCATTGTTTCCATTTCTTATACTGTATAATGTGATGAACTGAAAACCATGAAATCGTAAGATTGAGATTACTTGCTCTAAGATTAACAGAGAACTACAACTGATTTTAGCATTTAATTTCAAAAAATCACGAAGCAAAACAAAAATTCAACAATAACATCAATTCAAATACCTAACTTAACTAAATTTTATTAGATTTATGGTTTATTAATTGATTACCTTGGAAAAGGAGGGGAAAGAGGAAGAAGAAGAATCTAGTTGTTGGCGGTGCCACCGTCCGTCGGAAAAGGAGGTGATGGTTTAGTTGTCGTAGTTGGCCGCCTCTCCGGAATATCGTCGGCTTCCGCCGATCCCCGGCGTGGAGTTGTGGTGGTGGATGAAAATGAGGAGAGAGAAAGTGAGGAACGTGAGGTTACGAGTGAGTAGAGAACAGAGAAGTCTGGGGTTTTCGTGTGTTGGCAGTGTTTGGTGGGCCTTTAAGTTAATGCTTCATGGTCATGACATTTGGACCATTTCGGCTTTCACTAATCTCATGCTTTAACCTTAACACAATTGTGCGGTATGTCGGACACCGTTTGCTAAGTCACGAGAGGGCGAGAAATTCAAGGTCAATGGAAAACTTCTAAAGTTGTACCATGAGGCATTTGGTAGAGCTGTCAAAACGGTTACTCGAGTCGGGTTCGGATCTGGTCGTCTCGTGTCATGATTTGATCGGGTCATTTTGTCATCCGGGTGTAGGTCGGGTTCATGTCGGGTTCGTTCAGGTTGAAACTTTGTTGGGTCATGTCGGGTTACTTTTTCATTTCGGTATATGTCAGGTCGGTTCGGGTTCGGGTCGGGTCTTTTTCTAGTCGAGTACAATTACGGGTTTGGATCTTAACGAGTCGGGTCAAGTCCGGATCGAATAATTACCGGGTCGGTTAAAATTCAGGTCGGGTTCACTATCGGACACGGGTTAAGACTAGAGTTGTCAAAATGGTTATTCAAGTCGGGTTCGGGTCTGGTCATTTTGGGTCTCGGGTCATGATTTGGTCGGGTCGTGTTGGGTCATTTATCACCCTGGCGCAGGACGGGTCCAGGTCGGGTTCGATCAGGTTAAAAATTTATCAGGTCATGTCGGGTTATTTTTTCATTTCGGTATAGGTCGGGTTCGGTACGGGTTGGGTCTTTTTCTAGTCGGGTACAATTACGGGTTCGGGTCTTAACGAGTCGGGTCAAGTTCGGATCGGATAATTACTTGGTCGGTTAAAATTCAGGTGGGGTTCACTATTAGACACGGGTTAAGACCGGGTACGATAGCTATCATGTCTACTCAAGTTTTAACCTTATAATTAACTTTTATAAATTTGGTTAAATTTGGTTTAACGCTTTTCACTTGTTCTAGATTAGGTAATTATAAAAAATAATATAAACTTGATTTAAGTTATTATTTAGTTAGGTCAATGACAAATCGGGTTGTCAACAGGTCGCGTAAATTCAGGTAACAGGTTGTCACAAATTGGGTCAATAACAAGTTTCATCGGGTTATAATCGGTTTCGGGTTGACATCGGGTCGAGTGTTGATCGGGTTCAGGTCATTTTTCGGTCGGGTAAGCAGACTCAATTCTGTTATCGGTTATATTTCGGTCGGGTGCCAGGTTCGGGTCCGAGCCATGCATTAACGGGTTGAAATCGATCGTCAGTTTTAACGGGATAGCTATCAGGTCTACTCAAGATTTAACCTTATAATTAAATTTTACAAATTTGGTTAAATTTTTGGTTTAACGCATTTCACTTGTTCTGGGTTATGTAATTATTTAAAAAATTATATTAACTTAATTTAAGTTATTATTTAGTTAGGTCAATGACAAATTGGGTTGTCAACAGGTCGCGTAAAATCAGGTAACGGGTTGTCACGAATTGAGTCAATAACAGGTTTCATCGGGTTATAATCGGTTTCGAGTTGACATCCGGTCGGGTGTCGAATCGGATTCGGGTCATTTTTCGGTCGGGTAAGCGGACTCAATTCTGTTATCCGTTATATTTCGGTCGGGTGCCGGGTTCGGGTCCGGGTCATGCATTAACGGGTCGAAATCGGTTGTCGGTTTTAACGGGTTGGATAAGGTCGGGTTACGGGTTTCCTATTTTAACAAATTTTCGGGTCTCGGGTCCGGGTCCTTAAAAATACATGTCGGTTCAGGTCGATTTCTCGGGCCGGGTCAATTTTTGACAGCTGCACCATGAGGGGGTTGTTGTAGGAGTAATCGAGCTCAACTAGGGATGACAATGGGCAGGATTCGGACCGGATCCTCTAGGATCCAGATCCAGATCCGTTTTTTAGGCAAGGATCCAGATCCTATCTGGATCCGCTGGGTAATGAAATTGAGGATCCAGATCCAGATCCAGATCCTACGGATCCGCGTCCAAAACGGATCCTAACTTATTTTTTCATCAAACGACCCTAATTTTCATTTTAACCTTAAAACAAAGTTTAATAAAACTTCAATAACAACGCCTATTTGTCCATACAAGCATTCACTAAAATAAAATTTAACAAATCCAACATAAATAATATTAAAAGTTCAACAAACTTCAATAATGCTACAATTCATAAGTCTTTATTTTTATATTTTAATTACTTTTTTTTTTATAAAAAACGGGTAAACGGATTCGAATCCGGGTAATGACTTAGGACCCGATGAAGATCCGTTTTTAAAACCAGGGATCCAAATCCTACCCGGATTCGTCGGGTCCGAAAAGTGAGGATCCAGATCCGCTAAAAACAAATCTGGATCCACGGATCCGGGTCAGGTCCATTACCCACTGCCATCCCTAAGCTCAACTCATCAGAGCTTTTGCATCGCAATATTTTTTGTGCGAGTACCCTTTTCTCAAACAATCTATCGATAATTCACTATGATACACATGATATGTAAATATCCTTAAAAGCCTTCAAACTGCAAAACACTAACTAATAAATTAGCTAGATTTGCTAAAACCTCATATATATATATATATATATATATATATATATATATATATATATATATATATATATATATATATATATATATATATATATATATATATATATATATATATATATATATATATATATATATATCCTTTAAAAAGTCAAAAGTTGGCCCTTAATATTTTATTAATGCCCACAATAGCCTTAGAACCCTTCATAAAAAAATTCACAATTCTCTTAAGAATAGTGTGTAGACAAATTTACCCTGATAAACTTTAATTACATTTTAACCCTCCTCTTTCCAATTAGAAATCGAAAGTGCTCTTCACTTTCTTTTACACAGACCTAAATTTTCACTGCCTCCCTTTTCCTCTCATAACCAAACCTTCTCCTTCTTCATTCAGTCAGTCTTCATCTCCATTTTCTCTTTTCTCTCCTCCCCTTCTCTAATCTACTTCCAACAAAAGGCCTTATCTTCTTCGATAAATTCCCAGCTTCCCCCCACCTAACATTTTTCAGTTTTCACAAATTTCACACCACATTCTAGATAGGGAAAGTAGGAGAGAGGAATTTTTTGGATTTTTCTGTGCAAATTCTTCGACTGGGTTTTATCTAGGTCAGCCACTCTTCATAATCAGGTAATTGCTTATCTTTTAAAACTTTTGTTGGGAATTTTTTTTAGTAACCTACCTTCAATGTTGAAAGCAGGTTTCGTGGGATTTTTGTTTATGAATGTATCATTTAATTTAAGTTTTTGGAAATAATTTAATATAATGAAATTTGATCATGCCATTTTTGTTAAAATTCTTTTGAAATTATTCTAATTTTTGTTATAATTACCCATCTGAGTTTTAGCTGCCCGGAAAATTACTGATTGGTTAAATATTTTTCATTCCTTTTGGTTGATTTTGGTAGATTTATTGTTTATTGTAGTTATATTTATTAAAAAAGTAAAAAGTAATGTCTCTGCTGAATTTTCGTTTGCAATTTGATGAGTAGTTCATGGGGGAAAATTCAAGATATTATAGTGTCATTTCAATAATTAATTTTTGTACTTGTAGTTAAATTGATGTAGATGAGGAGATATTTCCTTTTTGGCGGTAATTACTCATTAATTTTGTAACACCCCGACAATTCTCCCTTTTCTAAAATAACTTTTTTTATAAATGTAAATATAGAGAAATATCAAAGTGTTATCGCCTGTGTGAAAACGTAACAGCTTATTCAGAATTTTACAGCGGAAAACATAAAACTAGCTTTGAATTCATAAATAGTCAAGTAATTAACCCCAAAACCTACAAACAAAAATAAAGTCAATGTAGCTAATTCAACAAGTTCAAAGTCCAATAAAAAAAACCAAAGTCAACTTAACAAATCAAATTAAACTACAAGCTCTCCAATCCCGAATCCAATGAGCATCATCTTCAAACCCGTAGATGGACAATGCTTATTGATCCTTAGAGACTGCTCACCAAAATGGGTCATCACATGATCAATAAGGCATACCCATGATCAACACACACAAATAACGCACGTAATAAGCAAAGCTGAGTACTACATACTAAATCAATGAATAAATATTCCTAACATGACACTAATAAAGCATAAGTAATGACAACCAAAACATATTAACTTGAAGACCACATTTGACTAGACTGGACTAGACTTTTATAACATTACTATTATTTTAATTGAAATATTCAATGGACCGAGTTGTCTACTAGAAGCCTTCACTAAGGAAGACGAGGCACGGGGGTGACTCCGTAACCCAAATGACCTGCGATATCGAGGAACTTTTGAATAAAATGGAACCGGTGATCAATCCGGTCCCAGAAAAAGCCATAGGCTACCCATGACCCCAACTCCTGATTGTCCGTCACTTCAGACGTGCACAGTCTAAACTATTGTTACTCAGTTTCACTTTACATAATTTACTAATTAATACTTGTTATGACTCGACAAACACATAAATCATATAATCAACAAGTATTTGCAACTGTTTTTATCTTGGAATTAGGTAAGCGATCACAAAGTTATCAATCAAGAACTCATTCCAATTAATTCAACCTTTCCTTTAACAATGGTTAACCACCTTCATATAGGTGTAAAGTATCAACTTACTAAACAAGGTCATCGACCCTCATAAAGTAGTGAAATTCTAAAAGGAACAACGATCAAAACCAATATATATAAAATAATATAAAGTTCCCAACTGACATGCTTGCACCAACCATCCATGCTAACATGTTATAATTCTCATAATAAACTCTATGTTCATCATGTTCATTCAACGACATTAAACATGTAAATTTCAACACAACCAAGTTCATAGACATATTCAACATGGTGTCAATAATAGCACACATCCACAAACACACAGGTATGTACGTACCTTGTGTACACAAATTGATAGGCCACTTTAATACTTTCAAAAGTCGCCTATAGAGAATTCTCCGCCTAAAACAACTAACAAAGATTCCCAATCAACTTCTAATAATTCACAGCAATAATAAAGTATTCTAAATACATCCTAAACATATTTAGAAACTTCCCCAATATCACAACTTGGATATTTAATCTCCTAGCATAATAATTATTGAATTAATTATTGAAATTCATTAAAAACTATTCAAATACATCTTCCTTTAAATTTCCAGCAATATGAAATCTTTTAAAGCTTTACCAAAACCAAATTATCATACTTAGAGTATAAAAATAATAGTTTTAATAATTCATAATCATTCCACCATGATTTTAAACCATTAAAACCTTAAAATTCATGCTTTAAATAATTTAAAATCCTTATTTAACAAAATTAATAAATCTGGAACTTAAATAATTCATTATGCAAAATATGAAATCTGATTTCTATATTTACATAATTAAAACCATAATTTTAAAGCATGAAAACATTAATTAACTTACTAAAACAAAATCAAAACATTAAATAGTTTAGGGTTTAAAGAAATAACCAAAGGAGAAGAGAGGAAGGGCTGCCGGCGGTTGGTGCAGCGGCGCGACAAGGCCACAGCGGTAGGGTGGCGCTGGGTGGTGGTGCAACAGGGTGACCGAGGAGGCTGGTGGTGCGAGCAGGGGAAACGCACGAAGAGACGAACGAAAAGGAGGAGTGTTGGTTCTTAGCGAAGGAGAAGGAGAGAGGAGCTGGCCGGCGGACAGAGGCGCGATAGCGATTGTAATACCTCGTATTTTTATAATATTTATAAATATATTTTATTATATTTATAAAGCATTTTACGATTTTTGGAATTTATTTCGCATTTAAATATTATTTAAATGTATTTTAATTAATTAAAATATTTATTATTTTAATTAATTACGAAACGAATTTAATTTTCGAGTCGGGAAATTTAATGGGTCGCCAGTAATTTTAAAAGGTTTGGGTTTTAAATGAAAAGTCCAATTCGTTTTATTAAACGAGCCCAATCAAAAGAATTTAATTCAAGCTCTAAGCTAGCCCAATCATTTAATTCCCTAAACCCAATTCTAATTTCCTAAGCCCAGCCCATTAGAAATTGGGAGCCTATAAATAGGACTCCCCTCATTAAATGATCCCCCTATTTTGTCATAAACCCTTTTCTCTCTTACTTGCCCCTCACTCCTTCTCCCTCTCCTCTCTTGCCGGCTCACCTGCACGCCGCACAACACTCATGCTCGTGCCCTCGTGCCTCGCCCATTGCCCCACACCCTCGCCCACTCTTTTGCTCGAGCCCAGCCAACACGCCCCTTGCGCGGCTGCTGTGCTATTGTTGTTGTTGTTGCTGTGTACGTTGCTCGCGCCAGCCACACGCTCTCCTTCGCTCGCTCTCTTGCGCGCCCTCGCGCCAGCCCTCGCGCCCAGCCCTTGTCGCCCAGCCCTCGCGCCAGCGCGCGTTGTGCCCCTGCTCGCTGCCCCTGCTCGTTGCCCTTGATGCCGCGCGCGCACACGCACTCGTTCGTGTGTGTGTGTGTGTGTTGTTTTGATCCGTTTGTTCAATTTTTTTTCGCCCAATCACTTTAATTTGTGGTTGTTCCGTGCTATAGGCCGGATTGGTATAATTCTCTTCTTCCTTACCTATTCTATTTCAATTCCGTATTTTAAATTATATTATTATTATTATTGTTTTGAATAATTAAAATGCTGGGAATCGGTTATGAACACCGTGCTTTGAGGATTTATGTGTTGTGATTCATTAGGCTGGTTTTAAATATTAAAGCATGAATTTTCATATTCGTTTATTTAATAAAGAATTGATTTTTATGATGTTAAATTTGTTTTATTGGAATTTTCAAGTTAGGATTTTAACCTAGACCTAATGAGTCAATTGATTAGCACAATTAGGTGATGATTTTAATTATGATAATCAATTATATTTTCAGATTTATATAAAGGCTTAAAGTGTTGATTTTTATTGATTTTAAAGGAAGAAAAAGTATGTTTTCATACTAGGGATTGGTTTTGCAAATTGAGACGATTATTTTGTTGAAGAACGATTGAATTCTAAAGTTTAAATAAGGTTTAAGATTTTATAAAGTTGTTGAAAATTTAATGAACATGGAAATAATTTAAGTTTCATTATTTTGGTGGTAGGAGGTGATTTCTAAGTGAGTGCTCGTATTGCAAAGTGGCCTCTACGCTTAGGTATTCAAGGTACGTACAAGTCTAGGGCGACCACACCATTTGTCAAGAGAATTACATGATTGTTGTTGATGTGAATTATATTATGTGGATTCATGTTTATTTTGGTGAACGGTCATGTGAATTGTGATGTTGGATTTATTGGATTATTTGTTGAACAAACATGTTGGGATTATTATGCGTATGGATTTCATTGTCAATCATGTTGTTCAATATTTATGCATGTACGGTTTGTTTCACATGCAAGGGATGAATTATTTATTATTATGCTATTGTACGGGATGTCTAGCATACTTTGATCCAATTATTCGTACCTCGTTGTACTATTTATTTTACCACATGTGAAGGGTTAGCTCACGTAAGCCACCGCACATGTAGGGTTTATTTGGGAATATTATATGGAATGAATTAGGATTTGACGTGCAAGGGCACAACCCTCATGTTAATGGGCATGATGTGGAATCTCACTTTTGTGAGGAGGAACCTGGTAGTAATTTCACAGGTGTCTTGCTTTGTTGATCACAAGTCCTAAAGCTTAAAATAAGATTGTTTTGGTTGTTGTTTATTAATTGTATGTGTGTATGTTGTTGAGTCTCGAGTTCACCTTTAATAAAATATTAATAAACGTAAAGTGCAACCAGAAAAGCTTCAAAACTCTTGGAACGTATATACTTTGAGTATGAACAATGGGGGGAGACTTGCCGGAAAGCTTGATCTCCTACTAATAATACAAGACGTTATTTCATTTATATTATGCGCAGGAATTCCTTCGGTATGGCTAGACACTCGGTATGGCCCGATTTTATTATTTATTATTTGGTGTATGGTTGGCTCCCATCAACCTTTTCCTTTATAGAATATTTCTTTGGCCCGTTCGAAGCTTATTCTAATTAAATTGTGAGTCAAGAGTCGAGTCAAGAGTCGAGTCTTGTATTCATGATTTGTTTGTTAATTATTAAATGGCTTTTGCATGTGGATTAGCACTTAGTGAGTGATGCATGTTTTCAGTTTTGTTTCACTCTATTCTTGTAAGTACTTAGCTTTTGCTGATTACGTGCTTTGTGTCTTTTGGTCATGGCCCTTGCCTTAATGACCTTATGATGATCTATCATTTGCACTTGCATTGATGGGGAGTAGAATAATATAGCAGGTTGGTAGATCGAATCATGTGGCTTGGGATGATTGAGAGAGTTGCATGCTTTCGTACTTTGAAACTATTTTATTTAATACTTTAATTATGTTTAAATTCGTTGAACTTTTATACTTTGGTTTTTGGGCCGTCATGGTTCCAATTTGTAGGAGGCCTCGATAATTTAATTATTTATGTTTTGAAAAGTTAGTTGACATTAAATTCCGCTATGTAATTCTGGTACTAGCCTTAACCGTTATCACGGTGGCGGTAATACTTAAGTAATTCCTTTATTTTAAGTTGGAAAATGGTTTTATAAAAGCAAGGAATTATTAGGGTGTTACAAAGTGGTATACTAGAAATTAGTTTCATTCCTTCTTTGTAGTAAGCAATACTACAAAGTGGTAATCGGAGACTAATGCGGAACTTTAGGATTTTTAAATATTATTTTCCTAAAGTCAAAACGTATTATTTTGAGTACTCAATATTTTAAAGGTCAAATATCAATTATTTTGGGTCGTTTGAAATAAGTTGAAAAGTTTGGATTTTTATTAAATTTACTTAATTTTTCCGAAATTTATTTTATTTATTCAAAATTTTCGAATTAAATTCGAAATATTTTTTTCGGATTTTCCTTTTAATTATCCGAATTTATTTTACTTTATTTATTTATTTACTCGAATTTCTTTTTCGAATTTTCGGATTTATAATTTTTTTTTCGGATTTCCTTAATTATTATCCGACAGTAATTTGTTTAATTAATAAATAATTCTTATTAATTTTCTATTTTAATTTTAATAATTTCAATTAAGTTATGAGTTATTTCTTAATTAATTTCGAAAATTTATATTATTTTCAAGTGAGGAATGGATAGATTAAGAAGGGCATATTAGTTTAAGAATGCATATTATGTGACAATGTGATTTATTAATTGCCATGTATGTGTTTTAACCATGTTTTATCTTGCTTTATGTGATTAATTGCATCATATTTCATGTTGAGCATATACTTGTGCATTGAAATTGTATGGCTCCACGAACTACTTATTGTATCCTTTTTGAGTTGGAATTTCTATGGGAACGCGTTAGTAAGACTTTCTAGTTGTGAATTTTCAGGAATTAAGGATGCTACCTTCTAAGTTCACCAGTCTAGGATACTTAGAGAAGATGGATAACGAGACTCCGCACATGTATGTCCAGAAGATAGTGTTTGCTTGCAACTATTTTGCTTTGACCAAGGATATGCCCCACCTTAGGCACAAAGATATGATGGCTAGTATGGTTATTCATTGTTTGCCCCATAAGAACCCTTACATAGACCTTAAGAACAAGTTCAGTGACATGCATTTTAATGATGGTACCCCTAATTGGTACAAATATGGGACTGGAGATGGTAGGTGGAAGTATGATACTGAGGTTCTTACTACTATCTTAGAGGTTGCGGAGAATAGCTATGAGGATGGGAAGTACTCTGCGGGTCTAGGTATGGGCTATGGAGGAGTAGAAAGTGATGGTGAGGATGGCATGATCCATGATGAGCAAGCTAATGATGTTGAGGAGGACGATGATGATGATGTGGTGGAGATTGAAAATCCTAATCCTGTAGTTCCTGAACCAACAATTGAGATATCTAGTGGATCTGAGGATGAGCTTGAAGAGAATAATGTGGTTGATAGTGAACCACAACAGGATGATGAGGCTATGGATGAAGACTTTGATCCGGAAGAAGACTTGGATGATCCTAATGATCAAGACTTTACTCCAGAGCAATACAAGGAAAGAAATGATCGTCGTGATGACATTAGTCTTTAGAGAAATGTAATCCTTTTTTTTCGTTGAATAATAAAGTGGCAAAGCTACTACTTATGGTTGTTAGTTATATTATAGTTGGAGAAATAAAAGTTATATCATTGGTGGATGGAAGACACTACTACAAAACACGCCATTTCTCGACGCTATGGGCTCGACGGTGTTGGCGACCGTCAGCATCAAATCATAGTCTGCGTGTTTTCTCGACGATCTTCCGGGTCAGTCTATCCTCTCGTCTAATACCAGCGTCGAGAAACAACATGTCTCGCGCCTGGTCATCTTAAGATGCCCTCGTGTATTTTTTGTTGAGAACCGCCCCACCCCTTTCCCCACTCCCTCACGGTTCTCACTTTCTCAAACCCTAACCTGATAATTTCCCTCTTTCTCCATATTTCGGAAGTTCCAGATCTACATCTCTAATTAAGCTCTTTCATTCCATTTTCCTCCTTTTCATCTCCTTGAATGTAATTCAATTAATTTCTCACTCAATTTTCTTGCTTTTGGGATTCCAGATTCTCACATATGGAAAATTCTCTGCCTGCCTTAAATCTTGTTCTCATGGTGGTCAGGTCAGATCAGGTGTAATACCTCGTATTTTTATAATATTTATAAGTATATTTTATTATATTTATAAAGCATTTTACGATTTATGAACATTTAATTAATATTTAAATGCATTTTATTTAATGTATTTTAATTAATTAGAATATTTATTATTTTAATTAATTACGAAACGAATTTAATTCTTGAGTCGGGAAATTAAATGAGTTGCAAATGATTTTTAAAGCTTCGGGTTTTAAATAAAAAGTCCAATTCGTTTTATTAAACGAGCCCAATCCAAAGAGTTTAATTTAAATCCTAAGCTAGCCCAAATCATTTATTTCCTAAGCCTAACTCAAATCTCCTAAGCCTAGCCCATCAAGGGATTAGGGAGCCTATAAATAGGACTCCCCCATCATTAAATGAGCCCTTAAAATTCATAAACCCTCTTTTGTTTTTCTTGCCCCTCACTCCAACTCCCTCTCCTCTCTCTTTGCTCGGCACCCGCACGGCCTCGTGCCCTCGAGCCCTCGTGCTCGCCCGCCTCTCGCCCACACACACTCTCGCCCTCCCTTTTTCTCACGCAGCCCCCCAGCCAGCACGCATAGCTCCTGGTGCTGTGCTGCTATGTTGTTGCTTCGTGTGCATCGCACACTGTAGACACCTACTTTTGTCCCCATTCCCGAAAGGGAAGGTTCGATGATGAGAACGTAAATCTCCAATTGGCAACGCATCTCCTATAAAAAAAAGGAATCTCAATCACCCTTTCATTTCAGCCAAAACTGCTATTTATAGAAACCTGCTAAGAATAGTAACTGCCGTAAGAAGTAGTTGTTAAAAGTGGCAAAGTCATAAAAGATAGAAATCTGTCAGAATTAGGTGTTGCACTCCAACATAAGTCCTAAAAGAGATAGAATTGGAAAAAGGAATTCTATTCCTGCTATAATTCGAAAATAAGAGTTACGTATTAATTGAATTCCTAACGAATCTAGAGTTCGTAACGGGCCCAGACGCATTCCGTCATTATTTAATACGCACTAAGAAACTCAGATAAGTCTCAAAAGCTCCGTGTTTAAGAGTCCATATCTGACAAAAGGCTCGGCCCATATCCTATTTTCAACGCCTGGGTCTGGGCGCCGAAATCTTCGGCGCCCAGCCCTGGGCGCTGAAAATACCTGGGGCCGTGTCGTCTCCGAATTCTTTTTGGATTCGAATTCTAAAGATCTATCTTCCCACGAACTCTTTCCCTATAAATACAGCTTAAAAAACCGACGTGAACAATACACAATTCCATAACCTGAGTATTTACTCTAGCCTTAAGCCTAGCCTCACGCTGCGAAATTGATCCGGCGTTCTGTCGCAATCGACCCAAAAGTCGAACAGAACGTGTCCTGCCCCTTGTAGCTGATGATTTAAGCCTAAATACTGGAACACTGCTTAGAAACCCGAGATTCGTTAAATAAAAGGAGAAATAGCAAAGCCAAGTGGTTAGTTTTCTGAGAACCGTGACGCACCTCTCAAGGGTGCGTTGTAATGTGTCCCTCATATGATTTAATCGCTTTCATCACCCTTTTATAAAATTGTCGAACTATTAACTTGATTGATCTATCACGCCTAATAAGATAATACCTTGGACAATTGAATTATCATGCTAGGTACCTTAAATCAATCTAAATAAGATAATCACGATCGATTTAGTATTATGTGTTGCATATTTCTAAAATCAATTCAGAATAGTTTAATAGTTTAACGCATGTCCCTTCAATTATTTATGCTGAGCTAGTAAGGATAACCTGCCTCTGGAGTTATCGATGAGCACTCCTCTCGGTAGTTACAGTCCCCAAACTCTCAATCTCTGCCCTGCGGGTGTACGTTGAGCGATCCCCACACCAGGGATCACAAGGGAACCTATGGCCGTCGTGGTCGAACATAATTGCACTCCCTTTATGTCACGATAACCGGGTTTTGTCAGTTTTTCTCATTGTCGTTAAAAACTGAATGGCGACTCCTATATTACTAGTCGATTGGGTGTAAACTCAAAGGAAATCTAAGTACACTTGATCTGACGACGTCACGCCCACGAGGGACGAGGTCATGCATCAGCCTCGTGCTTTTTCGACCCCCTCACAGTGGCGACTCCACTGGGGAGCGTTAATGAAATACTCGTGCTCGTAGGTAATCAAAATAGCCGAAGGGTGAAGCGATCCTACTCCGCGTTTATTTCCTTATCAAGTAGGGACGACCTGAAAATCAGCATATTAATGTGAACGGACAGAACCGCATAACGAATCTCGGCTCCCTTGGCATGTTTCAACTCGGGAGTTGGGACTAAGGATACCCATCGCCAATCGGGGGGTGCATACGCTTCGAATGTTGTCCACTCGGCACTTTTCGCTAGTAGTACACCCGTCCCAAACCCAATCGCTCGCCCACTAAGGTCCCTCTCTTTGGTGCATGCCCCCTTGGCTTATATCGTGATTGGCCTCTTGGGACGAAATTCGTCTGTTGAATGCACTACCTCGACCGAGGCATGTGTTGGATCTACGATAGAAGCGGTACCAAGCCGACGCAAATATTACCCATAGAAGCCTATCATAAACTACGTGACATATTATTTTCGCTTCATGTTGTAATGTTAGTTATGTGTAGCGAATTACGTGATTGTGTTGTGATTGTGTGTGACAAATAACGCTAGAAAACCAACGACCCTAAAAATTGCCCAAACATTCATAAACACCAATTGGCCAAAGAGTTATACCTAAATACGTGTCCCGCAGTCCCGGGCGATCGCCACAAAAATAAGCGACGCCCAGGATGGCCTGTAACGGATCCCACGACGCTACATAACGCGCAAAGGACGTTATTGGGCAAGCACGCAAAATTAAGTCGTATGTACAAAAAATAGACGAACAGAATACGAGTACCAATCAGGGACGCATTTTCAGCGCCCCTGGCTGGGCGCCAATTATTTCATCGCCCCTGCTAGGCGCTGAAGTTGCTGCTTGGCGTTTGGGCCAGGCACCGCAGCCTCGGTGCCCGCGCAAAAAATATACGTAGCAATAAAAAATTCGTAACAAATTTGCTACGAGGACGTATGAAAAAGGCACTCAATTCTAAAAACGACTTATAAAATAAATAACTCCTTGCGTCGTCATTAGGCCTCCTATGACGACAATGTTCGGCACCAAAACCAAGCATGCCAATTAATATAACTTTGAATGTCACGCGGGCAAGTGTTTCGAAAATCTAAAGAATGACCAAAAGAAAAGCCAAAATATACCAACAAGAGTGAGAATAAAAAACCGATAGGAAGAGTCAAAAGTCTAGACTAAGTAATTCTTAACTTTGGGCCTAAACTTTAGCTTGTCTTATGCATAGGGCTGGTTCTGCCACTTGGCGTCGATCTGAAAATCAAAGGTTAGTACGTCTCGAAGATACATCACCAACACAAGGTTTAGCAACTCCAAGCTCCATCCGTCGCTCCCCCTTTCAAGGATCTCCGATTCCCCAACCTCGATTCGCACCCTCAAATATGTCCATGGAAGAGCTGCGGGACCAAATGGCCCAAATGACCCTACTTATGAATCAACTGAAAATGGAAAACGAATCCTTAGCGGCTGCGCAAGCCAAACATGACCTCGATAACGAAAAGAAAATTGAAAAAATGGTTCTGCAGCAAACTATGGGGAACAAGTATTTCTCCCTCGATCCTGAACCTTTTCCCGGAAAACTACCGGAAAAGTTTAGTTCATCCGACTTACCGAAGTTCAAAGCCACGGACAATCCCCGTGATCATCTCTTGAGCTTTGTGAATTCCATGAACTTGAAAGGTGTGGACAAGTCCATGTATCTATCTGCCTTTCCTTTGTCCTTGGAACCTGTGCCACTCAAATGGTACTACCACCAGGACCCTAAGCTCTTCCCCACTTGGGAGGACTTTGTCAATGTCTTCATCAAGCAATACTCGTCGAACATGCATTTTCAAGTCACCATGCACGAGCTGGAAGTCCTCTTTCAAAAGAAAAATGAAGGTTTCACGACCTACTTTGCTAGATGGAGGGACCAAGCGGCCCAACTAATCAATAGGCCTCCTGAAACAGAATTGGTCCAAAAATTCATTGACAACCTAGACCCAGCTTATAAACAACATCTTAGATACTTAGCCTTGATACCTTCAAGAGGGTTTACGATGTAGGAATAAAGATCGAGGATGACCTCACAAAAACAGTACAAAGCAAGCCTGCATACAAAAGTAATACCTACAACAGGGGCCACGCGCCTCAAGCCCAAGAGGTCCACGCCGTAGAAGAAACCCCAACCCGAAGGAGCCCCGGAAAGTGGACCCGAGACCGAAAGTTTGCCCCACTCGGGTCAACTCTAGTACAAGCCTTCCAAAGACTAACCAAACAAGGAAAACTAAGGCCCATAGGCCCCACACCCGACCCTCCATTCAAAAATAAATACTGGGTCGAGGGCGCCCGCTGCGAGTTCCATCAAGGAAATAGGCACGATACGGAAAACTGCTGGAATCTAAAAACACGATCCAGGATATGATAGAGGATGAAATAATACCCCTCCCTAACGTTGGAAAACCCAACAACAACAAGAGCCCACTCGGCTCTTGTCACATCTCTCTCGATAAAAAAATATGAACTTTGACCCTACGGTGTATATTACGCCCCAAGGTGCACCACTCGCCATGGTCCCTATGGATCAAATCGAGAGAGAAGTGTGCGGTGTGTGGGATGATGATGCTGAAGATATCTACCTGTCCCAAGTATCGGGCCAGGACCTCTTTACTGAAACTTGGCCCGGGCATGCTCCCATTGACACCACCCCTCAAGAGCCCGAAGTTGACAATCTCACTCGGTCCGGAAGGGTATACCACAGGATATTCTCCCACCTCCCGGGGACGACATCCCAGTCAGACAGACTCCTGAAAACATGCGGCACACCACCGTCGCAGAAGTCATCGAAAATCCTCTCTTGAAGCAACTAAAAAGAACCAAAGCCGAGATTACCATCTGGGATCTCATGTGCACTTCAAAGGAACATCGTGAAAAACTTATTCGCTCACTTGACCTCATCTCAGTCCCTACGGACATCACACCTGACTCGTTAGTTAGCCACGTCACGGGAGATGTTGAGGAAAAAGCAGTAGTTTTTACTGACAAAGACTTACCTAAAGAAGGAGGCGCCCACAATAAGGCTCTCTATCTAGTGGTTGGATGCAAAGGACAAAACATCCCCCTAGCACTCGTAGATAACGGTTCAACGGTAAATGTTTGCCCATTGCGAACCGCCCATTGCTTGGGGCTAGGAAATGATGACTTCCAAACCTCCACGCAAGGGGTGCGAGCCTATGATAACTCTCAAAGGCCTGTGTTGGGAAAAATCAACCTCACAATATAAACCGGGCCTGTGGCACGCACCACGGAGTTTCAGATAATTGACATCAAGCCCACTTTCAACCTCCTCTTAGGGTGCCCTTGGCTCCATGACTTAGGAGGTGTGGCTTCTACCTTGCACCAGATGGTTAAACTTAACCATAACGGGGTAATTCTGGAAATACACGCCCCTCCTCTCGACGTCAGTTGTATTATGGTCGGAACAACCGATGCTGCAGAAGACCTTTACGGTTTTCAAATGGATGAAGTCATCCAAGTCATTGAGGACTATAATTTAGCATTTCTAGATCCGCGAGCGTCCCGGGTCATCCCTAAAATGTTGCTAGCTCAAGGCTATTTCCCGGGAACTCCATTGGGCATAAGGAAGAAGAACAACATGTTCCATCCCCCACCCAACAAAACTACTCCCTTTGGTCTAGGCTATACACCAACGGAGGAGATATTGCTGACCACTTGTCTAGGCTACGCCTTAAGCCAGCCAAGACAAAACAAACCACCCTTCTTCCCCCATACCAAAGAACCCTTAACGGTATGTTTGTCCGAGAAGGAGAAGAACACCCATGCTGCGACTTCCCTGAACCCTTTGTTCAGAATGGCCTGCTAAAACCCGGATTTGAGATTTTCCATGACTGTCATACTATGGATGAGGCACCCCACCTCACCAAGACTGAAACAGCTGAAGTATTAGACAACCAAGCTCTATGGACATTGTTTAACGAATCGAGGCCTATGGAGGACGAGACTGTAATAACCACCCTAGCCCTGCAAGATGAAGGTTTCAAATCCAACCCGGTTAATCACTCCTACATCAACACCAGAAGAGACTGAGAACGGATGGGTGAAGACATATCAGTGGGTCAATGCAAAGGGAATAGAATTCAAGATGAGTACAGGCGAAGGACCAAAGTTCTACGAGACTAAACCCAAGGCTTGAGCCATAGAGAGCACTTTAGCAAAACGCCTAGTAGTCCTTTAGATGATAGAAAAAAATAAAACTCTAGAGATGGTCCTAAGATCCCTTAGAATATAGGCTAATTTATTTCAGTGTGTTTTCCTTACTTTCCAAATTAATAAAGGCGTAAAATTTCTCCTAAAAACTTTTATTCTAACATTAAATAAGCACTGATCATACTTGCAAAGGAAGTGGCCCACTCTAGGCCCAATAACAAGGCCCACTCGGTCTTGAATCGTGACATCGAAACCAATTCCCGAAGTCCATAAAATAAACCATACCATCCCCTCCAAGACGTAAGGGTCAAGCCCGTGCGACCCAAAGAAACCCAAAAGAAATCAAATCCAAACAATGCAAATGTTGCTCAAAAAAAAAAAAAAACCCCCATTATCCACATCATTAACAACACGCACCTCGACCCACCCAAAAGGCCTACACAAATATCTTCACATCTTTCGCACCCTAACTCCATTTTCAAAGCCGTTTTGAGTCACGAATAGATAAAATTAATCCGGACGAAAATGCATCTCACGCTAACAGTCCAAAAAGCTTCCGAAATAATGTCAAAATTGATTTCTGACGAATAAAAAGTAAAACAAAACAAAGAAAAAGAAATAAAAGCAAGAAACATGTGAAAGAAAAGAAGCAACACGCCCAAAAATCACCCCAGAAATCATTTTCAGCGCCCAGAGCTGGGCGCCAAAATCATTAACGCCCCAATCTGGGCGTTGAAACTCTCTGCTTGCCGAAGTTTACCCAGAAGTGCTCGTCATTTCATCCGCACATACACGGAAAAATAACAAACACTTGGGGGGTACAGCACGTAATCATGTATTCAGATATACATACCAAAAAGAAAAACAAAACATGAAAAAACAATGCGCAAAATACATGTACTCAAAAAAATCATAAAGCAAATTTCGACTTACGGCGAAGCAGCAGATTAAAATAAACTTCGCCTATTCTACCGCTTCAAATAATATGTTTCCATCTCAGAACATACTTATCAAATTCGGCATCCTAAAATTCATTCTAGCTAGAACTACGCGCGACCTGATTCTAAGTTAAAGTAATTTAACAAGGATACGTAGGCAATCCTGTTTAGGGATTCGGTCCAATAAAATAAAAAAGAATATAACGTGCATAAGTGTTAGAAATGAGCAAATAAAAAAAGAGAGAAACAAAAGGAAAACGAGAAAGATAAAATCACGCCTTTATTAATATTTAAAAATAAATAAGAAGGAAAACAAAAGTGATAGGGAACGAAAAAACAAACACAACTGAAATAAATAAAGGGCACCTACACCCTAACAAGAACTACACTACTCGAGTTCTTCCGGATCATCAAACAAAGTGCTGTAGAGGGCAATGTTCGCAGGGTCCACTCCCACGGGCTTCTGCGCTGCCCCTATATCAATCTCCATAAGAACAGGCTCCTTGACACTAACTTCCAAGGATGCCAAGGCCTCAGAAACATTTTCAGTTTGAACATCTATAGCCCGCTCAGCCTCAAGGGCACAAATAATGGGAGGGGAAGGATTATCAACATTAGTTGGATTAGCCGCTGGTTCTACTGGGGGCTGAACTTTCCTAACCCATACATTATTCCGGCGACGATCTCCGCGAGAGCTTGCATTTCTTTTGGGAACAGCAGGCCCCTTCATGTTAGGTACCTTTTTAGGCCTAGAACTGGAACGGGGAGGAATTTCCTTTTGCTTTCGATCAGGACGAGCTTTCACAGTCTTAATGCCATTTTCGCGAGGGTTAGCAGGATTACGGTTTTCATACTTAGCCCTACCTCGAGGTATCAAAAGTTCAGCCGGCTCTTCATTTCGAGCCTTAGTTCTCACAGCCTTATCATCAGAACTCATCCACAACTTATAATTCTCGGAAAGACCCACAAAGCCATATGTAGTCACGGTCCAACGCGGGAGGCCACCATAATACTTAGCCCACGCTTGAACCCGTGCTCGTGAAAAGACCGCTACTTTAGGTGGTACCGTATCAGCAAATGGGATAGTCTGCCTTAAGCCGTATTATCGCATGACTCGGTAAGGAAAGATGTAAACAGGCCGAGATAATCCCAAGAAAGAAACATGAACTAACGTCTCGGAACCCCCGTCATATTAGTCAAACCCCACCACGGTACCACCCACTTAATAGAGCATATGCCATGAGTAAAATAGGAGGCCCATTCGGCCTCGTCCTGGCCTTGGTGCAAATACTTTCGGTTATAGGGCGATAATGTTTAGGATCGGCAGGAGCTATTAGAAGCCTAAGTCGTTCCATGAGCCAAGTCTGCGGAAAAAAAACGGGTATGATCAGAAAAATAATAAGGCCTGGGATGCATTTTCAACGCCCAGGACCAGGCGCCAGAAGTTCCGACGCCCAGCCCTGGGCGCTGAAAATCAGCTCCAGGCAAAGGCAAACGAAAAGAAAAAATAATTATATGCGCGCAAATAAACGATCAATTACCTGCAGTAATAGGGGGATCCCCTTAAAATTTTCAGACTTGGCATCCTTCTTTAACTCATCCGCACCCAACAAGGTCTCGGAAACAATCAACGGCATAATGGAATAACAACTCTCCATCTGACTGATCAGGGGGATCAACCTTATGTCACCAAACTCACCATTGTTATTCGACAGTAAATAGTGATTCAACAAGCAGAATACAAGTGCCCGGATATTCAATTTCTGTTCAGTCATATTTTTACTAGGCCTAAAGTGATGTTTTGCAAGCTTCGCTAAATTAACCTTATCACCCACAATGATCTCAGCAAGCGTGTCATCATCTAGTCCTAGGAAAGCCCCTATAGTTGTTTTACCCTCTTCAACAGTGCCAGGGGTAGCAGGAGTAGCATTGGTAGGATAACCCAAGATTGCGGCAAATTCATCTGGCAAAGGGCATACCTCATTGCCCCGAAAAACAAAAACATGGTGATCAGAATCCCAAAAGTTTAGGGCGGCATACAGAAAGTTATAATCAATGTTAATTTGTTGTAAGACTAAAAGTGCCTCTAAATGGTATCCTTTCAACAAAACCTTTTCTGTGGAATTAAGGGCTCTAAGCCAGCGCCTAACAACTTGTTGGAGGGAGAAAGGAGGAATCGACATGGCAAGAGTAGGAAAAAATAAAGCTAGATAATTGCCGGGGAGAAGAAGTTGGCAGTGGTGAAAAAGAAAGACGTACTTAATCCCCTATATATACACGAAATCATCCTGATCATATTCGGAAACGCGTTGAGAAATCTGGAAAAATAAAAAAGGCTGCTAAGGTAGCATTTTCAGCGCTCGAGGCTGGGCGCCGAAATATCTAACGCCTGGCCTGGGGCGATGAAAACGCAGCTCAAGGCCCAACTCTTCCAAAACGCGAACCAGGAAAATGCCTAAAACCGTGTTAGTAGATACGGGGCCCTGTTGTAATCAAGATCAAGCCCAAAGCACTTTTAGAGCCCAAATAGTGAAAGCAAATGTCGAAACTTAGACTCGTCTCAAAAAATACGTGTACATTTTTCAAAGCAATATATATAAAAAAAAACGTATAACAATCATGGTCATTCTTCGGAACCGAAAAATCATTACGTCGTTGGTTTCTCAAATTAAAAGCGTTTATTTGTCAAAAAGATCAATCCGGGCCAAAGTAAGCTCGATGTATTAATCATTGAAAAATGAAGCAAACTTTGTCGCCCGGAAAATGAAGTCGGACTCCACGACTTCATCAAAGTAGCATACCACTACAAAGATCGCTCGCACTTACGAGCACGATCCCAAACACGATTAAGGACGTTATAAAATACGTACTTCTCTTGGCAAAGAACGACCACCAAGTACAAATGCTTGGGGGCTCGAAAGAAAGAAAATATGCATTTCAAAAAAGGGATGCAAGTTGAAACAACGTTTCCAAGCTACGTCCCGTGCTTGGACAAATTCAAAAAACGGACTCGACCTCAAGGCAGAGGTCTCCGTTAGCATTCGCATATGGTCCCACCAGCCATTTCGCAAGGACCCAAGTAATGGCATAACTAGGCCAGTTCTAAAACGGTGACATACACCCTATGGGCCGCAAAGACTTGTTCAAAACCATGAAAGGCAGACGGCCACGAAACGATGGTCCGTTTAGACACGTTGCCAACCCACATTCAGGTTACGACTAAACCCGAGCATTTCTCGAGAGAACTCGCTCTTACAAGAATGAATGAAAAAATCTCAAAAGAAATCCCAAGGATAAATGAAATAGGTTCTGGCCCACCTCGACCAGGCAGGATCGCGTCAGAACCATGCGAGTCCCAAATCAAGAAAAAACGAATTTAGGTTCGCCCACCTTCAGCGGACGGGGTCTGTGTCACTAAAACGCGCAGGTCCTCAGTTTTCGAAAACAAAAAAATAATAATAAAATGAAATCTTCAAAAAAAACAGTCTCGCCATCTTCAGCCGGCGGGGTCTACGTCACAAACCGCGTAGGTCCTTATTTTCAAAACATCAAAGCAGATTCTTCCACTTCTATCGGACGGGGCGTCCACCCTCAGCAGGACAGGCTCGCCCACCTTCAGCGGGCGGGGTCTGCGTCACTAACCGCGCAGGTCCTTAGTCGCTGCAGCGATAACTTTTCCTGGTTTCCCTTTTCCAAAAATCAAAGGATGGTTTATCTTTTTCCAAAAATCAAAGGATGGTTTATATTTTTCCAAAAATCAAAGGATGGTTTATCTTTTTCCAAAAATCAAAAGATGGTTTCCCTTTTCCAAAAATTAAAGGATTGGTTTTCCGCTTTTCCAAAAAAGAGCGATGTACTGGATTTTCCTTCGTTTTACGTCCTATAAAAACAAGGGGGGTTTTCTCGTTTAGCTAACCCTGAAAATGAGAATCTTTAAAAACATTTTTACCTCGTGATCGGGCTTAGCCAGGCCTGGTTACACTTTATAGCTTTGATTTTGAAAACGTCTGTAGGTACTTCCAATGACAAAGTGAGGGAGTTTCTATACATCTGTAGGTACTTCCAATGACAAAGTGAGGGAGTTTCTATACTTAACAAATTCCAATGAAACGTGAGGAATGTGTTAACACTTCAAGTGATGACCCTTAAGTCAAATGTTATCACTCGGCGGCTTGTGAGACCTCGCAAAACAGGTCACATACACCATGGCTTGTATGACGCACTCCGTCTGATACTTTGACCATCGTCTTACTCCAAGACTCAGTCAAAGTGGGGGCTAACTGTAGACACCTACTTTTGTCCCCATTCCCGAAAGGGAAGGTTCGATGATGAGAACGTAAATCTCCACTTGGCAACGCATCTCCTATAAAAAAACGAATCTCAATCACCCTTTCATTTCTGCCAAAACTGCTATTTATAGAAACCTGCTAAGAATAGTAACTACCGTAAGAAGTAGTTGTTAAAAGTGGCAAAGTCATAAAAGATAGAAATCTGTCAGAATTAGGTGTTGCACTCCAACATAAGTCCTAAACGAGATAGAATTGGCAAAAGGAATTCTATTCCTGCTATAATTCGAAAATAAGAGTTACGTATTAATTAAATTCCTAACGAACCTAGAGTTCGTAACGGGCCCAAACGCATTCCGTCATAATTTAATACGCACTAAGAAACTCGGATAAGTCTCAAAAGCTCCGTGTTTAAGAGTCCAGATCTGACAAAAGGCTCGGCCCAGATCCTATTTTCAACGCCTGGGTCTGGGCGCCGAAATCTTCGGTGTCCAGCCCTGGGCGTTGAAAATACCTGGGGCCGTGTCGTCTCCGAATTCTTTTTGGATTCGAATTCTAAAGATCTATCTTCCCACGAACTCTTTCCCTATAAATACAGCTTAAAAACCGACGTGAACAACACACAATTCCATAACCTGAGTATTGACTCTAGCCTTAAGCCTAGCCTCACGTTGCGAAATTGATCCGGCGTTCTATCGCAATCGACCCAAAAGTCGAACAGAACGCGTCCTGCCCCTTGTAGCTCATGATTTAAGCCTAAATACTGGAAGACTGCTTAGAAACCCGAGATTCGTTAAATAAAAGGAGAAATAGCAAAGCCAAGTGGTTAGTTTTCTGAGAACCGTGACGCATCTCTCAAGGGTGCGTTGTAATGTGTCCCTCGTATGATTTAATCGCTTTCATCACCCTTTTATAAAATTATCGAACTATTAACTTGATTGATCTATCATGCCTAATAAGATAATACCTTGTACAATTGAATTATCATGCTAGGTACCTTAAATCAATCTAAATAAGATAATCACGATCGATTTAGTATTATGTGTTGCATATTGCTAAAATTAATTCAGAATAGTTTAATAGTTTAACGCATGTCCCTTCAATTATTTATGCTGAGCTAGTAAGGATAACCTTCCTCTAGAGTTATCGATGAGCACTCCTCTCGGTAGTTACAGTCCCCCGAACTCTCAATCTCTGCCCTGCGGGTGTACGTTGAGCGATCCCCACACCAGGGATCACAAGGGAACCTATGGCCGTCGTGGTCGAACATAATTGCACTCCCTTTATGTCACGATAACCGTGTTTTGTCAGTTTTTCTCATTGTCGTTAAAAACTGAATGGCGACTCCTATATTACTAGTCGATTGGGTGTAAACTCACAGGAAATCTAACTACACTTGATCTGACGACGTCACGCTCACGCCCACGAGGGACGAGGTCATGCATCAGCCTCGTGCTTTTTCGACCCCCTCACACACACCCACACCCTCGCTCTCTCTCGCTCGTGCCCTCGCGCACTGCGCTGCACCCACACTCTAGCTCTCTCGCTCTCTCCTTCGCGCCCCAGCGCGCGCGCCCCCTCTTGCTCGCGCCTGCTGCTGCTGCCTCGCCCCTTCGACGCTGTGCGCACCCGCACACAAGTCGTGCGTGTGTGTGTGTGCGGTGTTGTTCGTGTGTTATTCGTGTTCGTTCTTGTTCAATTTTCGCCCAATCACTTTAAATTCGTGGTTGTTCCGTGCTATAGGCCGGATTGGTATAATTCTCTTCTTCCTTACCTATCCTATTTAAATTCCGTATTTTAAATTATTATATTAATATTGTTTTGAGTAATTAAAATGCTGGGAACCGGTTATGAATACCGTGGTTTGAGGATTTGCGTGATGTGATTCATTAGGTTGTTTTAATTATTAGAGGATGAATTTTCAGATTTATTTATTGAATAAAGCATTGATTTTTATGATAATAAACTAGTGTTATTGGGATTTTCAAGTTAGGGTTTTAACCTAGACCTAATGAGTCAATTGATTAGCATAATTAGGTGATGATTTTAATTATGATAATAAATTATATTTTCAGATTTGAATAAAGGTTTAAAGTGTTGATTTTTATTGATTTTAAAGGCGGAAAAAGTATGTTTTTGTACTAGGGATTGATTTTGCAAATTGAGACAATTTTATTATTGAAAAACGATTGAATTCTAAAGTTTAAAGGAGGTTTTAAATTTTATAAAGTTGCTGGAAATTTAATGAACATGGAAATAATTTAAGTTTCATTATTTTGATGATAGGAGGTGATTTCTAGTTGAGTGCTCGTTATTGCAAAGTGCCCCCTACGCTTAGGTATTCAAGGTACGTACAAGTCTAGGGAGACCACACCTTTTGTCAATGACATTACATGATTGTTGATGATGTGAATTACATTATGTGGAATCATGTTTATTTTGGTGAACGAGCATGTAATTTGTGATGTTGGATTTATTGGATTAATTGTTGAACAAGCATGTTGGAATTATTATGAGTATGGATTTCATTGTCAATCATGTTGTTCAATATTTATGCATGTATGGTTTATTTTGTTAGGTTATGATACATATGACATTACATAGATCATGCGGAAACAACCATTAACCCAGGACAACATATTATTTACACATAATCATATAGCATAATTTAGATGCATACTCTTTGTTGCGTGCCCTCCCTAGCTGCGCCCGAACCGAACAAGAACAAGTCTTTTAGGACTCCAAGTGTCGTCCCTCCGTAGATAGTCCACAGCACGTCCGGATCCGCCTTAAGATTGACCAACTAGAATCGCCCTTAAGGTACTAGAAAATTTCGGCACTTTTGGAGCAAGATGTGTGTTTGAATTTTCTCTCAAAAAACTCACTTTTGAATACTTTGAAACTCGTGTATAAATTATGACCCCTAGGCCTTTATTTATAGAGTTATGGAAAAGGAATCGTAATCCTAGTAGGATGCGAATTAATTGGAATTAGAATTCTACATGAATTCTATCTAATTAATTTATCCAATTAGGAATAGAAATTTAATCATACACTGACTCTTGTAGATTCAGGAATCACGCATGAGCACAAACTCACACACACACGGCAGCCACAAGGGCTGCCCATGCGCGTGCGAGCAGCAGCCCGCGCAGCACGGCCCACGCAGCCGTGGCCCTTGGCGCGCGCTGGGCCTGCCTTGCGGTAGGCCTGGGCGCTGCCTTGGCTGGGCTTGTGGCGCGCATGCTTGCTGGGCGATGGCCCGGCTTCGTGCTGGGCCTTCGTCCGGCAGGCCTCGTCCGATGCTAATTCGTACGATACGCTTCCGATTAAATTTCCATTTCCGGAATCTATTTCCGATACGAACAATATTTAATATTTCCGATTCCGGAATTAATTTCCGTTTCGAACAAATATTTAATATTTCCGTTTCCGGAATTATTTTCCGATTCCGGTAATATTTCCGATTCTGACAATATTTCCGTTTCCGGCAATATTTCCGATTCTGGTAATATTTCCATTTCCAATAATATTTTCCGATACGTACCATGTTTCCGTTTCCGGCAACATCTACGACTTGGATAATATTCATATTTCCGATACGATCCATATTTCCGTTTCCGGCAATATCATCGTTTCCGGAGTATTCATTTCTTGCCTGTGACGATCTTAGCTCCCACTGAAACCAAGATCCGTCGGTTCTGAATATTCATAGATGGAGTATTTAATGCCATTAAATACTTGATCCGTTTACGTACTATTTGTGTGACCCTACGGGTTCAGTCAAGAGTAAGCTGTGGATTAATATCATTAATTCCACTTGAACTGAAGCGGCCTCTAGCTAGGCATTCAGCTCACTTGATCTCACTGAATTATTAACTTGTTAATTAATACTGAACCGCATTTATTAGACTTAACATAGAATGCATACTTGGGCCAAGGGCATTATCTCCTTCAGTCTCCCACTTGTCCTTAGGGACAAGTGTGCATTTCCTAATTCCTTTGTCGCTCGATGCTTGCTCTTGAACATAAGGTAAGAGTTGTCATCCTTATTATGTCCAGAGGTGTTCCTCGGTTTCAGAGTTCAACTGATCAAATAAACAGATAATCATAGCCTATGATTCATCCGAGCACGGCCATGCATTTCACAGTTTCTAGCTCTCCGAGTGGCCTTGTACAACTTTTAAGCATCTCTTCCCGATTTATGGGAGGACAATCCCAATCTTGCGATCTTGAGATTAGACTTCGTTTGATAGGTGATTACCTGAGCGTTGCCTTTATAGCCTCCTTTTACGGTGCGACGGTTGGTCAACGTCAAAGCAACCAGTTCTCAAACAAGTAATCTCAAATCACTCAGGTATTGAGGATTTAGTGTCTAATAATTTAATAAAATTTACTTATGACAGACTTTCATCTCTTACAGTAAAGTTTCATAGGTCTTGTCCGATACTAGTCTTCCCAAAGTAAGTATCTATGCAAATGATTATGACATTGCCATGTCCACATAGTTCAAGAAACAGAACTACTAGTCATCTTGCATTCTAATCGTCTAACGTTTTCTATGCGTCCAATTTTATAGAAAACTCCGATTGGGGACCATTTTCAACCTTTGACATTCAAGTTCACTTGATAGACATTTCTTAGTCACAGGACTGGTCCTGACAGTCTATCTTGAATATATCGTCAAGTTGAAGGGACTCATCATTTAATAAACCACAAATTAAATGGAAAAATGAATTCCTTTCATTTATTGTGAATGATTAACCAATAATGTTTTACAAAGATTTAAACTCTAAAACTTTAAAACATAAAACAGAGACATCAAAGCCATTCTCCAATATGCTTGATTCCCATAGCTGCAGTGTGCGAGTTGTGCTTCGCTTGCGGCAGAGGTTTAGTTAATGGATCTGATATGTTGTCATCAGTTCCAATTTTGCTTATCTCGACTTCTTTTCTTTCAACGAACTCTCGTAGAAGGTGAAATCTACGAAGTACATGCTTGACTCTCTGGTGGTGTCTAGGCTCTTTTGCCTGTGCAATAGCTCCGTTATTATCACAATACAGGGCTATTGGTCCTTTAATGGAGGGGACTACACCAAGTTCTCCTATGAACTTCCTTAGCCATATAGCTTCCTTTGCTGCTTCATGTGCAGCAATGTACTCCGCTTCAGTTGTAGAATCCGCAATGGTGCTTTGCTTAGCACTTTTCCAGCTTACTGCTCCTCCGTTGAGGCAGAAGACAAACCCAGACTGTGATCTGAAATCATCTTTGTCGGTTTGGAAACTTGCGTCCGTATAGCCTTTAACAATTAATTCATCATCTCCACCATAGACCAGGAAGTCATCTTTGTGCCTTTTCAGGTACTTCAGAATGTTCTTGGCAGCAGTCCAATGCGCCTCTCCTGGGTCTGACTGGTATCTGCTCGTAGCACTGAGTGCGTACGCAACATCCGGGCGTGTACATATCATAGCATACATTATTGAACCAATCAATGATGCATATGGAATCCCATTCATTCGTCTGCGCTCATCAAGTGTTTTTGGGCACTGAGTTTTGCTTAGAGTCATTCCATGAGACATGGGTAGGTAGCCTCGCTTGGAGTCCGCCATCTTGAACCTATCAAGCACCTTATTGATATAAGTGCTTTGACTAAGTCCAATCATCTTTTTAGATCTATCTCTGTAAATCTTGATGCCCAATATGTACTGTGCTTCTCCTAGATCCTTCATCGAAAAACATTTCCCAAGCCAAATCTTGACAGAGTTCAACATAGGAATGTCATTTCCGATAAGCAATATGTCGTCGACATATAATACTAGGAAAGCAATCTTGCTCCCACTGACCTTCTTGTATACACAAGATTCGTCCGCGTTCTTGATGAAACCAAAGTCACTGACTGCTTCATCAAAACGTATATTCCAGCTCCTGGATGCCTGCTTCAATCCGTAGATTGACTTCTTTAGCTTGCATACCTTTTTAGCATTCTTTGGATCCTCAAAACCTTCAGGCTGTGTCATAAACACAGTTTCTGTTAAAACGCCGTTTAAGAAAGCAGTTTTGACATCCATCTGCCATATTTCGTAATCGTAATATGCAGCGATTGCTAACATTATTCGAATAGACTTTAGCATTGCAACTGGTGAAAAGGTTTCATCGTAATCCACACCGTGGACTTGCCTGTAACCTTTTGCAACCAATCTAGCTTTGAAAACTTCAAGTTTCCCATCCTTGTCCTTTTTCAGTTTGAAAACCCATTTGCTTCCAATGGCTTGGTAGCCATCTGGCAAATCGACCAAATCCCATACTTGGTTTTCAGACATGGAGTCTAATTCAGATTGCATGGCTTCTTGCCATTGCTTGGAGCTAGGGCTCGTCATAGCTTGCTTGTAAGTCGCAGGTTCATCACTTTCAAGTAATAGAACGTCATAGCTCTCGTTCGTCAAAATACCTAAGTACCTTTCCGGTTGAGATCTATATCTTTGCGATCTACGCGGGGTAACATTTCTAGATTGACCATGATTCTCACCAGATTCTTCTAAAGATCTCTGAGTTTCATCCTGAATGTCATCTTGAGCATTCTCTAGAGTTTGTTGTTCGACTCGAATTTCTTCGAGGTCTACTTTTCTCCCACTTGTCATTTTGGAAATATGATCCTTCTCCAAAAAGACACCATCTCGAGCAACAAACACTTTGTTCTCAGATGTATTGTAGAAGTAATACCCCTTTGTTTCCTTTGGATAGCCCACAAGGATACATTTGTCAGATTTTGGATGAAGTTTGTCTGAAATTAATCGTTTGACGTATACTTCACATCCCCAAATCTTAAGAAAAGACACATTTGGAGGCTTTCCAAACCATAATTCGTATGGAGTCTTTTCGACAGCTTTAGACGGAGCTCTATTTATAGTGAGTGCAGCTGTATTTAGTGCATGTCCCCAAAATTCTAATGGAAGTTCGGCCTGACCCATCATTGACCTGACCATGTCTAGCAAGGTTCTGTTCCTCCGTTCTGACACACCGTTCCATTGTGGTGTTCCAGGAGGAGTCAATTCTGATAGAATTCCACATTCTTTCAGATGGTCATCAAATTCATAGCTCAGATATTCACCGCCTCTATCAGACCGCAGTGCCTTGATCTTCTTGCCTAATTGATTCTCTACTTCACTCTGAAATTCCTTGAATTTGTCAAAGGATTCAGACTTATGCTTCATTAGGTAGACATAACCATACCTACTGAAGTCATCAGTGAAAGTGATAAAGTAGCTGAAACCACCTCTAGCATTTGTACTCATTGGTCCACATACATCTGTATGGATTAAACCCAATAGTTCATTTGCTCTTTCTCCAACTTTAGAGAAAGGTTGCTTTGTCATTTTGCCAAGTAAACATGATTCGCATTTACCATAATCCTCTAAGTCAAATGGTTCTAGAATTCCTTCCCTTTGAAGTCTTTCTAAGCGTTTCAAGTTTATATGGCCTAATCGACAATGCCACAGATAGGTGAGATCTGAATCATCCTTTTTGGCCTTTTTGGTATTTATGTTATATACTTGTTTGTCGTGATCTAATAAATAAAGTCCATTGACTAATCTAGCAGATCCATAAAACATCTCTTTAAAATAAAACGAACAACTATTGTCTTTTATTATAAAGGAAAATCCCTTAGCATCTAAGCAAGAAACTGAAATGATGTTTTTAGTAAGACTTGGAACATGGAAACATTCTTCCAGTTCCAAAACTAGCCCGGAGGGCAACGACAAATAGTAAGTTCCTACGGCTAATGCAGCAATCCGTGCTCCATTTCCCACTCGTAGGTCGACTTCTCCCTTGCTTAACTTTCTACTTCTTCTTAGTCCCTGTGGATTGGAACATAAGTGTGAGCCACAACCTGTATCTAATACCCAAGAAGTTGAATTAGCAAGTATACAGTCTATAACGAAAATACCTGAAGATGGAACGACTGTTCCGTTCTTCTGATCTTCCTTTAGCTTTGGACATTCTCTTTTGTAATGGCCTATTCCATCACAATAAAGACAGCTTGATGTGGACTTGTCCTGCTTTGATTTAGCATTGCCCTTGGACTTTCCACCTTTCTTGAATGGTCTCTTTCTAGCCTTGAGTAAATCTTTGGCTTCACAGTCCAGTACTATTTCAGCCTTTCTGACAAGGTGAATAAATTCTGCAACTGTTTCTTCTCTTGGTTCACTTAGGTATTGTTGCTTGAAGCGACCAAACCCATCCTTTCGCTTATTGGTGTTCCTAGTAGACTTAGGCGATCAAAATATGAACACATAAGATCCACATGGAACCTCAGTGGGACGCCTACCCTCTGTTTAGTGCGAAGGAGCTGAACATGTGTTTCTTGGACCTCCATCCTATAACACCTGTTGGGAGAACTAACCTTTAGCCCAGACATTGATTCAATCAACTCATGGACGTTCAGGTCCCTGTCCTCCGTACTTCCACGACAGATATCCCTCAGATTCTTGATGAGCGTAAAAGGTTCATAGGCTACAAACCTTCTAGCCCAATCATCAGGGATATTTTTCAGCATGAGACTCATAACCTTTTTGAGATCCGCATCCCAGGCGTAAAATCTCTCAGGGGTCATGTCTCTGGCATAGTAGCTTGGCATGGGATGTGATAGTACATACTCAAGTCCATTGAGTTTGACTATTTCAATTAGCTTAGCTTCCCATTCAAGAAAATTTGTCAGGTTCAGCTTGACCATAAGCTCAGAACCCATGATGATGTTTTGATTGTTGTTTGCCATATTAAAAACTACAATTGAAAAGAATAAACAAATAAATAACCATTCACAGTTTCTCTTAATAAACTTAAATTCTAGCATACATGCATAATTCAGCGTTTATTAAGCATTTTATTCAAGTTATGTGTTCCGGCAGGTGTGAATAAAATGATTCCAAGATCCTAAAATCATTGAAGAACTAAGCACAGTTTGTCGACTTAATCCTAGAACATCTTAGGTAAGCAAAAGCCTTTTGCTAATAGTCTAGAAACTATTCTTGGTTGATAGGTACGTCTAAGAACTTATTAGGTAAACCTATCGAATTTGCCACGACATAAAAGGACTCCTTACTTATATCGTTGAGTTTCACCAAAACTAACATGTACTCACAATTATTTGTGTACCTTGCCCCTTTAGGACCAATAAGTAACACCTCGCTGAGCGAAAACTATTACTAGATTGATGTAAAGGATATCCAAGCAAGTGTATATTTTGGCATGGCACCTTTTAACTCAATTTTTAAGTTTGGAACTTAAAGCTCTTACTATGTTGGTTAGATTTTAAGTGAACTAAAATCCTTAATCATGCAACATAATCAAGCTTTTGATCTCATGCATTTTAAGACATATTTAAAGCAATAAATAACTTAAAACATGCATAAGATATTTGTGATCTAGTATGGCCCGACTTCATCTTGAAGCTTTGACTTCAAAGTCCGTCTTGAAAATCTCCGTGGGAGGCACCATTTTCTTCAAATAGGATAAGCTATAACTAATTACAACTATTTGATGGTACGCAGACCATTTTGAATTGAAAAATAACTTTGGTGCTTTAGACCAATTACATTCAAATTAATGGTACGCAGACCATATTTTCTATCCTATTTGGGCCATACTAGTCACTTCATAACCTGCAAAACAGTACATATACAATATATACCATTCACCCATTCATTATCATGAATGGCCCACATAGCTGGTTAGTAAAACACATTATGCATCACGTAAACATTTGCAGCAATTAATCAAGGGCACCAATAATCTACCAATTATTCAGTCCTTATTAATTCTAATCGAGTTGTTTTAACCTTAAGGATTTGTAGACCTAATCAAGAGTTTATGACTAAAAAGCGCTCCCACTCAAACCAATAAATTCATATGCTTTACTAATTTTAAACATAAAATTGTATTTCTAGTCTAACCGGAAACATACAAATTTAATTAAAATTTAAAGCTCATATAAATTTATAATTGAATCCAGAAATTTAATTTAATTTCAGTCGCATTTAATTAATTCATGATTTTAATTTTAGTAAAATAATTAGAATAAATTCCATTTATTATAATTATAATATTCAAAATTAAAATCCAAGAAATTAATTCAAATTATTAATTTTAAAATTAATTAAAATTACGTGAACTGAAATTTTCAAATTAAACATTCAAAACGATCTAATCGTAACGCAAACACCCTACGCGTTGCACGCCCATGGGCCGTACGCACACAGCCATTGCTGGCCATGTGCGCGCAGCCCATGCGCTCATCGCATAGCTGCTGCTGTCCTATCGCAAGCCACCGCACAGCGCCCCATCGCACGCGAGCTATCGCTCGCAGTGCGCGCGCGCGAGATCGCTCGCTGGGCGCGCTGGCTCGCTCGCTGTGCGCGCGAGCCATCGCTCGCTGGGGCGCGACATCGCTCGCTGGGCGAGCGACATCGCGCGCTGCGCGCGCGAGCCATCGCTCGCTGGGGCGCGACATCGCTCGCTGGGTGAGCGACATCGCGCGCTGCGCGCGCGAGCAGTGCTGGGCGCAGCGCTCGTGGCACGCGAGCTTGCGCTCGCTGCGCGCGAGGCTGCGCGCACTTGTGCGAGGCAGCGCGCGTTGTGGCGCAGCTCGCTTGCTGCCCACACGCGACTGCCTTGGCTCGCCCTTCGCCCATGCCCATTCGTTCATTGCTCGTGGCACACGACACAAGGCAGGGCTGCTGCCTTGTGCTCGTGCACTACGCCCTTGCTCATTGCATTCGTGCCGCACGGGCGACGAGCTCCCTTGCTCGTCGTCGCATGCCCGCATTATACAACACCCCTTAAGGGTAACACGAAGCGTCCATTGCTTCGTGCGTGCAAGTTATTTGAACGAATCGCATAAAAATTTAAAATTTATATTTAAAATTAATGACAAATTAATAAATAATATTAATTTCATAATTTTAGGGCGAAAAAATCGAAAATTTATTATCCAATTGATTTCCGATTGTTATGGATTCAAGTCTAGGTCATAAAAATTTAAAATTTATCGTAAATTTACTATTTTTATGGTGGTTTTTTAATCATAGGTTTCTAATTAAATTACAATTAATTATGAAAATCAAATTAATTCTAAATTATTCTAATTTTCAACAAATTAATCATAATTACAAATTAGATTGCATAATTAACAAGACTAGGCATTCAAACTTGTTAAACATATGCAGTAGGTCAATCAAAAATTCAAGATTTATCAACAGGAATCGCAAATATTTAATTTAACATCTTAAATTTACGAAATTTTGCATTCGAAAAACTAAAACCTTCGAAAAGTCATAGCTAGGCTTCGAATTTGAGAATTCTGGGTTCGGCAGAAAAATACTATTTTTGTCAAAATTTTAGAATGCCTTTTACATGCGGGATTGACACAAAAATGACTCAATTCGGATGAGTAATGAAGAAACTGCCGAAAAACTGCGTACGTATAATTAAATAAACGCAATTTGCAACTAATTAACAATTACGAAAATTAATCACCCCTTTTAATTCTTGCAAATTTGTAATATTTAACCATGTTCATGCAATTTAGATTATGAAAATAATAAGGGGCTCGTGATACCACTGTTAGGTTATGATACATATGACATTACATAGATCATGCGGAAACAACCATTAACCCAGGACAACATATTATTTACACATAATCATATAGCATAATTTAGATGCATACTCTTTGTTGCGTGCCCTCCCTAGCTGCGCCCGAACCGAACAAGAACAAGTCTTTTAGGACTCCAAGTGTCGTCCCTCCGTAGATAGTCCACAGCACGTCCGGATCCGCCTTAAGATTGACCAACTAGAATCGCCCTTAAGGTACTAGAAAATTTCGGCACTTTTGGAGCAAGATGTGTGTTTGAATTTTCTCTCAAAAAACTCACTTTTGAATACTTTGAAACTCGTGTATAAATTATGACCCCTAGGCCTTTATTTATAGAGTTATGGAAAAGGAATCGTAATCCTAGTAGGATGCGAATTAATTGGAATTAGAATTCTACATGAATTCTATCTAATTAATTTATCCAATTAGGAATAGAAATTTAATCATACACTGACTCTTGTAGATTCAGGAATCACGCATGAGCACAAACTCACACACACACGGCAGCCACAAGGGCTGCCCATGCGCGTGCGAGCAGCAGCCCGCGCAGCACGGCCCACGCAGCCGTGGCCCTTGGCGCGCGCTGGGCCTGCCTTGCGGTAGGCCTGGGCGCTGCCTTGGCTGGGCTTGTGGCGCGCATGCTTGCTGGGCGATGGCCCGGCTTCGTGCTGGGCCTTCGTCCGGCAGGCCTCGTCCGATGCTAATTCGTACGATACGCTTCCGATTAAATTTCCATTTCCGGAATCTATTTCCGATACGAACAATATTTAATATTTCCGATTCCGGAATTAATTTCCGTTTCGAACAAATATTTAATATTTCCGTTTCCGGAATTATTTTCCGATTCCGGTAATATTTCCGATTCTGACAATATTTCCGTTTCCGGCAATATTTCCGATTCTGGTAATATTTCCATTTCCAATAATATTTTCCGATACGTACCATGTTTCCGTTTCCGGCAACATCTACGACTTGGATAATATTCATATTTCCGATACGATCCATATTTCCGTTTCCGGCAATATCATCGTTTCCGGAGTATTCATTTCTTGCCTGTGACGATCTTAGCTCCCACTGAAACCAAGATCCGTCGGTTCTGAATATTCATAGATGGAGTATTTAATGCCATTAAATACTTGATCCGTTTACGTACTATTTGTGTGACCCTACGGGTTCAGTCAAGAGTAAGCTGTGGATTAATATCATTAATTCCACTTGAACTGAAGCGGCCTCTAGCTAGGCATTCAGCTCACTTGATCTCACTGAATTATTAACTTGTTAATTAATACTGAACCGCATTTATTAGACTTAACATAGAATGCATACTTGGGCCAAGGGCATTATTTCCTTCATATTTCACATGCAAGGGATGGATTATTTATTTATATGCTATTGTACGGGATGTCTAGCATACTTTGAGCCAATTATTCGTACTTCGTTGTGCTATTTATTTTACCACATGTGAAGGGTTAGCTCACGTAAGCCACCGCACATGTAGGGTTCAGTTGGGAATATTAGGTATGAAATGAATTAGGATTTGTCGTGCAAGGGCACAACCCTCATGTTAATGTGCATGATGTGGAGTCTCACCTTGGTGAGGAGGAACATGGTAGTAATATCACAAGTGTCTTTCCTTGTTGATCACAAGTCCTAAAACATTTAAAATAAGATTGTTTTGGTTGTTGTTTATTAATTGTATGTGTGCATGTTGGTGAGTCTTGAGTTCATCTTTAATAAAATATTAATAAACGTAAAGTGCAACAAGAACAAGCTTCATAACTCTTGGAACGTATATACCTTGAGTGTGAACAATGGGGGGAGTCTTGCCGGAAAGCTCGTACTCCTACTAATGATACTAGACGTTGTTTCATTTATATTATGCGCAGGAATTCCGTCGGTATGGCCCGATTTTATTATTATATATTTGGTGTATGGTTGGCTCCCATCACCTTTTTCCCTTTGTGGATTATTCTTTTGGCCAGTTCGAAGCTTATTCTAATTAAATTGTGAGTCAAGAGTCGAGTCAAGTGTCGAGTCTTGTATTCATGATTCGTTGTTAATAATTATATGGCTTTTGCATGTTGACTAGTACTTAGTGAGTGATGCATGTTTTAGTTCATTTCACTCTATTCTTGTAAGTACTCAGCTTTTGCTGACTACGTGCTTTGTGTGTTTTGGTCATGGCCTTTGCCTTAATGACCCTATGATGATCTATCATTTGCACTTGCATTGATGGGGAGTAGAATAATATAGCAGGTTGGTAGATCGGAATCATGTGGCTTGGGATGATCGAGAGAGTTGCATGTTTTTGTATTTTGAACTATTTAACTTTAATTTAATTATGTTTGAAATGTTTGAATTATTTATACTTTGGTTTTTGGGCCATTATGGTTCCAAATTGTAGGAGGCCTCAATATTTCATTAATTATGTTTTTAAAAGTTAGTTGACATTTAATTCCGCTGCGTAATTCTGGTAATAGCCTTAACCGTTATCACGGTGGCGGTAATACTTTAGTAATTCCTTTATTTTAAGTTGGAAAATGGTTTTATAAAAGCAAGGAATTATTAGGGTGTTACAAAGTGGTATACTAAGAACTTAGTTTCAGTCCTTCTTTGTAGTAAGTAATACTACAAAGTGGTATTTGCAGAGCTCTAGTTTGAGAGCTGCTTTGCATTAACTAATAGTGCAAAGTGGTAAATCCTTAAACTACGATTGCGGAACGTTAGGATTTTCGAAAATTATTTTCCTAAAGTCAAAACGTATTATTTTGAGTACTCAATATTTTAAAAGGTCAAATATCAACTATTTTGAGTCGTTTGAAATAAGTTGAAAAGTTTGGATTATTATTTAATTTAATTAATTTTTCCGAATTTTGTTTTCTCGAAAATTTCGAATTAAATTCGAATTAATTTTATTATTTTCGGATTTTATTTAAATATTCGAATTATTTTAATTATTTATTTATTTATTCGAATATTTTTCGAATTTATTTTTTTTAAAAAATTTTCGGAATTTTTTTTCTTCTTTTATTATCCGAAATTTATTTATTTATTTAATCAATTAATAATTCTTATTAATTTTCGATTTTAATTTAAATAATTTCAACTAAGTTAGGAGTTATTTCTTAATTAATTTTGAAAATTAATATTATTTTCAAGTGAGGAATGGGTAGACTAAGAAGGGAATATTAGTCTAAGAATGCATATTATGTGACAATGTGATTTATTAAGTGCCATGTATATGTTCTAACCATGTTTTATCTTGCTTTATGTGATTATTTGCATCATATTTCATGTTGGGCATATACTTGTGCATTGAAATTGTATGGCTCCACGAACTATTTATTGTATCCTTTTGGGGTTGGAATTTCTATGGAAACGCGTTAGTAAGACTTTTGAGTTGTGAATTTTCAGGAATTAAGGATGCTACCTTCTAAGTTCACCAGTCTAGGATACTTAGAGAAGATGGATAATGAGACTCCTCGCACGTATGTTCAGAAGATCGTGTTTGCTTGTGACTATTTGGCTTCGACCAAGAATATGCCCCACCTTAGGCACAAAGATATAATGGCTAGTATGGTTATACATTGTTTACCCCATAAGAACCCTTACATAGACCTCAAGAACAAGTTCAGTGACATGCATTTTGGTGATGGTACCCCTAATTGGTACAAATATGGGACTAGTGATGGTAGGTGGAAGTATGATTCTGAGGTTCTTGGTACTATCTTAGAGGTTGCGAAAAATAGCTATGATGATGGGAAGTACTCTGCGGGTCTAGGTATGGGATATGGAGGAATAGAAAGTGGTGGTGAGGATGGCATGATCCATGATGAGCAAGCTAGTGAGGTTGAGGAGGATAGTGATGATGATGTGGTAGAGATTGAAAATCCTAACCCTATAGTTCCTGAACCCACCATTGAGATATCCAGTGGATCTGAAGATGAGTTTGAAGAGAATAATGTGGTTGATAGTGAGCCACAGCAAAATGATGAGGCTATGAATGAAGACTCGGATCCGGAAGAAGACTTGGATGATCCTAATGATCAAGACTTTACTCCAGAGCAATACAAAGAAAGAAATGATCGTCGTGATGACGTTAGTCTCTAGAGAAATGTAATCCTTAGTTTTATTTTTCGTTAATTAATAAAGTGGCAAAGCTACTATTTATGGTTTTAGTTTTATTATAGTTGGAGAATAAATGCTATGGCATTAGTGGATGTAAGACTTATTCATTGGAGTTTTAATAAAAGAATAGAATTTCCTTTTTCGTTATCCTTTAAGTTCAATTCTCAATTCTAAGTCTTGTGGGTGTCGCAAAGGGATTACTTGTTATTTCTTCAATGAAATTTTATGTGCAAGGTGGTTTAGTAGCAACCATCTAAATTTACTTGCATCGAATAGTGGGGTGAGAAGGCCCAAGAATGGCGCCAACTCTTTCCCTAGGTTGCGCCTAAATGTGTTCTTGTTGTGAGTAGGTTCGTTGTTGAACTAGTGCCTTAGTAATGTCATGTCCAACCAATATTAAAGTTAGCCTTTTTATTTATTCAGGAGAAGGGATATGGCTAACCAAGAGATTTCTGAAGTGGTTAGACAACTAGCTGAGGTAGTTCGAGACCTAGCTCAAACTAGAGCCAACCCAGTGCATGATCCGACTGGGGAAATGTTTAAGAAAATAGCTCAAAGCAAGCCTCCACTCTATAGCGGAGAGATTGAACCCAGTGTACTTGAGAATTGGTTGAGAGAGTTTGATAAGCTCATTGCAGCTGTGAATTGCCCCGAAAACCTTAGGGTGAATAGTGATGTGTACTACCTGAGAGGTGAAGCTGATTTATGGTGGCAACGACGTGAAAATAGCCTTAGAGCCACACCTAACTTTGGATGGGAAGCATTCAAAACTGCACTAAGGAACAAGTTTTACCCACCTTATCTGAAGAAGCAAAAGGCGCAGGAGTTCATTGAACTCAAATTGGGAGGTCTGTCTGTGACGGAATACTATTCTAAGTTTATAGAGCTGTCTAGGTTTGCACCTGAAGTGGTGGAAACGGAAGAGCTCAGGGCTCAATGTTAGGTTATGATACATATGACAATTCATAAATCATGCGGAAAAACCATTTAGCCAGAAATACATATTATTTACACATAATCATATAGCATAGTTTAGATGCATACTCTTTGTTGCGTGCCTTCCCTAGCTGCACCCGAACCGAACAAGAACAAGTCTTTAGGACTCCAAGTGTCGTCCCTCCGTAGATAGTCCACAGCACGTCCGGATCCGCCTTAAGATTGACCAACTAGAATTGCCCTTAAGGTACTAAAAAATTCGGCACTTTTAGGCAAGGTATGTGACTGAATTTTTCTCTCAAAAACTCACTTTGAATACTTGAATAATCTATGTAAATATGTGACCCTAGGCACCTATTTATAGAGTTATGGAAAAGGTTTTGGAATCCTATTAGGATACTAATTTATTTAATTATAACCCTACTAGGACTGTAATTAAATAATCATTATCTAATAGTTTTAGGATTTAATCATATTTCGAATCCCGATTGACTCAGGATTCCCGCACAAGCATTGCACGAGCACCGTACACCCGCGCAAGCCTTGCGGCCCACGCTAGGCGCACATCGCTCGGCCCACTGCTGTGCTCTCGCGCGCGCGCCCCAGGCCTTGGCTGGGCCTGGCCTTGCGCTGGGCCTGGTCGAGGCTTGGCATGCGATGGTGCGTGTTGGCTCGCTGGGCGATGGCCTGGCTTCGTGCTGGGCCTTCGTCTAGCGGGCCTCGTCCGATGCTAATTCGTACGATACGCTTCCGATTAAATTCCCGATTCCGGAATTCATTTCCGATACGAACAATATTTAATATTTCCGATTCCGGAACCAATTTCCATTTCGAACAAATATTTAATATTTCCGTTTCCGGAATTATTTTCCGATTCCGATAATATTTCCGATTCTGACAATATTTCCGTTTCCGGCAATATTTCCGATTCCGGCAATATTTCCATTTCCGATAATATTTTCCGATACGTACCATGTTTCCGTTTCCGGCAACATCTACGACTTGGATAATATTTATATTTCCGATACGATCCATATTTCCGTTTCCGGCAATATCATCGTTTCCGGAGTATTCATTTCTTGCCTGTGACGATCTCAGCTCCCACTGAAACCAAGATCCGTCGATTCCGAATATCCATAGATGGAGTATTTAATGCCATTAAATACTTGATCCGTTTACGTACTATTTGTATGACCCTACGGGTTCAGTCAAGAGTAAGCTGTGGATTAATATCATTAATTCCACTTGAACTGAAGCGGCCTCTAGCTAGGCATTCAGCTCACTTGATCTCACTGAATTATTAACTTGTTAATTAATACTGAACCGCATATATTAGACTTATCATTGAATGCATACTTGGACCAAGGGCATTATTTCCTTCAGTCTCCCACTTGTCCTGCTTATCACTTTTGAGCGTCTTTTCAGCGGTCTTCAGCATACCGTGAAGTTCAGTGAGCGTTTTGTCCAGACTATTCATACTGTAGTTCAGTTTGAACTGATCATACCCGCTATGAAGAGAATGGAGGATGGTGTCTATAGCCATTTCCTGAGAAAATTGCTGATCCAGCCGACTCATATTCTCAATGAGTCCAATCATTTTGAGAACATGTGGACTTACGGGCTCGCCTTTCTTAAGCTTGGTCTCAAGAATTTGCCTATGAGTCTCGAATCTTTCGACTCGAGCCAGATCTTGGAACATGTTCTTCAACTCACTGATGATTGTGAAAGCATCTGAGTTGATGAAAGTTTTCTGCAGATCCGCACTCATGGTGGCGAGCATTGGACATTTCACATCCTTGTTGGCATCAATCCAACGATTGAGGGCTGCCTGAGTGACCCCGTCGCCTGCGGCTTCGGGCATCGCCTCTTCTAGGACATACTCCTTTTCTTCCTGCATAAGAACTATTTGCAAGTTCCTTTGCCAGTCAAGGAAGTTTTTCCCGTTCAACTTCTCCTTTTCGAGAATTGATCGAATGTTGAATGAATTGTTGTTTGCCATATTAAAAACTACAATTGAAAAGAATAAACAAATAAATAACCATTCACAGTTTCTCTTAATAAACTTAAATTCTAGCATACATGCATAATTCAATGTTTATTAAGCATTTTATTCAAGTTATGTGTTCCGGCAGGTGTGAATAAAATGATTCCAAGATCCTAAAATCATTGAAGAACTAAGCACAGTTTGTCGACTTAATCCTAAAACATCTTAGGTAAGCAAAAGCCTTTTGCTAATAGTCTAGAAACTATTCTTGGTTGATAGGTACGTCTAAGAACTTATTAGGTAAACCTATCGATTTTGCCACGACATAAAAGGACTCCTTACTTATATCGTTGAGTTTCACCAAAACTAACCTGTACTCACAATTATTTGTGTACCTTGCCCCTTTAGGACCAATAAGTAACACCTCGCTGAGCGAAAACTATTACTAGATTGATGTAAAGGATATCCAAGCAAGTGTATATTTTGGCATGGCACCTTTTAACTCAATTTTTAAGTTTGGAACTTAAGGCTCTTACTATGTTGGTTAGATTTTAAGTGAACTAAAATCCTTAATCATGCAACATAATCAAGCTTTTGATCTCATGCATTTTAAGACATATTTAAAAGCAATAAATAACTTAAAACATGCATAAGATAAATGTGATCTAGTATGGCCCGACTTCATCTTGAAGCTTTAACTTCAAAGTCCGTCTTGAAAATCTCCGTGGGAGGCACCATTTTCTTCAAATAGGATAAGCTATAATTAAAACTAATTACAACTATTTGATGGTACGCAGACCATATTTGAATTGAAAAACAACTCTGGTACTTTAGACCAATTACATTCAAATTAATGCTACGCAGACCATATTTTCTATCCTATTTGGGCCATACTAGTCACTTCCTAACCTGCAAAACAGTACATATACAATGTATACCATTCACCCATTCATTATCATGAATGGCCCACATAGCTGGTTAGTAAAACACATTATGCATCACGTAAACATTTGCAGCAATCAATCAAGGGCACCAATAATCTACCAATTATTCAGTCCTTATTAATTCTAATCAAGTTGTTTTAACCTTAAGGATTTGTAGACCTAATCAAGAGTTTATGACTAAAAGGGCTCCCACTTAAACCAATAAATTCATATGCTTTACTAATTTTAAACATAAAAATGTATTTCTAGTCTAACTGGAAACATACAAATTTAATTAAATTTAAAGCTCATATAAATTTATAATTGAATCCAAAAAGTTTAATTTAATTTCAGTCGTATTTAAATTAATTCATGATTTTAATTTTAGTAAAATAATTAGAATAAATAAAATTTATTATAATTACAATATTCAAAATTAAAATCCAAGAAAATAATTAATTATTAATTTTAAAGTTAATTAAAATTACGTAAACTGAAAATTTCAAATTAAATTTCAAAACGATCTAATCGCAACGCAAACACCTCACGTATCACACGCCCATGGGCCACACGCACACAGCCATCGCTGGCCATGTGCGCGCAGCCCATGCGCTGCGTCGCATAGCTGCTGCTTCTACCCTTCGCAAGCCATCGCGCGTGCTGGTGCTCGCTGCGCGCGCGCCAGCGCTCGATGCACGCGAGCCATCGCTCGCTGTGCGCGCTCGCCAGCGCTCGATGTGCGCGCTCGCCAGCGCTCGCTGTGCACTCGCCAGCGCATGCTGTGCGCGCTCGCTAGCGCTCGCTTGGTGCGAGCCAGCGCTCGCTGCGCGCGGCATCGACGCTGGGCGCAGCACTCGTGGCACGCGAGCTTGCGCTCGCTGCGCGCGAGGCTGCGCGCGCTTGCGCGAGGCAGTGCGCGTTGTGGCGCAGCTCGCTTGCTGCCCACACACGACTGCCGTGCCTTGCCTTCGCCCATGCCCATTCGTCCATTGCTCGTAGCCCACGTCACAAGGCAGGGCTGCTGCCTTGTGCTCGTGCACCATGCCCTTGCTCATTGCATTCGTGCCGCATGGGCGACGAGCTCCCTTGCTCGTCGTCACATGCCCGCACTATACAACACCCCTTAAGGGTAACACGTAGTGTCCATTGCTTTGTGCGTGCAAGTTATATGAACGAATCGCATAAAATTTAAAAAATTTATATTTAAAATTAATGACAAATTAATAAATTAATACTAATTTCATAATTTTAGAGCGAAAAATCGAAAATTTATTATTCAATTGATTTCCGATTAACATGGATTCAAGTCTAGGTCATAAAAATTTAAAATTTATCATAAATTTACAATTTTTATGGTGGTTTTTAATCATAGGCATCTAATTAAATTATAATTAATTATGAAAATCAAATTAATTCTAAATTATTCTAATTTTCAACAAATTAATCATAATTACAAATTAGATTGCATAATTAACAAGGCTAGGCATTCAAACTTGTTAAACATATACAGTAGGTCAATCAAAAATTCAAGATTTATCAACAAGAATCGCAAATATTTAATTTAACATCTTAAATTTTCGAAATTTTGCATTCGAAAAACTAAAACCTTCGAAAAGTCATAGTTAGGCTTCGAATTTGAGAATTCTGGGTTTGGCAGAAAAATACTGTTTTTGTTAAAATTTTAGAATGCCTTTTACATGCGGAATTGACACAAAAATCACTCGATTTGGATGAGTAACGAAGAAACTGCCGAAAAACTGCGTACGTATAATTAAATAAACGCAATTTGCAATTAATTAACAATTACGAAAATTAATCACCCCTTTTAATTCTTGCAAATTTGTAATATTTAACCATGTTCATGCAATTTAGATTATGAAAATAATAAGAGGCTCGTGATACCACTGTTAGGTTATGATACATATGACAATTCATAAATCATGCGGAAAAACCATTTAGTCAGGAATACATATTATTTACACATAATCATATAGCATAGTTTAGATGCATACTCTTTGTTGAGTGCCTTCCCTAGCTGCGCCCGAACCGAACAAGAACAAGTCTTTAGGACTCCAAGTGTCGTCCCTCCGTAGATAGTCCACAGCACGTCCGGATCCGCCTTAAGATTGACCAACTAGAATCGCCCTTAAGGTACTAAAAATTTCGGCACTTTTAGGCAAGGTATGTGACTGAATTTTTCTCTCAAAAACTCACTTTGAATACTTGAATAATCTATGTAAATATGTGACCCTAGGCACCTATTTATAGAGTTATGGAAAAGGTTTTGGAATCCTATTAGGATACTAATTTATTTAATTATAACCCTACTAGGACTGTAATTAAATAATCATTATCTAATAGTTTTAGGATTTAATCATATTTCGAATCCCGATTGATTCAGGATTCTCGCACAAGCATTGCACGAGCACCGTACACCCGCGCAAGCCTTGCGGCCCACGCTAGGCGCACAGCGCTCGGCCCACTGCTGTGCTCTCGCGCGCGCGCCCCAGGCCTTGGCTGGGCCTGGCCTTGCGCTGGGCCTGGTCGAGGCTTGGCATACGATGGTGCGTGTTGGCTCGCTGGGCGATGGCCTGGCTTCGTGCTGGGCCTTCGTCTAGCGGGCCTCGTCCGATGCTAATTCGTACGATACGCTTCCGATTAAATTCCCGATTCCGGAATTCATTTCCGATACGAACAATATTTAATATTTCCGATTCCGGAACCAATTTCCGTTTCGAACAAATATTTAATATTTCCGTTTCCGGAATTATTTTCCGATTCCGATAATATTTCCGATTCTGACAATATTTCCGTGTCCGGCAATATTTCCGATTCCGGCAATATTTCCATTTCCGATAATATTTTCCGATACGTACCATGTTTCCGTTTCCGGCAACATCTACGACTTGGATAATATTTATATTTCCGATACGATCCATATTTCCGTTTCCGGCAATATCATCGTTTCCGGAGTATTCATTTCTTGCCTGTGACGATCTCAGCTCCCACTGAAACCAAGATCCGTCGATTCCGAATATCCATAGATGGAGTATTTAATGCCATTAAATACTTGATCCGTTTACGTACTATTTGTGTGACCCTACGGGTTCAGTCAAGAGTAAGCTCTAGATTAATATCATTAATTCCACTTGAACTGAAGCGGCCTCTAGCTAGGCATTCAGCTCACTTGATCTCACTGAATTATTAACTTGTTAATTAATACTGAACCGCATATATTAGACTTATCATTGAATGCATACTTGGACCAAGGGCATTATTTCCTTCACTCAAAGATTTGAGAATGGTTTGACCATGGACTTACAGCTGTTGTTGTCTAGAGAGACCTTTACCTCATTAGACACCCTGTACGGAAAAGATGCTCACCTGTATGGGTTACAGCAAAGGAAGAATGGTAGTGCTGAAAAGAGAAAGGATGGTGGAAGCTCAAATCAAGGGAATAACCATCAGAATCAGGGGAATTTTAAGAAGCACAAAGGAAATGGGAATTTCCAGTTTAGAGCTAACAATGGTGGTAATCGCAACAACCAAGGTGGTGGAAATCAGTTTGGAAGGAATGGAGTACGGACCTACGACTGTAGGCGCTGTAACATGAATCACCCTGGAAAGGATTGTGATGAAAATTTGGTGACTTGTAGATTCTGTCAGAAGTTAGGCCATAGGGAGTATGAATGCTATTCTAAGAATGGAAAGCCTAACCAAGGTAACCACCAAGGCAATAACCGGAACAATCAGAACCAGAATGGAGGAAATGGAGGTGGAAACCAAAGGAACTACCAAGGTGGTAACAGTGGCAATAACAATGGCAATAGCAATGGCAATCACCAGAACCATGGAAAGCCTGGAGGGAACCAACAGCAGAATGGGAACCGAAACAACAATGGGAACACCAATGGAGGTGGCTATAACAAAGGAGTTGCCCAAGGAAAGTTGAATGTGATATCTAGGCAAGAAGCGGAGACTTCCTCTGACGTCATAGCGGGTACTTTTTCTATTAATTCCGTTTTAGTTAAAGTTCTATTTGATTCTGGTGCAACTTATTCTTTTATATCAGTAGATGCTTTGGGGAAACTAGGGTTGAAAGAACCTGAAACAATTGAGGTACCTATAGTCATACCTACTGGTAGTATAGTGAAGTGTACCAAATTCATAGAGATGTGCCTTTGACCATAGCCAAGACCGTGTTCTTATCTAACCTAATCGAATTTGAGTTAGGAGAGCTAAATGTAATTCTAGGGATGGATTGGTTGGCTAAGTTCAAAGCCAAAATAGATTGTGAGAAGCAGAAGGTTCACTTGAGGTTTAGCCTAGGCAAGGTAGTGTCATATCGTCGTTTTGGTAAGCCTAAGAACATAGGAATCATCACGGCAATGGAACTCGTGAAGCTAGTCAGTAAAGGGAACCCAGCCTTCTTATGTAATGTGAGAAACCTAGAGCATGTGATCAAGGATCAGCCTGAGGATATTGCAGTAGTTAATGAATTCCTTGATGTATTTCCAGAAGAGATCCCGGGGATGCCTCCCAATCGACCTATTGACTTTACCATAGATTTAATGCCTGGAACCGCCCCTATTTCAAAAGCACCTTATCGAATGGCTCCAGCAGAAATGAATGAGTTAAAAAGCCAACAAGAGGATCTATTGGAGAAAGGTTACATTAGGCCAAGTGTATCGCCTTGGGGAGCCACAATGTTGTTTGTGAAGAAAAAGGATGGAAGTATGAGGCTCTGTATAGACTACAGGGAGCTCAATAAGGTCACGATCAAGAACAAGTATCCATTACCTAGGATAGATGACCTATTTGACCAACTGAAGGGAGCTGGAATCTTTTCGAAGATCGATTTGCGTTCGGGTTATCATCAATTGAAAATCGCTGATCACGATATACCAAAGACCGCATTCAGGACTAGATACGGACATTATGAGTTCACTGTCATGCCTTTTGGGTTAACCAATGCCCCTGCAATATTTATGGACTTAATGAACCGTGTATTCCATGCCTATTTGGACAAGTTTGTAGTGGTTTTCATAGATGACATCCTAGTATATTCAAAGAGTGAAGAAGATCACGTAGAACACTTGAGATCGGTGTTGAGTACCTTGAGAGATAACCAGTTGTATGCCAAGTTCTCAAAGTGTGAGTTTTGGTTGGAAAAAGTTGCATTTTTGGGACATTTTGTGTCAAAAGAAGGAGTGGCAGTTGACCCTGCTAAGATCAAAGCTGTTAGTGAATGGCCTACACCCAAGAGTGTGACTGACATTCGTAGTTTTCTGGGATTAGCTGGCTACTATAGGCGCTTTGTGCAAGACTTCTCTAGGATAGCCAAGCCCATGACTACCTTGATGAAGAAGGAAACAAAGTTTGAATGGAGTGACCAGTGTGAGGAAGCATTCCAAGCCTTAAAGACGCGATTGACAACCGCGCCAGTATTAACCTTACCAGATGAGAGTGGTGCATACGATGTGTATAGTGATGCCTCTAAGAATGGTTTAGGGTGTGTATTGATGCAGAACGGGAAGGTTATTGCGTATGCGTCAAGGCAATTGAAGCCATATGAATCCAATTACCCTACCCATGATTTAGAGCTGGCTGCTATAGTGAATTTGCATTGAAGATATGGAGACACTATCTGTTCGGTGTGAAGTGTAGGATATTTACGGACCACAAAAGTTTGAAGTACATCTTCACACAGAAGGATCTGAATATGCGCCAACGAAGGTGGTTGGAGTTATTTAAGGACTATGAATTGGATATCCAGTACCATGAGGGAAAAGCCAATGTAGTTGCGGATGCCTTGAGTAGGAAATCAAGTCATAGTGTTAATGCGTTAGTCGTTGCTAACGAGCTGTGTAAGGACATGCAGCGTTTGAACCTTGAAATAGTAAGTGGTGAAAGCCTCGAGGGAATGATGAATGCCTTAACCATCCACCCGTCAATATTTGATGAGATTAGGGAGAATCAAGCTGGTGATGTAAAGTTGGAGCGAATCAAGAAAAAGGTTTCGCAGGGAAAGGAGTTAGAATTTCGAATCCATGATGATGGAAGTTTGAGGTACAAAGGCAGGTGGTGCGTGCCTCAAAGGTGTGGAGAATTGAAAGAGAGATTGATGAAAGAAGGGCATAATACGCCATATTCTGTGCACCCAGGTGGTGACAAGTTGTATAAGGACTTGAAGAAGGTCTATTGGTGGCCCAGAATGAAGAACGAAGTGCCTGGATTTGTGGCTAGATGCCTGACTTGTCAGAAGGTCAAGATAGAGCACAGGAGACCTCAAGGGAAGGTCCAACCTTTAGAGATTCCAAGCTGGAAATGGGACTGTATTTCTATGGACTTCGTCACTTGTTTGCCTAAGTCGAAAACCGAAAATGATACAATTTGGGTTGTAGTAGATAGTTGACCAAGTCAGCAGTGTTTATACCAATGAAGGAAACCTGAAAAATGGAACAACTTGCTAAAGCTTACATCAAGAATGTTGTGAGGTTACATGGAGTTCCTAAGGATATTGTATCAGATAGGGATTCAAGGTTTCTTTCGAATTTGTGGAAAAGTGTGCAGAAGAGCTTTGGTACGACATTGAAAATGAGTACAGCCTTCCACCCAGCCACAAATGGACAAACTGAGAGAACCATTCAAACCCTTGAAGATATGCTTCTGGCATGCGTCATTGATTTCCAAGGAAGTTGGGAAGATAGCCTGGATTTGATTGAGTTTTCATATAACAATAGCTATCATGCTAGTATTGGGATAGCACCATTTGAGGCCCTGTATGGACGAAAGTGTAGAAGTCCCCTTTGTTGGAATGACATTAGTGAAACCCTAGTGTTGGGACCTCAAATGATAGAGGATACCATGAACCAAATCCGAACCATCCAATCAAAGATTCAAGCGGCACAGGATCGCCAAAAGAGTTATGCGGACTTGAAACGCAGGGATGAAGAGTTCAACATAGGTGATAAAGTGTTGCTCAAAGTGTCAGCAATGAAAGGTGTCATGAGATTTGAAAAGAAAGGGAAGTTAAGCCCTACGTACATAAGCCCATATGAAATCTTAGAAAGAATTGGAAAGGTAGCTTATAGACTAGCCTTGCCTATGGACTTGCATAGAGTGCATAATGTGTTCCACATATCTCAGTTAAGGAAATATGTTCCGGATAAGTCGCATGTGTTGCAACCAGAGACCATAGAATTAGACCAAAGTTTAACTTTTGAGGAAAGACCTGTCAAAATGCTGGATAGTAAAGTGCGTAGTACACATACTAAAGATGTGAAAATTGTCAAAGTTTCGTGGTCTAATCAAGAATCTGAGGAAGCAACTTGGGAAGCGGAGGACGAAATGAGAAAGAAATATCCTGAGATTTTTCCCGAGGTTAGTTGAGTTACGGGGTCGTAACTCGTGTCTTTTAAGGGGGGTAGAGTGCGGTAGAATTTCGCTCTTTTTTACCTTGTTTTCCCCTATTTTATGCTAAATTTAGTGCTTTCTATTGAATTTGCACTTATTATTGTCCTGTTTAATCATGTAAAGAGTACATCAACTTGAATTTTTTGCAAGTGAACGCATTAAAGTCTTATAAAGTCTCAAGTTTTGAATTTAAATTGTGATTTCCTAACCCAAGTTTCGGGACGAAACTTCTTTTATGGAGGGTAGACTGTAATACCTCATATTTTTATAATATTTATAAATATATTTTACGGATATTTCATGAAATGCCCTCGAGTTTTCCATAATTCACCAAACGCCCATCAAGTTTCAATAATTCATAAAATACCCCTCACAATTCGTACAAATACCCAACATACCCTTACTAATAACGGACCGTTAGTCTGCCGTTAGCCAAGTTTTCTATTCACCCAAATGCCCCTATTCTGAAACTTATTTCACCAAATTCCCCTATTGTGAAACTTATTTCACCAAATGCCCCAAACTTAAGTATAGCTATTTTGATGTTTCAGCGACTAGTTTTTGTGTTTGAAAGGTAGCTATTGGTCACGGTTGACTATAAAAGCCCCTTTGCTGAATGGTTCTTGTAAGTTAGATGTTATTTTGCTTTGCTTTGCTAATTTCATAAGATTTTTGTCATGAGTTTTCTTTCAAAATCATTATCCAAACCCAATGAGTCCACATATACTAGAGTACCTACCAAATTTTGTCATTGTGGTAGGAAATTTGTCATTCGAAGTTTTGATACAACACTCAATCCACAAAGGTTGTACTACAAGTGTGATCCTTGAAACAATCTAAGATGGTGAAAGGGAGTAGTTGAGCAAAAAAACAAGGGGCAACAACACGAAGGACAATGCGGGGGAAGCTTAGGCGAAGGAGAAAGTATTGAAAACAGGCGAAACAGTAAGATGCAAGAAGAATTGAAGCAAATGAAGAAGAAGCTAAAACAACAACAAAAAGTAGGCAAAGTTGTAATACAAATGGGGATATTGATGTTTGTAATTTTACTGTTTGTAATCATGAAGTAAACACAAGTAATGAGAAACAAATTCACATTTCATAAATAATTGATGTTGCATAATCTGCACAAAATACCAAACTGGGAAGCATTTCTGTTTTTAGCTTCACTTACAAAACATCTTTGCACCAACTACATTTAATGTTATTTTCTACTCAATGAATATGTGCAAGATCAAAACAGATGTGCAAAAAACTACCCCAAAAAGCATTAACAGCTATCCAGAAGAGCTTGTGGAACACCACTTCAACCTCCATTCCTACCACAATAACAAAATTTGTTAGGTACCCTAATATATGTGGACTCATTGGGTGTGGAAGATGATTTTGAAAGAAAACTCATGACACAAATCTTATGAAATTAGCAAAGTAAAGTAAAATAACATCTAAAATACAAGAACCATTCAGCAAAGGGGTTTTTATAGCCAACCATGACCAAGAACCACTTTTCAAACACAAAAACTAGTTGTCGGGACATCAGAATAGCTATATTTAAATTTGGGGCATTTGGTAAAATAAGTTTCCTACTAGGGGCATTTGGTGAAATAAGTTTCAGAATAGGGGCATTTGGGTGAATTGGAAACTTGGCTAACGGCGGACTAACGGCCCGTTATTAGTAAGGGTATGTTGGGTATTTGTACGAATTGTGAGGGGTATTTTATGAATTATTGAAACTTGATGGGCGTTTGGTGAATTATGGCAAAACTCGAGGGCATTTCATGAAATTTCCGTATATTTTATTATATTTATAAAGCATTTTAGGATTTTTGGAATTTTTTTCGCATTTAAATATTATTTAAATATATTTTAATTAATTAGAATATTTATTATTTTAATTAATTACGAAACGAATTTAATTTTCGAGTCGGGAAATTTAATGGGTCGCAAGTAATTTTAAAAGGTTTGGGTTTTAAATGAAAAGTCCAATTCGTTTTATTAAACGAGCCCAATCAAAAGAATTTAATTCAAGATCTAAGCTAGCCCAATCATTTAATTCCCTAAGCCCAATTCTAATTTCCTAAGCCTAGCCCATTAGAAATTAGGAGCCTATAAATAGGACTCCCCTCATTAAATGATCCCCCTATTTTGTCATAAACCCTTTTCTCTCTTACTTGCCCCTCACTCCTTCTCCCTCTCCTCTCTTGCCGGCTCACCCGCACGCCGCACAGCACTCGTGCTCGTGCCCTCGTGCCTTGCCCGTCGCCCCACACCCTCGCCCACTCTTTTGCTCGAGCCCATCCAGCACGCCCCTTGCGCTGCTGCTGTGCTATTGTTGTTGTTGTTGTTGTTGTGTGCGTTGCTCGCGCCAGCCACACGCTCTCCCTCGCTCGCTCTCTTGCGCGCCCTCGCGCCAGCCCTCGAGCCCAGCCCTCATCGCCAAGCCCTCGCGCCAACGCGCGCTGTGCCCCTGCTCGCCGCCCCTGCTGCCGAGCGCGCAAACGCACTCGATCGTGTGTGTGTGTGTGTGTTGTTTTGATCCGTTTGTTCAATTCTTTTTCGCCCAATCACTTTAATTCGTGGTTGTTCCGTGCTATAGGCCGGATTGGTATAACTCTCTTCTTTCTTACCTATTCTATTTCAATTTCGTATTTTAAATTATATTATTATTATTGTTTTGAATAATTAAAATGATGGGAATCGGTTATGAACACCGTGCTTTGAGGATTTATGTGTTGCGATTCATTAGGCTTGTTTTAATTATTAAAGCATGAATTTTCAGATTCGTTTATTTAATAAAGAATTGATTTTTATGATGTTAAATTGGTTTTATTGGGATTTTCAAGTTAGGGTTTTAACCTAGACCTAATGAGTCAGTTGATTAGCATAATTAGGTGATGATTTTAATTATGATAATCAATTATATTTTCAGATTTATATAAAGGCTTAAAGTGTTGATTTTTATTGATCTTAAAGGCGGAAAAGTATGTTTTCATACTAGGGATTGGTTTTGCAAATTGAGACGATTATTTTGTTGAAGAACGATTGAATTCTAAAGTTTAAATAAGGTTTAAGATTTTATAAAGTTGCTGGAAATTTAATGAACATGGAAATAATTTAAGTTTCATTATTTTGGTGGTAGGCGGTGATTTCTAAGTGAGTGCTCGTATTGCAAAGTGGCCCCTACGCTTAGGTATTCAAGGTACGTACAAGTTTAGGGCGACCACACCATTTGTCAAGAGAATTACATGATTGTTGTTGATGTGAATTATATTATGTGGATTCATGTTTATTTTGGTGAACGATCATGTGAATTGTGATGTTGGATTTATTGGATTATTTGTTGAGTAAGCATGTTGGGATTATTATGAGTATGGATTTCATTGTCAATCATGTTGTTTAATATTTATGCATGTATGGTTTGTTTCACATGCAAGGGATGGATTATTTATTATTATGCTATTGTACGGGATGTCTAGCATACTTTGAGTCAATTATCTATACCTCGTTGTACTATTTATTTTACCAGATGTGAAGGGTTAGCTCACGTAAGACACCGCACATGTAGGATTCAGTTGGGAATATTATATGGAATGAATTAGGATTTGTCGTGCAAGGGCACAACCCTCATGTTAATGGGCATGATGTGGAATCTCACTTTTGTGTGGAGGAACCTGGTAGTAATTTCACAGGTGTCTTGCTTTGTTGATCACAAGTCCTAAAGCATTAAAATAAGATTGTTTTGGTTGTTGTTTATTAATTGTATGTCTGTATGTTGTTGAGCCCGAGTTCACCTTTAATAAAATATTAATAAACGTAAAGTGCAACCAGAACAAGCTTCAAAACTCTTGGAACGTATATACCTTGAGTATGAACAATGGGGGGAGATTTGCCGGAAATCTTGATCTCCTACTAATGATACAAGACGTTGTTTCATTTATATTATGCGCAGGAATTCCGTCGGTATGGCCCGACACTCGGTATGGCCCGATTTTATTATTTACTATTTGGTGTATGGTTGGCTCCCATCACCCTTTTCCTTTATGGAATATTTCTTTGGCCCGTTCGAAGCTTATTCTAATTAAATTGTGAGTCAAGAGTCAAGTCAAGAGTCGAGTCTTGTATTCATGATTTGTTTGTTAATTATTAAATGGATTTTGCATGTTGATTAGCACTTAGTGAGTGATGCATGTTTTCAGTTTTGTTTCACTCTATTCTTGTAAGTACTCAGCTTTTGCTGACTACGTGCTTTGTGTCTTTTGGTCATGGCCCTTGCCTTAATGACCCTATGATGATCTATCATTTGCACTTGCATTGATGGGGAGTAGAATAATATAGCAGGTTGGTAGATCGAAATCATGTGGCTTGGGATGATTGAGAGAGTTGCATGCTTTCGTACTTTGAAACTATTTTATTTAATACTTTAATTATGTTTGAATTCGTTGAACTTTTATACTTTGGTTTTTGGGCCGTCATGGTTCCAATTTGTAGGAGGCCTCGATAATTTAATTATTTATGTTTTGAAAAGTTAGTTGATATTAAATTCCGCTGCGTAATTCTGGTACTAGCCTTAACCGTTATCACGGTGGCGGTAATACTTTAGTAATTCCTTTATTTTAAGTTGGAAAATGGTTTTATAAAAGCAAGGAATTATTAGGGTGTTACAGCGATAAGGTGGTCGCAGGACTAGGCGGCGTGGCTGGTGGCAGCAGGCGGCCGTGAGGTGGTGGCTGTTGTGAGCAAGTAGAAATCAAGAAGTAAGAAGGAGAGAAAACAAGAAAGTAAGAACAAGAGAAGGAGAAGGGAGGAGTTAACGGTGGTGAAGGGTGGCATAACGCCGGGGCCGTGCAGGTGGCTGGTAGCTGGTGGCGGCGTGAGAAACAGTAAGCAAGGGGAGGAGATTCCGTTGTTTACGTGAAAAGCCTCGAAGGAGGGTTTGAGAGTTTTGTGTTTCACGTGAAAAGCAAGGAGAGCGTTATGGGTTTATTTTGTGGTTTATTTATCTTGGGCTAGGATTAGGATTGAGTTTTAATGTTTTAATCCAAACCGATTAGGATTGTTTTCAAAATTCAAAGTGTTTTCGTAATTCAAATTCTTTTCATAATAAAATTCTAAAATTATTTTTGATTTCATAAATCTTTAAAATATTTGGAATGTAATTAAATAAAATAAATATACGTTAATTATATATTTATTACTAAAATTCGTAAATTCTATTAAAATATAAATAACTATTCGTTAAAATACATTAATAAAATTTATAAATTTACGGGGATTACAAATTTAGAATGGTGACTCTAAATGAGCTTATTTCAACTATTAATTTTGATTTAGAATGGTAACTCTAAATAATCTTATTTAGAATGGTAATTAGAGTTAACTATAAATGAGCTTACATAGAATGGTAATTAGAGCTTATTTAGACTAGTAATTATATTTAGAATGGTAACTCTAAATGAATATTCTAAGATAACTTAGAATGGTGACTCTAAATGTGCTTATTTAGAGTAATCATCATACTGCAGAGATTGCAATCTCTGGAAATTGTAATTGTAATTTCTAGAAAACTATGGTCAAATACATGCCAGAGATTGTTGATGTCAGTAGGAAACTTTTAATCGTGTCACGACTTTACGTTCTTTTTACATTATTTGTTGAATTGTGGCTCGTCCATTTGAGTTTCCTATATAATTGGTTCTTGCTTGTCATTTCTCTCATGTTATTTTATGAAGGTGTGAACCCATATGAATTAGATCCTAGCATCCTGTCTTCTCAATCTCAGAATATAGTTGATGCTGATCTTTTCTAATTTTTTTATGTGGCTCTTAACTAACAAAAATTAAGATGCAAATTCTTGAAACAAGATTCACATTTTAGGAGTGATATACATGTCAACCTAATCACAATAAATTGATGTCTACTCTAGCTGATATGGAGAAATTTTGATATATTTTGCTAATTAGTTGTTAATTTTGTCATGTTATTAGTTGTTATATACATTTGTCATTTTTATTTGTTGGGAATGGTATTGATTACATGTCCTAACTTTAAACAACCCCGTTGCCAATTAAATCCTAATATTTTTAGATAATTCGCTAGATCTTAGTACGCTTCATATCATTCTTTATCATTTTTCTGGTAAAATCCTTTTAAGTATCCCTCAACAAGCCATTTTAAATAATACCTCTACAATACATGAGGTATAGGGGGGAAGGAGCACTTTGGGTAATGCAAATAATTCGGTTTGGGGGATCTGGTAGTGAGTTTGTTAGGTGTTATTTTATTTTGTCTATGTTTAAAGGGAAAGGGAGTCTGAAAGATATATGTGTATATATAGAGTTGATAAACTAAGTGGGAGATAAGAGAAACTTGTTGGGTGTTATTTTATTTGTTAAGCTTTTGTTTAGGGATTGTCCAGTGTCCATCCACTCGAATGTCTGGGATTGGCTCCAATTTGACGATTTGATTGTGTCGAATTAAAATCAGCTAATATTTTTTCCCAAATTCACTCATTCTCATTATTATATTTAGGATTTTCAGTCTGTTACATCCTCCTAGAAGGCTTTTCCTGAAACTTCCAACATCCCATTTTCTCTATGCAGAAACCCCAAAATGGGAACGATCTACCATCCAGTTCTCTCTACAACCCCATTATAGAAAAGTGAATACCTACTGTGAAAGTGCTTGCTTAGAGGCAAGTATTAGCACATAGTGCCACACAGTTGAGTAGGTTGATCAATGATTAAGGAATAATGACTTGATCGTCTAAGTATTTAGATATATGCAGCTCTTTATTAATCATTTCATGGGTAAATAAAATCTACTTCTCGGACTAGCGTTCTTGCCAAACTTCCTAAAGAGATGGGTTTCTGAACTTTTAGAAGTTGGTATTGTTTATCTTTTCTGGAGTATCAAATTGTTTCACATACACCATTAATGTTAGGTTAAAATATCCAAGTGGAGAACTATTAGTTTCTCGCTGCGTCTTACCTTTCCTACAATATTTTCATTGATTATTATCATAAAATTATAATGTTGTTGAATTAATCTTTAGCAAACATTTTAGGTGGCTTCTTATATTAGTTTCACTCTTTCACTTTTAACACTTGTGATGCCAAATTCATAAACCATTAGAGATGTTTAACATTATACAAGTATTTTTTGGCCTGATCATGATTAGGTAGTTGAATCCTAAGAATCCATATAGCTTGACAAAATGTTTAAAACAAAAATCAACCCTCATCTTGAAATGAATAAAATAGACGGTGAAGCATCTATGTTGAGATAATAAAAATATGTAGTATGAGCTTTTGTCCTGGAAGTATTGCACTCGATGGTCCAATTATTGCGTCCTACTAAATTAGTGTGTATGCTGAGATTAGAGAAGTGTTACTATGCTACAGTGCCACCGCAGAGGTGGATTTATTTCTCTAAAATAACAGTATATATATTTGACTACCAGGTTTGAAGCAAAGAGATGTTTTCTTGCATCACTCTTTCTCCAAGATTCTGTTAGGGATATGTTTGTATTATTTTTGGAGTTAATTAAGTTTATTGAAAAGCTTTCCAAACCCTGATTTTGTTTTTCACATCTAAATCAATTTTATGTTTAGTTTATTGAATTTCACATTAGTATACCAGTTTGTCAAGTTAGGGTTAAATGAATTGACATAAATTGACAATGGCCGGATCATGAATTGGCTTTATTATGAACAATGCTAGATGGTGATTAATTTTGCTAGACTAGTTGGGTTCTCTGACTTGTAAATACAAGTAAGAAAGGTTAGTGTAGATTATTTCCTCTTTTCTTGTTTAAGAGAATTTCTTTTATTATTTGATTGAGGTATGAACCTGATTAATTATACGAATGACTTAATGACTTATGCATCTATTATTGTAGCAGAGATTTTTATTATCACTAGTAGAAAAAACCCTTATTGCAGCGGGCTTTTAGACCCCTGTTGCAGCGTACATCGTATGCTGCAACTGGGGGGCCTGCAACAAGTCTGAACTTGTTGCAGCGTACAATGTTCGCTGCAAAAAGTGATTTGTTGCAGCGGGCTTTTAGATGTACGCTGCAACAAGTGCCAAAAATTTGGCAAAATTTTGGACTTGTTGCAGCGTACATATATATGTACGCTGCAAAAGACTCAACTTTTTGCAGCGTACATTTATTTGTACGCTGCAACAAGTCTGAATTACTCAATTTTTTGCAGCGTACATTTATTTGTACGCTGCAACAAGTCTGAATTTTTGCGAAATTTTTTTCCCTTGTTGCAGCGTACAACATATATGTACGCTGCAAAAAAGCACTTTTGGGGGAAAATTCTAATTTTGTTTAGGGATACGTAGAGTGCCTTGCACCAAATATAGAAACCTGTCAAAATAATAATAGAATAACGCAACCTGTATAACAAATATAAAAACAACAACTGGAGTTTTGTATACTATATATCCCAAAACCAAAGTGCACATATTACATTTAAATATATGTTCCAATTTCAACATAAACATACATTTTAATATAAAATTTATTCTATAACAACTAAACCAACTCGATCAAGCGCGCTAAAGCCAATAATAAATACTTGTTGGTAAAAAACTTAGCCCATTGCTCACGAACCACATCAAATTCCTCGCATAAGGCGCAATCCTCGGAGTGTAGACCTTTACAAAAACAGAAATTTAAATTAAACATTAGATTAAATACAAATTAAATATCACATTTTAACATTCAAGAAACTAATGACAATGTCCTAATAGTCTAAAATGAGTCCTTAGGTTCTTTAGTTCAAAGTTAGGAGCGAAAATGTCATTTTAGCCTAAATATGACCTATAACGACCCAATGAGCCTATAGGTGCATAAATAGATTGGAACGAGTCTTAGATCGTTAAAATTATGCATATTAAACATGTAATAAGTTTTAAATGAGTCCTTAGGTTCTTTATTTTAAAGTTGGGAGCGAAAATGCCTTATTTTAGCCTAGATATGACCTATAACGATCAAACAAGCATTAAATGGGTATAAGTAGATTAGAATAAGTCCTAGAAACTCAAAACTAAGCTTATTAATCATATAATAATTTAAAAATGAGTCCTTAGGTTCTTAAGTTCAAAGTTGGGAGCGAAAATGTCATTTTAGCCTAAATATGACCTAAAACGACACAATGAGCCTTAAATATGCATAAATGGATTGGAACTTGTCGTATAAAGTTAAAATTATGCATATTAAACATGTATTAAGTTTAAAATGCGTGCTTAGGTTCTTTATTTTAAAGTTAGGAGCGAAAATGCCTCATTTTAGCCTAAATATGACCTATAACTATCAAACAAGCATTAAATGGGTATAAGTAGATTAGAATAAGTCTTAGAAACTTAAAACTAAGCATATTTATCATATAATAAGTTTAAAATGAGTCATTAGGTTCTTAAGTTCAAAGTTGGGAGCGAAAATGTCATTTTAGCCTAAATATGACCTATAACGACACAATGAGCCTTAAATGTGCATAAATGGATTGGAATGAGTCCTAGAAAGTTAAAAATAAGCATATAAAACATTTAGTAAGTTTAAAATGAGTCTTTAGGTTCTTTGGTTCATAGTTGGGAGCGAAAATGTCATTTTAGCCTAAATATGACCTATAACGACACAATGAGCCTTAAATGTGCATAAATGGATTGGAATGAGTCCTAGAAAGTTAAAAATAAGCATATAAAACATTTAGTAAGTTTAAAATGAGTCCTTAGGTTCTTTGGTTCATAGTTGGGAGCGAAAATGTCATTTTAGCCTAAATATGTCCTATAACGACCAAACAAGCCTTAAATGTGTATAAGTAGTTAGATTAAGTCTTAGAAACTTAAAACTAAGCATATTAATCATGTAATATGTTTAAAATAAGTCCTTAGGTTCTTTATTTTAAAGTTGGGATCGAAAATGCCTTATTTTATCCTAAATATGACCTATAACGATAAAACAAGCATTAAATGTGCATAAATAGATTATAATAAGTCTTAGAAACTTAAAACTAAGCATATTTATCATATAATAAGTTTAAAATGAGTCATTAGGTTCTTAAGTTCAAAGTTGGGAGCGAAAATGTCATTTTAGCCTAAATATGACCTATAACGACACAATGAGCCTTAAATGTGCATAAATGGATTGGAATGAGTCCTAGAAAGTTAAAAATAATCATATGAATCATGTAATAAGTTTGAAATTAGTTTTTAAGTTCGTTAGATCAAAGTTGGGAGCGAAAATGTCATTTTAGCCTAAATATGACCTATAACGGCCAAAGAAGTCATGAATGTGCATAAATAGATTGGATTAAGTCTTGTAAAGTTAAAACTAATCATATAAAACATTTAATATGTTTAAAATGAGTCCTAAGGTTCTTTATTTCATATTTGGGAGCAAAAAAGCCTCATTTTAGCCTAATATGACCTATAACGACCAAACAAGCCTTAAATTTGCATAAGTAGATTGGAATGAGTGTTAGAAAGTTAAAACTATTCATATTAAACATGTAATAAGTATAAAATGAGTCCTTAGGTTCTTTAGTTCAAAGTTGGGAGGGAAAATGCTTCATTTTAGCCTTAATATGACCTATAACGACCCAATAAGCCTTAAATGTGAATAAATAGATTGAAATGAGTATAAAGATGTCCAGTTTGTCGTTCCTGCAGTACCCAAAAGTAAACAAAATCACAAGTGTATCAGAAATGTATATTCAGTATCAAGCTTTCAAATGATACACTCAACAACAGCCAAAGGTGAAAGATTAGAACATTATTAAGTAGTTTTCGACAAGCAGAATCCAAATTTATTTCTAGGATACACGCATATAGAGATAATATGAATTACCAATATGAAAATTGTTAAATGAGAATAGGAGTGATTCTCTTTCTTTAATTTCTGAACAGCAATTAAATGTTGCACATGGATATACCAAAGTGATAATCTGCTGATTAGTATAACAAAAACTACTTACACATTCACAGATGCAATGAGATCATCATTAGTAAAGCTCAGCCCAGCATTGCATTTGGTGAAGTTTCCAGAAGCAGTGTCAAATGAGAGGTCAGTACCCAAAGCAAGAGTACTGTTTCCAAAAACACCAGAAAAGTTGACAATGGGGTTTGCTGTCAAACCAAGGCTTGTGCTGATGCCAGCATACTCATGCAAATACTGAAGCTCAACCTGTTAACATAATTTATACTCCACAAATTAGAACCATTATCCCGTAGTATCTTGAACCATGCCTCTTTAGGTAAGAAAATACTAGAAAGATAATTGTATGGTACCTTGCCAGATCTCTGATCAGGAACACGGAAACTAAAAATAGCCTTCAAGCCAGGGGCAGGTTCATCAACGTAATGGTGGTGAAAAGCTAGGAGCGGAAGACGGAAACAGCAAAGAAGTTGGAATCAGATTACAATAGATTCCAATTATGTAAAACAAGATGTTCATAGAAAGCAATGCTATCTGTCACCAAATTTTACACAATTACCAATTATAAAAACCTATAAACCAATGAAACCGTAATGTATCATAGAATCAATTCGTAGTAATACAAATAAACAAACTCACATTGGAGTTGGTATCAACTTTCACATCGGTGGTAATATTCTTGTTTGTCAACTTAGTGCTGACATCAGCCAAAAACAACTCGCCCTTCTTTGTCCCAGTAGAAGTGATAGCCTGCAAGAAAACAAGTTTACATTAACTTTAGAAAATTAATCATGCCATACATGTCTGATTGACTTATTCTCTACATATAAATTAAGAAGTCAACAACAACCTTTAATGCAAACATACATCTTAACTTAATTTCTTTAATCGTGACTCACAACCCTAAATCTTCAGGACACAATGCAGTTCCTAATCAAATTACATTGTTATCTCGACTAAACCCACGGAATACAGGGTATTAATTATTTCAGGCTCGATTGTGTTACAAAAATAATTGTCAGCACATCAACCAGGGTACTCATAATTGGATATCCCATAATAACCAAAGTAGAAAATAACTGAGGAAGAAGAGGATTGAGGGAGACGAGTAATACCTGATTAAGCTTAGAATAGCAACAAGCAACATTGTAACTAGCCACTGAAGCTTCATTTGGAGTAGGCCTAGAACCTAGAACAGATTCAAACTTTTCTCGTGCTTCCTCGTATTTTCCGCTCCTTTGATGTTATAAAAAACAAGAAAATTAAAGAAGATGAAATAACATAATTAAACAGCTGAGTAACAGCAAACAGAAGAATGGATTGATAAATACTTGTAAAGTTGGAGGCCTTCCCGGAGGTCCTTTTCCCTACTTTCTTTAGTCTCCATCTTTCTCTGGTAATTTTGGCGCTGCAAAGAAATAAAAACTGTAATATAAGTTTACAGATGAATAGATGATATAGGTACTAAGTAGTGTGGTGAGAGGTTGGGTTGGCTTACTTGAATCTCTCTGACACGGTCACTGATAAAACCAGAATTCCTTTCAGCGCGAATAATATCCTTCTCAGACAACTCACCAGCATAATCAAGGTTTCCAAAGCGCTTCTGCATTTTCATGAAGAGAGGACCAATCCTCTGACGGATGGTATACATGGTTCTACCATACTCAGCAGCCGGCCAGATTTCTGTGCCAAACACTGCACTGGTTGCTATGACTTTATCCCCATAAACATCATTTGAACAAACCCTAAGAAACCCATAAATCATCGAACTCAAAACTATGTGATTTTGTCAATCATAAACCTAAAATTGAACCCTAATCTGAAAACGAAAATCAAAAACTAAAATTGAACCCTAATCTGAAAACGAAAATAAAAAACGAAAATAGAAATTGAACACACCATACAGAAACCACCGGAACCACGACGTCGAGCAACCACCGGAACCACGACGCGACGGGGAGATGCTGAACCCCCGGCCGACCAAGAATATATCTTTCAGTGACAGGCCGCGCGAGAATTGAACGGGATGGGGGAGATGATGCGAGAACACCACACACCGGCGAAGACAGCGACGCAGGGCTGAGCAACGCTTGGGTTCGACGGCGACGCAGGGCTGAGTTCGACGGCGACGCAGGGCTGAGTTCGACGGCTTCTTGGATATTTGTTTAAGGGAAAAAGCTTGGAGCTAGAAGAGAAGGAACAACGTACGTTTGAGCCCGCTCGTTTGAGCGCGGTTTGTTGCAACCTAGGAAAGTAAAAAATTTTGAAACGCGGACTTGTTGCAGCGGGCAATAACATGTACGCTGCAATAAAGTCGGGTTGTTGCTGCGGGCTTTTATTTTGTACGCTGCAACAAACACATTTGCTGCGAACAACTAAAATGTACGCTGCGATAACCCTTTAAAGGGTTTGACCCGCGTTGACCGACTGGTTGTTGAAGCGTATTTATACATGTACGCTGCAACAAGGGGGCTGCAACAGGGGTTTTTTCTACTAGTGTATCTATGTACTCAAGCCTGATAATTTTGTTCATATTCGGGCTTTATTGATACAAATTATACTAGATGTACAACCTTTTTTTCCATCACAAACTTAAATGCTACCTTAATCTTGTAAAATGCCTTTGATTTTAAAAGTCGGGTATTGGCATGAGTTGGCTACTATGCATTATTGCATAGAGAAATTCTAAAATGGTTTTTATATGTTTGTTTACCTGGTTTAAATCCACTTATTTCACACAGTTGCTACTTCCTAAGTTTATTTTGTTCTTATTATGTCTTACTTAGTTAAGTATACAAAGTAATGTCCGCTAGAGTTTAGCCCTTACATTTTGCATCTACGTCTGTGTGCAGATAGGCTTAATGTCGGGATTTGGAGGCTTTCGTGATAAAGTATTTAATGGTTAAATAATAAGGGGAGATATTGATGTTGGTTGGAAATTTACAAATAGTGCAATTTATTAATTATCAATAAAAACAGGATCATGCTCAATTCCATATGAATGATGTTGAATGTGTGTTACTCACCGGAGACAATAAGTATTTGGTATCTATGTATTTTCTATCCTACAAAGATGAGGTGATATCTTAGTGTGTAAAATACAATCTACTTTATGAAATTAAACTACAATAGTAGTGCTCGTTTGATAACGACGAATTAAGGCTTGCATTTATCTTCATTTGCCTGTATCGAACATCTTATTTTGGTTTTTAGTGCTTTGATATTTTAATATTATGCCTTGAATAACACTTCGCTTTTACAAAGTAAGGTACAATCTTATAAATATGGGATGTACAGGAAACCACATATTTGAACATGGTTTTATTAAGATACATAATACTATGCTTTGCTCTGCGCTCGAACTGTATTCTTTTTGGATTCTTTTTGGACTGCTCCATTGCTTGCTTCTTGGCTGAAATGATTTGGTTTTGGATAACTGGATTTCATCTCTACTCATATACTCCCTCCGTATTTATTTAAGAGATACACTTGGCCGGGCACGGGTATTAAGAAGAACAATTGAATGAAATAAAATAATAAAGCAAGTGGGGTTGAGTGGATATTTTAATAAGTAAACAAGTGGGGACCATGTCATTTTGGTGAGGTAGGAGGTGGGTTGGGTTTATAAAATTATTTTTTTAATAGGATGGTGGGTCATAGGGTAAATTAGATGTATTATTTAATTAGATGGTGGGGTTGATAAGTTACTAAAAATGGCAAGTGTATCTCTTAAATAAATACGGCCGGAAAAAGCATGTGTATCCCTTAAATAAATACGGAGGGAGTAACTTTTAAGATTGTAGTACGTACGTGCGTCCCATGGATGATGAATCCACTGGGTTGGCAACCTAGCTTGCCAGCTTTGGTAGCTACTAAGATTTTAAAGAAGAACTTGTAAGAGAGTAGGTGAGTATGGTGCTAAGGCTAATCAGAATAACATTAAGAATTTGCTCCCTACTTATTTGCCTGATCAATGAATTTGATGCTCACAATGTGGTGCCAGTTTGGGAAGCATCGAGCAAGCTAGAGTACGGTGCTAGGACTATTCAGAATAAAATTAAGAAGTTGCTTCCTACTTATTTGACTGATTATCTAACTCTTCAACCTCAAAAACAATAGCTGGGAGTGTTCACCAGTTGTAACACAATGGGATCATTTCAATATCGATAATATCAGGTAAGATTTTGTTGATATAAATGCGGAGAATGGAGCTGGGATGAACATTAAGCTGGCAAAAAAATAAATAAAATACAAATAGTAGGAAACAATGTATTAATACATATTTTCATATATAAGGAGTAGTAAAACACATAATACATATTTCGTATATAGTGAGAAGTACGAATTGTCATAAATGAATACAAACCAAAGCAAATACACCAATACTTTAAGAATTATTTAATAGTACTTTATTTGGCAAGTAAATGCTAATGCTATTATCTACATCTATAAATATATCTTCTCTTGTTCTTCCATTTTTTTCTTATTTTTATGTGTGTGGGAGCAATAACAATAGAGTAAACCTTCACAAAGTTTATTTTTATGGCACATTATTATTTTACAAACCTCATTCTCAACTAACTTTATGCTCACAATGGACAAACCTATTTAAAGGTTTATGTCGGGACCCACGAATATATCATCCAACTCACATAACAAATAAAATATAATTTTACTTTCTTTACTTTATGAGATGCGAATAGGTTTATCCTTGAAAGTTAAGCTTTTGAAAGTCAAGATATCAAATATAATTGGACTTCTATCCTTGTATACTTTTCTTGTTTTTTTTGTTTATGTTGTGTTTGATTTTGGGGATAAAAAAACCATTGTTTATTCCAGCGGGCATCCGCGCGCGATAGCGCGCGATCCAAATTCTAGTATATATAAAGGAGACATATTTGCTGAAATATTTGAGCGCCACGTATGATATTAAATGGTTTCGGCCAATGAAAAATAAGATTTCTAATTTATTTTTGAATTAAAAAAATCGAGTGTCACGTAGATAATTAATTAGTGCCACATCGATATTTATTTTAATTTATTACTAATATATACAACTCCATCCAAAATAAAACACTCTAATAGTTAAAAAAATAAATCTAAAATAAAATTCAAACACCAATCTAAAATAAAATTCAATCCAAAATCAAACATTAATCCAATATTAGAGCGTCACGTAGGAAATCTAATGGTTTCGGCCAATGAAAAATAAGATTTTGAAATTATTTCTGTATTAATTAATTATTAATATTACACATATACAATTTTATCCAAAATCAAACACTCTATAATTAAAAAATGAAATTCAATCCAAAATAAAAAAAATCTAATCTAATATAAAATATATAGAAGTTGGTATATATAAGAGTTTTATTTTAATTTAACAATTAATAGAATCTGTGCATCGCACGGGCTAAAATCTAGTCTCTATTCTATAAGGGAACTCCTGAGGTCATTTTCGGAAATGGTCTTTTGATGTCCCCTATAGAATAGACTAAAAGACCCCCGACAATTTATTTCAGAAATTAAAAGCTGATTGTGTTATGAAATATTATGTGGATGCCCATTATACCCCTATTATTTTTCCAGAATATTCCAGATATTAAGGTTTATTGTTATCCAAGCAAACCCTATTATATTGTATATATATACCTCATTGTTCATGTAATAATACACACAGTTGTTCTCTCCCAAATTCTCCTTTCTTTTCTCTATATTCACAACACGTTATCAGCACCAAACCCTAGCCGACTGAGCGAACGAGAAACCAAGGAAATCATTTGTCATTGAAGTAAGTGTTATCACTTTTCTTATTATCAAATTAGCTTATCATTAAATTGATGATTATTCTTGTTGCTTGATTTGATTAATTGCAAACAAAGGAAAGCATGAACTTTTGATAGTGTTTTAGATATATCGCAATTTGAGTCGGTGCCCATCTCGAATCAATCTATCTATACTATTATTAAATCTCCAAAGCAAGAAATGTCATGTTGCCATGTGTCACTGTGATTTGGCAAGTGAAAATAATGATGTGTCATGTCATGCACGCACACATGCATTACTCAAATTTATTATCACCAAAAATGTTAGTATTGGTTTTCGAACCCACGGCCTCTAATTAATAATGTAAAGTTCTAACCATCTCTACAATGATATAACATGTGACCCTAAAGTAATGAAAAAAGAAAAACCTCATTCTTATAAGTATTAAAACTTTAATACCCAATATATATTTGAATAATAACCTATTATAAAAAAAAATACTTAATCTTTCTTAATTAATCATATCATACGTAAAAAAAAAAGTTAATTGTTGTACTATTTCTTTAGCTAATCAATGGTGTGTTTTTCTAAAAATATACTATATCTTTTGTTATTAAATTTATTATAATTGATGCTTTAAGAAATTTCTTATGTTTATAAGTGAATTAGAAAAAACAAAGTTTTATACGGAGTACCAATCAAGTAAGATTTGCAAAAAGGAAAATTTGGTAATATTAATCCAACCTTTGGCTGGTTTTCTTTTATTAATCCTACCTACGACATATTTTTTTAAAATCCCACCTTTACTACCCAACGACTTTTATTGGACTTATGTGACCGGTAACCGATGAAAAAGTCATCGATATGGTGATGATTTGACGGTGATGACTGAATATATCGAGAGAGAGTACTGCCACGTAGGGACATATTACCGCCTACAATAGGTTTATGACATGTTGGGCCCAATAAAAGTCATTGGGTAGTAAATGTGGGATTATTAAAAAATATGTCGTAGGTGGGATTAATAAAAGAAAATCGGCCAAAGGTTGGATTAATATTACCAAATTTTCCTTGCAAAAAATAAAGTATTTGACTTATGAACTATTCTGGAAACCTTCATATATTTGGAGGATATTCTGTAATATAGGCAACAAATTAAATAGAAAAATACATAAAGGTTGCAATGAAAACAATCATCAACCGGACAAAAACCAAATAGCAAAAACAATAAAATTCGGGGCATCGCCCGGGCCACTAACTAGTTAAAAATTAAACCATGGTCAACCTAAATTTTTGCGCTGATTAATTATTCTCCACCTTTGCCTTGTAACATTATTTCATGAAAATAGGTTAGAACTGAAGAAATTATGTCCTTAGACATTTCCGGCAATTACTAAATATAAATAGGAATTAATTATGAAGATAATAAGTTAATTATTTTAGTAATCATATTTTCTTGCTAGAGAATAAATGTGATTAGTAGAACAATACTGATTGGACCTACAACTAAAATATATTAATCCTATAAGGTCACACATATAAGCTCTAATTGGAATGGGCCCAAAAGGCCCTATGACAGCCGGTCTATTAAGGGAAAGCATGTTGGGCTTTGTTTTTTGTGTTAACCTAAAACTCTCACATTATAATAGTTATAATGGCAGGGATTTAGACATCACGTTCATTTTGAATATCTGACACAAAAAGGAAAACACAAAAACCTAACTCTCATTCTCTGAAACGCCGTTCTTCTCAAACAAAGCAAGAGATTGATCGTGATCGTTCTCTTCCGTACTAGCATACGTGGGATTCAATTGGTGTTTGTGGACTAAGTAGAGGAGAAACAAGTGGGGCTCTCAGATCTTCGAAGCTTGCTATAAAGGTGATTATTCTTTCGTCATAATCTGATCTATACTATTTTTATGCATGTGATCATGTGATAGATGTTAGGAAATTGTTTCCTGAAATTCCTCTTTATGCATCTATATAATCCTACAGTTCCTATGAGTGCTTATAAGGTAATGATCGTTCTCTTCCGTACTAGCATACGTGGGATTCAATTGGTGCTTGTGGACTAAGTAGAGGAGCAACAAGTGGGGCTCTCAGATCTTCGAAGCTTGCATACGAACGGGAGAACACGCTACAAAGGTGATTATTCTTTCGTCATAATCTGATCTATACTATATATTGTTATGCATGTGATCCTGTGATAGATGTTAGGAAATTGTTTCCTGAAATTCCGCTTTATGCATCTATATAATCCTACAATGGTATCAGTTTTAGCCTCTTGCATAATATTTTATGATCATGGTTGTATGCAACATTATTATTTTGATTCAATTAAGGGAATATTTATTTATGGCTTGAATTTTCATAATTGATATATGATATTAATTAATTGGAAATCATAAATCGTGATTTAATTAATTTATGCTCAAAATAAATTTGTAAAATTCCGAATTTTTTAATATAGGGCCGAAATTTACTGTTAATTGCACGCAAAAATTTTCGGATTTTTCAAAATTAAATTCGTTAGTTTTTAACTTATTTATTGGTTAACACGATTAATCATGGAAATAATTTGTTAACAATTAAATATTTTATTTTTAATTTGTTAAATAAATCTACTGATCATCTCCTAATTTTTATACAATAGCTGAAATTGTTTGGTAATTTTTTGACTGTTTTTTGGAATTTTTGTATATTAATTATTCAATTTCGTAAATTTTTATGTTTAATTCGATTAATCATAAATTTGAATATAACAATTAAATATTTTGATTTTATTTTTTAAGAAAATTCACTACAACCACCTAATAATTTAATTCGAATTTTTCGGATTATAATTGTTATTTTTATGAATTATTTGAATAAAATGAGATAATTATGCCCTAAATTTTGAATTCTTGTTAGATTTAATTTGAATAAAGATTCTAATTGAAATCTAACTTTTAACAAACCTAAAATTCAGTTTAATTTTGTTAATTTATTCAAATTTTCATAATATCACACCTAATTAAATTTCTAAATCTTTAAACAAAGTTTGGATAATGATTAATTTAAATTGGTAATTGTTGCACAATTTATTGAAAAATTGCCCACCATGGCTGGGTGGCCCCACCTGCGATAATGGAGCTACGGTGGAGGTTGAATTAGGGCCGTTCCGGCGGTTATCAGGGCGACGGTCGGTTATCGTCGCGGCGGAAGAGCAGCCAGCATAGCTGCTGTTCGGTTGCTGCTGTGCTGGCCACGACGCCGGTCTTTCTGCCGGTAGTTGCTGGTAGTTGGTGTTAGGTAATGATACATATAAATGAATATAAATCATGCGGAAAAACCATAAAAGCCAGGATTCCAAATTAATTGCCACATAATAATTAGCATAATTTAGGATGCATACTCTTTGTAGCGTGCCCTCCCTTGCTGCACCCGAACCGAACAAGAACAAGTCTTTAGGACTCCAAGTGTCGTCCCTCCGTAGAAAGTCCACAGCACGTCCGGATCCGCCTTAGGTTTAATTAACTAGAATCGCCCCAAAGGTACTATGTATTTTCGGTTATTATGAAGCAAATAAGTGACTGAATTTTATGCCTAAAATTCCCTTGAATACTTAGAAAACTCGTTATAAATTGTGAGCATTAGGGTATGGAAAATGTATTAGAATCCTACTAGGAAACGAATTAATTAATTTGAATTTAATTAAAACTCTATTTAATTAATTTATCTAGTAGACATAGGAATTTAATCCTTAAACGAATCCTACATGGTTTAGGTTTCGTACGCAAGCACACACGAGCATGACCCTCATGCGCGCAGGCCATGCCCGCGCATACGCAAAGCCCACGCAGCTATGAAGCCCACGCGTTGCTGCCTTGTGCTCGCATCCTAGGCGCGCGATGGGCCTGGCGTGGCCTTGGGCTGCTGTGAGGCGCGCCAGGCTTGCTGGACGTGGGCCTGGCTTCGCGCTGGGCCTTCGTCTAGCAAGCTCGTCCGATGCTAATTCGTACGACGCGCTTCCGATTAATTTCCTGATTCCGGAATTCATTTCCGATACAAACAATATTTAACATTTCCGATTCCGGAATTAATTTCCGTTTCGAACGAATATTTAATATTTCCGTTTCCAGAATTATTTTCCGATTCTGACAATATGTCCGTTTGCGGCAATATTTCAGATTCCGGTATTCCATTTCCGATAATATTTTCCGATACGTACCACGTTTCCGTTTCCGGCAACATCTTCGACTTGGATAATATTTATATTTCCGATACGATCCATATTTCCGTTTCCGGCAATATCATCGTTTCCGGAGTATTCATTACTTGCCTTTGACGATCTCAGCTCCCACTGAAACCAAGATCCGTCGATTCCGAATATCCATATATGGAGTATTTAATGCCATTAAATACTTGATCCGTTTACGTACTATTTGTGTGACCCTACGGGTTCAGTCAAGAGTAAGCTGTGGATTAATATCATTAATCCACTTGAACTGAAGCGACCTCTAGCTAGGGATACAATTCACTTGATCTCACTGAATTATTAACTTGTATAATTAATACTGAACCGCATTTATTAGACTTACCATTAAATGCATACTTGGACCAAGGGCATTATTTCCTTCAGTCTCCCACTTGTCCTTAGGGACAAGTGTGCATTTCCTAATTCCTTTGTCACACGATGCTTGCTCTCTAACATAAGGTCAGAGTTGTCATCCTTATTATGTCTAGAGGTGTTTCTCGGTTTCAGAGTTCAACTGATCAAATAAACAGATAATCATAGCCTATGATTCATCTGAGCACGACCATGCATTTTACAGTTTCTAGCTCTCCGATTGGCCTTGTACAACTTTCAGCATCTCATCCCGATTTATGGGAGGACAATCCCAATCTTGCGATCTTGAGATTAGACTTCGTTTGATAGGTGATTACCCGAGCGTTGCCATTATAGCCTCCTTTTACGGTGCGACGGTTGACAACGTCAAAGTAAGCAGTTCTCAAACAAGTAATCTCAAATCACTCAGGTATTGAGGATTAGTGTCTAATAATTTTAATGAAATTTACTTATGACATATTTTCATCTCTTACAGTTAAGTTTCATAAGTCTGTCCGATACTAGTCTTCCCAAAGTAAGTATCTATGCAAATGATTGCGACATTTCCATGTCCACATAGTTCAAGAAACAGAACTACTAGTCATCTTGCATTCTAGTCGTCTAACGTTTTCTATGCGTCCATTTTTATAGAAAACTGCGACCAGGGACCATTTTCAACTTTTGACATTCAAGTTCACTTGATAGAAATTTCTTAGTCTTAGGACTGGTCCTGACAGTCTATCTTGAATATATCGTCAAATTGAAGGGACTCATCATTTAATACTAAAACAAGATTAAATGGAATATGAAAATACATTTCATATATGATAAATGTTCAACCCTAATGTTTTACAACCTTGGGCCTCAAACCCATCTTTAAAACAGTTCATGGAATTCAAAGCTATGCTTGATTTCCAGTGCTACAATGTGAGTGTTGCTTCTCATTTGTTGCATAGGTTTAGTTATCATGCTTTGCCAATCTTAATATCCTTTTCAACGAATTTTCTTCGAAATAGGATGATAAGATCTTTTGAGTATGTTTATTTTCTGATCTAGTCTTTCTTGCTACAATAGTGGTTCTACGAATTTTGCAATGAAGATCCATCAAGTCAGCAAACATGTGATCCACCCAAGTTCAGTGAAGAACTCTTTAACATAAACAACTCTGTTTTATTGCTTCTTAGGCAATAAGTACTTTTACTTCAACTGTTTACGTTGCTAGTGATGCTTTGTTGGGATTTTCTTATCCAAGCAGTTCATGGATATGTGGAAGACTTTCCAGCTGTATCTTAGAACATAGAAATTAATATTTAATTTGCCACGCAACAACTCATGGTGTTCAATCCATGTTGCCATTTCAAAACACGATGCTCTTTAGCTCGTCTTTGACAATGGTTAACTCCAAGGGGTCTTGCTTGATCCTTTGACAGTGTTTATGCGTGTAGCATCAATATTTAGCATATCTTTATTTCCTTGAATCAAGAACTATTCCTATGTACCTTTTCAAGTACCATAAGTTTTTCTTGATCTCAATCAAGTTGATCTTCACTTAGATCAATAGAGATTGGTATATGTTCGTCATGCCTAAAGACTTACGATACGTTTTTGGCGATCCTCATATTATATCATACATGATAAATTCTTTTGCAGAATAATTCCCAATTGAATTCTATTCGTGTAACTTTAGCTATCCAATTTCAGTAAATACTAAATCCAGCTAAATTCTTTGACATATAATATAGGTTAGGAATCTCATTTAGACTCTTTGATGTTTAACTTAGTAAATGCTTATACATAGTTCAAACATCCTTTACTTAGATTTATTCACATGGGTTGAATATCTCCAATGGAGTCTTTCGTGTTTGATTTAGTAAATTCCATTTACTAATCCAATACAATATAATAAGATCTTTGTAAATAGATCTTAATACCCAGTATGTAATAAGTTTCGCCTTGGTCCATCATTGATGAATAATTTCAAATCTAAGTCATTAGCATTTGAATGTTATTTCACAATAAAGAGATATGTGTGTGATACACATAGGACCAATTGAGTTTTACGTACTCCCACTAAAATTCTTATATATCTATAAGAATCATGTACATTTTATGAAACTAAAATACTTATAAGCTTCACTAAAATACAGTTTCAATTCCCAGTTGCTTGCTTAAATCCATACTTAGATTTCATAAGCTAGCTTTCCTTTTCAAGAATTTATTTGGATCCACAAATCCTATGACATACCATGTACATAGTTTATTCCAACATTTGATTGAGGAATACGTTTTGTCATCCAATTTCCATATGTACCAATATGAAATCATTGCTTGATTTATAGACTTGAGTATTACGATTATGCATGAGGTTTCAACACAATCCATGCCATGAATTTGCTTGTAACCTTTTAGCAACTAATCTAGCTTTGTGTGTGAACACAATTCCATGTTTAATGGTTTTTTATCCTTAAAACCAATTTGCAACCAATAGGTGTTAACCTATTCTTGAAAATCAACAAATTTTCAATTTTGTCATCAAAACTTTGGTTATGTTTTATGGCCTTTAACCATCTAAAACATTTGAGTCTATATATGGCCTCTAACCATTTTAGGGAATCTGGGTTTCGTCATAGCTTTCTTACAAGTCACAACTCATTAATCTGCGTGATAATAGTTTGACTGCAAGTTGTAGGTTTCTTCACTATCTAAAAGAATCTCATAGCTTCAGTGACCCGAACTCCATGTTTCTTCACTATCTAATAGAAGAATATCATAGTTTCAGTGACTTGAACTCTATGCCTACTTGGGTATAGAGCATCAAACAATAGAATATCAACAGACACTTGAAAGTCTGTTGAATATTATGTTCTCCTTGAAGCGCTTGTAAAGTCTTCTAAGAGATGTCTATTCTTTAAAGCCACTTCTAAAGTCCTTAAAGAATAAGTGTTCGGATTTTCTGAAGAACTTCGAAAAGCCTCCGGAATGTTCGTTTATGTTTGTTGTTCGCCTCGAAGACTTTCGAGGTCTATTTTCTCCCACTTGTCATTTTGGAAACAAATCTCCAAAAAGACATTATTTCGAGCAAACAAACATTATGTTCTCAAAAATTCGTGGTAGAAACAATACCCTTGTGTCTCATTTGAATAAATCACAATGAAACATATATCTATACTTGGGCCTTAGTTTGTTGAATAACAAACACTAAGCTCCCACTGAGTTTTGCAACTCTTTAGATATATATATATATTGTTGAAAAGATATTTTGAAATTACATTTCAAATAGCTTTGGCGAATTTGGTTTAGTTTGGTGGTAGTTGAGCATTTTTGTTTAGAAATTATAGGAAAAATCTTTATGATTCATCATTGATAGATTCAAGTACTAATTGACTTCGATCATTCCAACGTAGATATGTCATATCTTATGGAGCTACATCGTGAAATTACAACACAGAATCATTGATGATCATTTTTGGTCTTAAAGTAATCATCGTCATGATCTAGCCTAGATCTTTTATGATTTCTTGCCAAGTGGATTTTATACTTCTGAATCTTTGAACTAGCCAAACAGATTAAACTTATATCACATTTGAGTAAATAAACCTATATTCACTCAAATCCAGGTGATATAATAAAGTCATAAAATATCTCTTTAGCTTTGAACTCTATTGTCTAGGCGTTCTAACAATAGTTCATATCTTTTGTTACTTTCAACAAGTAAGACTAGCTTGTCTTGAATTGATCTAGAAATCAATCAACTTTCAAAAGTCCATCATAATAGAGCTTTAGAACGTTAACTTGTTGATATGGTCTAAGCAACAATGCCAAAGATTAGTAGAACTCAAATCAAGGGGTTGATTTGAACCTAGTAAAGTTCTTATTGTTAAAGAGTTTGTTTGTTTTAATCAAGCATATTGACTAAACCCGTAAATGACCATTTCATTCAAATAAACAAACAAACATTGTTTTTTTTTCTTGAATGTGAGTCTTTCTGTGTTTGAAAACAGAAATTTAGGTATGCTGATTATGGAACAAAATAGCCATTAAGTTCCAGCCTTGAGAGGACTTAAAACAAACCAGATGACCCTACAACTATTGTAGCATTACCATGCTTCATTTCCCACTTGTAGGCCATATGTGTAGCCTAGCTTCCATTGTTTGAGTTATTACCGAAGTAAGAACCTCAAGCGGTATATGATACCAAGGAAGTTTGATTGCTAGGTCACTTCTCTTTAAACATAAACTTATAGGTAGAAACGGAATCGTAAATTCCTTTTATTTGTTCCTTGTTTTCCTATTTCTTGTACCCTTTCTTATAGCCTTATGAATTTAATTCTCTAGTGTTAACTTTTATATTTTGTTAGACATGTCCAATGTCACTCCAACAAAGTTCTTACCATTTTATTTATGTTGAATATTCTTTTTCAACTATATGATCTTACCAGAAGCTTCTAAAGTTCTCTAAGCATCGATCTATTCGAATGTCTAGGGACTAGACTCATTCGAGAATTAAATGGACAAAGATGTTAGGTTGTTAACCATTGGTAAAGCTGAGCGTTTAAACTCAATGCTTTATGATCTCAAAACTACATTGTATTTTGAATTCACAAGCACCAATCAGTTTTCCATTCGACTTTGATACTCGAAAACAACCATAAAAGTTGCTAAAAGAAACGTACATTTTAAATTGCTCATTTTCTCTCATTTCCGTGAATCGTTCTTGGATTCACTACCAATCGAGGAAATTTACTATTACCTTTCTAAAAGGATTTACTGCAGTGCAAGATATTTAATTATAAACAATAATTAAAACATACTGTAGACACCTACTTTTGTCCCCATTCCCGAAAGGGAAAGGTACGATGGTGAAAACATAAATCTCCACTTGACAACGCATCTCCTATAAAATAAACGAATCTCAATTCCCCTTTTCATTTCACCCGAAACCTGCTATTTATGGAAACCTGCTAAAAATAGTAACTACCGTAAAGGGTAGCTTCTAAAAGTGGCAAGACATAAATGATAGAAACCTGTCAGAATTAGGTGTTGCACTCCGACGTAAATCCTAAATGAGATAGAAAACTGCGAGAATCCTATTCCTAATATGATTCGGAAATAAGAGTTACGTATTAATTAAAATCCTAACGAGCCTAGAGTTCGTAACGGGCCCAGACGCATTCCGTCATGAAATTGATACGCACTAAAAGACTCGATTAAGTCTCAAACGCTACGGATTTCAGGAATCCGAATCTGACTAAGAAAACAGCCCAGACCCTATTTTCAACGCCTGGCTCTGGGCCCTGAAAATACCTGGGTACGTGTTTTTTCCTAATTCTTTGTGGATTAGAACTCTGCAATTCTATCTTTCCACGAACTCTCCCCTATAAATACAGCCCCAAATTCGACGTGAAAAGGACACAACAACACACAATTCATATTCTGAGTATTGACTCCAACCCTTAGCCTAAGCCTCACGTTGCGAAATTGTTCACGCGTTCTGTCGCAATCGATCCATAAATCTAACAGAACGTATCCTGTCCCATAATTTGAGATTCGTTAAATAAAAAGGAGAAATAGCAAAGTCAAAGTGGTTAGTTTTCTGAGAACCGTGACGCACCTCTCAAGGGTGCGTCGTAATGTGTCCCTTTTCGATGATTTAACTGCTTTCCTCGCCCTTTTTATGAACTGTTAAACTAACTAAATCTGATTGTTCTATCACGCCTAACAAATATAATATTTTTGGGAAATTGGATTATCATGCTAGGTCCCTTAATGCAATCTAAATCAGATAATCGCGATCGAACTAGTATTATATGTTGCATATTGCTAAAATCAACTCAGATTAGTTTAATAGTTAACGCATGTCCCTTCAATTATTTATGCTGAGCTAGTAAGGATATCCTGCCTCTGGAGTTATCGACGAGCGAAGTACTCCTCTCGGTAGTTACAGTCCCCCGAACCCTCAATCTCTACCTTGCGGGTGTATGTTGAGAGATCCCCACACCAGGGATCACAAGGGAACCTACGGCCGTCGTGGTCAAACATAATTGCACTCCCTTTATGTCACGATAACCGAGTTTGTCAGTTTTTCTCATTGTCGTTAAAAACTGAATGGCGACTCCTATATTACTAGTCTATTGGGTGTAAACTCACAGGAAATCCAATTACACTTGATTGAATAAAAAAGAATCGTCACACCCACAAGGGAGGAGGTCACGCATTAGCCTCGTGCTTTTTCGACTCCCTCACAGTGGCGACTCTGCTGGGGATAGTGAAGGAAATACTCGTGCTTGTAGATAATCAAAATAGCCGAAGGGTGAAACGATCCTACCTCGCGTTTATTTCCCCATCAAGTTGGGACGACCTGAAAAATCAGCATATTAATGTGAACGGGCAGAACCGCATAACGAATCTCGGCTCCCTCGGGAGTTGGGACTAAGGATACCTTTTTCGTCAATAGGGGGGTGCATACGCCGCGCATGTTGCCCACTCGGTACTTGTGCAGGTAGTACACCTATCCCGAACCCAATCGCTCGCTCATTAGGTCCCTCTCGCCTGCATGCCCCCTTGGCTTGCACTTGCGGGTTGGCCTCTTGAGCGAAATTCGTCTGTTGAAGACACTACCTCGACCGGGGCATGTGTTGGATCTACGATAGAAGCGGTACCAAGCCAGGCGCAAATACTACCCATAGAAGCCTATCATAAACTACGTGACATATTTAATTTTCAAATCCATGTTTGTAATGTAGTTATGTGTAGCGAACTATGTGACTATGTTATGATTGTGCGTACGAATAATGCTAGACAAACTATCCTAGAAAAACCAACGACTTTAAAAATTGCCCAAACATTCATAAACCAATTGGCCAAAGAGTTATACCATAATACGTGTTCCACAAACCCGAACGATCGCCACAAAAATAAGCGACGCTCGGGATGGCCTGTAACGAATCCCACAAACGCTGCACAACGCGTAAAGGACGTTATTAGGCAAGCACGCAAATCGAAGTCGCATAAACAAAAGTAGACGCAAACAGAAAACGAGAATCAGCCAGGGACGCATTTTCAGCGCCCCTGGCTGGGCGCCAGAATTTCTCACGCCCGACGCTGGGCGCTGAAGTTGCTGCTTGGCCTATTGGTCAGGCACAGCAGCCTCGGTGCCCGCGCATGAAAAAATATACGTAGCAAAATAAAAACTTTTCGTTAAAATTGCTACGAGGGCGTATGAAAAAGCACTCGATTCTAAAAGCGACTAAAAAAATAAATAACTCTTTGTGTCGTTGTTAGGCCTCCTACGACGATAATTCTCGGCACCAAAACCGAGCATGCTAATTAAAGGACCTTGAATGTCACATGGGCAAAATATTCAAAAAAATATGTTCGAATAAAGTCTTCAAGAAAAAAAATAAATGTTCAAATAAATCCGAGTCTAGACTAGGCTATGCCAAAGTACAATCTAAATCCTAAGTCTTAGTTGTCTTATCCATAGAATCGGTCCTAATGCTTCGTGTCGTTCTGCAAGTTAAAAGGTTAAACCATATTGAGTCTCCCCTCCTAACATTTAAATCAATAAGCACCCATATGTAATTGTCATCCCTTGCTAAGAATCCACGGCCTCAATACTCTCTCTTACCAATAAAAAGAATATATTATAGTATTTGCAAGATGGAAACAGTCACATTCTGAAAATCATTCCCCCATAGTCGCACAAAACCCCAAAGTGAACCTAAGGTGTCAATACCATTAGCAAAAATTAATGGCCTCAAGGCTTATGATCACATTGGGTCATGACTATCATAGTCCTCTCGAGCCACTCGCTCCTTTAAATACTCCTAAGTACGGACTAAAAGATTTTCCATGAATGCAACATGACGAACCATGAAAATACCCAAATCGACATACCATAAGGCTACCATTGGGGTAAAGCAATACACACTAAGAGGGAAGCCGCACTAATGATTCTAGTCTTGCAAAAATAAAAATTCGATCTCCCCAACTAACTACCTTGCCAATATTAAGCAAATGGCGCATGACAAATGAACACCCAAGGGTTAAGATCTAAAGTGTCAACTAACAAAAGTTTTGGTCCAATTAGCCTAAGTCTGAGAGTTGCTTGGTCAAGTATCATAGGCTTATGCCACGTCATTATTTTGAGTCTAGGCCACCTCCTTATATTCATACACGGGTTATAATCAGAAAGATTAATGAAAGTTCGAGTCTAAATCATAACTTTCAATTAAATCCCAGAAACTGAAGTCTGAAAAGAAACAAAAAAATTATTTTCGATGTAATTCTTTCGTTAAATTTCAATAGGGTAAAAACAACATTTTGAATCTACGCTATTTGCACATTTTAAGAAACGACTAAATATGTTTGCAAAGTAAGACAATTTAAAGGTCCACCCTAGGCCTATCGAACGAGGCTCACTCAGTCTCGCCTCGTGACTCAAACACCACAACCATCTACCTCTTAGCCCAAATAAATTTTTTTTGAAGGATTTATGTTGGGGAGAAATCCCAAGCAAAAAGAGAAAATAGAAAGAGGAAAGGGAGAGCGAAAAGAGCGAGCCATGAAGTACTTAGCCCGTACCTCCCAAAGTGCGAAATTTACCCAAGTAAACGAAGGGAAAGAATTGAGTTAGCCCGTACCTCCCAAAGTGCGGAATTTACCCAAACAACGAAGGAAAAGAATTGAGTCAACCAATCCAAATCATGCCACAAAAGCTACATAGAGTTCTACGATGTCTACCCTTTCCAGTCCTTATGTTCTTAGACGCCTTCGCTCTGGGGCCCCTGTTCAGCTCATTTAACCCATCCATGTTCTCATTGCCATAACCCAAGAAACCATTACCTCAACTCTTGTTCTTGAACTTGTTGTCAACTGCAAACCACGCACGGCCATTGACACGTGCGTCATACCCATCATTTCCAAAGCCCAAACCCGCTCTTACACCACCGTTGGCATAATGACCATATAACTCGTTTAGATACATCCCGTTGATATACCCTTGAGCCGTCCCCATGCTATTCATTGGCCTTGGTTGATGTAATCCTCATGCTCGACTAATACCTATACAACCTATCCTATCTCATTTAACCCATCTTTCAAGCCGTCTTGAGTCACAAAAAAAAAAGGAAACAAATGAAATTTGCAAAAAAATAATAAAATGTGAATAATAAAAAAGAAACTTTGCAAAAGCGCCTCTAAAAGTCTACATAGAAAAACGAAGCATTTAGCGCACCAAAAAAGATCCGCCCAGAAGTCATTTTCAGCGCCCAGAGCTGGGCGCCGAAATCTTTAGCGCCCCAGCCTGGGTGCTGATTCTCTCTGCTTGCTAAAAATTTGTCCAGAAGTGCTCGTCATTTTATCCGCACATGCACGGAAAAATAACGAACACTTGGAGGGGTACAACACGTATTTAGATATACGTACCACCAAAAACTAAATGTACTCAAAAAAAATATAAAACAAATCTTTGGCTTACGGCAAAGCAGCAGATTAAAATAATAATAAACTTCACTTATTCTACCGTTTCAAATAATATGTTTCCACCTCAGAACATACGTATCGAATTCGGCATTCTAAGAAACCATTTTCTAGGCTAAGAACTACGCAAGACCTGAATCCAAATTAAATCTATTTAAGGCGGATACGTAGGCAATCCATGATTCGGTCCAACCAATTTGCAAAAATGTTAAAGCCTATAGAATAACAAGAATAAGAAATAGAGTCCCTTATTGAAATTTAATTACTTGCAATCCAAGTCGAAAGAAAAATTTAAATCAAAGGAAGAATCCAAGTCATCAAAATGCCAAAATTAATGAGCACACATCGAAAAATAATAAGGGCACGTACCCTTGCCAGAAGGAGCACTCACACTCCTAGGCACTTAGCCAAGACTCAAAAAGATCGCTTTGCCTCAATTGAATAGGGGGCTAGCGCAAGCGTCCATGACCTCTAAAGTACTCAACTTGACCCTCCCTAAAGCGAACTAACTCACCTAAAGACTTTCTTTCACCACTAGACATAGTCGTTCGCTTAAAGACCTTCTTTCACCACTAGACACAGTCATAATCGCCAACAAGTAGTAAAGGCAGTAAGCTTGCAATGAAGAGGATTGTTCTACGGCATCACCCAATCGTTCCTTTGAACTCAGGGCACCCATTTATGGTAATTCGAATGCTTGCTAATCCCCTTTGAAAAAAATCAGACATTGTCAATAGGACTTGGCACCTAACCAAGGCTCACCCTACTCAGACATATGACACGGGCATCTAAAATCGAAATCTGAAAGCATCATTAATGGGAAGATATAATACCAACTGGGGGCTAAAAAAATTGAAGTGAAAGAGCTCGGGAAAGAACTAAGTATACCTTGACCTTTTGTACGGACATACACCAAGTAAATCTAATTTGACAACGGTTTATATTCCCGCAATTTTGGAAAAGATGGCCCTAAAAGCCTAAAGCATATGCCAAACGGGCACAAGTAATATCTTGACGCCTGCACCCTGGCTTCCAGCAAATCCTTAGACAGCATTCCAAAAATCGTTACAGTATTTTGATTCACTCATGTAATCCTGTACGAACCCTTCTATAAGTCAACCTACTTAGGACACCTCGGATTGTACACAATAGGACTCGGATTTTAAATAATTTCCAAATGATTTTTAAAGACTTCTTCGAACATAATAAAGTGTCGTTGGTTTAATCTAAGTATGCGTTTTTCTTCCGATGTTGCAAGTGAGTCAAAAAGATTTCTAAATATGATTATGGGTAAAGAAAGGCACCTAACTTTTGGTCAAGGCACACTTCCACATGTTACTACCTTGACCATGGCGATATCGCATAATACGACATTTACAAAAGAAGTAGCAGGTCACTACTCGAACGTACCTCGCACTAAACGAGTCTGGTTCAAACTATTCATGATCCATGTCACCATGAATGCACAAAAACGTATGCAAGGCATTATAGCACCAAGCCAATCCCGTAGCTACAGTTAGAGGCTTGAGAAAAACACTCTAAAAATGCTCGAAATGACGATTTCATCGCAAATTCTCGACGCTAATGCTATACATATGTCACAGGGGCTCAATCCTAAGCTTTAATCGTGAAAAACGAACCTTAGAATGGCTACAACCCCTCCCAAATTCTAAAGCCCTACTTAGAATATATAAAGTCACCCCACTATCAAGGGTAACTGAAAATCGCGAGTCCGCAAAACTCCGATCAAACCACTACACATAACGCCTGCCCTATAAAGCGCCCGTTACACAGTCTACATCGTTCCAAAGCAAAAGCGAAAGAAAAAAAAATCAAGGAAAAGAACTGTCAAAATATACCCAAAAATCATTTTCAACGCCCAGAGCTAGGCGCCGATATCTTTAACGCCCCAGCCTGGGCGCTGAATCTTTCTGCTAGCCATGTTTTACCCAGATATAAAAATAAGAAATAAACACCTATGAATCCTCGCATCAAACGAAGTAATAAGCCGTGCAAACCCACGCAGAAGGTGCTACACTTGTTCGAGCACCTGAGCCAGGCGTGATGAAGTACTCCAATGCAAAAAATAAATCCCAACACCTGGAGGAATGTTCTAAGACACGTTGTTAGGCCACACAAGCCTACGTCGCACCATAAGTTCAACCATCCCACGGTACAAGTCTAAAAAAGGAGAGTAAGGCATATTGCACTAATGTAGGCACGACCAAGAGCACGTGTAAAAGGGGCAAAAACTACTCATCGCCCAAATTCAAAATGCAAGCCACACGATTTCTACATTAAGGATTAAAAGGTAACCAAATATTACTTACCACGGAAGGGATAGCTCGCACCTATACGAGCGGAACCCCAAGGCATCTTTCTCTAAAGAACCTACAAAATCGTACGCCAAAAGAAAGCATCCCAACATGCATACTTGGGGGCTCCAAGCTACGAAACAACCATAATAAAAAAAAAGGTCTCGAAGCAAATGTTTGAACAATCGAAAGGGCACGATGTTTGAGCCCACTTCATGAACGGGCCTGAACCCTATCAAGCTTCTAAGCAAACTATTCACAATCAGTCATTGCTCAAAAAAAAAAATGATTCAAGCAAACTGATTAATGGACCGCACACAACGGCCATTCTATGAACACTCGTTCGCACATACATGTCATCATTCACGAACGCATTCAAAAGAAAAAAAATATATATACAAGAGCGATCAAAATCTTACGCCTCAAGGTATGTTCCTCGGGCCAAATAGACTCGCCCAACAATTGCAATAAATGTACGCCTTAAGAGCAACAGTTCCTTAAAATAATCGCCCCAAAGCGACAAGCACCGTAGTCCACCAATCGGCTACGGCTTCTCAAGAAAATCATCACGTTCTAAAAATAAAAGAAAAAATAAAAGAGAAGAGAATACATAGAATTTCCAAGTGACATAAACGAATGAACAAAAGGCCAACTGTGTCATCAAAAGACCAGCCCAAACAACACTTTCAACGCCCCACCTGGGCGTGAATTATTTCAACGCCCAGGCCTGGGCGCCGAAAATGAACCCAGGCTAAAAAAAAAGGGCCCTAACTTCTATTGGGCCCTGCCGCATCCATTCGACTCGAAAATTGCCGATTTCCTTACTGAAAGTCGCACCTCACGACTTTGTCAAGAGTAGCACACCACTACGAAAATCGCTCGCACTTACGAGCACGATCCCAAACACGATCAAAGAGATTACAAAGTGCGTAGGAACCTCTTTGACAAAAAATGACCGTCAAGCACGAGTGCTTGGGGGCTCGAAAGAAAAACATATATCTTAAAAGAAAGTATGCAAAGTTAAAACAATATTCCCAGACTACGCTGTACGAAGTCCCGTGTTTGGATGTCTCAAAAAATAAAACCGGATTACGACCTCGAGACAAAGGTCGCCGTTGATACTCATACATAGTCCCCTAATCAAGGACCCAGGTAGTGGCAAAATTGAGCCAAAAAGACTAGCTCAAAACCATGAAAAGGTGATGACCACGAGACTATGGTCCGTCTAAGCACGTTGTCAACCCACATTCAGGTTACAACTAAATCCGAGCATCCCTCGAAAGAATTCGTTCTTGCAAGAATGAATAAAAGAAATTCTCAAAAGAAATCACGACTTGCCCACCTCAATCGGGCATGATCGCGCCACGAACCACGCGAGTTCCAAATCGAAAAGACGAATTCAGGGGCGTCCACCCTTAGCGGACAGGGCTCGCCCACCTTCAGCGGGCGGGGTCTGCGTCACTAGCCGCGCAGGTCCTCAGTTTTCGAAAAATAAAGTCTTCAAATTCAAAATAGGCTCGCCATCTTCAGCCGGCGGGGTCTACGTCACAAACCACGTAGGTCCTTATTTTCAAAAAAACACAAACAAATTTCAAAATAGATTCATCCACTTCTATCGGACGGGGTGTCCACCCTTAGCGGACAGGTTCGCCATCTTTAGCCGGCGGGGTCTACGTCACAAACCGCGTAGGTCCTTATTTTCAAATTTCCAAAACAGATTCGTCCACTTCTATCGGACGGGGTGTCCACCCTTAGCGGACAGGCTCGCCATCTTTAGCCGGCAGGGTCTACGTCACAAACCGCGTAGGTCCTTATTTTCAAATTTCAAAAAACAGATTCGTCCACTTCTATCGGACGGGGTGTCCACCCTTAGCGGACAGGCTCGCCATCTTTAGCCGGCGGGGTCTGCGTAACTAGCCGCGCAGGTCCTTAGTCGCTGCAGCGATAACTTTTTCTGGTTTTCCCTTTTCCAAAAATTAAAAAGATTGGTTTTCCGTTTTTTCCAAAAAGAGCGATGTGCTGGATTTTCCTTCGTTTTACGTCCCATAAAAACAAGGGGGTTTTCTCGTTTAGCTAGCCCTGAAAATGAGGATCTTTAAAAATATTTTTACCTCGTGATTGGGTTTGGCCAGGCCCAATTACACTTTATAGCTTTGATTTCGAAAACATCTGTAGCTACTCCCAATGACAAAGTGAGGGAGTTTCTACGCCTCTGTAGCTACTTCCAATGACAAAGTGAGGGAGTTTCTACGCCTCTTTAGATACTCCCAATGACAAAGTGAGGGAGTATTCTATACTATCCGTTGACAAATCCCAATGACACGTGAGGGATATGTCGACATTTCAAGTGATGACCCTTAAGTCAAATGTTATCACTCGGGGGCTCATGAGACCCTCGCCAAAACAGGTCACTATGGCTTGTGCGACGCACTCCGTCTAATACTTTGACCATCGTCTTACTCCAAGACTTAGTCAAAGTGGGGGCTAACTGTAGACACCTACTTTTGTCCCCATTCCCGAAAGGGAAAGGTTCGATGATGAAAACATAAATCTCCACTTGACAACGCATCTCCTATAAAATAAACGAATCTCAATTCCCCTTTTCATTTCACCCGAAACCTGCTATTTATGGAAACCTGCTAAAAATAGTAACTGCCGTAAAGGGTAGCTTCTAAAAGTGGCAAGACATAAAAGATAGAAACCTGTCAGAATTAGGTATTGCACTCCGACGTAATTCCTAAACGAGATAGAAAACTGCGAGAATCCTATTCCTAATATGATTCGGAAATAAGAGTTACGTATTAATTAAAATCCTAACGAGCCTAGAGTTCGTAACGGGCCCAGACGCATTCCGTCATGAAATTGATACGCACTAAAAGACTCGATTAAGTCTCAAACGCTACGGATTTCTGGAATCCGAATCTGATTAAGAAAACAGCCCAAACCCTATTTTCAACGCCTGGCTCTGGGCGCCGAAATCTTCGGCGCCCAGGCCTGGGCGCTGAAAATACCTGGGTACGTGTTTTTTCCTAATTCTTTGTGGATTAGAACTCTGCAATTCTATCTTTCCACGAACTCTCCCCTATAAATACAACCCCAAATTCGACGTGAAAAGGACACAACAACACACAATTTATATTCTGAGTATTGACTCCAACCCTTAGCCTAAGCCTCACGCTGCGAAATTGTTCACGCGTTCTGTCGCAATCGATCCATAAATCGAACAGAACGTATCCTGTCCCATAATTTAAGATTCGTTAAATAAAAAGGAGAAATAGCAAAGTCAAAGTGGTTAGTTTTCTGAGAACCGTGACGCACCTCTCAAGGGTGCGTCGTAATGTGTCCCTTTTCGATGATTTAACTGCTTTCCTCGCCCTTTTTATGAACTGTTAAACTAACTAAATCTGATTGTTCTATCACGCCTAACAAATATAATATTTTTGGGAAATTGGATTATCATGCTAGGTCCCTTAATGCAATCTAAATCAGATAATCGCGATCGAACTAGTATTATATGTTGCATATTGCTAAAATCAACTTAGATTATTTTAATAGTTAACGCATGTCCCTTCAATTATTTATGCTAAGCTAGTAAGGATATCCTGCCTCTGGAGTTATCGACGAGCGAAGTACTCCTCTCGGTAGTTACAGTCCCCCGAACCCTCAATCTCTACCTTGCGGGTGTATGTTGAGAGATCCCCACACCAGGGATCACAAGGGAACCTACGGCCGTCGTGGTCAAACATAATTGCACTCCCTTTATGTCAGGATAACCGGGTTTTGTCAGTTTTTCTCATTGTCGTTAAAAACTGAATGGCGACTCCTATATTACTAGTCAATTGGGTGTAAACTCACAGGAAATCCAATTACACTTGATTGAATAAAAAAGAATCGTCACACCCACGAGGGACGAGGTCACGCATTAGCCTCGCAATTTTTCGACCCCCTCACACATCCATTGAAGCATGCAAAGTCTAAAACATTTATCATGAGTAATAACTTGAAAATTAAAGAAATCATGCAATTTAGACAAGTTATTGGCATTTTATTCAAATTTATTGTTCCAGCAGGTGTGAATAAAATGATTCCAAGATCATTTAATCATTGAAGAATTAAGCACATTATGTATTTAGACTCAATTCTAAAATATTTTAGGTAAGAAAAGCCTTTGCTAATAGTTTAGAAACTACTCTTGGTTGATAGGTACGTCTAAGAACTTATTAGGTAAACCTATCACATTTGCCACGACATAAAAGGACTCCTTACTTTTATCGTTGAGTTTCACCAAAACTAACATGTACTCACAATTATTTGTGTACCTTACCCCTTTAGGATCAATAAGTAACACCTCGCTATGGCGGAAAACTATTACTAAGATTGATGTAAAGGTTTATCCAAGTAAGTGTTATTTTGGCATGGCACCTTTTACCTCAATTTTAAAGTTTGGAACTTAAGGCTCTTACTATGTTGGTTAGATTTTAAGTGACCTAAAATCCTTAATCATGCAACATAATCAAGCCATAATCTCATGCATAAGATATAAATGTGATCTAGTATGGCCCGACTTCATCTTGAAGCTTCAACTTCAAAGTCCGTCTTGAAAATGGATTGGAAACTCCGTCTTGAATTTCACCATGGGAGGCGCCATTCTTCAAATAGGATAAGCTATAATTAAACTAATTACAACTATTTGATGGTACGCAGACCATATTTAAATTGAAAAAACTTTGGTGCATTAGACCAATATTACATTCAAATTAATGGTACGCAGACCATATTTACAATCCTATTTGGGCCATACTAGTCACTTTCAATAACCTGCAAAACAATACATATACAATATATACCATTCACCCATTCATTATCATGAATGGCCCACATAGCTGGTTAGTAGAACATATTATGCATCACATAAACATTTGCAGCAATTAATCAAGGGTTCCAATAATCTACCAATTATTCAATCCTTATTAATTCTAATCAAGTTGTTTTAACCTTAAAGGATTGTAGACCTAATTAAGAGTTTATGACTAAAAGACTCCCACTTCAACCAATAAATTTACATGCTTTACTAATTTTAAACATAAATTGTATTTCCTAGTCTAACCGGAAACATACAAATTTAATTAAAATTTAAAGCTCATAGAAATTTATAATTTAATCCTTTAATTTATTTTCAGTTGAATTAAATGAATGAATTTAAATTAATTCAAGGTTTTAATTTTAGTAAAATAATTAGTATAAATTAGAATTTATAATAATTAGATTATTCAAAATTAAATTCCGAGAAAACAATTTAAATTACGAATTTTAAAGTTAATTAAAATCGTTTCCGAACTGAAAATTCAAAATTAAATTCAAAACGTATCAATCGTAACACGACGAGGCACTTGGGCTTGCGCCCAAGCCCCATCGAGTCATGAGGCAACAACGCCCCATCGACTGATCGCTAGGCACGAACGAGCAGGTCACACGCATCGCAGCCATGCCAGGCCACGCTGCGGGCAGCCCGCATTGCACAACGCTAGTGCTCTGCTCGCTGGGCGAGGCAGCGCGCGCTGTGTCGCAGCACGCTCGCTGCCCACACGCGACTGCTCGCCTGGCACTCGCATTGCCCATCGCCCCATCGCCCATCGAGCCACACACGCCCATCTCCCTTGCTTCGCGCGCACGCCTTTTGCTTGTTGCTCGTTGCATTCGTACCGCACGGGCGACGAGCTCCCTTGCTCGTCGTCGCGTGCCCGCACTATACAACACCCCTTAAGGGTAACACGTAGCGTCCTTTGCTTTGTGCGTGCAACATTCATGAGAGAATTTCATAAAAATTAAAACTTTTAATTCAAATTTATTGACAAATTAATAAATCATATTAATTTCATAAATTTAGGGGCAAAAATCGAAAAATTATCAATTAATTAATTTTCGATTATTGTGGATACAAGTCTAGGTCATAGAAATTTAAAATTTATCAAAAATTAACAATTTTTATGGTGGTTTTTAATCATGGATGCCTAATTAAATCGTCAATTAATTATGAAAATCAAATCAATTCTAAATTATTCGAATTTCAACAAATTAATTACAATTTCAAATTAGGTTGTATAATTAACAAGCTTAGGCATTCAAATTTGTTAAACATATACAGTAGGTCAATCAAAAATTCAAGATTTAACAACAAGAATCGCAAATATTTAAATTTAACATCTTAAAATTTACAAACATTGCATTCGAAAAACTAAAACCTCCAAAAAGTCATAGTTAGGCTTCGAATTTGGGAATTCTAGGTTCGACCGAAATTAGTTTTTTGTCAAAATTTTAGAATGCCTTTTACATGCGGAATTGACACAAAAATCACTCGATTTCGTTGAGTAACGAAGAAACTGCCGAAAAACTGCGTACATATAATTAAATAAACGCAAATTTGCAATTAATTACAATTACGAAAATTAATCACCCCTTTAATTCCTTGCAAATTTATAAAATTTAACCATGTTAAGAAATTATTATGGAATTAATTAGAGGCTCGTGATACCACTGTTAGGTTATGATACATATAAATGAATATAAATCATGCGGGAAAACCATAAATGCCAGGATTCCAAATTAATTGCCACATAACAATTAACATAATTTAGGATGCATACTCTTTGTAGCGTGCCCTCCCTTGCTGCGCCCGAACCGAACAAGAACAAGTCTTTAGGACTCCAAGTGTCGTCCCTCCATAGAAAGTCCACAGCACGTCCGGATCCGCCTTAGGTTTAATTAATTAGAATCTCCCCAAAGGTACTATGTATTTTCGGTTATTATGAAGCAAATAAGTGACTGAATTTTATGCCTAAAATTCTCTTGAATACTTAGAAAACTCGTTATAAATTGTGAGCATTGATCACCTATTTATAGGGTATGGAAAAGGTATTGGAATCCTACTAGGAAACGAATTAATTAATTTGAATTTAATTAAAACTCAATTTAGTTAATTTATCTAGTAGACATAGGAATTTAATCTTTAAACGAATCCTACATGGTTTAGGTTTCGTACGCAAGCGCACACGAGCATGACCCTCATGCGCGCAGGCCATGCCCGCGCATACGCAAAGCCCACGCAGCTATGAAGCCCACGCGTTGCTGCCTTGTGCTCGCAGCCTAGGCGCGCGCTGGGCCTGGCGTGGCCTTGCGCTGCTGTGAGGCGCGCCAGGCTTGCTGGACGTGGGCCTGGCTTCGCGCTGGGCCTTCGTCTAGCAAGCTCGTCCGATGCTAATTCGTACGACGCGCTTCCGATTAATTTCCCGATTCCGGAATTCATTTCCGAGACGAACAATATTTAACATTTCCGATTCCGGAATTAATTTCCGTTTCGAACGAATATTTAATATTTCCGTTTCCGGAATTATTTTCCGATTCCGATAATATTTCCGATTCTGACAATATTTCCGTTTCCGGCAATATTTCAGATTCCGGTAATATTTCCATTTCCGATAATATTTTCCGATACGTACCATGTTTTCGTTTCCGGCAACATCTACGACTTGGATAATATTTATATTTCCGATACGATCCATATTTCCGTTTCCGGCAATATCATCGTTTCCGGAGTATTCATTATTTTCCTTTGACGATCTCAGCTCCCACTGAAACCAAGATTTGTCGATTCCGAATATCCATAGATGGAGTATTTAATGCCATTGACAAAAGGAAAGGAAAACAAAGAAAAAGGAAAGAAAAAGGAAGAAAAGAAGAAATCACACAAAAGGAAAACAAAAAGAAACAAAAGAAAACAAATTAAACTAAAAGAAACTAAAATCAAATTAAAATCAAAGAAACTACTATATACAAGTGCACACAATGGCATGATTTCCAAGACATGAGCATCACAAATAGGCAACCACGCAACAAAACTCCCCCAAGCTTGAATTAGGCCATGTCCCCAAGGCCTAAAAAAAAAAACTATGGAGGGGCACAACTACCCATCCAACCAATGCCCCATATGCAAAATGCCCGTCCCAAAGAATGCATGTGAGATAGAAAGATAGTACGGATATGTCGTGGGAGCAAGTCCCGCAAAGAACCGGTAAAAACCGAACCAAATTCACCGAAAAATCGACGGACAAGGCAATGGTGGAAAGTGTGAACCCACCGCAAAGAAACATACCAAAAACATGCATAAGGTCCGCGGGGTGCCTCCCGGTAGCGCTCGTTTAACGTCATTAGCTTGACGAATCCCCCCAAATTCATGGGGGGTCTTTGAGGTCCAAGGAAGCAAAGGAGCCAATAGGATCACCCATGCAATAGTGTTTGAGGCGATGCCCATTCACTTTGAAGGAACCGGAATCATCATTCCGAATCTCGATTGCACCATGTGGGGAAACCCGAACAACATCGAATGGACCGCTCCACCGAGACTTAAGCTTTCCCGGGAACAACTTCAATCGGGAGTTATAAAGAAGAACTTTCTCCCCCTCCTTGAACTCTCTCTTTCCAATACTAGCGTCATGATATTGTTTAGACCGGGCTTTGTAGATGCTTGCCGAGTCATAGGCATTCATGCGGAGCTCCTCTAGCTCATGGAGGTCAAGCAAATGCCGCTCACCCGCACTAGTTAGTTCAAAAATCAGAGTTTTGATGGCCCACATGGCCTTGTCCTCAAGCTCTACCGGCAAGTGGCAATTCTTACCATAAACAAGCTTGTAAGGAGTCATCCTATCGGCGCGTTGAAAGCCGTTCTATACGCCCATAAGGCGTCATCAAGCTTGATGGACCAATCCTTGCGGTTCTTGGCAACCGACTTTTCAAGAATAGATTTTATTTCCCGATTGGTAACTTCCACTTGGCCGCTAGTTTGAGGATGGTAAGTGACAGGCTAAATCGCACTCCTATCAAAGATAAACCTAACGTTCACCAACTAAAAATATAGCAAGGGAAGCAGGGATCGTATCCACAGGGAAACAATGTTCTTTCTACTATTAATCGGCAATTCTAGACTATTGGGAAACAAGAATATGGATTGATTTGTATTATATAACTAGGACGATAATAAAATAGGAAAAAATCAGATATTAAAAGGTCTAGGGCATAGGTTCACCGATGGACAACATTCCAGGATGACAACAATCGATAATAATCAATAAAACAGTTAATTAGACTAGCGTGCTCTTTCGAATCGATACTAATCATAGACTTAGAATTAACGGGCTCTCGCTACGTATTAATCCCAATTCCACCTATTGACACAAGCCTAAACATCAAATTGCATCTCTCGAATCTTAATTTGATATTGCGAAACTAATACAATCAAACCTGCGCAAATCTAATTGCAAAGTAAATAGGAGCAATCAATAGGAATTAACAGCTAAACCAACAATCAACAACAATTAATCATCCCTTCATATTCGTTCATGGATTCCCAAAACCCTAGAAAATCAACTACTCACACATATTTAAATTAAACCAAGTAAACATATTAAATAAAAGCATGATTGAAATTGAATAATAGAATCATAAATAAAGTAATACCTAAACGAAGAACGAAGAATTAGCTGAAAGATTGAAGCCTTAAATTAATAAAAGTTGAGTAATTGGAAAAATAAAAATTGAAGTTTTAAACTAAGGAATAATAATAATACGAAGTTCGGAGAGAAGTGGCTACTAAAACACTAATTTAATATAAATAGCCTTCCCCTTAAACCTACGGAGAGAAACGAACAAAGGAATACGGTTTGGGGCCGAAAACCTGGCACCCCGGTTTGTGAAAACCTGCCGGTTTTCGGTCCTTCCCAGCATAGAAAACCTACAGGTAGCGAAAACCTGGCACCCGGGTTTGTGAAAACCTGCCGGTTTCGCGCCTAAAATTAAAATCCTCCTTTTCTCAAAACCTGCCGGTTTTCAGAACCCGGCCGGTTTTCGGTGCAAAACTGCAAAAAGTCTCTATCTTCAAAACGTCATAACTCCTTCGTTATTTATCGGAATTAGGCAAATGACCACTCGTTGGAAAGATATTGAAATTTAGAATTCAACCCAATTAAAATCACTGCATTTGGAGTTGTAGAACTTGAGTTATGATCAAAAGAGTAGACGAGTGTCGGTTTTCTACTTCTTTCACTATCCGCTTTGCTCGCAAACTCTTCCAACTCAATGTGTGTGCTCTCGAAAGTACATAATCTCTTGTATTGATTCAAATGAGTAGGAAATGCACAAAAATATGCTAATTCCTATAATGATGAGCCTGAAACTACAAACACACTACAAGGAGCACATTAGTACTAAAAATCGCTCCGAAGAGCTCATTTGAGATAAAAAAGTACTAAGGGACGGGGGTAAAAACACTATAAAATATAAACATATCAGTAAGCTACGTACGCCCACTTTGTGATGAACACCATACTTCCGCAAGAGGGTCTTAAACTTCCCATGGGCAAAGTGGGATCCTCCATCACTAATCAAGGCCCTAGGAACCCCAAAACGCGGAAAGATGATCTTCTTGAAGAGATTGATAACCACTTTGTGATCATTGGTGGAAGAGGCAATGGCTTCCGCCCATTTTGAAACATAATAAACCGCCACAAGAATATAGAGATTTCCATAAGAAGAGGGGAAAGGACCCATGAAGTCGATACCCCACACATCGAACACCTCCAACTCCAAGATGGGATTTTGTGGCATCTCATGTCTCTTGGAAATATTTCCCGTTCTTTGACAACGATCACAAGACTTGGCAAATGCCCAAGCATCTCGAAAAAGGGTGGGCCACCACAACATACTTTGAAGGATCTTGGAAGCGGTTCTATCACCTCCCATATGCCCACCACAAGGGGAAGAGTGGCACATACGAAGAACACTAGTGAACTCCTCATCCGGAACACAGCTCCTTAAAAGGCCATCCGGGCACCGTCTCAACAATGTGAGCTCATCCCAAATATAGCGCCTAGCATCATACTTCAACTTGCGGCGCTCTTGAGTAGTGAGATCTTCGGGGATCGCCCCACAAGCCAAATAATTCACTATGTCAACAAACCAAGGAAGAGATGAACTCCCAATCATGTACAAGGTATCATCTCGCAAAGCATCTTCAATTGGCACCTCATCCGTAGCCTCACCCCCAAGTTCTAGCCTAGATAGGTGGTCAGCCACCACATTTTCGGCTCCTTTTTTATCACGAATCTCGATGTCGAATTCTTGGAGGAGGAGCACCCAACGAATGAGTCTAGGTTTGGCCTCTTTCTTTGCCAAAAGATATCGAATTGCCGCATGATCCGTGTACACAATAGTCTTCGACCCCACCAAATAAGTCCTAAACTTTTCAAAGGCATGCACAATGGCGAGAAATTCCTTCTCGGTCGTGGTGTAGTTGGCTTGTGCTTGATTAAGAGTCTTAGACATATAATAGATCACATGAAGTTTTTTGTCTTTTCGTTGACCAAGGACTCCCCCAACCGAGAAATCACTTGCGTCACACATCAACTCGAAACGAAGAGACCAATCCGGAGCTTGAACTATAGGAGTACAAATAAGGGCACCCTTGATTGTGTTGAAGGCCTTGAGACACGCGGCATCAAAGTGAAAGTCACTTTCCTTTAGGAGGAGGTTTGTGAGAGGCCGAGCAATCAATGAAAAGTCTTTAATGAACCGCCTATAGAATCTGGCATGCCAAAGAAAGGACCGAATCCCCTTAACATTGACCGGGGGAGGTAGCTTCTCTATGACCTCGATTTTCGCTCTATCTACCTCAATACCACGGTGAGAGACCTTGTGCCCGAGAACAATTCCTTCCTCCACCATGAAGTTTCATTTTTCCCAATTGAGCACCAAGTTAACCTTTTCACACCTCTCAAGACACTTTCCAAGATTGATGAGGCACTCATCATAACAAGCACCCCCCACCGAGAAGTTGTCCATGAACATTTCCATTTCTTCCTCGAGCATGTCACCAAAGATACTCATCATGCACCTTTGGAACGTCCCGGGGGCATTGCAAAGCCCGAAAGGCATCCTCCTATAGACAAATGTCCCATAAGGGCAAGTAAATGTAGTTTTCTCTTGGTCTTCCGGGTTTATGGGAATTTGGAAAAACCCGGAATACCGATCAAGAAAGCTAAAATACTTGTGTTTGGTTAGCCGTTCAAGCATTTGATCAAAAAATGGTAAAGGGAAGTGGTCTTTTTTAGTAGAAAGATTGAGTTGGCGATAGTCGATACACATGCGCCACCCGGCTACGGTCCGGGTGGAAATGAGTTCTCCATGTACATTCTTCACTACCGTCATCCCACCCTTCTTGGGGACAACATGGACCGGGGATACCCATCGACTATTTGAAATAGGATAGATAATCCCGGCCGCCAAAAGTTTCATGATTTCCTTCTTAACCACCTCTGCCATAGGTGGATTAAGTTTTCTTTGCCTTTCACGATGTGGGACGGCATCGTCCTCAAGCTCGATATGATGCATGCAAAGTTTTGGCTAACACCCTTCAAATCGTCAATGGTGTAGCCCAAACCCTTTGATGACGTTTCAAAGCATTAGTGAGCTTGAGCACTTGCTCGTCGTCAAAAGAAGAGTTGATAATAACGGGGTAAGAAGAATTTGGACCGAGAAAGACGTACCTTAAGCTCGAAGGTAGAGGTTTTAGCTCTACCTTAGGAGCTTCCTTACCTATACGGCATTCATGATTAACCGAAGCTTCATTTTGATCAAGCACAATCAAGCATTGCTCCGGTTGAGCGCAAGGTGAGGTAGAATCCAATAGTTCCTTGTAGTTCGCCTCTTCAATCCCTAAATCACCTAAGCCTTCTCTATTCAAAAGAGCAAACTCAAGTGGATCGTTAGTAGTGAGCAAGTGCTCATGCATGTCATACACTAAGGGATCAAGATAGTCGACCAAGAAACATTTCTCATTAGTAGAACTAGGATAACTCATGGCCTTATTCAAGTAAAAAAATAAACTATCCTTCCCAACTTTCAAAGTAATTTTCCCTTGCTTGACATCAATAATGGCCCCCGTCGTGGCCAAAAATGGGCGACCAAGAATAATAGGGACATGCACGTCCTCATCTATGTCTAGGACCACAAAATCGACGGGGATCACAAATCCACCAACTCTCAAGGGTACATCCTCAATCTTGCCAATAGGGTATTTGACCGAACGGTCGGCAAGTTGAATGTAATGTTGGTTGGGACAAGATCACCAACTTCAAGCTTGGTATACACCGAATAAGGCATTAGACTAACACTAGCACCCAAATCACACAAAGCATTGCTTATTTCAAGTGTCTTAATAGCACAAGGGATAGAAAAACTACCCGGGTCTTTGAGTTTGGGTGGCATTTGGTTGAGAATAATAGCACTATAATTTTCGGTGAGGTTCACCGTCTCCTTTACGTCACAATCTCGCTTCCCACCCAAGATTTCCTTAAGAAATCTTGAGTAGGTTGGCATTTGTTTCAACGCATTCGTAAAGGGGATAGTGATATGCAATTTTCAAAGAACATCAAGGAATTTTGAGAATTGCACATCTAACTTGTGCCTTATGAGTCTTTGGGGGTAGGGAAGTTTAGGAGTGGGGAGAGGTAGAAGAGTTGCCTCTTTTGGTATAGGAGAATCACCCACGTCATCGATGGGAGACTCCTCTTCTACCACATCATTGTCGCTAGACTCAACGACTCCTTCTTGATCCTTCCCATTGGACTTAGAAACCTTATTAGTTCTAGGAACATCATCTAAAATTCTCCCACTCCTTGTCACTATGGCATTCATTTTCTTAGGAACTTGACTTTGGGGTGGGAGACTAGCATGCACATGATGTTCCTTAATGGTATTAGCAAGTTGAGCTAATTGGGTTTCAATCATCTTCAAGGGAGTGTTGGATTGCTTAAATCCATCATCAAACTCAACATTCTTCTTGACTTGCGCCCCCACAAACGACTCCATGAGAGCCTCAAGATTAGACTTGAGAGACGGGAGCGGTGGAGGTGCATTGCCATAACCACTAAGGTTTGGTCGGAATTGGTTGCCATAGGTCCTCGGTCCATTGAATCCGGGAGGTGGATATTGAGACACACCATATGGACCTCCCGATTTCAATGGATAACCCCCACTAGAGGCACCCCTAAATTGCCCATAAGAGTAGTTGTAACCCCCTCCACCTTGATGGGTGGGATTATAACTACCTTGATTGTATTGGCCTTGATTGCCAAGACCTTGAGATTCACCATAGGGTGCTTGGCCTTGATAGCCTTGCGCCCTATAGCCACCTTGGCCTTGGTTATCATACCCACCTCCTTGGCCATAGCCTTGGTGGGATCCATACATAGGGGGCCCTCTAGGTGCTTGCCTAGCAAAGTATTAATTGTTGGGGTTATCATTTATAGACCTATCATTCAAGGCATGAGCATATTCCATATCAAATTCTCCTTCACAAGAAGGGCCATAGTCCACATAAGACACATTATGAACCAAGGGACAAGCATTGGGGAAATGACTATAATCTTGGCAATTATCACAAAAAGAAGTGCCCGGAGGCATAGTGTCATAGGAACTCACCTTGCTCTTCCCCTTAGTAAGAAGAGTAGCCGAAGGCGGTGGAATTGTTGATGATGATGGTGGTTGACTTGGTGTGCTCTAGCTTTTCCAATCTCGAGCTAAGCTTTTCAATGATCCTAGCTTGCTCCATAGCATATACCGACCCTTTACCATCATCATTCCTACCTTGCCATCGTAGTCCCTTGCACCAACATGCCAAGCTTGATAATTTTGGACCACATCCTCAATTATCTCTTCAATTTGATCCTCGGTCTTGTTCATGATGGGACCACCCGCGCCCACATCTAGGCTCGTCTTTGAGGATGGGCTCATTCCCAAGTAGAAGGTTTGAAGAAAAAACCACTTAAGGATCCCATGGTGAGGGCACTCCCTTTGGTACTCTTTAAAACGATCCCAAGCTTCGAAAAGTGACTCGTGTCGCTTTTGCTCAAAGGATTGGATTTTGTGGCGATATTCCGCCGTCTTCCCATGCGAGTAAAACTTGCTCAAAAACGCACTAGTCACCTCGTTCCAAGTGCGGAGTGAGTTGGGCTTGACCTCCTTGTCAAGCCAATCACTAGCTCCCCGAAGGAGAGAGAAACGAAACAATGTCAACCTTACGTAGTCCGATGTCACACCATTGTGTTTGATTGTGTCACAATAGTGCTCGAATTGTTTAAGGTGCTCGTGGGGTGACTCGTTGCTCTTCCCACAAAAAGGGTGGCTTTGAACCAAGTTGATCAAGGCGGGCTTGATCTCAAAGTTGTTAGCACTAGTTGTGGTGGCTTGGATACCTCACTCTCTTCTTGTTCCACACCCACACTCAAGGATTCGAATCGGTTGTGCCTTGATGAGCTAGTTCGAACATGCCTTAGTCTCCTTAGTGTCCTCTCCAATTCAAGGTCAAGAGGATGGAGGGTCCTTTGACGAGCACGACCCCTATCAAGCATACATACTCAACAAAACCGTGAGTATTGCCAAGGAAAAGAAAGCTAAGCAAGAATGCAATGTTTTTGTATTTTCTAATGATAAATTAGTCTCAACAAAACTCAATAACAACGACCGTTCCCCGGCAACGGCGCCATTTTGATAAGGTGTTTTTCCGTTGTTGAATAGAAATTCACCAAACCAAACAAAATTTATAAACCACTAAACTAACCGGCTATATGGACTATAGCGGCAAGTATAGGGATCGTCCCATAGAAACGGTGGTTATCGAGTTTTAGATATCAAGCTAGCTTGAACAAGAATTTGATTGAATTATAACTAGGAAACTAAAGCTATCGATTAAACGAAATTGAATCAATAAAGGGGAACGCTAGGGAGTCGGGGATAGGCTAGGGAAATCGGGAGAAATGAACTAAACTATCTAGCAATGATGATCATGCAACGACTTGGCGAATAGGCAAATAACATCGAATGACGAACCCGCCACCTCTCGGATGGGGTACGCTAAGCGTCTAATCTACGGAAGAGCTTTCGCCTAATCCTAGACTAAACAAACTTGCATATAATAGGCACAACTATTTTCTTACACAAGATAGGCACACAATCTCTTGCCAAACCTAAATTATGCTTCCAATTTAATCTAATCGAATAGCATTTGCAACTACCACTCAATTAGGCATGGATATCCTATCACCAAATCATATTTAATCACATTAATCAATCAACAATCAATCATCAATTTCCCCTAATTAAGCCCCTAGATTCTCCCTTTTTCCTAACCTAATTCTACTCACTAATAATTCAAAAATTAAGAAATCTATTAATTCTAGGCTAGCAAGCATAAAATTGAAAGATTAGAAAGAGAGAATCAAAGAGTAGAACAACCAATTGAACAATCAACTAGAAAATTAAGAATCAAAGTAACTAAAGTCAAGGCAAAGAAGAATTAAAGAAGCCGAAATTCGAGAATATGCAGCCCGCGCAGCCATTCGGTCGCACATACCCTCTGTGCGACCGAACACAGAAAACCAATTCGAGCAACCATTAAGTCTTGTGCGAGCAAACCAAGCGAAGACCAGTTCCTTCGTCATGTGCGACCCAATAAGAATTCATGTTCGGTCGAATGGTCTTTTCTTGGCCATGTCTTCCTTGAGCACTTGATTTGGTCAAACAGCTGAACATGTGTGGGTGCACGAATTCCTGTGCGGTCGAAAAAAATTCTGTGCGGTCGTTTACCAAATTTGGGGCATTCTGCCTCCCAAATCTAATTGTGTTCGACCGTTTAACAGAACCCCATCGCACAAAGGGGCTTTTGTGCGATCGAACAAAAAGGGCTGTTCGGTCGCACAAAGCTCCTTCTTCCTTAGTGTCATCAGCTCTCCTCTGTTCGGGCGCACGAAAATTCGTTCGGTCGCACAAGCCCTGTTTTGGCTCAATTCTACTTGTTTTCCATCACTTTTCACCATAATCACCTATAAAGCATAAGATGGAAAGAAACTTATAAAAATCATACGAAAACCTATAAAAACTATGAAAAAGCATAATAAACTAACATGAAATCCTAAGCTAAGAGCGACATAAATGTCGCTCATCAAAGGTTCAATCTGAAATTCAAGGATGGAGATCCAAGAAAGATGTACAGGAACCCAAGAAGATTTGAGCTTAAGTTTAGGGGCCATACTAGGATCACATTTAATCTTATGAATTTTATATTACCTCAAAATGCTTATTAAGTTTATGTATGTGGTTAGTTAAGCTATGTGTTCACTTTTAATTAACCAACATAGTAAACTTAGGTCCCAAAATAATATTGAGTTTAAGTGCTTTTCCATACAACACCTATAAACCCTTAGATCAAGAGTTATAGGTTCTGCTAAAGCAGGGTGTTGCTTATAATTTCGGGGATAGTAGGGTAGGTTTTTGAAACTTGCATGTTAATGTTTGGTTTAACTCAACAATTCTATTGAAAGACAAAGTTTTGGGTTTTGAAGCTAAGAGATAGGAAAATACAAAGAGTTGTTAACCTGTCTACCAAGAGTTATATCAGTTATAATTAGTAAAATGTTTACTTACCTCAAATACTATAAATTAAAGTAGCAGGGCCAAAGTCCGTTTGATTGTAGTGGGAGGGGATCTTGGTTAATTCTTTATTCAATGGGGACTTCTAATTTTGAATAAAAGGTAGTAGTTAATTAAATTTGTTTAATTGCTACTTTTGATAAACATTATATTGAATCTTGCTTTACCTTTTATTGTAGTTATCATGTCTGGTGCAAACAACAACTCTACCTTTAACTTGCGCCCTCTAATTGAAAAAGACAAACTTAATGCTACCAACTTCCTACAATGGCAAATGGCTGTGAGAATTGTTCTCAGAGTGAAAGGAAAAGAAAGTGTTCTTGACAATCCTCTCCCTGAACCCCTGCCCGAAAATGCTACTGCAGCTCAAAAGCGAGCTAGACAAACTCTAGAGGATAACTCCCTGCAAGTAATATGCTTGATGCTTGCTTGCATGGAACCAGAGTATCAAAAATGTTTTGATGGTCTGGATGCCTACAACATAATCCAGCAACTGAAAACTTTGTTTAAGAAAAATGCTAGATTAGAGAGATTTGAAGCAAACTGCAAACTTATGGATTCCAAGTTGGAAGAAGGGAAGCCCGTTGGTCCGTATGTGTTCGATTTGATTGGACATTTTCAGACCATGGAGAAATTAGGCTTCCCTTATCCTAAGGACATGGCAACTGACATAGTCATCAGATCCTTGCGTGAAGATTTTCATGACTTTAAGTTGAACTTCTACATGTAAGGAGGGAGGCTACCCTGCAAGAGTTGCATGGTTCGCTGATTCAGGCTGAGCGAAACTTACCAAGTAAACCTAAACATAAGGATTTCTAATGGTTAGTAATGGTAAGCAGTTCAAGAAGAAGGGGGCTTCCATGAAGAAGAACAAGGGCATGGTGGTTGCCAATGATAACTCTTCAACCAAGCCAAAGGCCACTCCTAAGGCTAAGGTAGCTGCTCAACATGAGTGCTACCACTGCCACAAGATTGGTCATTGGAAGAGGAACTGCCCCAAGTATCTGGAGGATAAGAAGCCTGGTGCTTCAACTTCAGGTATCTATGTCATGGAAGTTAATTTAGCTACAACTGCTTCTTGGGTATTTAATACCGCTTGTGGATCTCACATTATTGGTAATGTGCAGGGACTAAAAATAAGTAGGAGCTTGAGCAAAGGTGAAGTGGATCTCCGAGTAGGCAATGGATCGGAGCAAGAGTTGCTGCTTTAGTTGTAGGAGATTATAGTTTACGCTTGCCTTCTGGTTTAATATTAGAACTTTATAATTGTTATTACGTTCCAGTTATTACCAAGAACATAATTTCTATTCCGATTTTTGATTCGGAAGGTTTTTCATTTCAAATTATGAATAATTGTTGTTCAACATATTTGAATGGTATGTTCTATGTCTCTGCTAAATTATCAAATGGTTTATATGTAATAGACTTACAAAACCATATATATCACATAGAAAACAAGAAACACAAACCAAATGATTTGAACCCTACTTATCTATGGCATTGTCGATTAGGCCACATAAGCTCAAAGCGCATAGAGAAACTTCATAAGGATAGAATTCTCAAATCATTTGATTTTGAATCATTTTAAGTATGTGAGTTTTGCTTAATGGGGAAAATGACAAAGTCTCCTTTCACAGGCTCAAGTGAAAGGGCCAATGATATTTTAGCCCTAATACATACTGATGTGTGCGGACCTATGAGTACATTGGCTAGGGGAGGGTACGGGTATTTCATTACTTTTACTGATGATGTGAGCAGGTTTGGATATGTTTACCTCATGCGGCATAAGTCGGAATCCTTTGAAAAGTTCAAGGAATTTCAAAATGAAGTACAAAACCAACTTGGAAAGAAAATTAAAGAATTACGATCCGATCGTGGTGGTGAATATTTATCTCATAAGTTTGGTGACGATTTGAAAGATTGTGGCATACTTTCGCAATTGACTCCACCAGGGACACCACAGTTGAATGGTGTTTCTGAAAGAAGGAATCAAATTCTATTATATATGGTTGGGTCCATGATGAGTCTTGCTAACCTTCCTGCCTCATTTTGGGGATTTGCGATTGAAACAGCGACATTCACACTCAACAGAGCTCCATCCAAAGCAGTAGAGAAGACGCCATATGAGATGTGGACTAGAAAAGTTCCAAAATTGTCTTTTCTAAGGAAATGGGGTTGTGAAGTTTATGTAAAACGTTTACTATCTGACAAGCTTTTACCCAAGTCTGATAAATGTCTTTTTGTGGGTTACCCAAAACAGACTAAGGGATACTACTTCTACAACCAAAGCGAAAACAAAGTGTTTGTTGCTCGCGATGGTGTCTTTCTGGGAAAGGAGTTTATTTCCAGAAAAACAAGTGGGAGTAATGTATATCTCGAATAAATTCGAGATGAGCAACAAATGGATGAGGTTTACACCTCGTCAGAGACGACCCAGCATGAAAATTCTCAGGAGGCGGTTCATTCCATTCACGCGCCTTCTACCACCCCACTTGGAGATAATCCATGCGAAGTCCCTCAACCTAATGAGGTGGAAACTTCTCTTGTTGTTCCCCAACTTAGGTCTAGTAGGACCGTCATTCCGTCAAAGATATATATTGATTTCCTTTTCACTGAAAGTTCTGAAATAGAGATTTTAGAACATGAGGAACCTACTAGCTACACAAATTCTTTGACGAGTCAAGACTCCGAGAAATGGCTTGAAGCCATGAGACCTGAAAGGGATTCGATGTTTGAAAATCAAGTATGGGACTTGGTTGCTTTGCCTGATGGGGTTAAACCCATTGGTTGCAAATGGATTTTCAAACTGAAAAAGGACAAAGATGGAAAGATTGATGTCTTTAAGGCAAGACTAGTGGCAAAAGGTTTTAGACAAATTTATGGTATTGACTATGAAGAAACCTTCTCACCAGTAGCTATGCTCAAATCCATTAGGATAATCCTTACGATTGCTGCCTTTCATGACTATGAGATTTGGCAGATGGACGTCAAAACCGCTTTCTTGAATGGGTTCTTGAAAGAGGATGTGTACATGACACAACCACAAGGTTTTGAAAATCCAAACAGTCCAAGGAAAGTTTGCAAGCTTACGAAGTCCATTTATGGGCTTAAGCAAGCATCCCGGAGTTGGAACCTCAGATTTGATGAGGCAGTCAAATCTTTTGGCTTTCTTAGAATTGAAGAGGAATCTTGTATATACAAGAAGTTGAGTGGGATTAGTATTTCTTTCCTGGTCTTGTATGTAGATGACATACTTCTCATAGGAAACGACAAGACCATGCTTGAATCAGTCAAGGAATGGCTTAAAAGTTGTTTCTCCATGAAAGACCTAGGAGAAGCTGAGTACATCTTGGGAATAAGGATCCATAGAGATAGATCCAAAAGGCTGATTGGACTTAGCCAAGAGACTTATATTGATAAGGTTCTTGCAAGGTTCACGCTAGAAAACTCCAAAAGAGGTTTCATTCCCATGCAACATGGCATATCACTTTACAAGACTCAGTGTCCTTCGACACCTGATGAGGTCAAGCGCATGAGTAATGTTCCTTATGCCTCTGCAGTAGGGTCCATTATGTATGCCATGGTATGCACTCGACCGGATGTTGCATATGCTTTGAATATGTGTAGAAGATACCAGTCAAACTCAGGAGAGGCGCACTGGATGGCAGCAAAGAATATCCTTAAGTACTTGAGAAGGACTAAGGATAATTTCTTGGTCTACGGTGGAGATAATGAGTTGGTTGCCACTGGATACACCGATGCAAGCTTCCAGAGTGACAAAGATGATATCCGATCACAATCTGGTTTCATATTTTGTCTCAATGGAGGGGCTGTGAGCTGGAAGAGTTCTAAGTAGAGTACCATCGTAGATTCTACAACACAGGCTGAGTATATTGCAGCAAGTGATGCCGCAAAAGCGAACTTGGTGTAGTTCCTAGCATTGAAAATGGCATTGAGTTGTATTGTGACAATAATGGTGCCATTTTTCAGTCCAAGGAACCCAAATCACACCAAAAATCCAAACATGTGCTCAAGAGATTCCATCTTATTCGAGAGATCGTTGAAAGAGGAGATGTGAAAGTAAGCAAGGTTCATACTAAGGATAATGTTAATCCTCTGACTAAACCGCTTGCTCAACCTAAGCATGAGAGTCATACTAGGTCTATGGGGATTAGGAATATGGGAGAATGGCTTTAGGTTATTTACTTCATGTTTACAATTGTAAAGACATTTACTATGCTTTGAATGTTTATCAATAAAAGTTCATTCTTATTTAATTGTTTGGTTTAGTATTAAATAAAATGTCCAAATAACTTGTGTTTTTAAATAGGATTATCGAAAACGTTTTGATAATGGAACCCTATAAAGTGAACCAAAATCACAACTTATTAAAGTTCCTAGTCTAAATCACTAAATTGGACATAAGTGATTTATGTAAAGACTAGCGTGTAATTAATTGATAGCAGAGTTCCATGGGCTATGGAGACATAGAGATGTCTAATTGATTATATGGATGCATATTTGATGCATTGAGACTTGACCTAACTAGATTCTAAAAGTAGAATCAAACTTCTATATTTAGTGGATTCCTTAGACATGAATATGTCGTAATAACCATGAGACAATTAGTTTAACCTTGACGCTGTTAAATGCCGCGCCTTAAAAGGAGGTTATAAAAGCAGTGATCAGGTGGGCGAAGAATTGAGTGGGAGTTATGGTCATACAAGAGTGAATAAGTCCTCCTATTTGATAGGAATGGTGTATGGGCCTCTTGATGAGCGAGAATTGAAAAATTGCATGGCCATGCGGAATGGGTTAAAATGTTAATCTTTATTTGAACAGTTTGAACTCGGCAATCAAGAAACAAAAATTTAAGAATAACATTATGTTATAAAATTTTGGCATTTAGAGACTTAAGGAATTTAGCATTGCGTTCTTGTCTTCGGACAAGTGGGAGATTGAAGAAATTATGTCCTTAGACATTTCCGCCAATTACTAAATATAAATAGAAATTAATTATGAAGATAATAAGTTAATTATTTTAGTAATCATATTTGCTTGCTAGAGAATAAATGTGATTAGTAGGACAATACTGATTGGACCTACAACTAAAATATATTAATCCTATAAGGTCACAGGAATTATTCCTTGCTTTTTATAAAACATTTTCCGACTTAAAACACAGGAATTACCAAGATATTACCGCCACCGTGATAACGACTAAGGCTATTTACCAGAATTACGCAGCGGAATTAACTAACTTTCAAAACATAATAAATAAATAGTAAATGGTCATTAAAACAAATTGGAACTGTTGAGGCCCAAATTCAAAGTATTAAACCATTTCAAATCCATTAACTGAAAATAGTAGTCATGAATTTAAATAAAAATAGAGTTTATAAATTACGGAAGAATAAAACTCTCAACTCAAATTCCATGATAACTTCTCCCGCAAGTTATCTCTACAAACCTGCTTTATTGAAAATCTACTCCCCAACAACGCAAATGCAATTGATGGATCATCATAGGGTCATTAAGGCAAAGGCCATGACCAGAAGACATGAAGCACGAAGTAAGCAAAAGCTGAGTACGAACAAGCTAGAATAACGTTCTATTCTAACATGCTTCACTCGACGAATAAACAATCCACATGCAAAAGCCATATGATAAACAGATAAACATGGAGACAAGACTCGACACTTGACTCATAGTTTAATAAAATGTAGCTTCGAACGGGTAAAGTAAAGTATCCTCAAAAGGAAAGAAAATGGTGATGGGAGCCAACCATACACCAAAATAATAAGTCGGGATACTACCGACAGTCGGGCCATACCGACAGGAATCTAATGCACAACGGCATAAAAGAAGAATGAAACAACGTCTTGTATCATTCTAGGAGTACAAGTTTTCCGGCAAGACTCCCCCATTGTTCATACTCAAGGTATATACGTTCCAAGAGTTTTGAAGCTCTTTGGGTTACACTTTACGTTAATTAATATGTTATGTTCAAGGCGACTCAAGACTCTACTCAAGACACAGCATACAAACAATTGAACAATTAAACAATTCAACAATGACACTTCATTATTTTAATTCTTTAGGACTGGTGATCAAACATAGACTCAAGTGAAATTACTCCCATTGTTCCTTCTCAAAAACACTGTTTGAGATAACCCGACATTGCCTATTAACAAGCGGGGTGTGCCCTTAGCACGAATTGTCCTTAAATCAATTCACATAGACTCTCTAACATATTCTACCCCTTGGTAGAATATATATTGCTCACTGGCAATATTCGGCTGGCTCAAAAATTATGCTAGACATCATGTACTATAGCATAATAATAATAACAACTTGCATGCGCATTACTCATACATGCAAACCAACTTGAACAACATGCTTGACATAATTCAACGATTATAAAAGTCCATAACATGATAGTTCAATAGAATCTATAAAGCATAATTCAATTCATAACATGCTCGTTCATATAGATTCAACAATAATAATAAGATGCTCATTCTCAACATCAAACATGAATTCATAATAGCATACTCATTCCCTATCATCAAACATGAATTCATAATAACACACATAAGTTCACATGATTCGCATTCGATTCACTTCACAAATTCCTCAAGGAATGGGTGGTCACCCTAGTCTTGTACGTACCTGGAATACCTAAGTACGAGGGCCACTGTGCGAATCACGACTCACTAGAAATCAAGTCCTATAAACAAAACAAGAGAACTAAATTATTATCCATGTTTACTAAATTTCCAGCAACTATTAAGATTCTAAAACTCTTAGTTTAATTAGAAATCAATCATTAATCATTGATTTAATAGTCTCAAATAGTCAACTCAAGTCCTAAGATAAAAACATTGACTTTTTAGCTTTAAAACCCTTAAAAATCGACTTTTTAAAGCTTATAAACAATCTGAAAATTTAATTTGATTCCCATAACTTAAATTGTCATTAAATTATGTGAATCAATTGCTTAATTAATTTAAAATCAAAACCCTAACAATAGTTTATTCCAAAACATGTTTTGACTCCAAAAATCAACACTTTATAACCTTATAAAATCTGAAAATTATAAACTCAATCATCAAAACCAATCTCTTTAATTAAAACATAATACTAACCCAATACGGTGTTCATAACCGGTTTAATTAATTTAAACAACCCAAAAATTTAAACTAATTACAATTATTAAATCAATTTAAAACTGAAATTTAATATTTTTAAAGCAAAAATTTGATTTAAACAATTGATCAACACACACACACACACACAACGATTAATTGATCGTGTGTGTGTGTGCCGACCAACGTAACACAACAACACACGCAGCAGCGCAACGCACCACAGCAGGGCGCGCGCGCGCAAGGGACAGGCGATGAGGGCGCTGGCTCGGGCGAGACACACACACGCGACACAGCGTGCGCACAAAGGGACAGGGGCACTGGGCGTGCGACACGAGGCTCGCGAGGCTGTTGGGCGGGACGCGACACACGCGACACAACAGCAACGATGGGGCTGCGCTGCGGGGCGAGGCACAAAGAGAGAGAGGGGCAGCGAGGGGCGCAAGAAAGGCTGGGCACGAGTGCCTTGGGCTGCAGGCAAGGGCGCACGAAGAAGAGAGGGGCGTGGGTGGAGTGTGCCGCAAGGAGAGAAAAAGAGGAGAGAGAGAGATTTCGGAATTTTTGATTTTGGGGGTTTGATATGAGGTCTATTTATAGGTTTTCTCTCCCTTGTGGGCTAGGTTAGGGTAACTTTTAGTTGGGCTCATTACCGGGCTCATTTAAGTTTACGCCTTGCAGGCTTTGTTGGGTTTGATTAAGACAAAACCACCGGGCTTTAAGTTTATTAAATTCGTTTTCGAAATACAACCCAACAATTCCCGATTTAAATAAATTCGCTGAATTTATTTAATAAAATTCCGTTCTAATTAAAAATAAAAGCGCATTTAATTCTCATTAAATGAAATTAACTTGTAAAAATACTTTATAAATACGACGAAATGCTTTATAAATATAATAAAATATATTTATAATTATAGAAAAATACGAGGTATTACAATTAAGAGACTTAAGGAATTTAGCATTGCGTTCTTGTCTTCGGACAAGTGGGAGATTGAAGGAATTATGTCCTTAGACATTTCCGGAAATTACTAAATATAAATAGGAAATTAATTATGAAGATAATAAGTTAATTATTATAGTAATCATATTTTCTTGCTAGAGAATAAATGTGATTAGTAGGACAATACTGATTGGACCTACAACTAAAATATATTAATCCTATAAGGTCACACATATAAGCTTTAATTGGAATGGGCCCAAAAGGCCCTATGACAACCGGTCCATTAAGGGAAAGCATGTTGGGCTTTGTTTTTTGTGTTAACCTAAAAATCTCGCATTATAATAGTTATAATGTCAGGGATCTAGATATCACGTTCATTTTGAATATCTGGCACAAAAAGGAAAACACAAAAACCCTAACTCTCATTCTCTGAAACGCCGTTCTTCCCAAACAAAACAAGAGATTGATCGTGATCGTTCTCTTCCGTACGAGCATATGTGGGATTCAATTGGTGCTTGTGGACTAAGTAGAGGAGCAACAAGTGGGGCTCTCAAATCTTCGAAGCTTGCATACGAACGCGAGAACACGCTACAAAGGTGATTATTCTTTCGTCATAATCTGATCTATACTATTGTTATGCATGTGATCCTGTGATAGATGTTAGGAAATTGTTTCCTGAAATTCCGCTTTATGCCTCTATATAATCCTACAAGAACTTTCGTTACTGTATTCCTAAAAGCTCTTGATTCACTTGATTTCATTTTGTAAATAAAGGGAATATAGATAAGTTTGACCAGAACACTCCAGCTAACAATAGTTTAATCTCTAACGAGTAAGTCTAACTTGCTAACTCAGTAGAAAATTCGTTTTAGTGCAACAAGCATACTCCTATTCAAAAAGTTTTTGCTTTTCAAAACCTGACAAGACCAATATGTTGTTGTTTTGGTCCAATAACCAGGGAAATTCAAAAAATAATATTACAATTTGAAACTACTACTCCGTGTTACAGAGACGATTACATACCTGATACCCGAAAACCATCTTTATTCATTTAAGCAACCTATTTTCTTTGCTTGACTTTTATTAGTTTACTACTTGGTGATATTATGTCAAACTTGTTTTTATGAAAGCCTCCGTCACTTTGGTTACTATTGGACTTGCTTTTCTTTGTTCCTGCGATAAAAACAAGTGTCTTATTATACTATGAGTATAGCGATATTAGGAACATTATTTTTCGAATTATTTTCTTACTATCCCTACTTTATGAATACTTGAACTACAATAGTGAGTTACAATTTGATATGAATGTGTTTATTATCTAAGTCCTAATTTACAATATTCAGTTGTAGTGGATGTGAAATATGTCAAACCTTACAAAACTTAAATTTGTGGCCCTTGATATTCGTGGAAAGTACTATATGTCTTGGGTGTTAGATGCTGAAATTCACCTAGATATGAAAGAACTTGGTAATTTAGTTAAAGAAATAAGTAAAGAAACCAGTCAAAATAAGATAAAGGTTATGATATTTCTTCGTCATCACCTCCCCGAAAATCTTAAGATTGAGTATTTGACCGTAAAAGATCCACAAGTATGACCAGCAGAAAACTTTTATATTACCCAGAACTCGTTATGATTGGTTACATTTAATACTACTAGACTTTTAAGTCTATAAGTGAATATGACTCAGCTATGATCATAATTACTTTACAGTTGAAATTATATAGAGAGAAAATCACTGATGTAAAAATGCTGGAGAAAACATATTCTACCTTTCACGCAAATAATGTTGTCATGCGGACACAATATAGTGAAAAGAGATTTAAGAAATGTTCCGAACTTATATCTTCTCTCCTTGTGGTTGATAAAAAATAACGAGTTATTGATGAAAAAAATTAAGAATGCATCCAACTTGTTTTTCTCCATTCCTTGAAGCGAATGTGACACCATAATGATATGGCAAAGAAAATACCACACAACAAAAGTGGTCGAGGACGTGGTCATTGACTTGGGCGTGGATACGAATATGGTCGTGGTCGAGGCCGAGGTGGTTCTCTCAAGAACTCATATTCCCACCAGAAGTGGGACAAAGATGGTAACAAATAAGAGAGAGATAAAAAGAAAATGTGACCAATGTATGTTACCGTTGTGGAGAAAAAGGGTATTGGTCTATTGAAACAAGTAAAGAATTTATAATAGAATTACTAGAAATATTGAAAAACTTAAATATGTGGTCTTGCTCTTTCGTGAAGAAAATTATTTATCAAGGGTGTTATAGGTTGAAATCCAAATATACCCTTGACTTTTGGTTACAAGTCGATATAGGTTCATGACTTAAGTCTGGACATTTGACCATTAAAGGCCCGCATACCTTTTGGAGAAATACAAGAAAATATGACCAAGAAAACTATAATAGTTTTTAAATCTTGTTGTCAAGATACCCTATATATCTTTCATGAAACTGATGTGGTCCTGCAGACACGAAAAGTTTGAGAAAGATTTATGATTTTTTTTTAAACAGTTCATGTATTGTCTTTTTGGTAGATGAACAAAATAACAAAATCTTGAAGAAATACATACAAAGAGCATTTTATTGCCTAAAAGAGTTTTAAAGATTTTTCATAAAAACCAGTTTGTGTCTTATTTAAATTCAAGTTTCTAAGTTTCTAATATATCTAAGCTTTATTAATACTATGTGTTTTCGTATAAAACAAGAATTGTATTTTGGGTGATAAAGGGTTCAGTGATCCTTGTGGGGGTTAGAGTTAAGTTAAAGAGAGGGAGAGCAGCACAGTAATCAAAGGGGATTGCTGTGAGGAACTCGAGTTTGAGAGGAACTCGAGTTATAGAGTTTATTGTAATTGAGGTATTGCATTAATACAAAAGTGTTTGAGGTTTTTCTTTCTTGATTAGTATCAAGAAGTTTCCTCAATTGGTTATCTCTCGTCTCTTTGATTCAAAGTTCCTTTGTTGTTTCAAAATTCTGGAAGAAACTTCACTAAAGTTCGAGTTACAATCCCCCCCCTCTTGTACGTGTTCCTATTGGAATATCAGTTGGTATTAGAGCCACTACTCACAAAAAATACAAGAAACCCTGTTTGAGTCAAGTTCCTGAAAGTATGAACACACAAGAGAAACTAGAGTAAGGTTACTCCACACAAAGGCCACCAATGTTCAATGGAAAATTCTACACATACTGGAAGAACCAGATGGAGATATTCATCAAGGTAGAGAACTACCAAGTCTGGCGTGTCATAGATGTTGGGGACTTCGAGATAACAACAACCAAAGCAGAAAACGAGGTAGTTCCTAAACCAATGTCTGATTTTGCAAGAGAAGATTTTGAAAAATATGAAATCAATGCCATGACTGCTAAGATCTTGCATTGCGGCCTTGGACCACATGAACATAATAGGGTCATGAGGTGCAAGAGTGCAAAGAAGATATGGGATCTCCTTCAAATAACCCACGAAGGAACCAATGAAGTCAAGCGTTTCAAAAATGATCGTTTAATGTTCAAATATGAACTATTTGAAATGCTGCCAAAAGAAACAATTTAGAAAATGTTTACTCGATTCACTAACATAACTAACGAATTAGTTTCTCTAGAAAGAATTATACCTGATGATGAACGGGTGAGTAAAATCCTAAGAAGCATGCCACAAGATGACCGTTGGAGAACCAAGGTTACTACATTGTTCGAAACCAAGGATCTTACCAAGTTTAACATTGAACAACTTGCAGGTTCCTTTATGACCCACAAACTGCATCTTGGTGCTGTTGTTCTTGAGTGTTCCAGAAACCGAGGGTTAGCTCAAAAAGCGGAGGAACTCGATCAGTTAGACTGAGATGAAGAGGAAGCTGTCATGCTAGTAAGGAGGATCAAAAGGCTCTACAGGAACTTCAAGCCATGAAACCAGAAGGGAAGGAACTTTGTGAGAAAATCAAACAATTCCAAAACCAAACAAGGTTGTTTCAAGTGTGGGGAATCTGATCATCAGATTCGTGACTGCCCTCAGTGGGAAAATGATAAAGGAAAATGCAAAGGCAAGGAACAGTCCAAAGAATGATACAACAAATTAACTTTTATCAAGCATAACTTCAAGAAGGCCATGATATATAGCTGCGTGGGGTGAAACAACTGATTCTGAAGATGATGAGGAACAACCAAGTGAAGAGACTGTCAATCTCTATCTTATGACTAAGATAGATGGAACTGAATAAGTTCCATTAAATGAAGTAAGTTCCTCCTCTCTTCGATGCCTTTCAAAGTCTAAATTAATTGAATTGTTGCTGGAAACACTAGAATATTACAAAAATCTTAGTATATTAAAAGGCCAAAGTGATAAGGCCTTGGAACTTAGTAAGGGACATATGACCTACCAAAACAATTTTAGATCTGTTGTACAGGGTATGTTCTTTGAATTGCTTGAGAGGAACACCACCATTACTGAGTCATTTGAAAAGGTTAAAAATGAGAACTTTCTACTCTAGGTGGGACTCAGTCAATATAAGACGTTTAATTTGAGTCTAGACCCTACTTGATCCATGGAAATTATTATGGGAATTTTTAATATCGAATTAGAAAAATTAAACAGTGACTTGATTACATTGAAGGAACAGAATGAAAAGTTGGAAAGGAATTAGCTAAGGCCAAGGCTCAGAATCAACCACATAAGGACCCTCCCAAATGGATTGAAAATGCTCAATCTAAACGGACAGAAGGCTTAGGGTTCTCATATAAAAAGGGGCACAATAAGTTTAAAAAGTATGTGGAACTTCCTAGTGTGAAATTCTGTTTCTTTTGCGGGAATGGTAATCATGTCAGTACTGAGTGTTCCAAGAAAAAGGAACGAGATGAGAAAAATGAAAATTATGTGAAACAAATATGGGTTAAAAAGTCAGATGTTGTAGTGGAAGAGGAAGTGAGGAAACCCGAGTTCCTGTAACTAATCATTAATTTTTATACAGGTTCTAGTGAGGGGGAACAGCTCGTGGTATCTCGATAACAGGTGTTCCAAACACATGACAAGGGACAAATCAAAGTTTCTCTCACTATAAGCCTACAATGGAGGAACTGTGACCTTTGGAGACAACAAGAAAGAATAAATTGTTTCCATTGGAAAAGTTGGAAGGTGAAGTTCCCATGCTATTGACAATGTATTTTTGGTCGAGGGTCTCATGCACAGTCTACTAAGTATTTCCCAATTTTGTGACAAGGGAAAGTCTGTAAGTTTTACTTCTGAAAATTGTCAAATTATTAACAATGACATTGGGAAGGTTATTTTGGAATGAACTCGTAAAAGGAACACATATATTGTGGATCTCAATAAAGTTCTAAAGAACAACTTAACCTGCCTAAGTGCTATTGAAGATGATCCACTATTATGGCATAAGTATTCGGACATGCTAGCTTTTCACTACTTGACAAACTGAGATCAAAGGAACTGGTTCGAGATTTACCTTCAATCAAGTTCCTAACTGATAGAGTTTATGATGCCTGTGCTAAAGGCAAGCATGTCAGGATCTCTTTCAAGCCTAAGCAAATGGTTAGCAAAACGAAACCATTGGAACTCATCCATATGGACTTGTGTGGACCAATGAGAATTCAAAGTAGAATAGGAAAAAGATATGTTTTTGGTAATTGTTGATGATTATTCTCGTTTTACTTGGCTTATTTTCTTAGCCAGTAAGGATGAAACGTTTAATGAATTTGTTGCTTTCTCTAAGAAAATACAAATTAAAGAACCACATGTCATCAACTGGTACACATAAGATTGGATCACGGAACAAAATTTGAAAATCACAAGTTCGACGAGTAATGCAGGAACAAGGCATGGATCATAACTTTTCTGCTCCTAGGACTCCTCAACGAAATGGAGTCGTTGAGAGGAAAAAAAGAACCTTGGAAAAAATGGCTAAAACCATGTTAATTGCCAGTTCCTTACCAAAGAACATCTGGTCAGAAGCAGTAAACACAACTTGTTATATAATTAATAGAGTAATGATTCGTGCCATATTAAACAAAACTCCCTATGAACTGTTAAAAGGAATTAAACCCAACATCTCGTATTTTAGAGCTTTTGGGTGCAAATTTTTTGTCCACTATAATGAAAAAAGAAACTTAGGGAAATTTGACGAAATGAGTGATGAGGCAGTATTCCTAGGATATGCCTTAAACATCAAAGCTTACAGAGTCTACTAGTAGAAAAAACCTTATGTGCTTTGAGTCAAATGCTTGGGTTTACCTATTCACCCAAGCACTTAATTGCAAATTTTATAAGGGCTTGGGTTTTAGTATTCACCCCAAGCACTTAATTGCAAATTTTATAAGGGCTTGGGTTTTAGTATTTACCCCAAGCACTTTGCACCTTATTCTTAGGTTAATTTGATTTTCGGTGAGATGAACTTTGAAATTAAACCCCTGGCTTCTTCCCCTCTGCATCTCCTCCATTCTTTCCCACGACAACCCACACCAAACTCACCGTCGTCGTCGTTGCCCTCTCCTCTCCTGCGTCCCATCTTCTCTCCTCTCCAACAGTCAGGACGCCGACATGCTACTTCTTAACACCGCCGACGCCGACTTGCTACTTCTTAACATCGCCGACACCAACTTGCTACCACTTAACACCACCAACGTGCACCGCTACCACCTCCTCTCCTGGGAAAAGAATAATGTGCACCGCCACCGCCGCCGACTTGACCCCTTCTGTACACCGCTAAGAGGTTAGTTCTTACCCTATTCTCTTCTCGTATTCTAGGTTTTCTACATATTATGTATTTTTGCAATTCAAATTATATTATTAACCATTTTGAATTAGAGAATATTTTTTTGATAAATATTAATTTGTCAAATTAATTCATATTGGATTTATGTAATTGAATTTCTATAATGAAAATAATTGAATTTTTGTAATTTTATCAAGTTCTGTAATAATTTTACCAGTTTTTAGTACTTCTGTTTTATTGTCTTTATTGGGAATTGCAGGAACGCAGAAGTTCAAGATTGAGTTAAAGAAGAAATTGTTGAGAGATGAAGATGCATTAGGGGATGAACTTGATCGGGCAGTAAATGTTTGCGATTAGGTGATTACAACTCAAACTCCTCCCTATGGTTTTGTTTGTTGTGTCTTACTTGTTTTTGTGCCCTTAAGGTGCTTATTTAGTTGCTTGACTGAACTTATTTGTGTGAATTGTGGTTTGGTGTGACGAAAACCTGACTATATTGGTTGTAGTTTGCAGGAACTGGTTTTTTTATGACATGTCTGATGTTGGAGTGTGTTAGTTGGTAGTTGGGTTAGTTGAAGGGTAGTTGCTAAATTGGTTAATTTTCTAGTTTGCCAGGAAATTCTGTTAGCTTAGGTTCGTTATATAAACAGAAAAAGGTCATATTTCCTTTCATTCCTTGTCCAAATACTTTTGTAAACTTTGTAGTCGGAAAGACTAGTCTGTTGGGAATCGGGATGAGATGGTTAGAATATTGGTGATCAATGCCTAGTCCCGTCAGTTCTGAAATTTCAACTTTCCTATTATAATGTCATGGAGTTGCCTTAATTGCTGTCAGAGTATTACTTATAACACTCAAGCTGTAGAAATTTGTATGTAGAAAAACGGGGGTCACAGAACAGGTAGTTAAGTGTTGATGTCTGCTGAAATCGAATCATCGCCTTTATGTTGGTTGATCTTAAACTCTAAAGCTATTACATCTTTAGCAAATATGTTATGAGTAGTTGTGTAGCTATGCTGATTTTGTAGGATGTTACATTAACCAGTCAGAGGATTGATCATGATGCATTTGCACACATTGGAGATACGGTATGCTAGCCCTTGTAACTTCAAAGAGTCTTGTACCCGATATTATTTTTTTGGGTGAGTTTGCATTATCTTACCAACTTACCTGCGTAGCACTTAGACGCATGTGGAAAACCAGTTGTTACTTATCTCCCTTTGATTTGTTTATCATTAGTGAAGTCAACTTGAATATCTTATGTTCAGTTGCTCCATGTGATTTTTCATCTTACAAACCTTGTCTTTTCCTTGATTAAGAAACATTAACAAACAAATAATGTCCATGGTGTTCAAACGGGGAGGTTGGTCTCTTAGACTTTTCACTAAATTTCCATGATGTCTAAAGTTGTAAAATCATGGTGCGGTCTCAGACATTCTTAGCTATGCAGTATGCACTATTCTGAATTCTACTTAATACTTACAGGAATGTGGTTCTGGAAGTTATAGCCCTGACAATGGCAAACATGAAATATGTTGGAACTTCTATTCTTCATTTATACTAGGGATTTTCAGTAAATTAATTTCATGCCCATAATCTTCGCCTGTTTGGTTAATGGGTATAAGTTAGCTGATTTAGGTGATGCATCTGAAAATTAATTTAGGTGATGCCATGTCTTTGGTTAATGGGAAGAGTGAACTAGTATTGAGACCGTAATAAGCTTCTTTTTCTTTCGATTTTCCTTTTCGAGTTTTGGGTGTGTTTTGTGTGTGACCCTGATATATTTGCTTATGCTGCTGCTTTGTGTGTTGTTGTTTCTGCTTTGCTTCAACTGCTTCTCTGTATTTTGTTGTTTCTTCTTTGCTTCTTTTTTTTGCTCGGCACCTGGATTGCGGGGTTCTCTTTGACAGCAACTTCATTGCTGCGAAACTTATAAAGAACGGTTCTCATACTTCAAGCTGTTCTATACTAACTTCCGATGTTTCAAAAAAAGAGTCAGTAAAATGCATTGTTGCAGGTAAGCTGATCTGTTGACAGGATGACATAAGCCATTATGGGAGAAGGGAGGGATGATGGCTTGGAATGCAAGGACTGTGCCGGTAGGCAGAAGGTTAGAAAGGTTAGCAGCACTAGATAAGGTTTTGTGGACCGGGCCTGTACCTTGTGGTGCGGATGGACCGAGCAAGGGTCCGTTAAGGGTTAAAATTTCGGTGGGGAGTTTTTCCTTGGATTTTGGTGTATAAGTAACTAACTTCATGGGAAGCATAATAATCATTTGAGATGTTTGAAGAGATATAACGCATTGGCCATCTTTATGATGTGTTTTCTCTCTGTATATAGTTTGTTAAAATGCTCGTGTTAGTTCTCTACATATAGTGTTATACAATATTAAATATTGAATTCTTTACTTGTATATTTTGTGAATTACAATTGAATTGAGTTTACTTTATATTCAAGATCGATATTCTAGTTTTTATTATTATATTGTAATATTAAGTTTTATTTGAATCTGAATTTAATTTTATGCGTCGATTTAGTTTTAAAAAATCGGAGAAAATAATATTATTTTTTTATAAAAACTTTGACGCAAGTGCTTGGGGTTTTTATCAGAACCCAAGCACTTGACAACTCAAGTGCTTGGGGTTTTCTTTATAACCCAAGCACTTGACATGTTAAGTGCTTGGGGTTTTTCTTATAAACCAAGCACTTGACATGTCAAGTGCTTGGGTTATAAAGAAAACCCCAAGCACTTAATTTGTCAAGTGCTTGGGGTCAACCCCAAGCACTTGAAATATTATCAAGTGCTTCACCTCCAAGTGATGGGGGCATAATCACCAGCACTTGAGGGCATTTTCCCCCAAGCACTTGAGGTTTTTTCTACTAGTGATAAAAGATCAATGTGCGTAGAGGAAAGTGTACATATTATTTTTGATAAAACTAACAATATTGATGAAGTTCAGGAACAGGAGGATTTCGAAATTGGTTTGATTCGTGTTACAGATAATGATGAGGAAAATTCTCAAGCTAGACAACATAAAGAGACTGCTTAACCAGGAGCTCAAGAAATCGAACATAATCAAGGAGTTCTTGTCCGAGAGGAAGAAAATCAGGGAGTTCCTGATTGAGAGGAACAAGTGACTGATCCCAGAGTTCCTGATCTAGACGAACCATAAGAGATTCTTAAACCTGTGGAACACCACATTGTTCGATCAACAGGAACGAGGAACTCAGGAAACAGAAGGAACTGAGGAAACTGTAATAATTCATGTGGCTCAGTTTCAACCTAAGCCATGGAAACATCAGAGTTCCCATCCAATGGAACTGATCATCAATGACATAGAAAAGGAACTCGGACAAGGTCACAACTCAGGAAATTATGTGCTTTCCTTGCGTTCCTCTCCTAAATTGAGCCAAGAAACCACACTGAAGCACTAGAAGATGCTGATTGGATAACTGCCATGCAAGATGAATTAAATGAGTTCAAAAGGAACAAGGTGTGGCACTTGTAACCCAAGCCAAAGAATCAGAAGGTGATTGGTTTAAAGTGGTTGTTCCCGAACAAGGTCGATGAACATGGAACAATTTTCAGGAACAAGGCAAGGTTAGTTGTCAAAGGTTACCATGAACATGAAGGTATTAATTTTGAAGAAACTTTTCCTCATGTTGCTAGATTAGAATCCATTAGAATCTTAATCGCTTTTGCAGCCTTTATGGGATTGAAATTGTATCAAATGGACGTCAAATGTGCATTTTTAAATGGTTTTTTTATAAGAGGACGTCTGTGAGGAACAACCTCCCGGTTTAAAAAATCCTGAATTTCCAAGTCACATCTATAAGCTTAACAAAGCTCTCTATGGGTTGAAGCAAGCTCCTAGATCGTGGTATGAAAGATTATCAAAGTTCCTTTTGCAAAATGGTTTTAAAAGAGGCAGAATAGATAATACTTTATTTTTAAAATCTAAAGTAACTGATCTATTAGTTGTTCAGATTTATGTTGATGATATAATGTTTGGAGAAACTAATGAAAATTTGTGCAAGGAATTTACTAATTTAATGAGCAGTGAGTTCGAAATGAGTATGATGGGGGAACTAAATTTCTTTCTTGGTTTGCAAATCAAACAAACTGAAGAAGGAATCATGACCCACCAACAAAAATTTGTGAAGGAACTCCTAAGGAAGTATAAGATAAAATATGCCAAAGTAAATCATATACCCATGGGAACTACCACAAGACTAGATGCAGATCCCATTGGCAGGAGTGTGAATCAAACGAAGTAAAGAGGAATGATTGGATCATTATTATACTTAACTGCTAGTAGACCTGACATATCTTTCAGTATAGGTCTATGCGCAAGATTTCAGTCCAACCCAAAGGAGTCTCAACTGACTACAGTGAAGAGGATACTTAGGTATTTCAAAAGAACAAACGACTTATGTTTTTTTTATCCAAGAAGTGAATCATTCAAATTGAAAGGGTATGCATATGCAGATTATGTAGGTGACTTAGTAAATTGAAAAAGAACATCGGGTATCGTTTAATTCTTAGGTCCCTGCATGGTTTCTTGGGGTTGCAAGAAACAAAATATTTCTACTCTATTCATAACTGAAGTTGAGTACGTAGCTGTTGCAGCTTGTTGCTCTCAAATACTATGGATAAAACAACAGTTAAAAGACTTTGGCATCATATATGATTGTGTTCCAATATCTTGTGATAATACAAGTGCTACTTGTATTTCAAAAGACCCGGTTCATCATTCCCAGGTCAAGCATATCCATATTAGGCATCACTTTCTTAAGGATAATGTTGAAAAAGGTTTAATCAAATTAGATTTTTGTCAAACTGATAACCTAATTGAAGATATTTTGACTAAGCCTTTAAGTAGGGAGAAACATGAGAAAATGAGACTGGAACTCGGAATGATCAAGCTAATATAAGCGCGATTTGAAGTTCCTCCAAGGTATAGACAAAAATTATGGTGCATGATACTGCATATTTCAACACAATTTTACGTGTGAAAACATAGTTGAAGTTTACCATCGTAAATGATCAGCTTACTCAACAAACATGCTCGGTAAGAAACTCCCTTATAAATTAGTAATACGAGATATGAAATTAAGCAAGTAAATTCTTATTTTTTTTATAATATATTTTTATCTTTCAAAATTATTTGTTAGAACTTAAAATCAATTTTCATAATTCAAAAATATCTCCCAATTCAATGTTTATTTTTATTTTTTTCCGTTCCAATTAAACATAAATAAGAGAACTCATCATATTCCCATTCATTCCTCCTTCTAAATCTCTCCACCTCCCTTACACGCCTTCACCACTGCTTCCCAACCAACCACCACCTATAAAACCACCCACCATGGTTCTCATAAGCCAAAACACCGATCTCTCCAACAACAAATGAAAAAGAAACTCATCATCTACCGTACCATAAGATAACTCACCCATGCATTCCCCAACTCCATTACAGATGCACACCCTTGTGTTAGCTCTCACTCAAGGGGAAACGGTCGATCAAGATGTTGAGATAGTGACTCCAACCACCAAACCACGATCCTTACACCGAAAGACAAAGAAACGCGACATCGAGGATTCCGACGACCAACTCGAGGAAACAGAGGACTATGTGGTGAGTCCTCGATCTTAGGGGGAAGAAGGGATATCGAAGAAACTCGCGGCTAGGCAAACAATTTGGTTGAAGATTCACCATCAATTCAACATGGTGTGAGGCATTGAAATTAGACAAGCTTATGGACATTCTTGAGTATCAAAAGTGGGTAAGCTTGTTAAGTAATTATGCAAAATCGCCACTAATTCCTGATGCATTGAAATTTTTTTGCAACAATTTTAAATGTGTTGATAATGTTTTCTCGAGTATGGTGAATGGAACTCAAATTAAGTTAGATGCTGTGTATTTAGAACAGTTGTTTAATTGGTACCCCCAATAGAGGGTTTGATATGTGGTTGAAAGGTGAAAATAAGGTGACGGTAGGGAATGTGAATGAGGACGACATTATAGGTTCAATTGGGGAAATAGCTCAATCTCCACCTATACACAACAAAACTCATTTTCCCCTCTTCATAAACTTTTGTTTAATATTGTGTGGAGAGGCATTGTTCCTCGTACTCAAAAGAGGAGCATTACTAGTCTCTTTGATGTTTGTCTCATATACTGTCTAGAAAGAAAAATCCCGATCAATTTTCTGACCATAATGATTAAACACTTGTCCACCTGCATCCCCAAGTACAAAATCTCCTATTCCTCATTTCTCACCACTATTTTTAATAGCTTTTCAGTCGATTTGATCAAACATGAGGCCATACCTCTTAAATCAACTCAAATTGTCCAATTGGAGATGCTGACCCTATTGAACCTCAAGGTGGTGCAAGGGAAGGTGATTCGAGTCAGTAAGGATGAAAACAAGGATGAGGAGGAGGAAGAGGAACTCACCCCTGTCAAAGCGAAACTCTCTCGAGTTCATAATAAATCTTGTGAGAAAAAAGGGGGTTGTGATGTCAGAGGGAAAGAGAAAGAGTATGTGTGTGGCTAGTCAAGCGAACAAGAATTAATGTGCTGTGTACATGGACATCACAGGATATGATGTAGTTGTGGAGGGTATCAATTACCAGGTGGAACAAGGTGAAGGAGAAGAGGAGGAAGGGGAGTTACGGTTTTCTTTGAGAAGGAGGAACTTGACATGGTAGTTAAGTTTTGGAACAAGTCCACTGCTCTAGTCCAGGAGCCATCAGTTCAGAGAGTTCCTTCTGTGAAGGAACTTGCTCCATCCTAAGTCTAATAAATGCGGTTCAGTATTAATTAACAAGTTAATAATTCAGTGAGATCAAGTGAACTGTATGCCTAGCTAGAGGCCGCTTCAGTTCAAGTGGAATTAATGATATTAATCCACAACTTACTCTTGACTGAACCCGTAGGGTCACACAAATAGTACGTAAACGGATCAAGTATTTAATGACATTAAATACTCCATCTATGGATATTCGGAATCGACGGATCTTGGTTTCAGTGGGAGCTAAGATCATCAAAGGCAAATAATGAATATACCGGAAACGATGATATTACCGGAAATGGAAATATGGATCGTATCGGAAATATAAATATTATCCAAGTCCTAGATGTTGCCGGAAACGGAAACATGGTACGTATCGGAAAATATTATCGGAAACGGAAATATTGCCGGAATCTGAAATATTGTCGGAAACGGAAATATTGGCGGAATCAGAAATATTATTGGAATCGGAAAATAATTCCGGAAACGGAAATATTAAATATTTGTTCGAAACGGAAAAGAATTCCGGAATCGGAAATGTTAAATATTGTTCGTATCGGGAATGAATTCCGGAATCGGGAATCAATCAAAGCGCGTCGCACGAATTAGCATCGGACGAGACTTGCTAGACGAAGGCCCAGCACGAAGCCAGCGTGCCACACAAGACAACCAAGGCCACGCCAGGCTCAGCGCAAGGCCAGGCCCAGCAGGCCAAGGCTTCCAGCATGGCTGCGCGCGCAATGGGCTGCGAGCATGGCTGCTCGCGTGGGCTGCGAGGCTCGCGTGGGCCGCAAGGCTTGCGTGGGCTGAGCGCCTGCAAGGGCTGTGCGTGGGTATGGCCTTCGCGCATGCGGGCCATGCTCGTGTGTGTGTTTGTGTCCGATACAAATCCTGAATCTAATGGGATTCGTTTAAAGATTAAATTCCTAATCCTAATGGATAAATTAGTTAATAAGAGTTTTAATAAAATTCTAATTAAGTTAATTAGTTTCCTAGTAGGATTCCAATTTCCTTTCCATACCCCTATAAATATGTGGCCCTGGTTCACAATTTATAATAAGAACATTCAAGTATTCAAAGTGACTTTTTGAGAACAAAAATTCAGTCAAATAATTGCCCCATAATAGGCCTATCCGGACGTTTCTACGGAGGGACGACACTTGGAGTCCTAAAGAATTGTTCTTGTTCGGTTCGGGCGCAGCAAGGGAGGGCACGCTACAAAGAGTATGCATCCTAAACTATATTAATTGGTTATGTGCAATTAATTTGAATCCTGGCATATAGGTTTTTCGATCCGCATGATTTATGTTGTTCATATGTATCATAACCTAACACTCAGGTGGGACGTCTTTATTTGTAAAGGTAATTCCTTCTTCCAGATTTGCTAGTAACCCGACCAGTTCATCAGGAGTAACTTCCCGAGTGACATTCAGCTTGACTAGAGCATTGATTAGAGGAGTGCGATGCTCAACAGAGGAAGCCATGAGCTGCCATATATTAACCTCTGCTTTTGTACGTTTCAATTGTTTGATCAAGGGATTCTCCTTAGTGAGAGGAGGGATATTAGTTGTCGGGATTGCCCTGTTGATTGGCTCTTGAATTCGGCCGGATCGAGTCATGACCCGAACACTGTTTTCTGCTTTAGTGCCCAAGTACCAATCGGCGTTCACAATTTCTTGACATTCATCATCAAAGATGTTCTCGATAGGAGGACAATGGTATACATCTTCATCGTTGCTAGCCCATATTCCACATATGTCTTCTTGAGGTAACCCATTAATGAGCCCAGACACTGAATCTTCATTTGCCACATTAGGTTGCACAGGGCCAAGTGTAAGCTCCAGGTTGTTGAGATGGCTCACAGGGGTAAAATAGATTCCCTCTACCTATAAAGGACCCACAGCATTGAAAAGAGTTTCTTGATTGTCTTCGAGAGCCCTAATGCGAGCTTCAGCTTCCTCAACACGTTCATAGAGCTCGGCCATAGCCGTTGCCAATGAGGTCATCTTGAATTTTATTTTGAGAGAATGAGTCCAAGCACCTATTTAGACACATGATTTGGATTTAGAACTTGAACTTCCCGACATATGGTATGATATGCATGCAATGAATGAGACCTAGACTTGACTCTAAGTGCCACTCCAAAGACTCGGGATTTTGGAAATTTGTACTTGTATTGGGATTTGCGACCCATTGGGAATATTTCAAAGGAGATTTCAACCTATTGGATTTTTTATAAGAATTTGTACTTGTATCAGGATTTACAACCCGTTGGAAGTGTTTTTGAAAGGAGCTTCATTCTTTTGTCGAGGCTTCCTTCTTGTGTGATTTCTAGGGAATTTCAACCCGGTATTAGAACTTGGAATATTTTAGGGGTATTTCAACCTGGTTATAGAACTTGGAATATTTTAGGGGAATTTCAACCCGTTTATAGAAATTGGAATATTTGTTCCGGGATTTGCAACCCGTTGGAAGTATTTCTGGGGAATTTCAACCCATTGGATTCGGAATTGGGTTTTGTATTATTTCAAGGGAATTTCAACCCAAAATAGGACTTGGAATATTTCAGGGGAATTTCAACCCATTATAGGACTTGGAATATTTCAGGGGAATTTCAACCCAATATAGGACTTGGAATATTTTAGGGGGATTTCAACCCAAAATAGGACTTGAAATATTTTAGGGGGATTTCAACCCATAATAGGACTCGAAATATTTTAGGGGGATTTCAACCCATGATAGAACTCGTAATAGTTTAGGGGGATTTCAACCCATGATAGAACTCGGAATATTTCAAGGGAATTTCAACCCATTGATAGCATTTGGAATATTTCAAGGGAATATCAACCCAAAATAGAACTTGGAATATTTTAGGGGAATTTCAACCCAAAATAGAAATGTTTTTGGAATTTTTACTATTTCTACGGATTTTCAACTCGGTTAAAAGATTGGATTTTGTATTATTTTTGGGGATTTTCAACCCGTTGGAAATGTTTTTGGAATTTGTATTTGAAAATGATGGTGGATAAGAATTTTTGTAGTTTGAACATTGAATTTTGACACTTGAGTTTTGAATTGAAAATTGAATTTGGAATTCGAAAAGGGAAGTTTGTGTAGAAGATGCGGCTTTGAATTTTGAATTTGAAGAATTTGGAATTTTTGGACTTGAAATTCCGGCATAATGCCGCCATAGGTTTGAGGCTTTTGAAGATGGATTTATAACTTAATTTTGAAAGGTTTTGATTAGAGGTTTGAAACTTGAAAATCATGCATTACACCATCATGGATTTGGACTTGAGACTTTGAACATAGAGTTTGGGGCTTGAAAGTTTGAATTGAAAATCTGGCGTCAAGCCATCATAGAATTGAACTTGAGGTTTTGGATATAGGACTTGGACTTGCAACTTGGATTTGGAAAATCCGGCATTACGACGCCGTTTGGATTTTTTAGACTTGAATTTGAAAATTTGAAAATCCGGCATTAAACGCTGTTGGATTGGAATTTGAATCTAGCATTTGGAATTTTGACTTGAAAATCCGGCATTATAACGCTATTGGATTTGAATTTGAATTTGGACATGGAGTTTTGACTCGAAAATCCGACATTATAACACCGTTGGATTGGAATTTGAATTTGGCATTTGTGCGTGAGGCGTGTTTAAGGGTTTTGAATCAAATGGAGTGGCACTCCTAGAAGACCCTAAATCGGAAATTTTTAGATGCATGAGGTTCGGATGATGCTCCTAGGGGTTACGTTTCCTAGTTAAAGGCTCATGGTTTTGGAAAAGCTAGAACTCGAGGTTAGCCATTCAAGCGTGCAAAGATGCCCACACAATGTACAAATTGCACGTTGTAACACTAGCATGAATATGAATGTGACATGCAAAGTTCTCAACCTAAGGTCGGTCTAAGTTTTGTATGATGCAAGTGGTCGGCTTTGGGTGTCAAAAGGGTGCTTGACTAAGAGGCGGATCTAACAACAATTGTTTCACCTCCTCATAGGGGAGGTGTTGGTTGGCGGACAACCTCCATGCTTGACGTCAGGAACATCAAGCAAATGTCAAGTTTCGGTAGGAGCGGGAATGGTCAGACACTTTGGTCATGAACCGTATGGAGAATCACCATTCTGTTGCCCCCGGGGGTAGCCCGAATGTAGAACACATTCATGTTGGGCAAGGTAGAAATTCGTTTTGCACCATTATTGTTTTTGAATAATATGCATGTAATGCTTCTAAATCACAATTGTACTCGAATATTGTGCTTGAAAGATTGTTTTTCGGCATTCATTCTCGAGGTTTGGGAGTGTTCCTTCGAAATTCAAAATCTGAACTGAACTCCCACTCGAATACTTGGGCAGAATGGGCAGCCAGCCACTGGAAGCCACTGTGCTGAAGGCAGGCAGCAGCGCCTGGCGCAGGTCTTGCGCCCAGCGCTACTACTGGCATCCAGAATTTGAGCGTAACAATGGCAGGCTGCTCCTGGGATGCTCGTATACTCGCATTTGAAATCAGAACTCCCTAGTGGAATCGCCATATTGTAGGGGTTTTTTTGTATTATTGTATCCGTACTGTTTTTGAGATATTGAATTTCGAAGGAGTCGCCACCAAACATGTTTAAGGGTCTAGTTTGGAAAGACTTTAGTATGACTCTTGTTGGATAAGGCATTGAATCTTAAAAGCGAACGGGTGAGATTCGGGCACGGGAACGAATCGCTTATTTGGCAAGCTTTTCAAGTACATTCAAATACAAGACAAGGATCATTTTCATGGAATCCTAATCATGACACTAAGTCGTTGAATCATGCAATTAGAACATTGTATTTGCTACTTGAACGTGGTCACTTTGCTTTAAAGTTAATTAAGGGAACATAAGGCCGGTTGTCCAAAATTATCTTTGTTAAGCGTGATGTAACCTTTTGTATATTATTGAATTTAGCATGTGGGGGTGATGAAAGCAATAAACATGTAAAGCATAATCACATGAAAGGAAGGAATTATTGAAATGCGTACAAAACCACATCACCTTAAAAAATGTGAGTAAAGAGTGCGGAATTGGAATTGCAAAAATAGAGGTGCTATATTGAAAGTGCGTTATTGAAATGCGGTATTGAAAGTGAGATACGGAAATTGCGGTATTGAAATGTGGTATTGAAATGACAATATTGAAATGACGATATTGAAATTATATTGTTGTACTTGATATCCGATTTAAACAACTACTTAATAATAAGTGTGTCCGACACAGATTCAATTCTCTAAAATATCAACTTTAGATGAGTTGCCCATCACAAAGCATCCTTGAATTTGATTATTGAAATAGAACTTGAATATTGAACTTGAATATTAAAATTAGGAGACTTGGTCCTTAAAGATTAGACCTTTTAATGTGAAAAAGCCCACACCTTTAATATGCTCTATAACTTGAAATTGATTCTAATTGAAGAAGGAGTTGATCTCACTTAAACATCATTCAATATTGAAAACAGAGCTTGTATTTGAACATAGAAAGTTGAATGTTCATGTCTTCTAGTTTGGAAAAGGGTTTGCACTTTTTCAAACATCCTTGAAATTTGAAAAGACTTTGTAAAATTGTATGGTGATTGTTGTAAAGGAGAAATCTATCAAGTATGAAAGTTCATCACTTTACTAATCATTTTCGAAAATAAAGCTTGAATCTTGCATATTGATTTTGAAAATGTTCTTAGAAAATCATTTGGGAAGAGTTTCAAGAGTGAAAACCTCCCCAAATATGGCACTTTTGGATATGCTTTCTAGTTAGTCATGAGCATGAACTCTAATGACAACATCATTGGAATTATATATTGGATTTGGAAATGTAGAAAAGTAGAAAACATCATAATGATTTAATTAGGGATTCGGAATTACCTATTTAGGGTTAGGTTAGTTTTCCGATAAGTGCTCTCAATTGCTTAGATATTTTAGGAATTGTAATGGAAATTTTAGATTTGGAAACTTGAATTTTGTATTGGAATTTGAGAGGAAAATTTAAGATTACGACGTTGTATTGAAATCTGCCTCCTCATTTGTGTCAAAAACGAGGGTATATATAGGATATTAGGCGGCTAAACGCCAAGACACGTCAGCGCCTGGCGCAGGCGGCGTGTCCCAGGTTCCGCCAAAAAAGGGCGATGACGCCGTTCTTTTTGTTGGTCTTGTAGTCTTGTACCTTATACGAGCTTTTACGATTTTGTCACGTAGTTTTTCTTGGAGGTTAACGCTTGGGTTTGCGACTAAAAATACTCCTTTTCGTATTTTGTACTCGGTTTTACGGGTCGGGGCCCGGCATGCTCGGTTTTATGGGTCGACGCCCGATTTTGGTTTGCTTAGTGTCATTTCGATTGGAAACGGCCTTGTAAAACTAATGGAGAGGTCTATTGAGTGAGATTGTGTTTGGATTTTGAATTTGATTTTTGGAAATTGAATTTTGTACCGAGTTCCGAAATGGGAACGGGCTTGGGGATTAGACTTTGGATTTTGGAATATACCTTAGCAATTGGGACTTCCGCACGGAGTTTCACCAACCACCTATAAAGGATAATGGTCTCGTCATCATCCCATTAGGGGAGACACAAATGGCTACTTTGATGAAAAAGGAAACTAGGTTGAGTGGATTGAATAGTGTGAGGAAGCATTCCAAGCTCTTAAGATGTGTTTGACAACCGTGCCAGTGTTAAATCTACCAGATAATGACACCTATGATGTGTATAGTGATGCTTCAGAGAATGGGTTAGGGTGTATATTAATGCAGAATGGGAAGGTTATTGCGTTTGCATGAAGTCAATTAAAATCGTATAAAGCTCATTACCCCACCTATGACTTAGAGCTAGCATAGTGTTTGCATTGAAGATATGGAGACACTACCCGTATGGTGTGAAATGTAAGATATTCACAGATCATAAGAGTTTGATGTACATTTTCACACAAAAGGATTTGAATGTGTGTCAAAGGAGATGGTTGGAGTTAACTAATGACTATGATCTAGACATCCAATATCACAAAGGAAAATGAATGTAGTTGCAGATGCCTTGAGTAGGAAATCAAGTCATATTGTGAATGTGTTAGTAGTTGCTAATGAGTTGTGTAAGGATATGCAACGATAAAACCTGGATATAGTGAGTGGTGGATGTCTAGAAGGAATGATGAATGTGTTTCCTATTCAACCATCAATATTTGATGAGATTAAGGAGAATCAAACTGGAGATGTAAAGTTAGAACGAATCAAGGAAAATATTTTGCAAGGAAAGGAGACAGATTTTAAGATCCATGATGATGGAAGTTTGAAGTACAAAGGAAGGTGGTGTGTGCCTAAAAAATGCTAAGAGTTAAAGAAAAAGCTTATGAGAGAAGGTCATAATACACCATAGTTTGTTCACCAAGGCGGTGACAAGTTGTATAAGGATCTGAAGAAGGTCTATTGGTGACCAAGAATGAAGTAGCTGAGTTTGTAGCTAGATATTTGACTTGTCAAAAGGTCGAAATAGAGCATAGGAGATCTCAAGTAAAGGTTCAACCATTAGAAATTCCATGTTGAAAATGGGACTGTTTTCAAAGGACTTTGTCACTTGTCTGCCCAAGTCAAAGTTAGGAAACGACACCATTTGGGTTGTGGTAGATAGACTGACCAAGTCAACAGTGTTTATACCAATATAGGAGACCCGAAAGATGGAGCAACTTGCTAAGGCTTACATTAAGTATGTTGTGAATATACATGGAGTTCCTATATAAGGATATCATGTCAGATAGGGATACAAGGTTTAATTCTTTCAAACTTCTGGAAAAGTGTACAGAAGAACTTTGGTACGACATTGAAAATTAGTACAGCGTTCCATCTATCCACATATGGACAAACTGAGAGAACCATTCACACACTTCAGGATATGCTTCTTGCATGTGTAATTGATTTCCAAGGAAGTTGGGAAGATAGTTTAGATTTGATTGATTTTTCGTATAACAATAGCTATCATGCTAGTATGGGAATGACACCATTTGAAGCCTTGTATGGAGGGAAATGTAGTAGTCCACTATGTTGGAATGACATTAGTGAAACAATTGTGTTAGGACCTCAAATGATAGAGGACACAATAAACCAAACTAGAACTACCGCACGATCGCCAAAAGAGCTATGCAGACTTGAAACGTAAGACGAAGAATCTCTAGTGGGTGACTAAGTGTTACTCAAAGTTTCACCAATGAAAGGTGTAATGAGTTTTGGCAAGAAATGAAAGCTAAGACAAAGTATATAAGTCCTTAAAAGATCCTAGAATGGATAGGAAAGGTAGCTTATAGACTAGCCTTACCAATGGAGTTGCACAAAATGTATAATGTGTTTCACATCTCTCAATTGATAAAGTATATTCCGGATAATTCGCATGTGTTGCAACCGGAAACCATAGAATTAGGCCAAAGTTTATCTTTCGAGGAAAGACCAGTCAAAATCCTGGATAGTAAAGTGCGTAGTACACGAACCAAGGATGTTAAGATTGTGAAATTTTTGTGGTCTAATCAAGAGTCAAAAGAGGCAACCCGGGAAGCTGAGGGCGATATGAGAAAGAAGTATCCCGAGCTATTTCCCGAGGGTAGTTGAGTTACGGGGTCGTAACTCGTGTCTTTTAAGGGGGGTAGAGTGCGGTAGAATTTCGCGCTTTTTACCTTATTTTCCCTTATTTTATGCTTAATTTAGTGCTTTCTACTGAATTGCACTTCATATTGTCATGTTGGATTACTTAAAGAGTACAGCAACTAAAATTTTTGCAAAGAAAACGCAATAAAGTCTCATAAAGTCTCATGTTTTGATTTCAAATTGTGATTTCCGTGCCCAAGTTTCGGGATAAAATTTCTTTTAAGGAGGGTAGACTGTAATACCTCGTATTTTTCTGAATTTATAAATATATTTTAATGTATTTATAAAGTATTTTGCGAATTTTAGAATTTAAATTACATTTAATATGCATTTAAGTGTGGTTTTTAATTAAATAAAATATTTATTATTTTTATTTAATTCCGAAAGAAATTAAATGAATTTATAATTTTATTATTTAAGTCGGGAATTTATTGGGTCGTATTTCAAAACTATTTAAATTAAATTCGGAGCCCAATCCAATTCAGTTGGTGAACCCAACAAAACTTTTAAGTATTTAATTCTAATTTAAACCCAATTGCAAATCCCAATGCAAAACCCTAACCTAAGCCCACTAGGGACTAGAAACCTATGAATAAGACCCCTATCATTAATGATCCCCTCACAATTTCATAACCCTCTCTCTCTCCTCTTTGCTCTCTCCTTCGGCTGGCTCTCCTTTCCTGCAGCCCTCACCCGCACACGAGCAGGAGCAGATGCAATGTATAACATGGGTAGACACTTGCACACCCTGTTGGCCGAGTTTAAAACAATTAATCTTGGGCGGATGCAGTGTATACCATGGGTAGACACTTGCACACCCTCAACAACTTTGTACTAAACTTTTTTGCATACCCTCTATTGTAATCCTGGATACGCCACTGCACACGAGCAGCCGAGCATCCTTGCTCGTCACTGCTAATGTTCCCGTACTTTCGTGCACACTCGCCTGCCTCTCGTCTTTTTCTTTCGCCTCTCGCACACTCCCTTCGGCTATCTCTTCGTTCGCGCACAGCAAGCGAGTGCTGTTGTTGATGTGCGTTGTTGTTGCGTCGCGGCTGCTGCCTGTGTCGTTGGTCCCTCGACACTCACAAACAGCATACTCCCTCTTGCTCCCTTGCTCGTGTGTGTGCACTGAAGCCCCGCCCCTGCTGTTGCTTTCCTTGCTGCCGCGCACAACACACGCACTCATGTGTTGTGTGTGTTTTTATTTGTGTTCCGAATAATTCTTTTGCGCCCAATCACATCAAATTCGTGATTGTACCGTGCTATAGGCCGGTTTGTATAATTCTCTTCTTCCTTGCCTATTCTATTTAAATTTCGTATTTTAAATTATATTATTATTATTGATTTTGATTAATTAAACTGCTGCAAACGGTTATGAACACCGTATTGTGATGTTTTACGTGTTTGAATTCATGAGGATGATTTTAATTAAAAGAGTTATTATTTTCAAAATTAAAAAATTATTAAAGTGTTGCTTTTTGATGTCCTAAAGTGATTTTTATGACTATTTAATACTAGGGTTTTAATCCTACTTTAATAAATGAATGATTTACGTAATTTAATAATGATTTAAATTAAGGAAATCAAACTTAATTTTCAGATTTAATCTAAAGCTTTAAAGTCTTGATTTTAATGATTTTAAAGGCCAAATATCAATGTTTTTATACTAGGACTTTAATTGGCCAATTGAGACTATTATTTTAATTATGAGGAACTAATTTCTAATTAATTCAAAGGTTTTAAAACTCTTAAAATTTGCTGGAAATTTAGTAAGCATGGATAATAACTAAGTTTTATTACTTTAATTATAGGAGGTGATTTCTAGCCTTGATTGTGATTCGCAAAGTGGCCCCCGTACTTTGATATTCGAGGTACGTACATGTCTAGGGTGACCACCAATTACATGAGACCTATGTGATGATTAGTATTTGTGAATCATGTGCCTTGAGGTATTATTGAATTCATGTTTGATGTTGTGAATAAGCATGTTAAGGTTTATTGATGAATTATGAAGCCTGTGTGAACAGTCATGTTGTGATCATTTATAATAGCTGAATTATGTCAAGCATGTTGTTCAAGTTTATATGCATGTATGAGTCTTTTACATGCAAGGATTATGTTTATTCTATTGTACAGGATGTCTAGCATACTTTAAGCCAAGTAGTTGTGCCGCAATGCATTATTTATTCTATCGCCATGTAGAATATGTTTGGGAAGTTTATGTGAATTGAACTAAGGACTATTCGTGCCTTGTGCACACCCCGCTTGTTAACTGACAATGTCGAGTTATCTCAATAGCATATTGAGAAGGAACAATGGGAGTAATATCACTTGAGTCCTATGTTTGATCACAAGTCCTAAAGGATTAAAATGAAGCGTCATTGTTTAGTTGCTTGTATTATATGTCTTGTTGTTGTGTCTTGAGTTTACCTTGTGCATAAAATATTAATTAACGTAAAGTGTAACTCGAATGAGCTTCAAAACTCTTGGAAAGTATATACCTTGAGTATGAACAATGGGGGGAGTCTTGCCGAAAAACTTGTATTCCTTGAATGATACAATACGTTGTTTCATTCTTTCTTTTATGCGCGGGAATTCCGCCAGTATGGTCCGACTGTCGGTAGTAGCTGTAGACACCTACTTTTGTCCCCATTCCCGAAAGGGAAAGGTTCGATGATGAAAGCATAAATCTCCACTTGACAACGCATCTCCTATAAAATAAACGAATCTCAATTCCCCTTTTCATTTCACCCGAAACCTGCTATTTATGGAAACCTGCTAAAAATAGTAACTGCCGTAAAAGGTAGCTTCTAAAAGTGGCAAATCATAAAAGATAGAAACCTGTCAGAATTAGGTGTTGCACTCCAACATAAATCCTAAATGAGATAGAAAACTGCAAGAATCCTATTCCTAATAAGATTCGGAAATAAGAGTTACGTATTAATTAAAATCCTAACGAGCCTAGAGTTCGTAACGGGCCCAGACGCATTCCGTCATAAAATTGATACACGCTAAAAGACTCGATTAAATCTCAAACTCTCCGGATTCTAGGAATCCGAATCTGACAAAGAAACGGCCCAAACAACAATTTCAACGCCCAGCCCTGGGTGCTGGAATTGCGTGGATTCTATTTTCAACGCCCAGAGCTGGGCGCCGAAATCTTTGACGCCCAGCCCTGGGCGCTGAAAATACATTGGCACGTGTTTTTTCCTAATTCTTTGTGGATTAGAACTCTGCAATTCTATCTTTCCACGAACTCTTCCCTATAAATAGACCCCTAAATTCGACGTGAAAAGAACACACAACAACACACAATCATATTCTGAGTATTGACTCCAACCCTTAGCCTAAGCCTCTCGCTGCGAAACTGTTCACGCGTTCTATCGCAATCGATCCATAAATCGAACAGAACGTATCCTGTCCCATAATTGTGATTCGTTAAATAAAAAGGAGAAATAGCAAAGTCAAAGTGGTTAGTTTTCTGAGAACCGTGACGCACCTTTCAAGGGTGCGTCGTAATGTGTCCCTTTTCGATGATTTAACTGCTTTCCTCGCCCTTTTCATGAACTGTTAAACTAACTAAATCTGATTGTTCTATCACGCCTAACAAATATGATATTTTTGGGAAATCGGATTATCATGCTAGGTCCCCTAATGCTATTTAAATCAGATAATCACGATCGAATTAGTATTATATGTTGCATATTGCTAAAATCAACTCAGATTAGTTTAATAGTTAACGCATGTCCCTTCAATTATTTATGCTGAGCTAGTAAGGATATCCTGCCTCTGGAGTTATCGACGAGCGAAGTACTCCTCTCGGTAGTTACAGTCCCCCGAACCCTCAATCTCTACCTTGCGGGTGTATGTTGAGAGATCCCCACACCAGGGATCACAAGGGAACCTACGGCCGTCGTGGTCAAACATAATTGCACTCCCTTTATGTCACGATAACCGGGTTTTGTCAGTTTTTCTCATTGTCGTTAAAAACTGAATGGCGACTCCTATATTACTAGTCAATTGGGTGTAAACTCACAGGAAATCCAATTACACTTGATTGAACAAAAAGATCGTCACACCCACGAGGGACGAGGTCACGCATTAGCCTCGTGCTTTTTCGACCCCCTCACAGTGGCGACTCCACTGGGGATAGTGAAGGAAATACTCGTGCTTGTAGGTAATCAAAATAGCCGAAGGGTGAAACGATCCTACCCCGCGTTTATTTCCCCATCAAGTTGGGACGACCTGAAAATCAGCATATTAATGTGAACGGGCAGAACCTCATAACGAATCTCGGCTCCCTCGGGAGTTGGGACTAAGGATACCTCTTTTTCGCCAATAGGGGGGTGCATACGCCGCGCATGTCGCCCACTCGGTACTTGTGCAGGTAGTACACCTATCCCGAACCCAATCGCTCGCTCATTAGGTCCCTCTCGCCTGCATGCCCCCTTGGCTTGCACTTGCGGGTTGGCCTCTTGAGCGAAATTCGTCTGTTGAAGACACTACCTCGACCGGGGCATGTGTTGGATCTACGATAGAAGCGGTACCAAGCCAGGCGCAAATACTACCCATAGAAGCCTATCATAAACTACGTGACATATTTAATTTTTAAATCCATGTTTGTATTGTAGTTATGTGTAGCGAACAATGTGACTATGTTATGATTGTGCGTACGAATAATGCTAGACAAATAATGCTAGAAAACCAACGACCCTAAAAATTGCCCAAACATTCATGAACCGATTGGCCAAAGAGTTATACCAAAATACGTATTCTGCAAGCCCGAACGATCGCCACAAAAATAAGCGGCGCACGGGATGGCCGTAACGAATCCCACAAACGCTGCACAACGCGTAAAGGACGTTATAAGGCAAGTACGCAAAATTAAAGTCGCAAAAACAAAAGCAGACGAAAACTGAAAACGAGTACCAATCAGGGACGCATTTTCAGCGCCCCTGGCTGGGCGCCAAAATTTCTCACGCCCACTTCTGGGCGCCGAAGTTGCTGCCTGGCCTTTTGGTCAGGCACAGCAGCCTCGGTGCCCGCGCATAAAAAAAAATATATACGTAGCAAAAAAAAAAGACTTTTCGAAAAAAATTGCTACGAGGGCGTAAGAAAAGCACTCGATTTCAAAAAGCGACTCGTAAAAAATTAATAACTCTTTGCGTCGTTGTTAGGCCTCCTACGACGACAATGCTCGGCACTAAAAACCGAACATGCTAATAATTATGAATGTCACATGGGCGAAGTATGCAAAAAATAATGTTCGAATAAAGTCTTCAAGAAAAAATAAATGTTCAAATAGAAAATAAATAAATCTGAGTCTAGACTAGGCTATGCCAAAGTACAATCCAAATCCTAAGTCTTAGTTGTCTTATCCATAGAATCAGTCCTAATACTTGGTGTCGTTCTGCAAGCTAAAAGGTTAAACCATATTGAGTCTCCCTTCCTAATATTTAAATCAATGAGCACCCATATGTAATTGTCATCCCTTGCTAAGAATCCACGGCCTCAATACTCTCTCTCACCAATAAAAAGAATGTATTATGGTATTTTCCAAATGGAAACGGTCACATTCTGGAAATCATTCCCCCATAGTCGCACAACCCCCAAAGTGAACCTAAGGTGTCAATACCATTAGCAAAAAATTAATGGCCTCAAGGCTCATGATCACGTGGGGTCACGACTACCATAGTCCTCTCGAGCCACTCGCTCCTTTAAATACTCCTAAGTACGGACTAAAAGATTTTCCATGAATGCAACATGACGAACCATGAAAATACCCAAATGGGCATACCATAAGGCTACCATTGGGGTAAAAGCAATACACACTAAGAGAGAAGCTGCACTAATGATTCTAGTCTTGCAAAAATAAAAATTCGATCTCCCCAACTAACTACCTTGCCGACATTGAGCAAAACGGCACATGACAAATGAACACCCAAGGGTTAAAATCTAAAGTGTCAACCGACGAAAGTATGGTCCAATTAGCCTAAGTCTGAGAGTCGCTTGGTCAAGTATTATAGGCTTACGCCACATCATTATTTTGAGTCTAGGCCACCTCCTTGTGTTCATACACGGGTTATAATCAGAAAGATTAATGAAAGTTCGGGTCTAAATCACAACTTCCAATTAAATCCCGGAAACTGTAAAAAATTATTTTCGATGTAATTCTTTCATTAAATTTCAATAAGGTAAAAACAACATTTTGAATCAACGCTATTTGCACATTTCAAGAAACGACTAAATACGCTTGCAAAGTAAGACAATTTAAAAGGTCTACTATAGGCCTACCAAACGAGGCTCACTCAGTCTCACCTCGTGACTCAAAGACCACAACCATCTACCTTTTAGCCCAAACAAAAAATTGATTGAAGGATTTATGTTGGGGAGAAATCCCAAGCAAAAAGGAAAAAATAGAAAAGGGAGAGCGAAAAGAGCAAACCACGAAATGCTTAAAAAAAGAGAGAGAAAAGGGAGAGCGAAAAGAGCGATCCATGAAATACTTAGCCCGTACCTCCCAAAGTGCGGAATTTACCCAAGCAAACGAAGGAAAAGAATTGAGTCAACCAATCCAAATCATAAAATTCTACGATGTCTACCCTTTCCAATCCTTATGTTCTTAGACGCTTTCGCTCTGGGGCCCCTGTTCAGCTCATTTAACCTGTCCATGTTCTCATCACCAAAACCCAAGAAACCATTACCTCGACTCTTGTTCACGAACTTGTTGTCAACCGCAAACCACGCACGGCCATTGACACGTGCGTCATACCCATTATTTCCAAAGCCCAAACCTGCTCTTACACCACCATTATCACAAGGACCATATAACTTATTTGGATACATCCTGTTGATATACCCTTGAGCCATCCCCATGCTATTCATTGGCCTTGGTTGATGTAATCCTCATGCTTGACCAATACCTATACAAATTATCCTATCTCATTCAACCCATCTTGCAAGCCGTCTTGAGTCACAAACACAAAAAAAAAGGAAACAAATGAAAATTGCAAAAAAAAATAATAAAATGTGAATAATAAAAAAGAAACTTTGCAAAAGAGCCTCTAAAAGTCTAAAAAGGAAAAGAAGCATTTAGCGCACCAAAAAAAGATCCGCCCAGAAATCATTTTAAGCGCCCACAGCTGGGCGCCGAAATCTTTAACTCCCCAGCCTGGGCGCTGAATCTCTCTGCTTGCCAATTTTTGTCCAAAAGTGCTCGTCATTTTATCCGCACATACACGGAAAAATAACGAACACTTGGAGGGGTACAACACGTATTCAGATATACGTACCACCAAAGAAATACATGTACTCAATCAAAAAAATATAAAAAACAAATTTTTTGGCTTACGACAAGGCAGCAGATTAAAATAATAATAAACTTCACTTATTCTACCGTTTCAAATAATATGTTTCCACCTCATAACATACTTATCGAATTCGGCATTCTAAGAAACCATTTTCTGGCTAAGAACTACGCAAGACCTGATTCCAAATTAAATCTATTTAAAGCGGATACGTAGGCAATCCATGATTCGGTCCAACCAATTTGTAAAAACGTTAAAGCCTATAGAATAACAAGAATAAGAAATGGAGTCCCTTATTGAAATTTAATTACTTGCAATCCAAGTTGAAAGAAAAATTTAAGTCAAAGGAAGAATCCAAGTCATCAAGATGCCAAAATTAATGAGCACACATCGAAAAATAATAAGGGCCCGTACCCTTGCCAGAAGGAGCACTCACACTCCTAGGCACTTAGCCAAGACTCAAAAAATCGCTTTGCCTCAATTGAATGGGGGCTAGCGCGAGCATCCATGACCTCTAAAGTACTCGACTTGACCCTCCCTAAAGCGAACTAACTCACTTAAAGACTTTCTTTCACCACTAGACATAGTCGTTCGCTTAAAGACCTTCTTTCACCACTAGACACAGTCATGATCGCCAACAAGTAGTAAAGGCATATAGCTTGCAATGAAAAAGATTGTTCTACGGCATCACCCCATCGTTCCTTCGAACTCAGGGCACCCGTTCATGGTAATTCAAATGCTTGCTAATCCCCTTTGAAAAAAAAGAAACAGACATTTTCAATAGGACTTGGCACTTAACCAAGGCTCACCCTACTCAGACATATGACACGGGCATCTAAAATAAAAGCATCATTAATGGGAAGACATAATAGCAACTGGGGGCTAAAAATTGAAATGAAAGAGCTAGGGAAAGAACTAAATATACCTTGACCTTTTGTACAGACACACACCAACTAAATCTAAGTCAATTTGAAAACGGTTTATATTCCCGCAATTCTGGAAAAGATAGCCCTAAAAGCCTAAAGCATATGCCAAACGGACATAGGTATATCTTGACGCCGGCACCCTGGCTTCCAGCAAATCCTTAGACGGCATTCCAAAAATCGTAACATTATTTTGATTCACTCATGTAATCCTGTACGAACCTCTCTATAAGTCAACTTACCTAGGACACCTCGGGTTGTACACAGTAGGACTCGGATTTAAATAATTTTCAAATATTTTTCAAAGACTTCTTCGAACATAATAAAGTGTCGTTGGTTTAAGCTAAGTATGCGTTTATCTCAATGTCGCAAGTGAGTCAAAATATTTCTAAATATGATTATGGGTAAAGAAAGGCACCTAGCTTTTGGTCAAGGCACACTTCAACATGTAACTACCTTGACCATGGCAATGTCGCACAATACGACATTTACAAGAGAAGTAGCAAAATCACTACTCGAACGTACCTCGCACTAAACGAGTCTGGTTCAAACTATTCATGATCCATGTCACCATGAATGCATAAAGACGTATGCAAAGCATTATAGCACCAAGCCCATCCCGTAGCTACAGTTGGAGGCTTGAGAAAAACACTCTAAAAATGCTCGAAATGACGATTTTATCGCAAATTCTCGACGCTAATGCTTTACATACATCATAGGGGCACAATCCTAAGCTTTAATCATGTAAAACGTGAAGGAAATAATGCCCTTGGTCCAAGTATGCATTCTATGTTAAGTCTAATAAATGCGGTTCAGTATTAATTAACAAGTTAATAATTCAGTGAGATCAAGTGAGCTGAATGCCTAGCTAGAGGCCGCTTCAGTTCAAGTGGAATTAATGATATTAATCCACAGCTTACTCTTGATTGAACCCGTAGGGTCACACAAATAGTACGTAAACGGATCAAGTATTTAATGGCATTAAATACTCTATCTATGGATATTCGGAACCGACGGATCTTGGTTTCAGTGGGAGCTGAGATCGTCACAGGCAAGAAATGAATACTCCGGAAACGATGATATTACCGGAAACGGAAATATGGATCGTATCGGAAATATAAATATTATCCAAGTCGTAGATGTTGCCGGAAACGGAAACATGGTACGTATCGGAAAATATTATCGGAAATGGAAATATTACCAGAATCGGAAATATTGCCGGAAACGGAAATATTGTCAGAATCGGAAATATTACCGGAATCGGAAAATAATTCCGAAAACGGAAATATTAAATATTTGTTCGAAACGGAAATTAATTCCGGAATCGAAAATGTTAAATATTGTTCGTATCGGAAATGAATTCCGGAATCGAAAATTTAATCGGAAGCGTATCGTACGAATAAGCATCGGACGAGGCCTGCCGGACGAGGGCCCAGCACGAAGCCAGGCCATCGCCCAGCAAGCCAAGCGCGCCGCACAGACAGCCACGCCAGGCCCAGCGCAAGGCCAGGCCCAGCAGGCCGTGGCAGCGCGCACAGCGCGCGCAGCGCGCGCGGGAGCTGCGTAGGCTTGCAGCTCGCGCAGGCCTCGCTGCGTGGGCTGCTGCTCGTGCGCACGCATGGGCGGCCCATCGTGGATGCCGTGTGTGCGTGTGTAAGTGTTTGTGTTCGTGCACGTTTCCTAAAACGTGCAGAGTTCGGTTAATGATTAAATTCCTAATTCTATTTGATAAATTAATTAAATTAGAGTTCTTGTAGGATTCTAGGTTTAATTAATTTGTATCTGAATAGGATTCCAATTCCCTTTCCATACCCCTATAAATATGTGTCCTGGGTTCACAATTTATAACGAGTTTCAAAGTATTCAAAGTGAGTTTTTGAGAGAAAAATTCAGCCACACATCTTGCTCAAAAGTGCCGAAAATTCTAGTACCTTAAGGGCGATTCTAGTTGGTCAATCTTAAGGCGGATCCGGACGTGCTGTGCACTATCTACGGAGGGACGACACTTGGAGTCCTAAAGACTTGTTCTGGTTCGGTTCGGGCGCAGCTAGGGAGGGCACGCAACAAAGAGTATGCATCTAAATTATGCTATATGATTATGTGTAAATAATATGTAATCCTGGGTTAATGGTTGTTTCCGCATGATTTATGTAATATCATATGTATCATATCCTAACAGTGGTATCACGAGCCCCTTATTATTTTCATAATCTAAATTGCATGAACATGGTTAAATATTACAAATTTGCAAGAATTAAAAGGGGTGATTAATTTTCGTAATTGTTAATTAATTGCGAATTGCGTTTATTTAATTATACGTACGCAGTTTTTCGGAAGTTTCTTCGTTACTCATCCAAATCGAGTGATTTTTGTGTCAATTCCGCATGTAAAAGGCATTCTAAAATTTTGACAAAAACAGTATTTTTCTGCCGAACCCAGAATTCTCAAATTCGAAGCCTAACTATGACTTTTCGAAGGTTTTAGTTTTTCGAATGCAAAATTTCGTAAATTTAAGATGTTAAATTAAATATTTGCGATTCTTGTTGATAAATCTTGAATTTTTGATTGACCTACTGTATATGTTAAACAAGTTTGAATGCCTAGCCTTGTTAATTATGCAATCTAATTTGTAATTATGATTAATTTGTTGAAAATTAGAATAATTTAGAATTAATTTGATTTTCATAATTAATTATAATTTAATTAGAAACCTATGATTAAAAACCACCATAAAAATTGTAAATTTATGATAAATTTTAAATTTTTATGACCTAGACTTGAATCCATGTAAATCGGAAATCAATTGAATAATAAATTTTCGATTTTTCGCCCTAAAATTATGAAATTAATAATATTTATTAATTTGTCATTAATTTTATAAATTTTAAATTTTTTATGCGATTCGTTCATATAACTTGCACGCACAAAGCAATGGACGCTTCGTGTTACCCTTAAGGGGTGTTGTATAGTGCGGGCATGTGACGACGAGCAAGGGAGCTCGTCGCCCGTGCGGCACGAATGCAATGAGCAAGGCATGGTGCACGTGCACAAGGCAGCAGCCCTGCCTTGTGTCGTGGACCACGAGCAATGGACGAATGGGCATGGGCGAAGGGCGAGCCAAGGCAGTCGCGTGTGGGCAGCAAGCGAGCTGCGCCACAACGCGCACTGCCTCACGCAAGAGCGCGCAGCCTCGCGCGCAGCGATCGCAAGCTCGCGTGCCACGAGCGCTGCGCCCAGCGTTGCTCGCGCGCCCAGCGAGCGATGTCGCGCGCCCAGCGAGCGATAGCTCGCACGCACAGCGAGCGATGTCGCGCGCCCAGCGAGCGATGGCTCGCACGCACAGCGAGCGATGTCGCGCGCACAGCGAGCGATGGCTCGCGCGCACTGCGAGCGATGGCTCGCGTGCGACGAGCGCTGGCGCGCGCGCAGCGTGCGATGGCTTGCGATGGAAATGCAGCAGGTATGCGACGAGCGCATGGGCTGCGCGCACATGGCCAGCGATGGCTGTGTGCGGGCGGCCCATGGGCGTGCAATGCGTAGGGTGTTTGCGTTACGATTAGATCGTTTTGAATGTTTAATTTGAAAATTTCAGTTCACGTAATTTTAATTAATTTTAAAATTAATAATTTAAATTATTTTCTTGGATTTTAATTTTGAATATTGTAATTATAATAAATGTTATTTATTCTAATTATTTTACTAAAATTAAAATCATGAATTAATTTAAATACGACTGAAATTAAATTAAACTTTTTGGATTCAATTATAAATTTATATGAGCTTTAAATTTTAATTAAATTTGTATGTTTCCGGTTAGACTAGAAATACATTTTTATGTTTAAAATTAGTAAAGCATATGAATTTATTGGTTTAAGTGGGAGCGCTTTTTAGTCAGAAACTCTTGATTAGGTCTACAAATCCTTAAGGTTAAAACAACTTGATTAGAATTAATAAGGACTGAATAATTGGTAGATTATTGGTGCCCTTGATTAATTGCTGCAAATGTTTACATGATGCATAATGTGTTTTACTAACCAGCTATGTGGGCCATTCATGATAATGAATGGGTGAATGGTATATATTGTATATGTACTGTTTTGCAGGTTATGAAGTGACTAGTATGGCCCAAATAGGATAGAAAATATGGTCTGCGTACCATTAATTTGAATGTAATTGGTCTGAAGTACCAAAGTTATTTTTCAATTCAAATATGGTCTGCGTACCATCAAATAGTTGTAATTAGTTATAGCTTATCCTATTTGAAGAAAATGGTGCCTCCCACGGAGATTTTCAAGACGGACTTTGAAGTTAAAGCTTCAAGATGAAGTCGGGCCATACTAGATCACAAATATCTTATGCATGTTTTAAGTTATTTATTGCTTTTAAATATGTCTTAAAATGCATGAGATCAAAAGCTTGATTATGTTGCATGATTAAGGATTTTAGTTCACTTAAAATCTAACCAACATAGTAAGAGCCTTAAGTTCCAAACTTAAAAATTGAGTTAAAAGGTGCCATGCCAAAATATACACTTGCTTGGATATCCTTTACATCAATCTAGTAATAGTTTTCGCTCAGCGAGGTGTTACTTATTGGTCCTAAAGGGGCAAGGTACACAAATAATTGTGAGTACATGTTAGTTTTGGTGAAACTCAACGATATAAGTAAGGAGTCCTTTTATGTCGTGGCAAAATCGATAGGTTTACCTAATAAGTTCTTAGACGTACCTATCAACCAAGAATAGTTTCTAGACTATTAGCAAAAGGCTTTTGCTTACCTAAGATGTTCTAGGAATAAGTCGACAAACTGTGCTTAGTTCTTCAATGATTTTAGGATCTTGGAATCATTTTATTCACACCTGTCGGAACACATAATTTGAATAAAATGCTTAATAAACATTGAATTATGCATGTATGCTAGAATTTAAGTTTATTAAGAGAAACTGTGAATGGTTATTTATTTGTTTATTCTTTTCAATTGTAGTTTTAATATGGCAAACAACAATCAAAACATCATCATGGGTTCTGAGCTTATGGTCAAGCTGAACCTGACAAATTTTCTTGAATGGGAAGCTAAGCTAGTTGAAATAGTCAAACTCAATGGACTTGAGTATGTACTGTCACATCCCATGCCAAGCTACTATGCCAGAGATATGACCCTTGAGAGATTTTACGCCTGGGATGCGGATCTCAAAAAGGTTATGAGTCTCATGCTGAACAATATCCCTGATGATTGGGCTAAAAGGTTTGTAGCCTATGAACCTTTTACGCTCATCAAGAATCTGAGGGATATCTGTCGTGGAAGTACGGAGGACAGGGACCTGAACGTCCATGAGTTGATTGAATCAATGTCTGGTCTAAAGGTTAGTTCTCCCAACAGGTGTTATAGGATGGAGGTCCAAGAAACACATGTTCAGCTCCTTCGCACTAAACAGAGGGTAGGCGTCCCACTGAGGTTCCATGTGGATCTTATGTGTTCATATTTTGATCGCCTAAGTCTACTAGGAACACCAATAAGCGAAAGGATGGTAGTCTCTGTCTTGCTCAATTCACTACACAGTGGGTTTGGTCGCTTCAAGCAACTATACCTAAGTGAACCAAGAGAAGAAACAGTTGCAGAATTTATTCACCTTGTCAGAAAGGCTGAAATAGTACTGGACTGTGAAACCAAAGATTTACTCAAGGCTAGAAAGAGACCATTCAAGAAAGGTGGAAAGTCCAAGGGCAATGCTAAATCAAAGCAGGACAAGTCCACATCAAGCTGTCTTTATTGTGATGGAATAGGCCATTACAAAAGAGAATGTCCAAAGCTAAAGGAAGATCAGAAGAACGGAACAGTCGTTCCATCTTCAGGTATTTTCGTTATAGACTGTATACTTGCTAATTCAACTTCTTGGGTATTAGATACAGGTTGTGGCTCACACTTATGTTCCAATCCACAGGGACTAAGAAGAAGTAGAAAGTTAAGCAAGGGTGAAGTCGACCTACGAGTGGGAAATGGAGCACGGATTGCTGCATTAGCTGTAGGAACTTACTATTTGTCGTTGCCCTCCGGGCTTGTTTTGGAACTGGAAGAATGTTTCCATGTTCCAAGTCTTACTAAAAACATCATTTCAGTTTCTTGCTTAGATGCTAAGGGATTTTCCTTTTTAATAAAAGACAATAGTTGTTCGTTTTATTTTAAAGAGATGTTTTATGGATCTGCTAGATTAGACAATGGACTTTATTTATTAGATCACGACAAACAAGTATATAACATAAATACCAAAAAGGCCAAAAAGAATGATTCAGATCTCACCTATCTGTGGCATTGTCGATTAGGCCATATAAACTTGAAACGCTTAGAAAGACTTCAAAAGGAAGGAATTCTAGAACCATTTGACTTAGAGGATTATGGTAAATGCGAATCATGTTTACTTGGCAAAATGACAAAGCAACCTTTCTCTAAAGTTGGAGAAAGAGCAAATGAACTATTGGGTTTAATCCATACAGATGTATGTGGACCAATGAGTACAAATGCTAGAGGTGGTTTCCGCTACTTTATCACTTTCACTGATGACTTCAGTAGGTATGGTTATGTCTACCTAATGAAGCATAAGTCTGAATCCTTTGACAAATTCAAGGAATTTCAGAGTGAAGTAGAGAATCAATTAGGCAAGAAGATTAAGGCACTGCGGTCTGATAGAGGCGGTGAATATCTGAGCTATGAATTTGATGACCATCTGAAAGAATGTGGAATTCTATCAGAGTTGACACCTCCTGGAACACCACAATGGAACGGTGTGTCGGAACGGAGGAACAGAACCTTGCTAGACATGGTCAGGTCAATGATGGGTCAGGCCGAACTTCCATTAGAATTTTGGGGACATGCACTAAATACAGCTGCACTCACTATAAATAGAGCTCCGTCTAAAGCTGTCGAAAAGACTCCATACGAATTATGGTTTGGAAAGCCTCCAAATGTGTCTTTTCTTAAGATTTCGGGATGTGAAGTATACGTCAAACGATTAATTTCAGACAAACTTCATCCAAAATCTGACAAATGTATCCTTGTGGGCTATCCAAAGGAAACAAAGGGGTATTACTTCTACAATACATCTGAGAACAAAGTGTTTGTTGCTCGAGATGGTGTCTTTTTGGAGAAGGCTCACATTTCCAAAATGACAAGTGGGAGAAAAGTAGACCTCGAAGAAATTCGAGTCGAACAACAAACTCTAGAGAATGCTCAAGATGACATTCAGGATGAAACTCAGAGATCTTTAGAAGAATCTGGTGAGAATCATGGTCAATCTAGAAATGTTACCCCGCGTAGATCGCAAAGATATAGATCTCAACCGGAAAGGTACTTAGGTATTTTGACGAACGAGAGCTATGACGTTCTATTACTTGAAAGTGATGAACCTGCGACTTACAAACAAACTATGACGAGCCCTAGCTCCAAGCAATGGCAAGAAGCCATGCAATCTGAATTAGACTTCATGTCTGAAAACCAAGTATGGGATTTGGTCGATTTGCCAGATGGCTACCAAGCCATTGGAAGCAAATGGGTTTTCAAACTGAAAAAGGACAAGGATGGGAAACTTGAAGTTTTCAAAGCTAGATTGGTTGCAAAAGGTTACAGGCAAGTCCACGGTGTGGATTACGATGAAACCTTTTCACCAGTTGCAATGTTAAAGTCTATTCGGATAATGTTAGCAATCGCTGCATATTACGATTACGAAATATGGCAGATGGATGTCAAAACTGCTTTCTTAAACGGCGTTTTAACAGAAACTGTGTTTATGACACAGCCTGAAGGTTTTGAGGATCCAAAGAATGCTAAAAAGGTATGCAAGCTAAAGAAGTCAATCTACGAATTGAAGCAGGCATCTAGGAGCTGGAATATACGTTTTGATGAAGCAGTCAGTGACTTTGGTTTCATCAAGAACGCAGACGAATCTTGTGTATACAAGAAGGTCAGTGGGAGCAAAATTGCTTTCCTAGTATTATATGTCGACGACATATTACTTATCGGAAATGACATTCCTATGTTGAACTCTGTCAAGATTTGGCTTGGGAAATGTTTTTCGATGAAGGATCTAGGAGAAGCACAGTACATATTGGGCATCAAGATTTACAGAGATAGATCTAAAAGGATGATTGGACTTAGTCAAAGCACTTATATCAATAAGGTGCTTGATAGGTTCAAGATGGCGGACTCCAAGCGAGGCTACCTACCCATGTCTCATGGAATGACTCTAAGCAAGACTCAGTGCCCAAAAACACTTGATGAGCGTAGACGAATGAATGGGATTCCATATGCATCATTGATTGGTTCAATAATGTATGCTATGATATGTACACGCCCGGATGTTGCGTACGCACTCAGTGCTACGAGCAGATACCAGTCAGACCCAGGAGAGGCGCATTGGACTGCTGCCAAGAATATTCTGAAGTACCTGAAAAGGCACAAAGATGACTTCCTGGTCTATGGTGGAGATGATGAATTAATTGTTAAAGGCTATACGGACGCAAGTTTCCAAACCGACAAAGATGATTTCAGATCACAGTCTGGGTTTGTCTTCTGCCTCAACGGAGGAGCAGTAAGCTGGAAAAGTGCTAAGCAAAGCACCATTGCGGATTCTACAACTGAAGCGGAGTACATTGCTGCACATGAAGCAGCAAAGGAAGCTATATGGCTAAGGAAGTTCATAGGTGAACTTGGTGTAGTCCCCTCCATTAAAGGACTAATAGCCCTGTATTGTGACAATAACGGAGCTATTGCACAGGCAAAAGAGCCTAGACACCACCAGAGAGTCAAGCATGTACTTCGTAGATTTCACCTTCTACGAGAGTTCGTTGAAAGAAAAGAAGTCGAGATAAGCAAAATTGGAACTGATGACAACATATCAGATCCATTAACTAAACCTCTGCCGCAGGCGAAGCACAACTCGCACACTGCAGCTATGGGAATCAAGCATATTGGAGAATGGCTTTGATGTCTCTGTTTAATGTTTTAAAGTTTTAGAGTTTAAATCTTTGTAAAACATTATTGGTTAATCATTCACAATAAATGAAAAGAATTCATTTTTCCATTTAATTTGTGGTTTATTAAATGATGAGTCCCTTCAATTTGACGATATATTCAAGATAGACTGTCAGGACCAGTCCTGTGACTAAGAAATGTCTATCAAGGGAACTTGAATGTCAAAAGTTGAAAATGGTCCCTAGTCGGAGTTTTCTATAAAATTGGACGCATAGAAAACATTAGACGATTAGAATGCAAGATGACTAGTAGTTCTGTTTCTTGAACTATGTGGACATGGCAATGTTATAATCATTTGCATAGATACTTACTTTGGGAAGACTAGTATCGGACAAGACCTATGAAACTTTACTGTAAGAGATGAAAATCTGTCATAAGTAAATTTCATTAAATTATTAGACACTAAATCCTCAATACCTGAGTGATTTGAGATTACTTGTTTGAGAACTGGTTGCTTTGACGTTGACCAACCGTCGCACCGTAAAAGGAGCCTATAAAGGCAACGCTCAGGTAATTACCTATCAAACGAAGTCTAATCTCAAGATCGCAAGATTGGGATTGTCCTCCCATAAATTGGGATGAGATGCTTAAAAGTTGTACAAGGCCACTCGGAGAGCTAGAAACTGTGAAATGCATGGCCGTGCTCGGATGAATCATAGGCTATGATTATCTGTTTATTTGATCAGTTGAACTCTGAAACCGAGGAACACCTCTTGACATAATAAGGATGACAACTCTTACCTTATGTTCAAGAGCAAGCATCGAGCGACAAAGGAATTAGGAAATGCACACTTGTCCCTAAGGACAAGTGGGAGACTGAAGGAAATAATGCCCTTGGTCCAAGTATGCATTCTATGTTAAGTCTAATAAATGCGGTTCAGTATTAATTAACAAGTTAATAATTCAGTGAGATCAAGTGAGCTGAATGCCTAGCTAGAGGCCGCTTCAATTCAAGTGGAATTAATGATATTAATCCACAGCTTACTCTTGACTGAACCCGTAGGGTCACACAAATAGTACGTAAACGGATCAAGTATTTAATGGCATTAAATACTCTATCTATGGATATTCGGAACCGACGGATCTTGGTTTCAGTGGGAGTTGAGATCGTCACAGGCAAGAAATGAATACTCCGGAAACGATGATATTACCGAAAACGGAAATATGGATCGTATCGGAAATATAAATATTATCCAAGTCGTAGATGTTGCCGGAAACGGAAACATGGTACGTATCGGAAAATATTATCGGAAATGGAAATATTACCAGAATCGGAAATATTGCCGGAAACGGAAATATTGTCAGAATCGGAAATATTACCGGAATCGGAAAATAATTCCGGAAACGGAAATATTAAATATTTGTTCGAAACGGAAATTAATTCTGGAATCGGAAATGTTAAATATTGTTCGTATCGGAAATGAATTCCGGAATCGGAAATTTAATCGGAAGCGTATCATACGAATAAGCATCGGACGAGGCCTGCCGGACGAGGGCCCAGCACGAAGCCAGGCCATCGCCCAGCAAGCCAAGCGCGCCGCACAGACAGCCACGCCAGGCCCAGCGCAAGGCCAGGCCCAGCAGGCCGTGGCAGCGCGCACAGCGCGCGCAGCGCGCGCGGGAGCTGCGTAGGCTTGCAGCTCGCTCAGGCCTCGCTGCGTGGGCTGCTGCTCGTGCGCACGCATGGGCGGCCCATCGTGGCTGCCGTGTGTGTGTGTGTGTGTAAGTGTTTGTGTTCGTGCACGTTTCCTAAAACGTGCAGAGTTCGGTTAATGATTAAATTCCTAATTCTATTTGATAAATTAATTAAATTAGAGTTCTTGTAGGATTCTAGGTTTAATTAATTTGTATCTGAATAGGATTCCAATTCCCTTTCCATACCCCTATAAATATGTGGCCTGGGTTCACAATTTATAACGAGTTTCAAAGTATTCAAAGTGAGTTTTTGAGAGAAAAATTCAGCCACACATCTTGCTCAAAAGTGCCGAAAATTCTAGTACCTTAAGGGCGATTCTAGTTGGTCAATCTTAAGGCGGATCCGGACGTGCTGTGGACTATCTACGGAGGGACGACACTTGGAGTCCTAAAGACTTGTTCTGGTTCGGTTCGGGCGCAGCTAGGGAGGGCACGCAACAAAGAGTATGCATCTAAATTATGCTATATGATTATGTGTAAATAATATGTAATCCTGGGTTAATGGTTGTTTCCGCATGATTTATGTAATATCATATGTATCATATCCTAACAAAACGAACCTTAGAATGGCTACAACCCCTCCCAAATTCTAAGCACTACTTAGAATACATAAAGTCACCCCACTAACAAGGGTAACTAAAAATCGCGAGTCACCAAAACTCCGATCAAACTACTGCACCTAACGCTCGCCCTATAAGCGCCCGTTACACAGTCTACCTCGTTCCAAAGCAAAAGCGGAAGAAAAAAAATCAATGATAAGAACTGTCAAAATATACCCAGAAATCATTTTCAACGCCCAGAGCTGGGCGCCGATATCTTTAACGCCCCAGCCTGGGCGCCGAATCTTTCTGCTAGCCAAGTTTTGCCTAGATATAAAAACAAAAAAGAAACACTTATGAATCCTCGCATCGAATGAAGTAATAAGCCGTGCACTGCCACGCAGAAGGGGCTACCCTTGTTCGAGCACCTGCACTAGGCGTGATGAAGTACTCCAATGCAAAAATAATATCCCAACACCTGGAGAAATGTTCTAAAACATGTTGGTAGGCCACACAAGCCTACGTCGCACCATAAATTCAGCTATCTCACGGTACAAGTCTAAAAAAGAGAGTATGTGTAAAAGAGGCAAAGATTACTTATCGCCCAAATGCAAGCCACACGACTTCTACATTAAGGATTAAAGGTAGAAAAATATTACCTACCACGAAAGGGATAGCTCGCACCTACACGAGCGGAACCCCAAGGCATCTTTTTCGAAAGAACCTACAAAAATCGTACGCCAAAAGGAAGCATCCCAACATGCATACTTGGGGGCTCCAAGCTACGAAACGACTATAGCAAAATAAAAAAAATCTCGAAGCAAATGTTTAAACAATCGAAAGGGCACGATGTTTGAGCCCACTTCATGAACGGGTCTGAACCTTATCAAGCTTCTAAGCAAACTATTCAAATCAAGTCATTGCTCAAAAAAATGATTCAAGCAAACTGATTAATGGGCCGCACACAACGGCCATTCTATGAACGCTCGTTCGTACATACATATAATCATTCTAAGTATCGAACATTCACGAACGCGTTCAAAAGGAAAAAATATACAACAACAAGTACGGTCAAAGTCTTACGCCTCAAGGTATGTTCCTCGGGCCATATAGACTCGCCCAACTATCACAATAACTGTACGCCGTAAGAGCAACAGTTCCTTAAAATAATCGGCCCAAAGCGACAAGCACCGTAGTCCACCAATCGGCTACGTCTTCTCAAGAAAATCATCACGTTCTAAAAACAAAGAAAAAACAAAAGAAAAGAAAATACATAGAACTTCCAAGTGAAATAAACGAATGAACAAAAGGCCAACTGTGTCATCAAAAGACCAGCCCAAACAACACTTTCAACGCCCCACCTGGGCGTGAATTATTTCAACGCCCAGGCCTGGGCGCCGAAAATGTACCCAGGCTCAAAAAAGGCCCTAACTTCTAGTGAGTCCTGCCATAATCTTTCGACTTGAAAATTGCCAAAAGTCGCCCCTCACGACTTTGTCAAAGTAGCACACCACTACAAAGATCGCTCGCACTTACGAGCACGATCCCAAACACGATCAAAGACATTACAAAATGCGTAGGAACCTCTTTGACAAAAAAATGACCGTCAAGCACGAGTGCTTGGGGGATCGAAAGAAAATATATATTATGCAAAGTTAAAAACAATATTCCCAAACTACGCTGTACGAAGTCCCGTGTTTGGATGTCTCAAAAAATAAAACCGGTTTACGACCTCAAGACAAAGGTCGCCGTTGATGCTTGTACATAGTCCACTAATCAAGGACCCATGTAGTGGCTAAATTGAGCCGTAAAGACTAGCTCAAAACCATGAAAGATGATGACCACGAGACAATGGTCCGTCTAAGCACGTTGTCAACCCACATTCAGGTTGCAACTAAATCCGAGCATCCCTCGGAAGAGTTCGCTCCTACAAGAATGAATAAAAAGAAATTCTCAAAAAAAATCACAAGAAAAAAAAATAGGGACTTGCCCACCTCAATCAGGCAAGATCGAACCACGCGAGTTCCAAATTGAAAAACGAATTCAGGGACGTCCACCCTCAGCGGACAGGGCTCGCCCACCTTCAGCGGGCGGGGTCTGCGTCACTAGCCGTGCAGGTCCACAGTTTTCGAAAATGAAAAGAAAATAAAATCTTCAAAATAAAACAGGCTCGCCATCTTCAGCTGGCGGGGTCTGCGTCACTAACCGCGCAGGTCCTCAGTTTTCAAAAAATGAGATCTTCAAAACACAAACAGGCTCGCCATCTTCAGCCGGCGGGGTCTGCGTCACAAACCGCGTAGGTCCTTATTTTCAAAAAAGCAAAACAAATTTCAAAATAGATTCGTCCACTTCTATCGGACGGGGTGTCCACGCTTAGCGGACAAGGTTCGCCATCTTTAGCTGGCGGGGTCTACGTTACAAACCGCGTAGGTCCTTATTTTCAAATTTCAAAAACAGATTTGTCCACTTCTATCGGACGGGGTGTCCACCCTTAGCGGACAGGCTCGCCATCTTTAGCCGGCGGGGTCTGCGCCATTAAACCGCGCAGGTCCTTAGTCGCTGCAGCGATAACTTTTGCTGGATTTTCCTTCATTTTACGTCCTATAAAAACAAGGGTGCTGGATTTTCCTTCGTTTTACGTCCTATAAAAACAAGGGTGCTGGATTTTCCTTCGTTTTACGTCCTCTAAAAACAAGGGGGTTTTCTCGTTTAGCTAGCCCTGAAAATGAGAATCTTTAAAAACATTTTTTACCTCGTGATTGGGCTTGGCCAGGCCCAATTACACTTTATAGCTTTGATTTCAAAAACATCTGTAGCTACTCCCAATGACAAGGTGAGGGAGTTTCTACGCACCTTTAGATCCTTCCAATGACAAAGTGAGGAAGTATCTATACTATCAGTTGACAAATCCCAATGACACGTGAGGGATATGTCGACACTTCAAGTGATGACCCTTAAGTCAAATGTTATCACTCAGGGGCTCGTGAGACCCTCGCAAAACAGGTCACATTCACCATAGCTTGTGTGACGCACTCCGTCTAATACTTTGACCATCGTCTTACTCCAAGACTCAGTCAAAGTGGGGGCTAACTGTAGACACCGGCCTACTTTTGTCCCCATTCCCGAAAGGGAAAGGTTCGATGATGAAAGCATAAATCTCCACTTGACAACGCATCTCCTATAAAATAAACGAATCTCAATTCCCCTTTTCATTTCACCCGAAACCTGCTATTTATGGAAACCTGCTAAAAATAGTAACTGCCGTAAAAGGTAGCTTCTAAAAGTGGCAAATCATAAAAGATAGAAACCTGTCAGAATTAGGTGTTGCACTCCAACATAAATCCTAAATGAGATAGAAAACTACAAGAATCCTATTCCTAATAAGATTCGGAAATAAGAGTTACGTATTAATTAAAATCCTAACGAGCCTAGAGTTCGTAACGGGCCCAGACGCATTCCGTCATAAAATTGATATGCGATAAAAGACTCGATTAAATCTCAAACTCTCCGGATTCTAGGAATCCGAATCTGACAAAGAAACGGCCTAAACAGCAATTTCAACGCCAAGCCCTGGGCGCTGGAATTGCCTGGATCCTATTTTCAACGCTCAGAGCTGGGCGCCGAAATCTTTGACGCCCAGCCCTGGGCGCTGAAAATACATTGGCACGTGTTTTTTCTTAATTCTTTGTGGATTAGAACTCTGCAATTCTATCTTTCCACGAACTCTTCCCTATAAATAGACCCCTAAATTCTACGTGAAAAGAACACACAACAACACATAATCATATTCTGAGTATTGACTCCAACCCTTAGCCTAAGCCTCTCGCTGCGAAACTGTTCACGCGTTCTGTCGCAATCGATCCATAAATCGAACAGAACGTATCTTGTCCCATAATTGAGATTCGTTAAATAAAAAGGAGATATAGCAAAGTCAAAGTGGTTAGTTTTCTGAGAACCGTGACGCACCTCTCAAGGGTGCGTCGTAATGTGTCCCTTTTCGATGATTTAACTGCTTTCCTCGCCCTTTTCATGAACTGTTAAACTAACTAAATCTGATTGTTCTATCACGCCTAACAAATATGATATTTTTGGGAAATCGGATTATTATGCTAGGTCCCTTAATGATATTTAAATCAGATAATCACGATCGAATTAGTATTATATGTTGCATATTGCTAAAATCAACTCAGATTAGTTTAATAGTTAACGCATGTCCCTTCAATTATTTATGCTGAGCTAGTAAGGATATCCTGCCTCTAGAGTTATCGACGAGCGAAGTACTCCTCTCGGTAGTTACAGTCCCCCGAACCCTCAATCTCTACCTTGTGGGTGTATGTTGAGAGATCCCCACACCAGCGATCACAAGGGAACCTACGGCCGTCGTGGTCAAACATAATTGCACTCCCTTTATGTCACGATAACCGGGTTTTGTCAGTTTTTCTCATTGTCGTTAAAAACTGAATGTCGACTCCTATATTACTAGTCAATTGGGTGTAAACTCACAGGAAATCCAATTACACTTGATTGAATAAAAAGAATCGTCACACCCACGAGGGACGAGGTCACGCATTAGCCTCGTGCTTTTTCGACCCCCTCACAGTAGCCCGACCTTTACTTATTTTGGTATGTGATGTGCTTCCAACACCTTTTCTTTCCTTTCATGGATATTTTCTTTTACCCGTTCGAAGTTAATTCTTATTAATATGTGAGTCAAGAGTCGTGTCAAGTGTTGAGACTTGTCTCCATGATTACTTGTTATTAAATGGATTTTGCATGTGGATTATGATATTGTTGAGTGAAGCATGTTAGACTAGGATTTCAATCTAGCTTGTTCGTACTCAGCTTTTGCTAACTTCATGCTTTATGTCTTTCGGTCATGGCCTTTTCCTTAATGACTCTATGATGATCCATCATTGCATTTGCGTTGTTGGGGAGTAGATTTTAATAAACAGGTTTGTAGAGATAACTTGCGGGAGAAGTTATCATGGGATTGAGTTGAGAGATTATTTTCTCTTCCGTATTTATAAACTCTACATTTATTTTCTAGTCATGACTACAATATTTATTGTAAACTTTAGTTAATCGATTTCTAAACTATTTAATGTTTGGTTTTTTGGGCCTTAATGGTTCCAAGTTGTTAAGGACCATCAACTATTTATTTTGTTTGAAAGTTAGTTAAATTCTGCTGCGTAATTACAGTAAATAGCCTTGGCCGTTATCACGGTGGCGATAATATCTTGGTAATTCCTTTGTTTTAAGTTGGAAATTGTTTTATAAAAAGCAAGGAATTATTAGAGTGTTACACTAACTCTTAGGGATCGAACATAAGCATCATAGGATCTCTAGAGTTGACTATGATCATCCTGAACTAACTCAGGATCGTGTAGTGGCCAGAAAAGCGTGAAACGAGCCTAAAAAGCCTAATTTCTTGCCGGCGGAAATATGAGTCGTATCGGAAATATTATCGAAATTATAAATATTATACGGAATCGAAGATATTGCCGAAAACGGAACTATGGTTCGAGTCGGAAAATATTATTGGAAATAGAAATATTGCCGGAACCGAAAATATTTCCTGGAACAGAAATATTTCCGGAAACGGAAATATTTTCGGAATCGGCAATATTATCAGAAATATTATCGGAATCGTAAAACGAATCGAAAGCACGCAACGAGCGACAGGCCAGCGCAAGCGCATAAAATTGATTAGAAGTCGGGGCGTTACATGTGTAATAGGTTGAGCCAAAACTTTTAATAAGTTCATAGCATTGTGAAGGTGGTTTATGATAGTATAAACTTGATGAGGTTACCCATGATAATGTGAGGATTAATCCCGATCCCCTATGAGAGTCCCTAAGGCTAAGGACCTATTCAGAATTCATGAAAACCCAAGTATATGTGGGGCACTAAAAATTAGAAATTTCAAAAACGAGTCTTTATTTGAGAAAAGTTGAACTACGCAAATATGAATTACTAACTTCTTTATAGGTTCAGAGACAAATCTACATAACGACTATAAGACATACTTGTATGCATTGGGTGTTAATTCATGTCTAAAAGATATTGACACTTAATAAACTAAATCTTCGCTAACGAAAAGTTAATTTCTTCCGTTTTTACCTTATTCTTTTGAATCATGTGGGGGATTGTTGGAGTTTTTCCCCATTTGAAATTTGCTTCAAAAGAACTGAAAGTGCTGTTATTCCACGTTCACAAAATACTAAAGTTTCCCCTTCTTTATATACTTCCTTCTAATTATTAGGTTTCTTAGAAGATAAGAAGGGTGCTCTAAGCCACTACACATGCACACACGCACGCGTGCGGGTTGGGTCTGGCTTAGGCCGGACTGGGGCGAGGACGTGTTGCGAGGTGCGTTCGCAGGTATATGTACGTGGGCCATTTTGATACCGCTTAATCTTGTGTGTAACGACCAGTTTATCATTTTGGTACCCATACATTTTCGTAATTGTTGCTGATTTTAATCCATCAATCAGTATGAATCAAAGACAAATTGGTTTCCATTTAATTTCCTTCCAAAATTATTGTCCAACCTTCCTGTTTATAATGCAAACATTTATTTCTAACAAAATACACATAAAATAATCAATCTCCATCTTCCTCTCTAAAGCACAAATTCTGGGGTTCAATTTGCTTTTGTTTTGGCAATGATCAATTTCGTTTCCAATATATGTTTTAGTACTATACCAACGAGATAGATGACGTGTAACCCTGGAGGATGATTTTCAAGAGGTTGTGTTTAAGTAACGTGCAAATTTTACTTTAGGGCAATACACGTCACAACTTGGTTGAGATAAGTTTATTCGTTCAATACTAGTCATTGTTCCTACATATGTTTTATATGAAATCATCATACGCATAAGATCGTTGATTTCAACATTAAAAAATGTGACTACACAACTGCCAAATTTAACTATTTAATTAGAAAGTATAACTACTCCATAATTGAAGGAAGGTTTAACTATTTGAGCGAGAGAATAATTAAAAAACATAACTATTAAATAAGAAGTCGACTTTATTTCGATGTATAGGATTAGGAATAATAAATTTGAATTATCTACTCCCTTCTTCTTCTTCTTTAGCTAGACGTTAGGTTGATATATTATTGCAAGTCAAGTTCCTCCAAAGTTATGATACTTTGGGAGAAAGGTTTCATACAAATAAGTTTAAAACTACCCTTAGTATCCCATCTTGCCACCAGATGGGCTACTGTAATCCCGACCCTTTTAACATGAGAGATAACAAATTTATTGAAAGACCTTGACATCATACTAATATCATCTTACACTAGAAACAAAGGAGAGAAGCCAACACTTGTACTATTGTGAGGGGGGTCGGAAAATACAAGTTTAGAATCTTTTCTTACTTCTTCCCTCGCGGATGTGTGGCAAGCAGTATTGAGTAAAATCGGACTAACCATGCGTAATTAGCCTCTTTTTTACTAGTTTAGGGAGTCGCCATACAGTTTTACAAAGCTGAAAAAACCCGGTTATTGTGATCCGTGAGTACAAGCTTGTGAGACCCAGACTCAACGTATTTGACCACAACGACCTTAGGTTCCCTTGTGATTCCAGGTGAGGGATTTTCTCAGCATACATCCAGCGGGGTAGAGGTTGAAGGTTCGAGGGGACATTTACTAATACGGGGAATGCCATGCATTAGCCCATGAAGCGATCCTTACTAGTTGAATGTAACAAAGACGGGACATGCGTTAGACTAAATTACTAATTTGAATTGCTTTTAATGCACAAATATTAACCAACAATCATCAAAGGGTGATTTTAGATTGATTTAAGGTACCTAACAATAATCCGTATTGTCCAAAGAATATCTTATCAGGCATGATAAATAATTATGGCACTTTACAATATAGTTTTGGCTATATTACGGTTCTCAGAAACTAACCACTTGGCTTTACTCGCTTTCCTTTTATTCAACGAACGTTCCTCGACTTGACTAGACTACACTCTTGGCCAGGATCCAGGCTTAATTCGGGCGTGTACGGACAGTGTTCCGCTTAACAAGAGTTAAGACGGCGGAACTACGGGACGTATAGGGCGACTATAAGGACGTATAGGGACCTTTGACTTAGGCTTATATCTTGTGGTTAGTATGAGAATATGATTTTGGTGGCTTTAATTCGGCTGATTTAGCCTCAATTGACAGCGGAAAGGTGGTGTTAGAGATAGGGATTTGTATGAGTTTGAGATGTGCTGAAAAGCATGTTGGCGCAAGAAATATCTCACCCCTGACATCTAAGCGTAAGAAATGTCTCATGCTCATGTACAGGCGTCAGATTTTCTTGTATTTGAGTTAAAGTCAAATTAGGATTGTTTGGCGCGAGAAATTCTTTGCGTATGAAGTGTGGCGCGAATAATCTATTGCGTTGGGCTCTTGTGCGCAAGAATTTTCTTGCGCATGATTCTGGATTCATGCATTTTTCTCTCTTTTTTATTTTAATTCGGTTTTATTTCGTATTAAAGCTCTTTTAATCCTAATTTTTCAACATATTCAACTAAAACTCTATTAAATCCGTTTTCTATTTTATTAGGATTTTAGAAATTCAATCGGAATGCGACTAGAATTCTCAAATGCTTTTCAATCTTTCTGAGGATTTGAATTGGAGTGCAACTAAAATTCCCATAAGTCTTAGAATTTTAATTTGAATGCAATTAAAATTCCGCTGACACAAATCTATCTTTTATTATTTTTAGCGGATACTTAAAGAGGCAGCTATTGTAAATAGCAGTTACTATAAATGGAAACTTTAGGTTCGAGTAATGAGTCAATCAGTCTTAGAATATTCGTCGTTCAGGAATGTGTTTGCAAGTGGTTGATATGTTTCATCATCGAACTTATCACATCTAGCCGAAGACCAAATGTAGGCGTCTACAAGTATCCCCCACTTTGATTGAGTTTGTTCAAGACGAAGATCAAAGTATTGGTAGACAGAGTGCGTCTAATGAATCTAATTTTGGGAAATTTATTCGGATGCGAGGGCCTCACGAGCCCCCAAGTGATAACATTTGACTTAAGGGTCATCACTAGGAATGTCAATATTTCTCCTCACGAGTCATTGAATACTTTGTTGAATGAACTTGTACCTCCTCACAATGTCATCGGAGGTGTTCAGATGAAGATAGAGCTTTTCGAAAACTTGCTAGATTTATTTTAGATTTGATTGAAAATATGGAATGTTCTGCTTTTTGAGGAAGAAAGCGGAAAACTTCACTTAAAATGTCCTGATTTTTGAAAAAGAAAGCGGAAAACTCCACTCTCATTTTTTTGGTTGAAAGAAAACGGAAAACTTGGCTCTCGCCTGTTTGGGAAAGAAGGCGGTAAACTCGGCTCTCGCTCTTTGGAAAGAATGCGGTAAACTTGACTCTCACTTTTTTGGGAAGAAAGCGGTAAACTTTGCCCTCGTTTTTTAGAAACGGAAATTTTTGACTCTCACCTTTTGGAAAAGAAGGCGGGAAACTTTGCTCTTTTTTTTTGGAAAACGGAAATTTTTTGTGGCTCTCGTTTTTTAGACACGAAATTTTTTTAACTCTCGCCTTTTGAAAAAGAAGGCGGGAAACTTTGAATTTTTTGAAACGATTTTTTTTTTAACTTTCATTTTTGAAAACGAAGTTTTTTGACTCTCGCCTTTGTGAAAGAAGGCGGAAAACTTTGAAAGTATTTTTTTCGAAAATGATTAAAAAAAAAAATCTTTCAAAACTCTTGTTTTTAGAAACGAAATTCTCCTTCTATTTTTTTACTCTCGTTTTATTTTGAAAAACAGAAAACTTGATCTCTTTTTTAAGAATTATTTTAAGAATATTCATTATTATGTTTATTAGAAAATAGAAAATCGGGATCGGTTAGTGGATCCTGATTGCTTCGCGAGAGATCGTGGCCGGTTGGTAGGCCCACGACTATTTTATTATTTTCGAATAATAATTTTGAGAAACCGTTAGTTTCCTCGTGGGAGGGAAATAGTAAATTTTGACGGTCGCTTTACAGTTTTAGGTGTTGCTTTCGTGCAACCATTATTCGTAGCATTTCTTTATCATTTCTTGGTTTGGATTTATTTCCATGTTCATTTTCTTTTTTGAGCAATTATCAAGCCGTGAAAATAGACGTATGCATGTTCTTATGCACGTTCGCTGCAGTATAGCGATCAGACTGTTAGGGACGTTTGGGACGGTATTCGGTTTCTGGTACTTAGTTGTGTCCAAAGAAACGCATTCCGCCAGCATGAATGTATTTCGTGTCTTCGTATGTGTATTCATTCGGTAGACATATATATGACAATTTTTTATTCTTTCACTTTTTCGAATGAAGTAACCTTGCAGAGCTAGGCCTATTTTCACGGGCCTTGATTAATTTTTTTAGTCCAAGCATATTACAGATTAAAATAAACACAAAATCCCAGACGCTTTTTCTTTTGTTTGTTTAAAGTCAACGATTAATTTTACGGATTTTTCATGAAATACCCCTCAATTTTCACGAAATTCACCAAATGCCCCTCGACTTTCAGAAATTCACCAAATGCCCCTCACCTTTAATATAATACTCAAACTACCCTTACACTTAACGGACGTTAAGTCGCCGTTAGTTGCCTTTTACTATTTTGCCCTTATTTTGCTTTTAGTTATTTGCAGTCCTCTCCTTCCAAGATCTACATCGCCATTTTAGTAGCTTCAACTGAGAGGGAGAGTGAACAAGTAATTTTCTCTCTCCTCCATTTTCGTCCTCCTTCGAACTTGTGTAAAATCTCCAATTTTGTTCTCTCACTTTTCAAAGATCCGCAGCTCAATCATGTCCAAGATCACGCAATCAATGTCGTCGAATTTCTAGGGTTTTTTGCAATTCGATCGAAATCACAGTAGACAAACACTGAGAAGAGGGAAAAAGAATCGATCGATTGATAATGGAGTCACGATCTTCACATCATCTTCACCATCAAATGAGAATAGATCTCAAGAATAAGCTCAAATTCATCTCTTTCAAGTAAGACGATTTTCGAGCAAAAATCTCTCTTCAATTCTCAAGAATCCTCACTCTTCTCGCTCTAGCGACGCTTTGTCATGGCTTGGGTGGTGGTCTTCATTGACGTCGGTGATTTTGCCCGAATTCGCCCGGATTAATGCCTCCATACGAGAAGATGAATTCTCGGTAATGAATGAGAATTTGGTGTTGCAGGAGAGAGTGTCGCAGTATTTGGATGTGGTGGAGATGCATTTGGTGAAGGAGATATGGGTGCGGTCAAATTCGTTCTTTGAGGCTCAGCACCATTTCTTTCTGCTGCGTTTCTTGTGCTAGAGTTGGGGATGAGTCAACTTTAAGTGTCAGAGCTCTTTGTGTGGTCATTTGCTATAAGTTTGGGTTGTCTCAATTTCCTAGTTAGGCTTTCCTTCTCCTTCCCCTGTTCCCCTAATTCCTAAACCACCGTAAGAGTGATCTAAGGTTGGTAACTAGGATACTTCATATGTTGATGACGACAACAAGAACAACCTAGTATCGTAGTATGTATATATATCGTGTACGCGTGTTGGTGGAGATTTCTTGGACCATAAACTAATCCTTGACTTGCCAAGAGGCTGTTTTTGAAAGATGATTTGCATTTTCATTGATCCAAGACTGGATGTAAGGTCTTATTATTGTTGAGAATGTCAACCTCTAAATATCGGGACCCAATGATTAGATTGGATGGAGTATTTGCCATTTTTTTTGGAACCTGTATAAAGGTATATTTATCCTATTTCCATTACACCACCCCCTGTTTTAAAATAGTGAAATAATACAATTAGATAATGGGGAAGAAAAACCTTGAATTACTAAAGAGATGTTGGGCACTATTGAAACGCCAAGCAAAGAACAGAAAAATCTCATTGTTGCTGAAATTGGCTAGTGACAAGAATTACGATGTTTTCTTAACAAAGAAAATAATACTACACTACTATGTATGAACCAGAGATAAGGAGAGGCATATATATCACAATTTAAAATCAAATGCATAGCTTTCCTACAGGATTAGATCTAGCCAACTGCCAACATATATTACCTTCTAAATTTATCAGCATCGATGGCAATTTTAACTTATGGTTATTTGGTGAATTATGTTTTAGAATAAGGTATTTGGTGATATAAGTATTATAATAGGGGCATTTGGTGAATTAGAAAGTAGGCTAACGGATGACTAACAGCGCGTCATTAGTAAGGGTAGTTTGAGTATTATATTAAAGGTGAGGGGCATTTGGTGAATTTCTGAAAGTCGAGGGGCATTTGGTGAATTTCTGAAAGTCGAGGGGCATTTGGTGAATTTCGTAAAAATTGAGGGGTATATCATGAAAAATCAGTTAATTTTATTATTAATTCAGAATTTTTAGAAATAATCCGAAAACCTCTTTTTTTTTAAAGACAAAACTGAGTCCAACTATGTTTATACATCGCATACAAGCTAAATTTTACTAAATCTCGTGGGAATTACACAAGAGTTTGCATTGGAAATTTCTTAAAATACAATTAGTCGGCCTGGGAATTCAACACGGAATTGGACTAAGTGGCGCAAAACGTTTTCTCGCGCGACTGTTCCGGCGCAGGAATTTTAGGCGCTGCAAGCCTGGCGCGAAACACTTTCTTGCACCAACCTTTTGGTTTCCATGGATTTTTAAGTTTTTCTTTTTTGATTTGATTTAGGGAATGCTTTGGCTCGACTTATTTAAATACCAACTTGTTGTGCTCTTTACTCTTCACCTTTGCCAGCTTATTTGATTTTCTTTGTTGTTTGAATAATCTTATGCCCCCAATTTTCTAGTTTTCATCATGTCTGCTCCTGTTATGTATGTCAATATGCGGTAAGAAAGTGGTTACGTGCACTTAGTCCCATTGAGAAATCTCTACTAAAGGAATATAATTAGATGCATTTTTAGGATTGCAACAGATAAAAATAGACTTTAGTTTTCTCCAAGCTGCTATGAATTTTTGGGATTCTGATCATCATGTCTTTTTTTTAGAAGTAATGAGATAACGCCTCTGCCTGACGAATTTGCTGCAATACTTGGTTACCCTATCAATCTTATTCCTGTCACACCTGCTACTATTGAAGAGGGTGGGGAAACAATAATGGGGAAGATTTTTGGTTTAAATAATGATGTGGTTAATGATATATTAGTAGAGAAGAATGTGAATCTAGCTAAACTCATCAAACGTTGTAGTGTCCCCACAAAGAACATAAAAAAATCTTAAATTTAATACGAGGGCACTTTGCTTTTGTTTGTTTAACTGCTACTTGTTCCACAATAACGGTAGCATGTGGGGAGACATTATACTAATCGCAATTGTTAGCCAGATGGAGAGTCGTCACTCTATAATGACCATGGTTGTTGCTGAAAATATACTTTTCGTGGATACTTTAAAAAGGATACCAAATCTAAAAATTTCGGAGGAAGCCCCCTACTGATGCAGGTAATTAATCTTCAATATACGTTGCTTATTATATTTTTTTAAACATGCGTACATACATATTGTTGTTACATATTTGTGGTGCGCGCAACAACATTCTTGCGCATGAAACTGGGCGCAGGAAGTTTTTCCCGCGTAATTCGAATAATAAAAGTTGTTACCAGGCGCAGAAAAGTTTTTCGCACCACAAGCACAACGCAAGGTGTTTCTTGCGCTCGTCTCTTTTGCGCAACACTTTTATCGCGCCCAGTTTCTTCGTGCTTCTATTCGTATTTATTTTGTTTAACTTTTGCAACCGTTTGCAATTAATGATTAATTTCCTGTACGTTTCAGATATGGATCATGGAGCGCTTGACGTTGTTGGATGTTCCCATGAATTTTCACACTTACTATCCTAAGGCTCTTGGCAGTAGGAAGTGTCTGCACCTTGGGGAAACTGAGGCCGAGTGAACTTCTTACTTTACCCACGACATTTTCTCCATTAAGTGGGTAATAACGTGGTGGACCCTGCACTCTATGGTAGGCGGCTAAGAGACTATCCTTCTTAATAGATTGATAGGGTTAATCCGGCCTACATACATCTTTATGTACCGAGTCTTGAGACAATACGGTATTAGGCAGATCATACCTTCTGCGGATACTACGCCATCAAGTACAACAGAGTTCTCACATAATCGTATCCTTGCGTGAGCAAAGTACTATAACGAATTACCCCGTTGGACCGTTATTGCAGATGGGAACATTTCTCTTTCGAAGAGCTACCAGATCTGGATGAATTCTGATGATATTGCTGAGAGGACCAAGGCTCAAAATGCTGAACCGGCCGAATTATTTCACTCACGAGGAAGGCCCAAGTATGATCATGCTAATATTCCTAGGCCTCGAGAGACTAACTCTGGGCCTCTTGTTAAGAATTCCGACCCCAAGCGTAAGGGCGATCATCTGCGTTCCGATTCTAGATAATGAAGAGTACCCGTTGTGCGTGTTGCGGCTATGCCTTATAAGGTTGCGGGAGTTTCTATTAGAAATTTTCGTCGTGAGAAGATTAGGAGACAGGTGTGGGCGGCAAAGACTCGGGTTTCTTTACTGAGGCAGTCGAGGTTCCGATCTCTGTTTCACCTATTTCAGTTACTAATCCTAATCCCTAGACTGAGTTGGTGATAGGTCTTCAAGTTGTTAAAGTGACTGAGGCTCTGGTGGCCATGGAAGTAAGCCCAAAAGAGCCCATTTCTTCTAAGGAAATTGATGTGGGAGCGGTAGAGAAGCCCATTGATGTAACTTCCGCAACTTCTGATTTCCACAAGGCTTTGTTTTCTGACGCCGAAGAGTTAGAATAGTTCTAGGCATTTATAGGGTGTATGTGCCCTTTTATTATTATTTTTTTGCACTTAGTTTTTTTCGTTTGGTTTGCAAACTTATTTTAAATTCAATAAAGGCATTTTTCATTTATTTTCATTTTAATGATCTCTTGTAGACTTAAATAGCACATAACTTGATTTGTTTTTATTTTCGTCATCAATTGCGGATTTATAGAATTCTTGCAAATTATTTGGACCGAATCCAGACTGGATTGCCTACGTATCCGCCTTAAGTAAACTTAATTCGGAATCAGGTCGCGCATAGTTTTAGTTAGAAAAATGTATTTCTATGTGAATTTTAAGCAAATAAGTTTGGGTTAAACATTATTGTCAAAATTGGTTTAAGTTTGCGCAAAAAATTAGAATAACGTATATGAACCCCCCCAAGTATTTAATATTTTTTTCCGTAGATGCGGAATAAATTTAAACACTTTGAGTTTTAGCGTGTAAAGTATTTCGCACGCAGGTCTGGGCGAGAATAACTTCTTGCACCAAAGGGCTTGCGTGAGATGTTCATCATGCTAGTTATCAGGCGCAAGTTCCTTCTTGCGCTAGTATGTTGGCGCAAATGATTTTTGGCGCCTGCTTATTGGCGCAATTTATTAGTTGCGCTAAGGTGGTACGACGCTGCTCTTTTGTTTTTGCGTTGATTTTCTTTTGCTAGATTTGAGACAATTATGTCGTGCACTTATGATTTTCTTTGAACGACATTTTGGATGCTTTAATTTGCGAAGCTTTTTGGGCTTTGAGTGTGAAATTCTTAATCGTCCGATTCTAATTTTTCTATTCGTGACTTAAGACAGTTCCAAAACCGGAATTAGGATGAGTAAGATAGGGCTTTCTTTCTACGGATATTTTGGGAGGTGTCGATAACGATTTTCCTCAACTCTCACTACGTCAATTAAGTGCACATTTTTTGGGCCAAAATCTTTGATTGGTATTTGTATGGGATTTGTTTCTTTGTGTGGGTATAACTTTGGGCTTCTCTTTTTTTGTTTCCCCTTTTTTATGTCTCCTTTATTTTTCTTTTCTCTGCTTTTGGTACTTGAGAATGGTGGAGGTTATGGCTCTTTTTTTTGCTTTGTAATTTTTTTCGGCTTTTTTTTATCAATGAAGGAAATGAAAATTCGTTTTTGTTGTCTTTAAATCACTACGGAAGACTAAATGAATCTCCGTTCGGTGGGCCTGGAGTGGGCCCTTAACTATATTTTCTTTAACTTCGCAAACATTTTTTAGTTATCGTTAATTTGTGAAAACAGTGTGGACTTAAATTGTTGCCTTATTGAATTTAAATTAAAAACTACATCGAAAAATATTAAAGTTAAAACCAGTCTGGATGACTACTTCCGGACTTTATTAAGAAAACATAAATAAAGGGTTCGTGCGATATTATAAAGTGCGATAACTGCTTATAGACTTTTTAACTCAGGCGTTGGGTTGGCTCTCGAAGAATTTTGGTCCTTCTCCAATAGCCATGTTGAACTTGATCCCGTTTGAATTGATCAATTGAAGCGATTTGTACCATCTGTGATTAGCTCTCTCTGCCTTAGTGGGTGACGGAATTATTAACCGGGTAGGATCAAATCCTTCGTCTTGCAGGGCGACGATGGAAGCTTTGCCTCCTAGTGACCTTAATTCATCGAATAGTAGCGGTAAAGATTGGGAATCCAAGGCTTCTTCAGCGTCAGGCTTAGCTTTGGTGAGGTGGGGTGCCTAGTCCAATGTATCACAGACATGGAAAATCTCGAATCCCGGCTTTCTTTTACCATCATGAATGAGCGGTTCAGGAAAGTTGTAGCATGGGTAGCCTCTCCTTCACGTACAAACATACCATTCAGAGTCCGTAGGTATGGTGGTAGAGGGATTCCGCCTCCATCTTTGGATTTGGCCTTTTCAAGGTGCAGTTGTGATAGGCGTTGGTTTATATCATCTTCTCTAGGCTTATAACCCAAACCAAATGAAGTTGAAGTGCAGGGTAAGGGGAGGTAGATGGATCTTTTCTCTCCTAGGCTTAGTGGCATTCCAGAGAGATAGCCTTGGGATAGTAGTATGTTCGGAATGATCTGAGCTGCATGAGGGTCTAGGAATGCTGGGTCGTACTCTTCAATGACTTGCATAGTGTCATCCATTTGGAAACCGCACAAGTCTTCTTCAGCGTAGGTCGTTTCGATCGCAGAGCAACTGGCATTGAAGGGTGGGGCATGTATGGCCATGGTTACCCCGTTAAAGTTAAATTTAACCATCTGGTGCAGATTTGACGCTACTCCTCCCAAGTCATGGAACCATGGGCGTTCCAGTAGGAGGTTGAAAATAGGTTTGATGTCCACTATCTAAAATTCTGTAGTTCGTGCTACAGGCCCAGTTTGAATGGTGAGATTAATTTTTACAAGCGCTGGTCTTCTAGAGTTGCCTTAATCACGTATGCCTTGGGTTGACAGCCGAAAATCACTGCTATCGAGTCCCAAGTGTTGAACGGTCCGTAATGGGCAAACATTAACGGCCGAACCATTATCTACGAGTCCTAGGGGGATGTTTTGACGTTTGCATCCGACCACTAGGTAGATCACGTTGTTGTGGGAAATCCCTTCTTTGGGTAAGTCCTTGGTAGTAAAGACTATTGCCAGCTCTTCAATGCCACTGGTCATGTGGTTCACCAATTAATCGGGTGTGATGTCATTTGGAACCGAAGAGGGAGTGAATTAGTTTTTCGCTATGCTCTTTTGAGGTACACATTAGGTCCCAAATGGTGATTTCGGCTTTGATTATTTTGAGTTGCTTCAAAAGTGGATTTCCTATAACTTCCGCTACGGTGGTGGGCCATGCATTTTCAGAAGTCTGTCGACCAGGGACTTCATTCGCGGTAGGCGGATGGATGTCCGGCTGGTATATTCTTCCGGACCGAGTCAAATTGGAAACCTCGATTTCTTCCGGGTAGATATCGAATAATGATGTCGCGGGCCAGGTTTCATTGAAGTAGTCTTGGCCCGTGGTTTGAGATAAATAAACATCTTCAGCATCATCATCCCATATACCGCATATTTCGATGGTACTACCGAGAGTGGGCATCTTACCGAGAGGCTTACGTTGAGGTGTTATGTAGACCGTGGGGTCGAATGTTGCGCTCTTAGGGTAGTCTAAGGAAATGTGATAAGAGCCCAAGGGACTTTGTTGTTGCTAGGTTTTCTAGCATTAGATAGATGGACTATTTCGTCCTTTATCATGTCTTGGATTGTATTCTTTAGGTGCCAGCAATCCTCAGTGTCGTTACCATTGCCCTGTGATATTTGTAATAGGCGCCGTCAACCCATAATTTATTCTTGACTGCGGGGTCACGCGTTTTTTCAATTGGAGCCATTTTTCTTTGGGAATCCAGCCTTTCATAGGCTTGAGTAAGGGTTGACCCGAGTGGGGTGAACTTTCTGTCCTTGGTCCATCTTATGGTTCTTGGAGGAGGGTTGTCCTCAACAACATGAACTTCCAGTGTTTGGGAAGATTCACTCTTTTTGTACGTGTTATTTCTATATGCGTATGCGGGTTTGGCGACGTTGGCTTGGGAGCTTTTGAAGAGGTCATCCTCTATCTTGATTCCTACATCATAGATTCTTTTAAAAGAATCCAAGACCAAGTATCTAACGTGTTTCTGTTAGGTTATGATACATATGACAATACATAAATCATTCGGAAAAACCATAAAGCCAGGAAAGCATATTATTTACACATAATTATTTAGCATAGTATAGATGCATACACTTTGTAGCGTGCCTTCCCTAGCTGCGCCCGAACCGAACAAGAACAAGTCTTTAGGACTCCAAGTGTCGTCCCTCCATAGATAGTCCACAGTACGTCCGGATCCGCCTCAAGATTGACCAACTAGAATCGCCCTTAAGGTGCTTAGGAATTTTCGGCTATTAGTGCAAGAGTGTGGCTGAATTTTCTTTCAAAAAATTTACCCTTTGAATACTTCAATCGTGCATATAAATTATGACCATAGGCCCTTATTTATAGAGGTTTGGAAAGGGAATTGGAATCCTAGTAGGATACGATTTAATTAAACTTAGAATCCTACAAGGACTCTAATTAATTAAATAATCCTAATAGGAATTGGAATTTAATCATACATCAAATCCTAATAGTTTTAGGAATTATGCATGGACACAAACACACACACGAGCATGACCCGCAAGCATGCAGGCCATGCCCGCGCACAGCCCACACGCCCACGAAGCCCATGCGAGCTACCGCAGCCCACGAGGCTGCCATGGCCTTAGCTGCGCGCTGGGCCTGCCTTGCGGTAGGCCTGCCGCAGCCTTGGGCTGTGTTGTGGCGCGCCATTGCTTGCTGGGCGATGGCCTGGCTTCGTGCTAGGCCTTCGTCCGGCAGGCCTCGTCCGATGCTTATTTGTACGATACGTTTCCGATAAAATTCCCGGTTTCGGAATTCATTTCCGATACGAACAATATTTAATATATCCGATTCCGGAATTAATTTCCGTTTCGAACAAATATTTAATGTTTCCGTTTCCGGAATTATTTTCCGATTCCGATAATATTTCCGATTCTGACAATATTTCCGATTCCGGCAATATTTCCATTTCCGATAATATTTTCCGATACGTACCATGTTTCCGTTTCTGGCAACATCTACGACTTGGATAATATTTATATTTCCGTTACGATCCATATTTCCGTTTCCGGCAATATCATCGTTTCTGGAGTATTCAATTCTTGCTTGTGACGATCTCAGCTCCCACCAAAACCAAGATCCGTCGATTCCGAATATCCATAGATAGAGTATTTAATGCCATTAAATAATTGATCCGTTTACGTACTATTTGTGTGACCCTACGGGTTCAGTCAAGAGTAAGCTGTGGATTAATATCATTAATTCCACTTGAACTGAAGCGGCCTCTAGCTAGGCATTCAGCTCACTTGATCTCACTGAATTATTAACTTGTAATTAATACTGAACCGCATTTATTAGACTTAACATTGAATGCATACTTGGACCAAGGGCATTACTTCCTTCAGTCTCCCACTTGTCCTTAGGGACAAGTGTGCATTTCCTAATTCCTTTGTCGCTCGATGCTTGCTCTTGAACATAAGGTAAGAGCTGTCATCCTTATTATGTCCAGAGGTGTTTCTCGGTTTCAGAGTTCAACTGATCAAATAAACAGATAATCATAGCCTATGATTCATCCGAGCACGCCCATGCATTTCACAGTTTCTAGCTCTCCGAGTGGCCTTGTACAACTTTTAAGCATCTCATCCCGATTTATGGGAGGACAATCCCAATCTTGCGATATTGAGATTAGACTTCGTTTGATAGGTGATTACCTGAGCGTTGCCTTTATAGCCTCCTTTTACGGTGCGACGGTTGGTCAACGTCAAAGCAACCAGTTCTCAAACAAGTAATCTCAAATCACTCAGGTATTGAGGATTTAGTGTCTAATAATTTTAATGAAATTTACTTATGACAGATTTTCATTTCTTAGAGTAAAGTTTCATAGGTCTGTCCGATACTAGCCTTCCCAAAGTAAGTATCTATGCAAATGATTATGACATTGCCATGTTCACATAGTTCAAGAAACAGAACTACTAGTCATCTTGCATTCTAGTCGTCTAACGTTTTCTATGCGTCCAATTTTATAGAAAACTCCGACCAGGGACCATTTTCAACTTTTGACATTCAAGTTCACTTGATAGACATTTCTTAGTCACAGGACTGGTCCTGACAGTCTATCTTGAATATATCGTCAAATTGAAGGGACTCATCATTTAATACTAAACCAAGATTAAATGGAATATGAAAATACATTTCATATATGATAAATGTTCAACCCCATTGTTTAAGAACCATGGGCCTCAAAACCCATCTTTAAAACAGTTCATGGAATTCAAAGCTATGCTTGATTTCCAGTGCTACAATGTGAGTGTTGCTTCTCACTTGTTGCATAGGTTTAGTTATCATGCTTTGCCAATCTTAATATCATTTTCATCGAATGTTCTTCGAGATAGATGATATGATCTTTTGAGTATGTTTATTTTGTGATCTAGTCTTTCTTGCTACAATAGTGGTTCTACGCATTTTGCAATGAAGAACCATTAAGTCAACAAACATGTGATCTTCCCAAGTTCAATGAAGAACTCTTTAATATAAACAACTCTATTTTATTGCTTCTTAGGCAATAAGTACTTTTACTTCAACTGTATAGGTTGCTAGTGATGCTTTGTTTTGATTTACTTATCCAAGTAGTTCACAGATATGCGGAAGACTTTCCAACTATATCTTAGAACTTAGAAATTTAATTTCCCACGCAACAACTCATGGTCTCCAATCCATGTTGCCATTTCAAAACACGATGCTCTATAGCTCATCTTTGTCAATAGTTAACTCCATATGGTCTTGCTTGATCCTTTGCCAGTGTTTATGCGTGTAGCATCAATATTTAGCACATCCTAATTTCCTTGAATCAAGAACTATTCCTATGTACCTTTTTAAGTACCATAAGTATTCTTGATCTCAATCTAGTTGATCTTCACTTAGATGAATAGAGATTGGTATATGTTCGTCATGCCTAAAGTCATACGATACATTTTTGGCGATCCTCATATTATATCATACATGATAAATTCTTTTGCAGAATGGTTCTCAATTGAATTCTATTCATGTAACTTTAGCTCATTCAATTTCAGTAGATACTGAATCCAGCTAAATTCTCTGACATATAATATAGGTTAAGAATCTCACTTAGATCCTTTGATGTTTTAACTTAGTAAATGCTTATACATAGTTCAAACATTCTTTACTTAGATTTATTCATATGGGTCGAATATCTCCAATGGAGTCTTTCGTGTTTGATTTAGTAAATGCCATTACTTAATCCAAAACAATATCATAAGATCTTTGTAAATAGATCTTAATACCCAGTATGTACTAAGTTTCGCCATGGTCCATCATTGATGAATAATTTCAAATCTAAGTCATTAGCATTTGAATGTTATTTCACAATAGAGAGATATGTGTGATACACATAGGACCAATTAAGTTTTACGTACTCCCACTAAACTTCTTATATATCTATAAGAATCATGTACATTTTATGAAACTAAAATGCTTATTAGCATCACTAAAATACAGTTCCAATTCCCAATTGCTTGCTTAAATCTGCACTTAGATTTCATAAGTTAGCATTCCTTTTCAAGCATTTATTTGGATCCACAAATCCTATGACATGCCATGTACATAGTTTTCTTCCAATATTTGATTGAGGAATACGTTTTGTCATCCAATTGTCATATGTACCAATATGCAATCATTGCTTGAATTATAGACTTGAGCATTACGATTATGCATGAGGTTTCAACACAATCCATGCCATGAATTTGCTTGTAACCTTTAGCAACTAATCTAGCTTTGTGTGTGAACACAATTCTATGTTTGATGGTTTTTATCCTTAAAACAAACTTGCAACCAATAGGTGTGAAACTATTCTTGCAAATCAACAAAATTTCAATTTTGTCATCAAAACATTGGTTATGTTTTATGGCCTTTAACCATCTAAAACATTTGAGTCTATATATGGCCTCTAACCATTTTAGGGAATCTGGGTTTCGTCATAGCTTTCTTACAGGTCACAAACTCATTAATAGTTTGACTGCAAGTTGTAGGTTTCTTCACTATTAATAGAAGAATCTCATAGTTTCATTGACCTGAACTTTATGCCTACTTGGGTATAGAACATCAAACAATAGAATATCAACAGGCACTTTGAGAGTCCTTTGAATATTCTGTTCTCCTTGAAGCACTTGTAAAGTCTTCTAAGAATACGTGTTCGGATTTTCTAAAGAACTTCGAAAAGCCTCCGGAATGCCCGTCTATGTTTGTTGTTCGCCTCGAAGACTTTCGAGGTCTATTTTCTCCCACTTGTGATTTTGGAAACGAATCTCCAAAAGGACATCATTTCGAGCAAACAAACATTATGTTCTCAAAAATTCGTGGTAGAAACAATACCCTTGTGTCTCATTTGAATAAATCACAATGAAACATATATCTATACTTGGGGCCTTAGTTTGTTGAATAACAAACACTAAGCTCCCACTGAGTTTAGGAACTCTTTAGATATATTATGAAAAGATATTTTGAAATTACTTTTCAATAGCTTTGACGAATTTGGTTTAGTTTGGTGGTAGTTGAGCATTTTGTTTTAGAAATTATAGGAAAAGTCTTTATGATCCATCATTGATCGAATCAAGTACTAATTGACTTCGATCAATCCAACTTAGATATGCCATATCTTATGGAGCTCGATCGTGAAATTACAACACACAATCATTGATGATCATTTTTGGTCTCAAGTAATCATTAACATGATCTATCCTAGATCTTTATGATTTCTTGCCATGTGGATTTTTATACTTCTGAATCTTTGAACTAGCCAAACAGATTCAAACTTATATCACATTTGAGTAAATAAACCTATATTCACTCAAGTCCATGTGAAATAATAAAGTCATAAAATCTTTCTTTAGCTGTGAACTCTATTGTCTAGGCGTTCTAACAATAGTTCATTTTTTTGTTACTTTCAACAAGTAAGACTAGCTTGTCTTGAATGATCTAGAAATCAATCAACTTTCAAAAAGTCCATCAAAATAGAGATTATGAATGTTAACTTGTTGATATGGTCTAAGCAACAATGCCAAAGATTAATGGAACTCAAATCAAGGGTTTGATTTGAACCTAGTAAAGTTTTTATTTAAAGAGTTGTTTGTTTTAATCAAGCATATTGACTCAAACCGTAAATGACCATTTCATTCAAATAAACAAACAAACAAGCATTGTTTTCGTTCTTCTGAATATGAGTCTTTCTGTGTTTGAAGCAGAAATTTAGGTATGCTTATTATGGAACAAAATAGCCATTAAGTTCCAGCCTTTGAAAGGACTTAAAACAAACTAGATGACCCTACAACTAATGTAGCATTGCCATGCTTCATTTCCCACTTGTAGGTCATTAGTGTATCCTAGCTTCCATTGTTTGAGTTATTACCGAAGTAAGAACCTCAAGCGGTATATGATACCAAGGAAGTTTGATTGCTAGGTCACTTTTCTTTAAACATAAACTTATAGGTAGAAACGGAATCGTAAATTCCTTTCATTTGTTCCTCGTTTTCCTATTTCTTGTACCATTTCTTATAGTCTTAAGAATTGATTTCTTTAGTGTTGACTTTTATACTTTGTCAGACATGTCCATTGTCACTCCAACAAGGTTCTTACCATTTAATTTATGTTGAATATTCTGTTTCAAATAGATGATCTTACCAGAAGCTTCTAAAGTTCTCTAAGCATCGATCTATTCGAATGTCTAGGGACTAGACTCATTCGAGAATTAAATGGACAAAGATATTAGGTTGTTAACCATTGGTAAAGTTGAGTGTTTAAACTCAATGCTTTATGATCTCAAAACTACATTGTATTTTGAATTCACAAGCACCAATCGGTTTGCCATTCGATTTTGATACTCGAAAACAACCATAAAAGTCATTAAAAGAAACGTACATTTAAATTGCTCATTTTCTCTCATTTCCGTGAATCGTTCTTGGATTCATTACCAATCAAGGAAATTTACTGTTACCTTTCTAAAAGGATTTATTGCAGTGCAAGATATTTAATTATAAACAATAATTAAAACATACATTGAAGCATGCAAAGTCTAAACATTTATCATGAGTAATAACTTGAAAATTAAAGCAATCATGCAATTTAAACAAGTCATTAGCATTTTATTCGTATTATGTGTTCCGGCAGGTGTGAATAAAATGATTCCAAGACCCTAAAACCATTGAAGAATTAAGCACAGTTTGTCGACTCAATTCTAAAACATTTTAGGTAAGCAAAAGCCTTTTGCTAATAGTCTAGAAACTACTCTTGGTTGATAGGTACGTCTAAGAACTTATTAGGTAAACCTATCGATTTTGCCACGACATAAAAGGACTCCTTACTTATATCGTTGAGTTTCACCAAAACTAACATGTACTCACAATTATTTGTGTACCTTGCCCCTTTAGGACCAATAAGTAACACCTCGCTGAGCGAAAACTATTACTAGATTGATGTAAAGGATATCCAAGCAAGTGTATATTTTGGCATGGCACCTTTTAACTCAATTTTTAAGTTTGGAACTTAAGGCTCTTACTTTGTTGGTTAGATTTTAAGTGAACTAAAATCCTTAATCATGCAACATAATCAAGCCACAATCTCATGCATAATTAAGACATATTTAAAGCAATAAATAACTTAAAGCATGCATAAGATAAATGTGATCTAGTATGGCCCGACTTCATCTTGAAGCTTCAACTTCAAAGTCCGTCTCGAAAATCTCCGTGGGAGGCACCATTTTCTTCAAATAGGATAAGCTATAATTAAACTAATTACAACTATTTGATGGTACGTAGACCATATTTGAATTGAAAAACAATTTTGGTACTTTAGACCAATTACATTCAAATTAATGGTACACAGACCATATTTTCTATCCTATTTGGGCCATACTAGTCATTTCATAACCTGCAAAACAGTACATATACAATATATACCATTCACCCATTCATTATCATGAATGGCCCACATAGCTGGTTAGTAAAACACGTTATGCATCACATAAATATTTGCAGCAATTAATCAAGGGCACCAATAATCTACAAATTATTCAGTCCTTATTAATTCTAATCAGGTTGTTTTAACCTTAAGGATTTGTAGACCTAATCAAGAGTTTATGACTAAAAGGGCTCCCACTTAAACCAATAAATTCATATGCTTTACTAATTTTAAACATAAAAATGTATTTCTAGTCTAACCGGAAACATACAAATTTAATTAAAATTTAAAGCTCATATAAATTTATAATTGAATCCGCTTATTTAATTTATTTTTCAGTCGTATTTAAATTAATTCATGATTTTAATTTTAGTAAAATAATTAAAATAAATGAAATTTATTATAATTATAATATTCAAAATTAAAATCCAAGAAAACAATTTAAATTATTAATTTTAAAATTAATTTAAATTACGTAAACTGAAAATTTCAAATTAAAATTTTAAAACTCGACCATTGTGACATTACGAGCACCTGGGTTTGCGCCTAAGCCCCGTCGAGTGCACGACCCATCGATGTCCATGGCACAACGTCGCAGCAGCCACGCGCAAGGCAAGCCACGCTTGCGCGCAGCCTGCCCGCCCATAGCATCGCAACAGCTATGATGCTCCTCGCTCGCTCGCTCGCTCGAGGCCACGCGTTGTGGTGCGCAGAGCAGCGATCGCTGGGCGACCAGCTCTCGCTCGCTCGCGCGCCCACAACGTGCCATGGCTTCGCCCATCGCCCATCGCGCACAGCGCTCGACACAAGGCAGGACTGCTGCCTTGTGCTCGCGCGCCATCGTCTTGCTCGCTGCATTCGTACCGCGTGGGCGACGAGCTCCCTTGCTCGTCGTCGCACGCCCGCACTATACAACACCCCTTAAGGGTAACACGTAGCGTCCATTGCTTTGTGCGTGCAAGTTATATGAGCGATTGCATAAAAATTAAAAAATTTATTTTCAAAATTAATGACAAATTAATAAATCATATTAATTTCATAATTTTAGGGCGAAAAATCGAAAACTTATTAATTAATTGATTTCCGATTAACATGGATTCAAGTCTAGGTCATAAAAATTTAAAATTTAACACAAATTTACAATTTTTATGGTGGTTTTTAATCATAGGTATCTAATTAAATTATTAACTAATTATGAAAATCAAATTAATTCTAAGTTATTCCAATTTTCAACAAATTAGTCATAATTATAAATTAGATTGCATAATTAACAAGGCTAGGCATTCAAACTTGTTAAACATATACAGTAGGTCAATCAAAAATTCAAGATTTATCAACAAGAATCGCAAATATTTAATTTAACATCTTAAATTTACGAAATTTTACGTTCGAAAAACTAAAACCTCCGAAAAGTCATAGTTAGGCTTCGAATTTGAGAATTCTGGGTTCGGCCGAAAAATATCTTTTTTGTCAAAATTTTAGAATGCCTTTTACATGCGGAATTGACACAAAAATCACTCGATTTGGATGAGTAACGAAGAAACTGCCGAGAAACTGCGTACATATAATTAAATAAACGCAATTTGCAATTAATTAACAATTACGAAAATTAATCACCCCTTTTAATTCTTGCAAATTTGTAATATTTAACCATGTTTATGCAATTTAGATTATGAAACTAATAAGAGGCTCGTGATACCACTGTTAGGTTATGATACATATGACAATACATAAATCATGCGGAAAAACCATAAAGCCAGGAAAGCATATTATTTACACATAATCATTTAGCATTGTATAGATGCATACACTTTGTAGCGTGCCTTCCCTAGCTGCGCCCGAACCGGACAAGAACAAGTCTTTAGGACTCCAAGTGTCGTCCCTCCGTAGATAGTCCACAGTACGTCCGGATCCGCCTCAAGATTGACCAACTAGAATCGCCCTTAAGGTGCTTAGGAATTTTCGGCTATTAGTGCAAGAGTGTGGCTGAATTTTCTTTCAAAAAACTTACCCTTTGAATACTTCAATCGTGCATATAAATTATGACCCTAGGCCCTTATTTATAGAGGTTTGGAAAGGGAATTGGAATCCTAGTAGGATACGATTTAATTAAACTTAGAATCCTACAAGGACTCTAATTAATTAAATAATCCTAATAGGAATAGGAATTTAATCATACATCAAATCCTAATAGTTTTAGGAATTATGCATGGACACAAAAACACACACGAGCATGATCCGCAATCATGCAGGCCATGCCCGCGCACAGCCCACACGCCCACGAAGCCCATGCGAGCTACCGCAGCCCACGAGGCTGCCATGGCCTTAACTGCGCGCTGGGCCTGCCTTGCGGTAGGCCTGCCGCAGCCTTGGGCTGTGTTGTGGCGCGCCATTGCTTGCTGGGCGATGGCCTGGCTTCGTGCTGGGCCTTCGTCCGGCAGGCCTCGTCCGATGCTTATTCGTACGATACGTTTCCGATAAAATTCCTGGTTTCGGAATTCATTTCCGATACGAACAATATTTAATATATCCGATTCCAGAATTAATTTCCGTTTCGAACAAATATTTAATGTTTCCGTTTCCGGGATTATTTTCCGATTCCGATAATATTTCCGATTATGACAATATTTCCGTTTCCGGCAATATTTCCGATTCCGGCAATATTTCCATTTCCGATAATATTTTCCGATACGTACCATGTTTCCGTTTCCGGCAACATCTACGACTTGGATAATATTTATATTTCCGATACGATCCATATTTCCGTTTCCGGCAATATCATCGTTTCCGGAGTATTCATTTCTTGCTTGTGACGATCTCAGCTCCCACTGAAACAAAGATCCTTCGATTCCGAATATCCATAGATAGAGTATTTAATGCCATTAAATACTTGATCCGTTTACGTACTATTTGTGTGACCCTACGGGTTCAGTCAAGAGTAAGCTGTGGATTAATATCATTAATTCCACTTGAACTGAAGCGGCCTCTAGCTAGGCATTCAGCTCACTTGATCTCACTGAATTATTAACTTGTAATTAATACTGAACCGCATTTATTAGACTTAACATTGAATGCATACTTGGACCAAGGGCATTATTTCCTTCCGTTTCTTGGTAGGCTAGGTCCAAGTTGTCAATGAACTTTTGGACTAGCTCAAGTTCAAGAGGCCTTTGGATTAGTTGGGCCGCCTGGTCTCTCCATCGGGAAAAGTAGGTTGTGAAGACTTCGTTCTTCTTTTGAGAAAGAAATTCTAACTCGCGCATGGTGGCTTGAAATTCCCTGTTAGATGAGTATTACAGCATGAAGATGTTGGTAAAGTCTTCCCAAGTGGGGAAGGTTTTAGGGTCCTGGTGATAAAACCACCGAAGCGAAGTTGGTTCCAAGGACATAGGGAAGGCGGGTAAGTACATTGTCTTGTCCACACCTTTGAGATTCATGGCATCCACAAAGATTAAGAGGTGGTTCCGGGGGTTATCCATCACTTTAAACCTAGGCAAGTCCAATGAATTGAACTTTTCAGGTAGTTTCCCAGAAAAAGGGTTTGGGATCGAGCGAGAAGAATTTTCTTCCCATGGTTTTCTGAATGACCATTTGCTCAATCTTCATTTCGTTATCTAGCTCATTCTGTGTTTGTTGGGGTTCCAAGGATTGATTTTCCAAGCGTAGTTGTTCCATAGTGAAAGCCATTTTTTCCAGTTGGGCTTGCACATCTTCGAGCGAAATGACTACAGTCGGTGTAGGATTGAATTGAGGTTAGAAGACAGGACACCCTGAAAAAGGAGTATGATGAACTTAGATTGGTGATTCTGATTCTTGGAGTGGGGTGAAGGATTCTAGACGTGATAGTCATTGGTTTACAGAACGATGCCAAGTAGCAGAACCGACCCTATGTATAAGACATACTAGATTTAGGATTTCAGATTGTACTTGGGCATGACTTAGTCTAGACTCGAGATTTTCTTTTGTTTTTTTGAAAAACGGTTTTCGAAAACTCTTCTTTTCGCTTTCAGTTTTGTGAACGTTGAAATTATCTTATTAGCATGACGGTATTAAGAAACTAATAACAACTTACGAATCAATTTTTTTTTTATTTTAAGAAATTATTGCGCGAAAGGAGCATTATTATTATTTCGTCATTCCAATCTCTCTGTAGCTTATATTTTACTAAATTAGGCCCTTTGCTTTAGCGTACGTGCACTCAAACATTCAGCGTTCCGGCACGAAAGTATAATTTGTGGGTACTAGCCTTTGGGGTAATTTTTTAATTCTATTTTGATTCATTTCATGACACGTTCGATTAACGTAATCCCATAAAAATGCCTATGGTGCAATTTTGAATTTGCACTTATTTTATGGACATTTTTAACTAAACCAACGTATCGTTTAGCACGAATGCGTTTTGGTTGTTTGAATTAGTTGCAAGAACGTATTTATATTTATTTTTTGACTTCATAAATGTAGTTTTGTTTCTGGGGGAAAATAAAGTATGCGTTAAAATCATCTTGCAAACAATACTATGCGCAAATAAATATTCACGTACAGCTTCATGCGCAAGACTTTTATTGTGTTGGACAACATGTGTGAGAGAATTCTCATGCTAGGTTGCAGTACTACGTACTTTAGTTTTGTATCCCAGAATGTTTGCGCAAAATAATTCTTGCTCCTTTTAAGGTGTATTGGAAATCTTTCACGCTGACCCGAGGGGCAAGAGGTTTGTTATTGCGCCCATTTCCGGCCAAATAATCTTAATTTCTTTTTCTAAATCAATTCGTAGATAATTATTTGTTTTTTAACGTTTTGAACCTTATTATTAACTTTTATAATGTCGTTTACTTCAAACTTTGCGTCTGGTTAATTAGTTTTGCACATAGCACATAATTTTCTACATGAAAACTAACGACGAGCATGATTTTGCGGAATTTAAAATATGCACATTTATTTTTATGTAAGTCTCTATGGGCAATAATAGGCTTGGGTTTCAAAAAGGTACCAAATCTATCGCCAATTCCCGGACAGGCTTTTTGTCTAAGTAGTCGGGTTCATGACGAACTTTATCAAGGCCTATCCGATAAACATTGGAGTGGCGCGTATCGAGAATGGACCTATGAGATAAGAGATTTTATTTGGGTGGGTGTGCTACGATGGGGGGTGCCAACTATGTTAGGTTATGATACATATAATTGAATATAAATCATGCGGAAAAACCATAAAAGCCAGGATTCCAAATTAATTGCCACATAGCAATTAGCATAATTTAGGATGCATACTCTTTGTAGCGTGCCCTCCCTTGCTGCGCCCGAACCGAACAAGAACAAGTCTTTAGGACTCCAAGTGTCGTCCCTCTGTAGATAGTCCACAACACGTCCGGATCCGCCTTAGATTTAATTAACTAGAATTTCCCCAAAGGTAGTATGAAATTTCAGATTTTACAGCAATTAAAAGTCTGAGTTTTATGCCTAAAACTTGGATAAATACTTAGAAAACTCGTTATAAATTGTGAGCATTGATAACCTATTTATAGGGCATGGGTATCGGATATTAGAATCCTACTAGGAAGCGATTTAGTGAATCTGAATTAATCTAAAATTCAATCACTTAATTTATCTAGTAGACTTAGGAAATCAATCTTATATGAATCCTAATCGATCAAGGTTTCGTACGCAAGCACAAACACACACACACGCACAGCAGCCCACGAGGGGCGCCATGCGCGCGCGCGTTGTGCCCAGGCCCAGCAAGTGCTCGCAGCCCAAGAGGGGTGCGCGCTTGCTGACCTTGCTCGCATTTGGGCTTTGCTTGCTTTTGTCGCGCGCGGGCTTTGCTAGGCGTTGGGCCTAGCTTCGTGCTAGGCCTTGCTTCTAGCAAGCTTGTCCCATGTTTATTCGTACGACGCGCTTATGATTAATTTTCTGATTCCGGAATTCATTTCCGATACGAACAATATTTAACATTTCCGATTTCGGAATTAATTTCCGTTTCGAACAAATATTTAATATTTCCGTTTCCGGAATTATTTTCCGATTCCGATAATATTTCTGATTCCGACAATATTTCCGTTTCCGGCAATATTTCAGATTCCGGCAATATTTCCATTTCCGATAATATTTTCCGATACGTACCATGTTTCCGTTTCCGGCAACATCTACGACTTGGATAATATTTATATTTCCAATACGATCCATATTTCTATTTCCGGCAATATCATCGTTTCCGGAGTATTCATTTATTTGCCTTTGACGATCTCAGCTCCCACTGGAACCAAGATCTGTCGATTCCGAATATCCATACATGGAGTATTTAATGCCATTAAATACTTGATCCGTTTACGTACTATTTGTGTGACCCTACGGGTTCAGTCAAGAGTAAGCTGTGGATTAATATCATTAATCCACTTGAACTGAAGCGGTCTCTAGCTAGGCATTCAGTTCACTTGATCTCAATGAAATATTAACTTATATAATTAATACTGAACCGCATTTATTAGACTTACCATTAAATGCATACTTGGACCAAGGGCATTATTTCCTTCAGACTCCCACTTGTCCTTAGGGACAAGTGTGCATTTCCTAATTCCTTTGTCACTCGATGCTTGCTCTTGAACATAAGGTAAGAGTTGTCATCCTTATTATCTCCAGAGGTGTTCCTCGGTTTCAAAGTTCAACTGATCAAATAAACAGATAATCATAGCCTATGATTCATCTGAGCACGGCCATGCATTTTACAGTTTCTAGCTCTCCGAGTGGCCTTGTACAACTTTCAGCATCTTATCCCGATTTATGGGAGGACAATCCCAATCTTGCGATCTTGAGATTAGACTTCGTTTGATAGGTGATTACCCGAGCATTGCCTTTATAGCCTCCTTTTACGGTGCGACGGTTGACAACGTCAAAGTAAGCAGTTCTCAAACAAGTAATCTCAAATCACTCAGGTATTGAGGATTTAGTATCTAATAATTTTAATGAAATTTACTTATGACAGATTTATATCTCTTACAGTAAAGTTTCATAGGTCTGTCCGATACTAGTCTTCCCAAAGTAAGTATCTATGCAAATGATTACGACATTTCCATGTCCACATAGTTCAAGAAACAGAACTACTAGTCATCTTGCATTCTAGTCGTCTAACGTTTTCTATGCATCCATATTTATAGAAAACTCCAACCAGGGAGCATTTTCAACTTTTGACATTCAAGTTCACTTGATAGACATTTCTTAATCACAGGACTGGTCCTGACAGTCTATCTTGAATATATCGTCAAATTGAAGGGACTCATCATTTAATAAACCACAAATTAAATGGAAAAATGAATTCTATTCATTAATGTGAATGGATAACCAATAACGTTTTAGAACGTATTAAACTCTAAAACTTTAAAACATTAAATAAGGACATCAAAGCCATTCTCCAACGTGCTTGATTCCCATAGCTGCAATGTGCGAGTTATGCTTCGCCTGCGGCAGAGGTTTAGTTAATGGATCTGAGATGTTGTCATCAGTTCCAATCTTGCTTATCTCGACTTCATTTCTTTCAACGAACTCTCGTAGAAGGTGAAATCTATGAAGTACATGCTTGACTCTCTGGTGGTGTCTAGGCTCCTTTTCCTGTGAAATAGCTCCATTATTATCACAATACGGAGCTATTGGTCCTTTAATGGAGGGGACTACACCAAGTTCACCTATGAACTTCCTTAGCCATATAGCTTCCTTTGATGCTTCATGTGCAGCAATGTACTCCGCTTCAGTTGTAGAATCTGCAATGGTGCTTTGCTTAGCACTATTCCAGCTTACTGCACCTCCGTTGAGGCAGAAGACAAACCCAGACTGTGATCTGAAATCATCTTTGTCGGTTTGGAAACTTGCGTCCTTATAGCCTTTAACAATCAATTAATCATCTCCACCATAGACCAGGAAATCACCTTTGTGCCTTTTCAGGTACTTCAGAATGTTCTTGGCAGCAGTCCAATGTGCCTCTCCTGGGTCATACGCAACATCCGGGCGTGTACATATCATAGCATACATTATTGAACCAATCAATGATGAATATGGAATCCCACTCATTCATCTACGCTCATCAAGTGTTTTTGGGCACTAAGTCTTGCTTAGAGTCATTCCATGAGACATGGCTAGGTAGCCTCGCTTGGAGTCTGCCATATTGAACCTTTCAAGCACCTTATTGATATAAGTTCTTTGACTGAGTCCAATCATCTTTTTAGATCTATCTCTGTAACTCTTGATGCCAGTATGTACTGTGCTTCTCCTAGATCCTTCATCGAAAAACATTTCCCAAGCCAAATCTGGACAGAGTTTAACATAGGAATGTCATTTCCGATAATTAATATGTCGTCCACATATAATACTAGAAAAGCAATTTTTCTCCCACTGACCTTCTCGTATACACAAGATTCATCTGCGTTCTGGATGAAACCAAAGTCACTGACTGCTTCATCAAAACGTATATTCCAGCTCCTTGATGCTTGCTTCAATCCGTAGATTGATTTCTTAAGCTTGCATACCTTTTTAGCATTCTTTGGATCCTCAAAACCTTCAGGCTGTGTCATAAACACAGTTTCTGTTAAAGCGTCGTTTAAGAAAGCGGTTTTGACATCCATCTGCCATATTTCGTAATCGTAATATGTAGCGATTGCTAACATTATCCGAATAGACTTTAGCATTGCAACTGGTAAAAAGGTTTCATCGTAATACACGCCGTGAACTTGCCTGTAACCTTTTGCAACCAATCTAGCTTTGAAAACTTCAAGTTTCCCATCCTTGTCCTTTTTCAGTTTGAAAACCCATTTGCTTCCTATGGCTTGGTAGCCATCTGGCAAATCGACCAGATCCCAAACTTGGTTTTCAGACATGGAGTCTAATTCAGATTGCATGACTTCTTGCCATTGCTTGGAGCTAGGGCTCGTCATAGCTTGTTTGTAAGTCGCAGGTTCATCACTTTCAAGTAATAGAACTTCATAGCTCTCGTTTGTCAAAATACCTAATAACCTTTCCAGTTGAGATCAATATCTGTGCGATCTACGCGGGATACATTTCTAGATGGTTCTTGATTCTCACCAGATACTTCTAAAGATCTCTGAGTTTCATCCTGAATGTCATCTTGAGCATTCTCTAGAGTTTGTTGTTAGACTCAAATTTCTTCGAGGTCTACTTTTCTCCAACTTGTCATTTTGGAAATGTGATCTCTTTCCAAAAAGATACCATCTCGAGCAAAAAACACCTTGTTCTCAGATGTATTTTAGAAGTAATACCCCTTTGTCTCCTTTCGGTAGCCCACAAGGATACATTTGTCAGATTTTGGATGAAGTTTGTCTGAAATTAATCGTTTGACGTATACTTCACATCCCAAAATCTTAAGAAAAGACACTTTTGGACGCTTTCCAAACCATAACTCATATATGAAGGAAATAATGCCCTTGGTCCAAGTATGCATTTAATATTAAGTCTAATAAATGCGGTTCAGTATTAATTAACAAGTTAATAATTCAGTGAGATCAAGTGAGCTAAATGCCTAGCTAGAGGCCGCTTCAGTTCAAGTGGAATTAATGATATTAATCCACAGCTTACTCTTGACTGAACCCGTAGGGTCACACAAATAGTACGTAAACGGATCAAATATTTAATGGAATTAAATACTCCATCTATGGATATTCGGAATCGACGGATCTTGGTTTCAGTGGGAGCTGAGATCGTCAAAGGCAAGAAATGAATACTCCGGAAACGATGATATTGCCGGAAACGGAAATATGGATCGTATCGGAAAATATTATTGGAAATGGAAATATTGCCGGAATCGGAAATATTGCCGAAAACGGAAATATTGTCAGAGTCGGAAATATTATCGAAATCGGAAAATAATTTCGGAAACGGAAATATTAAATATTTGTTCGAAACGAAAATTAATTCCGGAATCGGAAATATTAAATATGGTTCGTATCGGAAATGAATTACGGAATCGAGAATTTAATCGGAAGTGTATCGTACGAATTAGCATCGTACGAGGCCTGCCAGACGAAGGCCCAGCACGAAGCCGGGCCATCGCCCAACAAGCCGAAGCGCACCAAACACACGCTGCCAAGCCACGCCAGGCCCAGCGCAAGGCCAGGCCCAGCAATGGCCTTGGCGCGCGCGCGGGGCTGCGACGAAGTGGGCTGGCGCTGTGCGTGGGCCGCAAGGCCTGCGTGCGGTGCTAGCGTATCACTCGAAATGTGTTACTCGAATCCTAAAGCTACCGGGATTCGTCATATGATTAAATTCTAATCCTAATAAAGATAGAATTTGTTTAATAGAGTTTTAATAAGATTCTAATTAAATAAATTAGTATCCTAATAGGATTCCAAGTCCATTTCCATAACTCTATAAATAGGTGCCTAGGGTCACATATTTACATCGAGGATTGAAGTATTCAAAGGTAAGATTTTCAAGCAAAAATCAGCCACAAACACTTGCCCTATTAACCGAAATTTGTAGTACCTTAAGGGCGATTCTAGTTGGTCAATCTTAAGGCGGATCCGGACGTGCTGTGGACTATCTACGGAGGGACGACACTTGGAGTCCTAAAGACTTGTTCGTGTTCGGTTCGGGCGCAGCTAGGGAGGGCACGCTACAAAGTGTATGCATCCGAATTATGCTAAATGATTATGTGTAAATAATATGTTTCCTGACTTTATGGTTTTTCCGCATGATTTATGTTTATTCATATGTATCATAACCTAACAGTGGTATCACGAGCCTCTTATTATTATCAGAATCTAAATTGCATGAACATGGTTAAATTTTACAAATTTGCAAAGAATTAAAGGAGTGATTAATTTTCGTAATTAATTGCAAATTGCGTTTATTTAATTATATGTACGCAGTTTCTCGGCAGTTTCTTCGTTACTCATCCAAATCGAGTGATTTTTGTGTCAATTCGGCATGTAAAAGGCATTCTAAAAATTTGACAAAAATAATAATTTTCGGCCGAACCCAGAATTCCCAAATTCGAAGCCTAACTATGATTTTTCGGAGGTTTTAGTTTTTCGAACGCAAAAGTTTGTAAATTTATGTTGTTAAATTGAATATTTGCGATTCTTGTTGATAAATCTTGAGTTTTTGATTAACCTACAGTATATGTTTAACAACTTTGAATGCCTAGACTTGTTAATTATACAACCTAATTTGTAATTATGATTAATTTGTTGAAATTCGAATAATTTAGAATTGATTTTTTGTCATAATTAATTAATAATTTAATTAGGTATCCATGATTAAAATCCACCATAAAAATTGTTAATTTATGTTAAATTTTTAATTTTTATGACCTAGATTTGAATCCATGTTAATCGGAAATTAATTGATTAATAAATTTTCGATTTTTCGCCCTAAAATTATGAAATTAATATGATTTATTAATTTGTCATTAATTTTGAATTAAAAATTTTAAATTTTTATATAACACGCCCATAAATCTTGCACGCACAAAGCAATGGACGCTACGTGTTACCCTTAACGGGTGTTGTATAGTGCAAGCACGCGACGACAAGCAAGGGAGCTCGTCGCCCGTGCGGTACAAATGCAACGAGCAACGAGCTGTGCGGCACGCAAGGCTCTACGCCTTGGCATGCGCGCAGTACGATAGGCGAGGGCAAGGCACACAACAATGAGCTAGATGCGTGTGGGCAGCATTACGCTGCGCCACAACGCACCAAGCTCACCAAGGAGCAGCAGCCACGACGCAACAATGCTGTGCGCAGCATAGCCCGCAAGGCTGCGTGTGTGCGTGGCATGGGCGTGGGTGCGTATGGTTGTGCGGGCTATGTGCGACAATCAATAGGCACGGGGCATGGGCCTTGTAGCTCGATGGGGCTTGGGCGCAAGCCCAAGTGCCTCGTCTTGCAAAGTATTAATGCGTTTCGTTTTAATTTTAAATTTTCAGTTTGGAAATAATTTTAATTAAATTCAAAATTAATTATTTAAATTGTTTTCTCGGATTTTTATTTTGAATATTATAATTATTATAAATTTTAATTTATACTAATTATTTTACTAAAATTAAACCTTGAATTAATTTAAATTCATTTAATTCAACTGAAAAATAAATTAAATAAATGGATTCAGTTATAATTTTATATGAGCTTTAAATTTTAATTAAATTTGTATGTTTCCGGTTAGACTAGAAATACATTTTTATGTTTAAAATTAGTAAAGCTATAAGATTATTGGTTTAAGTGGGAGTATTTTTAGTCATAAACTCTTGATTAGGTCTACAAATCCTTTAAGGTTAAACAACTTGATTAGAATTAATAAGGACTGAATAATTGGTAGATTATTGGTGCCCTTGATTAATTGCTGCAAATATTTATGTGATGCATACAACGTGTTTTTACTAACCAGCTATGTGGGCCATTCATGATAATGAATGGGTGAATGGTATATATTGTATATGTACTGTTTTGCAGGTTATGAAGTGACTAGTATGGCCCAAATAGGATAGAAAATATGGTCTGCGTACCATTAATTTGAATGTAATTGGTCTAAAGCACCAAATTTGTTTTTCAATTCAAATATGGTATGCGTACCATCAAATAGTTGTAATTAGTTTAATTATAGCTTATTCTATTTGAAGAAAATGGCGCCTCCCATGGTGAAATTCAAGACGGAGTTTCCAATCCATTTTCAAGACGGACTTTGAAGTTGAAGCTTCAAGATGAAGTCGGGCCATACTAGATCACAATTATCTTATGCATTCTTTAAGTTATTTATGAATTTTAAATATGTCTTAAATATGCATGAGATTGTGGCTTGATTATGTTGCATGATTAAGGATTTTAGTTCACTTAAAATCTAACCAACATAGTAAGAGCCTTAAGTTCCAAACTTAAAAATTGAGTTATAAGGTGCCATGCCAAAATAACACTTACTTGGATATCCTTTACATCGATCTTAGTAATAGGTTTCCGCCATAGCGAGGTGTTACTTATTGATACTAAAGGGGTAAGGTACACAAATAATTGTGAGTACATGTTAGTTTTGGTGAAACTCAACGATATAAGTAAGGAGTCCTTTTATGTCGTGGCAAAATCGATAGGTTTACCTAATAAGTTCTTTGACGTACGTATCAACCAAGAGTAGCTTCTAGACTATTAGGAAAAGGCTTTTGCTTACCTAAAAGATTTTGGAATTGAGTCTAAATACATAATGTGCTTAATTCTTCAATGGTTTTAGGGTCTTGGAATCATTTTATTCACACATGCCGGAACAATAAATTCGAATAAAATGCTAATAACTTGTTTGAATTGCATGATTGCTTTAATTTGCAAGTTATTATTCATGATAAATGTTTAGACTTTGCATGCTTCAATGTATGTTTTAATTATTATTTATAATTAAATATCTTGCACTGCAATAAATCCTTTTAAAAAGGTAACAGTAAATTTCCTCGATTGGTAGTGAATCCAAGAACGATTCACGAAAATGAGAGAAAGTGAGGAATTTAAAATGTACGTTTCTTATATCGACTTTTATGGTTGTTTTCGAGTATCAAAGTCGAATGGCGAACCGATTGGTGCTTGTGAATTCAAAATACAATGTAGTTTTGAGATCATAAAGCATTGAGTTTAAACGCTCGGCTTTACCAATGGTTAACAACCTAAAATCTTTTTTCCATTTAATTCTCGAATGAGTCTAGTTCCTAGACATTCGAATAGATCGATGCTTAGAGACTTTAGAAGCTTCTGGTAAGATCATCTAGTTGAACAAAATATTCAACATAAATGGTAAGAACTTTGTTGGAGTGACATTGGACATGTCTAAACAAAGTATAAAAGTCAACACTAGAGAATTCAATTCTTAAGGCTATTAGAAAGGGTACAAGAAATAGGAAAACAAAGAAACAAATGAAAGAAATTTTACGATTTCGTTTCTACCTATAAGTTTGTGTTTAATGAATAGTGTCCTAGCCATCATACTTCCTTGGTATCATATACCGCTTGAGGTTCTTACTTTGGTAATAACTCAAACATTGGAAGCTAGGCTACACTAATGACCTACAATTGGGAAATGAAGCATGGCAATGCTACATTAGTTGTAGGATCATTTGGTTTGTTTTAAGTCCTTTTAGAGGCTGAAACTTAATGGCTATTTCGTTTCATAATCAGCATACCTAAATTTCTGTTTCAAACACAGAAAGACTCACATTTAGAAGAACAAAAACAATGCTTGTTTGTTTGTTTATTTGAATGAAAATGGTCATTTACAGGTTGAGTCAATATGCTTGATTAAAACAAAACAACTCTTTAAACAAAATGAACTTTACTAAGTTCAAATCAATCTCTTGATTTGAGTTCCACTAATCTTTGGCATTGGTTCTTAGACCATATCAACAAGTTAACATTCATAAGCTCTATTTTGATGGACTTTTGAAGTTGATTGATTTCTAGATCAATTCAAGACAAGCTAGTCTTACTTGTTGAAAGTAACAAAAGATATGAACTATTGTTAGAACACCTAGACGATAGAGTTCAAAGCTAAAGAAATGTTTTATGACTTTATTATTTCACACAGATTTGAGTGAATATAGGTTTTTTTACTCAATGTGATATAAGTTTGAATCTGTTTGGCTAGTTCAAAGATTCAGAAGTATAAATCCCACTTGGTAAGAAATCATAAAGATCTAGGATAGATCATGTTAATGATTGCTTGAGACCAAAAATGATCATCAATGATTGTGTGTTGTAATTTCACAATCTAGCTCCATGAGATATGGCATATCTGAGTGGAATGATCGAAGTCAATTAGTACTTGATTCGATCAATGATGAATCATAAAGACTTTTCCTATAATTTCTAAAACAAAATGCTCAACTACCACCAAACTAAACCAAATTCGTCAAAGCTATTGAAAAGTAATTTCAGAATATCTATTCATAATTATATATCTAAAGAATTGCTAAACTCAGTGGGAGCTTCGTGTTTGTTATTCAACAAACTAAGGCCCAAGTATAGATATATGTTTCATTGTGATTTATTCAAATGAGACACAAGGGTATTGTTTCTACCACGAATTTTTGAGAACATAATGTTTGTTCGCTCGAAATAATGTCCTTTTGGAGATTCGTTTCCAAAATGACAAGTGGGAGAAAATAGACCTCGAAAGTCTTTGAGGCGAACAACAAACATAAACGGACATTCCGGAGGATTTTCGATGTTCTTCAGAAAATCCGAACACATATTCTTTAAGGACTTTAGAAGTGGCTTTTAAGAATAGACATCTCTTAGAAGACTTTACAAGTGCTTCAAGGAGAACAGAATATTCAAAGGACTTTCAAAGTATCTGTTGATATTCTATTGTTTGATGTTCTATACCCAAGTAGGCATAGAGTTCAAAAATCACTGAAACTATGAGATTCTTCTATTAGATAGTGAAGAAACATGGAGTTCGGGTCACTGAAGCTATGCGATTCTTCTATTAGATAGTGAAGAAACCTACAACTTACAGTCAAACTATTATCATGTAGATTAATGATTTTGTGACCTGTAAGAAAGCTATGACGAAACCCAGATTCCCTAAAATGGTTTGAGGCCATATATAGACTCAAATGTTTTAAATGGTTAGAGGCCATAAAACATACTCAATGGTTTGATGACAAAATTGAAATTTTGTTGATTTGCAAGAATAGTTTCATACCTATTGGTTGCAAGTTTGTTTTAAGGAATAAAAACCATCAAACATGAAATTGTGTTCACACACAAAGCTAGATTAGTTGCTAAAGGTTACAAGAAAATTCACGATGTGGATTGTGTTGATACCTCATGCAAAATCGTAATGCTTAAGTCTATAAATCAAGCAATGATTACATATTGGTACATATGGCAATTGGATGACAAAACATATTCATCAATCAAATATTGGAAGAAACTATGTACATGGCATGTCATAGGATTTGTGGATCCAAATAAATGCTTGAAAAGGAAAGCTAGCTTATGAAATCTAAGTACAGATTTAAGCAAGCAATTGGGAATTGGAACTATATTTTAGTGAAGCTAATAAGCATTTTAGTTTCATAAAATGTACATGATTCTTATAGATGTATAAGAAGTTTAGTGGGAGTACATAAAACTTAATTGGTCCTATGTGTATCACACACATATCTCTCTATTGTGAAATAACATTCAAATGCTAATGACTTAGATTTGAAATTATGCATCAATGATGGACCAAGGCGAAACTTAGTACATATTGGGTATTAAGATCTATTTACAAAGATCTTATGATATTGTTTTGGATTAAGTAATAGCATTTACTAAATCAAACACGAAAGACTCCATTGGAGACATTTGACCCATATGAATAAATCTAAGTAAATGATGTTTGAACTATGTCTAAGCATTTACTAAGTTAAACATCAAAGGATCTAAGTGAGATTCTTAACCTATATTATATGTCAAAGAATTTAGCTGGATTTAGTATCTACTGAAACTATATGAGCTAAAGTTACATGAATAGAATTCAATTGGGAATTATTCTGCAAAAGAATTTATCATGTATGATATAATATGAGGATCTCTAAAAACGTATCGTAAGGCTTTAGGCATGACTAACATATAACCAATCTCTATTCATCTAAGTGAAGATCAACTAGATTGAGATCAAGAAAAACTTATGGTACTTGAAAAGGTACATAAGATTAGTTCTTGATTCAAGGAAATAAAGATATGCTAAATATTGATGCTACACGCACAAACACTGGCAAAGGATCAAGAAAGATTCCTTTGGAGTTAACCATTCGCAAGGACGAGCTATAGAGCATCGTGTTTTGAAATGGCAACATGGATTGGAGACCATGAGTTGTTGCGTGGGAAATTAAAAATAATAATTTCTATGTTCAAGATATAGTTGGAAAGTCTTCCGCATATCTGTGAACTGCTTGGATAAGTAAATCCAAACAAAGCATCACTAGCAACCTAAACAGTTGAAGTAAAAATACTTATTGCCTAAGAAGTAATAAAATAGGGTTGTTTTAAAGAGTTCTTCACTGAACTTGTGTAGATCACCTGTCTGCTGGCTTGATGGTTCTTCATTGCAAAATGCGTAGAACCACTATCGAAGTAAGAAAGACTAGATCACATAATAAACAAACTCAAGAGATCTTATCATCATATCTCGAAGACATTCGATGAAAAGGATATTAAGATTGGCAAAGCATGATAACTAAACCTATGCAACAAGCTAGTGAGAAACAACACTCACATTGTGGCACCGGAAATCAAGCATAGCTTTGAATTCCATGAACTGTTTTAAAGATGGGTTTGAGGCCCATGGTTGTAAAACATTGGGGTTAAACATTTATCATATATGAAATGTATTTTCATATTCCATTTAATCTTGGTTTAGCATTAAATGATGAGTCCCTTCAATTTGACGAAATATTCAAGATAGACTATTAGGACCAGTCTTGTGACTAAGAAATGTCTATCAAGTGAACTTGAATGTCAAAAGTTGAAAATGGTCCCTGGTCGGAGTTTTATATAAAGATGGACGCATAGAAAACGTTAGACGACTAGAATGCAAGATGACTAGTAGTTCTGTTTCTTGAACTATGTGGACATGGAAATGTCATAATCATTTGCATAAATACTTACTTTGGGAAGACTAGTATCGGACAGACCTATGAAACTTTATTGTAAGAGATATAAATCTGTCATAAGTAAATTTCATTAAAGTTATTAGATACTAAATCCTCAATACCTGAGTGATTTGAGATTACTTGTTTGAGAACTGGTTACTTTGACGTTGACCAACCGTCGCACCGTAAAAGGAGGCTATAAAGGCAACTGTAGACACCTACTTTTGTCCCCATTCCCGAAAGGGAAGGTTCGATGATGAAAGCATAAATCTCCACTTGACAACGCATCTCCTATAAAATAACGAATCTCAATTCCCCTTTTCATTTCACCCGAAACCTGCTATTTATGGAAACCTGCTAAAAATAGTAACTGCCGTAATGGGTAGTTGCTAAAAGTAGTAAGAATAAAAAGATAGAAACCTGTCAGAATTAGGTGTTGCACTCCAACATAAATCCTAAAAGAGATAGAAATTGTAAAAGGAATTCTATTCCTATCGCAGTTCGATAAAAGAGTTAACGTATTAATTAAACTCATAACGAACCTAGAGTTCGTAAAGGGCCCAGACGCATTCCGTCGTAAATTGATACGCACCAAATAACTCGGATTAAGTCTCTTAATGAACTCCGTACTCTAAAGTCCAATCTGACAAAGAATTCTGCCAGACCCTATTTTCAACGCCCAGCCCTGGGCGCCGAAATCTTTGACGCCCAGAGCTGGGCGCCGAAAATACCTGGGACGAATTCTTTTCCTAATCCGTTTCGTATTCAAATTCCTGAAAATCTATCTTTCTACGCCACTCTTTCCTATAAATAGACCCCTAAAGCCGACGTGAAGAGGACAACACACAATTATTATTCTGAGTATTGACTCCAACCCCTAAGCCTAAGCCTCACGCTGCGAAATTGATCACGCGTTCTATCGCAATCGATCCATAAATCGAACAGAACGTATCTTGTCCCATAACTTGAGATTCGTTAAATAAAAGGAGAAATAGCAAAGTCAAAGTGGTTAGTTTTCTGAGAACCGTGACGTACCTCTCAAGGGTGCGTCGTAATGTGTCCCTTTTCTATGATTTAATTGCTTTCCTCGCCCTTTATGAACTTTTAAACTAATTAAATCTGATTGTTTTATCACGCCTAATAAAGATTATGTTTTTGGGAAATTGGATTATCATGCTAGGCCCCTTAATACAATTTAAATCAGATAATCGCGCTCGATCTAGTATTATATGTTGCATATTGTTAAAATCGACTCAGATTAGTTTAATAGTTAACGCATGTCCCTTCAATTATTTATGCTGAGCTAGTAAGGATATCCTGCCTCTGGAGTTATCGAAGAGAGAGTACTCCTCTCGGTAGTTACAGTCCCCCGAACCCTCAATCTCTACCCTGCGGGTGTACGTTGAGCGATCCCCACCACCAGGGATCACAAGGGAACCTACGGCCATCGTGGTCAAACATAATTGCACTCCCTTTATGTCACGATAACCGGGTTTTGTCAGTTATTTTCATTGTCGTTAAAAACTGAATGACGACTCCTATATTACTAGTCAATTGGGTGTAAACTCACAGGAAATCCAATTACACTTGATTTGACAAAAAGAAGCGTCACACCCACGAGGGACGAGGTCACACATTAGCCTCGTGCTTTTTCGACCCCCTCACAGTGGCGACTCCACTGGGGAAAGTGAAGGAAATACTCGTGCTTGTAGGTAATCAAAATAGCCGAAGGGTGAAACGATCCTACCCCGCGTTTATTTCCCCATCAAGTTGGGACGACCTTAAAATCAGCATATTAATGTGAACGGACAGAACCGCATAACGAATCTTGGCTCCCTTGGTGTTTCATCTCGGGAGTTGGGACTCAGGATACCCATCGCCAACCGGGGGGTGCATACGCTTCGAATGTTGTCCACTCGGCACTTTCGCTAGTAGTACACCCGTCCCAAAGCCAATCGCTCGCCCACTAGGTCCCTCTCGCCTGCATGCCCCCTTGGCTTGCACTTGCGGGTTGGCCTTCTGGGATGAAATTCGTCTGTTGAAAGCACTACCCCGACCGGGGCATGTGGTGGATCTGCGATAGAAGCGGTACCAAGCCAGGCGCAAATAACTACCCATAGAAGCCTATCATAAACTACATGACATATTATTATTGCTTCATGATGTAATGTTAGTAATGTGTAGCGAAATATGTGATTGTGTGACAAACAATGTTAGCAAACCAACGACCTAAAAAAAAATTGCCCGAACATTCATAAACCAATTAGCCAAAGAGTTATACCAAGATACGTGTTCCGCGAACCCGAACGATCGCCACAAAAATAAGCGACGTTCGGGATGGCCTGTAACGAATCCTACAAACGCTGCACGACGCGTAAAGGACGTTATTAGGCAAGCACGCAAAATCGAAGTCGCATGAACAAAAAATATACGTAAACAGAAAACGAAAACCAGCCAGGGACGCATTTTCAACGCCCCTGGCTGGGCGCCATTATTTCTAACGCCCTCAGCTGGGCGCTGAAGTTGCTGCCTGGCGTTTTGGTCAGGCACAGCAGCCTCGGTGCCCGCGCAAAAAAAAAAACACGTAGCAATAAAAGAAAATTCGCAAAATTGCTACAAAGGCGTACGAAAAGGCACTCGATTCTAAAAGCGACTTAAAAAAATTAAAAAAAATACAACTCTTTGTGTCGTTGTTAGGCCTCCTATGACGACAATGTTCGGCACCGAAACCGAGCATGCTATTTTAAATAACTTTGAATGTCACATGGGCAAAGAATTCAAAAAATAATGTTCAAATAGAGTCTTCAAGGAAAAATAATGTTCGAATAAAAAAATAAATCCGAGTCTAGACTAGGCTATGCCAAAGTACAATCTAAATCCTAAGTCTTAGTTGTCTTATCCATAGAATCGGTCCTAATGCTTGGTGTCGTTCTGCAAGTTAAAAGGTTAAACCATATTGAGTTTCCCTTCCTAACATTTAAATCAATAAGCACCCATATGTAATTGTCATCCCTTGCTAAGAATTTACGCCCTCAATACTCTCTCTCACCAATAAAAAGAATATATTATAGTATTTGCAAAATGGAAACAGTCACATTCTGAAGATCATTCCCCCATAGTCGCACAACCCCCGAAGTGAACCTAAGGTGTCAATACCGTTAGCAAAAAATTTAATGGCCTTAAGGCTTATGATCACATTGGGTCACGACTATCATAGTCCTCTCGAGCCACTCGCTCCTTGAAATACTCCTAAGTACGGACTGAAAGATTTTCCATGAACGCAACGTGACGAACCATGAAAATACCCGAATCGGCATGCCATAAGGCTAGCATTGGAGTAAAGCAATACACACTAAGAGGGAAGCCGCACTAATGATTCTAGTCTTGCAAGAATGAAAATTCGATCTCCCCAACTAACTACCTTGCCAACATTAAGCAAAAAGGCGCATGACAAATGGACATCCAAGGGTTAAAATCTAAAGTGTCAACCAACGAAAGTTATGGTCCAATTAGCCTAAGTCTGAGAGTTGCTTGGTCAAGTATTATAGGCTTACGCCACGTCATTATTTCGAGTCTAGGCCACCTCATTATATTCCTACACGGGTTATAATCAGAAAAATTAATGAAAGTTCGAGTCTAAATCACAACTTCCAATTAAATCCCAGAAACTGGAATCTGAAAAGAAGAAAAAAAATTATTTTCGATGTAATTCTTTCGTTAAATTTCAATAAGGTAAAAACAACATATTTTGAATCTACGCTATTTGCACATTTTAAGAAACGACTAAATACGCTTGCAAAGTAAGACAATTTAAAAGGTCCACCCTAGGCCTACTAAAATTAAAGGTCCACCCTAGCCCCACTAAAATTAAAGGTCCACTATTGGCCTACCAAACGAGGCTCACTCAGTCTCGCCTCGTGACTCAAAGACCACAACCATCTACCTTTTAGCCCAAATAAAAAAAAAATTAAAGGATTTATGTTGGGGAGAAATCCCAAGCAAAAAGAAAAAATAGAAATAGAAAAGGGAGAGCGAAAAGAGCGAGCCATGAAATACTTAGCCCGTACCTCCCAAAGTGCGAAATTTACCCAAGTAAACGAAGGAAAAGAATTGAGTCAACCAATCCAAATCATAAAATTCTACGATGTCTACCCTTTCCAATCCCTATGCTCTTAGACGCCTTCGCTCTGGGGTCCCTGTTCAGCTCATTTAACCCATCCATGTTCTCATTGCCATAACCCAATAAACCATTACTTCAACTCTTGTTTCTGAACTTGTTATCAACTGCAAACCACGTACGGCCATTGACACGTGCGTCATACCCATTATTTCCAAAACCTGCTCTTACACCACCATTAGCATAATGACCATATAACTTGTGTGGATACATCCTGTTGATATACCCTTGAGCCGTCCCCATGCTACTCATTGGCCGTGGTTGATGTAAACTCATGACACTAGCTTGAGGCTGCAAATTGTGAGTCCTAGCAGATATAATCCTCGTGCTTACCTATACAAATTATCCTATCTCATTCAACCCATCTTTCAAACCGTCTTGAGTCACGAATAAAAAAGAAAACAAATGAAAAGTACAAAAAAATAATAAATAATAAAAAAGCAAACTTTGCAAAAGCGCCTCTGAAGTTGGTCTAAAAAGAAAAAGAAGCATTTAGCGCACCAAAAAAGATCCGCCCAGAAATAATTTTCAGCGCCCACAGCTGGGCGCCGAAATCTTTAGCGCCCCAGCCTGGGCGCTGAATCTCTCTGCTTGCCAAATTTTGTCCAGAAGTGCTCGTCATTTTATCCGCACATGCACGGAAAAATAACGAACACTTGGAGGGGTACAACACGTATTCAGGTATACGTACCAAAAAACACATGAAAAGAAAATACATGTACTTAAAAAATAAAACAAAATTTTGGCTTACGGCAAAGCAGCAGATTAAAATAATAATGAACTTCACTTATCTCATCCTATTTCAAACATTACGGTTCCACCTCAGAACGTACTTGTTTAAAATCAGCATTCTAAGAAACCATTTTCTAGGCTAAGAACTACGCAAGACCTGATTCCAAATTAAATCTATTTAAGGCGGATACGTAGGCAATCCATGATTCGGTCCAACCAATATTAAAGCCTATAGAAAAACAAGAATAAAAATAGAAGTCCCTTATTGCAATTTAATAACTTGCAATCCAAGTCGAAAGAAAAATTTAAGTAAAAGGAAGAATCCAAGTCATCAAGATGCCAAAACGAGCACACATCGAAAAATAATAAGGGCACGTACCCTTCCCAGAAGGAGCACTCACACTCCTAGGCACTTAGCCAAGACTCAAAAAGATCGCTTTGCCTCAATTGAATGGGGGCTAGCGCAAGCGTCCATGACCTCTAAAGTACTCGACTTGACCCTCCCTAAAGCGAACTAACTCACTTAAAGACTTTCTTTCACCACTAGACATAGTCGTTCGCTTAAAGACCTTCTTTCACCACTAGACACAATCATAACTGCCAACAAGTAGTAAAGGCAGTAAGCTTGCAATAAAGAGGATTGTTCTACGGCGTCGCCCCATCGTTCCTTCGAGCTCAGGGCACCCGTTCATGGTAACTCAAATGCTCGCGAATCCCCTTTTTAAAAAAAATTCAGACATTGTCAATAGGACTTGGCACCTAACCAAGGCTCACCCTACTCAGACATATGACACGGGCATCTACAATCGAAATCTGAAAGCATCATTAATGAGAAGACATAATAGCAACTGGGAACTAAAAGAATTGAAATGAAAGAGCTAGGGGAACGAACTAAGTATACCTTGACCTTTTGTACAGACATACACCAAGTAAATCTAAGTCAATTTGAAAGCGGTTTATACTCCCGCAATTCTGGAAATGATGGCTCTAAAAACCTAAAGCATATGCCAAACGGGCACAAGTAATACCTTGACGCCTTCACCCTGGCTTCCAGCAAACCCTTAGAAAGCATTCCAAAAATCGTAACAGTATTTTGATTCACTCATATAATCCTGTACGAACCCTTCTATAAGCCAACTTACTTAGGACACCTCGGATTGTACACAGTAGGACTCGGATTTCAAATAAATTTTCAAAGACTTCTTCGAACATAATAAAGTGTCGTTGGTTTAAGCTAAGTATGCGTTTATCTCGGTGTTGCAAGTGAGTCAAAAAGATCTATAAATATGATTATGGGTAAAGAAAGGCACCTAGCTTTTGGTCAAGGCACACTTCAACATGTGACTACCTTGACCATGGCAATGTCGCACAAATACGACATTTACAAGAGAAGTAGCAGATCACTACTCGAACGTACCTCGCACTAAACGAGTCTAGTTCAAACTATTCATGATCCATGTCACCATGAATGCATAAAGACGTATGCAAAGCATTATAGCACCAGGCCAATCCCGTAGCTACAATTGGGGGCTTGAGAAAAACACTCTAAAAATGCTCGAAATGACGATTTTATCGCAAATTCTCGACGCTAATGCTATACACACGTCATAGGGGCACGATCCTAAGGTTTAATCGTGTAAAACGAACCTTAGAATGGCTACAACCCCTCCCAAATTCTAAGCACTACTTAGAGTATATAAAGTCACCCCACTAACAAAGGGTAACTGAACCTAACGCTCGCCCTACAAGCACCCGTTACATAGTCTAAGTCGTTCCAAAGCAAAAGCGAAAGAAAAATCAAGAATATATAAGAAAATAAAATAAAGAAACATCTATGAATCCTCGCATCGAACGAAGTAATAAACCGTGCACGCCCACGTAGAAGGTGCTACACTTATTCGAGCACCTAAACGAGGCGTGAGAAAATACTCCAATGCAAAAAAATAATGATATCCCAACACCTGGAGGAATGTTCTAAGACACGCTGTTAGGCCACACAAGCCTACATTGCACCATAAGTTCAACAGTCCCACAGTACAAGTCTAAAAAAAAGTAAGGCATATTGAACTAATGCGGGCACGACCAAGAGTAAGAGGCAAAGACTACTTATCGCCCAAATGCAAGCCACACGACTTCTACATTAAGGATTAAAGGTAGCAAAATATTACCTACCACGGAAGGGATAGCTCGCACCTACACGAGTGGAACCCCAAGGTGTGAGGGGGGTTGAAAAAGCACGAGGCTGATGCGTGACCTCGTCCCCCGTGGGTGTGACGATTCTTTTTATTCAATCAAGTGTAATTTGATTTCCTGTGAGTTTACACCCAATTGACTAGTAATATAGGAGTCGCCATTCAGTTTTTAACGACAATGAGAAAAACTGACAAAACCCGGTTATCGTGACATAAAGGGAGTGCAATTATGTTTGACCACGACGGCCGTAGGTTCCCTTGTGATCCCTGGTGTGGGGATCTCTCAACATACACCCGCAAGGTAGAGATTGAGGGTTCGGGGTCTGTAACTACCGAGAGGAGTACTTCGCTCCTCGATAACTCTAGAGGCAGGATATCCTTACTAGCTCAGAATAAATAATTGAAGGGACATGCGTTAACTATTAAACTAATCTGGATTGATTTTAGCAATATACAATATATAATACTAGATCGATCGTGATTATCTGATTTAAATAGTATTAAGGGACCTAGCATGATAATCCAATTTCCCGAAAATATTATATTTGTTAGGCGTGATAGAACAATCAGATTTAGTTAGTTTAACAGTTCATAAAAAGGGCGAGGAAAGCAATTAAATCATCGAGAAGGGGCACATTACGACGCACCCTTGAGAGGTGCGTCACGGTTCTCAGAAAACTAACCACTTCGACTTTGCTATTTCTCCTTTTCATTTAATGAATCTCAATTATGGGACCGGATACGTTCTGTTCGATTTATGGATCGATTGCGACAGAACGCGTGAACAATTTCGCAGCGTGAGGCTTAGGCTAAGGGTTGGAGTCAATACTCAGAATATAATTGTGTGTTGTGTGTGTCCTTTTCACGTCGAATTTGGGTTTGTATTTATAGGGAAGAGTTCGTGGAAAGATAGAATTGCAGAGTTCTAATCCACAAAGAATAAGGAAAAAACACGTACCCAGGTATTTTCAGCGCCCAGAGCCAGGCGTTGAAAATAGGGTCTGGGCTGTTTTCTTAGTCAGATTCGGATTCCTGAAATCCGTAGTGTTTGAGACTTAATCGAGTCTTTTAGTGCGTATCAATTTCATGACGGAATGCGTCTGGGCCCGTTACGAACTCTAGGCTCGTTAGGATTTTAATTAATACGTAACTCTTATTTTCGAATCATATTAGGAATAGGATTCTCGCAGTTTTCTATCTCATGTAGGATTTATGTTGATATGTAACACCTAATTCTGAGAGATTTCTATCCTTTATGATTTGCCACTTTTAGAAGCTACCTTTTACGGCAGTTACTATTTTTAGCAGGTTTCCATAAATAGCAGTTTTCTATAAATATCAGGTTTCGGGTGAAATGAAAAGGGGAATTGAGATTCGTTTATTTTATAGGAGATACGTTGTCAAGTGGAGATTTATGCTTTCATCATCGAACCTTTCCCTTTTGGGAATGGGGACAAAAGTAGGTGTCTACAGTTAGCCCCCACTTTGACTGAGTCTCGGGATGAGACGATGGTCAAAGTTTTAGACGGAGTGCGTCACACAAGCCATGGTGTATGTGACCTGTTTTGCGAGGGTCTCACGAGCCCCTGAGTGATAACATTTGACTTAAGGGTCATCACTTGAAGTATCGACATATCCCTCACGTGTCATTGGGATTTGTCAACTGGTAGTATAGAAACTTCCTCACTTTGTCATTGGAAGGATCTAAAGGTGCGTAGAAACTCCCTCACTTTGTCATTGGGAGTAGCTACAGATGTTTTCGAAATCAAAGCTTTAAAGTGTAATTGGGCATGGCCAAGCCCAACCACGAGGTAAAAATGTTTTTAAAGATTCTCATTTTCAGGGCTAGCTAAACGAGAAAACCCCCTTGTTTTTATGGGACGTAAAACGAAGGAAAACCAGCACATCGCTCTTTTTTTGGAAAAAACGGAAAACCAATCCTTTTAATTTTTGGAAAAGGGAAAACCAGAAAAAGTTATCGCTGCAGCGACTAAGGACCTGCGCGGTTAGTGGCGCAGACCCCACCGGCTAAAGATGGCGAGCCTGTCCGCTAAGGGTGGACACGCCGTCCGATAGAAGTGGACGAATCTGTTTTTGAAATCTGTTTGCTTTTTTTGAAAATAAGGACCTACGCGGCTTGTGACGTAGACCCCGCCGGCTAAAGATGGCGAACCTGTCCGCTAAGGGTGGACACCCCGTCCGATAGAAGTGGACGAATCTATTTTGAAATTTGTTTGTGCTTTTTGAAAATAAGGACCTACGTGGTTTGTGACGTAGACCCCGCCGGCTGAAGATGGCGAGCCTATTTTAAATTTGAAGACTTTATTTTTTCGAAAACTGAGGACCTGCGCGGCTAGTGACGCAGACCCCGCCCGCTGAAGGTGAGCGAGACCTGTCCGCTAAGGGTGGACGTCCTTGAATTTGTTTTTTCGATTTTGGGAAATCGCGCGGTTTGTGATGCGATCTTGCTGACTGAAGATGGGCAAGTTCTTATTTCTTTGGTTCTTTGTGATTTCTTTTGAGAATTTCTTTTTATTCATTCTTGCATGAGCGAATTCTTTCGAGGGATGCTCGAATTTAGTTATAACCTGAACGTGGGCTGACAACGTGTTCAGATGGACCTTTGTCTTGCGACCGTCTGCTTTCATGATTTTGAGCTAGTCTTTAGGGCTCGACTTGGTCTTCGATCAGAGGACCGTGCACAAATGTCAATGACGACCTTTCGATGAGGTCGAACCTGTTGTTGTTCTTTTTTTTTAGATATCCAAACATGATATGGTGTATGGCGCACTCCGGGAATGTGATTTTGATCGTGCGCTCCTTGTTGGAGTCTATTTTTTCGCGAGCCCCCAAGCACTGGGGCTCGTCGGTCGTTCTTCGCATCTTGTAATCATGTTTGGGGTCATGCTCGTATGTGCGAGCGACCTTTTATAGTAGTGTGCTACTTTAGAGAAGCCGTGGAGTGCGACTTTAGTTTTCAGGCGACATCCAGTTTTAGCTTGGCCCAGGTTAATCCTTTGACAGACAATCATTTTTTATTTGGAAAACCAACGACTTAACGATACACATTTTTGGTGTTTCGAAGAATGACCATGATATTTAACTTGTTTTTTGAGAAGTGTACATAAGCATTTTCTGAGACGAGTCTATGTTTCGACCAAGTTTTTAATGTTTATTTTTTTGCTTATTTGGGAGCTAAAGGTGCTTTGGGCTTGATCCTACTTGCAATAGGGCCTCGTGTTTAGCAACACGATCTTAAGTCCTTTCCTGTTCCGCGTTTTGTGAAATCTGGGCCTTGGGCTGCATTTTCAGCGCCCAAGGCCAGGCGTTAAACATTTCGGCGCCCAGCCTTGGGCGCTGAAAGTCTTTTCCTGGTGATATTTGACTTTCGAATTTCTTAACACGTTTCCGAATGGGATCAGGATGTTACTGGGTGCGTCCAGCTATATATAGGGGCTAGATACGTCCCTATTTTCCACCACTCTCAAATTCTTTCTCTCTTTTTGCTGTGTTTTAATTACTCATTGCTTTTGCCAAGTCGATCCCTACTTTCTCACTCCAACGGACTGTTAGGCGTTGGCTACGGGCCCTTACTCCCACAGAAAAGGCTTTGTTAAAAGAATACCACTTAGAGGCACTTTTAGGCTTACAACAAATTAATATTGATTATAACTTTCTGCATGCTGCCCTAAGCTTTTGGGACTCCGATCATCATGTTTTTGCCTTTCGGGGCAATGAAATATGTCCTTTGCCCGATGAATTTGCTGCGATCCTTGGTTATCCTACTAATGCTACTCCTGTTACCCCTGGCACTATTGAAGAGGGTAAAACAACCATAAGGGCTTTCCTAGGACTAGATGATAACATGTTTGCTGAAATTGTTGTAGATGATAAGGTTAACTTGGCAAAACTTGTAAAACATCACTTTAGGCCTAGTAAGAATATGACCGAACAGAAATTGAATATTCGAGCCCTTGTATTTTTCTTGATGAATCACTTTTTGCTATCGAATAACAATGGTGAGTTCGTTGACATAAGGTTGATCCCCTTGATTAGCCAGATGGAAAGTTGCTATTCTATCATGCCGTTGGTTGTTGCCGAGACTTTGCTGAGTGCGGATGAGCTGAAGAAGGATGCCAAATCTGAACATTTTAAGGGAAGCCCCCTATTACTGCAGGTAATCAATTTTATTCTTTGCGCACGCATACGCCACTTTTGCATATATTTATGTTGCCTGGGGCTGAGTTTCAGCGCCTAGGGCTGGGCGCTGGAGTTTTCGGCGCCTGGTCCTGGGCGTTAAAACTGCGCCCCAGGGACCGTTTACTAGTTTTCTTTTTCATTCTTTTGATTTGATTGTACCTGTTTTCGCAGATTTTGGCTTGCGGAACGGCTTAGACTTTTGGAAGCTCCTACCGATCCTAAACATTATCGCCCTATAGCCTTGGGTAACCGAAAATACTTGCACCAAGGCCAGGACGAGGCCGAATGGACCTCCTTTTTTACTTATGGCATTTGTTCTATTAAGTGGGTGGTACCATGGTGGGGTTTGACTACTATGACAGGGGGTTCTGATGTATCGGTTTATGTTTCTTTGTTGGGGCTATCTCGTCCCATTTATATTTTCCCTTACCGAGTCATGCATCAATATGGTTTAAGGCAGACTATCCCCTTTTCTGATACGGTACCACCTAAGGTAGCGGCCTTTTCACAAACACGGGTCCTAGCGTGGGCTAAGTATTATGATGGTCTCCCGCGTTGGGCCGTAGCTACAAATGGCTTTGTGGGTCTTTCTGAAAACTACAAGTTGTGGATGAGCTCCGATGATAAAGATGTGAGGACCGAGGCTCGAAATGGGGAGCCGGCTGAGCTTTTGATACCTCGTATTGGTGTTAAGTATGAGGGTCCTGATTATGCCAAACCTCGTACCTATAGTATTAAGACTGTGAAAGCTCGTCCTGATCGAAAGCGAAAGGAAGTTCCTCCCCGTTCCAGTTTCAGGCCTAAAAAGATGCCTAACATGAAGGGGCCTGCTGTTGTTAAAAGAAATGCAAGCTCTCGCGGAGATCGTTGCCGGAACAATGTATGGGTTAGGAAGGCTCAACCGCCTGTAGAAACAGTGGCTAGTCTAGTTGATGATAATAATCCTTCTCCCACCATTGTCTGTGCCCTTGAGGCTGAGCGGGCTATAACTGAGAATGTTTCTGAAGCCTTGGCATCTTTGGAATTTAGTGTCCAGGAGCCGGTTCTTATGGAGATTGACATTGGGGCAGCGCAGAAGACTGTGGGGGTGGATCCTGCGAACATTGCCCTCTACAAGACTTTATTTGATGATCCGGAAGAACTAGAGTAGTGTAGTTCTTGTTAGGGTGTAGGTGCCCTCTATTTATTTCAGTTGTGTTTGTTTTTATTCCTAGCACTTTGTTTTCCTTCTTATTATTTCTCAATAAAGGCGTATTTTTATTTTTCATTTTCATTTATTTTTGTTTCTCCTCTTTTTTATGTATTTTATATGTCTAACACTTTTTGCACAAAGAATATTTTTTTTTTTTTATTGGACCGAATCCTTGGTAAGGATTGCCTACGTATCTCGTCAGAATCAGGTCGCGCGTAGTTCTAGCTTTTGAATAAGTTCTAGGATGCCAAATTTTAATAGATATGCCCTGCGGTGGTAGCATATTACTTAACCGGTCAAATGAGTGAAGTATTATCATTATTTTCGTCTGCCGTTTTTTTTTTTTGCCATAGGTCGCGTAAAATTCGACTAATTTGTATAGCTATATTCTTGGTAAACCTATTTGGATACGTACTGTACCCCCCAAGTGTTCGTTATTTTTCTGTTGTGTGCGGATAAAATGACGAGCACTTTCGAAAAGAAATTTTTTGGCAGGCAGAGAGTTTCAACGCCCAGGCTGGGGCGTCAGAAATTTCGGCGCCCAGCCCTGGGCGCTGAAAATGACTTGGGCAGTCAATTTTTGACGCATTTCTTCACATGTTCTTGCATTTATTTCCTTTTTTGTGCCTTGTTTTTTTTTGCTCGTATTTAAAGCCAATTTTGAGGCTATTTTGGAGGCTTTTTGACTGTTAGCGTGAAATGCGTTTTTGTCCGGATTAATTTTTCTATTCGTGACCCAAAACAGTTTTGAAAATGGGGTTAGGGTGCGGAAGTTATGAAGATCTTTGTGTAGGCTTTGGAGGTGGGTTGAAGTGCGTGTTGTTAGTGAAGGGTATGATGGAACCTATGTTTTATGAATCTGTTTTTTTGGTAACATTTGCATTGTTTTGGATTTTGATTTCCTTTGATTCTGGGTTGCATGGATTGACTCTTATGATGACACTGGTTGGGCTTTTTAGGTTTTGGGGATATGAATGGGATAGTGTGGTTTATTTTGTGGGTTTCGGGAATTGGTTCCCATGGCACTATTTCAAAACCGAGTGGGCTTTGTTTGTTGGGCCTGGGGTGGGCTGCCTCTTTATTTTTGTATTTTGCAAGTACATTTGGTGTTTATTTAGTGTTAGAATAAAATTTTTAGGAGAAATATTACGCCTTTATTGATTCGGAAAGTAAGGAAAACACACTGAAATAAAACTGACCCATATTCTAAGGGGCCTTAGGACCATCTAAAGTCTCTATTATTTTTTTCTATCAATCTAAAGAACTACTAGGTGCTTTTTACTAATGGTGCTCTATATGGCTCAAGCCTGGGGTTTAGTCTCATAAAACTTTGGTCCTTCACCGGTACTCATCTTGAATTCCATTCCTTTTTCATTGACCCACTGATATGTCTTCACTCATCCGTTCTCGACCTCTTCTAGTGTTGATGCAGGAGAGATTAACCGGGTTGGATCGAAACCTTCATCTTGTAAAGCTAGGGTAGTCATCACAGTCTCGTTCTCCATAGGCCTCGATTCGTTAAACAATGTCCATAGAGCCTGGTTGTCCAATATTTCAGCTGTTTTAGTCTTGGTGAGGTGGGGTGCCTCATCCAAGGTGTGGCAGTCATGGAAAATTTCAAATCCGGGTTTTAACAAGCCATCCTGAACGAAGGGTTCAGGGAAATCACAGCATGGGTGTTTTTCTCCTTCCCGAACGAACATCCCGTTAAGGGTCCTTTGATACGGGGAAAGGAGGGTGGTTTGTTTGGCTTTGTTAAGGCGTAGCCTAGACAGGCGGTCAGCAATATCTTCCTCCGTTGGTTCATAGCCTAAGCCAAAGGGAGTAGATTTGTTGGGAAAAGGATGGAATGTGTATTCCTTCTTCCTTATGCCCAATGGGGTTCCTGGGAAATAACCTTGAGCTAACAGCATTCTAGGGATGACTCGAGATGCATGTGGGTCTAGGAATGCTGGGTCATAATCTTCGATGAACTGGATTGTTTATTCCATTTGAAACCCGTAAAGGTCGTCTGCAGTTTCGGCCGTTCCAACCATAGTGCAACTGACGTCGAGAGCAGGGGCGCGGATTTCTAGTATTACCCCGTTATTGTTAAGTTTAACCATTTGGTGCAAGGTAGAAGCCACACCTCCTAAGTCATGGAGCCAAGGTCGCCCCAAGAGGAGGTTGAAAGTGGGCTTGATGTCGATTATTTGAAACTCCGTGGTGCGTGCCACATGCCCGATTTGTATGGTAAGGTTGATTTTTCCCAATACAGGCCTTCGGGAGTTATCATAAGCTCGTACCCCTTGCGTGGAGGTTTGGAAGTCATCGTTTTCTAGCCCCAAGCAATGGGCGGTTCGCAATGGACTTACATTAACCGTCGAACCATTATCTACGAGCGCTAGGGGGATGTTTTGTCCTTTGCATCCAACCACTAGGTAAAGGGCTTTATTGTGAGCACCCCCCTCTTTGGGTAAGTCTTTATCAGTGAAAACTATGGGCTTTTCTCCGGCATCTCTCGTGACATGGCTAACCAATGAGTCAGGTGTGATATCTGTAGGTACTGAGATGAGGTCAAGTGAGCGAATAAGCTTTTCGCGATGTTCCTTTGAAGTACACATGAGATCCCAAATGGTAATCTCGGCCTTGGTTCTTTTTAGTTGTTTCAGGAGAGGATTTTCAATGACTTCTGCGACGGTGGCGTGACGTCCGTTCTCAGGAGTTTGCCTAACCGGGATGTCGTCCATAGGAGGTGGGTGAATATCCGGTTGGTATATTCTTCCGGATCGGGTGAGGTTGTCGACCTCGGGCTCCTGAGGGGTGGTGTCCATGAGAGCATACCCGGGCCAAGTTTCAGTGAAGAGGTCCTGGCCCGACACTTGAGATAGGTAAATATCTTCAGCATCATCATTCCACACACCGCACAGTTCTCTCTCGATTCGATCCATAGGGACCACAGTGAGTGGTGCACCTTGAGGTGTAATATACACCGTGGGGTCGAAATTCTCTGGTTGGTCGAGAGAGATGTGACAAGAGCTGTAGACACCTACTTTTGTCCCCGTTCCCACAAGGGAAAGGTTCGATGATGAAAGCATAAAAACTCCACTTGACAACGCAACTCCTATAAAATAAACGAATCTCGATTCCCCATTTCATTTCACCCGAAACCTGCTATTTATGGAAACCTGCTAAAAATAGTAACTGCCGTAAAAGGTAGCTTCTAAAAGTGGCAAATCATAAAAGATAGAAACCTGTCAGAATTAGGTGTTGCACTCCAACATAAATCCTAAATGAGATAGAAAACCGCGAGAATCCTATTCCTAATAGGATTCGGAAATAAGAGTTACGTATTAATTAAAATCCTAACGAGCCTAGAGTTCGTAACGGGCCCAGACGCATTCCGTCATAAAATTGATACGCGCTAAAAGACTCGAATTAATCTCAAACTCTACGGATTTTAGGAATCCGAATCTGACTAAACAAAGCTACCCAGACCCTATTTTCAACGCCTGGCTCTAGGCGCCGAAATCTTCGGCGCCCAGGCCTGGGCGCTGAAATTACTTGGGTACGTTTCTTTTCCTAATTCTTTGTGGATTAGAACTCTGCAATTCTATCTTTCCACGAACTCTTCCCTATAAATCGACCCCTAGTTTCGACGTGAAAGAACACACAACAACACATAATATATTCTGAGTATTGACTCTAAACCCCTTAGCCTAAGCCTCTCGCTGCGAAACTGTTCACGCGTTCTGTCGCAATCGATCCATAAATCGAACAGAACGTATCCTGTCCCATAATTGAAATTCGTTAAATAAAAAGGAGAAATAGCAAAGTCAAAGTGGTTAGTTTTCTGAGGACCTTGACGCACCTCTCAAGGGTGCGTCGTAATGTGTCCCTTTTCGATGATTTAACTGCTTTCCTCGCCCTTTTTATGAACTGTTAAACTAACCTAATATGATTGTTGTATCACGCCTAACAAATATAATATTTTTGGGAAATTGGATTATCATGCTAGGTCCCTTTATGCTATTTAAATCAGATAATCACGATCGAATTAGTATTATATTTTGCATATTGCTAAAATCAATTCAGATTAGTTTAATAGTTAACGCATGTCCCTTCAATTATTTATGCTGAGCTAGTAAGGATATCCTGCCTCTGGAGTTATCGACGAGCGAATTACTCCTCTCGGAAGTTACAGTCCCCCGAACCCTCAATCTCTACCTTGCGGGTGTATATTGAGAGATCCCCACACCAGGGATCACAAGGGAACCTACGGCCGTCGTGGTCAAACATAATTGCACTCCCTTTATGTCACGATAACCGGGTTTTGTCAGTTTTTCTCATTGTCGTTAAAAACTGAATGGCGACTCCTATATTACTAGTCAATTGGGTGTATACTCACAGGAAATCCAATTACACTTGATTGAATAAAAAGAATCGTCACACCCACGAGGGACAAGGTCACGCATTAGCCTCACGCTTTTTCGACCCCCTCACAGTGGCGACTCCACTGGGGATAGTGAAGGAAATACTCGTGCTTGTAGGTAATCAAAATAGCCGAAGGGTGAAACGATCCTACCCCGCGTTTATTTCCCCATCAAGTTGGGACGTCCTGAAAATCAGCATATTAATGTGAACGGGCAGAACCGCATAACGAATCTCGGCTCCCTCGGGAGTTGGGACTAAGGATACCTTTTTTCTCCAATAGGGGGGTGCATACGCCGCGCATGTTTCCCACTCGGTACTTGTGCAGGTAGTACACCTATCCCGAACCTAATCGCTCGCCCATTAGGTCCCTCTCGCCTGCATGCCCCCTTGGCTTGCACTTGCGGGTTGGCCTCTTGAGCGAAATTCGTCTGTTGAAGACACTACCTCGACCGGGGCATGTGTTGGATCTACGATAGAAGCGGTACCAAGCCAGGCGCAAATACTACCCATAGAAGCCTATCATAAACTACGTGGCATATTTAATTTTCAAATCCATGTTTGTAATGTAGTTATGTGTAGCGAAATATTGCCCAAACATTCATAGACGAATTGGCCAAAGAGTTATACCGAAACACGTGTTCCGCAAACCCGAATGATCGCCACAAAATAAGCGACGCTCGGGATGGCCTGTAACGAATCCCACCAACGCTGTTTCGCGTAAAGGACGTTATTAGGCAAGCACGCAAATCGAAGTCGCATAAACAAAAAAACAGGAAACGAGAACCAGCCAGGGACGCATTTTCAACGCCCCTGGCTGGGCGCCAGAATTTCTCACGCCCCTAGCTGGGCGCTGAAGTTGCTGCTTGGCCTCCTGGTCAGGCGCAGCAGCCTCGGTGCCCGAGCGAAAGGAAAATACGTAGCACAAAAAAAATGTTCATTGAAAGAATTGCTACGAGGGCGTAAGAAAAGCACTCGATTTCAAAAGGCGACTCGCGAAAAACCAATAACTCTTTATGTCGTCGTTAGGCCTCCTACGACGGCAATGCTCGGCACCAAAACCGAACATGCTAACAACTATGAATGTCACACGGGCAAGTGTTTCGAAAATCCAAAGAATGACCAAAATAAAAAAAAAACCCCAAAAAGTGTACCAACAGAATAAAGAGCAAAAAACCAATTTAGAGAGTCGAAGTCTAGACTAAGTAATGCTTGAAACTTTGGGAACCTAAACTTTAGCTTATCTTATGCCTAGGACTGGTCCTGCCACTTGGTGCCGATAAGGGAATCAACGGTTAGTGCGTCTCGAAGATACATCACCAACACCAGGTTTAGTAACTCCAAGCTCCGTCCGTCGTCCCTCATTTCAAGGATCTCCGCTTCCCCAACCTCGATTCGCACCTCCAAACATGTCCATCGATGATTTGCGAGACCAGATGGTCCAAATGACCCAACTCATGGGCCAACTGAAAATGGAAAACGAAGCCTTAGCGGCTGCGCAAGCCAAAAATGACCTCAAAAACGAGAAGAGGATTGAAAAAATGGTCCTACAGCAAACCATGGGGAGCAAATACTTCTCCCTCGAGCCTGAACCTTTTTCTGGAAAATTACCAGAAAAGTTCAGTTCATCTGACTTACCAAAGTTCAAGGCCACGGACAACCCCCGTGATCATCTACTGAGCTTTGTGAATACCATGAACTTGAAAGGCGTAGACAAGTCCATGTACCTACCTGCCTTTCCTTTGTCCTTGGAACCTGTGCCGCTCAAATGGTACTATCACCAGGACCCTAAGCTCTTCCCCACTTGGGAAGACTTTGTCAATGTCTTCATCAAGCAATACTCGTCGAACATGGATTTCCAAGTCACCATGCGCGAGCTGGAAGTTCTCTTCCAAAAGAAAATGAGGGTTTCACAACCTACTTTGCTAGATGGAGGGACCAGGCGGCCCAGCTAATCATTGACAACTTGGACCCGGCTTACAGACAACACCTTAGGTACCTGGGACTCGACACTTTCAAAAGGGTTTATGATGTGGGAATAAAAATCGAGGACGACCTCGCCAAAACCATACAGAGCAAACCTGCATATAAGACCAACACCTATAATCGGGGTAACACATCCCAAGCCCAAGAAGTCCATGCTGTAGAAGAGGCGCCCGCCCGAAGATACCCTGTAAGATGGGTCCGAGACCGAAAGTTTGCCCCACTCGGGTCAACTTTGGTACAAGCCTTTGAAAGACTAACCAATCAAGGAAAGTTGAGACCTATGGGCCCCACCCGTGACCCTCCTGTCAAAAACAAATATTGGGTCGAAGGTACTTACTGCAAATTCCATCAAGGAAATGGGCATGACACTGAAAACTGCTAGAATCTAAAACATACGATCCAGGACATGATAGAGGATGAAGTAATACCTCTCCCTAATGTTGGCAAACCAAACAAAAACAAGAGCCCACTCGGCTCTTGTCACATCTCTCTCGACCAACCAGAAAATTTCGACCCCACGGTGTATATTACACCTCAAGGTGCACCACTCGCTGTGGTACCTATGGATCGAATCGAGGGGGAAGTGTGCGGTGTGTGGAACGATGATGCTAAAGATATTTACCTATCTCAAGTCTCGGGCCAGAACCTCTTCACTGAAACTTGGCCCGGGTATGCTCTCATTGACACCACCCCTCAGGAGCCCGAGGTCGACAACCTCACCCGATCCGGAAGGATATACCAACCAGATATTCACCCACCTCCTATGGACGACATCCCGCTTAGGAAAACTCCTGAGAACGGGCGGCACGCCACTGTCGCGGAAGTCATTGAAAATCCTCTCCTGAAACAACTGAAAAGAACCAAGGCTGAGATTACCATCTGGGATCTTATGTGTACTTCAAAGGAACATCGCGAAAAGCTTATTCGCTCACTTGACCTCATCTCAGTACCCACAGATATCACACCTGACTCATTGGTTAGCCATGTCACGAGAGATGCCGGAGAAAAGGCCATAGTTTTTACTGATAAAGACTTACCCAAAGAGGGGGGTGCTCACAATAAAGCAAAGGACAAAACATCCCCCTAGCGCTCGTAGATAATGGTTCGGCGGTTAATGTCTGCCCATTGCAAACCGCCCATTGCTTGGGGCTAGGAAGCAATGACTTCCAAACCTCCTCACAAGGGGTACGAGCTTATTATAACTCCTGAAAGCCTGTATTGGGAAAAATCAACCTTACCGTACAAACTGGGCCTATGGCACGCACCACGGAGTTTCAAATAATCGACATCAAGCCCACTTTCAACCTCCTCTTGGGGCGACCTTGGCTCCATGACTTAGGAGGTGTGGCTTCAACCTTGCACCAAATGGTTAAACATAACCATAACGAGGTAATACTAGAAATCCGCGCCCCTCCTCTCGACGTCAGTTGTACTATGGTTGGAACGTCTGAAACTGCAGACGACCTTTATGGGTTTCAAATGGAAGAAACAATCCAGTTCATCGAAGATTATGATCCAGCATTCCTAGACCCGCATGCATCCCGAGTCATCCCTAGGATGCTGTTAGCTCAAGGCTATTTTCCAGGAACCCCATTGGGCATAAGGAAGAAGGAATGCACATTCCATCCTTTTCCCAACAAATCTACTCCCTTTGGCTTAGGTTATGAGCCAACGGAGGAAGATATTGTTGACCGCCTATCCAGGCTACGCCTTAACAAAACCAAACAAACCACCCTCCTTCCCCCATATCAAAGGACCCTTAACGGGACGTTCATTCGGGGAGGAGAAGAACACCCAGGTTGTGATTTCCCTGAACCCTTCGTTCAGGATGGCTTGCTAAAACCCGGATTTGAAATTTTCCATGACTGCCACACCTTGGATGAGGCACCCCACCTCACCAAGACTAAAACAGCAGAAATATTGGACAACCAGGCTCTGTGGACATTGTTTAACGAATCGAGGCCTATGGAGGACGAGACTGTGATGACTACCCTAGCTTACAAGATGAAGGTTTCAATCCAACCCGGTTAATCTCTCCTGCATCAACACTAGAAGAGGTCGGGAACGGATGGGTGAAGACATATCAGTGGGTCAACGCAAAAGGAATAGGATTCAAGATGAGTACCGGTGAAGGACCGAAGTTTTATGAGACTAAACCCCAGGCTTGAGCCATATAGAGCACCATTAGTAAAAAACTCCTAGTAGTTCTTTAGATTGATAGAAAAAATAATAGAGACTTTAGATGGTCCTAAGGCCCCTTAGAATATGGGTCTGTTTTATTTCAGTGTGTTTTCCTTACTTTCCAAATCAATAAAGGCGTAATATGTCTCCTAAAAATTTTATTCTAACACTAAATAAACACCAAATGTACTTGCAAAATAAAAAAAATATAATAAAGAAGCGGCCCACTATAGGCCCAACAAACAAAGCCCACTCGGTTTTGAAATAATGCCATGTGAACCAGTTCCCGAAACCCACAAAATAAACCACACTATCCCATCCTCAAAACCTAAAAAGCCAACCAATGTCATAATAAGAGCCAATCCATGCAACCCAAAATCAAAAGGAAATCAAAAATTTAAAACAAATGTAAATATTACCAAAAAAAAATAAATTCATAAAACATAGATTCCATCATATCCTTCACTACCAACCTACCTCCAAAGCCTACACAAAGATCTTCATAAGTTCCGCACCCTAACTCCATTTTCAAAACTGTTTTGAGTCACCAATGGAAAAAATCAATCTGGACAAAAATGCGTTTCACGCTAACAGTCAAAAAAGCCTCCAAAACAGCCTCAAAATTAACTTTAACTACAAAGCAAAATATCAAGGCACAAAAAACGAAATAGAAATAAACGCAAGAACATGTGAAGCAAAACGTCAAAAATTGACCGCCCAAGTCATTTTCAGCGCCCATGGCTGGGCGCCGAAATTTCTGACACCCCAGCCTGGGCGTTGAAACTCTCTGCCTGCCAAAGATTTTCTTTTTCGGAAGTGCTCGTCATTTTATCCGCACACAACGGAAAAACAACGAACACTTGGGGGGTACAGTACCTATCCAAATTGGTTTACCAACAAATTGGTCGAATTTTACGCAACCTATAAAAAAAACGGCAAATGAAAATAAATGGCAAATACTTCACTCATTTGACCGATTAAGTAATATGTTTCCACTTCAGGACATATCTACCGAAATCCGGCATACTAGAACTTATTCTAAAGCTAGAACTATGTGCGACCTGATTCTGACAAGATACGTAGGCAATCCTTACCAAGGATTCGGTCCAAATAAAAAAAAATATTCTTTGTGTAAAAAAGTGTTAGACATATAAAAGAGGAGAAACAAAATTAAATGAAAACTAAAAGACGCCTTTATTAAAATATAATAAGAAGGAAAACAAAGTGCTAGGAATTAAAAAAAAAACAAACACAACTGAAATAAATAAAGGGCACCTACACCCTAGCAAGAACTACACTACTCTAGTTCTTCCGGATCATCAAATAAAGTCTTGTAGAGAGCAATGTTCGCAGGATCCACCCCCATAGTCTTCTGCGCTGCCCCCAATATCAAACTCCATAAGAACCGGCTCCTGGACACTAACTTCCAAAGATGTCAAGGCTTCAGAAACATTCTCAATTATAGCCCGCTCAGCCTCGAAGGCACAGGCAATGGTGGGAGAAGGGTTATTATCATCAACTGGGCTAGCCACTGTTTCTACAGGCGGCTGAGCCTTCCTAACCCATACATTGTTCCGGCGACGATCTCCGCGAGAGCTTGCATTTCTTTTAACAACAGCAGGCCCCTTCATGTTAGGCATCTTTTTAGGCCTGACACTGGAACGGGGAGGGACTTCCTTTCGCTTTCGATCAGGACGAGCTTTCACAGTCTTAAAACTATAGGTACGAGGTCTGGCAGAATCAGGACCCTCATACTTAACACGAATACGAGGTATCAAAAGCTCAGCCGGCTCCCCACTTCGAGCCTCGGTCCTCACATCTTTGTCATCGGAACTCATCCACAACTTATAGTTTGCAGAAAGACCCACAAAGCCATTTGTAGCTACGGCCCAACGCGGGAGACCATCATAATACCTAGCCCACGCTAAGACCCGTGTTTGTGAAAAGGCCGCTACCTTAGGTGGTACCGTATCAGAAAAGGGGATAGTCTGCCTTAAACCATATTGACGCATGACTCGGTAAGGGAAAATATAAATGGGACAAGATAGCCCCAACAAAGAAACATAAACCGATACATCAGACCCCCTTGTCATAGTAGTCAAACCCCACCATGGTACCACCCACTTAATAGAACAAATGCCATAAGTAAAAAAGGAGGTCCATTCGGCCTCGTCCTGGCCTTAGTGCAAGTATTTTCGGTTACCCAAAGCTATAGGGCGATAATGTTTAGGATCGGCAGGAGCTTCCAAAAGTCTAAAGCCGTTCCGCAAGCCAAATCTGCAAAAAGAGGTACGATCGAATCAAAAGAATGAAAAGAAAGGAAAAAAGGTTCCTGGGGCGCAGATTCAACGCCCAGGACCAGACGTTGAATATTCCAGCGCCCAGCCCTGGGCGCTGAAACTCAGCCCCAGGCAAAAAGAAATATATAAAAGTGGCATATGTGTGCGCAAAGAAAAAATAGATTACCTGCAGTAATAGGGGGCTTCCCTTAAAAATTTCGGATTTGGCATCCTTCTTCAGCTCATCCGCACTCAGCAAAGTCTCAGCAACAACCAACGGCATAATAGAATAGCAACTTTCCATCTGGCTAATCAAGGGGATCAGCCTTATGTCACCGAACTCACCATTATTATTCGACAGCAAATAATGATTCAACAAGCAAAATACAAGGGCTCGAATGTTCAATTTTTGTTCGGTCATATTCTTACTAGGCCTAAAATGATGTTTTACGAGTTTTGCCAAGTTAACCTTATCGTCTACAACAAGTTGAACAAACATGTTATCATCTAGCCCTAGGAAAGCCCTTATGGTTGTTTTACCCTCTTCAATAGTGCCAGGGGTAACAAGAGTAGCATTAGTAGGATAACCAAGGATCGCGGCAAATTCATCAGGCAAAGGACATATTTCATTGCCCCGAAAGGAAAAAACATGATGATCGGAGTCCCAAAAGTTTAGGGCAGCATGCAGAAAATTATAATCAATATTAATTTGTTGTAAGCCTAAAAGTGCCTCTAAGTGGTATTCTTTTAACAAGGCTTTTTCTGTGGGAGTAAGGGCTCGTAGCCAACGCCTAACAGTCCGTTGGAGTGAGAGGGTAGGGGTCGACATGACAAAAGCAGTAAATAATTAGAGCACAACAAAAAGAGAGAAAGAATTTGAGAGTGGTGGAAAATAAGAACGTATCTAGCCCCTATATATAGCTGAACGCACCCAATAACTTCCTGATCCCATTCGGAAACGTGTTTAGAAATCCGAAAATCAAATATTACCAGGAAAGAACTTTCAGCGCCCACCTCTGGGCGCCGAAATTTTTAACGCCTGAGCTTGGGCGCTGAAAATGCAGCCCAAGGCCCAGATTTCACAAAACACGGAATAGGAAAGGACTTAAGACCGTGTTGCTAAAACACGAGGCCCTATTACAAGTAAGATCAAGCCCAAAGCACCTTTAGCTCCCAAATAAGCAAAAAATAATAATAACATTGAAACCTGGTCGAAACTTAGACTCGTCTCAGAAAACGCTCATGTACACTTTTCAAAAAAAAAAAAGCAAGTTAAATATCATGGTCATTCTTCGAAACACCAAAAAAATGTGTCGTCAAGTCATTGGTTTTCCAAATAGAAAATGTCTGTCTGTCAAAGGGATAATCCGGGCCAAGCCAAAACCGGATGTCGCCTGAAAACTAATGTCGCACTCCACGGCCTCACTAAAATAGCACACTCCTGTAGGAGGTCGCTCGCACATACGAGCGTGACCCCAAACATGATTACAAGATGCGAAAAACAACCGACGAGCCCCAACGTTTGGGGGCTCGCAAAAAGTGGACTCCAACAAGGAGCGCGCAATCAAAATCACATTCCCAGACTGCGCCACGCACCATATCATGTTTGGATATCTCAAAAAATATATTGTTAAATATACACAGTGTGGACCCACTTATAGGACACATCTAATCAGGAAATATTACGACCCACCAACAGGTTGTAATCACCAAAAGCTCTTCAACATAGGCAAAATAAGAAATTCAAAATGGGCTCGCCCACCCTCAGCGGCTGGGGTCTGCGTCACTAGCCGCGCAGGTCCTTAGTTTTCGAAGAATAAAGTCTTCAAATTTAAAATAGGCTCGCCATCTTCAGCCGGCGGGGTCTACGGCGCAAACCACGTAGGTCCTTATTTTCAAAAAAAAAAAAAAAAAAAAAAAAAAACAAAATAAAATTTCAAAACAGATTCGTCCACTTCTATCGGACGGGGCATCCACCCTTAGCGGACAGGTTCGCCACCTTAGCCGGCGGGGTCTACGTCACAAACCGCGTAGGTCCTTATTTTCAAAAACATCAAACAGATTCGTCCACTTCTATCGGACGGGGGGTCCACCCTCAGCGGACAGGCTCGCCCACCTTCAGCGGGCGGGGTCTGCGTCACTAACAGCGCAGGTCCTTAGTTGCTGCAGAGATAACTTTTATCGGTTTTCCCTTTTTCCGAAAATTAAAGGATTGGTTTTCCCTTTTTCTAAAAATTAAAGGATTGGTTTTTCGTTTTTCCAAAAAAGAACGATGTATTGGATTTTCCTTCGTTTTACGTCCTATAAAAACAAGGGGGTTTTCTCGTTTAGCTATCCCTGAAAATGAGAATCTTTAAAAACGTTTTACCTCGTGATTGGGCTTGGCCAGGCCCAATTACACTTTACAGCTTTAATTTCGAAAACATCTGTAGTTACTCCCAATGACAAAGTGAGGGAGTTTCTACGCACCTTTAGATCCTTCCAATGACAAAGTGAGGAAGTTTCTATACTATCAGTTGAAAAATCCCAATGACACGTGAGGGATATGTCGACACTTCAAGTGATGACCCTTAAGTCAAATGTTATCACTCGGGGGCTCGTGAGACCCTCGCAAAACAGTTCACATACACCATGGCTTGTGTGACGCACTCCGTCTAATACTTTGACCATCGTCTTACTCCAAGACTCAGTCAAAGTGGGGGTTAACTGTAGACACCTACTTTTTTCCCCGTTCCCGCAAGGGAAAGGTTCGATGATGAAAGCATAAAAACTCCACTTGAAAACGCATCTCCTATCAAATAAACGAATCTCGATTCCCCATTTGATTTCACCCGAAACCTGCTATTTATGGAAACCTACTAAAAATAGTAACCGCCGTAAAAGGTAGCTTCTAAAAGTGGCAAATCATAAAAGATAGAAACCTGTCAGAATTAGGTGTTGCACTCCAACATAAATCCTAAATGAGATAGAAAACCGCGAGAATCCTATTCCTAATACGATTCGTAAATAAGAGTTACGTATTTATTAAAATCCTAACGAGCCTAGAGTTCGTAACGGGCCCAGACGCATTCCGCAATAAAATTGATACGCGCTAAAAGACTCGAATTAATCTCAAACTCTACGGATTTTAGGAATCCGAATCTGACTAAACAAAGCTGCCCAGACCCTATTTTCAACGCCTGGCTCTGGGCGCCGAAATCTTCGGCGCCCAGGCCTGGGCGCTGAAAATACCTGGGTACGTTTCTTTTCCTAATTCTTTGTGGATTAGAACTCTGCAATTCTATCTTTCCACGAACTCTTCCCTATAAATAGAACCCTATTTTCGACGTGAAAGAACACACAACAACACATAATATATTCTGAGTATTGACTCTAAACCCCTTAGCCTAAGCCTCTCGCTGCGAAACTGTTCACGCGTTCTGTCGCAATCGATCAATAAATCGAACAGAACGTATCCCGTCCCATAATTGAGAATCGTTAAATAAAAAGGAGAAATAGCAAAGTCAAAGTGGTTAGTTTTCTGAGGACCGTGACGCACCTCTCAAGGGTGCGTCGTAATGTGTCCCTTTTCGATGATTTAACTGCTTTCCTAGCCCTTTTTATGAACTGTTAAACTAACCTAATATGATTGTTCTATCACGGCTAACAAATATAATATTTTTGGGAAATCGGATTATCATGCTAGGTCCCTTAATGCTATTTAAATCAGATAATCACGATCGAATTAGTATTATATGTTGCATATTGCTAAAATCAACTCAGATTAGTTTAATAGTTAACGCATGTCCCTTCAATTATTTATGCTGAGCTAGTAAGGATATCCTGCCTCTGGAGTTATCGACGAGCGAATTACTCCTCTCGGTAGTTACAGTCCCCCGAACCCTCAATCTCTACCTTGCGGGTGTATATTGAGAGATCCCCACACCAGGGATCACAAGGGAACCTACGGCCGTCGTGGTCAAACATAATTGCACTCCCTTTATGTCACGATAACCGGGTTTTGTCAGTTTTTCTCATTGTCGTTAAAAACTGAATGGCGACTCCTATATTACTAGTCAATTGGGTGTATACTCACACGAAATCCAATTACACTTGATAGAATAAAAAGAATCGTCACACCCACGATGGACAAGGTCACGCATTAGCCTCACGCTTTTTCGACCCCCTCACAAGAGCCGAGTGGGCTCTTGTTGTGGTTGGGTTTGCCAACGTTAGGGAGAGATATCACTTCATCCTCTATCATGTCCTGGATCGTATGTTTTAGATTCCAGCAGTTTTCAGTGTCATGCCCATTTCCTTGATGGAATTTGCAGTAAGTACCTTCGACCCAATATTTCCTTTTGACAGGAGGGTCACGGGTGGGGCCTATAGGTCTCAACTTTCCTTGATTGGTTAGTCTTTCAAAGGCTTGTACCAAAGTCGACCAGAGTGGGGCAAACTTTCGGTCTCGAACCCATCTTCCAGGGCTTCTTCGGGCGTGAGTCTCTTCTACAGCATGGACTTCTTGGGCTTGGGATGTGTTACCCCGATTATAGGTGTTGTTTTTATATGTGGGTTTGCTTTGTATGTTTTTGGCGAGGTCGTCCTCGATCTTTATTCCCACATCATAAACTCTTTTGAAAGTGTCAAGTCCCAGGTCCTAAGGTGTTGTTTATAAGCCGGGTCCAGGTTGTCAATGAATTTTTGGACCAATTCTGTTTCGGGAGGCCTATTGATTAGCTGGGCCGCCTGGTCCCTCCATCTAGCAAAGTAGGTCGTGAAACCCTCATTTTTCTTTTGGAAGAGAACTTCCAGCTCGCGCATGGTGACTTGGAAATCCATGTTCGACGAGTATTGCTTGATGAAGACATTGACAAAGTCTTCCCAAGTGGGGAAGAGCTTAGGGTCCTGGTGATAGTACCATTTGAGCGGCACAGGTTCCAAGGACAAAGGAAAGGCAGGTAAATACATGGACTTGTCCACGCCTTTCAAGTTCATGGCATTCACAAAGCTCAGTAGATGATCACGGGGGTTGTCCGTGGCCTTGAACTTTGGTAAGTCAGATGAACTGAACTTTTCTAGTAATTTGCCAGGAAAAGGTTCAGGATCGAGGGAGAAGTATTTGCTCCCCATGGTTTGCTGTAGGACCATTTTTTCAATCCTCTTCTCGTTATCGAGGTCGTTTTTGGCTTGCGCAGCCGCTAAAGCTTCATTTTCCATTTTCAATTGGCCCATAAGTTGGGTCATTTGGACCATCTGATCTCGCAAATCTTCGATGGACATGTTTGAAGGTGCGAATCGAGGTTGGGGAAGCGGAGATCCTTGAAATGAGGGATGACGGACGGAGCTTGGAGTCACCAAACCTGATGTTGGTGATGTATCTTCGAGACGCACTAACCGTTGATTCCCTGATCGGCACCAAGTGGTAGGACCAGTCCTAGGCATAAGATAAGCTAAAGTTTAGGTTCTCACTTAGTCTAGACTTCAACTCTCTCTATTGGTTTTTCACTCTTTCTTTGGTACACTTTTGGGTTTTTTTTTTCTTTTAGTCATTCTTTGGATTTTCGAAACACTTGCCCGTGTGCCATTCATAGCTGTTAGCATGTTCGTTTTTTAGTGCCGAGCATTGTCGTCGCAGGAGGCCTAACAACGACGCAAAGAGTTATTAATTTTTTACGAGTCACTTTTGAAATCGAGTGATTTTCTTACGCCCTCGTAGCAATTCTTTTTACGAACATTTTTTTTTGTGCTACGTATTTTTCCTTTTGCGCGGGCACCGAGGCTGCTGCGCTTGACCAGAAGGCCAAGCAGCAATTTCAGCGCCCAGCGAGGGGCGTGAGAAATTCTGGCGCCCAGCCAGGGGCGTTGAAAATGCGTCCCTGGTTGGTTCTCGTTTTTCTGTCTTCTGTTTATGCGACTTCGATTTGCGTGCTTGCCTAATAACGTCCTTTACGCGTAGCAGCGTTTGTGGGATTCGTTACAGGCCATCCCGAGCGTCGCTTATTTTTGTGGCGATCATTCGGGTTTGCGGAACACGTATTTTGGCATAACTCTTTGGCAAATTAGTCTATGAACGTTTGGGCAATTTTTTAAGGTCGTTGGTTTTCCAGGATAGTTTGTCACACACAATCACATATTTCGCTACACATAACTACATCACAAACATGGATTTGAAAATTAAATATGTCACAAAGTTCATGATAGGCTTCTATGGGTAGTTTATTTGCGCCTGGCTTGGTACCGCTTCTATCGTATTTCCAACACATGCCCCGGTCGAGGTAGTGTCTTCAACAGACGAATTCCGCCCAAGAGGCCAACCCGCAAGTGCAAGCCAAGGGGGCATGCAGGCGAGAGGGACCTAATGAGCGAGCGATTGGGTTCAGGATAGGTGTACTACCTGCACAAGTACCGAGTGGGCAACATGCGCGGCGTATGCACCCCCTATTGGCGGAGAAAGGTATCCTTAGTCCCAACTCCCGAGGGAGCCGAGATTCGTTATGCGGTTCTTCCCGTTCACATTAATATGCTGATTTTCAGGTCGTCCCAACTTGATGGGGAAATAAACGCGGGGTAGGATCGTTTCACCCTTCGGCTATTTTGATTACCTACAAGCACGAGTATTTCCTTCACTATCCCCAGCGGAGTCGCCACTGTGAGGGGGGTCGAAAAAGCATGAGGCTAATGCGTGACCTCGTCCCTCGTGGGTGTGATGATTCTTTTTATTCAATCAAGTGTAATTGGATTTCCTGTGAGTTTACACCCAATTGACTAGTAATATAGGAGTCGCCATTCATTTTTTAACGACAATGAGAAAAACTGACAAAACCCGGTTATCGTGACATAAAGGGAGTGCAATTATGTTTGACCACGACGGCCGTAGGTTCCCTTGTCATCCCTGGTGTGGGGATCTCTCAACATACACCCGCAAGGTAGAGATTGAGGGTTCGGGGGATTATAACTACCGAGAGGAGTACTTCGCTCGTCGATAACTCCAGAGGCAGGATATCCTTACTAGCTCAACATAAATAATTGAAGGGACATGCGTTAACTATTAAACTAATCTGAGTTGATTTTAGCAATATGCAACATATAATACTAGATTGATCGTGATTATCTGATTTAAATAGTATTAAGGGACCTAGCATGATAATCCAATTTCCCGAAAATATTATATTTGTTAGGCGTGATAGAAAAATCAGATTTAGTTAGTTTAACAGTTCATAAAAAGGGCGAGGAAAGCAATTAAATCATCAAGAAGAGGCACATTACGACGCACCCTTGAGAGGTGCGTCACGGTTCTCAGAAAACCAACCACTTTGACTTTGCTATTTCTCCTTTTTATTTAACGAATCTCAATTATGGGACAGGATACGTTCTGTTCGATTTATGGATCGATTGCGACAGAACGCGTGAACAATTTCGCAGCGCGAGGCTTAGGCTAAGGGTTGGAGTCAATACTCAGAATATAATTATGTGTTGTGTGTGTCCTTTTCACGTCGAATTTGGGGTTGTATTTATAGGGAAGAGTTCGTGGAAAGATAGAATTGCAGAGTTCTAATCCACAAAGAATTAGGAAAAAACACGTACCCCGATATTTTCAGCGCCCAGAGCCAGGCGTTGAAAATAGGGTATGGGCTGTTTTCTTAGTCAGATTCGGATTCCTGAAATCCGTAGTGTTTGAGACTTAATCGAGTCTTTTAGTGCGTATCAATTTCATGACGGAATGCGTCTGGGCCCGTTACGAACTCTAGGCTCGTTAGGATTTTAATTAATACGTAACTCTTATTTCCGAATCATATTAGGAATAGGATTCTCGCAGTTTTCTATCTCATTTAGGATTTATGTTGGAATGCAACACCTAATTCTGATAGGTTTCTATCCTTTATGATTTGCCACTTTTAGAAGCTACCTTTTACGGCAGTTACTATTTTTAGCAGGTTTCCATAAATAGGAGTTTTCTATAAATATCAGGTTTCGGGTGAAATGAAAATGGGAATTGAGATTCGTTTATTTTATAGGAGATGTGTTGTCAAGTGGAGATTTATGCTTTCATCATCGAACCTTTCCCTTTCGGGAATGGGGACAAAAGTAGGTGTCTACACAAGGCATCCTTCTCGAAAGAACCTACAAAAAATCTTACGCCAAAAAGAAGCATCCCAACATGCATACTTGGGGGCTCCAAGCTACGAAACAACCATAGCAAAATAAAAAAAATCTCGAAGCAAATGTTTGAACAATCGAAAGGGTACGATGTTTGAGCCCACTTCATGAATGGGCTGAACCCTACCAAGCTTCTAAGACAACTATTCAAAATCAGTCATTGCTCAAAAAAAAAATGATGATTCAAGCAAACTGATTAATGGACCGCACACAACGGCCATTCTATGAACGCTCGTTCGCACATACATATCATCTTTTCTAAGTATCGAACATTTACGAACGCGTTCAAAAGAAAAAAAAAAAAAAAAAAAACGAACGAAAAAGAGGCCAACTGTGTCATCAAAACATCAGCCCAAACAACATTTTCAACGCCCAACCTAGGGCGTGAATTATTTCAACGCCCAGGCCTGGGCGCCGAAAATGATCCCAGACCCGAAAGAAACCCTGACTGCTATAGGGCCTTGCCGTATCCATTCGACTCGAAAATTGCCGATTTCTTTACTGAAAGTTGCACTCCACGACTTCATCAGAGTAGCATACCACTTCAAAGATCGCTCGCACTTTCGAGCACAATCCCAAACACGATCAAGGACATTACAGAATGTGTATCCCCAAGGAAACTCTTTGACAAGAAATGACCGTCAGGCACGAGTGCTTAGGAGCTCGAAAGAAAATATATATTATGCAAAGGTAAAACAATATTGCCAGACTACGCTGCACAAAGTCCCGTGTCTGGATGTCTCAAAAGATAAAACCGGTTTACGACCTCAAGACAAAGGTCGCGGTTGATACTTATACATGGTCCCCTAATCAAGGAACCAGGTAGTGGCAAAATTGAGCCATAAAGACTAGGTCAAAACCATAAAAGAAGATGACCACAAGACAATGGTCCGTTTAAGCACGTTGTCAACCCACATTCAGGTTACAACTAAATCCGAGCATCCCTCGAAAGAATTCTCTCTTGCAAAGAATGAATAAAAAGAAATTCTCAAAAGAAATCACAAGAACAAATGAAATAGGGACTTGCCCACCTCAATCAGGCAAGATCGCGCCACGAACCACGCGAGTTCCAAATCAAGAAAAAACGAATTCAGGGACATTCACCCTCAGCGGACAGGGCTCGCCCACCTTCAGCGGGCGGGGTCTGCGTCACTAGCCGCGCAGGTCCTCAGTTTTCGAAAAAATAGAATCTTCAAAAAACAAAAATGAAACAGGCTCGCCTTCTTTAGCCGGCGGGGTCTACGTCACAAACCACGTAGGTCCTTATTTTCAAAAAAGCACAAACAAATTTCAAAATAGATTCGTCCACTTCTATCGGACGGGGTGTCCACCCTTAGCGGACAGGTTCGCCATCTTTAGCCGGCGGAGTCTACGTCACAAACCGCGTAGGTCCTTATTTTCAAATTTCAAAAACAGATTCGTCCACTTCTATCGGACGGGGTGTCCACCCTTAGCGGACAGCCTCGCCATCTTTAGCCGGCGGGGTCTGCATCACTCACCGCGCAGGTCCTTAGTTGCTGCAGCAATAACTTTTTCTGGTTTTCCGTTTTTTCCAAAAAAAGCGATGTGAGTAGCTTTCCCTTTTTCCAAAATTAAAGGATTGGTTTTCCGTTTTTTCCCAAAAACGATGTGAGTAGCTTTTGGTTTTCCGTTTTTCCAAAAAAAGAACGATGTGAGTAGCTTTTGGTTTTCCGTTTTTTCCAAAAAGAACAATGTGAGTAGCTTTTGGTTTTCCGTTTTTTCAAAAAAGCGATGTGAGTAGTTTCCCTTTTTTCCAAAATTTAAAAGATTGGTTTTCCGTTTTTCCAAAAAAAAAGAACGATGTGCTGGATTTTCCTTCGTTTACGTCCCATAAAAACAAGGGGGTTTTCTCGTTTAGCTAACCCTGAAAATGAGAATCTTTAAAACATTTTTACCTGGTGATTGGGCTTGGCCAGGCCCAATTACACTTTATATCTTTGATTTCGAAAACATCTGTAGCTACTCGCAATGACAAAGTGAGGGAGTTTCTACGCCTCTTTAGATACTTCCAATGACAAAATGAAGAAGTTTCTATAATATCCGTTGACAAATCCCAATGACACGTGAGGGAGATGTCGACACTTCAGGTGATGACCCTTAAGTCAAATGTTATCACTCGGGGGCTCGTGAGACCCTCGCAAAAAACAGGTCACCATGGCTTGTGTGACGCACTCCGTCTAATACTTTGACCATCGTCTTACTCCAAGACTCAGTCAAAGTGGGGGCTAACTGTAGACACCTACTTTTGTCCCCATTCTCGAAAGGGAAGGTTCGATGATGAAAGCATAAATCTCCACTTGACAACGCATCTCCTATAAAAATAACGAATCTCAATTCCCCTATTCATTTTACCCGAAACCTGCTATTTATGAAAACCTGCTAAAAATAGTAACTGCCGTAATGGGTAGTTGCTAAAAGTAGTAAGAATAAAAAGATAGAAACCTGTCAGAATTAGGTGTTGCACTCCAACATAAATCCTAAAAGAGATAGAAATTGTAAAAGGAATTCTATTCTTATCGCAGTTCGATAAAAGAGTTAACGTATTAATTAAACTCATAACGAACCTAGAGTTCGTAAAGGGCCCAGATGCATTCCGTCGTAAATTGATACGCACCAAATAACTCGGATTAAGTCTCTTAATGAACTCCGTGCTCTAAAGTCCAATCTGACAAAGAATTCTGCCAGACCCTATTTTCAACGCCCAGCCCTGGGCGCCGAAATCTTTGACGCCCAGAGCTGGGCGCCGAAAATACCTGGGACGGATTCTTTTCCTAATCCGTTTCGTATTCAAATTCCTGAAAATCTATCTTTCTACGCCACTCTTTCCTATAAATAGACCCCTAAAGCCGGCGTGAAGAGGACAACACACAATTATTATTCTGAGTATTGACTCCAACCCCTAAGCTTAAGCCTCACGCTGCGAAATTGATCACGCGTTCTGTCGCAATCAATCCATAAATCGAACAGAACGTATCCTGTCCCATAACTTGAGATTCGTTAAATAAAAGGAGAAATAGCAATGTAAAAGTGGTTAGTTTTCTGAGAACCGTGACGTACCTCTCAAGGGTGCGTCGTAATGTGTCCCTTTTCTATGATTTAATTGCTTTCCTCGCCCTTTTATGAACTGTTAAACTAATAAAATATGATTGTTCTATCACGCCTAATAAAGATTATGTTTATGGGAAATTGGATTATCATGCTAGGTCCCTTAATACAATTTAAATCGGATAATCGCGCTCGATCTAGTATTATATGTTGCATATTGTTAAAAGCGACACATATTAGTTTAATAGTTAACGCATGTCCCTTCATTTATTTATGCTGAGCTAGTAAGGATATCCTGCCTCTGGAGTTATCGAAGAGCGAGTACTCCTCTCGGTAGTTACAGTCCCCCGAACCCTCAATCTCTACCCTGCGGGTGTACGTTGAGCGATCCCCACCACCAGGGATCACAAGGGAACCTACGGCCGTTGTGGTCAAACATAATTGCACTCCCTTTATGTCACGATAACCGGGTTTTGTCAGTTTTTCTCATTGTCGTTAAAAACTGAATGGCGAATCCTATATTACTAGTCAATTGGGTGTAAACTCACAGGAAATCCAATTACACTTGATTTGACAAAAAGAAGCGTCACACCCACGAGGGACGAGGTCACACATTAGCCTCGTGCTTTTTCGACCCCCTCACAACAACGCTCAGGTAATCACCTATCAAACGAAGTCTAATCTCAAGATCGCAAGATTGGGATTGTCCTCCTATAAATCGGGATGAGATGCTTAAAAGTTGTACAAGGCCACTCGGAGAGCTGGAAACTGTAAAATGCATGGCCGTGCTCGGATGAATCATAGGCTATGTTTTGTCATATGTATCATAACCTCACAGTAATAAGGATGACGACTCTTACCTTATGTTCAAGAGCAAGCAACGAGCGACAAAGGAATTAGGAAATGCACACTTGTCCCTAAGAACAAGTGGGAGACTGAAGGAAATAATGCCCTTGGTCCAAGTATGCATTTAATGTTAAGTCTAATCAATGCGGTTCAGTATTCATTAACAAGTTAATAATTCAGTGAGATCAAGTGAGCTGAATGCCTAGCTAGAGGTCGCTTCAGTTCAAGTGGAATTAATGATATTAATCCACAGCTTACTCTTGACTGAACCCGTAGGGTCACACAAATAGTACGTAAACGGATCAAGTATTTAATGGAATTAAATACTCCATCTATGGATATTCGGAATCGACGGATCTTGGTTTCAGTGGGAGCTGAGATCGTCAAAGGCAAGAAATGAATACTCCGGAAGTGATGATATTGCCGGAAACGGAAATATGGATCGTATCGGAAATATAAATATTATCCAAGTCGTAGATGTTGCCGGAAACGGAAACATGGTACGTATCGGAAAATATTATTGGAAATGGAAATATTGCCGGAATCGGAAATATTGCCGGAAACGGAAATATTTCAGAATCGGAAATATTATCGAAATCGGAAAATAATTCTGGAAACGGAAATATTAAATATTTGTTCGAAACGGAAATTAATTCCGGAATCGGAAATATTAAATATTGTTCGTATCGGAAATGAATTCCAGAATCGAGAATTTAATCGGAAGCGTATCGTACAAATTAGCATCGGACGAGGCCTGCCAGACGAAGGCCCAGCACGAAGCCGGGCCATCGCCTAGCAAGCCGAAGCGCATCAAACACACGCTGCCAAGCCACGCCAGGCCCAGCGCAAGGCCAGGACCAGCAATGGCCTTGGCGCGCGCGCAGGGCTGCGACGAAGTGGGCTGGCGCTGTGCGTGGGCCGCAAGGCCTGCGTGCGGTGCTAGCGTATCACTAGAAGTGTGTTACTCGAATCCTTAAGCTACCGGGATTCGTTATATGATTAAATCCTAATCCTAATAAAGATAGAATTTGTTTAATAGAGTTTTAATAAGATTCTAATTAAATAAATTAGTATCCTAATAGGATTCCAAGTCCTTTTCCATAACTCTATAAATAGGTGCCTAGGGTCACATATTTACATCGAGGATTGAAGTATTCAAAGGTAAGATTTTCAAGCAAAAATCAGCCACAAACACTTGCCCTATTAACCGAAATTTGTAGTACCTTAAGGGCGATCCTAGTTGGTCAATCTTAAGGCGGATCCGGACGTGCTGTGGACTATCTACGGAGGGACGACACTTGGAGTCCTAAAGACTTGTTCTTGTTCGGTTCGGGCGCAACTAGGGAGGGCACGCTACAAAGTGTATGCATCTGAATTATGCTAAATGATTATGTGTAAATAATATGTTTCATGGCTTTATGGTTTTTCCGCATGATTTATGTTTATTCATATGTATCATAACCTAACAATATGGAGTCTTTTCAACAGCTTTAGACGAAGCTCTATTCATAGTGAGTGCAGCTGTATTTAGTGCATGTCCCCAAAATTCTATTGGAAGTTCGGACTGACCCATCATTGATTTAACCATGTCTAACAAGGTTCTATTCCTCCGTTCTGACACACCGTTCCATTGAGGTTTTCCAGGAGGAGTAAATTCTTATAGAATTCCACATTCTTTCAGATGGTCATCAAATTCATAGCTCAGATATTCACCGCCTCTATCAGACCGCGGTGCCTTAATCTTCTTGCCTAATTGATTCTCTACTTCACTCTGAAATTCATTGAATTTGTCAAAGGATTCAGACTTATGATTCATTAGGTAGACATAACCATATCTACTGAAGTCATCAGTGAAAGTGATAAAGTAGCTGAAACCACGTCTAGCATTTGTACTCATTGGTCCACATACGTATGTATGGATTAAACCCAATAGTTCATTTTCTCTTTCTCCAACTTTAGAGAAAGGTTGCTTTGTCATTTTGCCAAGTAAACATGATTCGCACTTACCATAATCCTCTAAGTCAAATGGTTCTAGAATTCCTTCCTTTTGAAGTCTTTCTATGCGTTTCAAGTTAATATGGCCTAATCGACAATGCCACAGATAGGTGAGATCTGAATCATTCTTTTTGGTATTTATGTTATGAACTTGTTTGTCGTGATCTAATAAATAAAGTCCATTGACTCATCTAGCAGATCCATAAAACATCTCTTTAAAATAAAACGAGCAACTATTGTCTTTTATTAAAAAGGAAAATCCCTTAGCATCTAAGCAAGAAACAGAAATGATGTTTTTAGTAAGACTTGGAACATGGAAACAATCTTCCAGGTCCAAAACTAGCCCAGAGGGCAACGACAAATAATAAGTTCCTACAGCTAATGCAGCAATACGTGCTCCGTTTCCCACTCGTAGGTCGACTTCACCCTTGCTTAACCTTCTACTTCTTCTTAGTCCCTGCGAATTGGAAAATAAGTGTGAGCCACAACCTGTATCTAATACCCAAGAAGTTGAATTAGCAAGTATACAGTCTATAACGAAAATACCTGAAGATGGAACGACTGTTCCGTTCTTCTGATCTTCCTTAATCTTCAAGCAATCTCTCTTCCAATGCCCCTTCTTCTTGCAGTAGAAGCATTCAGATTCAAAAGTGGGTTGGCTCACCTTCTTCTTTTCAGATTTGGTGCCGCCAGGTTGCTTAGTCTGGTTGGCCTTGTTGCCACCTTTTTTAGAATTCCTCTTCTTGCCAGATTTCTTGAACTTGCCCCCACGCACCATAAGCACATCTTCCTTATCACTTTTGAGCGTCTTTTCATCGGTCTTCAGCATACCGTGAAGCTCAGTGAGCGTCTTGTCCAGACTATTCATACTGTAGTTTAGCTTGAACTGATCATACCCGTTATGAAGAGAATGGAGGATGGTGTCTACAGCCATTTCCTGAGAGAATTGTTGATCCAGCCGCCTCATATTCTCAATGAGTCCAATCATTTTGAGAACATGTGGACTTACGGGCTCGCCTTCTTAAGCTTAGTCTCAAGAATTTGCCTATGAGTCTCGAATCATTTGACTCAAGCCAGATCTTGGAACATGTTCTTTAACTCACCGATGATCATGAAAGCATCTGAGTTGATGAACATTTTCTGTAGATCTGCACTCATGGTTGCAAGCATTAGACATTTTACATCCTTGTTGGCATCAATCCAACGATTGAGGGCTGCCTGAGTGACCCCGTCGCCTGCGACTTCGAGCATCACCTTTGTGCATACTCCTTTTCTTCCTGCATAAGAACTATTTGAAAGTTCCTTTCTCAGTCAAGGAAGTTTTTCCCGTTCAACTTCTCCTTTTCGAGAATTGATCGGATGTTGAATGAATTGTTGTTTGCCATAGTTAAAACTACAATTGAAAAAAAATAAACAAATAAATAACCATTCACAGTTTCTCTTAATAAATTCAAATTCTAGCAAACATGCATAATTTATCATTTATTAAGCATTTTATTCAAGTTATGTGTTCCGGCAGGTGTGAATAAAATGATCCCAAGATCCTTAAATCATTGAATAATTAAGCACATTATGTATTTAGACTCAATTCTATAATATTTTAGGTAAGAAAAGCCTTTGCTAATAGTCTAGAAACTACTCTTGGTTGATAGGTACGTCTAAGAACTTATTAGGTAAACCTATCTCATTTGCCACGACATAAAAGGACTCCTTACTTATATCGTTGAGTTTCACCAAAACTAACATGTACTCACAATTATTTGTGTACCTTACCCCTTTAGGATCAACAAGTAACACCTCGCTTAGGCGGAAAACTATTACTAAGATTGATGTAAAGGCTTATCCAAGTAAGTGTTATTTTGGCATGGCACCTTTTAACTCAATTTTTAAAGTTTGGAACTTAAGGCTCTTAATATGTTGGTTAGATTTCAAGTGAACTAAAATCCTTAATCATGCAACATAATCAAGCCATAATCTCATGCATAATTAAGACATATTTAAAGCAATAAATAACTTGAAACATGCATAAGATATAAATGTGATCTAGTATGGCCAGACTTCATCTTGAAGCTTCAACTTCAAATTCCGTCTTGAAAATGGATTGGAAACTCCGTCTTGAATTTCACCATGGGAGGCACCATTTTCTACAAATAGGATAAGCTATAATTAAACTAATTACAACTATTAGATGGTACGCAGACCATTTTTAAAGCAATAAAATTTGGTACTTTTGACCAATATTACATTCAAATTAATGGTACGCGGACCATAGTTTCTATCCTATTTGGGCCATACTAGTCACTTTTCAATAACCTGCAAAACAGTACATATACAATATATACCATTCACCCATTCATTATCATGAATGGCCCACATAGCTGGTTAGTAGAACATATTATGCATCACATAAACATTTGCAGCAATTAATCAAGGGTTCCAATAATCTACCAATTATTCAATCCTTATTAATCCTAATCAAGTTGTTTTAACCTTAAAGGAATGTAGACCTAATCAAGGGTTTATGACTAAAGGCTCCCACTTAAAACAATAAATTTACATGCTTTACTAATTTTAAACATAAAATTGTATTTCTAGTCTAACCGGAAACATACAAATTTAATTAAAATTTAAAGCTCATATAAATTTATAATCGAATCCTTTTAATTTATTTTCAGTTGAATTAAATAAATGAATTTAAATTTATTCAAGGTTTTAATTTTAGTAAAATAATTAGTATAAATTAGAATTTATAATAATTAGATTATTCAAAATTAAATTCCTAGAAAACAATTTAAATTACGAATTTTAAAGTTAATTAAAATCGTTTCCGAACTGAAAATTTAAAATTAAATTCAAAACGCATCAATCGTAACAAGACGAGGCAGTTGGGCATGCGCCTAAGCCCCATCGAGTCACGAGGCAGCATCGCCCCAACGATTGATCGCACTACAAAGCACGGGCAGGCCACACGCATCGCAGCCAGCCCAGGCCACGCTGCGCGCAGCCCGCCTCACTCGACGTGCCTGGTCTGCTCGCTGGGCTAGGCAGCGCGCGCTGTGGCGCAACATCCATCGCTGCCCACACGCGTCTGCTCGCTCGGTTGTGCCTTGCCCCCATCGCTCATCGCCCATTGCGCGCGCGCCACACGCCCAGGCAGCAATGCCTTGCGTGCGCGCCACACGCTTGTTAATCGTTGCATTAGTACCGCATTGGCTACGAGCTCCCTTGCTCGTGGTCGCATGCCCGCACTATACAACACCCCTTAAGGGTAACACGTAGCGTCTTTTGCTTTGTGCGTGCAACATTTATGAGAGAATTTCATAAAAATTAAAACTTTTTAATTTAAATTTATTGACAAATTAATAAATCATATTAACTTCATAAATTTAGGGTGAAAAATCGAAAATTTATTAATCAATTAATTTCCGTTAATTATGGATTCAAATCTAGGTCATAAAAATTTAAAATTTATCAAAACTTTACAATATTTATGGTGGTTTTTAATCATGGATACCTAATTAAATCGTCAATTAATTATGAAAATCAAATCAATTCTAAATTATTCGAATTTCAACAAATTAATTACAATTACAAATTAGGTTGTATAATTAACAAGCTTAGGCACTTAAATTTGTTAAACATATACAGTAGGTCAATCAAAAATTCAAGATTTAACAACAAGAAGCACAAATATTTAATTTTAACATCTTAAAATTACAAACTTTGCGTTCGAAAAACTAAAACCTCCGAAAAGTCATAGTTAGGCTTCGAAATTGGGAATTCTGCGTTCGGCCGAAGAGAATAAATTTTGTCAAAATTTTAGAATGTCTTTTACATGCAGAATTGACACAAGAATCACTCGATTTTGTTGAATAACGAAGAAACTGCCGAAAAACTGCGAACATATAATTAAATAAACGCAAATTTGCAATTAATTACAATTACGAAATTAATCACCCTTTTAATTCCTTGCAAATTTAAAAAAATTTAACCATGTTAAGAAATTATTATGGAATTAATTAGAGGCTCGTGATACCACTGTTAGGTCATGATACATATAATTGAATATAAATCATGCGGAAAAACCATAAAAGCCAGGATTCCAAATTAATTGCCACATAACAATTATCATAATTTAGGATGCATACTCTTTGTAGCGTGCCCTCCCTTGCTGCGCCTGAACCGAACAAGAACAAGTCTTCAGGACTCCAAGTGTTGTCCCTCCGTAGGTAGTCCACAGCACGCCCGGATCCGCCTTAGGTTTAATTAACTAGAATTGCCCCAAAGGTAGTATGAAATTTCGGATTATACAGCAATTAAAAATTTGAGTTTTATGCCTAAAACTTGGATGAATACTTAGAAAACTCGTTATAAATTGTGAACATTGATAACCTATTTATAGGGCATGGGTATCGGATATTATAATCCTACTAGAAAACAATTTAGTGAATCTGAATTAATCTAAAATTCAATCACTTAACTTATCTAGTAGACTTAGGAAATCAATCTTATACGAATCCAAATCGATCAAGGTTTCGTACGCAAGCACAAACACACACGCACGCACAGCAGCCCACAAGGGGCGCCATGCGCGCGTGCGCTGAGCCCAGGCCAAGCAAGTGCTCGCAGCCCACGAGGGGCGCGCGCCTGCAGGCCTTGCTCGCGTTTGGGCTTTGCTTGCTTTGGTCGCGCGCGGGCTTTGCTAGGCGTTGGGCCTAGCTTCGTGCTAGGCGTTGGGCCTAGCTTCATGCTAGACCTTGCATCTAGCAAGCTTGTCCGATGTTTATTCGTACGACGCGCTTCCTATTAATTTTCCGATTCCGGAATTCATTTCCGATACGAACAATATTTAACATTTCCGATTCCGGAATTAATTTCCGTTTCGAGCAAATATTTAATATTTCCGTTTCCGGAATTATTTTCCAATTCCGATAATATTTCTGATTCCGACAATATATCCGTTTCCGGCAATATTTCAGATTCCGGCAATATTTCCATTTCCGATAATATTTTCCGAAACGTACCATGTTTCCGTTTCCGGCAACATCTACGACTTGGATAATATTTATATTTCCGATACGATCCATATTTCTGTTTCCGGCAATATCATCGTTTCCGGAGTATTCATTTATTTGCCTTTGACGATCTCAGCTCCCACTGAAACCAAGATCAGTCGATTCCGAATATCCATAGATTAAGTATTTAATGCCATTAAATACTTGATCCGTTTACGTACTATTTGTGTGACCCTACGGGTTCAGTCAAGAGTAGGCTGTGGATTAATATCATTAATCCACTTGAACTGAAGCGGCCTCTAGCTAGGCATTCAGTTCACTTGATCTCACTGAATTATTAACTTGTATAATTAATACTGAACCGCATTTATTAGACTTACCATTAAATGCATACTTGGACCAAGGGCATTATTTCCTTCAAACTAGACCACATCCGATGCGCGTGCACCCCTCGGGGCTAGTAGGTGTCCTTAGTCCCAACTTCTGAGATGAAACATGCCAAGGAAGCCAGAATCCCGTGTCGGTGTGGCCGGTTCTTTTCCGTTTAATCTGGTACATAGAAATTTCAGGTCGTCCCAACTTAATACCAAAATAAAAGCGGCGTAGTGGTAGATTTTTCCCTTGGGATAGGTTCCCTTACTAGTTGCGCAAGTATTTTAATGAACTCCCCAGTGGAGTCGCCACTGTGAGGGGGTCGGGAAGATAGGTTTAGGATCTTTTCTTACTTCTTCCCTTGCGGATGTTTGGCAAGAAATATTAAGTAAAATCTGACTAACTATGGGCAATTAACCTCTGTTTACTAGTTTAGGGAGTCACAATTCAGTTTTACAAAGCTGACAAAACCCGATTATTGTGATACGTGAGTACAAGCTTGTGAGACCCAGACTCAACGTATTTGACCACAACGACCTTAGGTTCCCTTGTGATTCCTGGTGTGGTATTCGCTCAGCATACATCCAGCGGGGTAGAGATTGACGGTTCGGGGGACATTTACTAATACAAGGAATGCCATGCATTAGCCCATGAAGCGATCCTTACTAGTTGAATATAACAAAGACGGGACATGCGTTAGACTAAATTACTAATTTTAATTGCTTTTAATGCACAAATATTAACGAACAATCATCAGAGTGTGATTTTATATTGATTTAAGGTACCTAACAATAATCTGTATTGTCCAAAGAATAACTTATCAGGCATGATAAATAATCAGATTAAGTTTATAATGGTGATTAAAGCAATAAATCATATTATGGAACTTTACAATATAGTTTTGGCAACATTGCGGTTCTCAAAAACTAACCACTTGGCTTTACTCGCTTTCCTTTTATTCAACGAACGTTCCTCGACTTGACTAGACACTTAGGCAGGATCCAGGATTAATTTGGGTGTGTATGGACGCATTCTAAGAAGGTGACTAAAGATACTGATGAGTATACACCTGATGAAGAGGGTGAACTTAACTACTCAAGTGAAGAGGATGAAAATGAGATAAGGAAAAACGGTGTAAACTTGAGGTCTTGTTCAAAGAAGATGGTTTCTTTTTCTGACAGCTTTTGTGAATCACAATTGCTACAAAATCATGTAACTTTTAATAATAATAATTATTAATAATAATAATAAATAATAATCATAATAATCATAATAATAATAATCATAACAATAATAATAATAATCATAATAAATAATAATAATAATAATAATAATAATAATAATAATAATAATAATCATAATAATAATAATCATAATAATCATAATAATAATAATCATAATAATAATAATCATAATAATTTTTCTCTTGGGACAAAGGGAAAAATGTATGCTTAGATGTCACAGGTATCTCTCCCTTCACCGGGCCAGGAGTGGATGCTTTTGCTCCTGGGGTTGCTGTCGCTAATGCTGTTGCCAAGAAGAAGAAGAAGTATGAAGCGAAGTGCATAGGCAACAGATATGATTTTATCGCTTTTTCTTTCTCCACCTTTGGAGAACTAGGGAGTGATGCCCTCGAGTTCATGTCTACACTAGTAGAAAAAACCTTTATTGCAGCCCCCTTGTTGAAGGGGGCATAGAAAAATACGCTTCAATAACCAATCGGTCAACGCGGGTCAAACATCATAAAGGGTTGTTGAAGCGAACATTTTTTTTGTTCGCTTCAAAAGCAATTGTTGAAGGGGGCATTAAATGTTCGCTTCAACAGATAATAATCGCATATACTTCAACTTTTAATTCTCTCTCCTCCTCATTTCTTCTGTTAGCGTGAAAGAGTCATTTCTCTCTCTCCTCTCCTCTCCTCTCTCCCGGTTCAAAACTCCTCAAACCATCCGCCCCTTTCCATGGGAGGTATATCTTCTCTCCCTCTCCCTCTCCCTCATTCTCTACAATTTCAAAGAAGGTGTCTTCATAAACACCCTCGATTTCGTTCTCTTTTTCTCTCCTCTTTCAACATTTTATCTTCGTGTTAGATCTAAAAATTTCAAGCGAAAATGAAGGAATTTCAATCCACACCGGTCAAGCTGATATCCAGGTCGAAAATTCTTGCTGGTAGCTTTACTGTCTCGAGCATGGTATTCAGGTATAACCTCTTTTCTTCTCTCTAGATCTATCGTTTCTGCTTTCTTTTTTCTTAATTTTATGTTGTTATTGCAAAAAATTGATGTTATGAGTGTTGAATTTGTTCAATTTGAACTTTTGATGCCGCATTTCGGTATATAGTGTAGATATATGATGTTATGTTGTTTTTAATTGGTTAAATATAATTTTTGATGCCTCGATGCATAATGTGAAGATCTGTATTTGAAATTTATTAAGTTAGGGGTTTCGATATTTGCAATAATCGCAATTAAGGTTTATTTCAATAATTTTCCTCTTTTACGCTTCTAATTTGCATACTGAATTTCGTCGTTATTCATATTAATATAATAAGTCGACATCATAGTATCTGGAATTGAATTGGGTACTTTCAGGCTTAGGACTGTAAGGAGAAGTAGGGACTCAGTAACTCACACTTGCTATTAAGCTTTTAGAGTAATCTTCAGTTCTTTGCGTGTTATTTTGCATTCCTTGACTATCTTTAACAGAAGCAAGCACCCAGAAGTTGTAAACATCTGCTGTCTCTGTTAGCTATCTGTGTCATAAAGACCTAAAATAAGGTGAACTAACATGCCATGACAAGGGATAATATGGTGGACAAGGCTTCTTAAGGAAGCTAAAACTACTTTGGTGACATCTGTTTTCTTGCATAGGTAAAATGAACCATCCTTAGTTCATGAACTGGGCCCCAATATATTTGGAAAAAACGTATATGATTGCTTGTGGCTGTAAGTTGTCAGTCATGTATAACAGATGTGTGTTTAAATTATTGCATTGAAATTTTTGCCGTTATCATATAGATGTTCCTGCAACTAGTGTACCCTATAAGATAAATCCTGATATTCAGCTGTATTGAGAAATTATATAGTAGCGTAGCTTATATATTGTAATCTTGTTGTAGTTAATTATCATTCAAATGCCAACTTGGTATTATGTTTTCTGAGGCTGTCAGGGTTGGTTTTAAACTTATTAGTACTTTGATTATTCTCTCCTTACGCTTTGTCTGATGTGTGTTAAAAAGCTAGCAATACATGGAGATCATGACAATGTTTAGTGGCAATATAACAACACATTACGAGTTCTGTGCTAGTCATTTTATGGTGGATTAGAAAATCCAAGTTGATTGCTGTACTTAGAGTTAATCATTTTAAGAATCTTCACTTAATCTCAACAAGAACATTTCAAGTCAGAGTGTACTGGATATATTGATGTGGTGAAACAAAATTTGTAACTACTTCTGGTTTGGTCCTGTTTGTCTGTGTTTTGGTCTTTAGTTGCTAGCATTTCTAACTTAGAAAACTTAACTCTGGATTGTGTCATGGTGAAACTGTTTTGGGAACCGGTCACCATATAAGTGCTGGTGCTGTATCATGCATGTTTATGCTCTTATTAATAGGCTAGAGCCTAAGTCTAATGTATCACACATTCGCTTACTTTATCATGGGAAAAACTTCTTAATGTTTAAAGACTTTGGGTTTGGATAATGCAAATTTTGTTATTTACAGTCTTTCCAATTTTGATTACATTCTTAAAGTCCCGCAACTAGGAATTAGAGCTCCTAGCCTCCAACATTTTACAGTATATAATGTTCTCAACACCAAACCACGAAATAGTGTGGCCTTGCTGATGTAGGATTTTGAATGGGCAAGATATGTTTTTTCCACTAGTGTTTCGTGAATTGTTGGATGTTAGACCTTAAAAACACTTGAACAAATGTTGGTTTGATATTGTGAACTTGTATTAGAACTTGTTTGTGATTGACATGGTTATATTTTGATATTGTGACAGTTGCTCTGATGTTCCTAAGTTGATCCTTTTTGGCTGAATTTAAACATGCAATATTAAACATGAATCTTATGGTGTTCTTCTTTTTGGTATTGCTGCATAGAAAACGTCATTTGAACAACAGATGATAATTGCTAGAAATATCCAGAAAGGTCCAGCCAACCAAGTGATAAGATTGTGAGTTATACATTCCCCCGTTTATATATCTCGGCATATATGGAAATTCAGCACACGGTAATAACAGGGATTTCATCTCCTTATACAAATTCAGTTAAGATGGGTTTTTTCCGGATAAGGTTTGAGACTTGAACTTTTTCCCCCTTGATTATCTTCCCTTCGAAGTTAGGTTCTTGGTATTTGGTTGAGCTGTAAAATCAGAATGCAGGATATACTCATAACGTTCTTTCGAGATAGTTTTTATCAGTGCACTAAAAATGAGAGAGCGAGTGATAGTATATCAGATATAGATCAGTGTTTGTCTTCGTTTTTTTTTGTTTTTTTACCCTTTTAACATGTAACGACCAAATCTAGTCGAATTTCATGTACTCATTACGTAAATTTACTTTGGTTATTTATCGTGTACTCATTACGTAAATTTACTTTGGTTATTTTGTCCTCAGATTTTGCCCGCCCCAATTTTATGCTCTCTGAACAAGCTTCATTTTCTTGTTTTATGAATTTGACTTGTTCTGTTGTCAAACTTTTAGTTCAGTTTTGTACCTTAGTTTTTCCTTTTGATTACCGAAGTCTGAACTGCAGCTTTATCTTAGTCTTGAATGGTCTTGTGCTTTTTGCTTATGTAATTGTGTTCTTAGCTTAATGTGTATAAATTGTAGGCACTATAGGTTATCCGTGAGCTTAAGCAGAAATTAAAAGTTCATTTCAAAACTCTCTTTTTCCCGTAATAAACTAATTTCAACTGATATATAGTCCTGCATATGTAACTAAATTGATACACAGGAATGGCTCAACTGTCACTATACTCTTTTTCTTATCTATGTTCTTCGTTGCAAGTACTTGACCAACGAGTTGCTTGAGGCTCCTTCATTTCTTATAGAATTGTGTGGCTGTGTCACAACTGTAAATCACAGTATTCTTATATATAACAGATGTATTCTTATAGAATTGTGTGGTTGACAGCTGCGTAAATGACTAAAATTTATTTTTCAATTGTTCAAATTTAGGAACATATTTACATAATATCTGCAATCAAATGTACATAATGCATAGATCTTCTCTGGGAGTTTGGGGTTTATTTATTTTACTCTATGCATTATCTATAGTATGTTTTTGACTGGTTCATCTAGCTATTCTTGTTTCTTGAGGTTTTATGTTTTTTATTCCACTATTTGCATTTTTCAAGAGATTAGTATGAAGATATTGAGTTGCTTAACTTGCTTTGTACGTTTCACCAGGAGTTAAATCAAAGAGAGCAAGAAGACTCTTTAGATGAAGGTCTCCTTTCAGAAGTCAATGCACAACTACGGCAAGTGAGTTGTCTTTTCGTTTTTGTGAAATTTTTCGATCTTCTTCTATTTGATGGCTGAGAACTGTACCTTGTTACTGTAATATGGCCACGTAAATGTAAACCAACCGTTTTTAATAGAATTCATAGAAAAGACTTGTAAGTATGTCTTATGTGCTGTGTCCCATTGAGGCCAACTTGTCACGTGACGTGGTTTAACCTTCGATACACGTTAAGGTGTATCATAAAGTGACAAGTTTAAAATCTTCATATGTTGATTCGGTGCATGATTTACTTTCTTCATGTTGGAGTCTCAATCTAAAATGTTTATAAATTGTCAATGTCATGGGAAAGTTGTGGGTATTGTAGTCATTCATCTTTCCTTGCAGGCGAAAGAAGATGTGGACAATCCAGGAAGAGAGGATGACCCTTTTTTTCACGAGTAGTAAGAGAGGAAGAGCGTCAAGGAACAAAATGTTGCCGCTTAAGTGTTGTCCCTCCCTTTTGTAAAAATAGAATTGTAGATTCAAAGATTATTTTTGTGTGAATTTATATTGTAAAATTACATTAAACAGTATTATTTCAATATTAATGTGAATGAAGTATTTATTGTTTACAATTGTCTATTTTATGAGTATTATGGTTCTTCTATTACCTAACAAAGAAAATTAAAGCAGAATATTAGTGGTGGTATTGGCGCAAAAATACAGGTATTGACGCAAAAATACAGGTCTGTTGAGGGGGGCATTTAAGAAGTGAGCCTCAACAGAGGTGTCTGTTGAGGCGGGCTTTTGTAAAGCCCCCCACAACAGGTCCTTATTTTTCGCTTTGGTTTTGGGCTGTTGAGGCGGGCTTTTGAAAGCCCCCCACAACAGACTACCTGTTGAGGCGAACAAAGCCCGCCTCAACAGCTATGTGAGCTGTTGAAGCCACGTCTGTCGAAGCGGACCTTGTTCGCCTCTATAAGCCCAAAATGCCCCCCTCAACAGGTATTTTTTCCACTAGTGCTAGGGTCTCACGGGTTGCTCAGAGTAACACGGCTGTTGCTAAGATTCGTTCTTTTCTTTTTCATCGTTTGTGTTTTGCTTTGAATAAGGGTGTCGGAGCCCAATTTGTGGCTAGGCTCCCATCCAACTTTGTGTAATCGCTACATATTATTATTATTATAATAATTATAATAATAATAATAATAATAATAATAATAATAATAATAATAATAATAATAAATCATAATAATAATAATCATAATAATAATAATAATAATAATCATAATAATAATAATAATCATAATATTAATAATAATTATAATAATTATTATAACAATTATAATAATTTTGCCAAGAATAGCTCGGGTCGAAGCCCCTAAGAGCTTCTACAGCCGACGTGTTTTTGAAATAGCGGGCCTTTAATTGTAACACCCACACAATTATATCTTTTCTAGAATAACCTTTTAATGTAAAACGTATAGCTTTATCAAGGCATTATCGCCCGTGTGAAAACTTATCGGCTTATTCAGAATTTTGCAGCGGAAAACATTAAACTAACTTTAAATTTATAAATAGTCAACTACGAGATTAATTTCAAAAACAACCAATGAAAGCAAAGTCGATGTAACTAGTTCAACAAGTTTAAAGTCCAATTAAACAAACCAAAGATACTTTAGCAAATAAAACTAAACTACAAGCTCTCTAATCCCGATTCCAATGATGCAGCATCTTCAAACTTGTAGATAGGAAACGCTTATGATCCTTAGAGACTGCTCACCAAAATGGGTGATCACAGGATCAATAAGGCATAGCCATGATCAACAAAGACAAACAAAGTACGTAATCAGCAAAGCTGAGTACTACATACTAAATCAATAATAATCCCAACATGATACTAATGAAACATAAGTATGGACAATCCAAACATATTAACTTGAAAACCACATTTGACTAGACTAGACCCTTGTATGATTAACATTATTTTAATTGAAATAGTCAATGGACCGAGTTGTCTACTAGAAGCCTTTACTACGGAAGACGAGGTACGGGCGCAACTCCGTAACCCCAATGACCTACGATATCGAGGAACGTTTGAATAAAATAGAACCGGTGATCAATCCGGCTCCAGAAAAGCCATAGGCGATGTTAGGTTATGATACATATGACAAAACATAAATCATGCGGAAAACCTTAATGCCAGAAAACATATTATCTACACATAATCATTTAGCATAATTCAGATGCATACACTTTGTAGCGTGCCCTCCCTAGCTGCGCCCGAACCGAACAAGAACAAGTCTTTAGTACTCCAAGTGTCGTCCCTCCGTAGATAGTCCACAGCACGTCCGAATCCGCCTTAAGCTTGACCAACTAGAATCGCCCTTAAGGTTCTAAGAATTTCGGCTAATAGGCTACAAGTGTGTGGCTGATTTTGTTCCAAAATCTTACCTTTGAAGACTTCAAAATTGTCTCTCTAAATATGTGACCCTAGGCCCTTATTTATAGAGTTTATGGAAAGGAATTATAATCCTATTAGAATACCAATTTAGTTTAATTAGAATCCTGTTAGGACTCTTATTAAATAAATCTATCTACTAGGATTAGGATTTAATCGTAGAAGAAATTCTAATAGCTTTAGGATTTGTATTGCACACAACCGTACACGAGCACGAGCACGAGCACCACCCGCGCAAGCCTTACGGCCCACGCGAGTCTGCACTCGCTCGCAGCCCAAAGTCGCAGCCCACATGATTGCTCCGCGCGCGCTAAGGCCTTGCTGGGCCTGGCCTTGCGCTGGGCCTGGCGGGATTTGGCTGTGTGTGATGCGTGTGGCTTTGCTGGGCGATGGCCCGACTTCGTGCTGGGCCTTCGTCTGGCAAGCCTCGTCCGATGCTAATTCGTACGATACGCTTCCGATTAAATTCTCGATTCCGGAATTCATTTCCGATACGAACAATATTTAATATTTCCGATTCCGGAATTAATTTCCGTTTCGAACAAATATTTAATATTTCCGTTTCCGGAATTATTTTCCGATTTCAATAATATTTCCGATTTGTGTGACCCTACGGGTTCAGTCAAGAGTAAGCTGTGGATTAATATCATTAATTCCACTTGAACTGAAGCGGCCTCTAGCTTGGCATTCAGCTCACTTGATCTCACTGAATTTATTAACTTGTCAATTAATACTGAACCGCATTTATTAGACTTATCATTAAATGCATACTTGGACCAAGGGCATTATTTCCTTCAGTCTCCCACTTGTCCTTAGGGACAAGTGTGTATTTCCTAATTCCTTTGTCGCTCGATGCTTGCTCTTGAACATAAGGTAAGAGTTGTCATCCTTATTATGTCCAGAGGTGTTTCTCGGTTTCAGAGTTCAACTGATCAAGTAAACAGATAATCATAGCCTATGATTCATCTGAGCACGGACATGTATTTTACAGTTTCTAGCTCTCCGAGTGGCCTTGTACAACTTTTAGCATCTCATCCCGGTTTATGGGAGGACAATCCCAATCTTGCGATCTTGAGATTAGACTTAGTTTGATAGGTGATTACCTGAGCGTTGCCTTTATAGCCTCCTTTTACGGTGCGACGGTTGGTCAACGTCAAAGTAAGCGGTTCTCAAACAAGTAATCTCAAATCACTCAGGTATTGAGGATTTAGTGTCTAATAATTTTAATGAAATTTACTTATGACAAATTTTCATCTCTTACAGTAAAGTTTCATAGGTCTGTCCGATACTAGTCTTCCCAAAGTAAGTATCTATACAAATGATTATGACATTGCCATGTCCACATAGTTCAAGAAACAGAACTATTAGTCAACATTTCTTAGTCACAGGACTGGTCCTGACAGTTTATCTTGAATATATCGTCAAATTGAAGGGACTCATCATTTAATACTAAACCAAGATTAAATGGAATATGAAAATACATTTCATATACGATAAATGTTCAACCCCAATGTTTTACAACCATGGGCCTTAAACCCATCTTTAAAACAGTTCATGGAATTCAAAGCTATGCTTGATTTCCAGTGCTACAACGTGAGTGTTGCTTCTCACTTGTTGCATAGGTTTAGTTATTATGCTTTGCAATCTTAATATCCTTTTCATCGAATGTTCTTCGAGATATGATGATAAGATCTTTTGAGTATGTTTATTTTGTGATCTAGTCTTTCTTGCTACATTAGTGGTTCTAGCATTTTGCAATGAAGAACCATTAAGTCAACAGACATGTGATCTTCCCAAGTTCAATGAAGAACTCATTAATATAAACAACTCTGTTTTATTGCTTCTTAGGCAATAAGTACTTTTACTTCAACTGTTTAGGTTGCTAGTGATGCTTTGTTTGGATTTACTTATCCAAGTAGTTCACAGATATGTGGAAGACTTTCCAGCTATATCTTAGAACATAGAAATTAATATTTAATTTCCCACGCAACAACTCATGGTCTCCGATCCATGTTGCCATTTCAAAACACGATGCTCCATAGTTCGTCCTTGCCAATGGTTAACTCCAAAGGGATCTTGCTTGATCCTTTACCAGTGTTTATGCGTGTAGCATCAATATTTAGCATATCTTTATTTCCTTGAATTAAGAAATATTCCTATGTACCTTTTCAAGTACCATAAGTATTCTTGATCTCAATCTAGTTGATCTTCACTTAGATCAATAGAGATTGGTATATGTTCGTTATGCCTAAACCATACGATGCATTTTTGGCGATCCTCATATTATATCATACATGATAAATTCTTTTGCAGAATTATTCTCAATTGAATTCTATTCATGTAACTTTAGCTCATTCAATTTTAGTAGATACTGAATCCAGCTAAATTCTTTGACATATAATATAGGTGAAGAATCTCATTAGATTCTTTGATGTTTAACTTAGTAAATGCTTATACATAGTTCAAACATTCTTTACTTAGATTTATTCACAAGGGTCGAATATCTCCAATGGAATCTTTCGTGTTTGATTTAGTAAATTCCATTACTTAATCTAAAACAATAATATAAGATCTTTGTAACTAGATCTTAATACCCAGTATGTACTAAGTTTCGCCTTGGTCCGTCATTGATGAATAATTTCAAATCTAAGTCATTAGCATTTGAATGTTATGTCACAATAGAGAGATATGTGTGTGATACACATAGGACCAATTAAGTTTTTATTTACTCCCACTAAACTTCTAATATATCTATAAGAATCATGTACATTTTATGAAACTAAAATGCTTATTGTTGTGGGCAAAATTACCGTGCCTTCGTGTACCAATGAGGACGTGACACATGGCACGTATTGCGCCCCCTAAAGCAGAAATCATACGAAGTCTACTCCGAGGCATGGGTATTAATCTAGGTATCTACAGTGTATGTATTTAAGTGTGTATAAATGTATGTATAAAACCTATACCTGGAAAGGGGCTTAATTAGTATGTATCCCAAGTGAATGACTAAGCACAATAGGCCCAAACAGCCCACTATTGCCAAAAGAGGCCAGAGAATTGTAAGGAGAAAGGACACGTGTCCTCCTCCCATTCCCCAGCCAATCATGTAAGGGGAATATTAGGTCATTCCCCCAAAAACCTAGTACTATAAATATTCCCACTTCCCTAGAAAAAAGGGTCACAATCAATACATTCTAGAGCAATTACTGCTCTGCCTTCTCTCTACTTTCTCTCTCTATAAAAATACAATCTTGTTTAATCTGTAAAAGTTACCAAGAAACCTCCCAGGTATCTCACCGGAAAAACCCCACAACATTTGGCGCCGTCTGTGGGGAGGTACGGTAACATGGAAGATCAACGACAGGACAACGATGCTGGGCGGCCTACGCGCGTAGAGCGGCCACCCCTCGAAAGAGAAATGCCGACTGAACATCATACGCCGGCCACAAGAATCACTGAAGATGCCGCACGTACATTTGCGGCCGGGCACACCCCTCGTCACACTGCCGAGGTAGAGGTGCTCAGCGAGGAGGACGACCAGGCCAATCGCACCCCTCCTGGAGGACACCTGGATCCTCGGGTGGATACGGTAATAGAGGAGAACCCTGATATGCCTGTCTCTGTGGGTGCTCTTCGGGCTATTTTGGCCGAGTTCCAAGCTGATGTAGGGAAGACAGTTAATGCTGAGGTACAGAAGAGTATGCTGATTTACACCACTGCTGTGGCTGCAAATCATGAGAGGCCGGCAAGCAATAGGCCAACACTTTCTTTACGCCCCCCAAATGTCTGGACCAGGCTGACAGGCGAGGACCTAAGGAGACAGCCGCCAACAAGTCAGCCAAATCAGACCATGTCTTACCTACCACGCCGAATGCCACGGCGGCTGGTCGGAGAAACGTCCCGAGGACGTGAGCAGCCACGCGCAGAGCAGTTGCCCGACTCTGAGTCGGAACTTTCTGACACCGGGTCAACCCCCGTCATGCCGGATAGACCTCTCCCTCATCCAACTTATACGCATCTGAGCCAGGCACGTCCAGGGGCCACCCGTCCAACCCGTCAAACTCGCGGACGCGAGTCCTCCCTGCGGCTACCTTACTCCAGGCGTCAAGACCCTGTATATCACATTCAGGAGGGGGTGTCCAACATGGCATTAGGGCACACCACCCCTTTTGCAGACTCTATCATGAGAGCCCCGAGGGAACCCAAAGTCAAGCCGCCCAACATTGATGCTTACGATGGTACCACAGATCCGGACATGCACCTCTTGGTTTACCGGCATCACATGTATGTCCAAGGAACAACTGACTCAACTTGGTGTAAGTATTTCCCGGGCACACTCAAAGGAGTAGCCTCTAAGTGGTTCGAGAGACTTCCAGCCGGAACTATTCGCTCTTTTTCGGAGCTCGGGCTATTGTTCTCTACTCGGTTCATGGCTCACAAGGAAGAGAAGAAGACGAGCATGCATCTGAGTAGGATTCAGCAAGGGAAGGACGAGTCCCTGAGGAGTTATGTGAAGAGATTCAATCTAGAGGCAGGGCAAATTCCGGATTTGCCAGATGGTGTTGCATTCGATAACTTCATTCGAGGGCTTAAAAAGGGCTCTTTCAAGTTTGATCTGGTAAAGAAAAGCGTCCGAACAATGGCAGAAGTGCTGGATGAGGCGGAGGCCTTCATTCATGCAACAGAGATTTGCAGCGTCCCGAAAGACCCCAGAGGAAGTGATAACGCCGAGCTAGCGGCAAAAAAGGAGAAATTTGAAAAGAAGAACCGGCCTAACGGGACGTGGGCTATTGCAAAAGAATCAGACAGGGCCCCCGGAGCGGCAGGTCAGAAACGGCCCAGAACTTATGATCGGGAGCGTTTCGAGTATAACACAGACATGTACACAATCCTGATGGACGTCGGGTCCAAATATGACATTGATCGTCCATTTCCCATGAAGTCACCACCAGAAAGTAGGGACCCCAAACTGTACTGTCACTTTCACAGTGACATTGGGCATGACACCAATGAATGTAAGAGCTTGAAAAGGGCATTGGATGGCCTAGCCACCAAGGGGTTCTTAAAAAGTTATATCAGCAGGAACACGGGAGGTTCTGGCAAACCCTTCTACAAGAAAAACAAATCCCCCCCCTCGGAGGAAGATGGGAATCGTACCGACCCGGAGTGCGTGGCAGTCATCTCAGGAGGATTGGCCGCCGGCGGGCCGACCATGAGGGGCCAGAAGGATTATGCCAAGCGACTGGGACAAGTGATGCTGTCCGGCAAGGCCACAGTTGACCCGTTTCCAAAAGTTGAAATCGGCGAGGCCGACCGTGGGAAAATCTCCACCCCGCATGACGATCCTTTGGTAATTGAGTTAAAAGTAGCTAACCTAAGGGTTAGGCGTATTTTGGTTGATACAGGAAGTTCGTCGGACATAATTAGTCTAGAGTGCTTGAATCGGCTGCAACATGATCCCTCAAAAATTGAGAAAATCCACTATCCCATTATAGGCTTCGGAGGTAGTGTCATCCACCCAGTCGGCATAATTACCCTTCCTCTGAGGATGGGAAATAAAAAGGAATCTCGGCAAATGGATGTCCGTTTTCTCATAGTGAAAGATCTGACGGCATATAACATCATCTTGGGGCGTCCCACGTTGAACAGGGCAAAGGCCGTCATTGTGACTCATCTGATGCTTCTTAAGATCATTTGTGACGATGGGAGCGTCAGCACTATACATGGTGACCAGCAACAAGCTAGAGATTGCTACCTAACCACCTTGAGTCCAGAAGCATGGGGGACGGGTGAAGAGAAAGGGACGTCGAGCAACAAACGAAAATGTGGCGACACGCAACCCAAGGTCGTCAAAGAAACATTAACTATCTCAGCAGGGCACATGGAAGAGAGACGCCCAGAGCCTGTTGGGGCCCATTTCAATGTGGTTTTAAACACAGACAAACCTGACAGAGTAGTGCCCATCGGGATTTCTCCTGACGACCCGCTGGCGGCAGAATTGGTCCACCTTTTGAGAGAATTTGAAGATATCTTTGCTTTCACGGTGGACGAAATGCCGGGTATTGACCCTGCTGTGGCCGTCCATAAGCTGAATGTGGACCCAAACTTTAAACCGGTTCGTCAGAAGAAAAGGAACCATGGGGAAGATAGAAATCAGGCGGCAGCCGCGGAAATACAGAAGTTGATGGAGGCTGGGTTCGTCAGGCCTAGTCAGTACCCCGACTGGGTTGCTAATGTGGTCCTCGTCAAAAAACCTAATGGTACCTGGAGAATGTGTGTTGATTACACCAACCTCAATAGGGCATGTCCAAAGGACAGTTTCCCATTGCCCAAGATTGACCGGCTCGTCGACTCTACAGCGGGGCATGCCATGATGAGCTTTATGGATGCCTACTCAGGGTTTCACCAGATTCCGTTGTGGCCTGACGACCAGGAGAAAACGTCATTTGTTACTGAACAAGGCCTTTACTGCTACAAGGTGATGCCGTTTGGGTTAAAAAATGCACCGGCCACTTTTCAGCGTCTTATTAACACTGTGTTCATTAAGCAGCTCGGCAGGAATATTGAAGCTTACATTGACGATATGATCGTAAAAAGTAAGCTGAGGGCGGCGCATATAACTGATCTCAGAGAGACATTTGAGACTATTCGAGCTTACAACATGAGGTTGAATCCTAAGAAGTGTGTGTTCGGGGTGACGGCAGGCAAATTCTTAGGTTTCTTGATTGATGAAAGAGGAATTGAAGCTAACCCAGACAAAATCCAGGCAGTAATTGATATGAGCTCACCAAAGACAGTGAAGGAGGTTCAGCGGCTCACAGGTTGCTTGGCCGCCCTGGGCAGATTCCTTTCCAGGGCTGGAGACAAGTGCCACTACTTTTTTAGATCTGTCAGAAAGAAGGCCAAGTTTGAATGGTCGGACGAGGCCGAGGCGGCATTGGTCAGATTAAAGGAGCACTTACACACCTTGCCTCGTCTTGTTAGTCCCTTGCTAGGAGAGACTTTGTACATGTATCTCGCCGTGTCCGAGCACTCGTTGAGTGCCGTTCTACTGACAGAGAGGGAGGGAATACAGATGCCGGTATACTTTGTCAGTCATGTTCTTCAAAATGCTGAAGTTAGATATCCTACAGTGGAAAAGTTTGGCTTAGCTCTGTTCATGGCCAGCAAAAAGCTCCGTCCTTATTTCTTAGCTCACAAAATTGTGATCTACACCGATCAGCCGCTCAAACTGCCCTTCACAAAGCTGGAGGCGTCGGGACGAATGCTGAATTGGGCAATAGAGCTGAACGCCTTTGATATCACCTATGAGCCGAGGAAAGCTGTCAAGGGGCAGGCATGTGCCGACTTCATTGTTGAAATGACGAGGCCAGACTTTGCCAAGAATACAAGCACAGTGTGGACAGTGTATGTAGACGGCTCATCCACACAGAATGGATGTGGAGCAGGGATAATCTGTCACTCCCCAGAAGGAGATACTTTTGAATATGCTATGCGATTTAACTTCCAGGCGTCAAATAATGAAGCCGAATATGAAGCCCTGCTTTGTGGCATTAAAATGTGTAAGGCGGCAGGCGCCGAGGAGATTGTAGCACTATCTGACTCCCAACTGATTGTGAGCCAAGTTAATGGGACCTACGAAGCTAGGGATCCGACTATGGTCAAATACATGCAGGCCGTCCATCAGGAAGTAGAGCCACTGAAAAGTTTTGAAGTAAGGCAAGTCCCTCGCTCGGAAAATAACCAAGCTGATGCCCTGTCAAAATTGGCAAGTTCCGCGTCTTGTGATACCCCTCGGCACGTGTTCTGGGAGGTAAAAGAGCACAAAAGTGTTGAGCAAATGGAAGTGGAAACTCTTGACAGAACGTCCACATGGATGGATGACATAGTAAACTTCAAAATGAATGGAGTCTTGCCCGAAGACTCAAGGGAAGCGGCAAAACTTCAAAAGAAATGTTCTTGGTTTGAAATGTGGAACGGCACCCTCTACAAAAAGGCCTACTCCCGTCCTTTGTTAAGATGTGTAACACCTGAGAAGGGGCAGGAAATTTTAGAAGACCTTCATCAGGGGTTGTGCAGCTCGCATATTGGTGGAAGGGCTTTGGCTGAAAAGGCACTTCGAACCGGCTATTACTGGCCGACCCTTAAGGAGGACGCAATCTCACTGGTCAAGAAGTGTGACAAATGTCAGCGCTTTTCTCACCTAATACATCAACCGGCACGAGTTCTGACGCCCATTATAAGCCCAATTCCATTTGCTAAATGGGGGATGGATCTCCTAGGCCCATTCACGACCGCACCAGGAGGAAGGCGTTATGTCATCGTTGCCGTAGATTACTTCACCAAATGGGTGGAGGCAGAAGCGCTCAAAAACATAAAAACTGCTGATGTGAGAGCATTCATTTGGAAGAACATCATGACTCGCTTTGGGATTCCACAGGCTATAGTCTTCGATAATGGGCCCCAGTTTGAGACGCCTAAGCTGAAAGAGTGGCTGGCAGATCACGGTATACACACCTGTTTTGCATCAGTCGGACGACCCCAAGCCAATGGTCAGGTTGAGGCGTTCAACAAAATTATCTCTGAAGGAATTAAAAAGAAGCTTGACGAAGCCAAAGGTCTATGGGCTGATGAGCTGCCAAATGTCTTATGGTCCATCCGCACCACGGCTAAGAATTCAACCGGTGAAACGCCCTTCTTGCTAGCCTATGGCGCCGAGGCTGTCCTACCCATAGAAATGTGTAAGCCAACGTTGAGAGTCATGCTGTATGACGAAAATGCTAACTGGGAGACAATGAAAGCAGCCTTGGACTTTCTGCCCGAGGTTAGAGGAAATGCAGCGCTCAGGCAACAGCTGTACAAGATAAGGATGGCAAGAGAATACAACAAGAGAGTCTCTAATAGAGTGCTCAAAGTGGGAGATTTTGTCCTCAGAAAAATGGAGTCCACAGGACGAGCAAATGAACAAGGTAAGCTGACGCCCACTTGGGAGGGACCTTACGAGATCTATGATGAAGTTAGAGATGGAACCTACCGCATTCAAGACATGCAAGGTCGCCCTATTTCACGCACTTGGAATGCCGACAACCTCAAGAAATATTTCTTCTAAGATATGTGCTAAGCCTTGTCTTACTTACCACGATCCATTGCCCAAGGGGCGGCCTCTAATGGTCATAGTAGGGTAGTAATTACTTTTGTAACCGGCTAAATTCGCCTTGCAAAGTTATAAATAATACTACTCTATTTGTTTCGTAATATTTATTGTTCGCACAATGAATATAAACATATACACTCCAATGCATAACCAAAGCCTAATTGTATGACGGCCTGAGAAGTGGCCCAGATTAGCAAAAACTCAGCAAGACTAATTGTTTGAAGCCTAAGTAGTGGCCCAGATTAGCACCAAGTTGTAGGCTGATCACCTATCCAACTACCCTCCTAATATAAGCAAGCCGCTGGCCGACCAGTACAGCATAATACGTGCCAGCGGCATGAACAACTTTGAAACATAGGTTGTTCGCTCAAAAGCCCAGCGGCATGAACAACTTTGAAACATAGGTTGTTCGCTCAAAGGCCCAGCGGCATGAACAACTTTGAAACATAGGTTGTTCGCTCAAAAGCCCAGCGGCATGAACAACTTTGAAACATAGGTTGTTCGCTCAAAAGCCCAGCGGCATGAACAAACTTTGAAACATAGGGTGTTTGCTAAAAAGCGCGGCGGCACGAATGTTTGGCCGGCCAGTCCGTTTGACGAGCATGTCTAGCGGCAATCATACCTATTGATTGACTTGCGTCAATCAATATCGTTATAGACACGCTCGCCAAAGAAAGTGACGACCAAAGTAGGGCCTAGTGCATGCTCAGTTGCCAGCGGCACCAAACACTTGGAAACAAAGGTTGCCCGCTCAAAAGTTCAGCGGCACGATTAACTTCGAAACAAAGGTTGCTTGCTAAAAAGCGCGGCGGCACGAATGTTTGGCCGGCCAGTCCATTTGACGAGCATGTCTAGCGGCAATCATACCTATTGATTGACTTGCGCCAATCAATATCGTTATAGACACGCTCGCCAAAGAAAGTGACGACCAAAGTAGGGCCTAGCGCCTACTCAGTTGCCTGCGGCATTAACGTGCTTAGTGTACTCTCGGATGCACCTTGGCAACCATACCTATTGATTAAGCCTATTAAGCCTATTGATCAAGGAATAATCAAATTATGAAGAGCAAGTAAATGCGAGATAGGAGAAACATCAAAAAACCTATTTACTTATAAAACAACGCCCGTAGAAAGGCGTGTGAAAGTAGCTCAGAATTCCTGACCAGGAAAAAGAAAGAGAATTGTTGTGTGCTCAGCAGGCACAATGATACAGACGCCATCAGCGCCAAAACTTTACAACATAATTGTTTTTGCCCTTAGGCACTGGAACGCTTGAATAAAATTTTTTAAAAAAATAGGAAAGGAAGCAAATCAGGGGGCGGCCGCATCGTCCTCGTCATCAGATGATACAAACTCAGGGGGCGGCTGACCAAGACGTTCAGCAGCCAACACAGCGGCACTGTGCTCCATTCGCCGCTGGAACCACCCAAGATCATACTCTGACATGTGGCTCTCCCAGGCGTGCTTAACAGCGTCCTTGGTCGCTTGTTCCCCCTGATCATAGGATTCCAGAAGACGCTCACGCAAGGTGCGAACTTGCGATCTGGCCGTCTCTAGCTCCCCACGAAGATGCTCGGCTTCCTCAGCCGCCTCTTTGACCTGAGGGTACTCCCGCAACTGGTCCTGAAGCGCCCGTATTTCCGCCGCCGCTGTCTTGGCTTCCTCGACCATTGCCACCATGTCCTTGTCCTGCGCCAAGATCTTCTTAAGCAGCTCGGCCTTGTCAGATCTCAACGCAGCCACCTCCTTCGCTTGAAGGTCTATGGTCGTCTGCATCTGCAGGCGGACCTCTTCAATGGACTTGAACGCATAGTCACCATGGTGGGTGGACTCAGCCACCTGAGCTTTGAGCTCCTCAGCAGTGCGGGCCTTCCAGCTCTTGCAGAATTCCATGCGGCAGAACAACTGCAGAAGAAGCTACATATTAGTAAATGACTCTAAAAGGGAAGACAAGTACAAGCAAGTTGGAAATAGACTTACGTCGAGAAGAGTGGCCTGGATCGCACCAAACTGGGCGTCAGTCTTGCGGCCAGGAAGAGAAGCAACATACTCAGCGGGGACGGCCTTAAAAACCTTGCGGCATATAGCCACCCTATCCTTTGACGAATAGTGTGGAGTAGCAGGTACGTTCTCATCCTCGGCAGCAGCTGCATCCTTCCCTTTGTCTTTGGCTATAGGAAAAACAATGGCCTTAGGATGACGCGGAGAGTAAGAAGAACTGCCAGAGGAGGCTCGATACGTCTGAACGACGTTCGAATAATACTTACCGCCCGAAGACCTAGCTCGGCGGGCCACCTCCGCCGGTATCTGAGAGCGGACGTCGGCCGGGATTCCCGAAAGAGGGTCCTCCACCAAGTCCACCACCAGAGACGGCTTGTCCACGCCCATCTCTTCGTCATCAGGGCATCCCCCCTCAGCAACCTTCGACTCGTCTTTCTTCACGAGACGGCGAGGTAGAGGTTTTGGCTTCTTGAAGGTACTCGGAGTCTCCGAGCCAGCCGGCACAGCTCTCTTCTTCAGCTGGGACAGAGTCGTCCCCTTCTTCTTCCCTGACGCCCTAGCCGCGTCCTTAGCTTGCTAAAAAAGAAAGGACAGTCAAATATTAGGCCTCGTCAACTATCGCAAGTCACTCACCATGTAGTGGCTCGTCATTTAAAAGGACGCCCGTTTTCAAAATGACGAGGCGTACCTCATCGATCACAAGCCACTCACAAGATAGTGGCTCGTCATTAAAAAGGACGCCCGTCTTAAAAATGACGAGGCGTACCTTATCAATCACAAGACACTCACAAGATAGTGGCTCGTCATTAAAAAGGACGCCCGTTTTAAAAATGACGAGGCGTACCTTATCAATCACAAGTCACTCACAAGATAGTGGCTCGTCATTAAAAAGGACGCCCGTTTTAAAAATGACGAGGCGTACCTTATCAATCACAAGTCACTCACAAGATAGTGGCTCGTCATTAAAAAGGACGCCCGTTTTAAAAAAATGACGAGGCGTACCTTATCAATCACAAGTCACTCACAAGATAGTGGCTCGTCATTAAAAAGGACGCCCGTTTTAAAAAATGACGAGGCGTACCTTATCAATCACAAGTCACTCACAAAATAGTGGCTCGTCATTAAAAAGGACGCCCGTCTTAAAAATGACGAGGCGTACCTTATCAATCACAAGTCGCTCACAGATAGTGGCTCGTCATTAAAAAGGACGCCCGTCTTAAAAATGACGAGGCGTACCTTATCAATCTCAAGTCACTCACAAGATAGTGGCTCGTCATTAAAAAGGACGCCCGTCTTAAAAATGACGAGGCGTACCTTATCAATCACAAGTCACTCAATAAATAGTGGCTCGCCATTAAAAAGGACGCCCGTCTTAAAAATGACGAGGCGTACCTTATCAAGTGCAAGTCAATCGCAGAAAAGTGGCTCGTCATTAAAAAGGACGCCCGTCCCAAAAATGACGAGGCGTACCCTATCAATCACGAGTCACTTGAAAAAACGCTAACTAAGGGGCCCGTCAATAAAAAGTGACGAGGCCTACCTTAGCAAACACGGGTCAGATATCAGGATATCGGCTCGTCACTAAAAAGACGTCCACTATAGACGCTGGACGGGAGAAGTTTAACTTGCAAAAAAGAAAAAAAAAAAACGACAACCTAAGAGAATACTCACCTTCTCCTCCAACTCGGCCTTGGCTTTCTGCATCTTGGCCTCATAGATGTCCGCCATCCAATCGGTCATATCGCCCTTCCCAATATCCGCCGCCGATAGCTTGCTCATTCCTTCCTCTGTGAACAAAAGAAATCCAAAGTTAGAAAAAATGAATAGACCAAAGCAGAACGGCACATAAATTGGCATACAACCTCGAGTCATGGAATATCCTAAGCCTACGGCCGCTAGAAAGGCCTCATTCCGAAACTGGCTAATGTGCGGCAACCACTCGGCCGGCACATGGAAACTCTTATCCACTGTTAAGTGGTAAGTGTTGGCCCTGAACAGGACCATTATCTGATCCCACTCTTCGGCAGTAAGGGGGGGAAGGGGCTCGTCACGATCCATGAAGTTGGCGTCACAGTTCCAACGGCTCATTCTCTCATACATCTCCTGGTCGTCAGTGTAAAACACGACCCACCTCTTCCTCCACATATGCCACTTGCTGAGCTTGCCGACCACTGTCTGGTAGGTACCACGGCTGCTCAGATTAAACCACCCTTTGGCGGCACTGGGGGAACGAGAGAGGGAGACCAGATGCAGAAAGGCATTGAAGGACGGCTCCACGTCGTTCAATGCACATTTGGCAATGTAGCCAAAGATATCCGCCCATGAGTTGGGGGTCAGCTGGGCCACCCCAATATTGAAACCATCTAACACCTCCACAACGAAGGGGTGTGGAGGGAATCTCATGCCGAGTTTGATTGACGCGGCATACACAGGGAATTCTCCCTCGGCAAGCAGGCTGACGGTCGAGTCCAGACCGGCCGGCACGCGCATTTGGTACCCTTCCCCCACGCAGAGGTCATCCCTCATCTTGGCTCCGTGCCTGTCTAGCCACCGCATCCAGCCCACGTCTGGGTGAATCTCTGACGGAAGCAATTGGGCCTCCTCCCGTCCTCTGGGCCTAATAAGCTGGGGAGCAGCTTCTTGTTCCTCGGCGGCCGATGACAATGGAGCGACGCTTGGCTCCCCCACTGCCTGGCTCGCTGTACCCTCCGACGAGCTTGCCGCCTGCTCCCCCGCCTCGACGTACTCGTCGATCTCTTGAAAGAGTTCGGCAAATTCTTCGTCGACTGCCGAGGCGGTGGAAGAATATCTCTCCCTAGGAGGTGTCGATGCTTCTTCCCGCAAGCGCAGGCGCGTCGGATCTGCCGTTTGCTTGGTTCTAGCCATGCCTTCTGCATAGTGAACGAAGCACGGCTTAGGGGTGACCAACAATGAAGAAAAAGACGCGATTGGACGTCCGCCCCGACAAAAGATGAACGGCGGAAAAATCTTAAATAAAACCTTTAAACCCTTACCTAGTACTAAGAGGTCGGCCGCTAACAAAGGGAAAAATGACGAGAGGATAACAAAAACAAGAAAGGCGAAAACTAACCTTGAAAGATCTGCGAAGTACTTGGTGAAGAACAGGATGAGTTTCGCGAAGAACGAGATGAGTTTCGCGAAGAACGGGATGAGTGTGACGAGGAAAAGGATGAGTCTCCTGGTGGCCGGAAATCGCCTGATGGTGGTAGGAACACGCCGGAAATCGCCTATGAAAGCTCTGTGAAAATGAAATGTAAAAAATGAAATTTACCCCCCCTCACCTCTATATATAGGGAGGGGCAAAATGGAGAAAGGTGACACGTGTCACCATCTCAACACCTGACCCAAAGATGAAGATGCAAAACAAGAGTCAAGAAGCGATACCCGGAATGTGTTTCCAGAAATGCCCTTCTTGAGGGGCAAATGTTGTGGGCAAAATTACCGTGCCTTCGTGTACCAATGAGGACGTGACACATGGCACGTATTGCGCCCCCTAAAGCAGAAATCATACGAAGTCTACTCCGAGGCATGGGTATTAATCTAGGTATCTACAGTGTATGTATTTAAGTGTGTATAAATGTATGTATAAAACCTATACCTGGAAAGGGGCTTAATTAGTATGTATCCCAAGTGAATGACTAAGCACAATAGGCCCAAACAGCCCACTATTGCCAAAAGAGGCCAGAGAATTGTAAGGAGAAAGGACACGTGTCCTCCTCCCATTCCCCAGCCAATCATGTAAGGGGAATATTAGGTCATTCCCCCAAAAACCTAGTACTATAAATATTCCCACTTCCCTAGAAAAAAGGGTCACAATCAATACATTCTAGAGCAATTACTGCTCTGCCTTCTCTCTACTTTCTCTCTCTATAAAAATACAATCTTGTTTAATCTGTAAAAGTTACCAAGAAACCTCCCAGGTATCTCACCGGAAAAACCCCACAACACTTATTAGCTTCACTAAAATACAGTTCTAATTCCCAATCTGCTTGCTTAAATCTGTACTTAGATTTCATAAGCTAGCTTTCCTTTTCAAGTATTTATTTGGATCCACAAATCCTATGACGTACCATGTACATAGTTTCTTCCAACATTTGATTGAGGAATTCGTTTTTGTCATCCAATTGCCATATGTACCAATATGCAATCATTGCTTGATTTATAGACTTGAGCATTATGATTATGCATGAGGTTTCAACACAATCCATGCCATGAATTTGCTTGTAACCTTTAGCAACTAATCTAGCTTTGTGTGTTAACACAATTCCATGTTTGATGGTTTTTATCCTTAAAACCAATTTGCAACCAATAGGTGTTTAATCTATTCTTACAAATCAACAAAATTTAAATTTTTTCATCAAAACATTAAGTATGTTTTATGGCCTTTAACCGTCTAAAACATTGAGTCTATATATGGCCTCTAACCATTTTAGGGAATCTATATTTCGTCATAGCTTTCTTACAAGTCACAAACTCATTAATCTACATGATAATAGTTTGACTGTAAGTTGTAGGTTTCTTCACTATCTAATAGAAGAATTGCATAGTGACATGAACTCCATGTTTCTTCACTATCTAATAGAAGAATCTCACAGTTTCAGTGACTTGAACTCTATGCCTACTTGGGTATAGAACATCAAACAATAGAATATCTTTGAATATTCAGTTCTCCTTGAAGCACTTGTAAAGTCTTCTAAGAGATGTCTATTCTTTAATGCCACTTCTAAAGTCCTTAAAGAATAAATGTTCGAATTTTCTGAAGAACTTCAAAAAGCCTCCGGAATGTCCGTTTATGTTTGTTTTTCGCCTCGAAGACCTTTCGAGGTCTATTTTCTCCCACTTGTCATTTTGGAAACGAATCTCCAAAAGGACATTATTTCGAGCAAACAAACATTATGTTCTCAAAAATTCGTGGTAGAAACAATACCCTTGTGCCTCATTTGAATAAATCACAATGAAACATATATCTATACTTGGGCCTTAGTTTGTTGAATAACAAACACTAAGCTCCCACTGAGTTTAGCAACTTATAGGTAAACTAAACATATATCTATATTCTGAAATTACTTTTCAATAGCTTTGACGAATTTGGTTTAGTTTGGTAGTAGTTGAGCATTTTGTTTTAGAAATTATAGGAAAAGTCTTTATGATTCACCATTGATCGAATCAAGTACTAATTGACTTCGATCATTCCAACTTAGATATGCAATATCTTATGGAGCTAGATCGTGAAATTACAACACACAATCATTGATGATCACTCTTGGTCTTAAGTAATCATCAACATGATCTAACCTAGATCTTTATGATTTCTTGCCAAGTGGATTTTATACTTTTGAATCTTTGAACTAGCCAAACAGATTCAAACTTATATCACATTGAGTAAATAAACCAATATTAACTCAAATCTAGGTGAAATAATAAAGTCATAAAATCTTTCTTTAGCTTTGAACTCTATTGTCTAGGCGTTCTAACAATAGTTCATATCTTTTGTTACTTTCAACAAGTAAGACTAGCTTGTCTTGAATTGATCTAGAAATCAATAAACTTTCAAAAAGTCCATCGAAATAGAGCTTATGAATGTTAACTTGTTGATATGGTCTAAGCAACAATGCTAAAGATTAGTGGAACTCAAATCAAGAGGTTGATTTGAACCTATTAAAGTTCTTATTGTTAAAGAGTTGTTTGTTTTAATCAAGCATATTGACTCAACCCGTAATTGACCATTTCATTCAAATAAACAAACAAACATTGTTTTTGTTTTCCTTGAATGTGAGTCTTTCTGTGTTTGAAAACTGAAATTTAGGTATGCTGATTATGGAACGAAATAGCCATTAAGTTCCAGCCTTTCAAAGGACTTAAAACAAACTAGATGACCCTACAACTAATGTAGCATTGCCATGCTTCATTTCCCACTTGTAGGCCATTAGTGTAGCCTAGATTCCATTGTTTGAGTTATTACAGAAGTAAGAACCTCAAGCGGTATATGATACCAAGGAAGTTTGATTGCTAGGACACTTTTCTTTAAACATAAACTTATAGGTAGAAACGGAATCGTAAATTCTTTTCATTTGTTCCTTGTTTTCCTATTTCTTGTACCCTTTCTTATAGTCTTAAGAATTGAATTCTTTAGTGTTGACTTTTATACTTTGTTAGACATGTCCAATATCACTCCAACAAAGTTCTTACTGAAGGAAATATGTCCTTCACCCAAGGTGCATTAAGTCTAATACCAAGGTTCAGATTAATTGCGAACAATTAATTCAGTGAGATCAAGTGATCGGAACAGCTAGCTGGAGCAATGCTTCCGATCAGTGAGTTCTAATGGATATTGAACTCACAACTTACTCTTGACTGAACCTACAAGGTCACACCAATGACACGTAACAGATCACCGAATTAAATGAATCGGAAATTCATTTAATAGCTTTTCGGGATTTAAGTTGGAAACGTATTATACGATACGACCTTTGTCGGAATCGTATATCGTATCGCGAATATTCGTAAGCTGGACGACACGAATAAATCGTATCGTACGACGGTGATTCGTCGTATACGAAACGATAAATAAATATATCGGAAATATATTTAATCGCGAATACAAGGAGCGGCCCACGAGCCGAGTGCACGAAGCACTCGAGGCCCGTGGGCGCGCGCATAGGCGAGCAAGCAAAGCACGGCAGCAGCGAGGCCCATGAGGCGCTAGGGCTGTGCACGTGCATGCGGGCCGAGACCACGACACAGCAGCAAGCAGCCCACGACCCTTCGCTGTGTGTGTCCGTGTGACTTGGCGTGCAAGGCTTGCTAGCCGGCCTTGCCTCTTGGCTTGGTCGGTTAGTAAGGTTATGTAAATAACCTTACAACCTAATTTCCAACTTAACACAATTCATATTACTCAAACCCTAGAGACACAGAGAACCCTAATTCTCTCTGTGCCTCCAAAGTGAGTTCTTCCCAAAAGCAAAGTATCTTGATCAATTGTCTAAGCTACGATAATCAAGACGGATCTGATCGTGTCGGCGAACCAAGTAGAGGAACGACAAGTGGAGTTCTTTGTTCGTGTTCGTTGACAGATTATTGTGGAAAACACGCTTCGAATGTAAGTTTGCTTAATCTGTGCTTTATACATGTTTCCTGGCTTTGGGGATTGTTCCGCACATGTTATTATGTTTAACTGTATTCCCCAACAGTGGTATCAGAGCCTTATGTATTCAAAGCATGAATTAGCATGATTATTATTGTTTTTGCATCTGTCGAAAATTTGGATTTTTTATTGATTTTTCGGAATTTTTACGAATTATTGGATGAATTGCGTAATAATCAGGTCCAAAATCAAAAATCTTCGCTTTTTCGATTTTTAAAACCCTAATCTGATGGAAAAAGATTTTCTAAGATCAACTCATGTGAATAGAATTGCGAAAACAGGCCTCGACAGTATTTCAATTAAAAGATGGACCTAAACTACTCAGAATTGCTTGAAATTTTGACACAATGTTTCTGGGTACATTATTGATCTATGGTAAAAATTTCAGATTTTTCTGATTAGTATAAATCCTAATTTTGCCTTTCCCCAATTCGTAAAATTTGAAACCCTAATTGAATTTTAATTAATTTTGGTTTAATAATTCGGTTAATTGGGAAAGGGGATTTAATTTCATGGGGCAGTGGCTAATTTTAAAAATTATTGGATTAAAATTTTGAATGGTTTCTTTAATTTTATTGCACTTAAACCAAATTATTAAAAATCTAAAATTTAATTGTTTATGAACGATTTAAAGCTTCGGATTTTATTAATCAAAAGTTCAAACTTTAATTTGATTCGATCATTCTTAAAAGTTTGAATATTGTTAGCCCTTGATTTATTAATTTTACGAAATTGGATTGTCGTTAAAGTTTATTAAATCATTAAAAATCGTTGTTTTTCGAAAATAAAAATCGTAACTTTTTGAAAAATAAAATTAATGCAAGTTCGTGAATTAAATTTAATTTTAATAAAGTTGGTCGGTATTACGAACCAAAGGCACGAACATGAGCATGGTGGAAGTATGGCTCGTCGAGCCATACGAGGCCATTGTGCTTAGGCCGAGCCATGCGACACGGGCAGCCGCAGCTATGCTGCGTGCCTTGTGCGCGCTAGGCGAGGAAGGGGCAGGCGAGGGAGTTTGCGGGGCTGCGACGAAGCAAGGCGCAAGCCTTGCGACGTCCAGCACACACACGATGCACAACACGCACGCAGGGGCAGCTAGGCTGCGGGGACTCGGTGCGCGCGCGCGATGGGGCTGGGGGTGTGCGAGCCTTGCTCGTGCGCTCTTGGGCCTCACGCAAGGCAAGGGTTGGGCGCAAGCCTAGCCCGACTAAATAATTGGACTTTTTTTTGCGTTAAAAATTGTTTAATTTGTTGGGCTTCGTATGTTTGCATTAATTTGGGCTAACGGGATATTTAATTTAATATTTTATTTGCTTGGGCCGGGCCGCGAGTTTTAACTTAATATTTCATAATTAATTATCCGGAATAATTATTGGTTTGAGTGGGATCCACTAAATGAAATTAAAATGAAATAATTATTTTTTTAATTATTTTCGTAGGTCGCATTATTTTAATTAAATTCAATTTTAATTAGAATAAAGTCTAAGGATTAATAATTTGGAAATTGATTAATCTTTTAGGACGCGTTTATGTGAACGTGAATTTTAATTAATTCACGTAAATACTTGCATATGTATATGGGCCATTCGTTTTAGCACACGAATGGGTGAATGCATAGAATGTATATTTTATGTAATGCAGGTACTCCAAGTGACTAGTATGGCCAAATTTAGGATAGTTAAATACGGTCTGCGTACCGTTCTATCTTTGAATGTAAAGTTTTAAATATGGTCTGCGTACCATGGAAATTTTGATGTAATTTATTATTTTCAAGTATTTCTAAGTTTAGAACTTTAAGTTAGCATTTGAACGAAGATTCAAGACGATGCCAAGCTAACAAGGAGGTGATGAAGATTGGATGCTTCAAGACAAGATGTTTTGGGCCATACTAGATCACCATTTCTTTATGCAATTTAATATATATATATGCTAAAGCTGCTTAAGGATTTAGGACTTTTGGGGTCTTGGAATCGTTTCATTCATTTTGGACCATATTTTTGCTTTTTGCATGAATGAAATGTTTTAATAGCTTTAATGATTTCATGTTTTTGCTTTTATTTCAAAGTTATTGAATTGTATGAATGGTTATTTATTGCAAATTCTTTTCGATTGTAGTAATCAAAATGGTCGCAGACATAACAACAATCATATCAGCTGAAATTCTGGATGTCGAGTTAGACTTGACTAATTTTCTTGAATGGAAAGAGAAACTTGTCGAAGGTTTGAAAGTTAATGGCATACACTATGTCATTGAACAACCTTTCCCTAGCTATGATGTGCGAGGCATGACTCCTGAAAGGTACAGAAGTTGGGCACTTCACAAGTACCTTGTCACGGAGTTCATCCTTAAGTCTATCCCTGAGAGTTGGAGAGGGATGTTCATTACTTTTGAACCTCAAGCTCTCCTAAGTAGCCTCGAGGATAACTGTGCGGGTTTTCGACCCTTGTGCCAAACTGGTGGCAATGGGGTTGACGAATTGGCTAATTCGATGAACAATCTCAAGCTCGTAACCCCACGCAAGTCGTGCCTAGAAATCGAACTTCTAGAGGCACAAAGGCGCATTTACTCTGTCAAGATGGACAAAAACACATCAATTCGGTCTCATGTGAATATGATGTCTGGATTATTTTTCACAATTGAGAGACTTGGTGGTTCCATCAAAGAGTCGGTAGCTATTGCACTAGTGCTGAATTCTCTTCATAAGGATTATGAGGGTTTTAAGTTGCACTATCTCTTTCATTAGAAAGAGAGCACATTCTGTGAACTTGTGGAATTACTCATGAAATGCGAGAAAATCCTTAAGTTCAATCAAGACCCTTTGAATGTGAGGTGGACTAAATTCAAGAAAGTAGGCAAGGGGAAGAAAAGCAAGGCTGCATCTTCGTCCACTCCCGGAGGGCATCTGGCGCCTTCCAAGAGCAAGATGAAGAGGAATGCTTCTCCTTCTACATCGCAATGCTTCAATTGTAATGAAATTGGTCATTACAAGCGAGATTGCCCCAAACTAAAGGAAGAGAAGAAGGACGGAAACGTTGCTTCTCCTTCAGGTATGTATGTTATACATTGTAATCTTGCTAATTCTACTTCTTGGGTATTAGATACTGGTTCTGGCTCACAATTATGTTCCAATTCACAGGGACTAAGGAGAAGTAGAAAGCTTGATAAAGGCGAGATGGATCTACGCGTGGAAAATGGATCACGGGTTGCTGCATTAGCCGTAGGATCTTATTTTATTTCTTTGCCTAGTGGGTTTGTTTTGGAACTAGAAAACTGTTACTATGTTCCTAGTATCACCAGAAACATCATTTCCGTTTCAAGTTTGGATTCTAAAGGTTTTAATTTTCAATTTAAAGACAATAGTTGTTCTTTTTCTTTGAATGGAATGTTTTATGGTTCAGCACAATAAGAAAACGGTCTTTATGTGCTAGATACGAGCAAACACATTTGTAACATAAATACCAAAAAGGCTAAAACTGGTGATTCGGATCTCACATTTCTGTGGCATTGTCGATTAGGCCATATAAACATAAAGCGCATGGAATTACTTCAACGGAAAGGAATTCTAGAATCATTCGACTTGGAGAAGATTGATCAATGCGAATCTTGTTTACTTGGCAAAATGACAAAGCAACCTTTCTCAAAGGTGGGAGAAAGAGCAAGCGAACTACTAGGGCTAATACATACGGATGTATGTGGGCCTATGAGTACGAAAGCTAGAGGTGAGTTCAGCTATTTCATAACGTTTACGGACGACTTCAGTAGATATGGCTATATTTACTTAATGAAGCACAAGTCTGAATCGTTTGAGAAATTCAGAGAATTTCAAAATGAAGTAGAGAATCAACATGGCAAGAAAATCAAAGCTCTAAGATCGGATCGAGGAGGTGAATATCTTAGCCACGAGTTTGATGACCATCTAAAAGAATGCGGTATTCTATCTGAATTGACTGCTCCGGGGACACCTCAATGGAATGGAGTGTCGGAACGGAGAAACAGGACCTTACTCGATATGGTCAGGTCAATGATGGGTCAGGCCGAACTTCCTTTACAGTTCTGGGGACATGCGTTGCAAACTGCAGCACTCACACTGAATCGTGCTACGTCAAAAGCTGTTGAAAAGACTCCATACGAATTATGGACTGGGAAACTTCCAAAGTTGTCTTTTCTGAAGATTTGGGGTTGCGAAGCATATGTCAAGCGATTAATTTCGGACAAGCTACAACCTAAATCTGAGAAATGTTTCTTCGTTGGGTATCCAAAAGAAACTATGGGGTATTATTTCTACAACAAGTCAGACAACAAGGTTTTCGTTGCTCGTGACGGTGTCTTTTTGGAAAGAAATCATATTTCCATATTGACAAGTGGGAGAATAATAGACCTCGAAGAGATTCGAGACGAACAACGAACTCATAACTCTTTAGAAGCAGTTCAAGTTGATGAACCTCCAAGGTCTTTAGAAGAGCGAGTAAGAGTAGTTCCTCAAAACGTTGTTGCCCCTCGTAGGTCAGATAGAACTATTTTTCAGCCGGACAGATGGACAGGCGTCCTCTTGACTGAAAACTTAGACGTTCTCATATTGGATAGTGATGAACCTTTGACTTACAAGCAAGATATGACAAGCCCAAGCTCCATTAAATGGTTAGAGGCCATGCAATCTGAAATAGACTCCATGTCTGAAAATCAACTCTGGGATTTGGTTGATTTGCCGGATGGGTTCACACCTATCGGATGCAAATGGGTCTTCAAGTTGAAGAAAGACAAAGATGGAATTGTATACATATACAAGGCTAGATTGGTAGCAAAAGGTTACAGGCAAGTTCACGGCGTTGACTATGATGAAACCTTTTCTCCAGTCGCGATGCTTAAGTCTATTCGGATAATCCTTGCGATTGCCGCTTTTCATGACTATGAAATATGGCAAATGGATGTCAAAACTGCCTTCTTGAACGGCGTTCTTGAAGAGACTGTGTTCATGACACAGCCGAAGGGTTTTTTCGATCAAAAGAACCAAGGAAAGGTATGCAAGCTTAAGAAGTCCATCTACGGACTAAAGCAGGCATCAAGCAGTGGAATAAACGATTTGATGAAGCAGTCAATAAGTTTGGCTTCATCAAGAATCAGGACGAATCTTGTGTATACAAGAAGGTCAGTGGGAGTAAAATTGCATTCCTAGTCTTGTATGTTGACGACATACTGCTTATTGGAAACGACATTCCTATGTTGGAGTCTGTAAAGATTTGGCTCGGGAAGTGTTTCTCAATGAAGGACTTAGGAGAGGCACAGTACATATTGGGCATCAAGATCTATAGGTATAGATCTAAGAGGATGATTGGACTAAGCCAAAGAACTTACATTGACAAAGTGCTAGCTAGGTTCAATATGATGGAAGCCAAGAGAGGCCATCTACCCATGTCACATGGCGTATATCTAAGCAAGAATCAGTGTCCCAAAACATCTGATGAGCGTAGAAAGATGAGTGGAATTCCATACGCTTCGGCTATTGGATCCATCATGTATGCTATGATTTGTACAAGGCCGGATGTTTCGTTCGCACTCAGTGCAACGAGCAGGTACCAGTCAGAACCAGGTGAGGCGCATTGGACTGCTGCCAAGAACATCCTAAAGTACTTGAAAAGGACTAAGGATCAGTTTCTGGTTTATGGTGGTACAGATGAGTTGATTGTTAAGGGCTATACGGACGCAAGCTTTCAAACCGACAGAGATGTTTTCAAATCACAGTCTGGGTTTGTGTTCTGCCTCAACGGCGGAGCAGTAAGCTGGAAAAGTGCTAAGCAAAGCACTATTGCAGATTCTACAACTAAAGTCGAGTACATTGCTGCCTCAGAAGCAGCAAAGGAAGCTGTTTGGATTCGGAAGTTCATCGAATAACTTGGTGTTGTCCCCTCCATTAAAGGACCAGTGGCTTTGTATTGCGACAATAGCGGAGCCATTGCCCAGGCAAAGGAGGCTAGGAGCCACCAGAAGTCCAATCACGTACTGCGGCGATTTCATATACTTCGAGAGATCGTTGAAAGAAAGGAAATCGAGATTTGCAAGGTTGGAACTGACGACAACGTCGCGGATCCATTGACTAAACCGTTGCCACAAGTGAAACGCAACGCACATGTAGCAACCATGGGAATCAAGCATATTGGAGAATGGCTTTGATTTTCTAAGTATTGTTTTAGAACATCTGTTAGGTCTATGTTTAAAATAATTGGTTTAACCATTTCATATTTATGAAATTTATTTATTTCATATTCATTTAATTGTGGTTTAGAATTAAATGATAAGTCCATGTGATTCAAATCATTCAAATGGGATGTCAAGATGGATTCTTTGACAAAGAAACACCCATAAGTGAACTTGAATATTGAAGTCACAAAGGATCCCTAATCCAGATCATTGAAAGGTTGACGATCAATGGCTAATGAAGATTAGATTGCAAGTAGATTACTTAGTTCTGTTTCTTGAACTAAAGTGACTGGATGTCAGAATCTTTTGCATAGATACTTATTGGATCTTGTATCGGATTGACCATGAGAACGCTTTAAGAGATTAAAATCATGTCATAGGTAGTTCTCATTAATGGTGATTAGAAACCGTTCCTCAGAACAAGAGCGATTATGTGTGCTCGTTTGAGAATTAGTTCGCTTTGATACTAGCTAAACGTCGCACCGTAAAAGGAGGCTATAAAAGCAGTTATTGGGCGTACTATGAATCAAAGTGAGTGTTCATAGATTGCAAGAATGGATTGTCCTCCTATCTTTGATAGGATATGGTGTTGTTGTGTAACAAGGCCTCTCGGAGAGTTAGATACTGTAAAATGCATGGTCGTGCTCAGAATGGTTAGGCTTAACCTTCTGCAAAACTTTGACAGTTGAACTCTGTAATCCGAGAAACACTTCTGGACCTAATAAGGATGGCTTGGATCTTACCTTATGCTCAGAAAGTAACACTAAGTGACAAAGGAATGTGGATGCACACTTGTCAGAATGACAAGTGGGAGATTGAAGGAAATATGTCCTTCACCCAAGGTGCATTAAGTCTAATACCAAGGTTCAGATTAATTGCGAACAATTAATTCAGTGAGATCAAGTGATCGGAACAGCTAGCTGGAGCAATGCTTTCGATCAGTGAGTTCTAATGAATATTGAACTCACAACTTACTCTTGACTGAACCTACAAGGTCACACCAATGACACGTAACAGATCACCGGATTAAATGAATCGGAAATTCATTTAATAGCTTTTTGGGATTTAAGTTGGAAACGTATTATACGATACGACCTTTGTCGGAATCGTATATCGTATCGCGAATATTCGTAAGCTGGACGACACGATTAGTGAGTTCTAATGAATATTAAGCTCATAACTTACTCTTGACTGAACCTACAAGGTCACACCAATGGCATGTAACAGATCACCGGATTAAATGAATCGGAAATTCATTTAATAGCTTTTCGAGAATTAGTTGGAAAACGTATTATACGATACGACCTTGCATCGGAATCGTATATCGTATCGCGAATATTCGTAAGCTAGGCGAAACGAATAAGTTGTATCGTACGACGGTGATTTGTCGTATACGAAACGATAAATAATATATCGGAAATATATTAATCGCGGATACGGAAAGGGGCAACGCTGCCAGCCCAACGAGCCAAAGCGCGCAAGGCCCACTGGGCGTAGCAGCGAGCCAGCGCGCAAGGCCCAAGCCTTGGCTGGGCGCGCGCGCGCACGCGAGGTACAGCAGCAGCAGCGCACACAGCGCGGCCCAAGGCCCAGCACCTGTGTGGCTGTGCGCGTGTGGGCTTGCACGGACGTGGGTGGCTGGCGCATGGCCTATGTGCCTTGGCCGGTTGATATTATAACCTAAGGGTTATATTATTATTCCAACTCACGTTTTCCAATAACCTAATGCCAAAATCAGATTCTAACCTAAGGCAAGAGAAACCCTAAACTCTCTGTGCCTCCATTAGAATTGTTCTTCCCAAAAGCACAAACTCTTGATCGATTGTCTAAGCTACGATAATCAAGACGGATCTGATCGTGTCGGTGAACCAAGTAGAGGAACGGCAAGTGGAGTTCTTTGTTCGTGTTCGTTGACGGATTATTGTGGAAAACACGCTACGAATGTAAGTTTGCTTAATCTGTGCTTTATACATGTTTATTGGCTTTGGGGATTGTTCCGCACATATTATTATGTTTAACTGTATTCCCCTACAAAGCAGTTATTGGGCGTACTATGAATCAAAGTGAGTGTTCATAGATTGCAAGAACGGATTGTCCTCCTATCTTTGATAGGATATGGTGTTGTTGTGTAACAAGGCCTCTCGGAGAGTTAGATACTGTAAAATGCATGGTCGTGCTCAGAATGGTTAGGCTTAACCTTCTGCTAAAGTTTGACGGTTGAACTCTGTAATCCGAGAAACACTTCTGGACCTAATAAGGATGGCTTGGATCTTACCTTATGTTCAGTAAAAACACTAAGCGACAAAGGAATGTGGATGCACACTTGTCTGAATGACAAGTGTGAGATTGAACGAAATATGTCCTTCACCCAAGGTGCTTTAAGTCTAATACCAAGGTTCAGATTAATTGCGAACAATTAATTCAGTGAGATCAAGTGATCGGAACAGCTAGCTGGAGCAATGCTTCCGATCAGTGAGTTCTAATGGATATTGAACTCACAACTTACTCTTGACTGAACCTACAAGGTCACACCAATGACACGTAACAGATCACCGGATTAAATGAATTAGAAATTCATTTAATAGCTTTTCGGGATTTAAGTTGGAAACGTATTATACGATACGACCTTTGTCGAAATCGTATATCGTATCGCGAATATTCGTAAGTTGGGCGACACGAATAAATCGTATCGTATGACGGTGATTCGTCGTATACGAAACGATAAATAAATATATCGGAAATATATTTAATCGCGAATACAAGGAGCGACCCACGAGCCGAGTGCACGAAGCACTCGAGGCCCATGGGCGCGCGCATAGGCGAGCAAGCAAAGCACAGCAGCAGCGAGGCCCATGAGGCGCGAGGGCTGTGCGCGTGCATGCGGGCCGAGACCACGACACAGCAGCAAGCAGCCCACGGCCCTTCGCTGTGTGTGTCCTTGTGAATTGGCGTGCAAGGCTTGCTAGCCGGCCGCCTTGCCTCTTGGCTTGGTCGGTTAGTAAGGTTATGTAAATAACCTTAAAACCTAATTTCCAACTTAACACAATTCATATTACTCAAACCCTAGAGACACAGAGAACCCTAATTCTCTCTGTGCCTCCAAAGTGAGTTCTTCCCAAAAGCAAAGTATCTTGATCAATTGTCTAGGCTACAATAATTAAGACGGATCTGATCGTGTCGGTGAACCAAGTAGAGGAACGACAAGTGGAGTTCTTTGTTCGTGTTCGTTGACAAATTATTGTGGAAAACACGCTTCAAATGTAAGTTTGCTTAATCTGTGCTTTATACATATTTCCTGGCTTTGGGGATTGTTCCGCACATGTTATTATGTTTAACTGTATTCCCCAACACTTACCATTTAATTTATGTTGAATATTTTGTTTCAACTAGATGATCTTACCAGAAGCTTCTAAAGTTCTCTAAGCATCGATCTATTCGAATGTCTAGGGATAGACTCATTCGAGGATTAAATGGACAAAGATGTTAGGTTGTTAACCATTGGTAAAGCTAAGCGTTTAAACTCAATGCTTTATGATCTCAAAACTACATTGTATTTTGAATTCACAAGCACCAATCGATTTGCCATTCGACTTTGATATTCGAAAACAACCATAAAAGTCGCTATAAGAAACGTACATTTTAAAATTGCTCACTTTCTCTCATTTCCATGAATCGTTCTTGGATAGACTACCAATCGAGGAAATTTACTATTACCCTTCTAAAAGGATTTATTGCAGTAAAAGATATTTAATTATAAACAATAATTAAAACATACATTGAAGCATGCAAAGTCTAAACATTTATCATGAATAATAACTTAAAAATTAAAGCAATCATGCAATTCATGTTAGGTTATGATACTTATGAATAAACATAAATCATGCGGAAAAACCATAAAGCCAGGAATCATATTATTAACACATAATAATTTAGCATAATTTAGATGCATACACTTTGTAGCGTGCCCTCCCTAGCTGCGCCCGAACCGAACAAGAACAAGTCTTTAGGACTCCAAGTGTCGTCCCTCCGTAGATAGTCCACAGCACGTCTGGATCCGCCTTAAGCTTGACCAACTAGAATCGCCCTTAAGGTACTATAAATTTCGGCTAATAGGGCAAGTGTTTGTGGCTGAGTTTTGCTTGAAAATCTTACCTTTAAATACTTCAATTCTCGATGTAAGTATGTGACCCTAGGCACCTATTTATAGAGTTTATGGAAAGGAATTATAATCCTATTAGGATACTAATTAGTTTAATTAGAATTTCATTAAAACTCTTTTAAACTAATTCTTATCTTTATTAGGATTAGGATTTAATCAATGAACGAATTCCATCAGCTTTAGGATTCGTATCGAACACAAACGTTGCACGACCACGAGCGTACCGCATAGCCCGCGCAGGCCTTGCGGCTCACACGAGCAGGCGCTGCTCGCAGCCCACGAGCTTCAGCCCGCGCCCGCGGGCCTTCGCCTCTGCTGGGCCTGGCCTTACGCTTCACCTGGCGTGGCCTTGGCTGCGTTGTGTTGGGCGCTTGGCTTGCTGGACGCGGGCCTGGCTTGGCTTTGTCTAGCAAGTCTCTGTTAGGTTATGATACATATGAATAAACATAAATCATGCGGAAAAACCATAAAGCCAGGAAACATATTATTTACACATAATCATTTAGCATAATTCAGATGCATACACTTTATAGCGTGCCCTCCCTAGCTGCGCCCGAACCGAATAAGAACAAGCCTTTAGGACTCCAAGTGTGTCCCTCCGTAGATAGTCCACAACACGTCCGGATCCGCCTTAAGCTTGAACAACTAGAATCGCCCTTAAGGTTACTAGGATTTTCGGCTATTTGGGTGGCAAGTGTTTGGCTGATTTTTGCTTAAAAATCTTACCTTTGAATACTTCAAAATATCTTGTCAAATATGTGACCCTAGGCCCTTATTTATAGAGTTTATGGAAAGGAATTATAATCCTACTAGGATATGGATTTATTAATTAGAATCCTAATAGAACTCTAAATAAATTTAATCTTTTAGGATTAGGATTCAATCAATGAACGAATTCCGATAGGATTAGGATTCGTTACGAACACGAGCACACACACACGCATGCAAGCCCGTACACAGGCCTTGCGTCCCACGCCGAGCGCACAGCGCATGCGGCCTCGCCTCGCAGCCAATCAGCTATGTCGTGCGCGCCCGCCAATGCTTGGCTGGGCCTGGTCGAGCACTTGGCGTGTGGCTTGCTGGGCGTTGGCCTAGCCTCGTGTTGGGCCTTCGTCTAGCAAGCCTCGTCCGATGCTAATTCGTACGATACGCTTTCCGATTAAATTCCCGATTCCGGAATTCATTTCCGATACGAACAATATTTAATATTTCCGATTCCGGAATTAATTTCCGTTTCGAACAAATATTTAATATTTCCGTTTCCGGAATTATTTTTCGATTCCGATAATATTTCTGATTCTGACAATATTTCCGATTCCGACAATATTTCCATTTCCATTAATATTTTCCGATACGTACCATGTTTCCGTTTCCGGCAACATCTACGACTTGGATAAGATTTATATTTCCGATACGATCCATATTTCCGTTTCCGGCATTATCATCATTTCCGGAGTATTCATTTGCTTGCCTTTGACGATCTTAGCTCCCACTGAAACCAAGATCCGTCGATTCCGAATATCCATAGATGGAGTATTTAATGCCATCAAATACTTGATCTGTTTACGTACTATTTGTGTGACCCTACGGGTTCAGTCAAGAGTAAGATGTGGATTAATATTATTAATTCCACTTGAACTGAAGCGGCCTCTAGCTAGGCATTCAGCTCACTTGATCTCACTGAATTATTAACTTGTTAATTAATACTGAACCGCATTTATTAGACTTAACATTATATGCATACTTGGACCAAGGGCATTATTTCCTTCAGTCTCCCACTTGTCCTTAGGGACAAGTGTGCATTTCCTAATTCCTTTGTCGCTCGATGCTTGCTCTTGAACATAAGGTAAGAGTTGTCATCCTTACTATTTCCAGAGGTGTTTCTTGGTTTCAGAGTTCAACTGATCAAATAAACAGATAATCATAGCCTATGATTCATCCGAGCACGGCCATGCATTTTACAGTTTCTAGCTCTCCGAGTGGCCTTGTACAACTTTTTAGCATCTCATCCCGATTTATGGGAGGACAATCCCAATCTTGCGATCTTGAGATTAGACTTCGTTTGATAGGTGATTACCTGAGCGTTGCCTTTATAGCATCCTTTTACGGTGCGACGGTTGGTCAACGTTAAAGTAACCAGTTCTCAAACAAGTAATCTCAAATCACTTAGGTATTGAGGATATAGTGTCTAATAATTTTAATGAAATTTACTTATGACAGATTTTCATCTCTTACAGTAAAGTTTCATAGGTCTGTCCGATACTAGTCTTCCCAAAGTAAGTATAATGATTACGACATTGCCATGTCCACATAGTTCAAGAAACAGAACTACTAGTCATCTCGCATTCTAGTCGTCTAACGTTTTCTATGCGTCCATGTTTATAGAAAACTCCGACCAGGGACCATTTTCAACTTTTGACATTCAAGTTCACTTGATATACATTTCTTAGTCACAAGACTGGTCCTGACAGTCTATCTTGAATATTTCGTCAAATTGAAGGGACTCATCATTTAATAAACCACAAATTAAATGGAAAATGAATTCTATTCATTTATTGCGAATGATTAACCAATAATGTTTTACAAAGTATTAAACTCTAAAACTTTAAAACATTAAATAAGGACATCAAAGCCATTCTCCAATATGCTTGATTCCCATAGCTGCAGTGTGCGAGTTGTGCTTCGCCTGCGGCAGAGGTTTAGTCAATGGATCTAATATGTTGTCATCAGTTCCAATTTTGCTTATCTCGACTTCTTTTCTTTCAACGAACTCTCGTAGAAGGTGAAATCTACGAAGTACATGCTTGACTCTCTAGTGGTGTCTAGGCTCCTTTGCCTGTGCAATAGCTCCATTATTATCACAATACAGGGCTATTGGTCCTTTAATGGAGGGGACTACACCAAGTTCACCTATGAACTTCCTTAGCCATATAGCTTCCTTTGCTGCTTCAGGTGCAGCAATGTACTCCGCTTCAGTTGTAGAATCCGCAATGGTGCTTTGCTTAGCACTTTTCCAGCTTACTGCTCCTCCGTTGAGGCAGAAGACAAACCCAGACTGTGATCTGAAATCATCTTTGTCGGTTTGGAAACTTGCGCCCGTATAGCCTTTAACAATTAATTCATCATCTCCACCATAGACCAAGAAGTCATCTTTGTGCCTTTTCAGGTACTTCAGAATATTCTTGGCAGCAGTCCAATGTGCCTCTCCTGGGTCTGACTGGTATCTGCTCGTAGCACCGAGTGCGTACGCAATATCCGGGCGTGTACATATCATATCATACATTATTGAACCAATCAATGATGCATATGGAATCCCATTCATTCGTCTACGCTCATCAAGTGTTTTTGGGCACTGAGTCTTGCTTAGAGTCATTCCATGAGACATGGGTAGGTAGCCTCGCTTGGAGTCTGCCATCTTGAACCTATCAAGCACCTTATTGATATAAGTGCTTTGACTAAGTCCAATCATCCTTTTAGATCTATCTCTGTAAATCTTGATGCCCAATATGTACTATGTTTCTCCTAGATCCTTCATCGAAAAACATTTCCCAAGCCAAATCTTGAAAGAGTTCAACATAGGAATGTCATTTCCGATAAGTAATATGTCGTCGACATATAATACTAGAAAAGAAATTTTTCTCCCACTGACCTTCTTGTATACACAAGATTCGTCTGTGTTTTTTATGAAACCAAAGTCACTGACTGCTTCATCAAAACGTATATTCCATCTCCTGGATGTCTGCTTCAATCCGTAGATTGATTTCTTTAGCTTGCATACCTTTTTAGCATTCTTTGGATCCTCAAAACCCTCAGGCTGTGTCATAAACACAGTTTCTGTTAAAAGGCCATTTAAGAAAGCGGTTTTGACATCCATCTGCCATATTTCGTAATTGTAATATGCAGCGATTGCTAACATTATCCGAATAGACTTTAGCATTGCAACTTGTGAAAAGGTTTCATCGTAATCCACACCGTGGACTTGCCTGTAACCTTTTGCAACCAATCTAGCTTTGAAAACTTCAAGTTTCCCATCCTTGTCCTTTTTCAGTTTGAAAACCCATTTGTTTCCAATGGCATGGTAGCCATCTGGCAAATCGACCAAATCCCAAACTTGGTTTTCAGACATGGAGTCTAATTCAGATTGCATGGCTTCTTGCCATTGCTTGGAGCTAGGGCTCGTCATAGCTTGTTTGTAATTCGCAGGTTCATCACTTTCAAGTAATAGAACGTCATAGCTCTCGTTCGTCAAAATACCTAAGTACCTTTCCGGTTGAGATCTATATCTCTGCGATCTACGCGGGGTTACAGTTCTAGATTGTCCATGATTCTCACCAGAAACTTCTAAAGACCTCTGAGTTTCATCCTGAATGTCATCTTGAGCATTCTCTGGAGTTTGTTGTTCCACTCGAATTTCTTCTAGGTCTACTTTTCTCCCACTTGTCATTTTGGAAATGTGATTCTTTTCCAAAAAGATACAATCTCGAGCAACAAACACCTTGTTCATAGATGTATTGTAGAAGTAATACCCCTTTGTTTCCTTTGGATAGCCCACAAGGATACATTTGTCAGATTTCGGATGAAGTTTGTCTGAAATTAATCATTTGACGTATACTTCACATCCCCAAATCTTAAGAAAAGACACTTTTGGAGGCTTTCCAAACCATAACTTATATGGAGTCTTTTCGACAGCTTTAGACGGAGCTCTATTTATAGTGAGTGCGACTGTATTTAGTGCATGTCCCCAAAATTCTATTGGAAGTTCGGCCTGACCCATCATTGATCTAACCATGTCTAGCAAGGTTCTGTTCCTCCGTTCCGACACACCGTTCCATTGTGGTGTTCCAGGAGGAGTCAATTCTGATAGAATTCCACATTCTTTCAGATGGTCGTCAAATTCATAGCTCAGATATTCACCGCCTCTATCAGACCGCAATGCCTTAATCTTCTTGCCTAATTGATTCTCTACTTCACTATGAAATTCCTTGAATTTGTCAAAGGATTCAGACTTATGCTTCATTAGGTAGACATAACCATATCTACTGAAGTCATCAGTGAAAGTGATAAAGTAGCTGAAACCACCCCTAGAATTTTTACTCATTGGTCCACATACATATGTATGGATTAAACCCAATAGTTCAGTTGCTCTTTCTCCAACTTTAGAGAAAGGTTGCTTTGTCATTTTGCCAAGTAAACATGATTCGCACTTACCATAATCCTCTAAGTCAAATGGTTCTAGAATTCCTTTCTTTTGAAGTCTTTCCATGCGTTTCAAGTTAATATGGCCTAATCGACAATGCCACAGATAGGTGAGATCTGAATCATCCTTTTTGGCCTTTTTGGTATGTATGTTATAAACTTGTTTGTCGTGATCTAATAAATAAAGTCCATTGACTAATCTAGCAGATCCATAAAACATCTCTTTAAAATAAAACAAACAACTATTGTCTTTTATTAAAAAGGAAAATCCCTTAGCATCTAAGCAAGAAACAGAAATGATGTTTTTAGTAAGACTTAGAACATGGAAACATTCTCCCAGTTCCAAAACTAGCCCAGAGGGCAACGACAAATAATAAGTTCCTACAGCTAATGCAGCAATCCGTGCTCCATTTCCCACTCGTAGGTCGACTTCACCCTTGCTTAACTTTCTACTTCTTCTTAGTCCCAGTGAATTGGAACATAAGTGTGAGCCACAACCTGTATCTAATACCTAAGAAGTTGAATTAGCAAGTATACAGTCTATAACGAAAATACCTGAAGATGGAACGATTGTTCCGTTCTTCTGATCTTCCTTTAGCTTTGGACATTCTCTTTTGTAATGGCCTATTCCATCACAATAAAGACAGCTTGATGTGGACTTGTCCTGCTTTGATTTAGCATTGCCCTTGGACTTTCCACCTTTCTTGAACGGTCTCCCTTTAGCCTTGATGTGGACTTGTCCTGCTTTGATTTAACAAATTCTGCAACTGTTTCTTCTCTTGGTTCACTTAGGTATAGTTGCTTGAAGCGACCAAACCCACTGTGCAGTGAATTGAGCAAGATAGAGACTGCCATCCTTTCGCTTATTGGTGTTCCTAGCAGACTTAGGCGATCGAAATATGAAAGCATAAGATCCACATGGAACCTTAGTGGGACGCCTACCCTTTGTTTAGTGCGAAGGAGCTGAACATGTGTTTCTTGGACTTCCATCCTATAACACCTGCTGGGAGAACTAACCTTTATTGATTCAATCAACTCATGGACGTTTAGGTCCCTGTCCTCCGTGCTTCCACGACAGATATCCCTCAGATTCTTGATGAGCGTAAAAGGTTCATAAGCTACAAACCTTCTAGCCCATTCATCAGGGATATTGTTCAGCATGAGACTCATAACCTTTTTGAGATCCGCATCCCAGGCGGAAAATCTTTCAGGGGTCATGTCTTTGGCATAGTAGCTTGGCATGGGATGTAACAGTACATACTCAAGTCCATTGAGTCTGACTATTTCAACTAGCTTAGCTTCCCATTCAAGAAAATTTGTTAGGTTCAGCTTGACCATAAGCTCAGAACCCATAATGATGTTTTGATTGTTGTTTGCCATAGTAAAACTACAATTGAAAAAGAATAAACAAATAAATAATCATTCACAGTTTCTCTTAATAAACTTAAATTCTAACATACATGCATAATTCAATGTTCATTAAGCATTTTATTCAAGTTATGTGTTTCCAAGATCCTAAAATCCATTGAAGAATTCAGCACATTATGTATTTCCGATTTCGATAATATTTCCGATTCTGACAATATTTCCGTTTCCGGCAATATTTCCATTTCCAATAATATTTTCCGATACGTACCATGTTTCCGTTTCCGGGAACATCTACGACTTGGATAATATTTATATTTCCGATACGATCCATATTTCCGTTTCCGGCAATATCATCGTTTTCGGAGTATTCATTTCTTGCCTTTGACGATCTCAGCTCCCACTGAAACCAAGATCCGTCGATTCCGAATATCCATAGATGGAGTATTTAATTCCATTAAATACTTGATCCGTTTACGTACTATTTGTGTGACCCTACGGGTTCAGTCAAGAGTAAGCTGTGGATTAATATCATTAATTCCACTTGAACTGAAGCGGCCTCTAGCTAGGCATTCAGCTCACTTGATCTCACTGAATTATTAACTTGTTAATTAATACTGAATCGCATTTATTAGACTTAACATTAAATGCATACTTGGACCAAGGGCATTATTTCCTTCAATTCAAACAAGTTATTAGCATTTTATTCGAATTTATTGTTCCGACAGGTGTGAATAAAATGATTCCAAGACCCTAAAAACCATTGAAGAATTAAGCACATTATGTATTTTGACTCAATTCTAAAATCTTTTAGGTAAGCAAAAGCCTTTTGCTAATAGTCTAGAAACTACTCTTGGTTGATAGGTACGTCTAAGAGCTTGTTAGGTAAACCTATCGATTTTGCCACGACATAAAAGGACTCCTTACTTATATCGTTGAGTTTCACCAAAACTAACATGTACTCACAATTATTTGTGTACCTTACCCCTTTAGTATCGATAAGTAACACCTCGCTATGGCGGAAACCTATTACTAAGATCGATGTAAAGGATATCCAAGTAAGTGTTATTTTGGCATGGCACCTTTTAACTCAATTTTTAAGTTTGGAACTTAAGGCTCTTACTATGTTGGTTAGATTTTAAGTGAACTAAAATCCTTAATCATGCAACATAATCAAGCCACAATCTCATGCATATTTAAGACATATTTAAAATCAATAAATAACTTAAAGCATGCATAAGATAAATGTGATCTAGTATGGCCCGACTTCATCTTGAAACTTCAACTTCAAAGTCCGTCACGAAAATGGATTGGAAACTCCGTCTTGAATTCCACCGTGGGAGGCGCCATTTTCTTCAAATAGGATCAGCTATAATTAAACTAATTACAACTATTTGATGGTACGCAGACCATATTTGAATTGAAAAACAAATTTGGTGCTTTAGACCAATTACATTCAAATTAATGGTACGCAGACCATATTTTCTATCCTATTTGGGCCATACTAGTCACTTCATAACCTGCAAAACAGTACATATACAATATATACCATTCACCCATTCATTATCAAGAATAGCCCACATAGACTTTGTTAGTAAAAACACATTGTATGCATCACATAAATATTTGCAGCAATTAATCAAGGGCACCAATAATCTACCAATTATTCAGTCCTTATTTATTCTAATCAAGTTGTTTAACCTTAAAGGATTTGTAGACCTAATCAAGAGTTTATGACTAAAAATACTCCCACTTAAACCAATAACTTTATATGCTTTACTTATTTTAAACATAAAAATGTATTTCTATTCTAACCGGAAACATACAAATTTAATTAAAATTTAAAGCTAATATAAAATTATAATTGAATCCATTTATTTAATTTATTTTTCAGTTGAATTAAATGAATTTAAATTAATTCAAGGTTTAATTTTAGTAAAATAATTAGTATAAATTAAAATTTATAATAATTATAATATTCAAAATTAAAATCCGAGAAAATAATTTAAATAATTATTTTTAATTAAAATTATTTCCGAACTGAAATTTTAAAATTAAAACGAAACGCATCAATACTTTGCAAGACGAGGCACTTGGGCTTGCGCCCAAGCCCCATCGAGCTACGAGGCCCATGCCCCGTGCCTATTGATCGTCGCACATAGCCCGCACAGCCATACGCACCCACGCCCATGCCACGCACACACGCAGCCTTGCGGGCTACGCTGCGCGCAGCATTGTTGCGTCGTGGCTGCTGCTCCTTTGCGAGCTTGGTGCGTTGTGGCGCAGCGTAATGCTGCCCACACGCATCTAGCTCATCGTTGTGTGCCTTGCCCTCGCCCATCGTACTGCGCATGCCAAGGCGTAGAGCCTTGCGTGCCGCACAGCTCGTTGCTCGTTGCATTTGTACCGCACGGGCGACGAGCTCCCTTGCTCGTCGTCGCGTGCCCGCACTATACAACACCCCTTAAGGGTAACATTTAGCTTCCATTTCTTTGTGCGTGCAACATTTATGGGCGTTTTCATAATAATTTAAAATTTTTAATTTAAAATTAGTGAAAAATTAATAAATCATATTAATTTCATAATTTTAGGGCGAAAAATCGAAAATTTATTAATCAATTAATTTCCGATTAACATGGATTCAAATATAGGTCATAAAAATTTAAAATTTAACATAAATTAAAAAATTTTATGGTGGTTTTTAATCATGGGTACCTAATTAAATTATTAATTAATTATGAAAAACAAATCAATTCTAAATTATTCGAATTTCAACAAATTAATCATAATTACAAATTAGGTTGTATAATTAACAAAGCTATGCATTCAAACATAAAACATATATTATAGGTCAATCAAAAATTCAAGATTTATCAGCAAGAATCGCTAATATTCAATTTAACATCTTAAAATTACAAACTTTTGCGTTCGAAAAACTAAAATCTCCGAAAAGTCATAGTTAGGCTTTGAATTTGAGAATTCTGGGTTTCGGCGAAAAAGACTCTTTTGTCAAAATTTTAGAATGCCTTTTACATGCGGAATTGACACAAACATCACTCGATTTGGTTGAGTAACGAATATTCTGTCGAAAAAACTGCGTACATATAATTAAATAAACGCAATTTGCAATTAATTACGAAAATTAATCACCCCTTTAATTATTTGCAAATTTGTAAAATTTAACCATGTTCATGCAATTTAGATTATAAAAATAATAAGAGGCTCTGATACCACTGTTAGGTTATGATACTTATGACAAAACATAAATCATGCGGAAAACCTTAATGCCAGGAAACATATTATTTACACATAATCATTTAGCATAATTCAGATGCTTACACTTTGTAGCGTGCCCTCCCTAGGTGCGTCCGAACCGAACAAGAACAAGTCTTTAGGACTCCATGTGTCGTCCCTCCGTAGATAGTCCACAACACGTCCGGATCCGCCTTAAGCTTGACCAACTAGAATCGCCCTTAAGGTTCTAAGAATTTCGGCTAATAGGCTACAAGTGTTTGGCTGATTTTGTTCCAAAATCTTACCTTTGAATACTTCAAAATTGTCTCTCTAAATATGTGACCCTAGGCCCTTATTTATAGAGTTTATGGAAAGGAATTATAATCCTATTAGAATACCAATTTAGTTTAATTAGAATCCTGTTAGGACTCTTATTAAATAAATCTATCTTTTAGGATTAGGATTTAATCGTAGAACAAATTCTAATAGCTTTAGGATTTGTATTGCACACAACCGTACACGAGCACGAGCACCACCCGCGCAAGCCTTACGGCCCACGCGAGTCTGCACTCGCTCGCAGCCTAAAGTCGCAGCCCACATGATTGCTCCGCGCGCGCCAAGGCCTTGTTGGGCCTGGCCTTGCGCTGGGCCTGGCGGGGTTTGGCTGTGTGTGATGCGTGTGGCTTTGCTGGGCGATGGCCCGGCTTCGTGCTGGGCCTTCGTCTGGCAAGCCTCGTCCGATGCTAATTCGTACGATACGCTTCCGATTAAATTCTCGATTCCGGAATTCATTTCCGATACGAACAATATTTAATATTTCCGATTCCAAAATTAATTTCCGTTTCGAATAAATATTTAATATTTCCGTTTCCGGAATTATTTTCCGATTTCGATAATATTTCCGATTCTGACAATATTTCCGTTTCCGGCAATATTTCCGATTCTGGCAATATTTCCATTTCCGATAATATTTTCCGATACGTACAATGTTTCCGTTTCCGGCAACATCTACGACTTGGATAATATTTATATTTCCGATACGATCCATATTTCCGTTTCCGGCAATATCATCGTTTCCGGAGTATTCACTTGCTTGCCTTTGACGATCTCAGCTCCCACTGAAACCAAGATCCGTCGATTCCGAATATCCATAGATGGAGTATTTAATGCCATTAAATACTTGATCCGTTTACGTACTATTTGTGTGACCCTACGGGTTAAGTCAAGAGTAAGCTGTGGATTAATATCATTAATTCCACTTGAACCGAAGCGGCCTCTAGCTAGGCATTCAGCTCACTAGATCTCACTTAACTTATTAACTTGTCAATTAATACTGAACCGCATTTATTAGACTTATCATTAAATGCATACTTGGACCAAGGGCATTATTTCCTTCAGGCGACCCATGACGCCAACTCCTGATTGTCCGTCACTTCAGACGTGCACAGTCTAAAGCTATTGTTACTCAGTTTCACTTTACATGATTTACCAATTAAGACTTTGTTACGACTCATCAATCACATAAATCATACAATCAACAAGTAATCACAACTTTTTTAATCTTGGAATTAAATAAGTGATCACAAAGCTGTCAATCAAGAATTTATTCCAATTAATTCAATCCTTCCTTTAATAATGGTTAACCACCTTTATGTAAGTGTAAAATATCAACTTACTAAACAAGCTAGGTCCTCGGCCCTCATAAAGTAGTGAAATGCTAAAACGGAACAACGATCAATCGATCTAAACCAAATAATATAAAGTTCCCAACTGACATGCTTGCATCAAACATCCATGCTAACATGTTATGATTTTTATAATAAAAATATATGCTCAAAGCATTCATCCAACTACATTGAATATGAAATTCCAACATAAACAAGTTGATAAATACATTTCAACATGATTTTAACAATAACACACATCCACAAACACATAGGTATGTACGTACCTTGTGTAAACAAATTAAGAGGCCACTTTAATAATTCAAAAGTCGCCTACGGAGAATTCTCCACCTAAAAACAACCAATATAGATTCATATCAATTTACATTGAATTTTCAGCAACATTAGGGTGCTTCAAACCCTTCCTAAACATAATTAGAGAATTCCCCAATATCAAATCTCAACTACTAAACCTCCTAACATAGTGATTACTACACTAATGATCGCCAATTATCATAAACTCCAATAAACATGCCCATTCACAATTTCCAGCAATATACTCCAAACTACTCCAAAATATATCCAACATACTTAAAACCATAAAAATAATAATTTAATAACTTATAATCATCCTACCATGAATTTAAAATATTAAAACCTTAAAATTCATGCTTTAAATAATTCAAATTCTTGTTTCAAACAATTTATGAAATCTGAAAATTAATAATTCAATTATTCAACATTAAAATCTGAAATTCATAAATAAATCATAAAAATCATAAATTTAATTCAACCCAGACATAAATTAAATTAATAACATTTAATTAAAACATTTAATTTACTTAGGGTTTAAGAAATAACCAAATAAGGAGAGAAGGGATTGCTGGCCGGCGGCAGTGGCAGCGCGGTAGTAGGCGGGAAGGTGGCGCAGCGCGGCTGGGCGACGCTGCCGGTGGTTACGGTGGCCGTGTAGCGGCGGCTGTGTTTGTGGGGCAGGAAGAAAGAAGGAACGAGAGGAGGAGATGTTGTTTGCGTGCGTGGAGGAGAAGCTACCGTGCAACGGTGGACGACGAGGACGCAAAGACGGTGGCTGAAGCAAGGCCGCTAACGCTGGTGGCAGCGTGGTGGTGGTGTTGTGCGAAAATAGAAAAGCAATTGAGGAGAGCAATATACGGAGTAACTTGAGAAGAAGAACGAAAGGAAAAACGAGTGAGAGAAAAGAGGAGGAGTACGGATGACGGAGGGGACTGGTGGTAGGAGGTCGGTGGTAGTGACAGTGGTCCAGCGTGGCTGCTGGCTGGCGGCTGAGAAAAGGGAGGAAGAGGAAGCAGGTTCCACGTGAAGGGGGAGGAAGAGAGTTGAGGGGTTTTTGTTTCTTTTATTTTTTTTGTGTTTCACGCGAAAGTGAAGGAGAAGGGATTGAGAGTATTTTTACGTGAGATTGAAATATGGGTAGGGGATATGGGTTTTCTTGTTTTGGGCTTGCCAACTTGGGTTAGGATTAGAATTGAGTTTGTTTGAATCCAAAACCGATTAGGATTGTTTTCCAAATTCAATTGTGTTTACGTAATCCAAATTCTTTTCAACATAGAATTATAAAATTATTTTAAATTGCATAAGTCATTAAAATATTTAAAATGTAATAAAATAAATTTACGTTAATTATATATTTATTTCTAAATTTCGTAAATTCTATTTAAATATAATTAACTATACGTTAAAACCACCTTATACTTTTTTGGATAAAACCACCTTTTAAAGTTCAACTTTTTGAAATAACCACCTTATATGTTTTTTTTTCAAAAAAACCACCTTAAACTTCCAAAGTTTAAGAAATCACCACCTTCTATTAACTTCCGTCAAATGTTCCGTCACTGGGGCCCACATCCAACGGCCAAACATTCAGAAGTTAACGGAACATTTGACGGAAGTTAGCAGAAGGTGGTGATTTCTTAAACTTTGGAAGTTTAAGGTGGTTTTTTTAAAAAAAAACATATAAGATGGTTATTTCAAAAAGTTGAACTTTAAAAGGTGGTTTTATCCAAAAAATCCATATATTAATAAACTTTATAAAATTACGGGGGATTACATTAATACATAATGAAAGAAGGATGAATTATATATCTAATTGTAACGGCCATACTTTTTTTGCCAAGAGTGCTTGATTAGAAATCTTGAGGTCCTTAAAGCGTATACCATCCATAGACTTTGGTCTACATAGAGTATCCCATGAGTGCTAGTGCATTTTCCGAGATGTACCATTTGAGCCCCACCAGAAACGGGCAATAAGAGAATGAATTTCATCCACAACCCCTCCGGACTTGGATATACTCATCATATAAGTTGGAATGGCTTGCGAAACCTCTTTGATTAACACCTCCTTTCCAGGCCTGGATAATAGTTTCTCTTTCCATCCTTCTAGCTTCTTCCATATTTTCTCTTTTAAGTGATGAAAAAATGGCTTTCTTCGATCTTCCGATAATTGTAGGCAACCCCAGATATTTTTTGTGCTTAGTCACCTCCTTCACACCCAAAGTTGCCATAATTTCTTGTCGCCGGTTATTGTGAACACATTTGCTAAAAACCACGTCTGTTTTATCAAGATTGACACTTTGACCAGATGATCTCTCTTATTTACTTGTTACAGTGGCTTTAGAAAATAGTATACTATCACCGGCAAAAAAATAAATGTGACACCCTCGGAGCTCCATTACAGATTTTCACCCCATGAATTAATTTCTCACGAACTGCTTTGGCAATTAAAGAAGAAAAAGCGTCAGCAACAATGAGAAATAAATAGGGAGAGGTCAGATCACCTTGTCTAAGGCCTCTTGACGAAATGACTGACCCAGAAACACGATCGATAATTTTGAATGAAAAAGGGACCCTTGACAAACAATCCATTATTCTTCGGACCCAATTATCACTAAACCCAATTTATACATCACTTTCTCCAAAAATACCCACTCCACTCTATTGTATGTCTTTTTTATATCAAGTTTCAGAGCAACAAACCCCTCCTTTCCTTCCTTTCTCCTCTTCATGGCATGAAAATTTTCAAAGGCTATTAGAGAATTATTAGTTATCAATCTTTGAGGCACGAAAGCACTCTGGTTTACGGATATAATTTCACCCAACAGAGGCTTTAATTTATTTTCCATGGTCTTTAAAATAATCTTATATAGGATATTGCAACAACTTATAGGTCTAAATTCCGTCATACGTTTTGGATTGCCGCATTTCGGAATCAAGACCAAACAGATTTTATTTAAATCATTTAGATCAATTAGTCCCCGCCACGAATACTTGCAATAATTCCTCTTTAGGTATGGGATTACTATTTCTTTATTGTTTCTCTCTCTTAATTACTTAATTACCCCATTTCACTAGTGGAAAACTCTTCATTTCCGTGGGTCATTTAAGCACATTTGCGTCGCACATTGGTGCGACGCAACTGGCAGCGACACAAATGACCAAAGTTATTTGCGTCGCACATTTGAGCGACGCAAATAAGAGTCATTTGTGTCGCAGATTAGCTAATCTGCGACGGAAATGACTTTTTATAACATGCTGAAAAGTCATTTGCGTCGCAGATTAGCTAAAACTGCGACGCAAATGACTTTTCAGCCTGTTAAAAAAAAGTCATTTGCGTCGCAGTTTTAGCTAATCTTCGACGCAAATGATTGTTTTTATTTAAAAAAATTGAGCTACACATTTTATATTTTATGCTATATAGTGCATAAAGTATAAAATGTGCAACTCATTTCTTTTTTTAATTAGCTATAGTTCATGAATTAAGAAAAATATTCATAGCAATGGGGGTGCAAATAATATGCCTCCTTATCCTTGAATATTAGAGAGTTTTAAGTCAAATTACCACAAAATACCCAATATAACCCATCAAATCTCTCGCAGTTTATGGAGTCAATAATGACATTGCAAGTTTTCAACAAACCAAAAACATATAAAACAGGAAAACAACATAAAATAGCAACATCGCCGGATATTATCAACAATTAAAATACTTTACTTGTTTCCTAACAAAAATAAATAAATACGGAGTTGAAACCAAAAAACAAATATAAAAAATAAAATCATCTATCATACGATATATGTGGCCATTATGCAAACTCAAATTTATTGTACATTAACTGTGCCCATTTAGCTGAATGGAGAATATGAGTATCCGGACAGGATGATTGCGCTTCTTCCTTATTTTCTTCAAGTTTGCAGCCTAATGTTTGAGATAATTTCATAACACTAACCAAATGTAAAATATCAAATTTGTTCTAGTTTGTATAAAAAGCATATAGCGAATTCTGGTGATATTTCATATTATTGGAAATATGTTATACCTGCCCCTTGAGGTTTTGGTTGGTAGTTTGTAGAGACTGAAACTTCTTGACTGCTAACTCCTTAATCTTTTGAAGCACAACAAGATAAAAGATGAAATTCGAGAACCGAGAGAACATGTCAGTATGTTATCGAGAACCAACAGTTCTGGAGGAAACGGGTAGTATTTTCAAAAACATGTAACAATCCCAACCTAGACATTCCTGCGATGAAATGAATATTTTTCACCACTCACCCTCTCATTTGCAACTGATTGTATTTTTCCAACTTGATCATATTTCCATGTCCAGTCAGGGGTCTAATGGGCCAAGATGTCATTGGAATAAGAAACAAAACATCTCAAGAATATTCGTTGAGTAAGGTCTAAACAACATAAACACATAAAACAAAATAAGCAATAACACCAACATTTTCCCCACTCTCCTAAATAGGCCCCCACTTTGAGTAATGCGTGGAATAGTGGACTGGGGGTCATGTGTGCACACCTTACCTGGGGGGGCACAAGGGTGTGAAAGACATTCGTATTAATCAAAGAACGAAAGACAAGCATCTATCCAAAGAAGCAAATTAAGCAAGATCATTGGGGGCTTCTAAATCAAGCTACTTTCAGTCTACTAGGAATTAAAACCTATTCATCACCTAAAATTACCAAAAAAAAACTAGTATTTTTAAAACTCCATCCACAAAGAAAGGCATCTCAAATTAGACTTGCATATAAATATATGAGATCCAGACAAAAACTTGATCAAAATTCAGACTTTTTTATTTCCAATAACCTTTCCTCAAACTTCCAGTACAGAACAATCATGGTCTACAGACTTCTGTGTAGCAGTCTTAGTATGCGCTATCTTAATAAAGGTGTAAATTTGGGTTTCTGTCAAGATTATTCATATGCTAATCAAAAGTTTTGGCTTATAACTTCAAACTGCAAGAAACCAACTGTTATAAACCTATGAACTAGAGAAATACCTAATGACTAATACCTTGTTATACTAAGCACGGAGAAGAGAATGTAGCCTCTGAACTAGGTGTTCCATCCACGATTGACAAGCCAGATTACGTCTAAAAACCATGTTAAACATCCATGGATGTCAAAACTGTCCACAGAATTAGCTAAGACACAAGATCCTCTCTAAACTTCAGAGAAAAGAAAATGGACAAAGCTAACAAAATTCTAGCTCAAATTTTTAGAACTGAACCACACTCACAAGTCACAACCAACCCAAACAGACCAAGGCTAAATGTATGCATCCCTCTAACATTCGGCTTGTCGTTACTAAATTTCTCATTCCCTGCACTTTATTTACCTGATTCTAACTGGTCTTTATGGGTGTTTAGTTTTGTTAATGTCTTTTGAACCCAGCAACCCCTCCTCGTAAGAGCTACGCCTCAACTCTAAAAACACCTCCTAGTCTCCTTAGTAGGGATGGCAACGGGTAGGATCCGGATCGGATCCTCTAGGATTAAGATCCAAATCCGTTTTTTAAGCAAGGATCCAGATCCTACCCGGATCCGCTGGGTAATGAAATTGAGGATCCAAATCCAGATCCGACGGGTCCAAAAAGGATCCAAAACGGATCCTAACTTATTTTTTCATCAAACGACCTTAATTTTCATTTTAACCTTACAACATAGTTTAATAAAACTTCAATAACAACGTTATTTGTCCATACAAGCATTCACTAAAATCAAATTTAACAAATCCAACATAAATAATATTAAAAGTTCAACAAACTTCAATAATGCTACAATTCTTAAGTCTTTATTTTTATATATTTTTTTTATACGGGTAAACGGATCCGGATCTAGGTAATGACTTAGGAACCGATCCAGATCCATTTTTAAAACCAAGGATTCAAATCCTACCCGGATCCGTCGGGTCCAAAAATTGAGGATCCAGATCCGCTAAAAACGGATCTGGATCCACGGATCCGGGTCGGGCACATAACCCACTGCCATCCCTACTCCCTAGCCTTCTTTTCTCCAGCCTTCACTTTATCCAATCTAAACCTAAACACACATTGTAGGAAATCCCCCAGAACACTCAAGCTAAAGTAACAAACGGCTTACTTCTTCCCTGTGCTACTAGGACTCTTCATTCCAGATACTCGACAATCTTATTTAACACTTTATTTGCATGTCTTTGGCTCCATGATGTGTGATGCCTAGTTGAAATGGTGGCCTTTCCTTAGATCAATGTTAATCCTAATGTATGCAAGGGGTAAGCTCTTCCCGGATTATCCCTTTGAATAGCAATTTGTTTCTTTAATGTTGAATAACCATTATTACGGTTTTAAGGTTTGGAGAACCAACATGACAACAATCTCTAGTGCATATGACTAGGTGGCTTAATTAGTTACCATATAATTTACCTACTGTATACTTACTTGATTATCTTGCAATCTAAGATCAACTGATGGTCTTACTATCACAGCTAGATTTACATCATCTTACTAATAACTGATGTCCAAGAGACAAACCAATCAGAAACTTTTAAAAAATATACTAAGAGCGGTTTAGTTTCATTTTAACAAGAGCTTCTCGATCAAATGCAGTACAACCAGACACCCAAAGCTGAACATATGTTCAAAAACCAATTTCGACACCAAGAAAAATCTTACCACGTTTATTGTATAGCTATCTAAGAATTCGAATGCTGATAAGACAAGTTTCCTTTACCCTTAGATTAGCAGACATTCTCTGTGGCTCAGCTCCAATGATTTTACTCACACGAAACTGATCTCGAAGCTTCTCATATGCTTCTTCGAGATGCTTAAACTGCTCCAGCTTCCATTTGAGCTCATCTTTCACCTTTCTCTCTCCATCCACTAACTCTTCTAGCAAATCAACCCCCCTGACCCCGACCCTTAGACTCATTGATCATAACACACAAAATAAATCTAGCAATTAGGTTTTCCACAACTTGATCTGAAAACTTCTCAAACCCTCTATTTTTAGCTATTACTAATCAGGAAATTTTGATACGATTCACAACAATAACATAACAAAATAATTAATAACATAATGCAAAATAACAAGAAAATTGACCTAATATGTGTAAAAATGTGGGGAATTGACCTATTACAATTCATCAAAAACTACGATTACATTATTCATTGCAATTCAATAACCTAAATTCAACAAAACCTAAATGTAATAAACAATTAAAGTTCAACAAAACCTACGATTATAATAACCAATTACAATTCATCAAAAAATACAATTAAAATTCAACAAAGCCTAAATCTTTCAAATTAAACAAAAAAATAACCACAAAATTCAATATAAATGCACCTGATTGAGTGTGGTGAACCAATTGAAGAAGAGGAGGGAGAAAATGGGGATGCCAGAGTTCGGAGCAGACGCAGCCGGTGATGCCAGAGATCTGGGATCGGAGGCGGCGGCCGCGGCGGTGAATAATGGTAGGAGCAGGCGGCGCAGTGAGAAGTCGGCGTAGTAGGAGCATGTGGTAGGAGAAGGCGGCGGAGTACTAGTGACCTCCTTGAATACAAACCCAATTATAGAAGGGGAGAGGCTTATCAATGGTAGAGGTGAACGATAATGGAAGATGAAGGAGATGGAAAAAAAAGATCGATGGAAGAAGATGAAGGAGCGCGTGCTGGTATTTGTTTTGTTTCATTTGATTTAGGGTCTCTGGGGTCGCGCGGGGTGAAGAAAGTTTTCAGAGTTGAGGGGATCTATTGCGTCGCAGAATAACAAATCGTTGATGCAATATACTCTAAGATGTTAGAGCAGTCATTTGCGTACCCAAATCAAAATACTACTGCGTCGCAGTTTTATAAAGCTGCGACGCAATTGACTTATTCCTCAAGAGAAACAGTTATTTGTGTCGATCAAACTTAAATTGCGACGCAAATGACAACTTTTAAGGCCAAAATTCAACAATTGTGTCACGTGTTTATAAGTGCGACGCAAATTCAGCGACGCAAATGAACACCTTTCCACTAGTGCTTGCATCAATCTACATATATTATTAAATTTCCAAGGCAATGAACGATATCTCTCCATGTGTCGCCATTGCTTGGCCAATAACATGACGCCATGTCATGCGCACATATTACACATATTGTTACCTCACCAAAAAAAATGATGGTATCGATGCTTGATCTCATGATCTTTTTTTCATGGATGTAAAGTTTTTACCACCACTCCAATTCATAAACTTATGACTTTAAATCAATAAAAAAAAGTTTATGTGCTATCAATATTAACAATTTAATGCCCAATGTTTTTTTTTTTTTGGTAAGCAAGTAAGAATAATACTAATCACCAAAACAGATACAACCTAATCAACTCAAGCAGAGACGAACCAACTAGGTTGGACCTCCTCAACAAAGATTTGAAAACAAAAAAACTACATATATATAGCTCACAAAGCTAAGAACCATAGATGGTATTTCCTACTAACTTTCTTAGGCATAACAACCAGAATTCTACTCCTCGCAACTTGCTTTAAACTAGACATTACATATTGCATTGTGGGAACTGAATGATTCCAAAAGAAATGCACAATGTTTGAGTAACCATTTATGATTAAAAAATAATTAATTTTTCTTTATATATTCAAACCATATACAAGTTTTTTTTTTTTTTTTTGAAAGTTATTCAAATTTTACATGGAATTGTTAAAAGAAAATGTAATAGAAAATAGGAAAAATATTGTACTTACTTTTTACCTGGCCTAGAATGTTCCCCCTAAAAGGTTTGTAACCTAATGTACAATTTGTAATTTAAGAAATTTTTTATAAGGTACTACTTATAAGTGAAGAACAAAAACATCGGGTCTTATATCAATTAAATTACTCAAAATGTTCTTTAACCAGTTTTAGTTCTTAAACAATATACTACATACGTCATGCTCTGTATAATGAAATTTGCAGTGCATGTCAGTAAAGTTTTTTCATAAATAATTTCAAAATAATGTAAATACCAGGGGCATCGCCTAGGCCAATAACACTAGTTCTTTATTATTTCTCTCTCACACAAACAATTAAAATATCTTTAATTACCCAATTAACTTGCATATAACTCCACTTCTTTTGTCCCTTTTTGTATCCCCCACAACCAAAATCCACTTTATTAAGACTTTTAGGTGTAAAATGTGTACATGGATAGATAAAGTGGTCCCACGAGAAGAGAGATATAAAGAGAACAAGTGGGAAAACTTTCCATTTAAGTTATCGAACAATTTTAAAAGGACACTCTAAGGGTGTGTTCTCTTCAACTTATAAGGCATGAACTTATCTGAACTTATAGGAACTTATTTGAACTTATTTGAGCTTATCTGAACTTAAAGGAACTTATAGGACTTTAGGACTTTATTGAAACTTATAGGACCTTATAGGAACTTATACAACCTTATTGGACCTTATGAGAACTTATAGGATCTTATTGAACCTTATATGACCTTATAATACCTTATAGGACGTTATAAGATCTTATTAAAACTTATTAGACTTTATTTAAAGTTTATTAGATTATTACTAAACTTTTAACCATTAGAATATATTGAAAATAATTATCCTAAATTTATACTCTGATGATTGAAGCAATCAATTGATAAGATATATAAATATGTTACCTCTAAATATTTACAGGCGGTGTAGCAAAACATTGTGATTACTATTACGTACATGTTATTTGTTGTATGTCTCACCAAAAAGACCTTCAATTGATTTGTGATGTACGCGTAATATTTAAAAGTAAGTTTTTTCCCTTAAAATTATATTGATAATAAATTAATAATAACATATTAATTAATACTTGCAAATAATTGATAATTATTAACTTCAATTAGTGACCATAAAGCGTTTCAATATACTAACATAAATATAATGTATTTAATATAACAACGCAAATAATCATAAAATTACATATTTTACTTAAGAGCTCATAGAAACTTATACGACCTTATTGGAACTTGTACGACATTATTGGAACTTCTAGGACCTTATTGGAACTTATTGAACCTTATAAGAACTTATTGAAACTTTTGTAGGACCTTATTAGATCTTGTAGGACCTTAAAATTGAAACTTATTGAAATTTATCTGAACTTATCTGAACTTATTGGAACTTATCTGAACTTATTGGAACTTATCTGAACTTATTTTAACTTATAGGACCTGAAAATAAGGTCCTTATAAGTTGAAGAAAACAAGGCCTAAGTCTATATGCACTGGAGTTGCATGGCACACGTGGTGTATCAGGTAGTGTTCGTGTCGAATATAAACGGGTTGAGAAAAACCTCAACACTAACTCGTCCTGTTTAATAAACATGTCGTGTCGTGTTGACCAATTTAACTAATCGTGTCGAAAATTCTTGACACTATCCCGCTTCTTTCGTATCCGGTTTGTGTCCGGTTCGTGTCGTGTTGCCGTGTTTGTTAAAGTTAGCTCTATTATTAAAGTTTATCACCAAACATATTGGCCCTGTTTGGTAATCAGAGTGTAGCGTTTAGCTATTTACTGTTTGAATTAGTAGTTTAGCGGATTTGATTGTGGATTTGACTAGTTGTTTATATAAATGTGTTTGGTAACCTTAGAGGTTTTATAAAAAATGTTCACTATTTGATTGTGTAAAATGACATTTATGGACATTAGTATTTTGTGTAAAATTATCGATTTGCTAATTCATAGAGTATATTATTGTGTACGGAGTAACTTTAAATAAACAAATAAATACCATATAGAATACGGAGTACTAGTATGTACGGAGTAATACATATGAATAACATCATTCGGGACATTAAGCATCTCCTCGACTTCTTCGACACTTGGGAAACTAGTTGTTGGACCGTGCGCTAGCGCGCACGATGCCCCAAGATATAAAAATATATTCCGTAAAAATACTACGTAAAAGACGACGCAAAATTCTATGGTTAAAATGCTAAACATGTCCTGCTTAAAATGAAATTAATTTAATTGACAACATGAAATACAAATGTATTACTATGTACATAGGTCCCTGGTTAATTTGGAGTCCCAATTGCAAGGCAAAAGGTGTGTGAACGCCAAAGTCCCCGAAAGTAGCAATTGTTTTTGTGAATTATGATTGGTATAATATGTGAAATTACAAATTGTTAAAGTTACAAGAGGAACATTGATATTGTTTCTTATTGCTTGCTTATCTACCATAATCATAATCTTTATGGAAGTCCTGCTGAAATAAAAGTTCAATATGTTCAGTTAAGATCAAATCAAAGAAACACATACACATCTAATTTCATATGTACAACTATAAAAATTCAAAAACTACAAGATGGAACTACGGCAAAAAGAATCCACCAGACCTCAAAGTTCCATCAACGATGAACCAATCCACAAATCTCGCATGATCAACCCCAAAGTCAGAAACAATTAGAAGAAGTTCAGATTCCTTCCTACCCTTCCAACCCGTCAATCATTCGCTTTCATTGGAATTCAATCCTCCTAGACCATAACTCTTCATTACTCATCAATGATAGCCTAACATCACACCAATACCAAACTCTGCTACAAGACCCCGTAATATTATGGATTTATAGCAAAATATTGGGCCTGCAAATACCACTTTCATAAATTAAGTGCCATAACAAATAGTTCCTTGGTTCTAAAAAAATTGGCGGTTTATAAACTTCAGTAATGTTACATAATTAGTCCCAATTCGCTTAAAAGTTCAGATTACTTCCTACCTCTCAAGTCTTAACCCGCCTCTCTACCCATTTCTTTCTTCGCACTTGAATCCTCCTAGTCTCAAACTCTCTGTTACTAATGGTGGTCTGACGTCCATGCCTGTATCGAATTGTGGTGCAAGATCTTAAAAGATTTGAAAAAATGACCAAATTATTTCCATACCTCCAAAAAGGCGTGGATGAATTTTATCGGAGCCACTTAAGAATCTATGCTCACAACCATGGGAACGTTTCATATCAATCATAGCCTACAGAGACATATCAGCAAGGTAGGCTCTACACATGAAGCATAGTTGCTACGACAGAAGAAAGTGAGACGCACAACCACATTAACAATTACAAGACAAGGCAAATAACTTAATATGCCTTTCCTCAAAAATTTATTGGATCCTTCAATCCTCATCCCATGACCAAAATCTTAGGAATAAGATTGCAGCAGCGGCGGGGGGCACTTTCCCATATAGAGAGAGGAAATAATTTTAAACTAAACTATGTAATCATATCACTACCATATCATTGGAATCATACAAAAACACTACATGGATCTAGTAATAAAAGTAATTCAGCTAAGGATAATCTTAGAGATTATAAACAGTACACTAATGCTGCTAAAAGCTCCATACACATTACCAATCAATATCCCCAGAAATAAAATATGACACAACATTATAGGGAAAAATTGGTTCCTTTTCCCCTCCCCAACCAAAATTATAAACATCAAGTTTCCTTGTCCCTCCATATTTGTCCACAAATCATGTGTGCCAGCACTATGTATGCACCATTAAGTCATTAACCTTTATCAGGTCGAGGAGAGGGAGAGGGAGAGGGGTCTATAAAATTGGATCCCTGAAAATCTTAGTCCAAGAGAAAGAACAAAACTGAAATTAACAATAATAGATCTAGCAACGAACTTAAACCTTTGTACGTGGGAACAAGACATTTCTAGAAACTGGCAGTCATGTACCAGCTACATATTCTTGAGAAGCTAGAAGTTTAGCTTGTGTAATCAAGTTCCCTCGACAAACAGAGCCAACTAGAAAGGCAGAGGGTAGTCCTCTAGCTGCAAACAACCCACAAGATTTAAGTGAGAAAAGTGTTCTTTCTTGAGTTCAAGGTATACATGCATATGCATCTGACATACTCACACCGAATACCTTTAATGTGCTTTCATCCTTGACCCAGCTTCTCTCAACGAAAAGATACTCTGAGAACCACATAGACCAACCTATAAGTCTATAACTTGCATACAGAAATGCATATATATTCAGTCAACAAAACTTCCTACTTAGTGAAAAATAAAAACTATGAAATGAAGATAATACAAAAACACGAGAGTCGTAAATTAAAATAATAACATAATCTCTTTCTCCCTGTAGTAGAGAATTGATGTGAACCCAAAAGAACAAAAAATTTAAAAATAAATGATGAGTACTTCCATCCTCCATGTTCAAAGAAACTTCCACCAATGAAGAAATAATTATTCAAATATAACATTGCAAATATCATGGCAGAAGCCGAATTGGTCAAACTATTTGCAGGTTCAATGACATCTTGAATTAGTTTTTATAAAACGTTCTCTTTTACTTTATCCTCCTAAACATATGGTTACAATTTTCCAGGAATATGTAGGTGCAATTTCCAACTGAAATGGAATATGTAGTCCATCATTGTTACTTCAAATGCTTTACCAATCGTGGACATTGATCCAACACTTACAATGGACGTGAATAACAAGGATGTGATTGAAATACTCCACATGAGACACTTCCAATAGATCCAAAACTTTTATAAAGTCTGACTAACATAACACACACACACATAAAATTTAACAAACAATTGTCACTTCTATTGGTCAAAATATAGAAGAAATGTTTGCCAGATTAGATATCGGAAGCATCTTGGACGATTTCTTCATACTCCGTAACAGCCAGTGTGCTACCAAGGCAACCTAACCGCTGTCACAAGTATGCTAGATTGGTTGAGGAGCTAACAATATGTAACAAACCCTTATGTCCTATATTTTTACATAGAGTATAACTGTATAAGTGAATGAGATCATAATTTTGAGGTTTTATGTTTACTCAATTAATTATATAGTTCATAACGATATTGAGAAAAACTAAGCAATTTACAAAATTTACTAATTACTATAGTTCCACCAGTACAGTACTACTAGGAAGCACGGACACGCCATTGGGCTTCCGTGTCCCGTGTACGACATGTATTGGACACCGGCACGCCTTGGACACGCGGAAATATGTGTCCGACATGCGAAATCACGTGTCCGATTTTTTTAAAAAAATCAGGACACGAGACACAAGACCAGATACACGATGGGCACGTCTTGAACACATATTTCAATATTAATTAATATTTCAGATTGCTATCTCTTTTTTACAATTCCTTCGATGGTCTCCTGAGCAATCAACAACCTTCATAAACATAGACCAGATTCACAAGCCACCATGACATTAATTACGGTCTCCTTTGTGGGTTACCCCATCCATCATGTGAATCTGATCTTATGGTTTTGAAGGCTTGTTGTTCATTCACAACAATCTCTGTCTACTTTCTAGGAGGAGTGAAAGTTATTACAAGGGAAGAACAAAAACGAGGGATGTGAGAGGAGAAGATTATCTTGTCATTTTATGTACTATAGTTCTATTTTCTTATTTGAATGTCATTAATAAATTTAATTAATTTTTGCATATTATTTTATTAATGATTTTAATTTTCTTTGATATATTATACTATTTTAATATTATTATTTTCCGTGTCCCCGTGTCCATCATTTTTAAGATGGTGTATCCCCGTACGTGTATTGTGTCCGTGTCCGTATCCGTTTTGGTGCTACCTAGCAGTACTACAGCCCAGACCAGGAAGTGTCCAACTTAATGTATTGAAAATAAGATAATGTATACCAGGGAAAAAAAAAGGTACAGGGCTTTTACGTAAAATTAACAGACATGTGAAGGAGACCCAAAAATGGCACTAAAACATATTCGTAAAGTAGGACATCTTGCACACAGCATACCATTCATAAGGAACAAGTGATCCTAGATTACTATTTTTCGTATCTCTTACGAACATGACATACATGTAGCAATATCTCGACATAAAAAATAGAAATGCAAATAAAAATTGTCAAGTAAATTAAATCTCCAATTTCTAAACCACCACCTAGACTGGGATGACTTTACATGTGAAACCTTGTGACTTTAATTGAGTAATTCTCAAGAAAGATTTGGCATAAAGCCATGACAGTAACAATGATTCAGTAAGCATCTTGTTAGTGATGAAAGGGTCAAGATGAGTGCAGTGAAGCCGTATCTCCAACCAGTTAAGACGGGTGCAAAGGTCAGTACTAATGAACGATAATATCTGAAGGAAATATGTCCTTCACCCAAGGTGCATTAAGTCTAATACCAAGGTTCAGATTAATTGCGAACAATTAATTCAGTGAAATCAAGTGATCGGAACGGCTAGCTGGAGCAATGCTTCCGATTAGTGAGTTCTAATGAATATTAAGCTCATAACTTACTCTTGACTGAACCTACAAGGTCACACCAATGGCATGTAACAGATCACCGGATTAAATGAATCGGAAAATCATTTAATAGCTTTTCGAGAATTAGTTGGAAAACGTATTATACGATACGACCTTGCATCGGAATCGTATATCGTATCGCGAATATTCGTAAGCTAGGCGAAACGAATAAATCGTATCATACGACGATGATTCGTCGTATACGAAACGATAAATAATATATCGAAAATATATTAATCGCGAATACGAGGAGGCAACGCTGCCAGCCCAACGAGCCAAGGCGCGCAAGCGCGCAAGGCCCACTGGGCGTAGCAGCGAGCCAGCACGCAAGGCCCATGTCTTGGATGGGCGCGCGCGCATGTAAGGAGTAGCAGCAGCAGCGCACACAGCGCGGCCCAAGGCCCAGCGCCTGTGTGGTGCGCGCGTATGGGCTTGCTGTCCGGTTCTTGCCCTTGTGGCTTGGCCGGATAGTATTATAACCTAAGGGGTTATAATATTATTCTACACAAGTTTTCCTAACCAAATACACAATTCAGCCACACACATCAAACCCTAAGGAGGAGAGAGAAACCCTAATTCTCTCTTAGCCTCCATGGATGTGTTCTTCCCAAAAGCACAAACTCTTGAATGATGGTCTAAGCTACGATTATCAAGACGGATCTGGACATGTCGGTGAACCAAGTAGAGGAATGACAAGTGGAGTTCTTTGTTCGTGTTCGTTGACATATTATTGTGGAAAACACGCTTCGAATGTAAGTTTGCTTAATCTGTGCTTTATACATGTTTTCTGGCTTTGGGGATTGTTTCCGCACATGTTATTATGTTTAACTGTATTCCCCTATAGTGGTATCATGAGCCTTATGTATTCAAAGCATGAATTAGAATGATTATTATTGTTTTTGCATCTGTCGAAAAATTTTGAATTTTTGTTGATTTTTCGGAATTTTTACGAATTATTGGATGAATTGCGTAATAATCAGGTCCGAAATCAAAAATGTTCGCTTTTTCAATTTTTAAAACCCTAATCTGATGGAAAACAATTTTCTAAGATCAACTCATGAGAATAGAATTGCGAAAACAGGCCTCAAAGTATCGTTTTTTGGGCGTTTTTGTTAATTTTTCATTAAAAATTAAAAGTGTCGGACAGTAATTCAATTAAAAGGTCGACCTAAACTATTCGGAATTGCTTGAAATTTGACACAATATTTCTGGGTACATGCTTGATCTATGGTAAAAATTTCAGATTTTTTCCGATAAGTATAAACCCTAATTTTGCCTTTCTCCAATTCGTAAAATTTGAAACCCTAATTGAATTTTGATTAATCTTGGTATAATAATTCGGTTAATTGGGAAAGGGGATATAATTTCATAGGTCAGTGGCTAATTTTAAAAATTATTGGATTAAAATTTTGAATGGTTTCGTTAATTTTAATCACACTTAAACCAAATTATTAAAATTTGAAATTTAATTGTTTATGAACGATTTAAAGCTTCGGATTTTATTAATTAAAAGTTCAAACTTTAAATGTTGATTCGTTCGTTCTTAAAAGTTTGAATATTGTTAGCCCTTTATTTAATAATTTTACGAAATTGGATTGTCGTTAAAGTTTATTGAATCGTTAAAAATCGTTGTTTTTCGAAAATAAAAATCGTAACCTTTTGAAAATTAAAATTAATGCAAGTTCGTGAAATTTAATTTAATTTTAATTAAGTTGGTCCGTATCATGAACCAAAGGCACGAACACATGTGTGATGTGGGCGTGTGGCTCGACGAGCCATGCGAGCTACCGTGCGCAATCGAGTCGCAGCTACGCGGGCAGCAGCATGCACGCTGCGTGCCGCGCGCGCTGGGCGAGAGGTCAAGGGTGTGTGTTGCATGCATTGCAGGACGCAAGCCCTTGCGATGGTGCAGCGATGCGCCACGACGAGTCGAGCAAGGCACGTAGGGCAGCAGCGATGCTGCAGGTACGCGTGCATTGGCATGCGATGGGTTCGGGCTATGCTCGCATGCCTCGTAGGCCATGCGACGGCTGCGATGGCTGCGGGCTATGCTCGTGTGCCTCGTAGGCCACGCAATGTTAATGGGCTGGGCGCAAGCCTAGCCCAAGTAAGCACATGACAATTTTTTTTGTTGGGCTTGACTTATTTGCATTAATTTGGGCTAACGGGATATTTAATTTAATATTTTATTTGCTTGGGCCGGGCCGCGAATTTTAACTTAATATTTCATAATTAATTATCCGGAATAATTATTGGTTTGAGTGGTATCCACTAAATGAAATTAAAATGAAATAATTATTTTTTTAATTATTTTCGTAGGTCGCATTATTTTAATTAAATTCAATTTTAATTAGAATAAAGTCTAAGGATTAATAATTGGAAAATTTGGTAATATTAATCCAACCTTTGGCCGATTTTCTTTTATTAATCCCACCTACGACATATTTTTTAATAATCCCACCTTTACTACCCGACGACTTTTATTGGGCTTAAGTGGCCGGTAATCGGTGAAAAAGTCAACGAGATGGTGATGAATTGATGATGATGACTGAATATATCGAGAGAGAGTACTGCCATGTAGAGAAATAATGCCGCTTACAACAGTTTTATGACCTGTTGGGCCCAATAAAAGTTGTTGGGTAATAAAGGTGGGATTATTAAAAAATATGTCGTAGGTGGGCTTAATAAAAGAAAATCGGTCAAAGGTTGGATTAATATTACCAAATTTTCCTTAATAATTTGGAAATTGATTAATCTTTTAGGACGCGTTTATGTGAACGTGAATTTTAATTAATTCACGTAAATACTTGCTTATTTATATGGGCCATTCGTTTTAGCACACGAATGGGTGAATGCATAGAATGTATATTTTATGTAATGCAGGTACTCCAAGTGACTAGTATGGCCAAATTTAGGATAGTTAAATACGGTCTGCGTACCGTTCTATCTTTGAATGTAAAGTTTTAAATATGGTCTGCGTACCATGGAAATTTTGATGTAATTTATTATTTTCAAGTATTTCTAAGTTTAGAACTTTAAGTTAACATTTGAACGAAGATTCAAGACGATGCCAAGCTAACAAGGAGGTGATGAAGATTGGATGCTTCAAGACAAGATGTTTTGGGCCATACTATATATATATATATATATATATATATATATATATATATATATATATATATATATATATATATATATATATATATATATATATATATATTATGCGTGAATGTATGAATGTATGTATGCTTTGCATGAACAGGTTGTTTCATATGAACCGATTAGATTAAGTTCACTAAATAATCGAACCAACATAGAAACAACTAGGTCCAAGTAATTTGAGTTTAAAAATTGCCTTCCAAATCAAGCACTTACAAAAATCTAGGGATCTAAGATAGTAGGTTTACGCTAAAGCGAGGTGCTATTTTAGTTGACTTAGGTGGTAAGGCGTCCTAAAGGAGCACGTTGATTGTGGTTATAACTCAAACAACAATGGCATTATGTTGTGGCAATGGGATAAATTATGGTATTAATTTATTAACCAAGAGTAATTTGGAGATTACTAGCAATAGGTTTTGCTTACCTAAAATCTTAAACTACTTAAGACATGATAAAGCTGCTTGAGGATTTAGGACTTTTGGGGTCTTGGAATCGTTTCATTCATTTTGGACCATGCTTTTGCTTTTTGCGTGAATGAAATGTTTAATAGCTTTGATGATTGCGTGAATGCTTTTATTTCAAGTTATTAAAGTATGATAAATGTTTTTCTTTGCTAGTTCATTTTGTAGAATAGTAAATCTTCAACCTTATTGCGTTCGGACAATAGAACTGCGATATTTCCTCGATCGATTGGTAAATATTTTTGAGAGCGATCCTCAAAGAAAAGGAGAGTGAGAGCGTATCTTGAATGCTATTTTCTTATAGTGATCTTCATGGTTGTTTTCAAACTAGAATTTGAATGGTAGACCAATTGGACCTCATATATTCAGAATACTGGGTAGTTTTGAAATAATGAAGTATTGAGTTAAAGACTCATGTATAACCAATGGTTAACAACCAAATTTCTTTTGAATCGATGATGAATTAGACTCATTGTGTAACCGCTCTGATTTTCAGCAGCTTTCAATTTGGTGTTAAAGTACGTTTATTAGCCTAATTTCGCTCTCTTGAAAATTAATTTGAAACTAGGATTTCGAGTTTGTTATTCTAAAATAATTTGCTGAATATTGACGAGTAATTACAAAATTAATGTTTCTACTTTAAATCGAATTTGCAAACTTAATTTTGATTGTCATGGTTACTCATGGAGTATGTGAATTAGCTTAAAAGGTTAGGAAGTATTTTTAAACAAGAGTTAATAGAAAATTGAGTACGATAATGGTTAAGTACGGTCTTAAATATAATGGATGAAGTCTTACTCAAGTTTCTAAGATGTTAAGGGTTAATCTTAAAATATATGAGAGGTCCAAAACTAATATAATCAAAGGCATAATTATAAACGATATTCAAGGAGGAGTTATTCGAGGAGTTTATTTTCTAATCCCACCAAGTTTTATTTGCTTTGAATTTCTTGAAGATACACACTTTTCTTTCCCAAAATGTGAGAATTATGTTTTGAAATTTGTTTTATAAAATTACAAACATCTTTAATAATATATATGGACGACCATTATTGAAATACTTTCATTTGTGAATACGTTTTCTTAAATAACAATGGCCTTCGCAAGAAAAAGGAAATTTTTAAATAAAATTTTACAAAAGGATTTTGTTATAAAGAACAACACAATGAGTTTGAATTAGCTACTAAACTATGTTCTTTTCAAAATTATTTAAAATAAGAAAGAAACTAATAGTTATAATTCGTTTAATAACAATTGTTTTAATATCAAAAGTTATTTAGACGTTTTATAAAATATATACATTTCAGGCACACTAAACTCAACTAGCGAAACTTAACATTTATCATTAAAGTATATAAGCTACGAGTCAAACCAATATTTCATTAGAGTCTCTAGTGGAGCTATGTTAAAGAATATCACTTATGAGAGCTCAATTATAAGTTAGTGGTTTAAGAAGTTTAGTGGAAGAAATAATCATGAGGAATGTCCAAGTCTTAGCAAGATCACTACGGTTTGAGTAAGTGTAAGAACAGATTGTCAACAAATCTTGAGGATAATAATGAAATCGGGTTAAAGAATTATATAAGATGGAAGCTGAGTTGAAATTAATTGCGGAAGGACTAATGCATGGATGAGGGAATGCAAATAATATTATGAGATGAAATTTCATAAGTTGGTAATAAAATGCTTAAGTAGGGGAAAGTAGCCGAGTATGTGTTGTGTAGCGCTCACATGCATCGGTGATGAAAAACAATGGAAGCGAGTGCTACATCAGTAGACTCGTGGTAAGCGGGCTTGACCCGTAGTTCGGCGGGATAGACCCGTTAAAGCGGCTTGGCCGTAAAGCGAGTGCTACAAAAGTAGACTCGTAGAGGCGGGATAGACCCGTAATTAGGGACATGTCCTAGTTAAGTCTTGCAAGCGTATGTTCATCAGGAGGGCGACGGCCCCCACTAAATAGAGACAGTTGGTCATAGCGACCCCTCTCTATTCGTGTTCACTTTCCCCAACAGTAAGCTAATATGTTGTGATTAAGTAAGCTAATGTGCTGTGATTAAGTAAGCTATTATGTTGAGAATAAGTTGTGTGTTTTCGCATTGAGTTATAAATTTCTTATGAATATCTATATCTACATTTGAATTGTGTTATGAGAACTTTTTGAAGAGAACTATATGACTTTGGCAATGTTGTACCAATGAGTTTCCCATTGAGTGATGAACATGTGTATATGTTGAGTTTCACCATGCGACACAAAAGATGGTTGAGGAAATTTACTTTTAGGGAAATACTTGGTCTATGGTTATGAATAATTGACGAGCAAGGTTATGGTTGAAAAAGACTAAGAGTATGGTGAAAACTTGATGAATCTTAAGTTGTGAGTCTAATCATGTGATGTTATTGTGAATTTAGAAGCTATTTGTGGTGGTATGTAAGGTTTGAAGTTATTGCGAACATTACTATTGTATTGCTTTCCAAATTTTTGTTTGAATGGTAAAGATTTCATGAAATCGATTTGAATGAAACGTTTCATCAAGTTATGTTTTCCAATTGAGTTTGATAAGCGAGGTTTCTTTCCAAAACAAAACATAAAAACTAAAACAAAAATTATTTTGAGCCACCTATCAAATGCATTTTAGGTTGGATATGTGTACTCAGATTTCCGCTGATTTTGTTCAATGAACCTGTCCTGGTGGGGGCAGAGTTAAAATGTTTTGCAGGCAGCGAGAATCAAGTTTCAGTTCAAGTTTAAGGTGCGTTGAGTCCTCCAGAGGCCTTATATGTTTCAAGGCGGGCATATGGATTCTCCAAGTGTATTTAAGTCCTTCCTAATTTATTAATGGGTTGTATTATTTGTTTCTAGAGTTTTATTTTGTTTTGGTTATTATTTATGGATTATATATCCTTGCTAAGTTGGTGTCACTTTAATGATGTTTTGGGAAATGTTATATGCTGGAATGATGTAATGGCAGGTGAAAGAAAATCTAACGTAATTTCCTAAACAATATTTTAGGTCGTCCATATTTAGGGGAAGTGCTGCCGAATTTTTTTTTTTTTATAACTAATTAAGTTTAAGAGTCTTGATTAGTGTCTTTAAGATACGCTAAACCTCGATTAAATCCTCGAAGTTGTTTGAAGAGTTAAAGTTGGTTTAGCAGGGTTTAAAGTTGTAATTGCGTTGAGTTTGTTTAAATTAAGACTAAATGTGTTTTAGGAAGCAGCTCGCTAAGGGCGGGCTGTTACACATTGGATGTTGTCATTCAAAGTGAATAAAAGAAAGGGACTTTGTACGCATAACAAAGCAAGAAGATCAAGCAAAGAGTAAAATCTTTAGGACTATAAGAAAACGTGCTAGAAAGGATGGGAAAGGGGAACAAAAGAAATGAATTCAATATTCAATTTCTACCTAAAAGTTTGTGTTAAAGAGAAACGACTTAGAAAATAAACTCCTATGGTATTAGATTACCGCTTGAGGTTCTAAACTCTTGTTAAGAACTCAAATTCCGGGAGCTAAGTCTGGTTATTGACCTACAAGTGGGAAATGAAGCAAAGTTGTGCTACATTAATTGTAGGGTCATCATGTTTGTTTTAAAGTCCTTCTAAAGGCTGGAACTTAATGGTATTATGTTCCATTAATCATCATTAATCAATTTCTGTTTGGACAACGGAAAGACTCACATTCAAAGTAAACAAAAACATTCGTTGAGTGTTTATTTGAATGAAATGGTCATTTAAGGGTTGAGTCATATGATTGATTAATAAACAAACGAATCTCTTCACACTCAAACTTCAGAAGGTTCAAATCAAACATTTGATTTGTGTTCCACATATCTTTGGCAATGTCATACGACCATATCAACAAGTCAACATTCTAAGATTCCATGGCATGGATTTCTGAAAGTTGGTCAATTTAAGACACGTGGATCTTGCTTGTTGAACATGACATAAGAATGGACTATTGTTAGAAGTTTCTAGACAATGAAGTTCATGGGCCAAAGATGGATTTTATGACTTACCTATTTCACAAGAATTTGAGAAAATATGGCTATATTTACTCAACGTGAAATATGTGAAATGCTTCAATGCGATTCACAAAAGGGTATAAAATCAACTTGGCAAGAATTTTGGAACATCTAGGCTGGGTCAAGGTGATGTTTGCATGAGCCAAGAAGGATTATCTAGATTGTTTATATGGCAATATGGCAATTGAATCTCCATAAGAATATGGTATGTCCAAATGGAGAAATCGGAATCTATTTCGATTAACGATAATCACGACTATTTTCCTATATAGTTTCTAAATGATACTCTCAAGTGACTTTCACACTAAACAAAGTTGTCAAAGCTAAGGATAAGATGTCATAAGGATTGAACTTCGGTTCAGTACATCTTTTCAGTACATATATATCTAGGGTTGTCAAACCTAGTGAGAGTTAGTGTTTACATCAAACAAACTCAAGGATAGATATATGTTTCTTTATGAGCGACTCATAGAAACAAAAGGTATTGATTCTACCACAAATCTGAGAACATATGGTTGTTGCTTAAGATAATGTCTTTTAGGAAACCATCATATTTCCAAAAAGGCAAGTGGGAGAAAAATGACCTCGAATTGACTTCGAGTCAAGCAACAAACAAATGTAGGATACTTAGGAGTCTTTGGAAAAGCTCCATACTTAGAAGCCTTTGGAAGAGCTTCATGAAGACTTTAGAAGTGCTTCAAGAGAATCCTAATACTCAAAGGACTTGAGTAATGTCTTTATAGACACTAACATTTGATGTTCAATACCTAGGTAAATCGTATAAGGAATAGAATTCAACCAAGATAGATACATAGATATCTTGAGGAATGAAAAACTATGAAGACTTTGGAAAGTACGTGCTTCAAAAACATACGACTTACAGGTTAGCTACGACGAATTAAAAATTCCCAAGTATGGTTTGAGGCCATCAGAAATATAAGTATGGTTCGAGGCCATACAAAATGGTTTGAGGCCATTTCATCCAAAGTACCTTCATCTTAGAGAATCAAATCTATGATTTGGTTGATTTGCATAAAGGGTTCACTCCCATTGGTTGCAAACATGTTTTCAAAACATACGAAGATGATATTGTATACACATACAAAAGAGAAGCTAGATTGGTGGTTAAAGATTGTAAACAATTTCACGGCGTTGATAATGTTGAAATCTTTTTCACCAAGTCGGAATGCTTGAACTATTTTGGATAAATCTAGCAATCATTGCATATGGCAATATGGCAATTGGAAAACGAAACACCTTACTCAATTGGACTTGTAGAAAGGAATTGTGTACATCACACAATGTAAAAGTTTTGGATGCTAGATAAAAGAGCAAGCTTAAGAAATCTATTCGTAGATTAAAGCATGCAAGTGGGAATTGGACCATATTTGTCTAAAAGGCTATTGAGCAATCAGAGCTTTATGAAAATATGGATCATCTTATAGATGAGGAGTTTAGTGGGAGCTAAGTCAAGTTTACTGGTTCTATATATGAGATACATGTCTCTCTATTGAAAATGACATTCAAATTCTAAATGGTTAGATTTGAACGTATTTGTCAATATTAGAACCATGGCGAAACTTAGAACATACTGGGTTAAAGATCTATTGGATAGGATCTAAAGCGTTGTTTGGATTCTGTAAAAGTGATTACTAAATCAAACACAATGGAGAGACTCAAAAGAGACTCTCAACCCATATGAGTAAGTCTAAGTTATGAATGCTTTAACTAAGTATAAAGTTACATGGATGGATTTTAAAATGCGAATGGTTTTTGCATTTCAATCAATCATGTATAATGTGATATATAGATCGCCAAGATAACTCGTGAACATTGGATCGTGACGAGTTTATACCAATCTTTATTGATCTGGATCAAAGATTATTGGAACAGTATCAAGAACATCCAATACATTTGGATATGTAGGATGAGTACTTGATAAGAGGAAGTGAAGATAACTAAAGTTTGGATGCTACATGCATTTGCCTAAGCAAAAGTTGAATCTTGTTGTTAGGCAAACCACAAACATACACTGGAAATCAGGCGTCGTGATTAAAAGGTGGTAACATAGGTTCTAAACCATATGTGATGCATGGGAAACTGAATCAATGATTAGTTTCCAAGTTCTCAGTTGAAAGATGTATCTCCCACATCTATGTGAACTGGTTGGAGCATTCCAAAAGGAAGCATCATTTGAAATTATACATAATTGAAATGAATTCATTGTTGCCTAAGAAACAATGAAAGGGAATTGTTTTTAGTGGGAGTTCTTCAATGAACTCAGGTTGATCACAAGTCTTCTACCTGGATGATTTTCTATTTTAGATATGATTACCATTCTAAACAGCAACGAAAGACTAGATCATTCTAGAAACATATTCAAAGATCTTTTCATCTTACATCGAAGGGCTTTCGATAGAAAAGATGCTAAGGATAGCAAAGTATGATAAACTAAACCTCTGCATTGAATGATACACAACATTCATATGCAGATATGGAATCAAGTTTGAGTTCCATGAATGTTTTAAGTATTGGGTGAACGGCCTATATCTGTAAAACATTAAATGCTTGATTTTGGGTTAGAGGTCCACAAACTGGTAAGCATTTGGTTTAAACATTTATCATTTATGAAATTATATTTCATAGTTCATTTAATTGTGGTTTAGAATTAAATGATAAGTCCATGTGATTCAAATCATTCAAATGGGATGTCAAGATGGATTCTTCGACAAAGAAACACCCATAAGTGAACTTGAATATTGAAGTCACAAAGGATCCCTAATCCAGGTCATTGAAAGGTGGACGACCAATGACTAATGAAGATTAGATTACAAGTAGATTACTTAGTTCTATTTCTTAAACTAGAGTGACTGGATGTCAGAATCTTTTGCATAGATACTTATTGGATCTTGTATCGGATTGACCATGAGAACACTTTAAGAGATTAAAGTCATGTCATAGGTAGTTCTCATTAATGGTGATTAGAAACCGTTCCTCAGAACATGAGCGATTATGTCTGCTCGTTTGAGAATTAGTTCTCTTTGATACTAGCTAAACGTCGCACCGTAAAAGGAGGCTATAAAAGCAGTTATTGGGCGTACTATGAATCAAAGTGATTGTTCATAGATTGCAAGAATGGATTGTCCTCCTGAAGGAAATAATGCCCTTGGTCCAAGTATGCATTCTATGTTAAGTCTAATAAATGCGGTTCAGTATTAATTAACAAGTTAATAATTCAGTGAGATCAAGTGAGCTGAATGCCTAGCTAGAGGCCGCTTTAGTTCAAGTGGAATTAATGATATTAATCCACAGCTTACTCTTGACTGAACCCGTAGGGTCACACAAATAGTACGTAAACGGATCAAGTATTTAATAGCATTAAATACTCCATCTATGAATATTCGGAACCCACGGATCTTGGTTTCAGTGGGAGCTAAGATCGTCACAGGCAAGGAATGAATACTCCGGAAACGATGATATTGCCGGAAACGGAAATATGGATCGTATCGGAAATATAAATATTATCCAAGTCGTAGATGTTGCCGGAAACGGAAACATGGTACGTGTCGGAAAATATTATCGGAAATGGAAATATTGCCAGAATCGGAAATATTGCCGGAAACGGAAATATTGTCAGAATCGGAAATATTACCGGAATCGGAAAATAATTCCGGAAACGGAAATATTAAATATTTGTTCGAAACGGAAATTAATTCCGGAATCGGAAATATTAAATGTTGTTCGTATCGGAAATGAATTCCGGAATCGGAAAATTTAATCGGAAGCGCATCGTACGAATAAGCATCGGACGAGGCCTGCCGGACGAGGCCCAGCACGAAGCCAGGCCATCGCCCAGCAAGCCAAGCGCGCCGCACAAACAGCCACGCCAGGCCCAGCGCAAGGCCAGGCCCAGCAGGCTGCGCGCAGCGCGCAGCGCGCACAGCACGCGCAGCGCACAGCGCGCACAGCGCGCACAGCACGCGCAGCGCGCAGCGCGCGCGGGCGCGGGCGCTGAGTGGGCTGCTGCTCGCGCGCACGCATGGGGCCCATCGTGGCTGCCGTGCGTGTGTGTGCAAGTGTTTGTGTTCGTGCACGTTTCCTAAAACATGCAGAGTTCGGTTAATGATTAAATTCCTAATTCTATTTGATAAATTAATTAAATTAGAGTTCTTGTAGGATTCTAGGTTTAATTAATTTGTATCTGAATAGGATTTCGATTCCCTTTCCATACCGCTATAAATATGAGGCTAGGGCTCACAATTTATAACACAAGTTTCAAAGTATTCAAAGTGAGTTTTTGAGAGAAAAATTCAGTCACACATTTGCCTATAAAGTGCCGAAAATAATAGTACCTTAAGGGCGATTCTAGTCGGTCAATCTTAAGGCGGATCCGGACGTGCTGTGGACTATCTACGGAGGGACGACACTTGGAGTCCTAAAGACTTGTTCTTGTTCGGTTCGGGCGCAGCTAGGGAAGGCACGCAACAAAGAGTATGCATCTAATCTATGCTAAATGATTATGTGTAAATAATATGTTTTCCTGGGTTTATGGTTTTTCCGCATGATTTATGAATTGTCATATGTATCATAACCTAACAGTGGTATCACGAGCCCCTTATTATTTTCATAATCTAAATTGCATGAACATGGTTAAATATTACAAATTTGCAAGAATTAAAAGGGGTGATTAATTTTCGTAATTGTTAATTAATTGCAAATTGCGTTTATTTAATTATACGTACGCAGTTTTTCGGCAGTTTCTTCGTTACTCATCCGAATTGAGTGATTTTTGTGTCAATTCTGCATGTAAAAGGCATTCTAAAATTTTGACAAAAATAGTATTTTTCTGCCGAACCCAGAATTCTCAAATTCGAAGCCTAACTATGACTTTTCGAAGGTTTTAGTTTTTCGAATGCAAAATTTCGTAAATTTAAGATGTTAAATTAAATATTTGCGATTCTTGTTGATAAATCTTGAATTTTTGATTGACCTACTGCATATGTTTAACAAGTTTGAATGCCTAGTCTTGTTAATTATGCAATCTAATTTGTAATTATGATTAATTTGTTGAAAATTAGAATAATTTAGAATTAAATTGATTTTCATAATTAATTGTAATTTAATTAGAAACCTATGATTAAAAACCACCATAAAAATTGTAAATTTACGATAAATTTTAAATTTTTATGACCTAGACTTGAATCCATAACAATCGGAAATCAATTGGATAATAAATTTTCGATTTTTTCGCCCTAAAATTATGAAATTAATATTATTTATTAATTTGTCATTAATTTTAAATATAAATTTTAAATTTTTATGCGATTCGTTCATATAACTTGCACGCACGAAGCAATGGACGCTTCGTGTTACCCTTAAGGGGTGTTGTATAATGCGGGCATGCGACGACGAGCAAGGGAGCTCGTCGCCCGTGCGGCACGAATGCAATGAGCAAGGGCGTAGTGCACGAGCACAAGGCAGCAGCCCTGCCTTGTGTCGTGTGCCACGACCAATGGACGAATGGGCATGGGCGTAGGGCGAGCCAAGGCAGTCGCGTGTGGGCAGCAAGCGAGCTGCGCCACAACGCGCGCTGCCTCGCACAAGAGCGCGCAGCCTCGCGCGCAGCGAGCGCAAGCTCGCGTGCCACGAGCGCTGCGCCTAGCATTGCTCGCGCGCACAGCGTGCGATGTTGCCCGCCCAGCGAGCGATGGCTCGCGCGCCCAGCGAGCGATGTCGCGCGCCCAGCGAGCGATGGCTCGCGCGCCCAGCGAGCGATGGCTCGCGCGCCCAGCGAGCGATGTCGCGCGCCCAGCGAGCGATGTCGCGCGCCCAGCGAGCGATGTCGCGCGCGCACTGCGAGCGATAGCCCGCGTGCGATGAGCGCTGGCGCGCGCAGCGAGCACCAATGCGTGCGGAGGCTTGCGATAGGGATGCAGCAGCTATGCGACGAGCGCATGGGATGCGCGCACATGGCCAGCAATGGCTGTGTGCGTGCGGCCCATGGGCGTGCTACGCGTAGGGTGTTTGCGTTACGATTAGATCGTTTTGAATGTTTAATTTGAAAATTTCAGTTCACGTAATTTTAATTAATTTTAAAATTAATAATTTAAATTATTTTCTTGGATTTTAATTTTGAATATTATAATTATAATAAATGTTATTTATTCTAATTATTTTACTAAAATTAAAATCATGAATTAATTTAAATGCGACTGAAATTAAATTAAACTTTTTGGATTCAATTATAAATTTATATGAGCTTTAAATTTTAATTAAATTTGTATGTTTCCGGTTAGACTAGAAATACATTTTTATGTTTAAAATTGGTAAAGCATATGAATTTATTGGTTTAAGTGGGAGCGCTTTTTAGTCATAAACTCTTGATTAGGTCTACAAATCCTTAAGGTTAAAACAACTTGATTAGAATTAATAAGGACTGAATAATTGGTAGATTATTGGTGCCCTTGATTAATTGCTGCAAATGTTTACGTGATGCATAATGTGTTTTACTAACCAGCTATGTGGGCCATTCATGATAATGAATGGGTGAATGGTATATATTGTATATGTACTGTTTTGCAGGTTATGAAGTGACTAGTATGGCCCAAATAGGATAGAAAATATGGTCTGCGTACCATTAATTTGAATGTAATTGGTCTAAAGTACCAAAGTTATTTTTCAATTCAAATATGGTCTGCGAACCATCAAATAGTTGTAATTAGTTATAGCTTATCCTATTTGAAGAAAATGGTGCCTCCCACGGAGATTTTCAAGACGGACTTTGAAGTCAAAGCTTCAAGATGAAGTCGGGCCATACTAGATCACAAATATCTTATGCATGTTTTAAGTTATTTATTGTTTTAAATATGTCTTAAAATGCATGAGATCAAAAGCTTGATTATGTTGCATGATTAAGGATTTTAGTTCACTTAAAATCTAACCAACATAGTAAGAGCCTTAAGTTCCAAACTTAAAAATTGAGTTAAAAGGTGCCATGCCAAAATATACACTTGCTTGGATATCCTTTACATCAATCTAGTAATAGTTTTCGCTCAGCGAGGTGTTACTTATTGGTCCTAAAGGGGCAAGGTACACAAATAATTGTGAGTACATGTTAGTTTTGGTGAAACTCAACGATATAAGTAAGGAGTCCTTTTATGTCGTGGCAAATTCGATAGGTTTACCTAATAAGTTCTTAGACGTACCTATCAACCAAGAATAGTTTCTAGACTATTAGCAAAAGGCTTTTGCTTACCTAAGATGTTCTAGGATTAAGTCGACAAACTGTGCTTAGTTCTTCAATGATTTTAGGATCTTGGAATCATTTTATTCACACCTGCCGGAACACATAATTTGAATAAAATGCTTAATAAACATTGAATTATGCATGTATGCTAGAATTTAAGTTTATTAAGAGAAACTGTGAATGGTTATTTATTTGTTTATTCTTTTCAATTGTAGTTTTTAATATGGCAAACAACAATTCATTCAACATTCGATCAATTCTCGAAAAGGAGAAGTTGAACGGGAAAAACTTCCTTGACTGGCAAAGGAACTTGCAAATAGTTCTTATGCAGGAAGAAAAGGAGTATGTCCTAGATGAGGTGATGCCCGAAGCTGCAGGCGACGGGGTCACTCAGGCAGCCCTCAATCGTTGGATTGATGCCAACAAGGATGTGAAATGTCTAATGCTCGCCACCATGAGTGCGGATCTGCAGAAAACGTTCATCAACTCAGATGCTTTCACAATCATCAGTGAGTTGAAGAACATGTTCCAAGATCTGGCTCGAGTCGAAAGATTCGAGACTCATAGGCAAATTCTTGAGACCAAGCTTAATAAAGGCGAGCCCGTAAGTCCACATGTTCTCAAAATGATTGGACTCATTGAGAATATGAGTCGGCTGGATCAGCAATTTTCTCAGGAAATGGCTATAGACACCATCCTCCATTCTCTTCATAGCGGGTATGATCAGTTCAAACTGAACTACAGTATGAATAGTCTGGACAAAACGCTCACTGAGCTTCACGGTATGCTGAAGACCGCTGAAAAGACGCTCAAAAGTGATAAGCAGGATGTGCTTATGGTGCGTGGGGGCAAGTTCAAGAAATCTGGAAAGAAGAGGAATGCTAAGAAAGGTGGCAACAAAGCCAGCCCAACTAAGCAAACTGGCGCCAAATCTGCAAAGAGAAAGGTCAGTCAACCCACTTCTGAATCCGAATGCTTCTACTGCAAGAAGAAGGGGCATTGGAAGAGAGATTGCTTGAAGCTAAAGGAAGATCAGAAGAACGGAACAGTCGTTCCATCTTCAGGTATTTTCGTTATAGACTGTATACTTGCTAATTCAACTTCTTGGGTATTAGATACAGGTTGTGGCTCACACTTATGTTCCAATCCACAGGGACTAAGAAGAAGTAGAAAGTTAAGCAAGGGTGAAGTCGACCTACGAGTGGGAAATGGAGCACGGATTGCTGCATTAGCTGTAGGAACTTACTATTTGTCGTTGCCCTCCAGGCTAGTTTTGGAACTGGAAGAATGTTTCCATGTTCCAAGTCTTACTAAAAACATCATTTCAGTTTCTTGCTTAGATGCTAAGGGATTTTCCTTTATAATAAAAGACAATAGTTGTTCGTTTTATTTTAAAGAGATGTTTTATGGATCTGCTAGATTAGTCAATGGACTTTATTTATTAGATCACGACAAACAAGTATATAACATAAATACCAAAAAGGCCAAAAAGGATGATTCAGATCTCACCTATCTGTGGCATTGTCGATTAGGCCATATAAACTTGAAACGCTTAGAAAGACTTCAAAGAGAAGGAATTCTAGAACCATTTGACTTAGAGGATTATGGTAAATGCGAATCATGTTTACTTGGCAAAATGACAAAGCAACCTTTCTCTAAAGTTGGAGAAAGAGCAAATGAACTATTGGGTTTAATCCATACAGATGTATGTGGACCAATGAGTACAAATGCTAGAGGTGGTTTCAGCTACTTTATCACTTTCACTGATGACTTCAGTAGGTATGGTTATGTCTACCTAATGAAGCATAAGTCTGAATCCTTTGACAAATTCAAGGAATTTCAGAGTGAAGTAGAGAATCAATTAGGCAAGAAGATTAAGGCACTGCGGTCTGATAGAGGCGGTGAATATCTGAGCTATGAATTTGATGACCATCTGAAAGAATGTGGAATTCTATCAGAATTGACTCCTCCTGGAACACCACAATGGAACGGTGTGTCAGAACGGAGGAACAGAACCTTGCTAGACATGGTCAGGTCAATGATGGGTCAGGCCGAACTTCCATTAGAATTTTGGGGACATGCACTAAATACAGCTGCACTCACTATAAATAGAGCTCCGTCTAAAGCTGTCGAAAAGACTCCATACGAATTATGGTTTGGAAAGCCTCCAAATGTGTCTCTTCTTAAGATTTGGGGATGTGAAGTATACGTCAAACGATTAATTTCAGACAAACTTCATCCAAAATCTGACAAATGTATCCTTGTGGGCTATCCAAAGGAAACAAAGGGGTATTACTTCTACAATACATCTGAGAACAAAGTGTTTGTTGCTCGAGATGGTGTCTTTTTGGAGAAGGATCACATTTCCAAAATGACAAGTGGGAGAAAAGTAGACCTCGAAGAAATTCGAGTCGAACAACAAACTCTAGAGAATGCTCAAGATGACATTCAGGATGAAACTCAGAGATCTTTAGAAGAATCTGGTGAGAATCATGGTCAATCTAGAAATGTTACCCCGCGTAGATCGCAAAGATATAGATCTCAACCGGAAAGGTACTTAGGTATTTTGACGAACGAGAGCTATGACGTTCTATTACTTGAAAGTGATGAACCTGCGACTTACAAGCAAAGCTATGACGAGCCCTAGCTCCAAGCAATGGCAAGAAGCCATGCAATCTGAATTAGACTCCATGTCTGAAAACCAAGTATGGGATTTGGTCGATTTGCCAGATGGCTACCAAGCCATTGGAAGCAAATGGGTTTTCAAACTGAAAAGGGACAAGGATGGGAAACTTGAAGTTTTCAAAGCTAGATTGGTTGCAAAAGGTTACAGGCAAGTCCACGGTGTGGATTACGATGAAACCTTTTCACCAGTTGCAATGCTAAAGTCTATTCGAATAATGTTAGCAATCGCTGCATATTACGATTACGAAATATGGCAGATGGATGTCAAAACTGCTTTCTTAAACGGCGTTTTAACAGAAACTGTGTTTATGACACAGCCTGAAGGTTTTGAGGATCCAAAGAATGCTAAAAAGGTATGCAAGCTAAAGAAGTCAATCTACGGATTGAAGCAGGCATCCAGGAGCTGGAATATACGTTTTGATGAAGCAGTCAGTGACTTTGGTTTCATCAAGAACGCGGACGAATCTTGTGTATACAAGAAGGTCAGTGGGAGCAAAATTGCTTTCCTAGTATTATATGTCGACGACATATTGCTTATCGGAAATGACATTCCTATGTTGAACTCTGTCAAGATTTGGCTTGGGAAATGTTTTTCGATGAAGGATCTAGGAGAAGCACAGTACATATTGGGCATCAAGATTTACAGAGATAGATCTAAAAAGATGATTGGACTTAGTCAAAGCACTTATATCAATAAGGTGCTTGATAGGTTCAAGATGGCGGACTCCAAGCGAGGCTACCTACCCATGTCTCATGGAATGACTCTAAGCAAGACTCAGTGCCCAAAAACACTTGATGAGCGTAGACGAATGAATGGGATTCCATATGCATCATTGATTGGTTCAATAATGTATGCTATGATATGTACACGCCCGGATGTTGCGTACGCACTCAGTGCTACGAGCAGATACCAGTCAGACCCAGGAGAGGCGCATTGGACTGCTGCCAAGAATATTCTGAAGTACCTGAAAAGGCACAAAGATGACTTCCTGGTCTATGGTGGAGATGATGAATTAATTGTTAAAGGCTATACGGACGCAAGTTTCCAAACCGACAAAGATGATTTCAGATCACAGTCTGGGTTTGTCTTCTGCCTCAACGGAGGAGCAGTAAGCTGGAAAAGTGCTAAGCAAAGCACCATTGCGGATTCTACAACTGAAGCGGAGTACATTGCTGCACATGAAGCAGCAAAGGAAGCTATATGGCTAAGGAAGTTCATAGGAGAACTTGGTGTAGTCCCCTCCATTGAAGGACCAATAGCCCTGTATTGTGATAATAACGGAGCTATTGCACAGGCAAAAGAGCCTAGACACCACCAGAGAGTCAAGCATGTACTTCGTAGATTTCACCTTCTACGAGAGTTCGTTGAAAGAAAAGAAGTCGAGATAAGCAAAATTGGAACTGATGACAACATATCAGATCCATTAACTAAACCTCTGCCGCAGGCGAAGCACAACTCGCACACTGCAGCTATGGGAATCAAGCATATTGGAGAATGGCTTTGATGTCTCTGTTTAATGTTTTAAAGTTTTAGAGTTTAAATCTTTGTAAAACATTATTGGTTAATCATTCACAATAAATGAAAAGAATTCATTTTTCCATTTAATTTATGGTTTATTAAATGATGAGTCCCTTCAATTTGACGATATATTCAAGATAGACTGTCAGGACCAGTCCTGTGACTAAGAAATGTCTATCAAGTGAACTTGAATGTCAAAGGTTGAAAATGGTCCCTAATCGGAGTTTTCTATAAAATTGGACGCATAGAAAACGTTAGACGATTAGAATGCAAGATGACTAGTAGTTCTGTTTCTTGAACTATGTGGACATGGCAATGTCATAATCATTTGCATAGATACTTACTTTGGGAAGACTAGTATCGGACGAGACCTATGAAACTTTACTGTAAGAGATGAAAGTCTGTCATAAGTAAATTTCATTAAATTATTAGACACTAAATCCTCAATACCTGAGTGATTTGAAGATTACTTGTTTGAGAACTGGTTGCTTTGACGTTGACCAACCGTCGCACCGTAAAAGGAGGCTATAAAGGCAACGCTCAGGTAATCACCTATCAAACGAAGTCTAATCTCAAGATCGCAAGATTGGGATTGTCCTCCCATAAATCGGGATGAGATGCTTAAAAGTTGTACAAGGCCACTCGGAGAGCTAGAAACTGTGAAATGCATGGCCGTGCTCGGATGAATCATAGGCTATGATTATCTGTTTATTTGATCAGTTGAACTCTGAAACCGAGGAACACCTCTGGACATAATAAGGATGACAACTCTTACCTTATGTTCAAGAGCAAGCATCGAGCGACAAAGGAATTAGGAAATGCACACTTGTCCCTAAGGACAAGTGGGAGACTGAAGGAAATAATGCCCTTGGTCCAAGTATGCATTCTATGTTAAGTCTAATAAATGCGGTTCAGTATTAATTAACAAGTTAATAATTCAGTGAGATCAAGTGAGCTGAATGCCTAGCTAGAGGCCGCTTTAGTTCAAGTGGAATTAATGATATTAATCCACAGCTTACTCTTGACTGAACCCGTAGGGTCACACAAATAGTACGTAAACGGATCAAGTATTTAATAGCATTAAATACTCCATCTATGAATATTCGGAACCCACGGATCTTGGTTTCAGTGGGAGCTAAGATCGTCACAGGCAAGGAATGGATACTCCGGAAACGATGATATTGCCGGAAACGGAAATATGGATCGTATCGGAAATATAAATATTATCCAAGTCGTAGATGTTGCCGGAAACGGAAACATGGTACGTGTCGGAAAATATTATCGGAAATGGAAATATTGCCAGAATCGGAAATATTGCCGGAAACGGAAATATTGTCAGAATCGGAAATATTACCGGAATCGGAAAATAATTCCGGAAACGGAAATATTAAATATTTGTTCGAAACGGAAATTAATTCCGGAATCGGAAATATTAAATATTGTTCGTATCGGAAATGAATTCCGGAATCGGAAAATTTAATCGGAAGCGCATCGTACGAATAAGCATCGGACGAGGCCTGCCGGACGAGGCCCAGCACGAAGCCAGGCCATCGCCCAGCAAGCCAAGCGCGCCGCACAAACAGCCACGCCAGGCCCAGCGCAAGGCCAGGCCCAGCAGGCTGCGCGCAGAGCGCAGCGCGCACAGCGCGCACAGCACGCGCAGCGCACAGCGCGCACAGCACGCGCAGCGCACAGCGCGCACAGCACGCGCAGCGCGCAGCGCGCGCGGGCGCGGGCGCTGAGTGGGCTGCTGCTCGCGCGCACGCATGGGGCCCATCGTGGCTGCCGTGCGTGTGTGTGCAAGTGTTTGTGTTCGTGCACGTTTCCTAAAACATGCAGAGTTCGGTTAATGATTAAATTCCTAATTCTATTTGATAAATTAATTAAATTAGAGTTCTTGTAGGATTCTAGGTTTAATTAATTTGTATCTGAATAGGATTTCGATTCCCTTTCCATACCGCTATAAATATGAGGCTAGGGCTCACAATTTATAACACAAGTTTCAAAGTATTCAAAGTGAGTTTTTGAGAGAAAAATTCAGTCACACATTTGCCTATAAAGTGCCGAAAATAATAGTACCTTAAGGGCGATTCTAGTTGGTCAATCTTAAGGAGGATCCGGACGTGCTGTGGACTATCTACGGAGGGACGACACTTGGAGTCCTAAAGACTTGTTCTTGTTCGGTTCGGGCGCAGCTAGGGAAGGCACGCAACAAAGAGTATGCATCTAATCTATGCTAAATGATTATGTGTAAATAATATGTTTTCCTGGGTTTATGGTTTTTCCGCATGATTTATGAATTGTCATATGTATCATAACCTAACACCTCCTATCTTTGATAGGATATGGTGTTGTTGTGTAACAAGGCCTCTCGGAGAGTTAGATACTGTAAAATGCATGGCCGTGCTCAGAATGGTTAGGCTTAACCTTCTGTAAAAGTTTGACAGTTGAACTCTGTAATCCGAGAAACACTTCTGGACCTAATAAGGATGGCTTGGATCTTACCTTATGTTCAGTAAGTAACACTAAGTGACAAAGGAATGTGGATGCTAACTTGTCTGAATGACAAGTAGGAGATTGAAGGAAATATGTCCTTCACCCAAGGTGCATTAAGTCTAATACCAAGGTTCAGATTAATTGCGAACAATTAATTCAGTGAGATCAAGTGATCGGAACGGCTAGCTGGAGCAATGCTTCCGATCAGTGAGTTCTAATGAATATTAAGCTCACAACTTACTCTTGACTGAACCTACAAGGTCACACCAATGGCATGTAACAGATCACCGGATTAAATGAATCGGAAATTCATTTAATAGCTTTTCGAGAATTAGTTGGAAAACGTATTATACGATACGACCTTGCATCGGAATCGTATATCGTATCGCGAATATTCGTAAGCTAGGCGAAACGAATAAATCGTATCGTACGACGGTGATTCGTCTTATACGAAACGATAAATAATATATCGAAAATATATTATTCGCGAATACGAGGAGGCAACGCTGCCAGCCCAACGAGCCAAGGCGCGCAAGTGCGCAAGGCCCACTGGGCGTAGTAGCGAGCAAGCGCGCAAGGCCCATGCCTTGGCTGGGCGCGCGCGCATGTAAGGAGTAGCAGCAGCAGCGCACACAGCGCGGCCCAAGGCCCAGCGCCTGTGTGGTGCGCGCGTATGGGCTTGCTATCCGGTTCTTGCCCTTGTGGCTTGGCCGGATAGTATTATAACCTAAGGGGTTATAATATTATTCTACACAAGTTTTCCTAACCAAATACACAATTCAGCCACACACATCAAACCCTAAGGAGGAGAGAGAAACCCTAATTCTCTCTTAGCCTCCATGGATGTGTTCTTCCCAAAAGCACAAACTCTTGAATGATTGTCTAAGCTACGATTATCAAGACGGATCTGAACATGTCGGTGAACCAAGTAAAGGAACGACAAGTGGAGTTCTTTGTTCGTGTTCGTTGACATATTATTGTGGAAAACACGCTTCGAATGTAAGTTTGCTTAATCTGTGCTTTATACATGTTTTCTGGCTTTGGGGATTGTTTCCGCACATGTTATTATGTTTAACTGTATTCCCCTACAATATCTATTTCAAGCAAACCAATCACAAACGTCTAACAAAAAGAATAATAATGAGAAAAAAAAAGCTAACCTTTAACCAACCATATTGGTCAGAGTATTCATCACAAATTGTATATGAACCAAGCATGAGAACATGCACCCCTGCAGCTTCAAAAGAATAATAAAGATTGGAGCTTGAACCACTCTCCTTAAATGGCATTTTCTAACAAAATTTACTAACCAAATTTCCTTTAGGCCCATAGGTATATCACTTCTAGTGGCTTAATTGCTAGGCTCCTGAATTTTTAAAGTCCACAGTAAAAATTACCATAAATACAAGTTTGATATGCCCTAAATTCTTCATTAGAAGTAGGGATGGGCATGGGTCCAGGACCCGGTCCAGACCCGGTTGGATCCGGCCCATATGTAAGGGTCTGGGTCTAATTATTTGAGACCCAATGGATCTGGGGTGGATCTGGATCCATGTGTTTAAAAACGGGTCTGGGTCTGGGTCTAATATTCTCAGACCCAGATCCGGTCCAGATCCGGCCCATGGACCCGATCAATTATTAGAAATTAGAAATAGTCTAATTAAATACATGCATGCATTAATATTTTGGCACTAATTTGCGAATTGTGATATTTTATGTATCGAATGTGAATATGTGATGGTAAATCGATTAAATTAATGGGGCGGAAAAATTTTCTAAGACAAAAATGTTAAGAATAAACAAATAACACTAGACCCATTTTTGACCCGAGACCCATAAGACCCATTGGATCTGGGTATGGGTCTGAATTTTTCAGACACAATGGATCTGGGGTGGGTCTGGGTCCGCCTAAAATATATGGGTCTGGGTCTCACCAGATCCGGCCCATGCCCATCCCTAATTAGAAGCATCAAAACAATTGGTGAGATCCCTCAACCCTTAATCCAACCTCTTCACACTTTTAATTCAATTTTGCATTGGTAACCATGGTTGCAAAAAAGGTTCTGGATCTACATACAATCCCTACAGCAAAACTGACCAAATAGTTTGTTCATAAACAAAATTTCGAGGCATAATTATCAAATAACCAAAACCCATGAATGAAAATATGATTGATTAGAGTAAATTTTATCAACAAAATATCTAAATATAAATCAATAAAAACAAACCCATATCCATAAAATCAATACCCGCTAATAAAATAGAAAAACCGACGAATTCCAAATTGCAAAAAAAAACAACTACCTCATTCTGGAGCATCTTAAATCCTTTACTCATTCTGGAGTACCAAAAATTCAAAATCAAACCCTAAGTTCACCTGATTCGAACCCGAGGAATGTGAGCACTGCAAAAATCAACAACAAAAATAGCATAGTTAGGGAGAGTTTATGATGTTGAGAAAAGATAAAACAAGGCAACGCCGAGAAGAGGAGGAAAAGGGGCAAAGAAGCCATTGAAGAGAAGAGGAGAGTCGAGGGTGAAGAAACCAAAGAAAGAGGAGAAGCATGAGGATACCTATAACACCTTGGATGCTCCAAGGCAAAACAACGCAAGACAAATAGTCTGCGTGTGGGTTTTGCTTTAGAATCATCCAAGGTGTTATTGGAATACCTAAAAAAAAGCCCGACAGACACAGATCAGAGAAGGAGAGGGCCTTGGTTCACGAGATCGGAAAAGGCCGCACTTGAGGGCAGGTGGTGGATCAGAAAAGGCTTTCCGATAAGAGGAGTGAGGAAAGAAAACAGAGGAAAGTATTGAAAAGAAGTGTTTTTGAAGTATCCATGGTGAAGAAAACCAGAGAAAAAGAACGGAATGAAGAAGGTGAAGAAAGGGTGAAGCAAAACCAGAGAAAAAGAACTGAAGGAAGAAAGTGAGAAAGGGTGAAGCAATGAGAAAAATGAAGGGTGGAATCAGTTTTAGTTGAAGTGGGAAGGATTGTTCAGTAATTACTCTATTGTTAAGAGTAAGACAAAAAATAATGAAGAAGGAATTGAGGGGTATTTAGATCACTCTACTATTGGGTGAATAGTAAGACATGTTTAAGGCTTTAGAAGTGTTAAGATTAATCATGTCTTCAGAGAAGCCAACTCAGCAGCAGACTGGATAGCAAATGTTGGTCACATCATTGTAGGAAAAATGTATTTAGATCCTAAAGCTAGTCCTCCTTTATCTTCCATTATTTGTAATGACTACTCGGGAGTGACTCTCGTGCGGGGAGGCTCCTAAGTATATTCTCCTTATCTTTCAAAAAAAAAAATTATGAAAGCCCAATAGGCATAAAGAACAAATAATAAAAAAAAAATTAAAAAAAAAGTTATCTCTATGAAACTCCCAAAACCCAGCAACACCTTTGCATCAAGCTCTCCATCCGACTTTCCTCCATAAACAAATTCCATGTCAATCAACATCAACAATTCAATTCAAACATCTTGATAGAACTCAACAAATTTTGAGGTAAAAGAAGCAATTTTGATAATAGATGCAATTTTATATTTCTAGGTATATCAAATTTTGAATCGTATTTTTCCTTCAAACGAATGTTTGTCTCACATATTTATATAATCAGACTAAGGGGAAAATAACATTCTTACCATAAAAAGAAATCAGGTAAGTTAATGGAGGTGGGATTAAAGGAGATAGGTGAAGATGAGGTTAAATTGGACTTTTCAACTCCAATTATCCCAATCCTCCATTTGAAACGCTGCTATTAGCAGCTTTTTTTAAATTGGAGTATTTGGATCAAACCTCCATTTAAATCCTTTGTTTACCAAACACCACAATTAGAGGTTGACTAGTCAAAACCTCTAATAGTGGTCCAAACCTCTAAAATCCTCTCAAAACTCTCTTTACCAAACAGGGCCATTAAATTACTAGTTGTTTTTTTCTTGGGCAGTTTTAATCGTGTCAGTTTTGTGTTGAGAATCTCAACACTAACCCAACTCATCTAAATTGAACGTGTTGTATCGTGTTGACCCATTTAATTAAACGGGTCGTAAACCCTTAATGCTAACCCCTTTTATTCGCATCCGGTTTGTATCGTATCAGATTTTGTCAGCTCTTATATGCACGCGACGGGTGTTTGATAGGTTGAAAAATGAAAGAGCACACAGCACACGCGAGAAGCTGGACAACTCACAAAATGGGTATTGGTTATCGAGTAAAAGGAAAAAGGGGGCGACTCCAAGAAGAAAGAGTCGAAGTGTGTAAGAGAATAGGGGATGGCTGAGGAATGTGTCTTTGCTGTTGCAGACATTAAATCAAAAGGGCTCTTCAAACCAAACAAACCCACACCACTTTCCACCATTATTCTTTTTTATTCTACTTTTTAATGTGTCATATCTTGGATATTGTACCATTTACCTACTCACTTTCTAAATTCATCTCCTCTTCAAATACCAAAGTACTAAACGACAACCTCCCACCTCCGAGTAGAATCATTATTCTCTCTATTTCAGTTCGACTTTGTCTGTTACCGCTTCGTATTATTCTCTCCGTTCAAGATTAATTTAGTTATCGGTTTAACATTTATTATTTATAATTAAGTTGAGATAAATTTAGATAAATTAAGATTGGTTTAAAATAGTTTGAAATAGACATGAATGTCTTAGCATGATTAACATGAATAGCTCGACAAGATCCTACAATTGACTAGCTCAAATGACATGAATTGACACTCCATCATAAACATAGGTTAGAACTTTTGCAACCTCGGTGTGATAGAAAAATAGATTAGAACTTTTGGTGGAATAAACTAGCTTGTCTTTAGGAGTCTTTTTATACGGATCACTTCCACATAATCTACATTTATCTAAGTGCGTCGCCATTCCAGAAGAGCAGACGACCTTTAGGGCATGTGTGGATCCTCTTGTGAGGAAGTTCCTAACCCTTAAAAACCTTCTTAGTGTCATAGAAAGTGCTACCCATTTGGTTGTTATTTGAATCGCTTCATTCGCCAAAGAAGCAACCCATCAACACACCTACTTGTAATTCTTGATGCCATCTCCAACACGGATAGGTTGCCCCCTTCATATAATGGATCTCCGATTGCCTTTAGAAGGTTAGTAAACTTTTTATCTTCATCACTTGGTTACTCTTCGCTGAATTGGCCTCTTCATTCAACAATTGTTCTTGATTATTTCAAAGAGCATTAATAACCATATCCCGATATGAATTTGATTGAACACGCCAGAACTCTCCTAAACGTTCCACTTGACATATCCATTGATAGTAGTTACGAACAAACCCTTCTTGTATAAGTACTTTGACCGTTTCAACATCATGTTTGTTATCACCAGGGGCGGATGCAATGTATAACATGGGTAGACACTTGCACACCTTGTTGGCCGAGTTTAAAACAATTAATCTTGGGCGGATGCAGTGTATACCATGGGTAGACACTTGCACACCCTCAACAACTTTGTACTAAACTTTTTTGCATACCCTCTATTGCAATCCTGGATACGCCACTGCCACTAGTTATGACACATGGGCATAGACATTTTATTTTGTCATCATTATTGAAAGTTGAATGCTCTTTTTGCAAAACTCAATGAACTCTCCAATACCGTTGAGAAATTCGGGCTTAAGATTGCGCCCATCAAGTCTATCGTACATCAATCTATGCTCCATCGATCCATTTCATGATACCAAATTCTATACATTTCACAATAAACATGTTACTAACCAAATTCTATACATCTCACACTAATCATGTTATTAAACCTACTATCCGTCTAACTAACGCTCGATGTTTCTAAATAACCACTCAAATAATTATTATTATTATAACACATCAACCACACTTATTAATTATATAAAAAATGTCGAACATATCAACCACACTTCTTAATCATATAAAAAAAATTAGAGCAACTCAAATTCACAAATACATTCAACATATAAGTTAGGGTTTTAATTATTCTTACACAAATTGTAAAAATAATAATTCATTAATCTCTCTCACTTTTTTCTTACTATACAAAATCACAAAAACCCCCAACGGTCTGTTTGGTAGTCGGTAATAAATGGTGGGAATGAGAACAAATCTAAGTGTTATTTGGCAAGAAAATAACATCATGATGTCCATGGTAATGAATATAGTCCAAACTTGGTGTTTTTCTTCATAAATTTGCATTCCCACCTAGTATCACTCCCCAAATGGTAATGGATGGTAATGAAACTTTATGAAGAAAAAAATATAATTTTGAGTGAACTACCATTACCATGGGAATGGATATTAATTTTGCTTACAAATTTACATATAAATTTATTCCATCGACGCCATTTATAACCGGCTACCAAACGGGCCGCAAAAATAATAAAAAATGAAGGAGCCTTCTTCGAGAGATGGCACCCGCCCTATTTTTTTTTCTTCTAAGGGTTAAACAAAATAGTTCAGGAACAGTGCCACCACCCCTAACTAAAAAAAGGGAAAATTAAAAAATTAACCAAAATTATTGCAAATGTTATTGGATAATTAGTTAACCAACAATGAAATTAAAGTGGATCATTGAAAAAACACAGAAAGAAATGCCATTAACTAAATTGGGAATTTTTGTTTTTATTTTTAGTGCCCGTAATCATACCATAATAATCATTCAAAAATGCTGAATTTGTGCCACTAATTTCTTTCATTTTTCATTACACAATTAGAAAAGAATATAATTATCCCTAAAAGTGACTTTAGTTTAATTAAAGATTCAAACTTTCACCACTAAATTAGAACCAAATTCTACATTAATAAAGGGTTTGGGTTTGAATAATTATATCATTTTAATTTAATAAATTGAGAACTAAGGTTACCTACGTTGGGTAAAGGGGGGAGGCACAACTCCGACAGAGGGGGGGTGGTCGGCGTCAAGTTGGGGCTGCGCATTCTCCTCTTTGTTCTGCTCTTTGTGGGCGGAGAATGTAGGTGGTTGCGCACTTGCGCTTTATCTTTCCCTTGGTTGTGGCGTCGCCGGCAAGATGGTGGGCGGCAATTAGATGGTGGCCTTAAATTAATTGGCGGCAACGGTGTCCTGTGACACCTCTCTCTTCCGATTTCCTCTCTCCCGAGCCTTCGTGGTTGAAAAGAGCTATTACCCCTAATTTGGTTGAAAATTACCCAAAAGCGGTAGGCAATATTTTCCAAATAAATTTTGAATTGGTTGGGTTATTACCGATTGTCTAGCAGTCGGTAAAGTTGCTCTAACGTTCGTTATTTTACCGACTGTTTTGAAGTATTCAAAGCGGTCGGTAAAATTATTTTATACCGTCCATTTGTTAAACGGTCGGTAAATTTTTTTAACGTACATCCACTTCATTAGCAGTCGGTAAAACTGCGTTTTCTTGTAGTTTACTATTTAGCTATTTCAATGGCAAGTCTGGTTAAATCGTGTAACGAGTCGCCAAAGGTCGAGCCACTAACAATTCGTGTCGGGTTATAATCGAGTTAGATCATTGCCTTGTCGAATTAGATTCGGATAATTGTCCAATCGAGTCTGTTCTGTTATCGATCATCTTCTGATCAGGTGTTGGTTCGTATTCGGATCATACAGTATCAGGTCAAATTAGGTATCGATTTTGTCGGGTCGGATACGATCGAATTACCAATTTCCTATTTAAAAAAAAAAAAAAATTGGATCTCAGCCAATTACAAATTTAAATCGGCTTAGATCGGATTCTCGAGTCTGGACAGTTTATAACAGCTTACATACAAGTTACAACCCCTTCGTGGGAAGCAAGTATAAGCTATGGCAATCGCGCAACTCTCAAAGCGCACAGTCTTTATTATCTTTTGTTATTTAGTTACTTTTGTGTAGTCCTAAATGGTACAAGTAGTAGTATATATTACTGAAAAGACTACCACGCCAAAAACCCATACTCTGAAATCTTCCCCCACCAACACCAAGGCCAACACCATTCCCAAATACCAAAACCCACTGCACATGCCCCCCTCCCCTCCATTTCCCAAACCCCTTTATCATCACCTTTCTCAAGATCACCCCTCTTTCTCTCTCCCCCTCCTCCCAACACCCTTCTTCATCATCATCTCCACCACTTCTCATTACATTACCCTTCTTTTATTTTCTTAAAAAAAATAAACCACGTACCCCCATTTTATACTTGTCCATCTATAACACCCAAGTATCCAACACTCTCATATCCAGTTTGAATCAACAACGGAACTTGTACCATTATTACCACTACTAGATACTAGTAGTTTGGCTAAGTGCCTCCATTGATGAAATACAAAAATCTACAAATTATTTTTTATTATTAACCAGAGATGATCACTTTGTTGGATTTTTACCACGTAATGACGGCCATGGTGCCGCTTTACGTGGCAATGATCCTCGCTTACGGTTCCGTTAAATGGTGGAAAATCTTCAGCCCTGATCAGTGTTCCGGGATTAACCGGTTCGTTGCTTTATTCGCGGTTCCCCTTCTTTCCTTCCACTTCATTTCCAGCAACAACCCGTACCAAATGAACATGAGGTTCATCGCGGCAGACACTCTCCAGAAGGTCATCGTTCTGGTGGCGTTAGCGATCTGGAGTAGAGTAAGCAAGCGGGGTTCCCTCGAGTGGACGATCACTCTGTTTTCTCTCTCCACTCTGCCGAACACCCTCGTTATGGGTATCCCTTTATTGAAAGGGATGTACGGGGAGTTTTCCGGTAGCCTAATGGTACAAATTGTTGTCCTACAAAGTATCATTTGGTACACAATGATGCTTTTCTTGTTCGAGTATCGAGCTGCCAAGATGCTTATTTCCGAGCAGTTCCCAGACACCGCCGCCTCCATTGTGTCCATCCATGTCGACTCCGATGTGGTGTCGTTAGACGGGCGGCAGGTGTTGGAGACGGAGGCGGAGATTAAAGAGGACGGGAAGTTACATGTGACCGTACGAAGGTCGAATGCCTCACGATCGGATATTTACTCTAGGAGGTCTCATGGTTTTTCTTCGACTACTCCTCGGCTGTCGAACTTAACCAATGCGGAGATTTACTCTCTTCAGTCGTCGAGAAACCCAACCCCTCGTGGGTCGAGTTTTAACCACTCTGACTTCTACTCGATGGTAGGCGGTGGTGGCGGAGGTGGTGGTGGTAGTGGAGGAGGAAGGAGATCAAACTTTGGTGCTGGGGATGTTTATGAGTTGGGATTGACCACATCTAGGGGTCCCACTCCAAGACCCTCTAACTTTGAGGAGGATATTGTAGGAAATAATAGTAACAATAGGCCACAACCGAAGTATGCGCAATATCCTGCGCCTAACCCTGAAATGTTTTCTCCTACTAAAAAAGATGGTAGTGTTAAATCAACATCAATCGGTACTACTACTACGACGACGAACAACAACAATAACAATAGTAATAATAATAGTAATAGTAATGTTGCGGCAACAACGACGAAGAAGGTTAAGGGAGGAGAAGAAGCTGGGGATAAGGATCTACACATGTTTGTATGGAGCTCAAGTGCTTCACCAGTATCGGATGTATTCGGTGGGCATCATGATCATGATCAGAGCATAAAGGAAGTTCGGATGAATGTGTCCCCCGGTAAAGGTACATACTTATCACTCCTGTAGTCCATATTTTGTAGTACTTCGTCTTTTGTTGTCATGTTATTAACAACATACAGTTTGTCACTATTATTCCTAGACGGAGGAGTACGTGTATTGCTACACAATAAAATGTCACCTTACATTGCTATACGTCTTTGTATTACTAACTGTGTTTTGTAAATATTTTTGCGGTTATTATTTACACAAATATTAAAATAAAAGTAGAAAATATGGATAAAATAAGAAAAATGTGTAAAAAAGTGGGTGGATGTAAGAAAAAATGAATAAACTAGGATATCAAGTAGAAAATTATAAATATTATGGGTTAAGATGAGTAAGATAATAAATTTTCATGTCCAAAAATAAAAAAATAAAACAAAATGTAAAGCACAATATGAAATGGACTCAAACGGAGGTAATATATCGAAATTTAGATCATTATCTTGATTGTAATTTCATAGATGGGTATTTTTCACTATTATTTCATTTCATATTAGTCATTACATCACTTCACCAAAGTAATATTTTTTTGAATCTCGTATGAATATCCCGCAAGTGCGGGATATATTAATTAAATAAAATACACAAATATTAAAATGGAGGTATAATTATGAGGGTTGGAAGAACAACTATATGGTATGAATTAATCGTGCAATTATAAAATAAAGAGAATTTTTGTCTTTGTTGAAATTGAAATAGAACTTTAATTATCAAAAGTGTTTGGAATAACCAATTAAAATTCAATTCAATTTTTTTTACTTTAGCTATAATTGGAATTGAAGTAGATATTTTACATGGATGATTATCTTTGAAGTAAGGAGTACTCATAGGTAAAGTGTTTTGGCTTTTTAAAAGTTAATTTTTATGAAGTACTCCACTTCTAATTGATGTACATATAATAGTTCTTAAATTCATATTTCGAGAATTTTTGTTTGACATTTCCAAGAGAAATGTTGGTTGTATATAATTAAAAAGTAAAAACATTAAACATTTAATATCATCAAAGGACATAGTTGTATTATTTTATCATAATTTGAAAATTCATGTACGAGGAGTACGTATAATTAATTAATTAATGGTTATTGTTTACTCGTATTAAGCAAATTAACATTTGTCTTACGTAGTATTGTGATTTGTAATCGGCCTATACAGGTAAGGGTGGAAGAGATAATAATCAAGAAGAGTACTTGAATGGAGATGAATTTACCTTTGGAAATAGAGGATTAGAAGGAGAAATGAAAGAACATCAACATCAAGGTGGGAAAGTGGACGATGGAAAGCCCAAAACATTGCCACCAGCTAGCGTTATGACAAGACTCATACTCATCATGGTTTGGAGGAAACTCATTCGAAACCCTAACACTTATTCAAGTTTAATTGGCCTTACTTGGTCTTTGGTCTCATTTAGGTACGTTTCTTTTTAACCAAAACATAAAACATAGAAGTAATTATTCATTGCATTAAAAATGTAATTTGGGGAAAAAGCCAGGTATAACCCGAGGACTTTTTAATACAAATATATATCAATAACATTTGCACTTATATTGCCTTGAATTTAATGATGATTACAATTTTACAATGTATTTCTAAGATGAACATTATACGTATATGTGATCTTCTGCTTAAATGTAACCCTATGGATGTTATATAACAGGGTGATAACAATAATTAACTCATACGAGTATATATATGATTTCTGAACAAGTCATATGTTCATGATAGATGGTACATACACATCTAAACTTAAAACATGTGTTTTTCTTCAAAAATGTTCACAATTCTCTTTATATGATCATCATTTACATAAACCTCTTCTCATTACACAATAAAATTCATTGCTAGTATCATCACTTATTAGTTACTACTCCGTACCATCTATCAAATGATGCGTGTTGTTACTTGTTAGTGCGTATAAAGTAAACCATAATGTAACGATAACCGTTCTATTAATCTGATATACATGTAGGATCGATCTGATATTGATCTGATATGTTGGTGATGTGGTTGTAGGTGGCACATAGAGATGCCGGCCATTATAGCAAAGTCGATATCGATATTGTCCGACGCAGGTTTGGGCATGGCCATGTTCAGTCTAGGTCAGTCAGTCAGTCTCAGTCACTTTCATATTCTTCTTCTGTCTACTTTAAATTTTTATTATGCTTTTGCAGAAGACATGCGTTCGGATTTTCATTCTTTTTCTTTTTCTCTTATTTTTATTATTTATTTATTTAATTATTGTCAAAAGTTGTTTACCAGCAAGTATTAGCCAATTGATGAGCTATAATGCTAGTTATGCAAGTGCATGTCATTAGTGTACCTAGTGCTTCTAATCATTTCATACTCGGCCTTTGCTCCTTAAGATCGACATTATGTTATATATTATCGCTCGTTATCTAATGGTATAGATCGAGTACTCCTTATCATTTTATTTTTATATCCGTTTCAATCCAAGGACTTCTTTTTATTATTAATACACTAACTTTGACTAAAGTTTTTCACTAATTTGTTAAAAACAAAACTTATCGTGTTAAATTAGTATTAATCTACGTACGTATTTTTAATCAACTATTTTTACTTTCTTTGTTTCAGGCAGATGTTCCCATTAGCTTTTTGTATAGTTTTCATGCATCATTTGCAACATCAATATCATAAAATAATAAAAAAATAATTTTCTCAAAACTTTAAATCGAGACGATTAACACAGGATTACACTTTTACTAATAGAATCTAATTTAAAAAATAGAGGGACAAACTTTTACTAATTTATACTTACATATTTTAATGGTCAAATTTGTACATTGACAAGTACCTATGATCAAATTTAGTAGTTATACTGAGCCAAGAGAATTTTCTTATATTACCGGCCTTTTCCGTCCTACTTTTTTTCTTTTAAAAAGTTCATGTTCTCTATTTTGTAATGAATAGGGTTGTTCATGGCATTGCAACCAAGGATGGTAGCATGTGGAAATTCGATAGCAACATTCTCAATGGGAGTAAGATTCCTAACAGGCCCAACTGTCATGGCTGCTGCTTCTATTGTTGTTGGCCTCCGCGGCAATCTTTTACATGTTGCCATTGTCCAGGTCAGTCTCACTTGCCCCCACACTCCCACTTCCACTTTTTCCAACTCCACTTTTGCAGTTTGCTTTTCTTTTAAGATGCTATTAAAATAAAATAAAAATATATTACAATCTTGTTTTTTTGAATTTTAGTTCAGTTCAGTTTTAATAGGGCAAATAAAACAGGATCGAGTAGTACTCTTTTGACGAACTACCAATCAAATGTGGTGCTCAAATCTTTTAGGGATATAAATAATTACTCGGTACATTATACCAAATTATACTTCGTACTACCTCCGTTTCAAAAATATCTTTACAGTTATTATTTGCACGGACTTCAATGCATTATTTAACTAATAATATATCCAATTTCGTATGTGAAAAAATTATAAAAAATTGATACTCTGAAAATACATCCCGAGACCAATCTAACAAGATCTTACATGTAATATTTTGATGTATATAATGGTGAGAATTTACGGTCAAAGTTTTTATACTTTGGACACATTTTCCAAAGCGTAAAGAACTTTCTGAAACGGAGGTAGTATATGTTACCGATGATCCTCAACCTCGGCTCTGACCACTTATAAGTTCGAATAAGATCATGTTATCGGGAAATCAATTGACAATGCAATGAATAATTCCTTAAAATTATAAACTACTTACAATTAATATCTTTCAATTGGTCGATGCAGGATAACTTATACTACCTCCGTTTTAAAAAGATATTTATACTTACTATTTGCACGGATTTTGGCGCAATATTTGACCGTTAACGTATCCAATTTTGTATGTCAAAAAATTATAAAAAATTGATATTTATAAAATACATTTTGAGACGACTCTAACAAGATATCTCATGATAATTTTTTATAGATATAATAATGAGAATTTATGGTCGAAGTTTTAACTTTAAGATATATTTTTCAAAGCGTAAATAACTTTATGAAACGAATGTAGAATGTGCGCAACATGTTTCAATAAACCAATGTTCAATTTGAATCGGCATTCATCTTCAATCAAATAAACAGAATGTAATTAAATCTCATGTGTTTTTCTTTTGTTTAATATGTGGAACAAAAAACACAGGCAGCACTGTCACAAGGAATAGTTCCGTTTGTGTTCGCGAAAGAATATAATGTACATCCTGACATTCTAAGCACGGGGTACGTAACGTTACCATTTTTAATTACTACGGCTAGATTCTAATTTTCTTTTTTTCTAAATAATTAATGTCGTTGTCTAATATTTTACTCTTTATATCTCTTGAATGCAGAGTCATATTTGGAATGCTAATCGCGCTACCTATTACACTCATCTACTACATTTTGTTGGGTCTATAGGCTTTGTACGTTTCGTTGTATGTAAACTTTAAGACTATTTAAGAGGTTAATTCGATATCGTGCTAGGAAGTAAGTAAGAGGTGAAAATCAATGGATTTTATGAGTTTCTTTCTTTTAAAAAAATATGTAAAATTATGCATGTAGTCCATTTATTCATAGAGAATGGCCAAATTTTAGAATATATCTACATGTCTAGCTTCTCTACATGCATGTCCATATACTTGACTCACTAAAGAATGTAAAAGTTCGAAATAAGTTTCTTCCGAATATATATTCTCACCATCACAACATCACTAATCTGAGAATCCAACCGATAATACAATGTTGAACTGAAGATGGTCCACTTTTGAAGTCGCATTGGCGGGTGGCATCCTACAATTTAGCGACAAACTTGGGAAATAAAAAGAAATATGAGATTAAAGTTATCAAAACCATCTAACAGGGTATGAATGAATTGAAGCAAATTCGATACCCCATAGTTGAATTATGTAGGAACCAGTTCGAAGAGAGGTAGAATCTCAGAGAAAATGGGAGGTCAAAAGGCCAGAAGTAAAATAGTTATGGAGAATCAATGGTGGCTCCGATCAGTTGCGCAAGTAGTAGCTCACTGAGACAAGGGGTCAGGTTACAAATTTACAATTTGCACCAATTGTGGCAATAGCTTGCTGCAATGTGCCACCAGTGGCGGAGCCCTAAATTTGAGGTTGGGGGGCGAGAAAAAATAAAAAGGGCCAGGAAATTAAGTTTTGAGGGGCGAGGAAAAAAAATGAAAGGGCATAGTTATAATTGTAGTATAAAAGATTCGAACCCTTGATCAAAGAGCCCATATGAGTTAATAAACCAGAAATAACCATTTATAGAAACATTGTAATTATTCCGGGACGACTTTATAAGGAAAGCGGTGCGAGTATTCTGGGACGGAAGGAGTAACTCAAACTCTAATACTAGATATTATGATACGATACAATTACAACTCCTAATTCTATCTTAACATCCCTCTCAAGGTGGAGCATGAAGATTTTGAATGCCCATCTTGTCATGAAAAAAATTCAAATTACGTCTTTCCTAACGCCTTTGTGAAAATATCCGCTACTGCACCTTTTGTTGACACACATGATGGACACACTACACCTTTGTAGACACATATGGTGGACAATAATTCCTTCCTTGATTGCGTCTCTTATTATATGACAGTGTGCCTCAATATGCTTTATCCTTTCATGAAACATCGGATTCTGTACAATGTGAAGTGCTGACTAAATATCACAAAACACGCTCATACCTCGCTTGTGCTCCAACCTTAGATCTATGAGTAGTTGTTTCAACCACTTCAATTCACACGTGAGTGCTGATAGGAGAAAAACTAGGTCGTTACTAATTTTCCCTAATCAAACAAATACATACCTAACTACCTACTAAAATAAGTAAAGCGGTAAGAAAGGGTCGAGCCACAAGGACTATGGGGGCACCGGAGAATGCTAATAAATTTAGTACTAAGCCAATGGTCAGTGACGAATGAGTTGCAAAAAGATAAATGAAGGGGGTTTTGATTGATTGAAATCCTAATGGTAAAGATACTAGGGAGTAAGATTTCCACAATGCTAGGAAGATGAATTAACATGGTGTTAGGTTATGAACAATCTAATTGACATGCGGAAAAATTTAATTGTCAAAATCCATGTAAATCACATAATCAATTAGTATAATTTAGGTGACATATATACAGTCTGTGATGTATACCTTCATAGGCGGAGATAGGAGGGGGGGGGGGGGAGGCTGGGGGGAGGGGTGGGGATAACCGTCCCCCAACAATTTTAAAATACACTTTTATATAGTAATAAATACTAAAATATATCAGTAAATGCTACTTGTTTCAATGGTTATTTCTAGTTTAATAACTCATGTGTACTCCTTGATCTAGGGTTCAAATCCTTATACCATGCCCTTTCTTTTTAGTTTCATTTTCTTCCTCGCCCCCCTTTATTTCTAGTTTCATTTTTTTCTCGCCCCCCAACGTTGAATTTCTGGCTCCGCCGGCTCCACCACTGCGTGTCTTCCCTTAGCTGCTCCCGAACCGACGAGAACATGTTTCAAGGACTCCAAGTGTCGTCCCTACATAGAAATTCCACAGTACGCTCGGATCCTCCTTAAATTCAACCAACTAGGATCTCAATACAAGGTATAAGGAATTCGTGATCTCACTTTTAACGTGATATGAAAAGTATGAAAGCTTGTGTGTGTTCTATGATCATAGAACGTGTATTTTATAACAAATAGGAAAACCCTTGGTGGCCTAAACCCTAGATTTAGATTAGGAAGTTTTTGGAAAAAATCCTAAAACCCTAACCCTTAGGGCAGTCGGCCAAGGTAAAACTTGTGGCCCAAGTTTACTTGTTGTGCAAGTAAGCTTGGCGCTAAAGTTTGCACGCACATCAATTAGGGCATTCATGCATAATATACATTCAACAATATATAATAGCATAAATAATATTGGTGAACTAGTATGGCCTAAAAACTTGGTATTGAAGCATCCAATCTTCCATGCACATTGTTAGCTTGGCGTCGTCTTGAACTCCATTCAAAGGCTAACTTAAAAATTTAAATAGTCTAGAAGAACTTGAACCCAATACTCTAATTATTACATCAAAACTTCAATGGTACGTAGACCATATTTAAAACTTTACATTCAAAGATAAAACGGTACGCATACCGTATTTAACTATCTTAGATTGGCCATACTAGTCAACTTCAATACCTGCAATACATAATAATAATAATATCTACGGATTCATCCATTCGTGTCTAAAACGAATGGCCCAAGTAAAACATGCTAGTATTTACATGATTAATTAAAATCACGTTCATGTAAACGCGTCCTAAAAGATTAATCAATTCCAAATTATTAATCCTTAGAATTATTCTAATCAAAAATTAATTTAATTAAAATAAAGTGTCATACGAAAAATAATTGAAATTAACTATTTTAATTATTTTCATTTAAAAGGCTCCCACTTAAACCAATATTTAATTTGGACCTTTTAATTTTAAATATTTAAACTCGTGGCCCGGCCCAAGTCAAAAGAAATAAAATAATGAAAAAGTCCACCGTTAGCCCCTTCGTGCAAAAATACGCCCAAAACCCAAATTTTAGGCCTTGAATTAAAATAAAGCAAAATACACATTTTGATGCATCGTGGGCTAGGCAAACTCCAAGCCCAAAACAATGCGTTGTGCATCGGATCAACACACCAACGCGCAGGCCGCAAGGCCTACAACGTCGCGCAAGACCCTAGAAGCATCTCACAAGGCGTACTGCCACGCCCCTGTGCACGAGCGCAAGCGCTCGTCACTCCTGCCTCATCGTTGCGCTTAGCTAGCGCGCACTGGCATGCGAGATCGCTCGCTGGTGCAGCGTCGCTGGCCGATGCGTGTTGCGTGTCGCGAGCTCGCTTGAAGGCTTCGCCAAGCTCTGTGCACTACCACACGCCCATCGCGCGCCCCTGCAAGCACATCGCGCAAGGCCAGCGCCCATGGGCTTGTCTTCGTGAGCGTGCCTTGCTGCTTTCTTCGCTTGGGCTAGCGCTGCCGAGGATACACTTCCTGCAGGCGCATCGCGCACTACAAGGACAACGCTCATGGGCTACCTGCGTGTTGTCGCGTGCTTGCTTTCCCCTTTCGTCTCGCACAGACAGCAACCCCTTGCCTTGTGCGAGTGGCTTGCTCGTCCAATTGTTAAAAAAATCAATTTTAATGTTCAAAACAAAAATTGCACGAATTATATTTTTCATATTATTATTCCAATCGTTTTAATTACGAAAAATAATAAAGTGGGTGATTTTATTAAATTTCAAACAATCCAATTCGTGAAATTTATAAATCTAGGCTAACAAATATTCAAATTTAACTAACGATCAATATCAACAAAAATTTTAAAAACTTTGATAATCCAATCTAACCATTTAAAACATTTAAATTTCAGATTTTTATCAAATTTGGTTTAGGTGAACGATAAAATTAACGAATCCAATCAAAATTTTAATCCATAAATTTTTAAATATGTCATTTAAACATGAAATCATATTTCCCTTCTCACCTAAATATATTTTCAGATCTAACCAATTAATAAAATTAATTTTCGATCAAAAATCCATTAATCTAGGTTAAATTAAGATTAGGGTTTTTAATCAATATTCATGAACTAAAAAATTACCATATGTTCATAATATTATTAATGACAATAGGACAAATTTTCAATTAATTACGAGTTGATTTAGTCGAATAATTACTTGAAAAACATACCAAAATTAATAGTTTAATTCATTAATTAACAAAAAATACTCCGGGGCCTATTTTTGAGATTCAGTTATCATGAGTTGATTTTAAAAAGCTGTTTTCAATCAGAAAGGTCAGAAAAGTCAAAATTTCGACACTTTACAAACACAACAGCTTTTCAACGAATCATCGAATAATCATGAAAAACATTCGAAAAGTTACGAATAAATACAGAAAATTCCGACAACAATACTAACATATAAACATGCTAATAAGTACTTTAAATACATGAAGCTCATGATACCACTGTAGGAGTTTACAGTTAAATACATAACATGATAGCGGAATAACCCCAAAGCCAAGAAGCATGTATAAAGTACAGATTAAGCATAACTTACATGTGAAGCGTGTTTTCCCTTTAGATCAATGAACACGAACAAGAACTTCCAATATCGTTTCTCTACTTGGTTCACCGACACGTTCAGATCCGTCTTGAGATTGATGCCTTAGATCTCCTTCGAGATTGTTTAGCTTTTGGGATGAACACTCTAATGGAGGCACAAAGAGAATTAGGGTTTTCTCTTGCCTTAGGTCAGAATAGAATATTATGTTAAGTTGGAAAACATGTAGAATAGGTTATTAAAATAACCTTTTCATCAAGCCAAGCCAACCGCCCAAGCACAAGGCTCAACCGGCCAGCAAGTCCCACGAGGAGTGCGAGCAACACAGCCAGCTCGTTGCTCGGCTGTGGGCCACAGCGCAGCTGCTGCTGCTGCTGCTACCTTATAGTGTGCGCATCTGAGCAGCCAAGGCCATGGGCCAGTGCTACGAGCATGCGCGCTGCGCCCACGGGCCTTGCGCCTCATTTTCTTGGCTCGTGGGTTTGCCTTCGTGTTTGCTATTAAATTATCATTCAATAATTTATTTATCGTTTCGTACTTGACGATCCATTGTCCTACGATACGATTAGATTACGAGTATACGCAACACGATACATGATTTTACGATCCAATGTTAAGTCGTATAATTATGTGTTCCGAACTTATCCCGAAAAGCTATTAAATGAATTTCCTATTCATTTAATCCAATGATTTGTTACATGCCAATGGTGTGAGCTTATAGGTTCAGTCAAGAGTAAGCTGTGAGCCTAATTAATTAGGATTAGAACTCATTGATCGGAAGCATTGCTCCAGCCAGTTGTTCCGATCACTTGATCTCACTGAGTTAATTGTTCTTAATTAATCTGAACCTTTGGTATTAGACTAATGCACATTGGGTGAAGAACACATTTCAATTCCTTTGTTGCTTAGTGTTACTTGCTGAACATAAGGTAAGATCCAAGCCATTCTTGATAGGTCCATAAGTATTTCTCGAATTATTGAGTTCAACTGTTAAACTTTTACAGAAGGTTAAGCCTAGATAGTGTCTTTTAGGAAACCATCTTATTTCCTAAAAGGCAAGTGGGAGTAGAAATATGACCTCGAAGAGACCTCAAAAGAACTTTGGAAGAGCTCCACACATGAAGTCTTTGGAAAAGCTTCAAGATGACGTTGAAACCGCTTCAAGAGAATCCTAATACTCAAAGGATCAGACTTGAGTAATTTCTTTATAGACACTAACGTTTGATGTTCAATACCCAGGTAAATCGTAAATTGTAAGTGTACGTGTTTCACCAAATATTTTTAGAAGACAAATGTCTATATCTTGGGGGACCGTGCGCGCTAGGGCACGGTCCAACAACTAGTGATGAGAAAATGTAGCTATATATATTAGAAAGTATAACTAATAGAATACAACTATTTGATCTCGATCGATGCGTAACATTTGATTAAAAGGTATAATTATTTGGTAATAAGTTTGATCTTATACACAAGACCTCTTACTTAGGTTTTATTATAAGTGGTTTGTTTGATGTTTAGAGACTTGAAGAATTACAACAGAAGATGATATAAATACCATTTAATTGCAAGTTTCGAGTACACTTCTAGCACTTCATCATGATTTAGCTGTTGTTCACATCCAGATGTTAAACTGTGAATTTAAATATTAAATACACCCCTTAGAACTAGATTTGTCAAAAGCTGATCCGATTCGACCCAAATTCGACAACAACCAAAGCAACCCGAAAACAACATTTATTACACATTCGACTCTTATAGGTGCACGAATTAAGCATAAACCATTATCCGATATGACCTTATCCTAACTGTACCGAATTGACATCTCTTACAACCACAAACATACCTAATTCGACCGATCGACTTTTTTCGATTATCATCTACTGGGGCGTAAGAGCGTTATGGACCCTTGGGTTATGGCCCTCATGGGTTGGACCACTTATTGGACCAAAGCCTAATACTTGATTTGGGTTTTAGTAGATTGATTAGCAAATAAATCGACAACCCAAGCCCAAACTAATATTAGAATCCCAAACCCAGTTACCTCTCTGTTCATTTTCAGACGGTCCGTATCGGAGCATAACTGAAAAGCTTTCCTCAAATTTTCAGGTACTTTCCAGAACTTCAAAGCTCTTGTAGTCCTTTGTTTGTCCTCTAATTAAATCGCTTTTCCTAGGTTCTTATTTGATTTTTGGTAATGTTAATCCGAAATTTTCTGGGGTTTTTTCAAATCTTATTTTACTGAATCTGTGGAATTGTGGAAGATTAGGGTTCTAAGAAGCTTATTTTGGGGTGTATAAATCTATCTATATATATTATACTTCAAGGAACAGCTGAGGGCATAATGGTAAAATCACTTTTCGTGTCCCCTGTCCCCCACCTTTCACTCTCACACTCTCACTGAGTCTCACACATACCTCTCTTTCTCTCTCCTAATTAAACCCCCCTAATAACCAGTGAATTGACGAACAATGGGAAGTAAGAGAGAGAGAGATGAGCAGACGGATGGCGAGGTAAAGAGGCAGAAGGTGGAAGAAGAAGAGGTGGACTCGCCGAAAACCAAAGCTTTTGAGAACCCGCTTCTTCCACTAGCTTCATACAACGACGACGATGAGGAGGAGAGGAGGAGGGAGGCGATTCGAAGGCGTGATGATAAGGCGAACGGCAAGGAAGAAGCAGTGGTTGATGGCAGTGTGAATGAGGTTGTTGGTGGTGATGATGAGGATGATGAAGATGAGGAGGATTTCGGGTTTCATCAAGCAAAGCGCAATAGGGCCGTAGAGGTCAGGAGGGATTGCCCTTACCTTGATACTGTTAACAGACAGGTACTCAAATTCAATTCAGATTTGTGTTTATTGGTTGTTTGAAAGCTTTTATTTTCTGATACTAGTAGTTGTTTGCTAATATGCTTATTGTTGATTAGCTTATTGTTGCTTATCGTTGAACTTTTGATATGCTTGATGCTATATTCTAATCAGTTATGTTAATCTCATCTTCTCTATATGTTGCTCTAACTACAGAGCCTTTACTATTGTTGAGCTTAATTTCTGCGTATACAACAATTATGTATGTCTCACATCAGAAATTATGTTCAACATCTGACCAATACTTCGTATTGTCTGTCCAATTTCCGGAAGAAAATATATAAAAGGACAAGCAAGCTACAACGGTATAAAAAAACTGAGAATTAAAATCAAAAGTTCACTCCTTGATCATTAAAAATTCACGTAAAACCCAAGTTAGAAAATTTATGGTTAAGTCTACCAAGTACCAACCATGGAGGGGGAAAACCAAAATTCACATCGTTGTTTTATGTGGGGATAGCCAACTAATGTGGCGTATCTCGCCCTTGAGGCTGGAGGTAGAGAGGTGGAAAAACATGTCCTTTACTGAGTGGTGTAAGATAATAGTGAAGTATTTTATGGAGAGTAGTTGGGAGACTGTATTGATGACCATTTGGCAGATTTGGAGTATACGAAATTATTGAATTTTTATGGAAAAAAGATCGATCATATGGTGGCTTGTTCCAAAACTATGAACTTCCTAGGTGAGTATGAAGCTGCCAACATTTGTGAGAGTGTTCTAGTGGAGGATGCAGGCAATATGGGAGATCTTTGTTGTCAAATAGGCATACATATGGAGCTTAAGTGGGGACCTTTCAAATTCTTTAACTACATGGCTCAACCGCTCAACAACCTGAGTTTATTCAGAAAATTAAAAGAAGGGTGGGGCAAAGAGATAATAGGACAGCAATGTTTCAATTATCGCAGAAATTGTAACACATTAGGGCAGGGGTAATCTCTTCACCAGAGGGGTTCTGCTAAGCTTGATGATAGAATTGAAATAAATGTGTCAACTAAATAGAAAGAAATGAAGTCTTACCGTACTATCAAACCGTGCCTTGGTTGCTCGAAATTTCTTTGCTATAATCAGATGTGAAAGTGATATACACAAGGAACAACAGCTGCAGAATTAAGAAAGAAAAATTCAGAATTATGTTATAAGCAGCAGAAAAGGCCAATAGCAGTCGTAAGTTTCTCCTGATGTAACTATAGCTATTATTACTACAGAATCAAATAAACATTAGAACTTGGCTCAGTTTGATACAGACTTCTTTCCCATCCATTGTTCGATTCTATAGTTAAGCTAGGTATAACATTGTAGGTTTCTCACTACTGCAAAAGATCACCTCAACCATCAAACGGACTTCACCACTGTCACAAGATTCGTATGTGTTTTAACTTTTCAAACCAAACTTCTCAAATTAGACAACAACTAGAAAAGGGCAACATGCAAGTCAGGTAGATAAAAATCTGATATTTTTCTTGGTTATCAATAAACTATATACCAATCCCAAATCCACAATCATCTCAAGTAACATATAATCCGAAAGTCATAAAGAAAAATTCTAGAAAAAAACATTCTCTTAATTACAATAAAAACAAGATGAAGTGAATAATAGTCTTTTTGTTACCTATGCCTAATTAATTAATCTAAGAGTGACTTAATGTGAGTCAGGGAACTATTTAGGGATTGAGTTATTAACTATCATATTAGACAATTTGAGATCAATGGGGAATTCAATTATCATTTATAGAATTATACCATACTTTGATTGTTTTATTATCCTAAATATACATAGAATTACCCAACTAAAAACATGTGAAATCAGTGCAATTCATATATCAAAGAAAAAATTCTACAACACCCAAAACACTTGCACATTAAGCCTCATAATATTAATTGTCAACAAAAATAACCACATTCACTTAAATATCACCCAAAACATTGACAAGAGAATGAGTAATGCAGCTGCAGTACAACGGAGACCTTAAATTAACCACAACCAACACGTTCAAATCCACAATAATTATACAATTATAGTAGGTTCTGTCAGCAAGAGGAGAGTCTAACCTGTTGAGTTAAAGGTAACCAGAAATCCAGAACACCCTCTCAAATGTCCTGTGCCTGTGCATACATAAGTAATCTCCTAATAATCAAATTTGCAAAGCCTTTAGTTAAAAACTACAGAAAATTCACTTGATTCAACATCTTCAGTTGGGATCAAAATGAAATGATAGAATTTTACACATTATTGAAAGTGGGTGAACTGATAAAGAGATGTTTTACATATAAGAAGCCAAATCTGCATCTCTTAGCTATCACGAAACCCATTCGGTTGTACACGTATTTTTCTGGTGAAACTTCCAGCTATAATTGACAATTTTACATGGTGTAAAGTAAAAAATAAAGAAACATATTGTAGGTCATCTGTCCTTACCCTCTTCTTCCTTCAAGGGGAGAGAGTATATGAACCACTATTTCCATGCCGCATCATTCTGCTGTTCAAACCACGAAATAAATGCACTATCTAACAGGCAGAACATGTTGACATACCGGAGCTGATACCTCACAGGTACATATCGGAAATTTGCTACCTGAATTATCGGCCAAACACCACCTTCTAAAATCAAGGCTGGAAGGAAATGGCAACTGTTTCCTCTCCTGCATCTTCCATCAGCAAAATCTCTACATACTTGTGCTAAAACTCCAGATCTTCTTCTATTCCTATCAATCGATGTAGGCTCCCATCTAAAGTTAGGGGCTTGACTTTGGCTCCGGCTCCTCCTTCAGCTCTTACTAGTCCTAGACAGTTTTGCAAATTTTAGGGGAAAAAGACACATTAGTAAAAACTAAAAGGAGCTAGCACAATAAGCTGATAATAGAAGGGAATCCGTGTAAAGTGTAAACTACATGAATAAAGTGCAACTTCCACCCAATTTATTAACCCCTTTAAGATGAAAAATCTACTCTAGAGTATAATTCGTATAAAATATAAACAAAATAAAGACGAAACACAAAAAAGGCCCTCTTAGATCTCCAGGAGGTAATTGAGATCTCGAGAAACAATTTACTGTCCAAAAACACCCTAAGAGAAAACAATCAATGATGAAGGAAACTCAAGACTAAAGGAAACTCAAAACAATCAATCATCTTATGGAAAACTACTATGATGTCCCCTAATCAATATAATTCTTATTACAAAGTACAAAGGAAGCATGAAAAATTCCATGACTAATTAGCACTTTACAAGTCGTACATGTGAGAGCAGCTCCAACCCTTCCCTCGTGGACCGACTTGAATGTCGTCGTCTCCATTCATCTAGTCGACTAGTCCAGGAGATATTAGTGTGCAATTTCCTTCTCTATCCCATGTCATTGTGCTCTCTTTGCTGCGACTATCATGTCTTCGTGAACCTCTGCCAGGTGAAAGAGGCTCTCTAGAACACAAAGTCAAATTTTATAGCAATAAATAACCCCCAGGCAAGACCACTCACCTACTTTATGAAAAGAGCAAATCCCATGTACGTGAAAAATGCAAACAAGTCAAAGGGCCTGAAGATAATCATGTGTGCTGCGACTTTGGTCGCTACAAAACGCACCGTATTAGGCTCTAGTCGAAGCCTCAACCTAATTAACTTGTCTAGGCCTTCATACCTGCCAACCAGTTAGACCATGTGAACATGGAGTTCATATTTCTAACATTGCATATGGAAAAATTCATTTCAACAGGGTGTTTTATTCAAACTATGACTAACTTTTACTTCTCCAAACAATGTTAGAAATCCAGGATACAAAGGATAAACATTAGGTGGTTCAAGAACAAGTCATCTTCCATGAGAAAAACAAAATGCAATCACATACTGTATCAAGAGAAATTAAACAAGATATGGATTTTAATCACTTTAAAATTTATGAAATAAAGAGTAGTCCCACTCCAAATTGATTGGTTCTCGAGTAGAAATATGAACATTTCAGACATTTTAAAATCTCATGTAAATAGTACGAAAGATTCTGAAATTTAATAAAAGAAAAGCTACAAACCTTGTGCCGATGCAATTGATCCAAGATGGAAAAAGCAATCTGCAAAAAGTTAATACAAAATTAACATATACTTAATTAATTAAGAAATTCTTACACTGCATAATTTATACACTTAGGTCAATATATATAGCAAGTAAATAACGTGTCCTGTTTGGTTGCGATTAAAAAAACCGAAAAGTGACATGGAACACCGAAAGAAAAAAAGAATACAGCTCACCTCTAGCTTCTGATGGTGTTATTTGGAAGTCAGACAACATACCATCCACAGAAAGTCCCCATTGTCAATCAAAAAACCTTATTCAGCAACTGGGTTGCAACTGAGATTTATCAGGGATGACAAATGGAAAACAACTAAAGTCGAAACTTAAGTTTTTCAGTCTTTAGAGAGGAAGACTGGAAAATACAGATTGCCTTGGGACTGGCATGTGGATTAGCTGGTTTACATCGAAGAGGGAGAGGTTAGATTTGTCCCTGAAGGTAGCAAACAGTATATGTGTTTCAAGGTTGGTGACCTTGTGCGTTACCCTAAACGGTTCGAGGCTGACCTTGTGTGTTTCCCTAAATTTTTCAGTTTTAAATAGTGTAAGATTTTAGTAAAGCTAGAATATTTTAACTATTCAGATTAAGTTTCCTTTCTTAGTTCTAAACCTACAGAAGAATTTATGTTATCTAGAGTACAATGGATAAACTGTTATCAGATTAAGACTTAAGAATGAAGGTGGTATCAGATATGACATGTTTACATCTATTGATAGTCAAGTCATGGATAAACTGTTATCCCACTATTAAATGACATAGTTTTCTGGAATTAAATCAAAACTACCAACCTGAAACTCTCTCATTTGAACGGTTTTCTTAGCACGGTATAAAATTTAGTTGTGTATAAAGCAAAAGATACTGTAAAGGGCATTTGGTAATGTCATGAATATTCTCATTTACTGCAGAGATCTGTTATTTTTTGTCTCACTCACTTTATTTCCACTGATTGACTGATTGTTTACCTAGCGCGCTTATCATACCTACAGTTGATCATCATTATCACATAAACTGCGAGAAACATGCAAAAGAAAGTGTTTTATTCCTCTTGCCATCATTCAATAATTTTACCACCAAGTAGTTCAGACAAAAGAGAAAAAAAACTTCCAAAAAATAATATTGTTTCACTCATATATTCAATTTACAGTTAAAAAAGGTCTTTACATATGCAAACATTACTAGGCTCATTTGGAATAATCCCAACTAATATGCTGAAAAAGACGTCTTCTAATTCAAATAGTGATAATTGCATGTTAATGGGTCACAAAAAGAATGCAATCAAACAATATTTTCTATCTCTTTGCAACTAAATCAGTACTTCAGATCCCGATATTCGTCAGAGAAACTCAGAAAAAAGATCCTATTTGGAAAATTCAGCAGGACACTGAGCAAGAATATAAATCAGGTTCAAGCAAACCTAAACCGTAACCTAACAATAACTACAAAATGCTAAAAGATACTCCTTTACCATTTTGTAGTTATTTTTAGGTTAAGGTATAGGTTTGTAGTTAATAAGGTTAGGTTAAGGTTAAGGTCTTAAGGTTTAGGAAAGATACCTGTTTTGTAAGATTGCAGGCACGGTCAGGTGAATTCAAAATCTCATAATAGAACACAGAGAAGTTTAGAGCAAGCCCAAGCTTAATGGAATGAGTAGGGGCCAATTCAGCAAGAGCAATGTCCTTGAACAAAACAAAAAAACTGGAGTCAGCACAACTGAACCACAAGAAAACTGTGATAAATGCAGTAGAAAAATATCAATACCAATACATCATCAAATATAAAACCCACCCGAGCAGACTTGTAAGCCAAGAGTAGCCTCCTTGTGCTCAACTCCTGCTTGAACTCAGCAAGGTACCTGTGATAGTCACCCTTCATCTTCTGGTAGAAGACCTTAGATTCGGATGAGGAAGCTGAAGCTGAAGGGATAAGGTGTGACTCTAGAAGGTTCAATATTTTGACAATAGCAGTACCTACATCAACTCCTATCCTGCTACTCTTAGCTAGAAATCTCAAACAATTTCACATTTTCCCCTACACATAAAGATACCATGATGATACTGAATACTTGTCCAATTAAGATATATAACTAAAATTTCAAGAAGGGAATAAACAAAGTCTTACAAGTGTTTCACCATCAATATAACAACATGAACCAAAGACACCATAAAAACGATAGTCATGAAAAATACAGAAGCAACTAATTGATTTTTTAAGGATGTTTTCTCCAATACATTAATAAACCTAGACAAAGAGAACAAAAAAAATTCACCTTAAACCACTTATATATATATGGAGGTCAAATACATCTCGATGAGAGTTATATGAGTGACTAAATCAAGATAAACAACATAGTTCTAAAACAACTTGAACTTGGATCTAAACGTAACAAGTAGTTCGTATAAATCCATTTCAAATCCTCTAGAAACTAACACTTTCAGTAACAGATATGTGGTCCTTTAATTCAATCAAAATCCAATTAAAATACACATGATATGTATGAGTAGTTGTTTACTCTCTCTCATATCAAATGAGGCTAATCAATAATCTAAAAATAATTGAAAGAAATGTATACATAATAGAATAGAATTAGAATATTATCTTTCTAATTAATTTAGCTTAGCTATACTTGCTAAACAATCAGAATAGATTAGAATTAGATTATTATCTTTCTAATTAATTTAGCTTAGCTATACTTGGTAAACAAAAATTTGGATGCCTAAAATAAATCTAGTAAAGTAATACATGCCGACAAGGGCAACTACCCTCAAACAATTATCCTCTCACATAGATACTTCTGCCTTTTTACCTTTTGAGTAATTATATATTGCTTTAAAGCTCTAAAAAAATTAACATTTCAATCAAACAACACATGAGCAGACAAAATTTCGAAAACAATAATGTCTAAAAGAGAAAATAAATCAATCATGTCATCTTACATACCTTAGCAACCCCGGTGAGATGATGACCTCCACCAACAAATATGTATGTTGAGTTCTCAGACGCCTGCATTCGTTAGAAAAGAATAAAATCAAAACCCAATATTACATTATAATCAATGTTTTAAACAATAAATCAAATCTGAAGAACAAAGAATCCATTAAACTCAACAAAAGAGAAAGAGAGAATTTTGAGTAATGCGGAAATCGCAATTTGATTTCCTAATTAAGTAAAATCTAAACAAAACAACCCTAACGAAACAAACATGGTGATACCTTGAATGGTCCAAGTCGAGAAATAGAAAGAATGCGAGCAAAACATATACGAATATTTAAGATTTCAAGCAAACCTTTGAATTCATGAGACGTTTTGATCCGAATCGTAGAACTCCTACTGGAAGATTCATGAGTCGTCGAAGATGGAGGAGATCTTGAGCTTGACGCCTTTGATAGGGTAGTGGTAGTCTGGTACGGGGACGGTGGACAAAGAAAACGAGGAATCGAATGGAGTGAAGAGGGTGGCGAAAGGGGGAAGAAGAGGGTCTGTGAGATGAAAGAAGGGAGTGAATCAGAAAATTAAAAACCTAGGTTTTGTTTAGTGTATTCGTTTGAGGCGTTTAGAAAGTAACGCCGTGGATTAATACTTAATATTGGTTCGAGGCGTTTTCTTTAAAACTAACGCCGCCAATTAATGGTCATTACGCCTAAATGCTAAACGGGACATTATTTTGAGGCGTATGCAAAAAAACATCGCAAAGACGTAGCTGCGAATGAATTTTTTTCTACTAGTGAGGAGAGCTCTTACAAGCACTGAAATTGCAGCAACTCAATATGCTCATTCCACATCAAGAAATCAAGTAAAGTGAGTATATTAGACGACAAATACATCATCAATATATTCTAAATTTCAAGTAACACAACAGCTTCGAAGCAAACTTAAAACTTCAATCATTCTTAAATCAAATAATTTCTACTGCATTTGTCATAAAGAATTTTCGATAAACTGAACCAGATAATAACCCTACTCCATCTTGAAAAATAATGGTTCACCAGATCGTCACTAATCAGATCCAACCGCAAAGGATTCCACTAATCCATAACCCACAGCATCCGGAGAAATCAAGTTAAATGCAAAGAGATTCATTAACTAGCTAAGACGTACAATATCATGAAACAGACAGTCCATCCAGTTGAAAAACTTTCAGTAAAATTTACCTTGGGATTTGTCTTTATATTGTCCGGCAACCCTGCAGTAGAAGCAATAACTTAATAGCCACACACATGTCATATATATAACAGGAAAAACAACTAATTTAGTCTTTTAGAACCTCGAACAAATCTTTGCTGACTTCTCCTTGCAGAACATGGCTAACCATCCTAAACTCGTGGATTAGGCATTGACCAACCCTTGCATTCTGCCATCTCTGATCTGAAAACATCACGGGACATAAAATATGCAATGTATCAGACTAGTATAACTTCTAGCAAGTATAACTTCAACAAGTTCAACCAAATAATAAACCTAATGAAATAGCTCCGTGCTTGGCACAACCAGGAACGCAAGCGTAGCCTATGCTTAACCCGTATAAGTAAAAAACCAAAGTCCCATATTCACAATATACACTCAATTCACTATGGAAGTTCACAACAAAGATAAATTAATTGCACAATTTTTAATTAGCATACGTTTTCCCTTAGAAATCAATGGTCCAAAATTGGTAGAATTTTGAGTCCCTGGTTCCCATAGGCCATAAAAGCATCCCCTTCCTTAACCCCCATACTTCTTCCATCGACACCTCTCCCCTAAAACTCAATTGCTCGAAATTAATTGTACAATCAACTTGATCGAATATAGAACATTAACAAATAAAAAAAACCTTACAGGTGAAATTAGCGCCGATAGCTCTGTTGATGGTGTTGCGATAGGGTTTGAATGAATCTTCAATATTGCAATTACCAAATAAAAACGTAAAATCCAAAGAAGCTTGTAAGTAAGGATGAAATTAGCGGTGAAGACTGAGAATTATGTGCTTCTCCAGATTTCCCATTTATACTTAAAAGTGATGAGAGATAATTGAGTTGAGGAGATCGTTTTGCAGAAAATACTTTGAGATTAATATGGGATTTGCTGAAGAAAGCTAGAGTGAGGGTGAGTCGGTTGAGGGTAGAGGGAGGTTGAGGATGATTTCGTGGGTTTGTGAAAACTGAAAAGCGGGATTGATTATTTTGTTCTTTGAAATTTTCAAACTAGCGGTGAATGATAACACGTGTATAAAACATGTTTATTTTGGTATTTTGCGACTCTTTTTGTTGCCAAATTTTGTTTAGGCTCGTGAAAGCGTCAATATATGTATTCGCAGTTTTCGCAAAAGAAAATAAATTGTGACTCTTCTTAAAAGAGTCATAGCAAAAGTGTCATTATGTACATCATTTTCTTGTAGTGCATGTGCTTCATCTGTCAACAAAATTATAGTCATATTACTCACATCAGTGAAATGTACTAACTTTGGACATCTGAGAAAAGTTATCCCAAAAATGGTAATGGCGTACCCTTGCTTAAGTTGATTGATGTTGAGAGAGTAAGAATAGCAGACTATTATAAGGGTCACGGTCATAATTACGAGGAGTTAAAACAATGTGATAATTAATGACAAATGGATGTAAAGAACTGATATTTTTTAGTAGAAAAATAATGGCAGAAAATATATTAATTTGCTTGATAGATGACGACTACAAAATGGGATACAAAAGTAGTGACTTGAGGCCACTAATCTCCTGATATAGTGACTTGAGGTCACCACTCTAAAGCCTAAGCTTTACTAATTTCTCAACATGCTATGTGTTGCTGAGATATTGGTAGTGGAAGACGGAGGTAGTGTATTGTTGATTTGTTGTAAACTATTTGAAGAATTTTATTTATAACTCCATATGTTGGGGTTGTTCCCTTAATGAATTGAAATGTTAGTTGAACAGTTTGTGTTGAGATATTATGATAACTTGTTGATCCGAAGAACTTGATTTTTTTAGCATTGTGGGAAATCGGGAATTAACTATTGATATTTTAATGTACTTTTTGGTGTATCATTTTTTTTACGGGAGTCTGATCAGTAAATTTCTTTCTTGCAGGCTTTAGATTTTGATTTTGAAAAGTTTTGCTCAATCTCTTTAACGAACTTGAATGTATATGCATGTCTGGTGTGTGGTAAGTATTACCAAGGAAGGGGCCCCAAGTCTCATGCATATACTCATAGCCTGGAGGCGGGACATCATATCTTCATAAATTTAAAGACTGAGAAGGTTTTTTGCCTTCCTGACGGATATGAGATCAATGACCCATCTTTAGATGACATCCGTCATGTTCTAAATCCCAGGTTTGTTTCATTTTTTCCTTCTCCTTTCGGCACGCTGGTTATTCGTATAAGTCATATCAAATTCAAGTCTACTTATATATGTACGTCATATTGTTGTATGTCCTCACCTGTATTCTGCTACCTGTTATGGTTACATGTCTATAGTTCCTAGAGATATGATCTTCTCGAAGATGTGGTGTATAGAAACTGTTTTTGGCTGATCTTTCTTGTATGCAGGTTTTCCAGAGAACAAGTTGAACAGCTAGATAGAAGCAAGCTGTGGGCAAGAGCTCTTGATGGCTCTGATTATCTCCCTGGACTGGTATTTCCTCTGTCTTGACTCTTGACTGACTCGATAGACCTCATCTAGCTGTTAAGAATAAATATTAAAGTTTGTCATGCCGTGTTGCAGCAGATTAGATGACCATTTGAAATTATTCTGTTTTCAGGTAGGACTTAATAACATCAAGGAGACTGATTTTTTGAATGTTACAATTCAAGCACTTATGCGAGTTACACCCTTGAGGAACTTTTTCCTGATCCCAGAGAACTACCAACATTGTAAAGCTCCCCTGGTTCATCGTTTTGGGGAGCTCACTCGTAAAATCTGGCATGCAAGAAATTTTAAGGGACAGGTATAAACATGATTACGTTTTGCTTCAGTTGCGAATGTAATATTTCACTAGCCAATACAGTGTGTTAAAATTTGATTTTGTCATTCCAGGTGAGCCCCCATGAATTTTTGCAGGCTGTGATGAAAGCGAGTAACAAAGAGTTTAAAATAGGTGCTCAATCTGACCCACTTGTTTTTCTGACATGGCTCCTTCGTACCCTTCACAAAGCACTCAAAAAGAAAAACACGAGTATCATTCATCAGTGCTTCCAGGTAATGTCTCCATCTATGTACATATTTGGTATCATTACATGTTACCACTCTTATCTAACTTGACTAACACAACAGGGAGAACTGGAGGTTGTGAAAGAGATGCAGAGTAAAGGTACTGAGAGAAGAGAAAGTGGGGATGATCAGAATGGTGGATCCGAAAACCCTAATGTTGTCAGAGAAACTTCCAAAATGCCATTTCTAATGCTACCCCTTGATTTGCCGCCTCCGCCACTGTTTAAAGACGTGATGGAAAAAAATATTATCCCTCAGGTATCTAATGCTTGATTGCTCTCATGGTTTCAGATTGTTGAAAGCTTTTTGGATTCTGAGTGTGTGTTGCTTTTCATTTCATTTATTCACATGTTGAGGTAGTGCAGCTGTAATTAGGCTTTTGGATGACCGGAAGTGGGTGGATTAGTAGTAGCATGTTGCAATGCGTATAATTTTATATACCTGTTCTTTCAACTGTTTTGCATTGTCTGGCATTACTTTTTTGTAAAGAGTCAAAGTCAATCATCATTTCTGCCGTATTAACTAAAAGGGGAACCTCAATGTCGAGGCCTGTATAAACGGTACTATCCTCTGCCACTTTTCCTAAACTAGGTTGGTTAGCCACTGACCAAGCTGCACTCTCATTCTTCTACACATTCCTCTAAAAATAGAAGGCCGAAAATCAATCCACAACTTAAAAACATGATAAAGATTATTAAAACAAGAATATAGTAAAAACACTACCATCTTCAACAGACTGGAGAGAAAAACATCTAGGGAAGTGCTATAGAAAACACCGATGAGGAATTCTGATGAGCGTCATCCAGCTTCGCAATCTTATGGAACAACAGTTTCTAATCTTATGGAACAACAGTTTCTGCCGAAATGTCCATAGGCTTTGGGGAATTTCACTTAAACCAAATCCAAGTAAAAAGGCTCATGTGACAAGTCCGAAAGTATTTTAGCAGGCCATTGCAAAACCAAGAACACCTCCTTTCCTTGTTCAACTCCATAGAAAAAGGGCATCAAGCAGAAGATACAATATATATACATAGGTCTTTGACAACCCTTAAAAATGAACCGGAAGAAATTGCAAAAAAAAAAAAAAGAAAAAAAAAAGGATGCAACTTACAGGTTCCTGCCCATAATGAAAAGGAGTATGAGTCCAACAAGGCCAATAGATCCAACTATAAGATAAAAGACTAGGTTTAACACTTGTTTTTAATCTTTCTGTCATTGTGAAGTCTCCAGCATCTTCATAACCCTGAATAATTAAGGGGGACCACAGACGTGCTTAGCAAAATCACATAATCCAAATACATAAGGCTATCTGAATCACTAAGTTCTGAAATTTCAAGAACATATAGGCTTCAACATTTTCTGTATCAGCGATCAGCATAAACCCAATAATGAGGGTGGGAGATTTGATCATCAACTACTCCATGTCAATGATTGCTAGATATCTCACAAACAACCAGACACATGTACCAAAAAAAACATAAACAGTCCAAATAAGAACAACTCTAATGCTCAAACCTCATAAATAGCTAATCATATATGGAGGCTAAAATGTCACATGCGCAACTGATTACACCAATGGCAAGCAAGTAGTAATGTTGTCAACAAAGAAATGCTCTCATAACCGTGATTTTCACTTTATACTCCTCTTATTATAAGTGATTTTTCAATTAGTTTGTAGAATTTAATTCGTTTCCTTACTACAAAACTCCCTAACATTCAAAATTCAACAGAAATTTTAGTAAGAGGAACTTACTCGTCGATGTAGTACATAGTTCTTTCCCATATTGTCAGTCCAGTGAGATAAATTAACAGATAAAACACAACTTCATCTGAAAAATAACAAACAAAAAGATGAGTAAATAACAATGAAAATTGAGCCGTCATTATAAATAATAGATGAGTATGTAAATCAAAAGAGGAAAAAGGTACTTGAAAATTGTTGCACCAAATAAAAGTTTCTATGGAAACTTCTCTAATGTTCGATCTCCTCACCCCAGATCTAGTGAAGAAATTGAAGCTGCGAGAAAATGAATATTGAAAACCTAGAAATCGCCATAACTGATCTCCTTCCTAAATTAAACAATTGAAAAAGAAAAACAAACCAAACCTTGAATGACAAACACGAACCTTCCTCAACGTCAAATGAATGCGAGCCCCGATCCATCTCATTCTGAAACCCTAATCTTTCGCCTCAAGCTCTCAAAATCATTTGAATCAGCAAATTAGAGTATTTGCGGAAATCGATTTGTGCAAATAAAAATAAAATCAAACCCAGACAAAGATATAAGAAAGAGAATTTTTTTTTTGGTACCAACGCCATAGGAGAGAAAAGGGCGGAGGTACAAAAGGCATGGGAGGGGAGAGAGGAAAGCAGAAGCACGAAGAAAGAAGTAAGCATTTTTCTTTTTCCAGACAAAGTGAGAAGGGTGAGGTGGTAATTCATGAACTAATTCAAGGGCAGGCTTGTCATTCCACTATTCTTTAGGAAAATTGAGAGCAATCTCTTGCTTTTGAAAGGGGTAGAATTAGTATTCCCTAGATTGTGTCCTTCGGTTCTTCTGGGGCTGTTATAGCAGCAGCTTCAGAAGAGAGAAAGCATGAGATGTAAGGTTAAGAATACCTTTGTTTCCCAGAGCACTATTCCCATTATGCTCATCCCTTTGATTCTTGGCGGTAGAATTGGGAGGCTTTGTTGAATATTAAGGTCTTAACTTTGAATAAATGATAATCTGGGAGGGAGTTTCCCTGGTTAGATGTTTCTATAATGGTCACACATTCACACTTGTAACATTGAATGTGCTAGCTGACTATTTGGTGGGTGGAAAATTATGGCTTTGCTAGCAGTTGTAGCTATGCCCTCCTGTGAAGCTGGCTATATCCTCACTACTGATTTGTATCTAAGCACAAATCACGATCTACATATAATTTGAGTTGTTCTTCAGTATGTATATCTTGATTTGTCAAAAAAAAGAATGTTAAATTTCTGTAAAAAGACTGGGTTTCTTTTCTAGTTAGGCATCCATCATGTATGTCTTTTGGCTTCACCATTTATGTTAATGTGTTCATCTTTTTCGCTTTACATTTCTTGGTAACTGATGGATTTGGCACATCTGCGTTCTTCTTAGGTTCCACTTTTCAACATAATGAAGAAGTTTGACGGGGAGACCATAACAGAAGTCGTGCGTCCTCAAATAGCTAGGATGCGATATCGTGTAACCAAACTGCCACCTTACATTATTATGCACATGCAGCGTTTCACGAAGAACAACTTCTTTGTTGAGAAGAATCCCACCCTTGGTATGTATCATGCTGTGTGCTATTATTTTGGTGCTCGTGATGGGACTAGTTTGTGTCATCACAAAGTTGGTTTTTCTAATTATCTTCTTTATCTTCCTTTTAGTGCAACTTACCTTGTGTTCAACTGAAACAGTATTTTGCCAAACTTATACTTAGATTTTTGTTAATTGATACAGATATGCTTTATGGTGTCGGTTAGTCCTTCTGCTTGCTCAGTTCACTTGCCTTTTTTTATGAAACACTTGCCATTATTCAGCTACTAGAAATCTACTATGGACTTATAGGACTCCACAGACCATTAGATTAGGTAGGCATGTTTTTAAAAGGTTGTTATTACTCAGAGCATGCCCATCCCGTTTCCAGTGTGTAAATCAGGTGTATACTTGCGACACTGTGTGCCTTTCCAGTTTCCACTTCTCTTATTACGTTACTTTTTTGACTCATTTCCCTAATTTTACATTACAAATGTTTCTTGCCAGTTAATTTTCCTGTGAAAAATCTCGAGCTGAAGGATTATATCCCTTTGCCCACACCAGAAGATGATGAAAAATCTCGTTCAAAATACGATTTAATCTCAAACATTGTCCATGATGGCAAACCCAGTGAAGGGTCGTACAGAGTCTTCGTTCAAAGGAAGTCAGAGGAACAATGGTAACTTGGTGCCTCTTTAACTTTTTAATGCTTTTGTTGTTTTGGACAACTATATACTCCTGATGTTAAAAAAAAGGAACTATAAACTCCTTCATTGAGTGGCTTTGTTCTGGAAATAATTAACGCATTGTTTTATTCCCTCATTATCAAGGATTAACCATGTTCTAATAACCTCTATAATAATTGCTCATTCCCATGAGGGTATATTTGGTACCTCTATGAATGTGACATTTTCTTGGATATCTCAAACCAACATATCTACATATGTTATTAGTTACAATTCTTTTCAGGTTGAGGGAGTATCTTCTTCCTATAATTTCCTGCCTTCCCGCGTTGTTTCTTATGCTAATATCATTCGAACTGTTACAATATTCGTGCGCTTTCCGGCTCATTTCAGTTCCTGTTTCGGTTCTGTGCAGGTATGAGGTGCAGGACTTGCATGTTTCGGAGACACTTCCCCAGATGGTTGCTCTTTCGGAGGCCTACATTCAAGTGTATGAGCTACAAGACCAACATTGAAAACCTCCGTTGAATGACCAAGTTACCGTCTGTTGTCAAACATGGCAATGTTGCCATCAATTTTTGTTGTTTAATTTGGTTGGACATAGGATTTTATACTTCAATTAGTTCAGTGTTTGCAAGATACACTTTCAGAAATAGTGAAAAGGTAGTTGCAACATTTTATAGTGCAAGAGTTGTAATCCTGTATAATTTTATCATCCGTTCTCAAATGGTTGTACACTTGTACGTAGGTTTCTAGCTTTCAAAGGTAAGAGTTCTGTTGCTCATCCTAGAACCGGTTTGGCCTCTGCCTTCCTCTAAAGAGTAGTTCACAATGTTTGTGGGATGATTCTAGGTTTGCGAGTGTCCTACCACAAGTTTGCGGCACACATACTCATTTCTCGAAAAATGTATGTGCATCGCTCTTGAAACTACAAGAACACGAGGCATAGGTAGTCCAACCTTCTTTTGTAACGAGTTATTCTCATCTCTTTTAGTTTCTAATGACATAAGAAAAGGAGATGCAAAGCTATACATCTAATGTGAAGTTAAAGACTTAAACCCCTACTCTCTTTATTATTGTTATTTTCTTTTTACATGATATCAAAATCTTAAGTGAAAGTAATAGTTCATGATATGATCCCAATCAAAAGTCGAATTGTAAGCCAGAATAAAGCTGATTGCTAGTCTTAAAACTACGATTACAGCGTGAGATTTAGGATTATATTAAATTGCTACTTAAAAAAATTACACCTGTAATATGCCATCATGTGATCCATAAATAGTGTACAAAATGAATATAGTACGACTATTAATTTGTCGACGCAACAAACTCACCTTGGCCAGACAATTTCTCACGTGAAAACCACAAAAGGAAACAATCCAAGTAACTTCCAATGCTCTGTCCTTGTTCAAGTCAAAAAACAACATTAAGAAGAAAACACAATTGACAATTGAAGAACGCCCTATAACTTTTTGCTAAAGTAGACAAAATGTGGTTGTTATTCTATTTCCCAGCACCTTCTAACCACTTTGGCCTAAACCCACTCTTTGACTCTTTAGTCTAAAGTTCTACTCCGTAGATAATCAAACACCAACCACAATATTTTGTCAACTCCATTGAAAATCACTACTTCTAAATTCTTCAAGAGGAGCAAAATCGATCTGATGAGCGAAAAAAGGGGATATTACAACGACGACAACAACAACATTTATCCGGCCGATACCTAAATCAATCAGACACAACAGTTCTGGAAGCAATGATAGTAGAATTAGCACAAGATGAGTTGAAAAACTTAGGAAAGGTATGGTTATCAATATTTGTGTCATTGAGTTACTGTTATGTTATAGGCAAGATTACTCCAAAGGGTTTCACAAGATTAGTGCCAATACTTCCAGTTATCTCACTCTTCCTAATTTTGCCACTAAATCTCACTTCTATTCATTTTTATGGCTTTACTGCATTCTTCATTGCTTGACTTGCTAATTTCAAACTCTTGGTTTTTGCATTTGGTAAACCTCCTCTTTCTTTTGATCATCCCATTTCATATTCTCTTTTCATAGTTGTTTCTTGCTTACCCATCAAAATCCAACCTCCCAAAAACACTCCAAATTCACAAATTAATCAAAACCCAGATCAAAAATCACAAAACAGTTCATACCCATCTCCTCAAAAATTCAAAAATTCACAAAACCCAGATCAGAAATCACCAAATAATTCATACCAATCTCCTAAAAATCCCAGATTTCACAAAAGGAACAAAACCCAGATCAAAGATCACAAAATAAATCATACCCATCTCCTCAAAAATCCCAAATTTCACCTCGGAATTACCTTATAAAATTTGTTCTTTTAGCTTTAATGATCAAAATTTATGATTATAGGGATCACATTGTTCGAATTCATCCAAAAATTCTATGGTTAATTTATTTTTTCCACTAGAAATAATCCTCGCAATTCTTGCGAAATCAGCAAATTTTTTCCTAGGCTTAGAATTAGAACCCCAATTCAATGAACCCCTTTTATCAACATCTATCTTTAGACACCTACTTTTGTTCCCATTCCCGAAAGGGAAGGTTCGATGATGAAAACATAAATCTCCACTTGACAACACATCTCCTATAAAATAACGAATCTCAATTCCCCTTTTCATTTCACCCGAAACCTGCTATTTATAGAAACCTGCTATTTATGGAAACCTGCTAAAAATAGTAACTGCCGTAATGGGTAGTTGTTAAAAGTGGCAAGTCATCAAAGATAGAAACCTGTCAGAATTAGGAGTGGCACTCCAACATAAATCCTAAATGAGATAGAGATTATGAGAGAATCCTATTCTAATATGATTCGAAAATAAGAGTCACGTATTAATTAAAATCCTAACGAGCCTAGAGTTCGTAACGGGCCCAGACGCATTCCGTCACAAGGTTAATACGCACTAAAAGACTCGATTAAGTCTCAAACACTCCGGATTCTAGGAATCCGAATCTGACTAAGAAAACAGCCCAGATCCTATTTTCAACGCCTGGCTCTGGGCGCCGAAATCTTCGGCGCCCAGGCCTGGGCGCTGAAATTACCTGGGACGTATTCTTTCCTAATTCCTCGTGGGTTAGAGCTCTACAATTCTATCTTTCCAAAGTTCGACGTGAAAAAAGAACACACAATTATTATTCTGAGTATTGACTCTAAACCCCTAAGCCTAAGCCTCACGCTGCAAAACTGATCACGCGTTCTGTCGCAATCGATACATAAATCGAACAGAACGTATCCTGTCCCATAATTTGAGATTCGTTAAATAAAAGGAGAAATAGCAAAGTCAAAGTGGTTAGTTTTCTGAGAACCGTGACGCACCTCTCAAGGGTGCGTCGTAATGTGTCCCTTTTCTATGATTTAATTGCTTTCCTCGCCCTTTTACGAACTGTTAAACTAACTAAATCTGATTGTTCGATCACGCCTAATAAATATGATATTTTTGGGAAATTGGATTATCATGCTAGGTCCCTTAAAACAATCTAAATCAGATAATCGTGCTCGATCTAGTACTATATGTTGCATATTGTTAAAATCAACTCAGATTAGTTTAATAGTTAACACATGTCCCTTCAATTATTTATGCTGAGCTAGTAAGGATATCCTGCCTCTGGAGTTATCGAAGAGAGAGTACTCCTCTCGGTAGTTACAGTCCCCCGAACCCTCAATCTCTACCTTGCGGGTGTATGTTGAGAGATCCCCACACCAGGGATCACAAGGGAACCTACGGCCGTCGTGGTCAAACATAATTGCACTCCCTTTATGTCACGATAACCGGGTTTTGTCAGTTTTTCTCATTGTCGTTAAAAACTGAATGGCGACTCCTATATTACTAGTCAATTGGGTGTAAACTCACAAGAAATCCAATTACACTTGATTTGACAAAAAGAAACGTCACACCCACGAGGGACGAGGTCACGCATTAGCCTCGTGCTTTTTCGACCCCCTCACAGTAGCGACTCCACTGGGGATAGTGAAGGAAATACTCGTGCTTGTAGGTAATCAAAATAGCCAAAGGGTGAAACGATCCTACCCCGCGTTTATTTCCCCATCAAGTTGGGACGACCTGAAAATCAGCATATTAATGTGAACAGACAGAACCGCATAACAAATCTTGGCTCCCTTGGTGTTTCATCTCGGGAGTTGGGACTAAGGATACCCATCGCCAACCGGGGGGTGCATACGCTTCGAATGTTGTCCACTCGGCACTTTCGCTAGTAGTACACCCGTCCCAAACCCAATCGCTCGCCCATTAGGTCCCTCTCATTGGTGCATGCCCCCTTGGCTTACATCGTGATTGGCCTCTTGGGCGAAATTCGTCTGTTGAAGACACTACCTCGACCGGGGCATGTGTTGGATCTGCGATAGAAGCGGTACCAAGCCAGGCGCAAATAACTACCCATAGAAGCCTATCATAAACTACATGACATATTATTATTGCCTCATGATGGAATGTTAGTTATGTGCAGCGAAATATGTGATTGTGTGTGACAAACAATGTTAGCAAACCAACGACCTTAAAAAATTGCCCAAACATTCATAAACCAATTTGCCAAAGAATTATATCGAAATACGTGTTCCGCAAACCCGAACGATCTCCACAAAAATAAGCGACGCTCGGGACGGCCTGTAACGAATCCCACAAACGCTGCACGACGCGTAAAGGACGTTATTAGGCAAGCACGCGAAACCAAAGTCGCATAAACAAAAGTAGACACAAACAGAAAACGAGAACCAGCCAGGGACGCATTTTCAACGCCCCTGGCTGGGCGCCAGAATTTCTCACGCCCTACGCTGGGCGCTGAAGTTGCTGCTTGGCCTTCTGGTCAGGCGCAGCAGCCTCGGTGCCCGCGCAAAAGGAAAATACGTAGCACAAAAAAAACGTTCGTAAATTTTTTTTTGCTACGAGAGCGTAAGAAGAAGCACTCTATTCTAGAAGCGACTTAAAAATAAATAAATAAATAACTCTTTGTGTCGTTGTTAGGCCTCCTACGACGACAATGCTCGGCACCAAAACCGAACATGCTAATAACTATGAATGTCACATGGGCAAGTGTTTCGAAAATCCAAAGAATGACCAAAAGAAAGAACTAAAAGTGTACCAACAAAAGAAAGAGCGAAAAACCAATAGAGAGAGTCAAAGTCTAGACTAAGTAATGCTTGAAACTTTGGGGCCTAAACTTTAGCTTATCTTATGCATAGGACTGGTCCTGCCACTTGGTGCCGATCGGGAAATCAAAGGTTAGTACGTCTCGAAGATACATCGCCAACACCAGGTTTAGTGACTCCAAGCTCCGTCCGTCATCCCTCATTTCAAGGATCTCCGCTTCCCCAACCTCGATTCGCACCCTCAAACATGTCCATCGAAGAATTGCGAGACCAGATGGCTCAAATGACCCAACTCATGGGCCAACTGAAAATGGAAAACGAAGCCTTAGCGGCTGCACCAGCCAAAAATGACCTCGATAACGAGAAGAGGATTGAAAAAATGGTCCTACTGCAAACCATGGGGAGCAAGTACTTCTCCCTCGATCCTGAACCTTTTCCTGGAAAACTACCAGAAAAGTTTAGTTCATCTGACTTACCAAAGTTTAAAGCCACGGACAATCCCCGTGATCATCTATTGAGCTTTGTGAATGCCATGAACTTGAAAGGCGTGGACAAGTCCATGTATTTACCTGCCTTTCCTTTGTCCTTGGAACCTGTGTCGCTCAAATGGTACTATCACCAGGACCCTAAGCTCTTCCCCACTTGGGAAGACTTTGTCAATGTGTTCATCAAGCAATACTCGTCGAACATGGATTTTCAAGTCACCATGCGCGAGCTGGAAGTTCTCTTCCAAAAGAAAAATGAGGGTTTCACAACCTACTTTGCAAGATGGAGGGACCAGGCGACCCAACTAATCAATAGGCCTCCCGAAACAGAATTGGTCCAAAAATTCATTGACAACCAGGACCCGGCTTACAAACAACACCTTAGGTACCTGGGACTTGACACTTTCAAAAGAGTTTATGATGTGGGAATAAAGATCGAGGATGATCTCGCAAAAACAATACAAAGTAAACCTGCATACAAAAGCAACACCTACAACAGGGGAAACACATCCCAAGCCCAAGAAGTCCATGCCGTAGAGGAGACTCCCGCCCGAAGAAGCCTTGGAAGATGGGTCCGAGACCGAAAGTTTGCCCCACCCGGGTCGACTTTGGTGCAAGCCTTCGAAAGACTAACCAATCAAGGAAAGTTGAGACCTATAAGCCCCACCCGTGACCCTCCTGTCAAGAGCAAATATTGGGTCGAAGGTACTTATTGCAAGTTCCATCAAGGAAATGGGCATGACACCGAAAACTGCTGGAACCTAAAAAATACAATCCAGGACATGATAGAGGATGAAGTGATACCTCTCCCTAACGTTGGCAAACCCAACAACAACAAGAGCCCACTTGGCTCTTGTCACATCTCTCTCGACCAACCAGAAAATGAGAACTTCGACCCTACGGTGTACATTACGCCTCAAGGTGCACCACTCGCTGTGGTCCCTATGGACCGAATCGAGAGAGAAGTGTGCGGTGTGTGGGATGATGATGCTGAAGATATTTACCTATCTCAAGTGTCGGGCCAGGACCTCTTTACTGAAACTTGGCCCGGGTATGCTCACATTGACACCACCCCTCAGGAGCCCGAGGTCGACAACCTCACCCGATCCGGAAGGATATACCAACCGGATATTCGCCCACCTCCTATGGACGATATCCCAGTTAGGCAAACTCCTGAGGATGAACGGCACGCCACCGTCGCAGAAGTCATTGAAAATCCTCTCTTGAAACAACTAAAAAGAACCAAAGCCGAAATTACCATCTGGGATCTCATGTGTACTTCAAAGGAACATCGCGAAAAGCTTATTCGCTCACTCGACCTCATCTCAGTACCTACAGATATCACACCTGACTCATTGGTTAACCACATCATGAGAGATGCCGGAGAAAAGGCCATAGTTTTCACTGACAAAGACTTGCCCAAAGAGGGGGGTGCTCACAATAAAGCCCTATATCTAGTAGTTGGATGCAAAGGACAAAACATCCCCCTAGCGCTCGTAGATAACGGTTCGGCGGTTAATGTTTTCCCATTGCGAACCGCCCATTGCTTGGGGCTAGGAAACGATGACTTCCAAACCTCCACGCAAGGGGTACGAGCTTATGATAACTCCCGAAGGCCTGTGTTGGGAAAAACTCAACCTTACCATACAAACCGGGCATGTGGCATGCACCACGAAGTTTCAAATAATCGACATCAAGCCCACTTTCAACCTCCTCTTGGAGCGACCTTGGCTCCATGACTTAGGAGGTGTGGCTTCTTGTGAGGGGGTCGAAAAAGCACGAGGCTAATGCATGACCTCGTCCCTCGTGGGTGTGACGCTTCTTTTTTTATTCAATCAAGTGTAATTGGATTTCCTGTGAGTTTACACCCAATTGACTAGTAATATAGGAGTCGCCATTCAGTTTTTAACAACACTGAGAAAAACTGACAAAACCCGTTATCGTGACATAAAGGGAGTGCAATTATGTTTGACCACGACGGCCGTAGGTTCCCTTGTGATCCCTGGTGTGGGGATCTCTCAACATACACCCGCAAGGTAGAGATTGAGGGTTCGGGGGACTGTAACGACCGAGAGGAGTATTTCGCTCGTCGATAACTCCAGAGGCAGGATATCCTTACTAGCTCAGCATAAATAATTGAAGGGACATGCGTTAACTATTAAACTAATCTGAGTTGATTTTAGCAATATGCAACATATAATACTAGATCGATCGCGATTATCTGATTTAAATAGCATTAAGGGACCTAGCATGATAATCCAATTTCCCAAAAATATTATATTTGTTAGGCGTGATAGAACAATCAGATTTAGTTAGTTTAACAGTTCATAAAAAGGGCGAGGAAAGCAATTAAATCATCGAAAAGGGACACATTACGATGTACCCTTGAGAGGTGCGTCACGGTTCTCAGAAAACTAACCACTTTGACTTTGCTATTTCTCCTTTTTATTTAACGAATCTCAAATTATGGGACAGGATACGTTCTGTTCGATTTATGGATCGATTGCGACAGAACGCGTGAACAATTTTGCAGCGTGAGGCTTAGGCTAAGGGTTGGAGTCAATACTCAGAATATGAATTGTGTGTTTCGTCATTGTTGTTCCTTTCACGTCGAACTTAGGGGTCTATTTATAGGAAAGAGTGGCGTAGAAAGATAGATTTTCAGGAATTTGAATACGAAACGGATTAGGAAAAGAATCCGTCCCAGGTATTTTCGGCGCCCAGCTCTGGGCGTCAAAGATTTCGGCGCCCAGGGCTGGGCGTTGAAAATAGGGTCTGGCAGAATTCTTTGTCAGATTGGACTCTAGAGTACGGAGTTCATTAAGAGACTTAATCCGAGTTATTTGGTGCGTATCAATTTACGACGGAATGCGTCTGGGCCCTTTACGAACTCTAGGTTCGTTATGAGTTTAATTAATACGATAACTCTTTTATCGAACTGCGATAGGAATAAAATTCCTTTTACAATTTCTATCTCTTTTAGGATTTATGTTGGAGTGCAACACCTAATTCTGACAGGTTTCTATCTTTTTATTCTTACTACTTTTAGCAACTACCCTTTACGGCAGTTACTATTTTTAGCAGGTTTCCATAAATAGCAGGTTTCGGGTGAAATGAAAAGGGGAATTGAGATTCGTTATTTTATAGGAGATGCGTTGTCAAGTGGAGATTTATGTTCTCATCATCGAACCTTCCCTTTCGGGAATGGGGACAAAAGTAGGTGTCTAAAGTTAGCCCCCACTTTGACTGAGTCTTGGAGTAAGACGATGGTCAAAGTATTAGACGGAGTGCGTCACACAAGCCATGGTGACCTGTTTTGGCGAGGGTCTCACGAGCCCCCGAGTGATAACATTTGACTTAAGGGTCATCACTTGAAGTGTCGACATATCCCTCACGTGTCATTGGGATTTGTCAACGGATAGTATAGAAACTTCCTCACTTTGTCATTGGAAGGATCTAAAGAAGTGTAGAAACTCCCTCACTTGTCATTGGGAGTAGCTACAGATGTTTTCGAAATCAAAGCTATAAAGTGTAATTGGGCCTGGCCAAGCCCAACCACGAGGTAAAAATGTTTTTAAAGATTCTCATTTTCAGGGCTAGCCAAACGAGAAAACCCCCTTGTTTTTACAGGATATAAAACGAAGGAAAATCCAGCACATCACTCTTTTTTGGAAAAAACGGAAAACCAATCCTTTTAATTTTTGGAAAAGGAAAAACCAGAAAAAGTTATCGCTGCAGCGACTAAGGACCTGCGCGTCTTGTGACGCAGACCCCGCCGGCTAAAGATGGCGAGCCTTTCCGCTAACGGTGGACGCCCCGTCCGAAAAAGTGGACGAATCTTGTTTTTGAAATTTGAAAATAAGGACCTACGCGGCTTGTGACGTAGACCCCGCCGGCTAAAGATGGCGAGCCTGTCCGCTAAGGGTGGACGCCCCGTCCGAAAAAGTGGACGAATCTTGTTTTTGAAATTTGAAAATAAGGGCCTACGCGGCTTGTGACGTAGACCCCGCCGGCTAAAGATGGCGAGCCTGTCCGCTAAGGGTGGACGCCCCGTCCGAAAAAGTGGACAAATCTTGTTTTTGAAATTTGAAAATAAGGACCTACGCGGCTTGTGACGTAGACCCCGCCGGCTAAAGATGGCGAACCTGTTTCATCTTGTTCTTTTGAAGATTCTATTTTTCGAAAACTGAGGATCTGCGCGGCTAGTGACGCAGACCCCGCCAGCTGAAGGTGGGCGAGCCCTGTCCGCTAAGGGTGGACATCCCTGAATTCGTTTTTTCCTTAATTTGGAACTTGCGTGGTTCGCGGCGCGATCTTGCCCGATCGAGGTGGGCAAGTCCCTATTTCATTTGTTCTTGTGATTTCTTTGAGAATTTCTTTTTGTATTCATTCTCGCAAGAGAGAATTCTTTCGAGGGATGATCGGGTTTAGTTGTAACCTGAATGTGGGTTGACAACGTACTTAGACGGACCATTGTCTTGTGGTCATCATCTTTCATGGTTTTGAGCTAGTCTTTACGGCTCAGTTTTGCCACTACCTGGGTCCTTGATTAGGGGACTATGTATAAGCATCAACGGCGACCTTTGTCTTGAGGTCGTAAACCGGTTTTATTTTTTGAGACATCCAAACACGGGACTTCGTACAACGTAGTCTGGGAATATTGTTTTTACTTTGCATAATATATATTTTCTTTCGAGCCCCCAAGCATTCGTGCTTGACAGTCATTTCTTTTCAAAGAGGTTCCTTGGGGATACGCATTCTGTAATGTCCTTGATCGTGTTTGGGATCGTGCTCGTAAGTGCGAGCGATCTTTGTAGTGGTGTGCTACTCTTGACAAAGTCGTGAGATGCGACTTTCAGTAAGGAAATCGGCAATTTTCGAGTTGAATGGATGCGGCAGGGCCCAATAGAAGTTAGGGCCTTTTTTGAGCCTGGGTTCATTTTCGGCGCCCAGGCCTGGGCGTTGAAATAATTCACGCCCAGGTGGGGCGTTGAAAGTGTTGTTTGGGCTGGTCTTTTGATGACACAGTTGGCCTCTTGTTCATTCGTTTATTTCACTTGGAAGTTCCATGTATTCTCTTTTCTTTTGTTTTTTCTTTATCTTAGAACGTGATGATTTTCTCGAGAAGCCGTAGCCGATTGGTGGACTACGGTGCCCGTCGCTTTGGGGTGATTATTTTAAGGAACTGTTGCTCTTAAGGCGTACAGTTATTGCGATAGTTGGGCGAGTCTATATGGCCCGAGGAACATACCTTGAGGCGTCAGACTTTGACCGCTCTTGTTGTTTGTATACTTTTCTTTTGAACGCGTTCGTGAATGTTTGATACTTAGAATGATGATATTTATGTGCGAACGAGCGTTCATAGAATGGCCATTGTGTGCGGTTCCATTAATCAGTTTGCTTGAATCATTTTTTTTGAGCAATGACTGATTTCGAATAGTTTGCTTAGAAGCTTAGTAGGGTTCAGGCCTATTCACGAGGTGGGCTCAAACATCGTGCCCTTTCGATTGTTCAAACATTTGCTTCGAGATTTTTTTTTTTTTTGCTATGGTTGTTTCGTAGCTTGGAGCCCCCAAGTATGCATGTTGGGATGCTTCCTTTTGGCGTACGATTTTTGTAGGTTCTTTCGAGAAAGATGCCCTGGGGTTCCGCTCGTGTAGGTGCGAGCTATCCCTTTCGTGGTAGGTAATATTTTGCTACCTTTAATCCTTAATGTAGAAGTCGTGTGGCTTGCATTTGGGCGATAAGTAGTCTTTGCCTCTTTTACACATACTCTTTGGTCGTGCCCGCATTAGTGCAGTATGCCTTACTCTCTTTTTTAGACTTGTACTGTGGGATGGTTAAACTTTATGGTGCGACGTAGGCTTGTGTGGCCTAACGGCGTGTCTTAGAACATTCCTCCAGGTGTTGGGATATGATTATTATTTTTTGCATTGGAGTACTTCATCACGCCTTGTTCAGGTGCTCGAACAAGTGTAGCACCTTCTGCGTGGGTTTGCACGGCTTATTACTTCGTTCGGTGCGAGGATTCATAGGTGTTTCTTTCTTACTTTTATATCTGGGCAAAACTTGGCTAGCAGAAAGAATCAGCGCCCAGGCTGGGGCGTTAAAGATATCGGCGCCCAGCTCTGGGCGTTGAAAATGATTTCTGGGTATATTTTGACAGTTCTTATCCTTGATTTTTTCTTTCGCTTTTGCTTTGGAACGATGTAGACTGTGTAACGGGCGCTTTATAGGGCGAGCTTTATGTGCAGTGGTTTGATCGGAGTCTTGGTGACTCGCGATTTTCAGTTACTCTTGTTAGTGGGGTGACTTTATATATTCTAAGTAGTGCTTTAGAATTTGGGAGGGGTCGTAGCCATTCTAAGGTTCGTTTTACACGATTAAAGCTTAGGATTGTGCCCCTATGATGTATATATAGCATTAGCGTCGAGAATTTGCGATAAAATCGTCATTTCGAGCATTTTTAGAGTGTTTTTCTCAAGCCCCCAATTGTAGCTACGGGATTGGCTTGGTGCTATAATGCTGGGCATACGTTTTAATGCATTCATGGTGACATGGATCATGAATAGTTTGAACCAGACTCGTTTAGTGCGAGGTACGTTCGAGTAGTAATTTGCTACTTCTCTTGTAAATGTCGTATTGTGCGACATTTGCCATGGTCAAGGTAGTCACATGTTGAAGTGTGCCTTGACCAAAATCTAGGTGCCTTTCTTTACCCATAATCATATTTAGAAATCTTTTTGACTCACTTGCAACATCAAGATAAACACATACTTAGCTTAAACCAACGACACTTTATTGTGTTCGAAGAAGTCTTTGAAAATTATTTGAAATCCGAGTCCTACTGTGTACAATCCGAGGTGTCCTAAGTAAGTTGACTTATAGAAGGGTTCGTACAGGATTACATGAGTGAATAAAAATACTGTTACGATTTTTGGAATGCTGTCTAAGGATTTACTGGAAGCCAGGGTGCAGGCGTCAAGATATTACTTGTGCCCGTTTGGCATATGCTTTAGGCTTTTAGGGCCATCTTTTCCAGAATTGCGGGAATATAAACCGTTTTCAAATTGACTTAGATTTACTTGGTGTATGTCTGCACAAAAGGTCAAGGTATACTTAGTTCTTTCCCTAGCTCTTTCATTTCAATTTTTTAGCCCCTAGTTGCTATTATGTCTTTCCATTAATGATGCTTTTAGATTTCGATTTTAGATGCCCGTGATACATGTCTGAGTAGGGTGAGCCTTGGTTAAGTGCCAAGTCCTATTGACAATGTCTGTTTCTTTTCTTTTCAAAGGGGATTAGCAAGCATTTGAATTACCATGAACGGGTGCCCTGAGGTCGAAGGAACGATGGGCCGATGCCGTAGAACAATCCTCTTTATTGCGAGCTTACTGCCTTTACTACTCGTTGGCGATTATGACTGTGTCTTAGTGGTGAAAGAAGGTCTTTAAGCGAACGGCTATGTCTAGTGGTGAAAGAAGGTCTTTAAGTGAGTTAGTTCGCTTTAGGGAGGGTCAAGTCGAGTATTTTAGAGGTCATGGACGCTTGTGCTAGCTCCCATTCAATTGAGGCAAAGCGGTCTTTTGAGTCTTGGCTAAGTGCCTAGGAGTGTGAGTGCTCCTTCTGGCAAGGGTACGTGCCCTTTATTATTTTTCGATGTGTGCTCATTTTGGCATCTTGACGACTTGGATTCTTTCTTTGACTTAAATTTTTCTTTCGACTTGGATTGCAAGTAATTAAATTTCAATAAGGGACTTCTATTTTTATTCTTGTTTTTCTATAGGCTTTAATATTGGTTGGACCGAATCATGGATTGCCTACGTATCCGCCTTAAATAAATTTAATTTGGAATCAGGTCTTGCGTAGTTCTTAGCCTAGAAAATGGTTTCTTAGAATGCCGAATTCGATAAGTATGTTCTGAGGTGGAAACATTTTATTTGAAACGGTAGAATAAGTGAAGTTTATCATTATTTTAATCTACTGCTTTGCCGTAAGCCAAAAATTTGTTTTATATATATTTTTTTTGAGTACATGTATTTTTTGGTGGTACGTATGTCTGAATACGTGTTGTACCCCCCCCCAAGTGTTCGTTATTGTTCCGTGTATGTGCGGATAAAATGACGAGCACTTCTGGACAAATTTTAGCAAGCAGAGAGATTCAGCGCCCAGGCTGGGGCGCTAAAGATTTCGGCGCCCAGCTGTGGGCGCTAAAAATGAATTCTGGGCGGATCTTTTTTGGTGCGCTAAATGCTTCATTTTCTTTTTAGACTAACTTTAGAGGCGCTTTGCAAAGTTTCTTTTTTTATTATTCACATATTTTTCTATTAAGCGTAGAATGTACTTTTCATTTGTCTACTTTTTTATTTGTGACTCAAGACGGCTTGAAAGATGGGTTAAATGAGATAGGATAGGTTGTATAGGTATTAGTCGATCATGAGGATTACATCAACCAAGGCCAATGAATAGCATGGGGACGGCCCAAGGGTATATCAACGGGATGTATCCAAACGAGTTATATGGTCATTATGCCAATGGTGGTGTAAGAGCAGGTTTGGGCTTTGGAAACGATGGGTATGACGCACGTGTCAATAACCGTACGTGGTTTGCAGTTGATAACAAGTTCAGAAACAAGAGTTGAAGTAATGGTTTCTTGGGTTATGGCAATGAGAACATGGATGGGTTAAATGAGCTGAACAGGGGCCCCAGAGCGAAGGCGTCTAAGAACATAAGGATTGGAAGGGGTAGACATTTTATGATTTGGATTGGTTGACTTAATTCTTTTCCTTCGTTTACTTGGGTAAATTTCGCACTTTGGGAGGTACGGGCTAAGTATTTCATGGTTCGCTCTTTTCACTTTCCCTTTTCTCTTTCTTTTTAAGTATTTCATGGCTTGCTCTTTTCGCTCTCCCTTTTCTCTTTCTATTTTTTTTCTTTTTGCTCGGGATTTCTCCCCAACATAAATCCTTCAATCAATTTGGGCTAAAAGGTTGATGGTTGTGGTCTTTGAGTCACGAGGCGAGACTGAGTGAGCCTCGTTTGGTAGGCCTATAGTGGACCTTTAATTTTAGTAGGCCTAGGGTGGACCTTAAATTTTAGTAGGCCTAGGGTGGACCTTTAAATTGTCTTACTTTGCAAGCGTATTTAGTCGTTTCTTAAAATGTGCAAGTAGCGTAGATTCAAAATGTTGTTTTTACCTTATTGAATTTTAACGAACGAATTACATCGAAAATAATTTTTTGCTTCTTTTCAGATTCCAGTTTCTGGGATTTAATCGGAAGTTGTGATTTAGACTCAAACTTTCATTAATCTTTCTGATTATAACCCGTGTATGAATACAAGGAGGTGGCCTAGACTCAAAATAATGACATGACGTAACCCTATAATACTTGACCAAGCGACTCTCAGACTTAGGCTAATTGGACCATAACTTTCGTTGGTTGACACTTTAGATTTTAACCCTTGGGTGTTCATTTGTCATGCGCCATTTTGCTTAATGTTGGCAAGGTAGTTAATTGGGGAGATCGAATTTTTACTTTTGCAAGACTAGAATCATTAGTGCGGCTTCTCTCTTAGTGTGTATTGCTTTACCCTAATGGTAGCCTTATGGTATGCCGATTTGGGTATTTTCATGGTTGGTCATGTTGCATTCATGGAAAATCTTTTAGTCCGTACTTAGTAGTATTTCAAGGAGCGTGTGACTCGAGAGGACTATGATAGTCGTGACCCAATGTGATTATAAGCCTTGAGGCCATTGATTTTTTCTTTGCCAATGGTATTGACACCTTAGGTTCACTTTGGGGGCTGTGCGACTATGGGAGAATGATTTTCAGAATGTGACCGTTTCCATTTTGCAAATACATAACATATTCTTTTTATGGGTTAGAGAGAGTATTGAGCCCGTAGACTCTTAGCAAGGGATGACAATTACATATGGGTGCTTATTGATTTAAATGTTAGGAAGGGAGACTCAATATGGTTTAACCTTTTGACTTGCAAAACGACACCAAGCATTAGGACCGATTCTATGGATAGACAACTAAGACTTAGGATTTAGATTGTACTTTGGCATAGCCTAGTCTAGACTCGGATTTACTTTTTATTCGAACATTATTTTTCCTTAAAAAACTTCATTTGGACATTATTTTTCCTTAAAAAACTTCATTTGAACATTATTTTTGAATACTTTTCCCATGTGACATTCATAATTATTAGCATGTTCGGTTTTGATGCCGAGCATTGTCGTCGTAGGAGGCCTAACAACGACAAAAAGAGTTATTTATTTTTTTATAAGTCGCTTCTAGAATCGAGTGCTATTTCATACGCCCTTGTAGCAAAAAAATTTCACGAAAAGTTTTTTTTTTTGCTACGTATTTTCTTCATGCGTGGGCACCGAGGCTGCTGTGCCTGACCAAAAGGCCAGGCAGCAACTTCAGCGCCCATCTATGGGCGTGAGAAATTTCGGCGCCCAGCCAGGGACGTTGAAAATGCGTCCCTGGCTGGTTCTCGTTTTCTGTTTGCGTCTACTTTTCGTTTATGCGACTTCGATTTGCGTGCTTGCCTAATAACGTCCTTTACGTGTTGTGCAGCGTTTGTGGGATTCGTTACAGGTCATCCCGAGCGTCGCTTATTTTTGTGGCGATCATTCGGGTTTGCGGAACACGTATTTCGGTATAACCCTTTGGCAAATTAGTCTATGAATGTTTGGGAAATTTTTAAGGTCGTTGGTTTTCTAGGATAGTTTGTCACACACAATCACATATTTCGCTACACATAACTAACATTCATCATGAGGCGATAATAACATGTCATGTAGTTTATGATAGGCTTCTATGGGTAGTTATTTGCGCCTGGTTTGGTACCGCTTCTATCGTAGATCCAACACATGCCCCGGTCGAGGTAGTGTCTTCAACAAACGAATTTCGCCCAAGAGGCCAACCCGCAAGTGCAAGCCAAGGGGGCATGCAGGCGAGAGGGACCTAATGAACTAGCGATTAGGTTCGGGATAGGTGTACTACCTGCACAAGTACCGAGTGGGCAACATGCGCGGCGTATGCACCCCCCTATTGGCGAAAAAAAAGGTATCCTTGGTCTCAACTCCCGAGGGAGCCGAGATTCGTTATGCGGTTCTGCCCGTTCACATTAATATGCTGACTTTCAGGTCGTCCCAACTTGATGGGGAAATAAACGCGGGGTAGGATCGTTTCACCCTTCGGCTATTTTGATTACCTACAAGCACGAGTATTTCCTTCACTATCCCCAGTGGAGTCGCCACTGTGAGGGGGTCAAAAAAGCACGAGGCTAATGCATGACCTCGTCCCTCGTGGGTGTGACGCTTCTTTTTTATTCAATCAAGTGTAATTGGATTTCCTGTGAGTTTACACCCAATTGACTAGTAATATAGGAGTCGCCATTCAGTTTTTAACAACAATGAGAAAAACTGACAAAACCCGGTTATCGTGACATAAAGGGAGTGCAATTATGTTTGACCACGACGGCCGTAGGTTCCCTTGTGATCCCTGGTGTGGGGATCTCTCAACATACACCCGCAAGGTAGAGATTGAGGGTTCGGGGGACTGTAACTACCGAGAGGATTACTTCGCTCGTCGATAACTCCAGAGGCAGGATATCCTTACTAGCTCAGCATAAATAATTGAAGGGACATGCGTTAACTATTAAACTAATCTGAGTTGATTTTAGCAATATGCAACATATAATACTAGATCGATCGCGATTATCTGATTTAAATAGCATTAAGGGACCTAGCATGATAATCCAATTTCCCAAAAACATTATATTTGTTAGGCGTGATAGAACAATCAGATTTAGTTAGTTTAACAGTTCATAAAAGGGGCGAGGAAAGCAATTAAATCATCGAAAAGGGACACATTACGACGCACCCTTGAGAGGTGCGTCACGGTTCTCAGAAAACTAACCACTTTGACTTTGCTATTTCTCCTTTTTATTTAACGAATCTCAAATTATGGGACAGGATACGTTATGTTCGATTTATGGATCGATTGCGACAGAACGCGTGAACAATTTCGCAGCGTGAGGCTTAGGCTAAGGGTTGGAGTCAATACTCAGAATATGAATTGTGTGTTTCGTCATTGTTGTTCCTTTCACGTCGAACTTAGGGGTCTATTTATAGGAAAGAGTGGCGTAGAAAGATAGATTTTCAGGAATTTGAATACGAAACGGATTAGGAAAAGAATCCGTCCCAGGTATTTTCGGCGCCCAGCTCTGGGCGTCAAAGATTTCGGCGCCCAGGGCTGGGCGTTGAAAATAGGGTCTGGCAGAATTCTTTGTCAGATTGGACTCTAGAGTACGGAGTTCATTAAGAGACTTAATCCGAGTTATTTGGTGCGTATCAATTTACGACGGAATGCGTCTGGGCCCTTTACGAACTCTAGGTTCGTTATGAGTTTAATTAATACGTTAACTCTTTTATCGAACTGCGATAGGAATAGAATTCCTTTTACAATTTCTATCTCTTTTAGGATTTATGTTGGAGTGCAACACCTAATTCTGACAGGTTTCTATCTTTTTATTCTTACTACTTTTAGCAACTACCCTTTACGGCAGTTACTATTTTTAGCAGGTTTCCATAAATAGCAGGTTTCGGGTGAAATGAAAAGGGGAATTGAGATTCGTTATTTTATAGGAGATGCGTTGTCAAGTGGAGATTTATGTTCTCATCATCGAACCTTCCCTTTTGGGAATGGGGACAAAAGTAGGTGTCTACACTTTTACCTTGCACCAAATGGTTAAACTTAACCATAACGGGGTAATACTAGAAATCCGCGCCCCTCCTCTCGACGTCAGTTGTACTATGGTTGGAACGGCCGAAACTGCAGACGACCTTTACGGGTTTCAAATGGAAGAAGCAATCCAGTTCATCGAAGATTATGATCCAGCATTCCTAGATCCGTATGCATCCCGAGTCATCCCTAGAATGCTGTTAGCTCAAGGTTATTTCCCTGGAACCCCATTGGGCATAAGGAAGAAGGAATGCACATTCCATCCTTTACCCAACAAATCTACTCCCTTTGGCCTAGGCTATGAACCAACGGAGGAAGATATTGCTGACCGCCTGTCTGGGCTACGCCTTAACAAGGCCAAACAAACCACCCTCCTTCCCCGTATCAAAGAACCCTTAACGGGATGTTCGTTCGGGAAGGAGAAGGACACCCATGCTGTGATTTCCCTGAACCCTTCGTTCAGGATGGCTTGCTAAAACCAGGATTTGAAATCTTCCATGACTGCCACACCTTGGATGAGGCACCCCACCTCACCAAGACTAAAACAGCTGAAATATTGGACAACCAAGCTTTATGGACATTGTTTAACGAATCGAGGCCTATGGAGGACGAGACTGTGATGACTACCCTAGCTCTACAAGATGAAGGTTTCGATCCAACCCGGTTAATCGCTCCTGCATCAACACTAGAAGAGATCGAGAACGGATGGGTGAAGACATATCATTGGGTCAATGCAAAAGGAATAGAATTCAAGATGAGTACCGGTGAAGGACCAAAGTTTTACGAGACTAAACCCAAGGCTTGAGCCATATAGAGCACCTTAGTAAAAGCGCCTAGTAGTTCTTTAGATTGGTAGAAAAAAATAATAAAGACTTTAGATGGTCCTAAGACCCCTTAGAACATAGGTCAATTTTATTTCAGTGTGTTTCCCTTACTTTCCAAATTAATAAAGGCGTAATATTTCTCCTAAAATTTTATTCTAACACTAAGTAAGCACCAAATGCACTTGCAAAATACAAAAATAAAGAGGCGGCCCACTCTAGGCCCAACAAACGAGACCCACTCGGTCTTGAAATCGTGCCATGGGAACCAATTCCCGAAATTCACAAAATAAACCGTACCATCCCCTTCATATCCCCAAAACATAAAAGTCAACCAGTGTCATCATAAAAGTCAATCCATGCAACCCCAAGAAATCAAAATCCAAAACAAATGCAAATGTTGCTTAAAAAGGGAATTAATAAAATGTAACCCCACCATACCCTTCAAAAACGACACGCACCTCAAACCCACCCAAAAGCCTACACAAAGATCTTCATAACTCCCGCACCCTAACTCCATTTTCAAAGCCGTTTTGAGTCACGAATAGAAAAAATTAATCCTGACAAAAATGTGTCTCACGCTAACAGTCAAAAAAGCCTCCGAAATAGCCTCCAAATCAATTTTTATACAAGTAAAAAGAAAAGCACTAAAACGAAGAAAAAAAAATAAACGCAAGAACACGTGAAGCAAAGCGTCAAAAACGACCGCCAGAAATAATTTTCAGCGCCCAGGGCTGGGCGCCGAAATCTTTGACGCCCCAGCCTGGGCGTTGAAACTCTCTGCCTGCCTAAATTTTTTAGAAGTGCTCGTTATTTTATCCGCACATAACGGAAAAATAACGAACACTTGGGGGGTACAGCACGTATCCAAATAGGCTCACCAAAAAATATAGCCATACAAAAAATAGTTGAATTTCATTTTTTACGCGACTTACGGCAAAAAAAAAACGGCAGACGAAAATAATGATAATACTTCACTCATTTGACCGGTTAATATGCTTCCGGCCACCCCAGGGCATATCTATCAAAATCCGGCATCTTAGAATTTATTCTAGCTAGAAATACGCGCGACCTGATTCTGACAAGATACGTAAGCAATCCTTACCAAGGATTCGGTCCAATAAAAAAAAATATATATAAATTGTGCAAAAAGAGGAGAAACAAAAAAAGAAAATGAAAACTTAAATACGCCTTTATTGAAAAATAATAAGAAGGAAAACAAAGTGCTAAGAAATGAAAAAACAAACACAACTGAAATAAATAAAGGGCACCTACACCCTAACAAGAACTACACTACTCTAGTTCTTCCGGATCATCAAATAAAGTCTTGTAGAGGGCAATGTTTGCAGGATCCACCCCCACAGTCTTCTGCGCTGCCCCTATATCAATCTCCATAAGAACCGACTCCTGGACACTAACTTCTAAAGACGCCAAGGCTTCAGAAACATTCTCGGTTATAGCCCGCTCAGCTTCAAGGGCACAGACAATGGTGGGAGAAGAATTATTATCATCAACTAGACTAGCCATTGTTTCTACAGGCGGCTGAGCCTTCCTAACCCATACATTGTTCCGGCGACGATCTCCGCGAGAGCCTGCACTTCTTTTAACAACAGCAGGCCCCTTCATGTTAGGCACCTTTTTAGGCATAGAACTGGAACGGGGAGGAACTTCCTTTCGCTTTCGATCAGGACGAGCTTTCACAGTCTTAATACCATGGGTGCGAGGATTAGCAGAATCACAGCCCTCATATCTGACCCGAATGCGAGGTATCAAAAGCTCAGCCGGCTCCCCATTTCGAGCCTCGGTCCTCACGACCTTATCATCGGAGCTCATCCACAACTTGTAGTTTTCGGAAAGACCCACAAAGCCATTTGTAGCTACGGTCCAGCGCGGGAGACCATCATAATACTTAGCCCACGCTTGAACCAGTGCTTGTGACAAGGCCGCTACTTTAGGTGGTACCGTATCAGAAAAGGGGATAGTCTGCCTTAAACCGTATTGACGCATGACTCGGTAAGGGAAAATATAAATGGGCCGAGATAGCCCCAACAAGGAAACATAAACCGATACATCAGAACCCCCCGTCACAGTAGTCAAACCCCACCACGGTACCACCCACTTAATAGAACAAATACCATGAGTAAAAAAGGAGGCCCACTCGGCCACGTCCTGGCCTCGGTGCAAATATTTTCGGTTACCCAAGGCTATAGGGCGATAATGTTTAGGATCGGCAGGAGTTTCCAAGAGCCTAATCCGTTCCACGAGCCAAATCTGCAAAACACGGGTAAGATAAAAAAAATAAATAAAAAGAAAATGGTTCCTGGGCGCAGTTTCAACGCCTAGGACCAGGCGCCGAAAATTCTAGCGCCCAGCCCTGGGCGCTGAAACTCAGCGCCAAGGCAGGACGAATAAAAAATATATATGCAAAAAAAACGTATACGTGCGCAAAGAAAAAAAATCGATTACCTGCAGTAATAGGGGGCTTCCCTTAAAATATTCAGATTTGGCATCCTTCTTCAGCTCATCCGCACTCAGCAAAGTCTCGACAACAACCAACGGCATAATAGAATAGCAACTTTCCATCTGGCTAATCAAGGGGATCAACCTTATGTCACCGAACTCACCATTATTATTCGACAGCAAATAATGATTCAACAAGCAAAATACAAGGGCTCGAATATTCAATTTCTGTTCGGTCATATTCTTACTAGGCCTAAAGTGATGTTTTACAAGTTTTGCCAAATTAACCTCATCACCTACAATAATTTCAGCAAGCATGTTAGCATCTAGTCCTAGGAAAGCCCCTATGGTTGTTTTACCCTCTTCAATAGTGCCAGGAGTGGCAGGGGTAGCATTAGTAGGATAACCAAGGATCGCAGCGAATTCATCTGGCAAAGGACATATTTCGTTGCCCCGAAAGACAAAAACATGATGATCGGAATCCCAAAAGCTTAGGGCTGCATGCAGAAAATTATAGTCAATATTAATTTGTTGTAAGCCTAAAAGTGCCTATAAGTGGTATTCTTTTAACAAAGCCTTTTCTGTAGGAGTAAGGGCCCGTAGCCAACGCCTAACAGCCCGTTGGACTGAGAAAGTAGGAATTGACATGACGAAAGCAAGGAGTAACTAAAACACAGCAAAGAAAGAAGGAAATTGAGAGTGATGGAAAATAGGGACGTATCTAGCCCCTATATATAGCTGAACGCATCAAGTGACATCCTGATCCCATTCGGATACGCGTTAAGAAATCCGAAAGTCAAAATTCGCCAGGAAAGGACTTTCAGCGCCCGAAGCTGGGCGCCGAAATAATTAACGCCCAGCCTTGGGCGCCGAAAATGTAGCCCAAGGCCCAGATTTCACAAAACGCGGAACAGGAAAAGACTTAAAACCGTGTTCCTAGACACGAGGCCCTATTGCAATTAAGATCAAGCCCAAAAGCACCTTTAAGCTCCCAAATAGCAAAAATGAATGGTAAAACTTGGTCGAAACTTAGACTTGTCTCAAGGAACATATATGTACACTTTTCAAAACAAATATGAAATATCAAGGTCATTCTTCGAAACACCAAAAAATGTTGTTAAGTCGTTGGTTTCTCAAATAAAAAATGTTTGTCTGTCAAAAGATTAATCCGGGCCAAGCTAAACCGGATGATATTAAACCTTGTCGCCCGAAGACTGAAGTCGCACCCCATGACTTCGCCAAAATAGCACACCACTATGAAAGGTCGCTCGCACATACGAGCTCGACCCCAAACATGATTAAAAGACGTTATGAAGTATGCGAAAAATGACCAACAAAGCCCAAGTGCTTGGGGGCTCGCGAAAAGTATACTCCAACAAAAAGTGCGCAATCGAAATCACATTCCCGGACTACGCTATACGCCGTCCCATGTTTGGATGATCTCAAAAGAACAGGTTCGACCTCAGAAAAGGGTCGTCACGGACACTTGTACATGGTCCTCTGATCAAAGGCCAAGTGGTGGCAAAAATCGAGTCGTAAAGACTAGCTCAAAACCACGAAAGCAGACGGTCGCAAGACAAAGGTTCGTCTAAACCCGTTGTCAACCCACGTTTAGGTTACAACTAAATTCGAGCATCCCTCGAAAGAATTCGCTCTTGCAAGAATGAACAAAATAAATTCTCAAAAAAGAAATCACGATAAAAAAAATAGAAAACTTGCCCATCTCAGTTGGCAAGACCACGTCACGAACCATGCGAGTTCCAAAACGAAAAACGAATTCAGGGACGTCCACCCTCAACGGACAGGGTTCGCCCACCCTCAGCGGGGGGGTCTGCGTCACTAGCCGCGCAGATCCTCAGTTTTCGAAAAATAGAGTCTTCAAAAAAAAAAAAAAACAAAATGAAACAGGCTCGCCATCTTCAGCCGGCGGGGTCTACGGTGCAAACCACGTAGGTCCTCATTTTCAAAAAAATAAACACAAAACAAATTGTTAAATAGATTCGTCCACTTCTATCGGACGGGGTGTCCACCCTTAGCGGATAGGCTCGCCATCTTTAGCCGGCGGGGTCTGCGTCACTAACCGCGCAGGTCCTTAGTCGCTGCAGCGATAACTTTTTCTGGTTTTCCGTTTTTCCAAAAAAGAACGATGTGAGTAGTTTTCCCTTTTTCCAAAGATTGGTTTTCCGTTTTTTCCAAAAAAGAACGATGTGCTGGATTTTCCTTCGTTTTACGTCCCATAAAAACAAGGGGGTTTTTCTCGTTTAGCTAACCCTGAAAATGAGAATCTTTAAAAACATTTTTACCTCGTGATTGGGCTTGGCCATGCCCAATTACACTTTATAGCTTTGATTTCGAAAACATCTGTAGCTACTCCCAATGACAAAGTGAGGGAGTTTCTACGTACCTTTAGATCCTTCCAATGACAAAGTGAGGAAGTTTCTATACTATCCGTTGAAAAATCCCAATGACACGTGAGGGATATGTCGACACTTCAAGTGATGACCCTTAAGTCAAATGTTATCACTCGGGGGCTCGCGAGACCCTCGCCAGAACAGGTCACCATGGCTTGTGCGACGCACTCCGTCTAATACATTGACCATCGTCTTACTCCAAGACTCAGTCAAAGTGGGGGCTAACTGTAGACACCTACTTTTGTCCCCATTCCCGAAAGGGAAGGTTCGATGATGAAAACATAAATCTCCACTTGACAACACATCTCCTATAAAATAACGAATCTCAATTCCCCTTTTCATTTCACCCGAAACCTGCTATTTATAGAAACCTGCTATTTATGGAAACCTGCTAAAAATAGTAACTGCCGTAATGGGTAGTTGTTAAAAGTGGCAAGTCATCAAAGATAGAAACCTGTCAGAATTAGGTGTTGCACTCCAACATAAATCCTAAATGAGATAGAGATTATGAGAGAATCCTATTCCTAATATGATTCGAAAATAAGAGTCACGTATTAATTAAAATCCTAACGAGCCTAGAGTTCGTAACGGGCCCAGACGCATTCCGTCACAAGGTTAATACGCACTAAAAGACTCGATTAAGTCTCAAACACTCCGGATTCTAGGAATCCGAATCTGACTAAGAAAACAGCCCAGATCCTATTTTCAACGCCTGACTCTGGGCGCCGAAATCTTCGGCGCCCAAGCCTGGGCGCTGAAATTACCTGGGACGTATTCTTTCCTAATTCCTCGTGGATTAGAGCTCTACAATTCTATCTTTCCACGAACTCTTTTCTATAAATATAGCCCAAGTTCGACGTGAAAAAAGAACACACAATTATTATTCTGAGTATTGACTCTAAACCCCTAAGCCTAAGCCTCACGCTGCAAAACTGATCACGCGTTCTGTCGCAATCGATCCATAAATCGAACAGAACGTATCCTGTCCCATAATTTGAGATTCGTTAAATAAAAGGAGAAATAGCAAAGTCAAAGTGGTTAGTTTTCTGAGAACCGTGACGCACCTCTCAAGGGTGCGTCGTAATGTGTCCCTTTTCTATGATTTAATTGCTTTCCTCGCCCTTTTACGAACTGTTAAACTAACTAAATCTGATTGTTCGATCACGCCTAATAAATATGATATTTTTGGGAAATTGGATTATCATGCTAGGTCCCTTAAAACAATCTAAATCAGATAATCGCGCTCGATCTAGTACTATATGTTGCATATTGTTAAAATCAACTCAGATTAGTTTAATAGTTAACACATGTCCCTTCAATTATTTATGCTGAGCTAGTAAGGATATCCTGCCTCTGGAGTTATCGAAGAGCGAGTACTCCTCTCGGTAGTTACAGTTCCCCGAACCCTCAATCTCTACCTTGCGGGTGTATGTTGAGAGATCCCCACACCAGGGATCACAAGGGAACCTACGGCCGTCGTGGTCAAACATAATTGCACTCCCTTTATGTCACGATAACCGGGTTTTGTCAGTTTTTCTCATTGTCGTTAAAAACTGAATGGCGACTCCTATATTACTAGTCAATTGGGTGTAAACTCACAGGAAATCCAATTACACTTGATTTGACAAAAAGAAACGTCACACCCACGAGGGACGAGGTCACGCATTAGCCTCGTGCTTTTTCGACCCCCTCACACTCTCCAAGATTTCTGGGGAAAAAGATGGAATCTCTTGGTAACCAACATTCTCAGGTCTACGCTGTACCTCCCCACATTGAAAATTTCCTCCAGAGTCATCGGCCGTGAGGCGGCCCGGCTTCCGGCGGTGATGGCGACGTTCATTGTGTCGGCGCTAATGCATGAGCTCATCTTCTACTATCTTAGACGCTTGGCTCCCAATTTTGAGGCGACGTGGTTCTTTCTACTTCATGGATTCTGCCTTTGCGTTGAGATCACTTTTAAAAGTATGGAAGACAGAGAAAATGGCGGGTTCCCCCACGGTGGTTTTCCGGTGTTGCAACGGCGGTGTTTGTGGTGGAAACAGGGTTTTGACTGTTCTTGCCGCCATTGTTGAAGGCTGGGTTGGATACAAGGGGGCTTGGGGAGTACGCAGTTATCGGTGCGTATGCTAAACGAGTGCTGTTTTAGATCTTTATTCGCGGCACATTTGTTTGGACTTCAGAGATTGTTTTTTTACGGGGAAAAAAAAAGAAAAAAAAATTGTAAATTTTTTTAAATTATGAGGGTTTGTCCAATTTTCATTTCTTTTTAAATTTGTAAAATAATGTAAAGATTTTCCCTCTATAGTCCAATTTTCCAATTAATTTAACTGACTATTCTTGGTGCGGATGAGTGAAAATGAAAAATACAAATTCCTGTTAAAAAAAGAAGAAGTTACAAATGAATGACAGAGATTCAAACTTAATGTTGGATGGAGATTCAAATCTGTGACATATTGTATGTAGTATTTCAACTTTACTACTTTAGTCCCTACCCTAAAATATCATTAATTGTTAATTTGACATGTTTTGTTAGTACTCCATAGCTTATAAATAACGAAGGTACTAAATGTAGTACGAAATATCCTAAATGCAGAACTATTTAATGACTTTAAAAATAAAAGAAAGACAAAAATACCCAATAAAATTTTATAGCCTCCAAAACTAAAAATAAAAAACCCTTGTCTTTCAGACGCGACTAGTCGCCGGTTACTTCTCATTCATCTTCTTCCTTGGGTTTTCACCTTGTAGACTCCATTGATGCTCCCTTATGTCTCTTGAAGGTATATTGTATCTTGCTCAAATAGTTTTTTTCAGTTTATTTTGCCTAATAATAGTCTGTAATTTGGTGGATGAAATAATGGGCAAGTTTACCGGCAGTGTAGTTAGGGTGCCGGATATCGGATCCGGCGGTCTTGTTTGGGTGTCGGATATCCTATCCGGCGGTGCGGTATGGGTGCCAAAAATCCTATCCGGCGGGGCAGTTAGGGTGCCGAAAATCCTATCCGGCAAGGCAGTTAGGGTGCCGAAAATCCTATCCGGCGGGGCAGTTAGGGTGCCGGATATCCTGTCTGCCGGTCCAGTTTGAGTGCCAGAATAAACTTTCGGCGTCCCAGAAATCAGGTTCGTTTTATGTTTATTCGTTCTCCAATATGATTTGAAAAAATAAATCCGATTACGTAACGTAAAATAGTCGTCTTTGCGTAATTTATCATTGTTGTCCATCGATTTGTAGCACAAGACGAGCTTTTCTTTTACAAGTTATTGAATCAGAGTATTAAAAGGCTTATATAGCTTTTGGATGGGAAAAAAAATATAGATTTAGAACAACGGCAATATAAGAAAAATAATATTTCAATAATTTTAAGTTATTCTGCATTTAGGTAAAACACTACCTGCATTTAGTACCTCACATAAATAACTTGGCCAAACTATTGAACACTGTCAAAGTAACTTAAAATGAAAACATTATAAAAAACTAATCATTTTCCTCCCGTTCCTATTTGAATACTTCCTCTGTTATGAATATTAGTCCCTTTTGGAATTTTAACATTATTCACAATTGAAGATAATCTTCTAATTTCCTTCCATTTGTACTTCAAAATATACATGTGTGATCTTGTTTTGTTCGTCTCATTGTGTAATTTAACATTATCAAAATTTTATATTTTGTAAACGTACGTATTTAAAGATATTTACGTTTAAATATTTAGTTAAAACGGATAAGAAAGTCAAAATGAGACTAATCTAATCTAATATATATCTCTATTATATAAAGGAACATCTGAGGGCTTAATGGTGATAACACTTTTCGTGTCCCCCATCAAAATGTCTAAAATAACCCTCCACTCTTTCCTCTCAAACCCTTCGCAGACTCGCAATTCACTCTACTCCTTCCTCTGCCGCTTCATGGTCTCATATCATGTAGTTCTCTCTCCTCCAAGAAAAGTAAAGATTTTTAATCATTCACCTCTGATTCTATGCAACTCTCAAACCGTTCGCAAACCCTAGAAATCCATACTCTAAAAATTAACAGATTGTTACCCCTTACACTGAAGAACCACCAACTTCGAAGATATGAATTATTCATCTTCTTCATCGCCCATGCTCCGACAATTCTGATTCGCGAGATGTGGTCGGAAAATCTCCCGGTTGTTCGATGCCTCTGTTGTCACCACGTCTACAAAAAGTTGCTACATCCACAACCGATTCAGTGGTGGTAGATTTGTCTCTCCTTCTCTCTCTAACTTTTTATGGTTTATTTGTTCTCGAAATTCAGCATTAGTTTGATGATTTTTTCCTTAGCAAACGATTAATTTAATTCTATCTTTCAATGTTGTATTCAGCAATTAGGTTATTTTTTGAGAAAATTCATTTACGAATTTTAAAATTGGGGTTTTGATTTTTCAGAGAAACAATATTCAAATTAGGGTTTAAAATTGCATCTATTAGATGACAAATTTATTAGCTTGAATACGAAAATTATTTTTTTTGTTGGGCATCAATCAATTATTTTGGAGTCGCATGAGGCTAGGGTTTTTGAAAAATTCGGCACTGATTTTTTAATTTCTGGCATCTATTTTGTTTCTTTGTTTCGGTTAGCTCATTCTTTGAATGGGAAATCGGAAAAAAAAATTGGAGATAATTTTGAGATAAGGCATGTTTATTGAATGAATGTGGAAAAATCTACGGTTTATTTTCAGCTTTGGTTAGTCGATGAATTGACTGCAATATAGTTTAAGTAGTCTTGAATTGAGAAGTTTTCAACATTTGTTCTTTGGCTGAGTGTGTGTGTTTTCAGGTACCTGCAGAGGTTCCTGCTGTGGAGAAATAACGGTGGGTCCTAAACGATTTCGATATCGGAAAGCCTTTTGGTCGAGGAAAGTTTGGCCATGTCTACTTGGCTGGAGAGAAGAGAGTATGCCATTTAACTTTTTCTTATTTTTGTGTGACTATTTGTTCAATTGGGGAATTTAATTGTATTGTTTATCTGGTGATGTTGTTGGAACAATAAATAATCTTAAAATTTTAGGCTAATTTTACTTATTTTAGAAACATGGATGATCAGATAAACGGTCTTGCAAAGCAAATGAAACAAATGTATCGCCCAAGCCCAGCTCCAAAGTTGAACCAGAGGATCATTTCATCGATGTCAAGGAGATCGTTGCTGCCCAGACTTGGCATGATCTCGGGATTGGTACACATCCCAAAATGTTTTCCCCCTTTTCTTCCAAATTCTGTCTAATTTCTTCGAATGTTATTAAGCGGTTCTTATTCTGTGATGCTACACAGGCGTGAACATGTGAAGCGCAGGAGAGCTAAGAAAGAAGTTGTTGGGGGTCCAAGCAACCTGATTTAAGTGAACTTTTTAGACATTTCTCTTGGATGGAAGGCAATGTCATGTAGACTAAAATCTGATTCATCTTTGGAGATTTCTGTATGTTAGTTTGTTGTGTTTTGCTAATTCTCTGGATGTTGTGCCTTTTTATTGGTATGGATTGGTTTACTATAGACTATAATTAGCAAGTAATAAAAGTTTATTAGTCTATGGATTTTGATTTTGGTTTATTTTGTGAGTTTAGTTTGGTGCAAAATCGGAAGGTAGCAGTAGCTATGGGGTCCTGAATCTTCCAAGGCTGGAAAAGGTCAGTTTTTTTGCATTTTGGAATTTCTGAAATTTGAAAAAAAAGGTTAAAAAGTTGCACATTTGAATTTTTTGAATGTTGATTGATTGGTGATATCGGTGTTGTTGATTTGGTGAATTTGCATTTGATTCAATTTGCGATTAACTGGTTGATATTTTGATTTCTGTTTCGGTGTCCGATGGCTGGAAAAATAAGACGTTTTGGATTGAATTAGGTTAAATTTGGATTACATGGAAATTGTGTCAGAACTGATCTCCTTTCAGGGCATTGAATTAGTATTTCTGCTTATTCTCTCTCGCATTGTCTACCAAACAAAGGGCAAGGAAACGTCTGATAAAATTTACATTTCTTGTTTTTTTTGGCAAGCTTCTCAATCTTTCTCCTCTGCTCTCAGCTTCGTAAGTTCTTGATTTATAGTTTGCAAATACTTTTAGATTTTTAGAGATTTTCTATGGAATGTTGATTACAGATGGGATCCTCTAATTATAAATTTTTAATTATAGTTTTTGTTATGTAATTGATTGTTCCTAATTTATGTTTTAATTTTTTAGGCAGGTCCTTATGAATGGCTTAGTTATAAAGAGGCGTATGATTCAACGCTTAAAATCGGCTCAGCTATTAGGAAATGTGGAGTTAATCCCGTGAGTACAATTTTACTCTCCAATTTTACTTCATTATTGGCTCAACTATTGAATGAAGTACATAAATTTCTTGATGGATAACTATAGGATCCCATCTGTTGTGATATAATAGAAGAGGCTTCATTACTCTGTTAAGTATTATCGGAATCAACCTATTCAATATTGAAACCTTTATTCACCTTCCAACTGTGGCTTTCCGAGATTTTGTACCTTACTCTTTTTATCACGATACATATCTTCACATGATGGGTTCCCATCGTTCTAAATTCTGCTCACTCAGTGCATATTTCAATTTCTGTTAGGTTAAATTCTCTTCTTCTGTACTGCTGACATCCTTCAAGTCCCAATCTTTCCAATTTACCATAGTGTAATCATTTTAAGGTCACTTTAATCACAACCTAAACCAAACTCATAACAATCAGATGCGTGTTTCGAGGATAATCACCTCAAAAGTAGTTGAAGCCATGCTCCTCAGTGAAGTACTCAATGAAAAATAGATTTAGAATCCTAGAAAGGATTAAGAAAACCAATAGAACATAATCTATGCCAGACACAAATAACCAGGTTTAGGTTCAGGTTCATCCAAAACCGAGTTCTGAATTGCAGGTTAAGATAATAGATATTCAGGTTGTAGCTTAAATGAGGTGTCTTCAGAGGGATAAATTAGTTCTTTTAGTGCCTTAATAGTGAGTATGTGGTGCTTCGTTTTTATATGGAACAAGTGTGTTGGGAGCCTGTTGGCTTGCTGCTGGTTTTTTGGTGAGTGCAGGCTGGTAGCTTGCATCTGTTTTACTGTTTTCATATTGGGCACAACTTCTTTTGGTTGTTTCTGGACTACGGTGCTCCTGCTTGTTTTGTGTATGCAGGGGGTTTTCTTAATATGGTTTAAATTGGTAAATTTAGCCACCTTATGCCTTTACAGTCCAGTAGTATTGTTGATGGTGCTTCTTTAATGTGTTATCTTTTGTCTTTGATTTCTTTTGGGGATGCAGGTATTTTCAGCCAAGTAGATTGTGCTATCAAGATACTCAACATAGAGATTAAGTTGGATTCCGTAGTTTGTATAATAAAAATTCGTAAAGAGCTGGAGAAATATGTTTAGTTACTTTGGTACTAAGATTTTGATTTTTAATTATGTAAGCACATGAATAAATTTTGTTACTATTTATAATTTTTTAAATAGGGACGATTAATTTTTCTTTAGATGAACTTTGCGAACATTTTTTTCTTGCCTACTACATATTTGTGATGATTAATCGTAATACTACGGTTTTATATACTCTCACACGATATAAGACTAGTATATATATAAAGGAGGCATATTTGCTGAAATATTAGAGGGCCACCTAGGATTACTATTGGTTTCGGCCAATCAAAAATAAGATTTTTAATTTATTTTTGAATTAAAAAAATCGAGTGCCACGTAGATAAATAATTATGTGCCACATAGATATTTTAATTAATTAATTAATTACTAATATATACAACTCCATCCAAAATCAAACACTTTATTAATTAAAAAATATATCTAAAATAAAATTCACCCAAAATCAAACACTAATCTAAAATAAATTCAATTCAATCCAAAATAAAAAATAATCTAATCTAATATATAAATATAGCAGTTGGCATATTTGTTGAAATATTAGACCGCCACCTAGGATTACTATTGGTTTCGGCCAATGAAAAATAAGATTTCTAATTTATTTTTGAATTAAAAAAAATTGAGTTCCATGTAGATAATTAATTAGTTGCCACGTAGATATTTAATTAATTATTAATATATACAACTCCATACAAAATCAAACACTCTAATAATTAAAAAATAAATCTAAAATAAAATCCATCCAAAATAAAACACTAATCTAAAAAATAAAATTCATCCAAATTAACAATAATCTAAAACAAATGCAATCCAAAGCCAAACACTAATCCAATATTAGAACACCACGTATAAAATCTAATGATTCCGACCAATTAAAAATAAGATTTCAAAATTATTTTTGAATAAAAAAAGTCGAGTGCCATAAATAATTAGGTGCCACTTATACATTTTTATTAATTTATTACTAATATTACGCATATAAAACTTCATGCAAAATCAAACACTCTAATAATTAAAAAATAAATTCCATCTTTAGGGTGATTCCTTGGGAGGGGTGAGGAATCATAGTAGAGGAATGTTGGGGAATCAAGTGGGTAAAGAAACCGTGCATTGTACGGGCTAAAATCTAGTATTTAAGAAAGGAGGGAGTATTTTATTTTGTCGCAAAATCTTGTTTCTAATTAAAAAAAGCCATTTCTCCATTTAAATGAGTCCACAAAGTATGTTTTATTCACTTTTGATTAACAAAAGCTAAACTTTACTATCTTCTTTATTTACCTTTAATAATAATAATAAGAGGAAACCTATAGCAATTGCTCCTTGGCCTTGGCAAATGTGTACATTGGAGGAACGAAACTTTTAAATAGGGAGAGAGAGAATTTGGGTTAAAAATATAATACATAGTCTATATGCTTTAAATTAAATGTTCGAATCTTCCATCTCATAATTGTTTCACATTCTCTATCCATTCCACTTCATTAGTTCAACTAAAGCAAACTAATCATGCTTTCAAAAACTAGAGAGAGAAAATAGAGAAATGATAGGACAAAAGATTTGAACTCTCATCTATAATGGTGCTTGTAAAACAAAAAATTATGGGGTATCAATTGGAACTATTTCACAAACACTCTGGCAACAGAAAGTTTAGTGGTGGATAATTTACAAAAAGGAAATCATTATAATTTTCTCATTCACCATTCGAATGAACAAGTAAAACTAATTCATCAATACTGGTCTCAACGAATGAAAGAATTATGGATAGCCAGTGGAGACTGTCCTTCAAAATTACTCTTTTCTAAGGTAAAAAAAAGACAAAAAAGAAACGAGGTGTTGCGTTTGAGAGATTCAAAGGGAATTTTCCAGGAAGGACAGGACAATATACAACAAATTGTGGTTGATAATGTGAAAAAGGTTTTCAAGACGAATGATGATGATATAGATTATAATGAAGTGGATTATGCTTTACGGGAAATGGATTTGCAAAGGCTTTCGGATCTTGAGGTGACAAGGTTAACTATGCCTCTTTCAGCAATAGAAATTAAAAAGGCTATGTTTGATATGAAGGGTTCTAAATCTCCAGGTCCAGATGGAATGTCTGTTGAATTTTTCGAAAAGCATTGGGAGATAGTTGGGTTTTCTGTTATTGAAGGAATCCAGAGTTTTTTCAGGACTGGTTTTTTATTGAAAGAGTGGAATAACTCATTGTTGGTAATGATTCCGAAATTGGCCTCTCCGGCAGAGGTAAATCATCTTCGACCAATTAGTTTGTGCAACACTGTTTATAAATGTGCGTCGAAATGTTTGGTTAATCGGCTGAAGGTTAATCTGAAAGATCTAATTGATGAACCCCAACATGCTTTTATTCCTGGACGATAAATGAGTGGTAATATCTTATTAACTCATGATATTTTGCATTTTATAAATGGAAGGAAAATTAATGGTCCAACCCTGGCTGCTATCAAAATCGACATGAGCAAAGCATATGATCGTATACACTGGGGATTTCTGTTGCGTGTTTTAAAAGCATATGGTTTTCCTTCTTTGTGGATTCATTTGATATATCAGTGTATATCAACAGTGTCATATAAGGTTCTTATTAATGGAAAGATTTCTCAACATTTCAAGCCTAAGTGTGGACTGAGACAAGGGGATCCTTTATCCCCATATTTATTTCTCTTTTGCATGGATGTTTTAGGACGTATGCTATCTTTGGGTCAGGATATTAGATTATTTCAAGGAATTAAGTTGGAACGACAAGCACCGAAGATCACACATCTGTTCTTTGCTGATGATGCCATGATCTTTTTCCGGGCGACTGAGAACTCATGCTTAAATATTGGTGGCATCTTGCACCGATATTGTCGAGTTTCAGGTCAACAGCTGAATCTTGCCAAATCTTGCCAAATCATTTATTACGTTCAGCCCAAATACGCCTCTTCCAATGCAACAACTTTTCAAATCAATTCTGCGAATGCCACAAGTTGAGAAGTTTGCCCAACACTTGGCAGTGCCCATTGATTTTATAGGTCCTAAACGATCTCATTTTAATTACTTGATTGATAAGGTTGGTGACTTGATAGCATCATGGAATGGAGTGTTATTGTCCCAGGCACAAAAGCTGGTTTTGATTAAATCCGTCCTCGTTGCTACGGTTTCTCATGTAATGATGAGTTTGGAAATTCCAGGGGCAGTTGCAAATAAAATTGATTCGATGATTGCCACTTTCTTCTGGGCCAAGCAAGGTAAAAAAGGAATGCACTGGGTTCGCAGGAATATTCTTCATTTACCTCGAGGGATGGGAGGTTTGGGTATCCGACGACTGTCGACGATGAATACAAATTTTTTAATGAAACAAGTGTGGAGGATGCATCAGAATCCACAATTGTTACTTTCACGAGTCTACGCTGTCAAAGGTAAATTTGCGTTAACTACTGGAGTGCCTAATATTTGTCGTGGTCGTGTTTCATGGGGAATGCGAGGTCTACGTCGGGCGGAAACTATGTTGCTTCAAGGATGTGCTTGGAAGATTGGAAATGGGAGGAATGTTAGCGCGGGGAAAAATAATTGCGTTCTTGGAAAGGTTCCAGTTTTTGCTTCTCATATTAAATCTGTTAGGTTATGATACATATGAATAAACATAAATCATGCGGAAAAACCATAAAGCCGGGAAACATATTATTTACACATAATCATATAGCATAATTTAGATGCATACACTTTGTAGCGTGCCCTCCCTAGCTGCGCCCGAACCGAACAAGAACAAGTCTTTAGGACTCCAAGTGTCGTCCCTCCGTAGATAGTCCATAGCACGTCCGGATCCACCTTAAGCTTGACCAACTAGAATCGCCCTTAAGGTTCTAGGATTTTCGGCTAATATGGGTTGCAAGTGTTTGGCTGATTTTTGCTTGAAAATCTTACCTTTTGAATACTTCAAATCTCGATGTAAATATGTGACCCTAGGCACCTATTTATAGAGTTTATGGAAATGAATTATAATCCTACTAGGATATGGATTTATTAATTAGAATCCTATTAAAACTCTAAATAATAAATTTAATCTTTTAGGATTAGGATTTAATCAATGCACGAATTCCGATAGGATTAGGATTTGTTACGAACACGAGCGTCGCACGACCACGAGGGAAGCACGCACCGCGCAGGCCTTGCGGCCCACACGCATGAGCGCTGCCTCGCAGCCCACGAGCACGCTCAGCGCGCGCGCCAGCAGCCTTGCTGGGCCTGGCCTTGCGCTGGGCCTGGCGAGGCTTGTGGCCTTCGTGTTGGGCGCTCGGCTTGCTGGGCGTGGGCCTGGCTTCGTGCTGGGCCTTCGTCTAGCAAGCCTCGTCCGATGCTAATTCGTACGATGCGCTTCCGATTAAATTCCCGGTTCCGGAATTTATTTCCGATACGAACAATATTTAATATTTCCGATTCCGGAATTAATTTCCGTTTTGAACAAATATTTAATATTTCCGTTTCCAAAATTATTTTCCGATTCCGATAATATTTCCGATTCTGATAATATTTCCGTTTCCGGCAGTATTTCCGATTCCGGCAATATTTCCATTTCCGATAATATTTTCCGATACGTACCATGTTTCCGTTTCCGGCAACATCTACGAATTGGATAATATTTATATTTCCGATACGATCCATATTTCCGTTTCCGGCAATATCATCGTTTCCGGAGTATTCATTTCTTGCTTGTGACGATCTCAGCTCCCACTGAAACCAAGATCCGTCGATTTCGAATATCCATAGATGGAGTATTAAATTCCATTAAATACTTGATCCGTTTACGTACTATTTGTGTGACCCTACGGGTTCAGTCAAGAGTAAGCTGTGGATTAATATAATTAATTCCACTTGATTTGAAGCGGCCTCTAGCTAGGCATTCAGCTCACTTGATCTCACTGAATTATTAACTTGTTAATTAATACTGAACCGCATTTGTTAGACTTAATATTATATGCATACTTGAACCAAGGGCACTATTTCCTTCAGTCTCCCACTTGTCCTTAGGGACAAGTGTGCATTACCTAATTCCTTTGTCGCTCGATGCTTGCTCTTGAACATAAGGTAAGAGTTATCATCCTTATTATGTCCAGAGGTGTTTCTCGGTTTCAGAGTTCAACTGATCAAATAAACAGATAATCATATCCTATGATTCATCCGAGCACGGCCATGCATTTCACAGTTTCTAGCTCTCCGAGTGGCCTTGTACAACTTTTAAGCATCTCATCCCGATTTATGGGAGGACAATCCCAATCTTGTGATCTTGAGATTAGACTTCGAGTGGCCTTGCACAGTGGAATGCTTCTCTGGTTAGAAGCTCTTTTGAAAATATGGATGCAAATGCTATTTTGTCTGTTGAGTTACCATCTTCTCCAGCTCAAGATCGCTTGTATTGGACTGGGCACAAAACTAGAAATTTTACGATCAAGACTGGTTACGCTTTTTTACAACATGATGATATTCACTATCCCTCTTTTTCGGGTATTGATCAGAACAGGTTTATACCTTTTTTCAAGCTATTATGGGCCTTGAAAATCCTTCCGAAATGGAAGTTGTTTATTTGGAAACTGTTACGTGAAGGAATTCCAGTAAAAGAAAACCTGGAACGACGAGGTATCGTTTTGGATACAACATGTAATTTTTGCAGTGAACATTGTGAAGATGCACAATACATTTTTCGCTTCTGCAATTTGGCTTAAGATGTGTGGAGGAGTAGTATGCTATGCATATTCTCAAATTTTAATGAGGATCTTTCACTTCAAGAATGGATTCTCAATTATATCTAGCTATTTATTAGCTTGGATGGCAAGTTCAGTGATAGAGTAATCACCTTTATTGCAACATTGTGGGCCTTATGGGTTACACGAAATGCAAGAGTTTTTCGATCCAAACCTGGGGATATTCAGACAGTTCATGTTCACCTCAGACTAGCTATGGAGCAATCCACTACCTTCATCGGGAAAGATAAGGGAAATTTAGATTTCCTTCATACCCCTGAGTACCCTTCCACCTACCCTTCGGGTTTTTTCTTTGCTCATATTGGGGTAGAAATTTTGCCAATGCCTAGTACGATTATGCAAATAGATGGAGCGTGTAACAAGGTCACTTCAAGAGCTGGAATGGGTTGGATTCTCCAACAACCAGTTACATCAGGAAATGAAATTTGTGGAGGTTGCGACTATGGTCTAGGGCATTCGGCGCTACATGTTGAAGCAATGGCTTATCTGCGGGCTCTTCAATGGGCAAAGGATTCCTCCTTGGATGTCATTGTTCTGTATACTGACTCTGCTACTTTGGTTTCTTACTTACAGAGACAAGTTGTGCCTGATATACATCTCACTTGGACAGTGACATCTATTCTTGACATAGGTAAGAGTTTTAGATGTTGTATGGTTAATAAAGTGCATCGAGATCAGGTTTAACGGGCGCATGATCTGGCGAAAAGAGCTGCGAAGGATGGACTGCATTTTGTCTCAACATTTGGCGTTAGGCCTGATGGTTGATTTTTAGCTGTTTAATTTCTTGTATTTTTATCCTATGTCAAAAAAAAAAGTCTGTCTTTCAATGAATTTTAGAAATAATACGTTTACATTATCGACCATCCAACCATATTAAATCTCTACTCAAAGAAACCAACCCCTATTCAATCATTTTCTTTCCAAAATCGAAAGAATCAATCTCATATGAGCCACATAATCTTTGTCTCTACAATAAGAAGAGATCCTTCAATTCTCAAATTTATTATTGATCGATAAACTTACATATTCTGCACGATTTGTCTCAAATCAAACCTCAACTTCTTTGATTCAACTCGATCAACAAGAATGTTAGAGCTAGCAGAAGACGAGGTGAAGAACTTCTTCAAGGTATGGGCAATAGTTTTTATATCTTTAAGCTATTTTTATTACATAGGAAAGCTAATTCATCCAAAAGGTTATTCAAGATTAGTAGCAATAATCCCAATCATTGCTCTCTTTTTAGCACTTCCTTTTAATCTCACCTCTTTTCATCTTGGTGGTATGACTTGTTTCTTTATTGCTTGGCTTGCTAATTTCAAACTCTTGCTTTTTGCTTTTGATAGGGGCCCACTTTGCGCTAATTCTTCAATCTCATTCGCCAAATTTCTTGCACTTTCTTTCTTACCCATAAAAATCCAACAACACCCACCTCATAAAAAGTCATTAAAATCACACCCATCTATTAACAATTACATCATTGAAGGGATACTTTTATGTGTAATAATTAAAATCTATGATTATATGATTACATTCATCCAAAAATCATATGGCTAATTTTTTTCTTCCACTCATATTTCACCATAGAATTATTCTTTGCATTCCTAGCAACATTGGCTAATATTTTGTTAGGGTTTGAACTCGAGCCACAGTTCAATGAACCCTTAATATCAACCTCATTGTAAAGATGGCTGTGGGCCGGGCCGGCCCGAAGCCCGACCCAACCCGGCACGAAAAAAGCACGGCCCGACACGAGCACGCAAAAAGCATGGCCCGGCACCGGCACGAAGTCGTGGGCCGTGGGCCAGGCCTGGGCCTTACTTTTTTTGGAAAAAGCACGACAAGGCACGGCACGACTCGACCCGGCACGACAAAGCACGTTAAATTTAGTCAAATTATCCTTAGGCACGACGGGCCGGCCCGGCACGGCACGAAAGCACGTGGGCTTGGGCCGGGCCTGGGCCTTATTTTTAACTTTTCGGCCCGGCACGGCACGACACGAAACAACGTGGACCTGGCGTGGGCCCGACACGGCCCACAACCATCTTTACCTCATTGCAAGACTTTTGGGGTAAGAGATGGAATATCATGGTGACAAGGATACTTAGGCCTACGGTGTACCTTCCCACACTAGAGTACTCCACTAAGGTCGTTGGACGCACGTGGGCCCCACTTACGGCGGTGATGTCCACGTTCTTTGTGTCAGCCATTATGCACGAGCTCATCTTCTACTACTTGGGGCGCAACTGGCCCACATTTGAGGTGACGTGGTTCTTTCTCCTGCATGGATTATGTCTCTGTGTTGAGATTGTCGCTAAGAAGTTAGTTGGTGGAAAATGGAGGATTCCACGGTGGATTTCCGGCCCTGCGACGGCGTTGTTTGTGGTGGGTACTGGGTTTTGGCTGTTCTTGCCGCCCTTATTGAAGGCTGGCTTGGATACTAGACCGTTTCAAGAGTTTGCGGCTATTGCCAAGTTTGTAAGGAGTTAGAAGGAAACTCTCACATTTTGAGTAGTTTTGCTGCTTCTGCAGTTGCACATTAACTTGTGAATTATGGTACGAACTACGAAGTACCTTTTTTTTTCCCCACCGGGCATGTATTCCACACAGGTTGGTATGTAACACCACTAAGGCTCCGTTTGGTAGGCCGTAAAACGTTTTCATTGTAAAATGCTTTTCCATGGAAAACATTTTTCAAAGGAAAACACAATTCCAAACTAGTTTTCCTTTGTTTGGAAACTTCAAGGAAAATGAGAGAAGATGGTGAAGATTGAGGGGAAGAAATGAGAGGGAGGTAAGGAGGAAAGAAGGAAAAGTGGTTTCCCTCACTTTCAAATGGAAAATGGTTTTCCACCTTTGAGGGAGTAATGGAAAATTGTTTTACATCCCTTACCCAACCAAACAATGTAAAATGATTAAAAAGAGGAAAATCGTTTTCCATGAAAACGTTTTACGCCCTACCAAACGGAGCCTAACACAAGGATTTAATTACTTTATGCTCCTTCGTAATATGTTTTTGAAAGTTGAAATTAAAGTGCTTGTAGAAGCTTTTGTTTCTACCCTACTGTTAAATAAGGAAAATTTATTTACTTTCTTAAAATTATTATTGTTAATTTGTTTGTAGTTTGAATATAATTATGACATTAACATCAATGGGATTATATATAATGAGGTTAACTTTCGTTGTTCCTGTCATAACGGAAGCAAAGAAAGTTTAAAGAATGCAAATAAGAACGCAAAGATTTTACGTGGTTCACTAACAGTGTGTTAGCTATGTCCACAGGCAGAGGAGAGGAAAGTTTTATTGATCTTGAGAAGTACAGATTACAGAATACAACTAGGTTATGCCCTAGAGAGTTTATATATTACTTTCTAAACAGATGCGAAAAAGCCCAGAAAATAGGCAAAAAATCAATAACCCTGCTGGGACGTTGCAGCAAGGGACTTGAACGATTCAGGACATTATTCTAACAGTTTCGTTGATTAATTTCTCCCTATTAATGATAAATTATGCTTCTTGGAAATGGAAATGCTACCCCCCTCTGGCCTCTTGTAGGTGAAAGTTTTCTCGGAGTTATCATGTCACATGACACAGGGCAAATGGTGAAATGGGACCTTAGGCCTTTGATTATCAAAGAGCATGGTTTGAAGTTTACGAGTAATTGGCAATATTGAATGGACCCAATGGGTCAACTTTGGTATTGTTGCCAACTTCCCCTTGTGCAGCACGAGGTCCGTTCAAGCATCTATATATTTCTATGGAATATTTCAGTCTTTTAGACACATTGTCAAATGTGAAGTAAATAAGTGATATATATACTTCCATTTTCTGTACCAAGAATTAATTTATATCTTGTAAAGCATGTTTTAATAAGTTTAATCGATCATGTTCAAATAAATTAAATCCCGGCCAAGTCTTACTTCTCCGTCAAATAAGTTTAATCAGGTTATAAGAAGTTCATATAATAGGTTCAATTTGTATAAGTTCAAAATATTTTAAGAGTAGAGAACACACATAGTAAAGCATTTACTGTTCAACCATGTTTAAAAAGTTCTTATATTAAGGTTCTGTTCTTTAGAGCTCAATTGAACTAAACTAAACGAAAATTAACTAAACTTAACTTAACTGAACTTAATAAATAATACTTCCTCCGTCTTTTAATACTCGCAACGTTTGGACTTTTGCCACTATTCATATAATTTACTTTGACTATTCGTAGTGTTTTTTATATAAGATAAAACATAGTCATGTGTGATCTTGTTAGATTTGTCTCAATGTGTATTTTCAAAATATCAACTTTTTATAATTTTTGCATAAAGAGAATTTAAGATATAAATGATCAAAGTTGTGCATTGGCATGCGTGAAACTAACAAACGTTGCGAGTATTAAAAGACGGAGGAAGTAAGTAATAAATAAAAAGTAATAAATTATAAACAATAAATTATTAACAATAAATAATAAATAATGAATAATTAATAACTAATACAGAGTAATCCATAATATATTAATTACTAAATAATACTCCCTCCATTCCTTTTTGTTGTTCCCGTTTCCTTTTTGGACATTCCTTTTTGTTGTTCCCCTACTGAATCTTTACTATTTTTGGCCATTGTTTTTTTACCAAATTAATTACCATAAGATTCTCCACTATTAACCAAAAAACCCTAAGATTCTACCATTTTTCCAACCTAAATTTCACCAATTTCATTAATTTATTCATCCCCTCTTCCCAATTCACCCGTCACTATCTACATCTCTCTCTTCTTTTCAACCGGATCTCCTTTACTTTTCTCTCTCTCCTCCTTCCTCTCTCTGTTTCTCTCAAAAACATCAAGATGTTCTTCATTTTCCATCTCCCTCCTCTCACTTTTCTCTCTCCCTCCTCCTTCCTCTCTCAGTTTTCTCTCTCCATTTCTCTCAAGAACACTAAAATGTTCTTCATTTTCCATCTTCCTCTCACGTTTCATTCTAGATCGCCGCCACCACCACCACCCTCCGAAAAAAGCTATAGAATACGTATTATGGCTTTAGATGGTGAAATTCGACCATGGTGGAATTTGACCTCTAAATCCTCAAAATTGTGATATTGAGATGAATTGGGTATTAATTTATTTTTGTGTTCGTGTTTCAAATTTTTAGGTTTGATTTTGTCGAACTTTTGACGAATTTCTGGGTTGTTTTTTGTTGATTTTGGTCGAGTTTTTTGGGTTAATTTTTGTCGAATTTTTTGTTGATTTTGGTCGAATTTTTGTCGTATATTTTGGGTTTATTTTGGTCGAATTTTGGGTTGAATTTTCTGGAATTTTTGGGTTGATTTTGGTCGAATTTTTTGTCAAAATTTTTGGTCTAATCTTGGGTTGAATTTTCTCGAATTTCTTGTCGAATTTTTGGGTTGATTTTGGTTGAATTTTCTCGAATTTCTGGGTTGAATTTTTGGTTGAATTTGCTCGATTTTTTGGGTTGAATTTGGGTTGAATTTGTTCGTATTTCTGGGTTGAATTTGTTGTTTGATTTTCTGGGTTGAATTTGTTGTTTGATTTTCTGGGTTGAATTTGTTCGATTTTCTGGGTTGAATTTGTTCGATTTGGGTTGAATTTGCTCGATTTTCTGGGTTGAATTTGTTCGTATTTCTTGGGTAAATTCTGCTCAATTTTGTTGTCGAATTTGTGGGTTGATTGTTTTCGAAATTTCTGGGTTGAATTCTGCTCGATTTTGTTGTCGAATTTGTGGGTTGATTGTTGTCGAAATTTCTGAGTTTTTTGTTGGATTTTCTTATTTTTTGGTTGATTTTTCTGGTTCGAATTTTCTTGAATTTTCTGGTTCGATTTAGAGTTGTTCGAATTTTTGTTATTTTTCTGGTTCGAATTTAATCTGATTATTTTGTTAATAATAAAAAAAAATCTCCCATTTATCTTATTTCTTTTAAATTTTGTTTCTCTTTACTTTATTTTAAATATATAATCTCTTACACCTAATTATTATTTTTACACCCAATCATTACTCATATCCCAATACAACCAAAGATACCAATTTTCCTAAAAACCACCCAACATTTCTTAGTGGAACACCAAAAAGGACCGGAGGGAGTAAATTTTAGTAATTAATAATAAATAATAAGCTATATGCATATGGAATAATAATAATAATAATAATAATAATAATAATAACAATAACAGAGGCGATTAGGGCACGATGGTGTTCTTCGCCATCTTCACCGGCGACGTGTAGGGGTACCCGGCGTATCCAGTGGTGGTTCCACGGCGGTTCAGTGCTACCACGAAGGTAATCGGCGGTTATAGGTGCAGTTCCTAGGAGAATTATCAGCGGTTTTTGGGTGCAGTTTCACGGTGCAATTCTCAGCGGTTATAGGTGCAGTTTCAGCGTTTAGGCTGTCCATTTCCGGCGACATCGATACTGGATAACGGCGAGTTCGAAGGCAGTTCAGGAGTTTGTTGTGCAGTTTATTGTTGAGTGTGAAATTGCGACTTGGTTGCGGTTTGAAATAAGCGACGGTGTTGTGGCTATAGGTGCAGTTTATTGTTGTGGTTCGACGACAGTTTCCGGCAGCAGTGAACCTTGTTCCGGTGTGTTTGGGATTTTCAGTTTGAATTAATACGGTGGTGTTGTTCGTTCGGTTGCGGTGGTTTATTCGTTCTCTGTGTGGTATTGTTCTGTTTCGATCGACGGGTGTTTCAGTGTTTGTTGTGTTGGTGTGCGGTTGTCTTGCGGTTACAGTTGCTGTGTTGGTGCAGAGTGGTTGTTGTGTTGGTGGCGGTTGCATTTTTGGGTAGCCCGCTTGTTGTGGCGCAGCCAACCTCAGGGTCTCATTGGTTGTGCATTGTCGTTGTGTGGTCCTTGCTAGTTTGGGCATACCGAATTGCCAAAGTTTGGTGTGTTCTTCAGCCATCACCACGGCATACCCGTGGTAAAATTAAAGAAACAAAGTGGTTTGTGTTGCGAAGTGACGGTGGTTTTGTGGCGAAATCAGTTTCAGTTTTGGGCGTTGAGTTTCTTGCAGTTTGGTGCTGTCGATTTCAGTTTCGGTGTTCAGATTTTGGTAATTCGGTGTGTTCAGTTTCAGTTTCCGGTGCAGTGACGTTGGAGTTACTTTTTGGTTGAAGGGCTTTGATATGGCGGCTTCCGTGGAGAAGTTTCATTGCCCTTTTGTGGGTCTTAGCGGGTGCCAGGATGGTGGTGGGCGTGGTTTGGTGAGCAGTTCTCTGCTCACTCACTTACGGGATCGTCATTGTTGCTTTGGTGTGCGGGATGTTACCCGTCATTCCCTTACTACCAATTTGCAGGTTTTTACTTCGGCTGAAGTGACCTTTCGTCGTATGGGAATTTGGCTATGTGGAGATTGTTTCAAGACTCATACTCATCGTACTAGGTGTCGACATGGCAGTGGTTCTAGTACTGTTTTTGTGGACCCTCCTGATTCTGGGGATGGTATTCTTCGTTTTATTCTCTATGGTATTCAAAAACCCCTAGCTCCTACTTCCGAGCTGCCTTCTTCTGATGCGCCTCGGGAACATCATTTTTCTTTTGATGTTGCTCTTCTAGACTCTTTGTTGTCTAAGCGGTTGCGTTCTGTGAAATCCATCCCTCCCAAATGTCGTTTGGGTTTTTCGCGAGTTCTGAAAGGGGCGCTTGATAAGGTGATTTGCAGATCAGATGACATCGCTTGTTGGGTTCAGTTGCTCGTGTTACCTCTTTGTGTCCTCAAGACTTTTTCTCTGCGGAGTAATCGTGAGTGTTCATCCGGTGTTAGGCGTCGTCGTCAGGAAGAGAGTATCACCGCTGCTATTCGTTCTTGGGGTGTGCCTGGTGGTTCTTTGCAGCTTGTTATGGACACATTGTGTCACGGTCCGAGTGTTTTGACACCGGATCCGTGCGGCGCGCTCTTGCCTATGGGACGGCAAGGACGCAAGCCTTGTGCGGAAAGTGAATCTCAAGGCTCGGGGCACGAGCGGATGTCTGCCTTAGAATGGGCACTCTTGCCTATTAGCGACAAGAGCGAGGGTCGAGGGTCGATCGGGGCGCTTGTGTGCGCACAGCAGGCACAAGCGGGACCGACGACGAGAGTGTATCTGTTTTGCAAGGGATTTTGATGGGTCTTGGAAAGCTTAAAAGCATGCGACAGCACAATATCTATAAAGGCTAGCAACAACACATGAATTAAGCAAAGGCAACTTCTGATGAGAGGTATTGGTTCATACCCCTCATAGAGGTTTATTTTGAATTAGCTAAATTGTCCCAGTGAACACTGGAATTACAGTAACATAATAATTCTTCCTAAAGCCTAGAAAACTATTAGAAAGATCCTAGAAAGCAATAGAAAGGAGAAATACAAGTAAAGGAAGGTTGGATTCTAACATCCTCCCCCACTTAAGCTGTCGACGCCCTCGTCGACTTACAAGAGTTACAAAAGATGAAAGAAAAAGCTCCTATTCTAAACTCTGTAGTCTTCTCTGCGCCGTTGGTTGATGGCGGTTTCTGGAGTCTTCTTGAATCTCGGTAGGCTGGTGAGTCTTGTGAATCCAAGTCTTCCTTGTTTTTGGTTTCTGGCTCGAAGCGGTTTGGCTTGAGCTTGCATCTTGTCTCTTGTTTCTGATGCGAGGGGGTATCTGAGATGTCGCCTTTCTGAGTGGCTCCATCACTCGCATTGCCGAAAGGAATCGACCCTTCTCTTTTGTCTTTGTGGGGGTACCTGTACTTCGAACTAGACAAGTTTGTCCACCTGCTACAAGCAAAGAATTCAAGTGAGGCATTACAACTGCTTTGCTGGTGCGGAGGAACTCCAATCCAAGCACAAGGTTGAAGTCGTCCATGTTGACGGCAGTGAAGTTCATTTTTCCTTCCCAGTCTCCCAACTTTGCTTCCACCTGTTCTGCCACACCGAGAATCGGCTTGGCTTTGGAGTTGACGGATTTCATGCTACCGCCTCCTTTCTTGAGCACTAACCCCAATCTTCGGGCTTCTGTTTCGGTCACAAAGTTGTGAGAGGCGCCAGTGTCTACCATGGCTCGAGCATTCCTCCCATTTACCACGAGGTCCACGTACATCATGTTTGTGGATTCCTCTCTTGTCTTCGGGCCCTCTTTCCCCATTGCATACATCATGTAGACGGAACTCATTCTGCGGGGTTCTTCGTCCTCATGGCATGCTTCTTCTTCTGTCTCTTTTGGGGTTTCCTCCACGGACATGGCCGACAACTTCCTCTGTAGGTTGTCGATCTCCCCTTTGTGTTTGCATTCCCACCATTTGTGTGGGCCTCGACATAGCAAACAGTTCAGTCTACTAAAGTTTCCCGAGGGCGTGTTGATCTTGGATTCCTTTGTTGATACGGAAGGTGATGACCAGGATTTCTGTGAATCTCCTCCCCCACTTCCTTTCTTGAATCCTCTGACTGAGCTGGACGACACCCTTGAGTCACTTCTCACACTCTTGGGTGAGCTTGGAGTCGGGCCCTCCGAGCTTGTAGGCGTCCCCCTTGTTCCTTCTTCCGAGCGATGACCCCTTCCCGCGGAGTAGTCCATCAATCGCTCTGCAGCAGTCATAGCGGCCGAAAGCGTGTCCACTTTCGCCCTCAATACTTCGCGCTGCGCCCATTCTTGCAGCCCGTGAACAAAGTTGAACAACCGATCTTTCTCATTCATGTCTCGGATGTCCAACATGCAGGCCGAGTATTCCTTCACATAGTCGCGTATGGAGCCCTTGTGGCGGATCTCCTGTAGCTTCATTCTTGCAACAAACTCGGTGTTCTCGGGGTAGAATTGATCTTTGAGTTCCTTCTTGAACTCCTCCCAGGTGTCTATCTTTATTTTCCCGTCTTCGATGTCGGCGTGCTTGGTGCGCCACCACAGCTTCGCATCATCCGACAAGTGCATGGTCGCAGTATCCACCTTTAGATTGTCACTCAGTTGAAAAATTCTGAAATACTGCTCCATGTCGAAGAGGAAGTTATCAACTTCCTTCGAGTCTCTAGCCCCACTATAGTCTCGAGGTTTTGGAGGTTTGATCTTCATCGCACCACCCCCACTCGAGTCAGTCCTTGCAGCGCGCATCAGTGTCGCGCATTTGTCTTGGGCATCTTCAGCTTGCTTCTGGACAAAGTTGAGTTGTTCCTGAAGCGCTTCTTTCTCTTGCATGAGCTCATCGACCGCGCCCTCGAGTCTTTCTATCTCTTTGGCTTGGCCAATCACAATTTCCTCGAGTCGGGTCCAGCTCTCAGACTTGCCTTCTAGCCAGGCTAGTCTTTCTTCGATCGTTTCCATCTCAAATTGCTTGCTTGGGTCTCTCGATGCCTAGGTTTGAACCTGGCTCTGATACCAACTGTCACGGTCCGAGTGTTTTGACACCGGATCCGTGCGGCGCGCTCTTGCCTATGGGACGGCAAGGACGCAAGCCTTGTGCGGAAAGTGAATCTCAAGGCTCGGGGCACGAGCGGATGTCTGCCTTAGAATGGGCACTCTTGCCTATTAGCGACAAGAGCGAGGGTCGAGGGTCGATCGGGGCGCTTGTGTGCGCACAGCAGGCACAAGCGGGACCGACGACGAGAGTGTATCTGTTTTGCAAGGGATTTTGATGGGTCTTGGAAAGCTTAAAAGCATGCGACAGCACAATATCTATAAAGGCTAGCAACAACACATGAATTAAGCAAAGGCAACTTCTGATGAGAGGTATTGGTTCATACCCCTCATAGAGGTTTATTTTGAATTAGCTAAATTGTCCCAGTGAACACTGGAATTACAGTAACATAATAATTCTTCCTAAAGCCTAGAAAACTATTAGAAAGATCCTAGAAAGCAATAGAAAGGAGAAATACAAGTAAAGGAAGGTTGGATTCTAACACATTGGCTAGCGTGTCTCCCCCTCTATTGGATGTTGACGACGACCATGATTTGGCGGAGCGTAATATTAATCAATGCAAGAGAAAAATTTATGACGGTCACTACACGGCTGCCGTTAGAGTTCTTTCGTCCTCAGGTCTTGCCCCTTACAATGATGCTACTCTTGCTGATTTGCAAGCAAAGCACCCTTCAGTTCCGGAACCTACCTTACCGGATATCCCAGTTGATCATCACCTTACTGCTTCCTCCGCTGTTGTGTTGGAGCAGATTAGGGGCTTTCCGCGTGGTACTTCGTGCGGTAGAGATGGCTTGCGTGCTCAACACCTTTTGGATTGCTTGGGTGGTGCTGCTGCAGCTGTTTTTGATGAGTTGGTGGACTCTATCACTCAGGTAGTTAATCTCTTTCTTGCTGGAAAGTGTCCTGCTGAGCTTGGTGGATATATTGCTAGTGCTCCTCTTACGCCACTTGTTAAGCCGGGTGGTGGTATTCGGCCTATTGCTGTGGGCACTATTTGGAGGCGTCTTGTTTCTAAGGTTGGGGCTGCTATGATTGGTCCGCGTTTAGGAAACTACTTTGGGGGGCTTCAGTTTGGAGTTGGGGTTCCAGCAGGTGGTGAGGCTATTCTCCATGCTGTCAATCGTTTGGTTGAGGCTCGTGGGGCCGATGTTGGCCTCTCTATGTTATTGGTGGATTTTCAGAATGCATTCAATTTGGTTGATCGTTCGGCTTTGTTGCGTGAGGTTCGGCTACATTGTCCTGCTCTTTCGCGTTGGGTTGAATTCTGCTACTCTTCTCCAGCACGGTTGTATTATGGGGAGCATACCTTGTGGTCTTGTCAAGGTGTGCAGCAAGGGGATCCTCTCGGCCCTTTGCTATTTTCTTTGGTTCTACATCCATTGGTGTGTCGAATTAGAGACTCTTTTGATCTATCTCTGCAGGCGTGGTACTTGGATGATGGCACTATCGTTGGTGACACTTTGGTGGTTGGAAAGGTCTTGGAGTTGATTTTGGAGGAGGGTCCTCATTTAGGTCTCCATGTTAATGTTGAGAAGACAGAGGTTTTCTGGCCTTCGGTGGACCCACGCAGTCGTCTAGAGGGTGTCTTTCCTACGGATATTGCTCGTCCTGCGCTTGGTGTTAAGTTGCTTGGTGGTCCAGTCAGTACGGATTCCTCTTTTTGTAAGGAGTTGGTTTCGCGGCGGGTGTCGAAGACTGTTGTGTTGATGGATGCTGTAGCTATGCTTAATGATCCCCAGTGTGAGTTGTTGCTTCTTCGTGCGTGCACTGGAGTTTCTAAACTCTACTTTGCTATGCGCACTTGTCCACCTCATCTTTTTGAAGCGGCCCAAGTATCTTTTGATGTGGCTCTTCGGGCTTCTTTAGAGCGCATCGTGACTGCTTCGGGACCTGGGTTCGGTGACTGGCAATGGCGTCTTGCTACCTTGCCTTATTCGTATGGAGGATTGGGTGTTTATTCAGCTGGTGATGTTCGGCATTATGCTTTTCTTGCATCCCGTTTGCAGTCTTCTGGTTTGCAGGATTCGCTTCTTCGGCTTTCAGGTGTTGATGGTCCGGGGTCGGCCTTTGATGATGCTCTTGGTCTTTTCAATAGGACCGTGGAGAGCGACCTTATGAGTAGCCCTAGTGAAATCGCTGCCCCCACTCTCATGAAGAAATTGGCAGACATATATTTCACGAAGGTTACTGCTGATGCGGTATCCGCCTACTCCTTATCTTCGCGTCATGTTGCCCTTTGGAAATCCCAGCAGGGGGATCACTCCTCAGCTTGGTTGCGGGCAGTCCCCATCTCGGGTTTAGGCCAGACTATGAACGGTAAGACTTATCGTTCGGTTCTTTGCTATCGGTTGGGTATTCCGTTGTTCTCTGATTCGACGCCGTGTTCTGCTTGCTCTCGGGTTTTCGATGGGGATATTTATGGGGATCATGCCGTGTCTTGTGCTGGGATCGTGGGTATCAAACATCGACATAATGTTGTTCGTGATACCCTTTTGGATATTTGCTATCGGTCGGGGATTTCTGCTCGTAAGGAGGTTGATGTTGGGCTGACTAGTGAGAGTGATGGAGCTCTTCGTCCTGCAGATATATTGCTTTATTCTTGGGATGGCGGTGTAGATGTGTGTGTTGACTTGACTGGTTCTTCACCTATGACGCAATCTGGGTTGTCAGACTTCGTTCCGGGTCGGGTTGTGGCGGTTGCTGCGCAGCGAAAGCAGGTTAAGTATGCGGCACGTTGTAGGGCTTTGGGTTACGGTTTCTTTCCTTTTTCCTTCTCTTCTTTTGGGGAGTTAGAGAAAGGGGCTGTTTCGTTGCTGAAGCGGGTCCAGTCGTACTCCAGGGCTCAAGACATAGGGGCACGGGCAGCTGCCCACATTTTCAGCAGGATCGGGTTCGCCATAGCTAGAGGAGTGGGGGCCCAGATTGTATCTCGGCTCCCCACCAACTTCTTGTAGTTTACTTGATCTTTGTAGCTTGTTAAGCTTGTTACGTTTTGGTGGTTTCCCATAATAATAATAATAATAATAATAATAATAATAATAATAATAATAATAATAATAATAATAATAATAATAATAATAATAATAATAATAATAATAATAATAATAATAATAATAATAATAATAATAATAATAATAATAATAATAATAATAATAAGTTGAATTGAATTGAATTAAACTGAACTGAACTGAACTGTTATATAAGTCCTAAAACTGCAATTACACAAAAAAGAACAGGTCCTAAGTCCAGTTAGACTAGTTCAAGAGATTTAAAGTTAGAGACCACACATCTATAGTAAATTAATGTTGAGAAACATAGTGGTGTACGTAAATTAATGTTGAGAAAGTAAGAATACTTGGTTTAAAAAAATATGGATTAGAAAGTAAGACAATGGGTAAAAATGTGTAAATATTATGGAATAAAGATGTAAGACAAGAACATATGTTTGTAAATATTAATTCAGAATACAATACATCATATTGTATTCTTAAACAAAACGTGGGTAAAAATGTGTAAATATTATGGAATAAAGATGTATATAAGACAAGAAAATATGTTTACAAATATTACATCAGAATACAATACATCATATTGTATTCTTAAACAAAACGTGGGTAAAACAAAATATATTATTAAAGTTAATTTTCAAACGAATCACATATGTTTTTCACAACTCCTTACGTAGTCTAGACATCCTTTTCCTTAAAGTATAGATATCGAAAGGGAATTGATTTTGGCATTCCCACTATGAAAATCACAATCCGGTGAGCAAAGAAAACCTATGCTACACTCACAAATAAAGCCATAATCAATTCCCATATCTTAAGAGTAGATTATAACATATTCTATATACTCATGCCCTATGACTTATAATTCATAGCCTAAGATTAGGTTATTGTTGAAGAGAGCAAAAAAATATTCATGGGTAGTCATACTGATACAGCATGCATGTTCGTTAGTAACAAAGGACAATAAGCCTTGGATACCAAAAGAATATTGTTGCAAGTATATGGACTCCGTATTATGGTTTGTACAAATCTCTTTGCAATTCCTTTAATTAGAGAGAGAAAAAAGAGCTGAGTGGATGGTTACCTTGGAGTAGTACTCCTAATGCCTTATCAAAAATGTTATTTTTGGAGTCCCTAAAGCGATAGTTACATGCGACAACAAACAACACTAACAAGATTGTTTCGCACAGTCACGCATGCTCTTAAAGCTGAAGAATGAACATTTGAACCCCACTGAAATAAAACCCCACAAACAATTTTCTCTCTCCTCCTTATTTCAATCTTCTCCATCTTCATTTATGGTCTGATGGTCTCTCATTTACCAGACCCGTAATTTTCCTCCCTCCATTGAAATACCTATTGCTTCTTTTTTCTTGATCCCTCCTCCATTTTTACCCTTCTTTTTAATCAAATCAATTAAGCAACAATCTAAAATCTCCAACTACTACTATGATTTTTATAATTATCTCTCTTCCCTATTTAATTGATTTATCTCTTTTAATTTTAACATAAACTTACCCATTTTTAGATTTTCGTAAAAACATAAGTGTGGATTTTGGTTTTCCCATTAGATCGAAATTATTGAGCTCCATATCCGCGATGACAAAGCCCATAAATTCAACGGAAAATATATGGTAAAGAGATGATACAGAAGTTTTAAGAAAATAAGGAAATTCAACTTTACTCATTTACTCATTTGCTCATTTGGTAAAATAAGAAAATAAGGAAATATATGGTAATGAGTAATTTTATTTGCTCATTTGCACAAATGAGTAATTTTATTTGCTCATTTGCACAAATGAGCAAATTATTTTTTGCTCATTTGTACTAAATGAGCAAATTTTCCCAAAACATCAATCTTCTTCCATCTTCTCCATAAATGATGATAATTGCTACTTCCTCCATTTTTTTATAATTGCACCGTTTTCCTTTTTCGGAAGTTGCATATTAATTGCACCATTTCCTTTTTTGGTAAGTTTATCCACATAAAATGACATTTCTATCCTTATCATTATTTGTTAAATCACATTTGTACTTAGATCACATGGGTATATTTGTCATTTATCACCTTTTAACCCCCATTCTTAAATCTTGTGCCCAACCCAAATGGTGCAATAATAAAAAAATGGAGGAAGTATTTTGTTTCGAAAGTTCATGTGATTATTTTGCTTCTTGTGGATTTATGATGTTGGCCAATCAGTTAGGTTGTCTTTTCTTTAATATTTCGTTTTGATTACTGGGTGTTTAATTAAATTTGTTTTTTTTGTGAAGATAATTTCTTTGATTTTGGAATTTGATTTCGGATTCTTATTTTACAAGAGAAGATGGTTAGAATTTGGGAGGTTTGAGTTGTCAGACATGTTTATTTTTATTTTATTGCAGTTTACAACTTGGATTCATGTGATTATGATGGTGGTTATTTTTCTTTTAAATACAAATTCTAAATCGCGTGTAAGCAGGTTTCTATACCCATAAGCAGAGACTTAAAAAATTTGTTATTCTGTTATTGACACGGAGGTTTTGTTGGCCGTTTGATCTAATGAGATCTAATGGGTAGGAATCTTTCTCATTCTTCTCATTATGAGGTGTCTTCTCATTTGAGTGCAAATATATATATATATATATATATATATATATATATATATATATATATATATATATATATATATATATATATATAAATCACAGCATGTACACTGGGGCTCTCGAATAGTTTTTCATAGAGAGCTACTTCAAAGTAATTTATGGCCAAGACAGTAAGATACCATGTTAGTTCAGTAGGAACACTTGACAAGAGGGGGGGTGAATTGTTTCTTGGGAATTTGGGTAAGTTTCTTGCGGAATTTAAACAATAAAGAGACTGAGAACAATAAGCGGAGAAAGATATAAAACTGAGGAACCTTCTTGATCCTAATCAAGAAGAACCTCACAACTCTTTTGTATTAATGAAATAACTCTATTACAAATACACTCTTTAACTCGAGTTCCTCTCGAACACGAGTTCCCCACAGCAATCCCCTTCGATTACTGTGCTACTCTTTCTCTCTTTGACTTAACTCTAAGTCGTTCCTTTTCTCTTTGACTTAACTCTAAGTCGCTCCTTTTCTCTTTGACTTAACTCTAAGTCGCTCTTTCTCTCTATGACTAAACTCTTAGTCGCTCTTTCTCTCTTTGACTTAACTCTAAGTCACTTAAGGATCACTCAACGCTTAAACCCAAAATACAATATGATAGATAGATTCTAGTACATAATGAAGATTATAGTAATAAGGAACTCAAGGAACACTCTATTTTGCCACTGATATATTTTAAAACGTTTAAGCTCTGTAAGATATATTTTGTAGAAATCAGTTGTGTTTTGAAAAGCCAAAACTCATCTCCTTTTATAGAGGAGTTTTACCTAAGGTTGGATACCCATGTTCTCCTCAACTACCCACTAACTGTTACTGCTCAGTAACATGGGTATAGTTGGAGAGAAACAGGGAGACCAAATCAAAACACTACTTGCACGTTTAAACAGAAATACGTGGGAGAGTTTTAAGGATCATGGAAAATCTTTTGCTTGAGAAACAAGGAGAATGAAAACAGAATCCTATGTTTACATTTATTAATTAAATTCATTTTATTTATTATCAAAGATTTTCCAACTTAAAACTCTTTTATAATTACAGTTAATATATTTCAATTTAAAACGTACCAAAATACTTAGGTTCCTTTCGTTCCAAATTACGTATAAACAATATTAAATACTTACATAAATCCTAAACATAAACTCATATGTTGTAGTCTTCATGTTGCACCTTTAGAAGCTTCACTCGAAAACTTCCCAATTTGTTCCTTCTCTGGAACATCGAGGATCCACATAATATATGAGGATCTCGCCTTAGGAACTCGCTTAAGGATCTCGCCTTTGTAAACTTGCTTAATGATTATATCTTCAATGTAGTGTCTGACATGGATCAATTACTTGCTTATATTCCACGTTGCTTAGTTTATCCAACTCAGGATCTCCTTAACTTAGCATTATCCCTCTAAGGATTTCGGAACCAATTATGCAACATAACTTAACCAATTGTCAGGAGTTTGCTTTGTCATCATCAAAACTTTAGGGTCAACACACCAAAAAAATGATTCAGCACCTAGCTATCCCATTAACAGGCTATGTTAATGTTACTCAAACTCAATTACTGGTGTCGGACACAGGTACATGTCCAAGTGTCCGACACGGCTAACTTTTGGAAATTTTCTTTGATTTTAGACCAAAATAAAATGTCGGAGTGTCAATATCCATGTCCAAGTGTCGAGAATCAAACACGGGTACATACTTGAGGTAAAACAAAGAGTCCGAGTAACATAGATAATAGGTGTCCAATGTTGAAAGGATAAAACAAGGGCTATATTCTCGTGAACATAGAAACAAAAGTACGTACGTTACCTTAGGCTGTTGGTGTGAGGAAACAAGGAAGATTCACCAAGGGCTATATTCTCATAGAGCTCACCAACATCCTGCGGCAGCCTATAAACAAATTTGGAGCAAGCAGCAAGAAGCACGCGAAATATAGTAGTGAAGGGGCTTCCTCGAGGTCCAAAATACTTGTAAGAGCCAACCGCACTCAAGAAAACTAGAAATGAAAACACTGCAAATATGGCTGAAACTCCAAACCGAATAGTCCATGGTTTGACGAAAACGACAATTAATATTCCAGCAACAAAGACAATGCTGCTGAAGAAGAAGAAGAAGAAGAAGAAGTAGAAGACTCCACAACATTTACAAAATGGACAAAGGAAGTTTCGTGGAAAAGAAGGTGATGCTAGCCAAAAATTCGAAGCTAATGGAGAAGTATTTTGTTCTCGGACACCCAATGGAACATCGTTAACCTCATCTTCGGAGGAATTCAATAAATTAAAAGCTGTGGACCAGTTTGCTGCAATACTCTTTATCTGCTTTTCAGCAAAGAAGTCAAAAGAAGCTACATGACCTGCTATTCCTACTGCAGTTAGGACTAGGGCTGTGTGAAAAAGTTGTTTTTGATGGTTTTCTATACATTCAGGCTTGTATTCTGCGCAGTTTCCATTTGATTTGGCCGAAACTGGTGGTGTTGACATCCAAAACAACCCCAGTCCCTACAACATATATAAGAGTATATTATTAAAAGAAAAATGTGTTAGTTTTATCTTTAGTACAGATAGTGTAACTTACAACAGCGTTGGAAAGACTGGAGAGCAAGAGGATACTAAAGTGGCCTAGGAAAGCGTCCGCGACAAAGACAAAGACAAAGACAAAGACAAGAGGCAATACTTTAGCTGAACCCCTCCATATATTGATAACTGTAGCCGCATGCTTGAGATCAAGCTTCCATACCTCCGCCAAGTATAACATCATCACCCATAACATTACTTATTCTCGCGAACTAATGCGCCCACTTTAAACCTGCAATGGCATTCAAAACAATTGAGCTGTATTGTATTGACATAACAATTAGAGACAGTGACGAATCCAAAAATTATACTGAATGAGGTCACTATTAAAAAAATAATTAAATAGAGTAATTTTTAATGCAGCTTAATAAAATATGGATGATTTTACAATGGCTACAAAAAGTTGGTAACCACTGTAAATTATTAATCGTAACCGTACGTTTTCAATAATAGATCTACACCACTAGTTTGGTTGACTAATAATTAAAATCAAAGTTATTTTCTGATAAAGTAAATCCCCTGTCCCTTCCCATATACGGATATACAATGCCTTTCATTACCGCAATTCTCACAAGAACATTCATGGAAGCCTTCAAATCAGTTGTAACTGATTATTTGTGAAAGTAATATTTATACCATTCTCGTGTCATTAACAACTAACTGCTATTGGTACTGTATATTGCGACCTTTTAACCAAATTGGTAAAAAAAAGTGGATGTTAAGCGACAAATTGGTAAAAAAAAGTGTCTCAGGCGACAATTTGGTAAATTTAAATAACAACGGCGACAAATAAGTCACAAAACCGACCGGAATTTAGAAACCTAATCGCGTGACTTACACGCTCTTAATATTGTTTTTTCCGATTTTTTTCTTTATTTTCCCGCAATTTAATTTTTTGATTAATACTTTTGTAAAAAAATAATCGTAATTAATTTCCTCCCCTTTTCCTTCCCTTTCATTTTCTCTCTCTTCTCCTTCTCTTCCATTTTTGTGCTTACCCACCATTCCTGAAGAATTACTGAGTCAACTCAACAAAAATAAGGGAAGAGTAACATTAACACAAGGATTTGACGTGGTAAAGGTGAATTTCGGAGTTAATGTCTTGCTTTGTCTTTTCAAATGCCAATTCGCAATGGTGGTTGATGTTTGATTATAACTGGTTGGTTATGAAAATTGGTCGCTTATAATCGAAAATTCAGAATTTAAGATTGTGGTTACTAGCTTGATTGTGAAAATTGGGGTTTAAAAATTAGGGTTATTATAATTATGCTTGTTTGGTTGATGAAATTAGGTTTAAAATGCAGGGGTTATACTATGCTTACTTAATTAGTGAAATATGAGTTTGATAATTAGTATTCCATTGAAATTAATTAATTAGTACCAATTTGATGAATAAACTAATAATTTCATTAAAGAATCAGTAGGGATATTATCACTGATGTTGTGGCCCCTAGTATCATTATTATTAGGGCACTTCATAAAAATGGAAGAGAAGGAGAAGAGAGAAAATGAAAGAGAAGGAGAAGGGGAGGAAATTAATTACGATTCTTTTTTTACAAAAGTATTAATCAGAAAATTAAATTGCAGGAAAATGAAGAAATTTTTTGGAAAAAACAATATTAAGAGCGTGTGAGTCACGCGATTAGGTTTTCTCAATTCCGATCGATTTTGTGACTTATTCGTCGCCGTTGTGATTTAAATTTACCAAATTGTCACCTGAATCACGTTTTTTTTACCAATTTGTCGCCTGAGACACTTTTTTTTTACCAATTTGTCGCTTAACGTCCACTTTTTTTACCAATTTGGTTAAAAGGCCTATATATTGCTATAGAGTTATAGATATCTTACGCTATTAACAACGTCAATCAATGGATTTTACTTATTTTTTATTTTCATAAATGGATAATAACTTGAATAAAGATAAAACTATGGATTAAAAATCTGAGATCGACCTTTAGCATAAAAACCTTAACAATGAAATTTTGTTCCTGACTTGGAAATTGGTAATACCAGAATTTGTTCCATTTAATCATCATAAAGGTAGTAATCTAGAGCCCTATTATCATTTATACGAGAACTATGAAATCATGAATAACTTATTTTTTCATTTTTTTTAATGGTCAAACAAATAAACAACCTAGATTAATCCTGTAAATTCAAAGGTCCAGATTAAAACAATTACAATGGCTACCATTTTTTTGGTAGCCATTGAAAAGTCTTCCATAAATATTAACACTACAAGAAAAAAGGGTTTTCGTATCACTTATTTTGTTGCCATTTTAAAATCGCTTCTATAAGCCTACAACTTACATGAAAAGATACAGGAAAAGGTGACACTTGTCAATTGACATATTAACCCACTTAATAATCGATACAAAATCCCGAAAACTATCTGTTTTGGGCAAATTCGACTTAGAGACGAGCTTGCCTTGATGATGGTGCTAACAATCGATCGAGCTAGATAATTGAAAATGGTGAGAGCAAGTTGTAATAGCATAGAATGACAGTGTGTTTATTGCTTAGAAATCGTGTATGTAAATAGACAAAATTAAGCCATTTTATAGGCATTTACAATGAAAGTGTAACGTTTGTGCTTAATTTCTCATAATTAGACAATAAATACATAATGAAGGTCGGCTTCATCAAGGGTTTGCAACGGCTGTTTTGATCCCAACAGTTGAGAGTGAGTTCGAACGGTGCCACCATGTGCCTTGCTGGCAGCCACGTATGCAATGCTTGCCACGTTTGCCTACGTCACCAAGAGGGTATTTTCCCCCCTATCAATTGTCTCCAAACCCATTTTGAATTTATTCCGGGAAGTTCAAAAGGAAAAATGGGTTTCACGGAAGGAAGATTCTTATCATTAATAGAATAAAGATTAATGCACATCTTCTTTCATGCCCCAAGAGCTGGAAGGAGTGAATCAACTGATGCAACCAAGCACAATGAGTGCTCTTGTTACCCAATCTCTCTGTATTCTGGCACATAAATGCGCTCTTTCTCTCTCCTTTCTTCAGGTAACTGCTTGGCTTCCATCCTCTTCCCTTCTTCTTTCTTTCTTCAATTCTTTCTATGTCGCAACGAATGGGAACGAAATCCACCCGTGCGAAGAACAAAAGAGCGGGTGGAGTGCGACCTGGTTGAGGGGCCAATCTTCAGCCCTACCCACATTCTGGACAGAAAGAATGCTCGGCCGGCCACTTGGGGGAAGCAAGATGTGGCGGCGCTCAAGGAGGAGTGTGGTTTCCCTCCGTCGGCGGTAATTCGGTTGCCGCAGCCCGATGAACGGGCCGATTGGGTTTCGGACGGTTGGGTGTGCTTTTATGAGTACCCCTTCAGAACTGGGTACACTTATCCTTTCTCGCCACTGGTGCGAGGAGTTCTGAGGGCACTGGCGGTGCCGCCGGCGCAACTGATGCCGCAGGTCTGGAGGGTAATGCACCTGGTCGACCATTTGGCCGGCAAACTGGATATGGAATTCCGGGTTGAGGACCTGGTTTACACCTACAAGATCCAGAATTACGGGGTGGTAGATACTTGCTGCATGTCAAGGATGACAGGGAGGCTCTCCTTGGTGCGGACAAGTCGAACGACCGCGGGTGGATGGGTCGGTTCTTTTTTGTGGAGTTGGCTAGTTCAGGGCCCGACTCCGAGTTCTTGACGGGGGAATGGATGGCTAGAGGTATTTTGTTTGTTTTTGTGTTTTTTTGGGCTTGTTGATTTGACTTTGTCTCACTTTCTTGTTTTTGTAGGTGCATCCTTCGACATAGTTGGAGTCGGTGCCGAAGCTGTAGAAAAGACTGTCGTGCTGTTGGGAGTCCCTCTAAAGGACAGAGCTTTTATCGGCATCAAGTTCGATCGTGAGGAGACCTCTTAAGAAGAAGAAATTTCTGAGCCTGCAAACATGTCGACGTCAACAGGTAAACATGGGTTAGGGTTAGTTTACAGCTTTGGGTTCGTTGCCCTTTTCAAAACAAATATAAATTACAACTGTTGTGACGAGATTGAATTGTCAAAAAATGCTGCCAACAGGAACTGGCCCATCGACACGCTCTGGCAAGGCCCCATCTGTGGACGCGTTGCTGAGGAAGAGGCTGGAGTCATTGGGGAGCGTGTCCCGAGCCAAACCCATCACTGTGCTGTCACCTCCGAAGCCGCCAAAGGCTTTAATTGACGCCACGGTGACGGGGGAGACCAGCTCGTTCATGCCTGCTAAGAAAAAGCTGCCGCCTCCATCTCGGAAGAGGAAGCTCGCAGTAGAGTTTCCTGACGACTACGGGTCGACAGATGCGCCACGGGTCCAGCTTTGGCCTGAGGTCGACCGTCTATGGATGCCGTCTAGACGGGAGCGTCAAGAATCCTTGTCCCCAGTTGCTGCAACTGTTGAGAGCGTCTCGGATGCATGGAGTGTATGTTTTTGCTTTTATTTTTTATTCTTCGTCTCCTTACTTTGCTGTATGTCATCTTCATCTTCATCTCGTCTTTTTAGTGACTTTGAATTATTTTCTCTCCCTGTTCAAATAGGCCCTGCAATCTGCTTTAGCCACACGTCATCATGTCATAATGTTAGAAGATCAAATAGTATAACTGAAAAACGACATGAAGAAGGCAAAGCAGGAAGCTGGTCGTCTCGGCGGTGTGGCCAAGGAGGCGACGGCCAGAGCTGAGGCGCTGCAAGTGGCGCAAGAAAAAGGGGCTGCTGAGGTTGCACAGTTGAATGCCGAGAAGGAGACGCTGGTTGCTGAGGTTGACGAGCTGAAGACGTCTCTCTCCAAAGTCAAGGCGAGGATTTACGAGTGTGCTGGTTATTATACTTGGAAGATGAAGGCCGAGATGATGGAGGAATTCAAGGCGGGCAAGCCTGTGAACTGGACTCCTGACGAAGACATTGCTTAGTTCAACACTGCATTCCCCGAGGACTATATCCCCCCTGGTGCCGTTAGCGATGAAGAAGACGTTGAGGAGGGTGCAACTGCAACCAGCCCCAATGCCGAGACGGTGGCGCCACCAGGCGATGGCGAACAAGGGGAAAATGCAGGCCCAGCAGATCCTCGGGAGTAACTCTGTCCCCCCGCAAAAATTTAAAATTTTAATGGTGTGTGTTTTAAACAATGGTTTGTATTAAACAATATTTTGTGTGTTCGGCCTTTGGAAAGGTTGAAAAGATATTGTGGTTGTGTTTCGCCTTGATGGCGGCAGTCTTTTGGATGTTTTTGGGCTTGTCCAAGGGGGCTTGTCCAAGGGGGCAAGTCATGTAAATATTTTGTGGGTTTTCAATCCTGTGTTGCTTGCTTGTGTTTGGAAAAAATATGGTTTGGTTTGGTGTTTTGTTTTGCAGGTTGGGCACATACCTCGAGTTCGACTTTGGAAACGTCTCCAGCCTGTCAGAGGAGAACCTGCAAAATGTATACTGTAGGAAATGTAGATCTGTATTCCAGTATGTAACGTACATTGTAGTGTACCAGGCGTTTTTGTGATGGCCTAAATTGTGTTTTATAGTTTGTAATATGTGATGTATACAATTATGTTTGACTAAAATTAACAATGTTTCCTATTACTTCGTTTCTTTGAACATTTGTGCTAAATTTCGAATTTTGCTTTCCTGTATGCTGTGTTGTATACTTCACTTCATCTGTTCTCCCCTTTTCGAATCCGTCATCATGTGGGCATCATACTGTCAACATAGCAGAGCATGAGGATTGGCCGTTGGTGGAGCCAACGGCCCTCAGATGCTTAAGTCAGTATAGAGCCACATGAAAATGAGAGGAAATTACGACAAGGAGAAAAAAGAAAGGAAAGGTTAAGGAGAGATACTGGACGAAGTTTAGTCGAGTGCTTTATGTTTGTTACTCCTTCCAAGTGTATACTTCATGTTGGCGTCATGTTATTGTCTGCAAAACAGAACGGTGGCGTGAGGATTGGCCGTTGGTGGAGCCAACGGCCCTCCGATGCCTAAGTCAGTAAGGATAATAACATGTAGAGAGAAAAAGAAGTAAAAAAGATAGAGGAGAGGGACTTAACTTCTTGTTATTTGTAAGTGTATACTGTCCGAGACGTTCTCGATTTCGTGATACGTCGTGCCCACTTTGTTTTGGGAGTGTCATCATAATGACGACGAATGCTAGAGTGCCTGTGTGTTAGGAAAAACTAGAAAGCAAGAAAAAAGGCTTGAGTGTTCAGAAATGGTACAATTTTAGGTGTGTTGCATTCCAACTTCTTGGGATGGATGTGCCATCTTTGTCAACCAACTCGTAAGCACCATGACCTGTTCGTCTTACGATCTGGTAAGGACCTTTCCATGTCGGGGATAGTTTGCCGTGTCGAGGGTCCTTTTTATTTGGGAAGACTTTGCGCAGAACCCAATCTCCCTGCTGAAATACTCGAATCCTCACATTCTTGTTGTAGCTGTTTGCAACTGCTTGTTGATAGGACGCCATCCTGACCAATGCTGCTTCTCTGAGTTCGTCGACAGTATCGATGTCGTAAGCCAAGACTGAGTCGTTCATTCCTGGAGCCATGAAACTGCTTCTTGCTGTGGGGAGCTCGACTTCGGGAGGGATGACTGCCTCACAACCGAAGACTAAGGAGAAAGGAGTGTGATTGGTCGCCGTCTTGGGTGTCGTCCTGTCGGCCCAAAGGATCATAGGTAATTCGTCTTCCCATCTTCCTTTGGCATCGTCGAGGCGCTTCTTGAGGTTGTTGATGATGATTTTGTTGCTTGACTCAGCTTGGCCATTTGCTTGAGGGTATCTTGGTGTTCAGATATGCAAGGTGATGTTATATCTACTGCAGAATTCCTTGGTTTTGTTGCTAATAAACTGAGAACCATTGTCGCAGACGATCTCGGAAGGGATACCGAACCGACTAAGGATATTTCGCTTGATGAACGAGATGACCTCAGTATCTCGAACTTGCTTAAAAGCTTCTGCTTCGATCCATTTGGAGAAGTAATCAGTCATTGCAAACATGAAGACGCGCCGCCCGGATGCTTGTGGTAAGGGTCCCACTATGTCCATCCCCCACTTCATGAAGGGCCAAGGGGATAGGATGGGGTGGAGTACTTCACAAGGTTGGTGAGAGATAGATGCGAACCGCTTGCAAGAGTCGCATTTCTTAGCAAAGGCGATTGCGTCTTTCTTCATGGTGGGCCAAAAATATCCCATGGTAAGAGTTTTGTGAGCTAAGCTTCTTCCTCCGGCGTGATTTCCACATTCTCCATCGTGTATATTGCGCAGTGTCGACTCGATCTCTTCATGATCTAGGCATCTCAGGTACGGTGCTGCAACTGATTTTCTGAACAATACTCCATGAATTAGGATGAATCGGGAGGCTTTCATGCGGAAGGATTTTTCGTGGGTGACTCCAGGTGGGGTGGTGTTGTGTTTGAGCCAGTGCATGTAGGGGTCGCGCCATGAAGGCTTTTGAGTAGGTTAGGACTGTTCGGTGATGGGTAGGTTATCTTTGGTGATGGCTGGATACATTAAGTGGACTACGGGGATGGAAGTGAGTTTAGGTTTAATGTTTGAGCCGAGGTTGGCTCAGGCGTCAGCCTGGGTGTTTTGATCTCTTGGTATTTTTTGTAAGGTGCATGAGTCGAACTTGTTTACGAGCCTTTTTGCTATTTCCAAGTTGGCCTGCATCTTTGAGTCCTTCGCTGCATACGAACCGTTAATCTGACTGATAATCAATAAAGAATCACAACGTACCTCAAGTCGGCGGATATTCATGTCAGTGCTAATGATAATCCCATGATCAAGGCTTCGTATTCTGCTTCGTTGTTGGTAGCTTTGAACTCGCAACAGACAGACTGTACTATGGTGTCCCCTTATGGCGACTTTAGCACGATGCCGAGGCCTGTCCCCCGTATATTGGAGGAGCCGTCAGTATGTAGAGTCCATGTTGATGAGGATCCACTGTCGGTCAATATGTTGACTTCGTGGTCGACTTCATGTTGGAGGCCCGGGCTGAAGTCAGCCAAAAAATCAGCCAGAGCTTGCGACTTGATGGCTGTGCGAGGTTCGTACCTGATGTCATAACAACCCAATTGTATTGCCCATTTGGACATCCTGTCAGACAACTCGGGCTTCCTCATGATTGACTTCATGGGATAGTTAGTTCTAACAGTGATAGGATGACATTCAAAATAAGGGCGTAATTTAACAGAAGCGACGACTAGTGCAAGGACAAGTTTTTCGAGATGAGAGTACCTTGTTTCAACGCTAAGTAAAGCCTTACTGACATAATAAACAGGTAGCTGCTTTCCGTCTTCTTCTCGTACTAGTACTGCACCGACGGTCGACTCCGTAACTGCAAGGTATATCTGTAGTTCTTCATTGTCTTTTGGTTTGGACAGTAGCGGAGGGTTTGACAGGTACTGCTTGAGTTGCTGCAATGCGGCCTCGTGTCGGTCGGTCCATCTGAACTTCTCATTTTTCCTAAGGATGTCGTAGAACAATTTGCATTTGTCGGACGACCTGGAGATGAAGCGGTTGAGGGCGGCCACTCTGCCTGCTAACTTCTGTACGTCTTTTTGATTTCGAGGTGATTGTAGGTTGATGATTGCGCGGATCTGATCAGGACTAGCTTCGATACCTCTTTGAGTAACCATATAACCCAAGAACTTCCTGGAGGAGACTATGAATGAGCATTTGGTGGGGTTGAGCTTCATGTTGTACTCCCGTAGTACGTCGAAGGCTTGTTGGAGATGCGAGATGTGATCTGAGGCTTTCTTGGATGTTACTAACATGTCGTCGATGTAGACCACCATTGTGTCGCCTAGCTATTTTCTCAACATTTTAATTTGTTAACTAGGCGCTGATAGGTGGCGCCTGCATTTCTCAAACCGAACGGCATGATCACCTTGTAACAATAAGTTCCCCGCTCCGTGATGAAGGCGGTTTTCTCTTGGTCTTCTAGGTGCATCAAAATCTGGTTGTATCCACTGAACGCATCCATGAATGTGAGCATCTCATGCCCCGCAGTAGCATCAACCATGGCGTCGATGTGGGGTAAAGGAAAGGAATCTTTGGGGCACGCCTTGTTGATGTCGGTAAAGTCTATGCAAACACGCCATTTCCCGTTCTTCTTTCTGACTACGATGACATTGGCCAGCCAGTCTGGGTATTTTACTTCCCTGATCTTTCCCGTATCTAATAGTACGTTGCTGAACTTCATTGTTGATAATTTGGTTGCGTTATGGAGCGAACTTCCGTCGTTTTTGTTTGACAGGCTTGTGACGGGGGTCAACACTGAGTCTGTGAGTAATGACGTCTGGGCTGATGCCTGGCATATCTTCATGGGACCATGCGAAGCAATCTGCATTGGCTTTGAGAAACGTGACAAGTTCCGACCTGATGTTGTCGGGTACGTCACATCCAATAAAAACAACCTGTTCCGGCTTTGTGGGATCTAAGACGACCTCGTCGAGTTGCTCGGACTTGGGCTCCTTGTAGCTTGCTGGTTCGGAACTTGGACTGTAATTGCTATAATGAGGATTTGTTGGTGGCTGAGGGCTTTAGGGCTGCCTTGTAACACTCTTTGGACTATTGTTGATCTCCCTTGATTTCCTGAACCCCCCATCGAGTTGGGAACTTGATGGTTTGGTGATACGTCGAAGGGATGGCATTCATGTCGTGGATCCATGGCCTACCCAAGATAATGTTGTAAGATGAAGGGCAATCAATAACACAAAATTTTACCTGTTGGTTGATTCCTTGAGCGTAAACAGGTAGGGTGACTTCTCCAAAGGTGGTCTTTTCTTCACCACTGAACCCTATCAGCACGGTGGACTTTTTGACGACATCCGTATCCGGGTTGAGCCCCATCTCTTTGAGGGCGTCAAGCATCATCACGTTAGTTGAGCTACCGTTGTCGACAAGGACTCGTTTGATCATGCAGTTCCCAACAGGAATGGATATTACCAAGCCTTCATGATGTTTATCCGAGATGTCCCCTGCATCAGATTCATCAAAAGATATAGGGGTTAGATATTTTGCAGCTACGGCTCGGGCCGGTCTATCTATCTTATTTTCTCGGGCGTGTCTCTTCGCTGCAGAATAAGTTAAACCACAAATGTCAGAACCTCCAGCAATAAAATTCACAGTTTTAGTATGAGGGGGAGGTGGAGGAGGTCGAGATGGAGAGTTAGAGTTGACTTTGTTGACGACACCACGAGCTTTGTCTGACATGACGTCCTTGAGGTAACCATTTTTCAACAGATAGGCTACTTCTCTTCTCAACGCAACGCAGTCGTTGGTGGTGTGACCGATGTCGGCATGGAAATCACACCATTTTGAGGGATCCTTCTTCGGCTCGGGTTTGCTGGACTTCGGTGGCCACTGCACTACTTTCCCCATCTTCGAGAGGTGGTTCATCAGACCTACAGTGTCAACACAGAAAGAATATTCGTTAATTTTTGGAGGCAGATCCGGGCTGTTCTTCCAATCGGAGTCGTCGTCATCTTCCACCACTGCTACGTGTTGAGGTCGGGAATAAGGAGCAGGGTGATCATTGCTTTTCTTGGAATAGGGCAATCGTCTCTCCATCTTTGAGTAGTCGTTACCCCCTTTTCCGGGAATGGAGAGTTTCTTCCAACCTTACTTGGGCCATTGCTTTGGCTTGAGCATCTTCGAACGTTTTGCAGGGGTATTTGATCAGATCCCTCCAGAGGTCGGTTTCGCCATACAATCCTTTCCTGAACGCTTTGATAGCTGTCGGGACATCACATTCAGGGACAGTCACCTTCTCCCTGATGAACCGGGCTATATAATCCTTCAGGGGTTCGTCAGGGCGTTGGATCACACGGTATAGGTCGCTCGTCTGCTTCTCCAGGCACCTGCTGCTAGCGAACTGCAGATTAAACATGTTGTCAAGATGAGCAAAAGAGGTGATGGCAGGCTAGTTAACCACTTCAAGGCGGGTCCAACAAGTGTCGAACCGAACCCCTTGCAAAGGCTGGCTTCTCTCATGTGTTTGGGGACCGGAATGGTCATCATCCGTTGTTTGTAGGTCAAGATATGTTCCCTTGGATCGGTCGTCCCGTCATACATGGGCATGTTGGGTGGGCTGAATCGCTTCGGTATGTCGATTGCATCAATGGGGTCGGCATATGGGGAGTCATCATAACTGTCTGTTAGGTTATGATACATATGATAATACATAAATCATGCGGAAACAACCATTAAGCCAGGAATACATATTATTTACACATAATCATATAGCATAATTTAGATGCATACTTTTGTTGCGTGCCTTCCCTAGCTGCGCCCGAACCGAACAAGAACAAGTCTTTAGGACTCCAAGTGTCGTCCCTCCGTAGATAGTCCACAGCACGTCCGGATCCGCCTTAAGATTGACCAACTAGAATCGCCCTTAAGGTACTAGAATTTTCGGCACTCTTAGGTAAGAAATATGGCTGAATTTTTCTCTCAAAACTCACTTTGAATACTTGAATTAATCTCTAAAAATATGTGACCCTAGGCACGTATTTATAGAGTTATGGAAAGGGAATTGGAATCCTAGTAGGATACGAATTAATTAAACTTAGAATCCTATAAGAACTCTAATTAATTAATTTATCCTTTTAGGAATAGCAATTTAATCATATACTAATTCTAATAGTTTTAGGAATCGTGCATGAACACAAACTCACACACACACACGGCAGCCACGATGATCCGCCCATGCGTGTGCGTGCGAGCAGCAGCCCACGCAGCGAGGCCATGGCCTTGGCGCGCGCTGGGCCTGCCTTGCGGTGGGCCTGGGCGTTGCCTTGGCTGGGCGCGCGTTTGGCTAGGCGCGCGTTTGGCTTGCTGGGCGATGGCCCGACTTCGTGCTGGGCCTTCGTTCGGCAGGCCTCGTCCGATGCTAATTCGTACGATACGATTCCGATTAAATTCCCGGTTCCGGAATTCATTTCCGATACGAACAATATTTAATATTTCCGATTCCGGAATCAATTTCCGTTTCGAACAAATATTTAATATTTCCGTTTCCGGAATTATTTTCCGATTCCGATAATATTTCCGATTCTGACAATATTTCCGTTTCCGGCAATATTTCCGATTCTGGTAATATTTCCATTTCCGATAATATTTTCCGATACGTACCATGTTTCCGTTTCCGGCAACATCTACGACTTGGATAATATTTATATTTCCGATACGATCCATATTTCCGTTTCCGGCAATATCATCGTTTCCGGAGTATTCATTTCTTGCCTGTGACGATCTCAGCTCCCACTGAAACCAAGATCCGTCGATTCCGAATATCCATAGATGGAGTATCTAATGCCATTAAATACTTGATCCGTTTACGTACTATTTGTGTGACCCTACGGGTTCAGTCAAGAGTAAGCTGTGGATTAATATCATTAATTCCACTTGAACTGAAGCGGCCTCTAGCTAGGCATTCAGCTCACTTGATCTCACTGAATTTATTAACTTGTTAATTAATACTGAACCGCATTTATTAGAACTAACATAGAATGCATACTTGGACCAAGGGCTTTATTTCCTTCAGTCTCCCACTTGTCCTTAGGGACAAGTGTGCATTTCCTAATTCCTTTGTCGCTCGATGCTTGCTCTTGAACATAAGGTAAGAGTTGTCATCCTTATTATGTTCAGAGGTGTTCCTCGGTTTCAGAGTTCAACTGATAAAATAAACAGATAATCATAGCCTATGATTCATCCGAGCACGGCCATGCATTTCACAGTTTCTAGCTCTCCGAGTGGCCTTGTACAACTTTTAAGCATCTCATCCCGATTTATGGGAGGACAATCCCAATCTTGCGATCTTGAGATTAGACTTCGTTTGATAGGTGATTACCTGAGCGTTGCCTTTATAGCCTCCTTTTACGGTGCGACGGTTGGTCAACGTCAAAGCAACCAGTTCTCAAACAAGTAATCTCAAATCACTCAGGTATTGAGGATTTAGTGTCTAATAATTTAATGAAATTTACTTATGACAGACTTTCATCTCTTACAGTAAAGTTTCATAGGTCTTGTCCGATACTAGTCTTCCCAAAGTAAGTATCTATGCAAATGATTATGACATTGCCATGTCCACATAGTTCAAGAAACAGAACTACTAGTCATCTTGCATTCTAGTCGTCTAACGTTTTCTATGCGTCCAATTTTATAGAAAACTCCGACTAGGGACCATTTTCAACCTTTGACATTCAAGTTCACTTGATAGACATTTCTTAGTCACAGGACTGGTCCTGACAGTCTATCTTGAATATATCGTCAAATTGAAGGGACTCATCATTTAATAAACCACAAATTAAATGGAAAAATGAATTCTTTTCATTTATTGTGAATGATTAACCAATAATGTTTTACAAAGATTTAAACTCTAAAACTTCAAAACATTAAACAGAGACATCAAAGCCATTCTCCAATATGCTTGATTCCCATAGCTGCAGTGTGCGAGTTGTGCTTCGCCTGCGGCAGAGGTTTAGTTAATGGATCTGATATGTTGTCATCAGTTCCAATTTTGCTTATCTCGAATTCTTTTCTTTCAACGAACTCTCGTAGAAGGTGAAATCTACGAAGTACATGCTTGACTCTCTGGTGGTGTCTATGCTCTTTTGCCTGTGCAATAGCTCCGTTATTGTCACAATACAGGGCTATTGGTCCTTTAATGGAGGGGAGTACACCAAGTTCACCTATGAACTTCCTTAGCCATATAGCTTCCTTTGCTGCTTCATGTGCAGCAATGTACTCCGCTTCAGTTGTAGAATCCGCAATGGTGCTTTGCTTAGCACTTTTCCAGCTTACTGCTCCTCCGTTGAGGCAGAAGACAAACCCAGACTGTGATCTGAAATCATCTTTGTCGGTTTGGAAACTTGCGTCCGTATAGCCTTTAACAATTAATTCATCATCTCCACCATAGACCAGGAAGTCATCTTTGTGCCTTTTCAGGTACTTCAGAATGTTCTTGGCAGCAGTCCAATGCGCCTCTCCTGGGTCTGACTGGTATCTGCTCGTAGCACTGAGTGCGTACGCAACATCCGGGCGTGTACATATCATAGCATACATTATTGAACCAATCAATGATGCATATGGAATCCCATTCATTCGTCTACGCTCATCAAGTGTTTTTGGGCACTGAGTCCTGCTTAGAGTCATTCCATGAGACATGGGTAGGTAGCCTCGCTTGGAGTCCGCCATCTTGAACCTATCAAGCACCTTATTGATATAAGTGCTTTAACTAAGTCCAATCATCCTTTTAGATCTATCTCTGTAAATCTTGATGCCCAATATGTACTGTGCTTCTCCTAGATCCTTCATCGAAAAACATTTCCCAAGCCAAATCTTGACAGAGTTCAACATAGGAATGTCATTTCCGATAAGTAATATGTCGTCGACATATAATACTAGGAAAGCAATTTTGCTCCCACTGACCTTCTTGTATACACAAGATTCGTCTGCGTTCTTGATGAAACCAAAGTCACTGACTGCTTCATCAAAACGTATATTCCAGCTCCTGGATGCCTGCTTCAATCCGTAGATTGATTTCTTTAGCTTGCATACCTTTTTAGCATTCTGTGGATCCTCAAAACCTTCAGGTTGTGTCATAAACACAGTTTCTGTTAAAACGCCGTTTAAGAAAGCAGTTTTGACATCCATCTGCCATATTTCGTAATCGTAATATGCAGCGATTGCTAACATTATCCGAATAGACTTTAGCATTGCAACTGGTGAAAAGGTTTCATCGTAATCCACACCGTGGACTTGCCTGTAACCTTTTGCAACCAATCTGGCTTTGAAAACTTCAAGTTTCCCATCCTTGTCCTTTTTCAGTTTGAAAACCCATTTGCTTCCAATGGCTTGGTAGCCATCTGGCAAATCGACCAAATCCCATACTTGGTTTTCAGACATGGAGTCTAATTCAGATTGCATGGCTTCTTGCCATTGCTTGGAGCTAGGGCTCGTCATAGCTTGTTTGTAAGTTGCAGGTTCATCACTTTCAAGTAATAGAACGTCATAGCTCTCGTTCGTCAAAATACCTAAGTACCTTTCCGGTTGAGATCTATATCTTTGCGATCTACGCGGGGTAACATTTCTAGATTGACCATGATTCTCACCAGATTCTTCTAAAGATCTCTGAGCTTCATCCTGAATGTCATCTTGAGCATTCTCTAGAGTTTGTTGTTTGACTCGAATTTCTTCGAGGTCTACTTTTCTCCCACTTGTCATTTTGGAAATGTGATCTTTCTCCAAAAAGACACCATCTCGAGCAACAAACACTTTGTTCTCAGATGTATTGTAGAAGTAATACCCCTTTGTTTCCTTTGGATATCCCACAAGGATACATTTGTCAGATTTTGGATGAAGTTTGTCTGAAATTAATCGTTTGACGTATACTTCACATCCCCAAATCTTAAGAAAAGACACATTTGGAGGCTTTCCAAACCATAATTCGTATGGAGTCTTTTCGACAGCTTTAGGCGGAGCTCTATTTATAGTGAGTGCAGCTGTATTTAGTGCATGTCCCCAAAATTCTAATGGAAGTTCGGCCTGACCCATCATTGACCTGACCATGTCTAGCAAGGTTCTGTTCCGACACACCGTTCCATTGTGGTGTTCCAGGAGGAGTCAATTCTGATAGAATTCCACATTCTTTCAGATGGTCATCAAATTCATAGCTCGGATATTCACCGCCTCTATCAGACCGCAGTGCCTTAATCTTCTTGCCTAATTGATTCTCTACTTCACTCTGAAATTCCTTGAATTTGTCAAAGGATTCAGACTTATGCTTCATTAGGTAGACATAACCATATCTACTGAAGTCATCAGTGAAAGTGATAAAGTAGCTGAAACCACCTCTAGCATTTGTACTCATTGGTCCACATACATCTGTATGGATTAAACCCAATAGTTCATTTGCTCTTTCTCCAACTTTAGAGAAAGGTTGCTTTGTCATTTTTCCAAGTAAACATGATTCGCATTTACCATAATCCTCTAAGTCAAATGGTTCTAGAATTCCTTCCTTTTGAAGTCTTTCTAAGCGTTTCAAGTTTATATGGCCTAATCGACAATGCCACAGATAGGTGAGATCTGAATCATCCTTTTTGGCCTTTTTGGTATTTATGTTATATACTTGTTTGTCGTGATCTAATAAATAAAGTCCATTGACTAATCTAGCAGATCCATAAAACATCTCTTTAAAATAAAACGAACAACTATTGTCTTTTATTAGAAAGCTAGGTAAATCCCTTAGCATCTAAGCAAGAAACTGAAATGATGTTTTTAGTAAGACTTGGAACATGGAAACATTCTTCCAGTTCCAAAACTAGCCCGGAGGGCAACGATAAATAGTAAGTTCCTACAGCTAATGCAGCAATCCGTGCTCCATTTCCCACTCGTAGGTCGACTTCACCCTTGCTTAACTTTCTACTTCTTCTTAGTCCCTGTGGATTGGAACATAAGTGGGAGCCACAACCTGTATCTAATACCCAAGAAGTTGAATTAGCAAGTATACAGTCTATAACGAAAATACCTGAAGATGGAACGACTGTTCCGTTCTTCTGATCTTCCTTTAGTTTCAAGCAATCTCTCTTCCAATGCCCCTTCTTCTTGCAGTAGAAGCATTCGGATTCAGAAGTGGGTTGACTGACCTTCCTCTTTACAGATTTGGCGCCAGTTTGCTTAGTTGGGCTGGCCTTGTTGCCACCTTTCTTAGCATTCCTCTTCTTTCCAGATTTCTTGAACTTGCCCCCACGCACCATAAGCACATCCTGCTTATCACTTTTGAGCGTCTTTTCAGCGGTCTTCAGCATACCGTGAAGCTCAGTGAGCGTTTTGTCCAGACTATTCATACTGTAGTTCAGTTTGAACTGATCATACCCGCTATGAAGAGAATGGAGGATGGTGTCTATAGCCATTTCCTGAGAAAATTGTTGATCCAGCCGACTCATATTCTCAATGAGTCCAATCATTTTGAGAACATGTGGACTTACGGGCTCGCCTTTCTTAAGCTTGGTCTCAAGAATTTGCCTATGAGTCTCGAATCTTTCGACTCGAGCCAGATCTTGGAACATGTTCTTCAACTCACTGATGATTGTGAAAGCATCTGAGTTGATGAACGTTTTCTGCAGATCCGCACTCATGGTGGCGAGCATTAGACATTTCACATCCTTGTTGGCATCAATCCAACGATTGAGGGCTGCCTGAGTGACCCCGTCGCCTGCAGCTTCGGGCATCGCCTCATCTAGGACATACTCCTTTTCTTCCTGCATAAGAACTATTTGCAAGTTCCTTTGCCAGTCAAGGAAGTTTTTCCCGTTCAACTTCTCCTTTTCGAGAATTGATCGAATGTTGAATGAATTGTTGTTTGCCATATTAAAAACTACAATTGAAAAGAATAAACAAATAAATAACCATTCACAGTTTCTCTTAATAAACTTAAATTCTAGCATACATGCATAATTCAATGTTCATTAAGCATTTTATTCAAGTTATGTGTTCCGGCAGGTGTGAATAAAATGATTCCAAGATCCTAAAATCATTGAAGAACTAAGCACAGTTTGTCGACTTAATCCTAGAACATCTTAGGTAAGCAAAAGCCTTTTGCTAATAGTCTAGAAACTATTCTTGGTTGATAGGTACGTCTAAGAACTTATTAGGTAAACCTATCGATTTTGCCACGACATAAAAGGACTCCTTACTTATATCGTTGAGTTTCACCAAAACTAACATGTACTCACAATTATTTGTGTACCTTGCCCCTTTAGGACCAATAAGTAACACCTCGCTGAGCGAAAACTATTACTAGATTGATGTAAAGGATATCCAAGCAAGTGTATATTTTGGCATGGCACCTTTTAACTCAATTTTTAAGTTTGGAACTTAAGGCTCTTACTATGTTGGTTAGATTTTAAGTGAACTAAAATCCTTAATCATGCAACATAATCAAGCTTTTGATCTCATGCATTTTAAGACATATTTAAAAAAAGCAATAAATAACTTAAAACATGCATAAGATAAATGTGATCTAGTATGGCCCGACTTCATCTTGAAGCTTTGACTTCAAAGTCCGTCTTGAAAATCTCCGTGGGAGGCACCATTTTCTTCAAATAGGATAAGCTATAACTAATTACAACTATTTGATGGTACGCAGACCATATTTGAATTGAAAAATAACTTTGGTACTTTAGACCAATTACATTCAAATTAATGGTACGCAGACCATATTTTCTATCCTATTTGGGCCATACTAGTCACTTCATAACCTGCAAAACAGTACATATACAATATATACCATTCACCCATTCATTATCATGAATGGCCCACATAGCTGGTTAGTAAAACACATTATGCATCACGTAAACATTTGCAGCAATTAATCAAGGGCACCGATAATCTACCAATTATTCAGTCCTTATTAATTCTAATCAAGTTGTTTTAACCTTAAGGATTTGTAGACCTAATCAAGAGTTTTATGACTAAAAGGGCTCCCACTTAAACCAATAAATTCATATGCTTTACTAATTTTAAACATAAAAATTTATTTCAAGTCTAACCGGAAACATACAAATTTAATTAAAATTTAAAGCTCATAAAAATTTATAATTGAATCCAAAAAAGTTTAATTTAATTTCAGTCGTTTTTAAATTAATTCATGATTTTAATTTTAGTAAAATAATTAGTATAAAATTTATTATAATTACAATATTCAAAATTAAAATCCAAGAAAATAATTTAAATTATTAATTTTAAAATTAATTAAAATTACGTAAACTGAAAAATTTCAAATTAAACATTCAAAACGATCTAATCGCAACGCAAACACCCTACGCATCGCACGCCCATGGGCCGCACGCACACAGCCATCGCTGGCCATGTGCGCGCAGCCCATGCGCTCGTCGCATAGCTGCTGCATCTTCCATCGCAAGCCATCGCACGCTGTGGTGCTTGCTGCGCGCGCGCCAGCGCTCGACGCACGCGAGCCATCGCTCGCTGTGCGCGCTCACCAGCGCACGCTGCGCGCGCTCCATCGCTTGCTGTGCGCGCGAGCCATTGCTCGCTGTGCGCGCGAGCCATCGCTCGCTGTGCGCGAGCAATTACGCGCGTTCAACGCTGGGCGCAGCGCTTGTGGCACGCGAGCTTGCGCTCGCTGCGCGCGAGGCTGCGCGCGCTTGCGCGAGGCAGTGCGCGTCGTGGCGCAGCTCGCTTGCTGCCCACACGCGACTGCCTTGGCTTGCCTTTCGCCCATGCCCATTTGTTCATAGCTCGTGGCCCACGACACAAGGAAGGGCTGCTGCCTTGTGCTCGTGCACCATGCCCTTGCTCATTGCATTCGTGCCGCACGGGCGACGAGCTCCCTTGCTCGTCGTCGCATGCCCGCACTATACAACACCCCTTAAGGGTAACACGAAGCGTCCATTGCTTTGTGCGTGCAAGTTATATGAACGAATCGCATAAAAAATTTAAAATGTATACTTAGGCTTCGAATTTGAGAATTCTGGGTTCGGCAGAAAAATACTGTTTTTGTCAAAATTTTAGAATGCCTTTTACATGCGGAATTGACACAAAAATCACTCGATTTGGATGAGTAACGAAGAAACTGCCGAAAAACTGCGTACGTATAATTAAATAAACGCAATTTTCAATTAATTAACAATTACGAAAATTAATCACCCCTTTTAATTCTTGCAAATTTGTAATATTTAACCATGTTCATGCAATTTAGATTATGAAAATAATAAGGGGCTCGTGATACCACTGTTAGGCTATGATACATATGATAATACATAAATCATGCGGAAACAACCATTAAGCCAGGAATACATATTATTTACACATAATCATATCGCATAATTTAGATGCATACTTTTGTTGCGTGCCTTCCCTAGCTGCGCCCGAACCGAACAAGAACAAGTCTTTAGGACTCCAAGTGTCGTCCCTCCGTAGATAGTCCACAGCACGTCCGGATCCGCCTTAAGATTGACCAACTAGAATCGCCCTTAAGGTACTAGAATTTTCGGCACTCTTAGGTAAGAAATATGGCTGAATTTTTCTCTCAAAACTCACTTTGAATACTTGAATTAATCTCTAAAAATATGTGACCATAGGCACGTATTTATAGAGTTATGAAAAGAGAATTGGAATCCTAGTAGGATACGAATTAATTAAACTTAGAATCCTATAAGAACTCTAATTAATTAATTTATCCTTTTAGGAATAGCAATTTAATCATATACTAATTCTAATAGTTTTAGGAATCGTGCATGAACACAAACTCACACACACACACGGCAGCCACGATGGGCCGCCCATGCGTGTGCGTGCGAGCAGCAGCCCACGCAGCGAGGCCATGGCCTTGGCGCGCGCTGGGCCTGCCTTCCGGTGGGCCTGGGCGCTGCCCTGGCTGGGCGCGCGTTTGGCTGGGCGCGCGTTTGGCTTGCTGGGCGATGGCCCGACTTCGTGCTGGGCCTTCGTCCGGCAGGCCTCGTCCGATGCTAATTCGTACGATACGATTCCGATTAAATTCCCGGTTCCGGAATTCATTTCCGATACAAACAATATTTAATATTTCCGATTCCGGAATCAATTTCCGTTTCGAACAAATATTTAATATTTCCGTTTCCGGAATTATTTTCCGATTCCGATAATATTTCCGATTCTGACAATATTTCCGTTTCCGGCAATATTTCCGATTCTGGTAATATTTCCATTTCCGATAATATTTTCCGATACGTACCATGTTTCCGTTTCCGGCAACATCTACGACTTGGATAATATTTATATTTCCGATACGATCCATATTTCCGTTTCCGGCAATATCATCGTTTCCGGAGTATTCATTTCTTGCCTGTGACGATCTCAGCTCCCACTGAAACCTAGATCCGTCGATTCCGAATATCCATAGATGGAGTATCTAATGCCATTAAATACTTGATCCGTTTACGTACTATTTGTGTGACCCTACGGGTTCAGTCAAGAGTAAGCTGTGGATTAATATCATTAATTCCACTTGAACTGAAGCGGCCTCTAGCTAGGCATTCAGCTCACTTGATCTCACTGAATTTATTAACTTGTTAATTAATACTGAACCGCATTTATTAGACTTAACATAGAATGCATACTTGGACCAAGGGCATTATTTCCTTCACTGTCTAGAAGAGTTGGTCCCACGGCATTTGAGTCACTGGCGTTGATCCTTGTGCTGGAATTGTAACGGGCAGAGGCATCGACATGGTTACCATTGGGGGTGGTAACGGACGAGACGCCGGAACAGAGGCGGGAGCCGACACCATGGTGGATGTCTTCATGCCGACCTGAGGTGGGGCGACCCGGGCAGCTGTCGTGGCGACGACTGTCGCCGATGTACCTGCAGAAGGTCGTCGAGTTGGAGGCGGGGGAAGCCAACTCGGGTTAGAGCGGGGCTGATTTGGTAGCGGATCGAACTCGCGGATCTGCTCGAGAACAGGACCCCCAGGCTCGCCAAAGGGTATATGGAGGAGATGGTCTGGAGCGGCGTCAAGATCCAAGCGGCGGTTTAGCCCGGAGGTGTCTCGCCGGTACTGGAACCTGGATCCGGTGGCGATGGAGGCGGTGGACCTGACTTGGGAATGCAATGCTTCATTTTCCTTTTGGAGGATGTTGATGCGCTGCTCCATGGCTTCAAAGCGACGAGTAATATCGTCGGATGAGCTAGTATTTCCGGCCATGGTGATTTGAATGGTATTATCAAGGTGTTTTTTATTGTCAGCCCCACGGTGGGCGCCAAATTGTTTTGGGCAAATTCGACTTAGAGACGAGCTTGCCTTGATGATGGTGCTAACAATCGATCGAGCTAGATAATTGAAAATGGTGAGAGAAAGTTGTAATAGCATGGAATGACAGTGTATTTATTGCTTAGAAATCGTGTATGTAAATAGACAAGATTAAGCCATTTTATAGGCATTTACAATGAAAGTGTAACGTTTGTGCTTAATTGCTCATAATTAGACAATAAATACGTAATGAAGGTCGGCTTCATCAAGGGTTTGCAACGGCTGTTTTGATCCCAACAGTTGAGAGTGAGTTCGAACGGTGCCACCATGTGCCTTGCTGGCAGCCACGTATGCAATGCTTGCCACGTTTGCCTACGTCACCAAGAGGGTATTTTCCCCCCTAACACTATCCGCCCCTACTAATTTAACTCATTTCACTTGAAAAATTCCTCGCTGAAATGAATTTCACAACTTGCCGCTTTCCCCTTTCTTCGCCCTCTCGCTGAAATGAGTTAGGGTTCTTCTTTGATTTCGCTGGAAGAAGCCGACGAACAAATTTTGCTCGTAAACGGAATCTCACAAGTCGTTAGTAAAGGTACGAGTTCCTTTAATCACTATTATTTTTGCGAATTTCTTCTTAGGAATGCTTTGATTTTGTGTAAGCTTTTTTCTAGATAAATCGTTAATTTTTTAGTATTCACAATTCGCTAGTACCTTTAGATTGATTTTTTCTTCTTGTTTTTGTTTTCAAATGGATATGAATTCATAAGATTTCAATTTCTTATGCATATGCAGGATTATTTCGGTAGTTAATTTTCAATTTTTATACATCTCCGGAATTTCTTTCAATTTAATTGATTTGTTTTCAAAGTTCATTCTTGTTGTACTCTTTCAATTACTCATCTAAGATTGTTTGTAGATAAATTTTGTTTGATATTATGTAAATCATGGATTAAATGTCTTTATATTTGGTACATTTATTTTTTATTTACTATTACATTTTGCTCAATACCTTGATTATTTACGTCTTGAAGTTGTTTCACTCTTAATGGTCAATGTCTCACCTTCGTTGGGTTTATTTGATATCTGATTTTTTACATCCTTTTCAGTAGAGATAATAGCAAAAAATTTCATTTTATATATTATTTAGAATTGTACTTTTCCCTTTGTGTTGTTGGATTAGTAGGCTATGGAAGTACGGGGTAAATCAGAATCAAAGAGGTTACATTTTATTTGTAGTAGGTATCAAATTCATCAGTACAAATTATGTGTTGGAAAGTCCTTTATGATTAAATCTTTGTATTTTATTTATTTGCAGAAATAGTAGGTGTTGGATAGTCCTTTATGAATCTTGAGGTGTGCACTCTTTCAATTTGTGTATTGTTTCTACATAACTGTGATGCAAGGAGTATTAGAGTTGGTATGGGGGCTGGTTGCCTGACTTGACATTTTCTATGACCGAATTCAACAGGTTCTGCAAGTTTAGGCTCAAAACTTGGTTCTGTGTTAGGCTTCGAGTCTGCTACCCATCAGGCAGGGCAACATGCATCGAAGTAGGCAGTATCAGTTTTAGTTTGGGATTCTGGATATTCCCCTAGTAGCTACTCATAATACTTTGCTTTGCTACTGACTTTTCTCAATTGAGCTATAGACAAGTCCTTGTTACTCCACGGTTTCTTCATTAAAGTTGTTGATATTTAAGAATAGTTGAGTTTAGGATCAAGAAAATCTTAATTTGTTTTTCTGAGCTATAATCTAGGGCCTTTAGCATTTTGTGCATGCTGCAGTAGGCGTACTGAAGAAGGAGCGATCATCTATCATGGTGTTTTCTTTTCTTAAACGCTCTTTTCTCTGGTATTCTTGGCATGGGTGATTGATGTCTTGATAGTTTTCATGATGGCCAAGCTTATAGAGATTCTTTAGTTCTTATTGGAGGTTGTATGAGGTAGAAATTCAAGGTATTAAACTATTTTCAACTCTTGTTTTAATTTTAAGTTTTTCTAATTAATATTTTGATGTGAGATTACTAGATGTTGCTTTTGTTTTTAAAAGAAAAATATTTATCATGTTATAGGAGTAACAACATTAGAAACTTCGAGGAACAAAATGAGGATATGAACTTATGCAGTAATACTAGTTAAAAGGGACTATAGTTGTTTGCCTTTAATTTGGTTTCAATGCAAGGCTATAGAAGCTTAGGAGCAGGTTCATGTTGCTTCAGACTATATTTAAATTTTTTAAGATCTAAAGTTCAGCAAATGCTTAAATATAGAATACAACTAGTATAATTTGTGCTGATAATAGAAGAAGTCAATCATCCAGTGGTGACAAATGAATTCCACAGTGAGTGTTCTAGCTCAACTTCATGGAGTAATCAGCCTAATATGGATGATGATAGGATGATAGTTCTTGTGTTAACAGAAGAATACTCTAAACTAGATGGTGTTGCTCGATGTCTCACTAACCTTGCTCCTATTCCTGTAGACCATACTCTTTGAAACTCTGGTGTCTTACGTAATTGTGTTGGTACCACTTTATTACTCTCTGGTGGTGTTGTTGACTGGTTTAGTTACTCTTGTATCATCCTTAGTTTTAAAAAGCGTGAAGCGCACTGAAGCGCAAAAAGGCCCTGGAGCTTAAGCGCAAAGCACAAAGCGAAAGCGCACGCTTTTCGTAGGCGAAGCGCACCCGGAAAGAAATAATAAATTTTCAAAAGTTCAGAAAATATGGAGAACATATGGAAAGAAAAGATGAAAAAAAAAACGATGAAAGAAAAATTCAGAATCCGATGGGAGAAATCCGGCGAGAAGGCTAGAGAAATCCGGCTACGGGAGAAAATTGCACTAGGGTTTTCAAAAACTTCCCAAATATTCGTTTTTCAAAAAAAAGAAATCACGTGATACTTTAAAAAAGAAGATTAGAGTCACGTGGCTTTATTTTTTTATAAAAAGGAAGGGTCTGATGTGCCCAGACTACAAGAAGCGCAAAAGCGCTAGGATGCGCAGAAGCACCGAAGCGATAGGAAGCGCGCGCTTCTTGTATGTCGCTAGGCTTCGGCTGGTAGAAGCGTTTTGCTGTGAGCTTCTGAGCTTCCGAGCTTTAAGCGCAAAAAAGCACGCTTTTTAAAACTAAGGTATAATCGAGACAATGTACTTATTTTTTAGGTTTTGTTATAATATGTGAATCTGACTAAAAAAAGAGCACCTAGAAATTATAGCTTGCTAGCTTGGACGACCTAAGTATCTGGATTGCCGACAATAATGTTCAAGCTACTGCATTTCATAAATTTTCAGGGGAGCTGCATTCCCCATAAATTTTCAGGGGAGCTTAATGCCCTTCACCCTAACAGATTCTCGGGGGAGCTTAACACCCTTCGCCCCATAACTGATTCTCAGGGGAGCTTAAGACCTCAAGTGCCAAGTTTTACTCCTCAAATGATGGTATCGTAAGATGGGAAAATTTCAAAAAGGGGACTGAAATGTTAGAAAGTTCTGAGTCAGAAGACGATGATGCTACATTTTCTAATGCAAATGAAACCTTGTCTCAGCTAGGATCGTATTCTATTAACTGTAGTGTCAGTGGTTTGACTGCATCAGATCGCCCTGAGACCAAATTTTCTGACAACCTCCCGACAGATCCAATCATCCAAGAGCTCGGGATTTTATGATGAACCGTTTCTTACCTGCAGCTAAGGCAGACCCTAGAGTCATCTCAGTATTCATCTAGGAAACAACTTGTAGTTGTTGAGCAATCTAAGGAGGTTAAAGCATTGGTTCTCAAAGCTAAGACACCTCCACCTAACCAAAATGTATGCATTATTGTACCTTACACTGGTCAAGATATTGGGTCAGAGGAAAGTGATGACGGAGAAGACAACTATGATGGGAGGAGCGCATTATCTGTTAAAATCAAAGCTTGTGGATTCCTTCCTTGGTTTTGCTCAAAGACCTTTGCGTCTCGTTAATCCACTACCATCCATGAAGCATAGGTCCAAAAGTGCTATGTCTTCTGCCAGTAATCTCAGCAAATTAGTTAAAGCTAAATCCTGGAGATCTCCAAGTCAAAAGCAGGTTCAGGTAACTGACTAGCCTCCTGTCCAAGAGATTATAGAAATATTCATTTTATGTAGCAATTAACTATATGTCTAACATGTGTTTGTCAAATATTATCCCCAATTACTCTTACTACGTATTTTTCTGGGTTACATGAAGGGACATTTGGTCACATAGAAAATAAGAAGGTAAAGTAGGACATGAATTATTTATATTTGTATGATTAGTTTCTGCAAAATGGGATGCGCTTTTCACTGGTGTAGTGTTTCATTACTTGCAGATTCCTGCACATTGATGCAGTGTCTAGTACCTTGTATTTTCTGTTATCCATCCGTTTCTGGTACCTTATTGTATGTTGTCGTGTATTAATTGTAGAGAATATTTCCATACTAGTGATATTAATTATCATACATTCTTTTGACTTGCAGATAACTCTTTATTTGGCAAACGGTGAAGTCAAACTTATTCGGGGAAGCACATGACGTTATCTACTTATATTATATTAGTTGTTTCGTTGTTACATTGTAATAGTTAATTAGTTATTTATCTTGTCATCTGCATAGTATTAGACAACATTTTGTTAAGTTTTTAAGACTATTAGACATCATATCACCTATGTAATGACTTATGACTTACTCTATAAGAGTGATTTATTTATAATATTATTTTTATCTTATAATTATCAAGGATTTTAAATTTATATTCATGTATAATTATAATTGTCAATATGCTTGATAGCAGCAACTTTTGACAAACCATTGTAAAATTAAATTATAGTATGATCTATTTTATAGCAATTACAATTGCCGCTATAGACTGTCAATTCGGATTGTTATCTTAGCAAATGTATCAATTACGAAATTACTAGTGTCACTTAAATTTGCAACAATAAGTAACCTATAGTAGTGATTATAATCGATACGATAGGTATCTAATAGCGTCTATTGCATTCGCTACTATACCTACCAACAACATCGATTTTTTTGCCGCTACAGCTAATGTATTTGGTATGTGAAATTAGGGAATTATAGCGATTATAATCGCTACAATAATCGATACTATTATACATAGTATTTCATATCGATTGTTTTGGCCTACCCCATTGAATGTAATAATCGCTATTAAAGGCTACAGCAACGGTGGCTATCGCCTCGAATAGCTAATTGTTGGGGAATGTTTTCGTAGCGAATATATTCGCTACTAAAGGAAAAAATAAACACCACGAAAACTCTTTTTTCTTGTAGTGTAACCAAAATTATGCAATCTTTTTAGGCTAAGTGAGGTCAAGTGATCCCGATATGCACTGGATCCACCAATAGATTGAGAAGACGTATAATGTACTTACTTAACTACTCGCTCCGTTTCTTTTTGTATGTTACGTTTGGACTTTTGCACGTTTATTAACGTATAATAAAGATTCTTTTGCTTTTTTATTTAAAAAATAAACTCAAGTAAAACCTCAATTCACTAATCATTACAACAACCAATAACATTGTTTTATTTATCAAAATGAATCAATCATGGAAAAGCACAACGATTGCTAACTTAACATACTTGGGAAATTGTAAAGAAATTTAACGAGTTGAGAAATTGACCAATTAAATTTAAAAGTTGGCACAAAAAATGATTGTATAATAAGTTTATAAAAGGGAAGATTCTTCCACATAACAAACATTGTGAAACACCCTAAAATGAATACGTAACAAACAAAAAGAAATCCCTCCGTTTCTTAACAATCGCACCGGTTTGACCGGTGCGGAGTTTAAGATGGTTGTAGAAGAGGACTGCTTAACTCCTCGGGGATCAATGTTCCAGATACCTTTGCTAGGTTCAGCTCCATTGCCTCTGAAAAAGCGCAAAGCAAAGCTTCCTGCTAGGAAGCCATCTATTTTGGTGGCTTCTGCATCTGAGGTCCCGATCTATTTCTCAGTTCCATCGGAGCTTGACCTTGTGTTTAAGCGTCGGAAGTCCGCTCTACCTCTTGAATGATCCCTAACTATGTTAGCCGACTTCACATTTCGTCGCACCCAGTCACTCCCTTTTGTAATAGGCTCTTTTGGTCTTTGATTAATTTCCAGCCGTTGTTTAGGCATTGGAAGTTCTCTTTCCTTTTAGAGTGCTCACCAATTATGTTAAGGTGTATCACAGTTTATAGTCATCAAGTTAGTTCCTTTTGTGCTGAACTACATAGGTGTGTATCCTTTGTGTTGCCAGTTATGGTGTTTTGTAGTGTACGTTGATCATCATACATCATGCATGCTTTGTTCATCTATGATGTATCCTTGTATTTTTAATGAAAGTGAACTTATTTAGAGACACACGTGTGTTGTTGTTGTTGTTGTTGTTGTTGTTGTTGTTGTTGTTTTTCCCTTTTTACATTTTTTTTAGTAGTATTATTCCTCGCATGCTACCTATAATGAAGGAAACCTTATATGGGAGCATATAATGTGTTCCGTTATCAAATTTGACTTATTTGCTAAACTTCGTGCTGCCTTCTTTTTCACCTCGCACTTAGTTTCTAATCTTCTCCCGTTAGCTTGTGTGTAACTGGTTCTTTTACTTAACAAATCGTCTGTGTAACCATAGTAGTATATATGTAAGTGCATTTAAAACACTTTTAACTGGTCTTGCTGTTACTCTATCCCGGTCGCTTTTGCTTGCTCGTACAGTAAGCTTTGTTGTTCTTTTCAATATGCTTACTGTATAGCTTGAATTTCTTTTTAGATGGACCCTGCTGTATTTTATACGCATCTTAGTATTAGGTTTTTACTGTCAACCCTGATTCATACCATGCATATAGACCATGCACACTGATATAGGGATTGTAAGTTTGTAACCATACGAAGGTGTCCTTGTTTACTAATTACCTAGCCCTTTGGTCTGATTATGTGAGATCGGGCCATTTATTTGAAACACTGTATCACCTCGCACTGCATCCATGTTTGTTGTTGTTCAGTTCTCGTATGTGGTACTGTACAGTTAATGCATTTATTGTAGCCATTGAGAGTCCATTCTCCAGTTTCTATTAACACATACATGTTCTGCAGGATTACCTTGTTGGTCAGTAGTACACGGACCAGGAACTGCTTAGTCCATTGGTATTTGCTGTCCTCAGGCTCATTCCTATTCTCTACATATTTGTTTGTTTATATTTATAGTGCTGCTAATATATGGCTGACTTTTTTTTGTGCATTTTATGTGTTAAATGATGGCCAATTATTATGACGAATAGACAGGCTTTTGTGATCACAGTCTCCTGTCTGGTTTTTTCTTCTTCTTTGCCTTTGCTGAATTACAAACTTATATGGGAGTGTGTAAGCTGTTATATTTCCAGTTGTGCCTATCTTGGTTCTGTTTGTCTTTGTTTCATCGCACTTTATTTCTTATCTTCTCCCTGGTTAGATTATGTGAGAATGGTTGTTGCATTTTTAACCTCGTGCAATCACAACAATGCATATACAACGCATGCCAGACACTTATGACGGGTCTTACTCATACTCTCTTCCGCTTTCCCTACTTGCTCGTGCAGTTGTATTGTGTCTTTTTTACATATGCTTATTAGTTTTAGATGCATCTTAGTTCTGGCTATTCATTGTGAAGCCTGATCTGTCTCCGAGTATCCTATACCGATCTGGTGTAAGTTGTGTTCTATTGCCTGAGTATGTGCAGTGACTCCTACGCCGATTGCTATGATTGCTGCCTGCTTGCATCACTTTCTCTTGGTTTTCGTTGTAGGTAGTGGTAGATTAGGTGGTCTAATTCTAACTAATAGACTATATTTACTGAAATTGGATCTTACTAATGTGAATGATCACTTTGCATAGGTTAGCATAACAAGGACACTATGGGGTGAAGCTGAAACTTCAAGAAGCATTAGCTTGTTCCTTTTTGCACAGGTATTTCTTTTTTTGCATATTCAATTTTGTCCGACTTCATTTAAGGGACCAATACTTGCACAAGATGATGTTGTTTGGCTAATCCAGACTTGGTTCTGGTAAGCATCCGGGATTTAAAAAGAGTGTACTTGAAACTTAAAATAGCTAAACAAATCTTAGGTCAATGCCTTAGGAAATATATTAACAATGCTTTTATTAATGATCCTAAAATTAAATACATTGGATCAAAGGTAGCTCTACACACATAAGGGGGGCAAGGCTTGCCCAATGGTCTGGTCAAGCCTGTGCTCGGGGATGACCAGTCACATCCAGGGCAGTAACTCAACGAGAACGGGCACATATTAGAACCTAACTGCGCCTGAGCTTGCCCTGGGGTGCAGCAGCCACAACAAAGCTGGCCTTTTGCTACTCATGTAGTGCTGCTCCACTTACAGTTTGTGAAGATCAAGGCGTCGCGTCTGGGAGGCCAACCAGGTGAATGGGACATCCTCGGTGTTGACCCTCAGTCTTATACGTCTTCACCTTCGACAAACCTAAGCATGGCCTAATAGTTTAACTGCATGCCGTATTAGTATAGGCATTACAGTCGGCCATGCTTCTTAGTATTGGCATTATAGTAGGAATGAGTTGTAGCCTTGGTGTTTCTGTGGGTAACCAGACATTACATATGCTACTGAAGATGTGCTTCGCATGATCTTCTGTACCATGTGGTGCATCAGGAAAACCGATTTTTCGCGCACTAGACATTTAGGTTGGGGGTTTTAGGTGGAGGGGTCTTCTTGCCATTCAAAAAGCCATTTAGATTTTGATGTTTTTCTGGACACTGGGTTTACTCTCACCCTGAATTAGAGGATAGATGAGAGGGTGAGCTAGAGTACATGAGGGAGGTTGCTTTTTATAAAGATATATGGCCATACATGTGGTTGGTGGTGTTAAATTCTGTTGCACGATCATATGTCAGCCTTCTATTCATGCATTGGGGTATATAAAGGCTCAATAATTTATTAGGTTAGGTGCCATGTGTACGACATGCATATATGCACAAACATCAGCATGTATGCACAAAAATTAGCATTTTTAAGCTAGAAAAATCAGTGATTCCAATGTTTTAGTTGACCAAATTTCCCAACTTAAATGCGTTTTGGCTAGGTCTTAATAATCAGTGTACACCCTTATCTGGTAGTCTTTCCTCTACTCCTTCCTATTAAGTGACAGGTTTACATATGCATCTAGTCATACGACAATAACTGAAGATGTTAGATCGAACTTTTGTTTTCTTTGCTTCGGTGATTGATCAGCAAAACTATTACACTAAGGATAAAACAGAAAATGTTTTCAGTGTCAGTTTTATTCAAAACGCTCTTTGCCCCCCGCAAAACTCTAACACATAAATCAATATATAACCTGCAAGTCATTTTGATGATTATATGATGTTGGTCCTTTTAGGCTCTATCCTGTATGCAATCAAGATTTCTTTATCCTAAGTTGTTGTAGTGAATCTGGTCCAAAAAGGAAGACACGCTTTGAAGTCTGGTATCTTTTTTCTTCAAAACATTTATCTAAAGAACTTACTGAGTCATCCACTCACAATTTGTTGCAAATCTTCATTATAATATAATCCTATTTTGGCTATAACTCATTATTCAAGTGCATCTGAATGCTTGTATCCCTATGCACAGTCAGTAGAGATATCGTGTGCGAGGATGCTTTGGTCATTTTACTAAAAACAGAACAATACATACCATAAAAGGAAGGGTGACCCATCCTTTATTTTGCTGCGGCATATAACCTGCAAGTCCTTTTAGTTTTGCATCTATAGTTATATCTGGTGTTTGTTGTATGTTTTGAAGGGATGTTAAGTTCATTCATTAAAATTTTCAGTCTTGTGATGTATTGCTGTGTATTACGACCTAGATGGCTCACTTAACTATCACCTATGATTCTTAACTGGATTAGTAGAACCAAGGAGAGTCAAGGTACAAGGAGCAAGTACCTACATTCTTAAACAAAAGAATAAATTGCTCTCATTAAAACAATCTTATAATTCACGTTCTGCAGTCACCACACCTCAGGCTGCATACATATTTGTTGTTGTTACATGTTCGTTTATGGTAATGCGCAGTTTGCATTTAACTGAACTATTGAGCTAACTGATGTCTAGTTCATTTTAACCAATCTATGCTCTGCAGGTTTAACTTGCCAGTTAGCATTCCACGGTTTTGCCGGTGTTTCAACATAGTCAAAGGAACTGCTTAATCCATGGGTATTTCCCTGTCCTCAGGTTCATGACTACATGTTTGTTTCTTTATACTGTTGTTCATATACGACTTCCCTTTTTGTGCATACTCTATGTTCCCTGCTAACCACTTGTGACCTCAAGACAAGCTCCTTTACCCACCATCTCCACTCACACGTCGAGCCACACGGCAACAGACTCTTGAAATCACGGGCCACCTGACCTCGCCCAGGTAGGTTACCTGTCTAGGACAGCCTTGGTCATTTGCATATGATCTCACAAACTAACGCTATTTCTGGAATCAACAGCGAGCCTATTCAATGTACACCTGAGTCCTCATATGAACCGGACATACGTTGTCCCCTGCCACCCTTAGGAAGTAGGCCACTTGTATATCATGCCTTGCCTAAATAGCGTTAGCTCTTTGATCCTCCCGAGCTTGACATCTTTTGTGTTTGATCATAGCTACTTCGGTTGTTTCACAAGCGTCTCTGCAAATGCTTTTCCATATTACTCATCAACCTCAGGGGAACGTAGTAGTAAGCGCTTCAGGGCTACCCAAGGGTTGTATACAAGTAGTGTTGGGCCGACTACACAGCTCCTACCTCTCTCTAACTCACACAGGTAATCTGATCATCTTCCTTTCACTTATGTTGCTGCATTGCATGGAAGGGAGCTGCTCAAATGTATGAAATAGTGTTCTAATCCTTCTGTTGTAATGCACAGTGAGGTGGGCGGGTCGGCCTCTGGTGAGCTTGCTCTAGGAGCACCTAAAGTGTCACGGAAAGCACGTCGGCTTGCACGTAAACAAAGTAATCTCCTTCTACCCCAATACTATTTTGGTTTGTTCCCCCTTTATGGAACAACCTGTTAACACTTACATTATGTCTAACCAGAGGTGCCCCCGGGTGTTATCGGTCAGCCTTTACCCCATAAACCCTTGGAACTTCCTCTCCCTCGATACTGCCCTAAATGCAACGCAAAGAAATTTGCTTATGAGTCCGTGAATTTTTGTTGTGGCGATGGAGAAGTAGATCTTGCTTCCAACGACTATCCTGATGAACTTGTGAGGCTATTTACATTTCAAGATGAAGATGCCTTGCATTTCAGAACTTATGCTCGCCTTTATAACAACCTCTTCGCATTTAGTTCCCTTGGAGGGGATCTTGATGCAAAGACTCATAAAGGAATTTATGTCTTTAAGTTGCATGGCCAGATTTATCACTATATCCCTGATTTGCTTCCCAACAATGACAACCCTAAATATCTACAACTTTATTTTTATGATGCCCAACATGAAGCTGCAAATCGACTTGGTTGTTTCCCAGAATTAAGAGAAGATGTGATAAATATCCTAATGAATATTACCCAGAAAAGTCGTACGCCAGGTTTTTCCGTTCCTTGAAAGAAATGGAAATTAGTGAAAATACACATATAGTTATTAATAAAAATACAGTGCCGGACCAACGCGTATATAATGCTCCTACCTCTTACGAGGTTGCTGTCATTTGGCCTGAAATCACCTCCTCCAGTGAGTCTAGAGGTCCACACATCCTTGTTTCCGGCAAATCCAATGAGTCTCACCGCATTATGCACTATTACGGCTGCTATGATCCACTGCAGTACCCGCTTTCGTTCCCATGCGGTGACTGTGATTGGAACCAGGGCCTAAAAAAATGTCCAGTGGTCGGCGTACATAGCTAAACTGCCAGCAGGACCCAGTCATGTCGTGTGCTGTGGACACGGCTGAAGATTTGTTGTCAGAGGAGGGACTCCGTATGTTCACCCTTCTCTTCACTCTCAAATTGCATTACTTCATTAGCATTACTGATTACAATTAAAAATTAGCGTATTCCCACCAGTTGGTGCTTAGTTGCACAATTGTTTAGTGTTACAGACGCCGTACTCTTCCCTTGAATTAGTTTAAGCTGTACTGGAATATTACGTATCCCTACATTGCTTGGTATGTTAATGTACTGTATGATTACTTGGATCTGCTTTGCATATTTTGATTACTTCTGAACCTAAATGTGTAAGCTGTGAATTTCCTTGCACTTGGGCGTGCAGTACACTGTTGGTTGCTCCTATTAGTAAATAATGCCGTTAGTTGTTTACTATGTGATTAGTCAGGTTTGTTGTTCTTTAGACTGCCTATTGTTTTGTATATGGCTCTTAGCACTGACAACTTTGTTGTTGAGCCGGAAGTGGTTCGAGCATGTCAAGTTGGGGCTGTTATTTTAGAAAATTTCCAGCATCTGCCTCCCTGACCTCGCACTACACTCATCTATTTTGGTGTGAATTGTTAGTATATGGTAGTGTATGGTTACCTCATTTACCTTTTAATTCTGTTGTTCTGAATATCGTTACTTTGACAATACAGTTGCTTATATTGGTTTCTAATATGAAGATCCTTATCATCAATAAATGTTCTCCTTGTTTCAGGTGCGAGTGGAGGACATACTAAAGGGGATAAACACATCACTGCAAGAGAGTACTATGCGTACAAGCTCCAAAGTCGTCCCAACAACCTACTTCTCAGAGCAGGAAGATGTTTCCAACAATATATTGTAGACATGTATGTCAAAGTTGAAAACACCCGCCTTGACTTCTTCTGAAGAAATCAGGACACCATAAGGGCAGACCTTTACCAAGGAATTCTGGACACTGTTGAAAGTGGCGAAAATAGCGTGGCAAATGTGGGGCGTAGTGTTGTGCTACCACCAACCTTCATTGGAGGTCCTCGGGATCTAAAGAAAAGGTATCTAAACGCAATGTCTCTTGTGCATCGCTATGGGAAACCAGATTTGTTCGTCACCATGACTTGCAACCCTGCATGGCCTGAAATCAAACAAGAACTTGGTGTCGGGGAAGATGCACAGAACCGACCTGATCTGGTGTCAAGAATTTTCCGGGAAAAATTTTTAGCCTTGAAAAAACAGATCATGCAGAAACATGTGTTTGGCGAGGTTGCTGCACTGATTTATGTTGTCGAGTTTCAGAAACGGGGTTTGCCTCATGCACATTTCCTCATCGTTCTCAAACCGGATTTCAAAATCAAGACTCCGGCTGATTATGACAAGTTCGTGAAGGAAATAATGCCCTTGGTCCAAGTATGCATTCAATGTTAAGTCTAATAAATGCGGTTCAGTATTAATTAACAAGTTAATAATTCAGTGAGATCAAGTGAGCTGAATGCCTAGCTAGAGGCCGCTTCAGTTCAAGTGGAATTAATGATATTAATCCACAGCTTACTCTTGACTGAACCCGTAGGGTCACACAAATAGTACGTAAACGGATCAAGTATTTAAAGGCATTAAATACTCCATCTATGGATATTCGGAATCGACGGATCTTGGTTTCAGTAGGAGCTGAGATCGTCACAGGCAAGAAATGAATACTCCGGAAACGATGATATTGCCGGAAACGGAAATATGGATCGTATCGGAAATATAAATATTATCCAAGTCGTAGATGTTGCCGGAAACGGAAACATGGTACGTATCGGAAAATATTATTGGAAATGGAAATATTGCCGGAATCGGAAATATTGCCGGAAACGGAAATATTGTCAGAATCGGAAATATTATCGGAATCGGAAAATAATTCCGGAAACGGAAATATTAAATATTTGTTCGAAACGGAAATTAATTCCGGAATCGGAAATATTGAATATTGTTCGTATCGGAAATGAATTCCGGAATCGAGAATTTAATCGGAAGCGTATCGTACGAATTAGCATCGGACGAGGCCTGCCAAACGAAGGCCCAGCACGAAGCCGGGCCATCGCCAATCAAGCCAAGCGCAACAACCACACGCCAAGCATACGACCAGGCCCAGCGCAAAAGCCAGGCCCAGCCGAAGCTTGGGCGCGCGCGCGGACAAGGCTGCGACAGTGGGCCTTGCGCTGTGCGCTCGGCGTGGGCCGCAAGGCCTGCGTGCGGGTGTGCGGTGCTTGTGCGCCACTCGTGTGTGCTACTCGAATCCTAAGGCTACCGGGATTCGTAATATGATTAAATCTAATCCTAATAGATAAAGTTTGTTTAATTAGAGTCCTAGTAGGATTATAATTAAATAGATTTGTATTCTAATAGGATTATAATTCCTTTCCATAAACTCTATAAATAAGTGCCTAGGGTCACATATTTACATCGAGCATTCAAGTATTCAAAGTGAGTTTTTGAGAGAAAAATTCAGTCACACATTTGCCTATAAAGTGCCGAAAATAATAGTACCTTAAGGGCGATTCTAGTTGGTCAATCTTAAGGCGGATCCGGACGTGCTGTGGACTATCTACGGAGGGACGACACTTGGAGTCCTAAAGACTTGTTCTTGTTCGGTTCGGGCGCAGCTAGGGAAGGCACGCAACAAAGAGTATGCATCTAAACTATGCTAAATGATTATGTGTAAATAATATGTTTTCCTGGCTTTATGGTTTTTCCGCATGATTTATGAATTGTCATATGTATCATAACCTAACAGTTCGTGTGTGCTGAAATACCCTCCTTGGATAACCCAAGCCTCAGAAAAATCATCCTTAAGCATATGATGCATGGCCCTTGTGGCCAACTCAATGTCCTTGCATGAAGCATAAAGGAAACAAGGTGCGTTGTAAAAGTGGGTATCCGAAACAATTTTGCACTGAAACAACCAACAATACTGATGGTTTCCCTCTCTATAAGAGAAGCGACACCGGCGAAACAATTTCCATTCGAATGGCAAACTTGGATAACAAGTGGGTTATTCCATACAATCCATATTTGTCGTCCTTGTTTGACTGCCATATCAACGTTGAGGTTTGTTCGAGCATCCAGGCAGTCAAATACTTATACAAATATGTCTACAAGGGCCATGATAGAATCTCGTTCAATGTTGTGCAAGACGGTGAACAAAGGACTGTTAATGAAATAGAGCAATACCAGTCAGGTAGATGGGCTTCACCATGCGAAGCTGCATGGCGGATTTTTTCCTTTGATTTGTACGAAATGCATCCAGCCGTCTTGCCACTCCAGATCCACTTGCCTAACATGCAAATGGTTCAGATAAGGCCTCATGAAAGGCTTGATTTGGTGCTTGCATCAGAAAGACAGCACCGTACTTCTCTAACAGAGTTCTTCAAGGCAAATGCTGCTACACCGAATGGCACAGCCTGCATGTATGGTAGGTTTACAGAAAAGTATCGATGGGACGCTGGTTTCCAAGGAAAAATAAAACTCTGGTTATTGGCAGGCTAGCATTTGTTGCTCCTTCTGAAGGAGAACATTACTTTTTGCGCTTACTGCTCGTCCATGTGCCTAGCCTGAAGTCGTTTGAAGATCTCTTGACAGTTGATGGCTACAGATGTGCAACTTTTCAAGAAGCAGCCCTAAAACGCAGATTGCTTGAAGAGGATGAGGCGGTTTACCTATGCTTAGCAGAAGCATGCGAGGTGCAAATGTCGTCCGCTCTACGTCGACTGTTTGCAACAGTGCTAATTTTCTGCCATCCAAGTAACCCAAATGCACTGTGGCTGAAATACTATGCTGCTATGTCTGAAGATTTTAACCACCAGTTCCCAGATTCAGAGAGCAAGGTCAAGCAGCTTACTGTCAGATCAGTCGAGCAATGTTTGGAAGAAATGGGGAAATCACTGCAAACTTTTGGTCTGGGTTACTTGAATGAGGTTCAGGATGCCGAGGTCGCTCGAACACGGGACATCACTGACGCACTTGATGCACCAATACCTGACCACTGCGTTGCATGTCGTGACAGGTTAAACCCAGCACAACAAGATGCTTTCAGCTGCATCATTGATCATGTAAAGCATAAACGGCCTGGAGAATTCTTTATTGATGGGCCTGGTGGGACAGGAAAAACATTCCTGTATAATGCCTTGTACGCAGAGGTTCGGCTCATGGGTGAAATTGTGCTCCCTACTGCTACGTCGGGTATTGCTGCAGCTAACATACCCTCGGGAAGAACAGCACATTCTAGATTCAAAATCCCGATTGATACTGAAGCTTCCCTCGCCTGCGATGTCCCAAAGCAAGGAAGTCTGGCTGCATTGATACAGGCAACAACTTTGATCATATGGGATGAGGCTTCGATGGCACGGAAAGAGAATGTTGAATCCTTGGATATGCTTCTCCGAGACTTATGTGATGAGAATTTACTTTTTGGTGGTAAGCTCATTGTTTTTGGTGGGGATTTCCGCCAGGTTCTCCCAGTCATTCCCCGTAGGACACAACGCGAAGCAGTCGCGGTTAGTTTAGTCAGTTCTTCCCTGTGGCCTAAACTCACTAAATTCCGGCTGATAGAAAACATACGTGCTAGAGAAGACCCGGGCTTCTCTGCATTTTTGCTAGCTCTGGGTAATGGAGAACTACAAACCCCCGACAGTAGCCTTGTCCACTTGCCAAGTGAGGTTGTAAAACCTCTGGAAGATGGAAAAGATCCCATCACAGATCTCACAGCGCTTACGTTCCCTGAGTTAGACCTCAATAACTTAAGCTCTGACATCTTTAAAACAAGGGCAATTTTGACCCCAATGAATGATGATGTTGATTCCTTCAACATGAATATGATTTAGAAGTTTCCGGGCGAGTCTGTTGTGTACAGAAGCTTTGACACAAAGCTTGATGATAATTGTAATGTTTATCCTACAGAATTTATAAACACACTGTGCCCTAGTGGAATGAGTCCCCATGAACTAATCTTAAAAATAGGGAGTCCAGTCATTTTGCTCCGAAATGTACTCCCATCTTCTGGTCTTTGCAATGGCACGAGACTAATATGCAAAGGTTTCTTCCCCAACGTGATTCAATGTGTGATTATAACTGGCCATCATAAAGGCAAGCATGTATTCATACCACGTGTTAAACTACGGCCGGCTGCCTCCTCAAAGTATCCAATTCTCTTTCAGAGGAAACAATTTCCTATCAAGCTGAGTTTTGCAATGACAATAAACAATTCCCAAGGACAGACACTTAGTTAAGTTGCTATTTACCTTCCTCGTCCATGTTTTTCACATGGGCAGTTATATGTCGCCTTGTCACGCGCGAGACAAGCCAGCCAGGTTACAGTCATTTCAAAGAACTCTCCACAGCAGCTCCCTGGTACGGAAGTTGAAAATGTCATTTCGTACGATATTCTAAGGCTTGCTGGTATTATTTAGTCTCCTGCATAAATATGTAAGTCTTATTTATGCTCTGCTTCTTTTTATGTTTCACAGCGTTCCTCTATTTTTCCTGATATCGTGTTACAAGTTTCTGCCTTTTCCCTAATGGTAGTGCCTATTGTCTAGCAATGTGCCTACTGTCTAGCATGAGAATTAGTTTTAGAAGTAAATGTATGGTTCAAGAGAAACTCAAAAAAAACTCCCATCTGAGATTATCCACTATGATCATTGTGATACTACTTGGCACGCTTAAATAAATTGGGTATTTGTTTAGGGTCTTTAGGCAGTACTTAAGTTCCGCTTTTCCTTAATTTTTTGTTGTCTGTTTTTTTTGCCTGATTTTGCTTTTTTTATTTTTTTGTTATTATAGGGAGCGTGCAGACATTTTGACAAGGCGAGTCTTGTGTATGATCTAATTTGTATTCTAAGCTCCAAATGTACACTGCATGGATTTTTAGTCTATAGTTATTCTTATTTTTTCACATGCTTTTTGTGAGATTACTAAGAGTCTGGCGTCACCCATGTCTCCAATTTGCAATTTGTTTCCTGATTGCCCGTGTTTCCTTTAGGTTATGGTTAGGAGATTCATTGAGTGCTAGCATTTGATGGTCCTTTTCTTTCTCGACATGATTTTCATTGAATACTAACATTTGGTGGTCCTTTTCTTTCCAGGCATCATCATAGTAACATATATGTGGTCGACTACAATAAGGCGGGGAGGATTGGGGCATAGTGGAGCAAGGATAATCCATGGCTCCTTTCCTGGAATATTATTGTCTCCTTCCGTGCCATTGTAAAATGGAAAACCCCAAGGCTTGTCCGTCTGTCGCTTTAAGTGGCCATTTTCTTTTTGCCTACAGTTTTTGAACACCTCTGTATCTATTCTATTACTTATGGTCATTGTCTATTGCATGTGCGGTTTCTTTTCCATTCATTACAAAGAGAAATGCTGATTTATATAGTCTGGTTTTAGATCCCTTTTTACATCAGTAATTTGTTGTATGATTGTGTTTGAATTATTAGGATTACAACTATTATGTGGAGTTCTTTAGGTCCCCTTTGTTGGTTCGAGAATGGGAAATTCCTGACAAAAATGGGTCGAAGAAGGAGAAATTTAGGCCTGATTATAAGGATGCTGAATTCCTGATCTTCAACACTGGACATTGGTGGAGTCGTGACAAAACTTCGAGAGGGTAACTCATGCAAGTTCGACTTTCGTGCATTGTGTTTTTACTATTACTAGATAGAAACTGATGGATGTAATCATAATATGTGCAGGGAGTATCAATTAGAAGTCAATGATGCTTTTCGACGAGCACTGACAACTCGGGAAGATGGCTGGAGGCTAATGTTGATCCCATGAAAACACACGTTTCCTTTAAGGGGTGTTCGAATTCTCACTTTGGGTAAGTTGGAAAGAAAAACAAACCTGATATACTTTCAACAAACTGTAGTAATTTCTATTTTCTTTGTTTCCTCAATAGTTTTTGTTGTTGGTGTTTTGATGAATGTTTGCTTGTTTTCCTGAGGAAGTCCAGGTTAAAATTGGGTTGTCTATGTGTAATTTGAATAGGCTATTATTCCAAATTGTTTCTCAATTTGTTGGTTCATCTCTGTTTTATAATGCTTGTTTGCTTCAATTAATCAAGTGTTTATCAGTTTCAAAAACAAAAAATGATTGGACTTTGTGTTGCATGTTATCTGCTATTGCTCCTAATTTGACATTTCTTGAGTTACTCATGATTATTTCTGTGTTTTCCTGTTATTCTAAAGTATGATTGTTTTGTAAATTTGATGGTAATTGAACACATTACATTATTGTTTCTGAACGTTAGTTATTGAGACTTTCATATTGAATTTTAGGTGGTTCTCCTAGGATTTTTGTCGGTCATTTCATATACAAGGGAAAAGCTGCTCTTACCGTGGAGCCGAAGCGCCGTAGTTTTTGCCATTGGATTTATGCTACTCCTTAGACTTTTGTTGTGTCATTGTTATACTGTTCTTTTCATGCACATACAGAATGTTTATGCAAAACTGAAGTGCCTAAGTTGTAGTCAGGTGCATTTAAAGTTTCAAGGGAGGGTTATGTACTGCTTCAATTTGCTCCCGCCTCTGGTGTTTGTCAGTATGATTGGAGCAGAGAGCAGGTGGGAATTAGACATCTAATAAGAACAGTGGATGATAAACATTCTATATGTGCTTCACAAGCTCTCGCATTACTGAACCTAAGTCTCAAGGTGCTTCACAAGCTGTTTTCTATGGAATTGGACTTTCTGATGATGACATGCAGAAACCCCAGATCGGTATTTCATCAGTTTGGTATGAGGGTAACACTTGTAATATGCATCTATTAAGCTTGGCAGAAGCTGTAAAGGAAGGGGTTACGGATGCTGGACTGATTGGGTTTAGATTCAATTAGGGGTGTTGAATAGCGGGTACATGGCTTCTCGGGTACCCGCTTATGCGGGTAGTTGAAACTGCGGCCCATGACCTGACCCGCGAAAACCGGGTACCCGGTTAGCGGGTACCCAATTAACCGGGTCGGGTCACAGGGTACCCGGATTGTTTTACCTATAATTTTTTTTAATCTCTTAGTTTAGTATAATTTTTAATCTCTTAGTTTGGTACTTTGTATAATCTAGTACTTATAATTGACAAAGCGAAAGGGAAGAGATATATTGGTACACTAATGGAAAAATAGCTTTCAAAGAGTACAAACAATGTTTACGGAGTTCACTATAAGGATTACCACATAGCAAATCTGAAGTCAAACAAAAGTAAGAGCAATAAAATCCTCGCAGCTTAATCAGTACTTTATAATTTTACAACTAACGGCAAGGAAGTAGCATCTCAATCAGATTTATCAACAACACAACTATCTTTGAGTAAATCAATAACTATGCAGATATCTGGGAGTAAATCAATAACCACGTAGTTTAGCCACTTCGATAATCGCAATTATTTCACCGAACAAGTGATTAAAAAAATCCAACAACCTAAAGAAATCAACCGGTAGTGTGGGATGAATTGTAGAATTAAAAGGAGAGAGAGATATCAGATACAGAGAGAGACAGAGAGGGAGAGTCAGAGAGGGAGAGTCAGAGAGATAGAGTGAGAGTGCGGCTGAAAGGAGAAATGAACTCCTAAATCAGTTAGTCAGTAAACCCTAATAACGCTGACCATTAAATTCTCAGATCAGCATTTTATTTTTTAACGGGTACCGGGTACCCGCTTTACAAAATAAACGGCCCATGCCCCGACCCGCCGACCCAGATATTTTCCCGAGTCGGGTACCCCGCCCGTTAATTTTATGAAAAGTAGAAAACTACCCGATTTATTTATGTCGGGTCAACGGGTCAGCGGGTCGGGTAATGCGGGTCGGGTATTTTTGAACACCCCTAGGTTCAATACTGTTGGTGTTAGTGATGCCATTTCAATGGGTACAAGTGGGGTGCGTTACAGTTTGCAGTCTCGAGATCTGATTGCTGACAGTCTTGAGACTGTTATGTCTGCTCAATGGTATGATGGAAACATCTCCGTTCCTGGGTGTGATAAAAATGTAAGCATTTGACTAATTTTTCATCATCAGCAGCTATCTCTATTCTTTTTCTGATTGTGTTATTATTATACTGCATTCCTTTTCTTATTGTCGTAAATCCTTGTTTAGATACTTAAATTTTTTTGATGTCAAGTCATTTCTATGATCTGATTCTGAGTAACTTCTAGAATCCTTTTTCGGTCTATTGCAATCTCCAGGATTTGGGTTGGGTGAAGGACTGGCGGTCGGCGGTTTTTGATCTTTGTTTAACAATCTGTCTTATGCTTATCTGTAAATGTGTCAACTAACTGTTATATGGTGATTCAATTATCTTGTTCTCGGGCAAGTTATATTGGGTTGGATTTGAATCTTGAGAATTTCAGTTGTTACTCGTCCGAAATTATGTGCTTGTGATTATTTCTTATTGCAATTCCGATACAGAAATCATGACTGTTGATATCTGAAATGTTCAATAAATTTGCTATGCAGTAAGCTGGAACATGATATAGTTTGGTCCTGTTCTTCATCAGTTATATTTTCATAGCTTTGACGAATTTGGTTTAGTTTGGTGGTAGTTGAGCATTTTGTTTTAGAAATTATAGGAAACGTCTTTATGATTCATCATTGATCCAATCAAGTACTAATTGACTTTGATCATTCCAATGTAGATATTTCATATCTTATGGAGCTAGATCGTGAAATTACAACACACAATCATTGATGATCATTTTTGGTCTTAAAGTAATCATCGTCATGATCTAACCTAGATCTTTATGAATTCTTGCCATGTGGATTTTATACTTCTGAATCTTTGAACTAGCCAAACAGATTCAAATTTATATCACATTGACTAAATAAACCAATATTCACTCAAATCTAGGTGAAATAATAATGTCATAAAATCTTTCTTTAGCTTTGAACTCTATTTTCTAGGTGTTCTAACAATAGTTCATAACTTTTGTTACTTTCAACAAGTAAGACTTGCTTTGTCTTGAATGATCTAGAAATCAATCAACTTTCAAAATTCCATCAAAATAGAGCTTTTGAATGTTAACTTGTTGACATGGTCTAAGCAACAATGCCAAAGGTTTGTGGAACTCAAATCAAGAGATTGATTTGAGCCTAGTAAAGTTCTTATTGTTAAAGAGTTGTTTGTTTTAATCAAGCACACATGACTCAACCCGTAAATGACCATTTCAATCAAATGAACAAACAAACATAGTTTTTGTTTTTCTTGAATGTGAGTTTCTCTGTGTTTGAAGAAGAAATTTAGGTATACTGATTATGGAACAAAATAGCCATTAAGTTCCAGCTTGGAAAGGACTTAAAACAAACTAGATGACCCTACAACTAATGTAGCATTGACATGCCTCATTTCCCACTTGTAGGTCATTAGTGTATCCTAGCTTCCATCATTTGAGTTATTACCGAAGTAAGAACCTCAAGCGGTATATGATACCAAGGAAGTTTGATTGCTAGGTTACTTTTTCTTTAAACATAAACTTATAGGTAGAAACGGAATTGTAAGTTCCTTTCACTTGTTCCTTGTTTTCCTATTTCTTGTACCCTTTCTTATAGTCTTAAGAATTGAATTCTTTAGTGTTGACTTTTATACTTTGTTAGACATGTTTAATGTTACTCCGACAAGGTTCTTACCATTTAATTTATGTTGAATGTTTTGATTCAACTAGATGATCTTACCAGAAGCTTCTAAATTTCTCTAAGCAACAATCTATTCGAATGTCTAGGGACTAGGCTCATTCGAGAATTAATTGGACAAAGGTATTAGGTTGTTAACCATTGGTAAAGCTGAGCATTGAAACTCAATGCTTTATGATCTCAAAACTACATTGTAATTTGAATTCACAAGCACCAATCGGTATTCCATTTGACCTTGATACTCGAAAACAACCATGAAAGTCACTAAAAGAAACGTACATTTTAAATTGCTCACTTTCTCTCATTTCCGTGAATCGTTCTTGGATTCACTACCAATCGAGGAAATTTACTGTTACCTTTCTAAAAGGATTTACTGCAGTACAAGATATTTAATTATAAATAATAATTAAAACATACATTGAAGCATGCAAAGTCTAAACATTTATTATGAGTAATAACTTGAAAATTAAAGCAATCATGCAATTTAAACAAGTCATTGGCATTTTATTCGAATTTATTGTTCCGGCAGGTGTGAATAAAATGAATCCAAGATCCTTAATCATTGAAAAATTAAGCACATTATGTATTTAGACTCAATTCTTAAATATTGTAGGTAAGCAAATCCTTTGCTAATAGTCTAGAAATTACTTTTTGTTGATAGGTACGTCTAGGAACTTATTAGGTAAACCTATCTCATTTGCCACGACATAAAAGGACTCCTTACTTATATCGTTGAGTTTCACCAAAACTAACATGTACTCACAATTATTTGTGTACTTTACCCCTTTAGGATCAACAAGTAACACCTCGCTATGGCGGAAAAGTATTACTTAGATTGATGTAAAGGTTATCCAAGTAAGTGTTATTTTGGCGTGGCACCTTTTAACTCAATTTTTAAAGTTTGTAACTTAAGGCTCTTACTATGTTGGTTAGATTTTAAGTGAACTAAAATCCTTAATTATGCAATATAATCAAGCCATAATCTCATGCATAATTAAGACATATTTAAAGCAATAAATAACTTAAAGCATGCATAAGATATAAATGTGATCTAGTATGGCCCGACTTCATCTTGAAGCTTTAACTTCAAACTCCGTCTTGAAAATGGATTGGAAACTCCGTCTTGAATTTCACCATGGGAAGTGCCATTATCTTCAAATAGGATAGGCTATAATTGAAACTAATTACAACTATTTGATGGTACGCAGACCATATTTAGAATAAAAACTTTGGTGCATTAGACCAATTTTACATTCAAATTAATGGTACACATACCATATTTATTATCCTATTTGACCATACTAGTCACTTTCCATAACCTGCAAAAAAGTACGTTTACAATATACCATTCACCCATTCATTTATCAACGAATGGCCCACATAGCAATTTAGTAGAACATATTATGCATCACATAAACATTTGCAACAACTAATCAAGGGTTCCAATAATCTACAAATTATTCAACCTTATTAGTTCTAATCGAGTTGTTTTAACCTTAAAGGAATGTAGACCTAGTCAAGAGTTTAATGACTAAAAGCTCCCACTAAAACCAAGAAATTTTACATGCTTTACAAAATTTAAACATAAAATTGTATTTCCTAGTCCAACCGGAAACTTACAAATTTAATTAAATTTTAAAGCTCATATAAAATAATATTTAAATCCTTTAATTTTATTTTCTGTTGATTAAAATTAATTAATTTAAATTTTATCAAGGTTTTAATTTTAGTAAAAATAAATTTATAATAATTAAATTTAATCAAAATTAAATTCCGAGAAAAAATTAAATTACGAATTGAAATTTAATTAAAATCGTTTTCAACCGAAAAATAAATAAAGCAGCCCTTACGTACTGAGGCAAGGCCTTAGGCCGAAGCCCATGCCTCGCCCAAGCTACAACACAGTCGTAGCGCCATGGGCCGCGTGCACGAAGCAGCGCCCAGACCCGCGCTGTGTGGCCGAGTGATGCCCATTGCTGCACACAGCCTTGTGCTGTGCTTGCTGCTCGCATGCTCGATGGCTGCTCGCTGATGGCTGCCTGTGCTGGGCAGTGGCATGCGCAGCGGCATGCGAGCTCCCTTGCTCGTATGCTGCTGCCTTGCCTCGTGCCTGGCGCTACATTGCATCTATGCCCTTTGTTACTCGACCATCCACACGGCACACACTGCACAACCTTGACTGCCGCGCATGCCTCGTTGCTCGTTGTCTTGTACCGTATGAGCGACGAGCTCCCTTGCTCGTCGTCGCATGCCCGCACAATGCAACACCCCTTAAGGGTAACACTTAGCTTCCATTGCTTCGTGCATGCAAAATTGGTGATCGGATTTATAAAAATTAATAATTTTTGTACTTTAATTTAATTGACGAATTAATAAATCATATTAATTTCATTAAATTCGGGCAAAAATCAAAAATTTATTATTCAAATTAATTTCCGATTATATTTATTTTCATGGATTCAAATCTAGGTCATAAAATTTTAAAACTTTTCAATTTTAACAAATTTTATGGTGGTTTTTAATCATAGGATCCTAATTAAATTGCTAATTAATTATGAAAATCAAAACAAATTCTAAATTATTCGAATTTCAACAAATTAATTACAATTACAAATTAGGTTGTATAATTAACAAGATTAGGCTTTAAAATTGTTAAACATATACAGTAGGTCAATCATATATTCAAGATTTACAAACAAGATTCACAAATATTTAATTTAACATCATAAAAATTACAAATTTTGCGTTCGAAAAACTAAAACCTCCGAAAAGTCATAGTTAAGCTTCGAATTTGGGAATTCTGGGTTCGGCGACAAATCTTTGATCTTTGTCAAAAATTTAAAACGTCGTTTACATGCGAAATTCACTATAAAATTATAAGATTCCGACCATTATTGACAAAACTGCCGAAAGATCCTGCGAACATATAATTAAATAATCGTACGAATTTGCAATTAATTACATACACGAAATTAATCACCCCTTTAATTCATTGCAAATTTAAAAAATTTAACCATGTAAACTATAATTGATTATGAAATTAATTAGAGACTCGTGATACCACTGTTAGGTTATAAAAAATATAAACAATATATTTCATGCGGAAAAACCATAAAGTCAGGAATCCAAATTAATTGCCACATAGTCAATTAGCATAATTTAGGATACATACATGTGATGCGTGCCTTCCCTAGCTGCTCCCGAACCGAACAAGAACAAGTTTAGGACTCCAAATTTCGCCCCTCCATAGATAGTCCACAGCACGTTCTGATCCGCCTTAGATTCAACCAACTAGGATATTCTCTAAGGTATTATGTTTATTCGGAAAGCTTAATTATTATTTTAGGCAAATTATTAAATTCTCACTTGAACTTAATCTATGTGAATACTTATTGAATTGTTGTATATAAATTGTGATTATGAACCACGTATTTATAGGGTGGAAATAACGGAATTAGAATTCAACTAGGATTCCAATAACTAAATCCATTAGGATTCTAGTTGAATTAAATCATTAGAATTTAATGTTTAATCAAACACCTAAGTGTTTCAGATTTAAAAAAAACATTCAATTCGAGTAAATTAGGAAAACGATATTAAGCAAGCAATCCTAAACGACCAAGGACACGGTCGTACGTAGCCTTGCAGCCACGCAGCCCACAAGGGGCGCTGGTGCGCGGCTCCGCCCAAGGCTGGGCGTTGGCAGCACGCGGCCCATTGATGGGCGCTGCTGCTGGGCCTGCCTTGCCGCTTGCGCGCTGGGCCTGCATCGCTGCTCGCGCGGGCTTCGCTAGGCGTTGGGCCTGGCTTCGTGCTGGGCCTTGCGTCTAGCAAGCTCGTCCGACGATCGTTTCGTACGTCGCGCTTCCGATTCGTTTTCCGATTCCGGAATTCATTTCCGATTCGAACAATATTTAATATTTTCGATTTCGGAATTTATTTCCGATTCGAACAAATATTTAATATTTCCGATTCCGGAATTTATTTCCGATTCCGACAATATTTCCGATTCCGGTAATATTTCCGTATCCGGCAATATTTTTTATTCCGGCAATATTTCTATTTCCGATAATATTTTCCGATACGTTCCATGTTTTCGTTTCCGGCAACATCTACGACTTGGATAATATGTACATTTCCGTTTTGATCCATATTTCCGTTTCCGACATTATCATCATTTCTGGAGTATTCAAATTTTTCTTTTGACGATTTCAGCTCCCACTGGAACCGAGATCCGTCATTTCCGAATATTCATAAATTGGGTATTTAATTCACTTAAATACTTGATCCGTTCATGTACTATTTGTGTGACCCTAAGGGTTCAGTCAAGAGTAAGCTGTGCATTAATATTTTTAATTCCACTTGAACTGAACCGACCTCTAGCTAGGCATTCAGCTCACTTGATCTCGCTGAATTATTAACTTGTTTAATTAAATAATACTGAACCGCATTTATTAGACTTAGTATTGAATGCATAATTGGACCAAGTACATTATTTCCTTCAGCAAACTCCTGAATATTGGTTATGTTATGTTGCAAAATAGGTTCCGAGATCCTTTGAAGGATAATGCTAAGTTAGGGAGATCCTGAGTTGGATAAACTAAGCAAAGTGGAAAACATGCAAGTATTTGATCCATGTCAGACACTACGTTGAAGAATTACTCATTTAGCAAGGCGAGATCCTTAGGCGAGTTCCTAAGGCGAGATCCTCATATACTATGCGGATCCTCGATGTTCCTGAGAAGGAACAAACTGTGAAAACTTCGAGTGAAGCTTCCTAAAGGTGCAAGCATGAAGACTATAACATATGAGATTATGTTTAGGATTTATGTAAGTATTTAATATTGTTTATACGTATTTTGGAACGAAAGGAACATAAGTATTTTGGTACGTTTTAATTGAAAAATATTAACTCTAATTATAAAAGAGTTTTAATCAAAAAAATCTTTGTTAATAAAAAAAATGAATTTAATAAATAAAAACATAGGATTCTAAATTCCATTTTCCTTGTTTTCCAAGCAAAAGGTTTTTCCATGATCCTTAAAACTCTCCTTGGTACTTTTCAATTAAACGTGCAATTAGTGTTTGATTTGGTCTCCCCTGTTTCCCTCCAACTATGCCCATGTTACTGAGCAGTAACAATTAGTGGGTAGTTGAGGGAAACATGGGTATCCAACCTGAGGTAAAACTCCTCTATAAAAGGAAAAGAGTTTTAGCTTTTTCAAATACACAACTGATCTTTGCAAAATATATTTTAAAGAGCTTAAACGTTTATAGAGAATCAGTTTACAAAAAGAGTGTTCCTTGAGCTCCTTATTGCTATAAGCTTTATTACGTACTAGAGTTATCTATCAAATAGTATTTTGGGTTTAAGGGTTGAGTGATCCTTGAGTGACTTAGAGTTAAGTCAGAGAGAGAAAGAGTGACTTAGAGTTAATTCAGAGTGAGAAAGAGGAGCACAATAATCGACGGAGATTGCTGTGGGGAACTCGTGTTCGAGAGGAACTCGAGTTAAAGAGCGTATTTGTAATAGAGGTATTACGTCAATACAAAAGAGTTGTGAGGTTCTTCTTGATTAGGGTCAAGAAGGTTCCCCAGTTTCATATCTTTCTTCGCTTATTGATCACAATTTCGTATTGTTTAAATTCCGCAAGAAACTTACCCAAGTTCCCAAGAAACAATTCACCCCCCTCTTGTCAAGTGTTCCTACTGAACTATCAGGATCATAAAGGAATTTCGGATCGCTTCTGTTCGGATTAAACGGATTCGGATTGTCACGGATCGGTCTATATTCGAATTGGGATCTTAATCGGATCAATATTAACGGGTTGGGTCGAATTCGGGTTAAATATAATCGCACCGGATCGGATTCCGGATCTTAGCTCGCGGGTTCTAAACGGTTCGGGGGTTCACTGGGTCGGATTGAGAATCGACACCTTTAACCAAAACAAATACTACATTACTAGTAATACCTCCATTTAAACAGATTAAACAGGACAATTTACACGCACACAAAAAAAGGAGAGACATTAAGAAGATACCTTGAGCACTCTCTCGTTGAAGACCCAGGAGAAATCTGCAACGACTTTCGGGCCAGGCTCATCTTCATCCTTTTATCTTGTTTTAATTGTAACAAAATGGCTACTTTGAAATAGCGGGTAAAAGGATGGAAATCTTCAAAATATGTGAGGACTCTACTAACCAACGCATTCAATCAAACCCAACAAATGATCAGAAAAACAAATACATCTTCTACCCAAATCCCAAGTCAGTTGGATCTTTCATTGCATTTCCATGTCACAAACCTCAAAGAAGCCTCAGAGTTCTATTTCTCTTTATCCAACAATCAAAATCAGCTGAAGAAATCAGGAAGATTCAAACCCACATGACGAATCACGGTTTTCCCCAACTAAGATTAGGAAATAAGCTATTGGATGCGTATTTAAAACTTGGCAGCCTTGGTTATGCAAACCAACTGTTCGATGAATTGCCTCAAAGGCATGTTGTTGCTTGGAATGCAATGATTTCTTGTTATATAAGGCAAAGGAGGAGTGCTGAAGCTGTAAGTTTGTATAAAAGAATGGCATTGGAAGGAGTTTGTCTGGATGATTTTACGCTGTCCAGTATTTTGAAGGCATTTTCTGATCTGAGTCTTGTTTTTGATGGCCAAAAAGCTCATGGAAAAGCGTTTGTTTTCGGGTTGGAGATATCAAATGTGTTTGTTGGAAATACCCTTGTTGATATGTATGCCAAGCTTGGTAAAATGAGGAATGCCCACTTGGTAGCGGATCGAGTTTTGGAAAAAGATGTGGTCTTGTTTACTACTTTGGTTGTTGGCTATGTTCAAAACGGGGAAGATGGTAAAGCAATGCAGGCATTTTATCAGATGATTAGCGAAGGAGTTAAGGGGAATGAGTATACTTTTACTAGCTTATTGGTGAGTTGTGGTAACTTGAAGGATTTATGTCTAGGCAAATTAATACATGGGTTTATAATAAAATGTGGTCACGAGTTTGAAATTTCTCCGCAGACATCACTTTTGACTATGTACTCGAAATGCAGCATGGTTGACGATTCACTTAAGGTTTTTGAACATGTTCTTAACCCAAATTTGGTGTCTTGGACATCCCTTATTGTTGGTATTGCACAAAATGGCAGAGAAGAAGTTGCCCTGTCCAAATTTTGACAAATGATACGCAGTTCGGTAATTCCAAACTGCTTTACCTTGTCTGGGGCTCTTATTGCATGCTCCAGCCTTGCAATCCTTGACCAAGGGCAACAAATACATACCATTATACTAAAATTAGGTTTACACTTGGATAAGTTTATTGGAGCTTCCCTAATTGATTTCTATGGGAGGTGTGGTTGTGTGGAACTTGCGAAGCCGGTTTACGATAGCTTGTTCAACCGTGATCTGGTGATTGTGAACACAATGATGTATGCTTATGCTCAGAATGGTTTAGAACATGAAACACTAGAACTGTTTCAACGAATGAAAGCCATGGGGCTTGAACCCAATGATGTTACTCTTGTTAGTGTTCTATTAGCATGCGGCAATGCAGGTCTGGTTGATGAAGGCATTCACATCTTTGACACTTTTGTTAGAAAATGTAACATTCAGATCACTAAAGAACACTATGCTTGCATGGTAGATATTTACGGACATGCTGGAAGGCTTCAGGAGGCAGAGTCACTTATAAATGAAGTTGATAATCCAGATATTGTTTTGTGGAGGGTACTGCTGACTGCATGCAGACTACATGGAGATATTACCATGGTAGGAAGGATTCTTAAAAAAGTAGCAGAGCTATCACCTGGAGATGAGGGAAGCTTAGTTCTATCCTCCAATATTTATGCAGCAAAAGGTAATTGGAGTCAAGTTATTGGGGTGAAGTCGTTAATATGGGGGAATGGATTGATCAAAAAGAGTCCTGCTATGAGCTGGGTCAGTATAGACGGTGAGGTTCACACTTTTATGGCAGGAGATTTCTCCCATCCAAGATTTCAAGAAATAGATTACATAATTAAAGAACTCATGAAGAAAGTTAAGGAGTTTGGGTAACTGTTGTAGATGTAAGGACTGTCATAGAGGGGGTATCCTTTCACAATGGTTTAGAGGAACCGTTATTAAGTGTACAAATCCTCATTTCCTAATAACCATTGCCTTTTCTTTCCAAATATTGGAGGCGAAACTGAAAACTCATTACACTCTTTTCAGCCTATGTAGGATTCGAACCCACATCCATGTGCAACAACACATTGCTCTGCCTTTTTGAGCTAATAGGCTTTAGAAGATCATTGAAGACTAAGAGTTGCAACTATACAATACTACAGAATATAATAATAAACACAACATTAAAGAACACCGGTATTCACAGCTTTTTTTTATAGAAAAAAAGTTATAGTGAAATGATAATACTCCGTAATAAGTATCCAAGTCACAAATATGATTGCAATGCCACAAAACGCATAAATTATGTAAGGCATTTAAAAAAAATACTTGGATTAAATATAGGGAGGAGTCTGAAGAGAATAAAAGTAATATAGTAGTGAAAGACAATCCTATACTTCAAACTTTAGCACTAAAACTCCCAAAATTTGAGTAAGAGAGCCGTGAGAATAATACATCTATGCAACGTTTTCAAATAAGAATAAAAATCTTAATTAAGGAGGGTTAAACATAAAACAATATAATGACTAGATGAGTTTTACTGAGGACATACATGTATAAATTATAGTGTTTTGATCAATAGTGAGCATATACCAGTCTGCTTCTTATCAACACTTGATTCACGCCCGTGTTGCTGTCAATTAAGAACAGAAAAAATCATTGGTACACTAGACGTATAAAACTCGGTATTTGGTTTATAAAAAAAGAAACTACCACAGTACCACCTACAAGAGCGTAAATTCCACTCGAGACTGCAATAAGGAAGAACATACTATCTATAACGAATAGTACCAAAAATATATTTTTGGATGTATAGCTTAATAGGTCTAGCACTAGATAGAAAGAAGCACTAAATAATTGTCATGTTGGAATACCAAAAAACTCCATACGGAGTAGTAGATTAAAAAGATAATTAGTTAGGTGATGCATGGTATTACCAGGATTTAGAAAGCTGTGTAGGAGCTGATCCTACTGACCAACAACTCATTGACATATATAACTACATAAGCATACATCCTTTAAAAGATACACACGACTCTCCCGTGAAGAATTATTAATGTAGTTTGTTGTTCCTCTGCAGCCCTATATTGGCTCTGAACTTTACACGATAAGTAAATGGTACCAAAAACTGATAAAACTTCCATTAAACCCCAAGAGATTTGATTTTTTTTTTTATTATTAAACAAAGACTTTAGTTCTCTTCTCAGATTAGCTAAAGCAATTGGCAAGTTAAAGTTGGAATAATTCGGATAGCAGTATACCCCAGCATTTTCTTACTCGAGGAGCTAAAGCAGCAAGAGGCAAGTCTAAGCTATAATTGCTCCAGGAAATTCATCAGTTCCTCCAAGTAACCTCACAAACACATATGCAAATACGTGCCCCAGTTTTCGAATAAGTCTCCAAACAACAAACCCCTAAAGCCATCGCAATAAAACTACCATAGCATCGTAGTAATGATTCTACACTACATGAGCCCGAAAGAGATAGCTACTTCTAGCAATCACCTTCTACATGAGTTGCTAGGAGAAAAACTAAAATACTAAAATACATCGTGTTCATTATTCAAGGCTAATGGACACCAAGTATTAAACAACTAAAATACTTATGAGTATCAATTCAAAACACTATCCCAGTGAAAAATAACTTCATTTTGGTTTCGAATTTCATAAAATTATGTCAATTTCACCACAATTATACTACGTATCAATCAACCAACATGAATTCAACAAAGCCATATCCAAAACTTCTCAAATTTCTTAAAATTATGTCAACTTCACCAAAATTATACAAGTACTTCGTATCAATCAATCATTACGAATTCATCAAAGACATGTCCAAAATTTCTTAAAATTATGTCGATTTCAACAAAAATATATGCTTTCGTATCAATCAATCAACATGAATTCAACCAAGACATATCCAAACAAAATTATACTCTAATTCAGAGAAATCGGTATGCCCGAAAATAAACTAATCAATTAAACACATAAGAGAAGAGCAATTACCTGAGACAAATCTGTATCAGTTCTCAACTAACTGGAATTTCCCCAAATTGAAACCCTTTCTAAATCGGATTCTAACCCTAACAGACAATTCAGCATCAAAACTCGAAAATAACCAAGGAATGGGGGAAAAGGTGAAGAAGTTTTTTTGGTAGGAAAGAGTGACTAGATTACAAACTTAGGAAACCCTAATACAACATGTTTAAATGTTATGTTTCTCCACTCGAAAATAACCAAGGAATGGGGAAAAGGTGAAGAAGTTACTTACCTTGTTCTCGATTGTAAATTAACCAAAATTGAAGAAGCGCCTAATTTGGTGGATTTGGAGTTCGGAATTGGGAGTGGGGAGTGGGGACACTGGCGAGTTGGGTTCGAGCTATGGAGTTATTCTACAATCGAACCTGCCAAGATAAAATTCGGGTTGATTTTGGGTATGGCCGTATAGGTCGGTTCGTGTTGGGCCGGATCAATTAGAGTTGGGTAATTCCGTTCAATAAGACACATTTTTGTCAGGTTAATTATGTTTTGATCAGGTCAAAAGAGGGTTGGTACAATTCGGGCTAAGTTATTACGGGTAGAGTTTGGATCTTGGGTCGGGTAATCGAATATGAATCAGTTTTGCCAGGTTTTCACGTGGGATCGGTGTTGAGGTCCTTTTTGGAAAAAGAAAATTCTAATATATAACCGTTAACCGTATATGCAATTTTAACTAGAGAACCGCTAATATTGTTTGCGGTTTTAATAAGAACCGCACGTTTAATACACCATGACTCTTAAATGTTTCTTGTGAATTTACTACGGAGTAATAAAGAAAAAGAAATGAGACTGTTTTTCAAAATTACACTATTAAAGTCCTAGGAAAAAAATGATATTTGGACGGTACTTTGAGAATTTGTTTTAACACAAATATAAAGGGAATAAGTTTTTGTTTCGACTTTTTTAAGGGAAATTGTTCCACTATTGATCCTTTTTTAGAATAATGCATATGTGCCGTATAATATTTAGCATCCATTCTATTAGACTTATTTTATAGAGATTATCTTATTTTAGTGTTATTTTCCCCCCGTGGCTACTTCAAATATGCGAGGAATTTATATCTAATCGCAATATCGCATTTGGCCGGCTTGACTCCATGACATTCTGTGGCTTAATCAACAAGCTTATCATGGAGTACATAATATTCTGATATTCTATAATGATGCAGTTTTAATGAGAAAGATTCAACCAAACTAAAGTAGATTGAGACATGAAAACATATCCTAATCCGTCATTCACTGATAAGAGTTCTTGATTGGTAATCTATAAATTATCATACATGTTTTTAAATGTAAAACATGCATCGCGTACATTTAAATCTAGTCTGTTTATAAATCAAACTTTTTCTAGCTTGATCACGCTAATTAATTATTAATTAAACATTAAGCTAGAACTTCCACTTGGATACCAAACCTATCTATTAAGCCCTTGCCCCTTAGCCGATGATATCTATTCATGATCGAGTATTTGTACACAAGTTATGCTCGACATTTTAAAGACAAAATGGAATCAGATATTTTGTCCCACAATTTGTGTACCGACTACTTATATAATAATTTAGATGGTTGAGGGAGAATTCGAATAACATATGACCTATCATACACAAGCTTACTACAATTTTTGCCACTAGTAATTAGTAGAATCTTTCTCTGCTAGAAACTCACCATTTAGGTTGAGTTTATTGCTTGAAACTGATTATCAGCAAGCATTGAAAGAGAAAGAGATCAGAGAACTTTAGAGAGAATTTTATTTATTTCCGAAAGAATGAATTGAATGAATTACAGCAGCTGAGTAAACTATAAATACAATGTGATTGGTGATGTGTTCCAACCAATGAGTGAGCTACAAACTTACACATCAACAATTACAATTGTCAGTGCAACATTATTACAACTGAGATCACCTAACAGACTTCTAACAGAATTCCTAAAATATAGGATAGGTAGTTAGAGCTGATGTGATAGGCTGATGTCATAGCTTCTAGAAGATGGTTAGGCTTGGCAGCATACTGATGTGCTTGAATAAGGGGTGGCTTCCTCTGTGTAGTACTGATGCAACTGAGGACAGTCGAAGTGAAAAGATTAGTTGTTGATCTTGGACTCTGTACACCAACACCCCCCTTCAAATTTGGTGTGGGAAAGGCATGAACCATACCAAGTTTGGAAGATAGAATCCTGTGTTGACACCCAGGAAGAATCTTTGTGAAAATGTCAGCTAACTGGTGCTGAGTGGGAAGATAATTGAGTTGGAGAAGTCCTTCAAGGACCTTACCCCTAGTGAAATGACAATCCACTTCAATGTGTTTTGTCCTCTCATGAAAAATGGGATTTTTAGCAATATGAAGGGTTGATTGATTATCGCAGTTTAGCTGAACTGGTTTCAGATTGGTGATGCCTAAATCTTCCAATAATCTAACAATCCATGTAACCTCACTGGCAGCTTGAGACATTGCCTATATTCTGCCTCAGAAGAGCTTTTTGAAACTGTAGACTGCTTTTTAGATTTCCAGCTAATTGGGGAATTTCCAAGAAGTAGGATGTAGCCTGTGACTGATCTTCTGGTGGAAGAGCAAGCTGCCCAATCAGAGTCAGAAAAAGCTTGTAATGTTAATTGATATGTAGCCTTGAGAAGGATCCCTTGACCTGCTGTATGATTGACATATCTGAGAGTATGAGTGAGAGCTTTAACATGATCAAGCTTAGGGGAGTGCATAAATTGACTGAGTGATTGCACAGCAAAGGCAAGATCTGGTCTGGTGTGGGTAAGAAAGTTGAGTTTGCCAACATAGCACCTAAACAGATCAACATTGGGGTAATCCTCTCCTTCTGGTGTGAGCTTAAGGTTCAGAGGAAAGGGAGTGACTGCTGGTTTGGAAATGTCAAGCTCACAGTCAGATAACATTTCTTTTCTGGATTTCCTTTGAGTAAGGATATAACCAACAGGGGTCTGACTGATTTCATTTCCAAGAAAGTAATTGAGAAAACCCAGGTCTTTGATGGTGAAAGTGTGGTGAAGATGTGCCTTTAATGAAGAGATTTCAGCTTCATCAGAACCTGTAACAATAATGTCATCCACATACACAGCCACAATTGTAATGTGAGAAGAGTTGTGTTTAATGAATAAGGAGTAATCATTTTTTTTATTGTTTGTAGCCTTGAGACTTCAATTCATCAAGCAATCTGGCAAACCATTGAAGGAAATAATGCCCTTGGTCCAAGTATGCATTTAATGTTAAGTCTAATAAATGCGGTTCAGTATTAATTAACAAGTTAATAATTCAGTGAGATCAAGTGAGCTGAATGCCTAGCTAGACACTACTACAGAATTGTCATTTAATAGCGTTTTTTTAATAGCGTTTTTTCCCCTTCCGCTGTCAAAGATGTAAAAAATAATATATTATAGCGCTTATGTAAAAAACGTTGTCATATGTACAACATATTATAGCGCTTATGAATAAAACACTTTTATATGTACACATATTATAGCGGTTAAATGGTGCTGCTCTCATAAAATTTATTATAAAACTTTTTTTAAAATATTATTAAAATTTAAAAAGCATATAGGAAAACCATTAAAAACTGCTTAAGTTTTTTGTTCTTCCGTCTCTTTCTTCACTCTGCAATAACTTAAGCTCATTAGACGGTGTAGACACCTACTTTTGTCCCCATTCCCGCAAGGGAAAAGTTCGATGATGAAAGCATAAAAACTCCACTTGACAACGCATCTCCTATAAAATAAACGAATCTCGATTCCCCATTCCATTTCACTCGAAACCTGCTATTTATGGAAACCTGCTAAAAATAGTAACTGCCGTAAAAGGTAGCTTCTAAAAGTGGCAAATCATAAAAGATAGAAACCTGTCAGAATTAGGTGTTGCATTCCAACATAAATCCTAAATGAGATAGAAAACTGCGAGAATCCTATTCCTAATAGGATTCGGAAATAAGAGTTACGTATTAATCCTAACGAGCCTAGAGTTCGTAACGGGCCCAGACGCATTCCGTCACAAAATTGATACGCGCTAAAAGACTCGAATTAATCTCAAACTCTACGAATTTTAGGAATCCGAATCTGACTAAACAAAACTGCCCAGACCCTATTTTCAACGCCTGGCTCTGGGCGCTGAAAATACCTGGGTACGTCTCTTTTCCTAATTCTTTGTGGATTAGAACTCTGCAATTCTATATTTCCACGAACTCTTCCCTATAAATAGGCCCCTAGTTTCGACGTGAAACAACACAACAACACATAATTATATTCTGAGTATTGACTCTAAACCCCTTAGCCTAAGCCTCTCGCTGCGAAACTGTTCACGCGTTCTGTCGCAATCGATCCATAAATCGAACAGAACGTATCCTGTCCCATAATTGAGATTCGTTAAATAAAAAGGAGAAATAGCAAATTCAAAGTGGTTAGTTTTCTGAGAACCGTGACACACCTCTCAAGGGTGCGTCGTAATGTGTCCCTTTTCGATGATTTAACTGCTTTCCTTGCCCTTTTTATGAACTGTTAAACTAACCTAATCTGATTGTTCTATCACGCCTAACAAATATAATATTTTTGGGGAAATCGGATTATCATGCTAGGTCCCTTAATACTACTTAAATCAGATAATCACGATCGAATTAGTATTATATGTTGCATATTGCTAATATCAATTCAGATTAGTTTAATAGTTAACGCATGTCCCTTCAATTATTTATGCTGAGATAGTAAGGATATCCTGCCTCTGGAGTTATCGACGAGCAAATTACTCCTCTCGGTAGTTATAGTCCCCCGAACCCTCAATATCTACCTTGCGGGTGTATATTGAGAGATCCCCACACCAGGGATCACAAGGGAACCTACGGCCGTCGTGGTCAAACATAATTGCACTCCCTTTATGTCACGATAACCGGGTTTTGTCAGTTTTTCTCATTGTCGTTAAAAACTGAATGGCGACTCCTATATTACTAGTCAATTGGGTGTATTCTCACAGGAATCCAATTACACTTGATTGAATAAAAAGAATCGTCACACCCACGAGGGACAAGGTCACGCATTAGCCTCGCGCTTTTTCGACCCCCTCACAGTGGCGACTCCGCTGGGGATAGTGAAGGAAATACTCGTGCTTGTAGGTAATCAAAATAGCCGAAGGGTGAAACGATCCTACCCCACGTTTATTTCCCATCAAGTTGGGACGACCTGAAAATCAGCATATTAATGTGAACGGACAGAACATCATAACGAATCTCGGCTCCCTCGGGAGTTGGGACTAAGGATACCTTTTTTCGCCAATAGGGGGGTGCATACGCCGCGCATGTTTCCCACTCGGTACTTGTGCAGGTAGTACACCTATCCCGAACCCAATCGCTCGCTCATTAGATCCCTCTCGCCTGCATGCCCCCTTGGCTTGCACTTGCGGGTTGGCCTCTTGAGCGAAATTCGTCTATTGAAGACACTACCTCGACCGGGGCATGTGTTGGATCTACGATAGAAGCGGTACCAAGCCAGGCGCAAATAAACTACCCATAGAAGCCTATCATAAACTACGTGGCATATTTAATTTTCAAATCCATGTTTGTAATGTAGTTATGTGTAGCGAAATATGTGATTGTGTGTGACAAACTATCCTAGAAAACCAACGACCTTAAAAACTGTCCAAACATTCATAGACTAATTTGCCAAAGAGTTATACCGAAACACGTGTTCCGCAAACCCGAATGATCGCCACAAAATAAGCGACGCTCGGGATGGCCTGTAACGAATCCCACAAATGCTGTTACGCGTAAAGGACGTTATTAGGCAAGCACGCAAATCGAAGTCGCATAAACAGAAAACAGAAAACGAGAACCAGCCAGGGACGAATTTTCAACGCCCCTGGCTGGGCGCCAGAATTTCTTACGCCCCTCGCTGGGCGCTGAAGTTGATGCTTGACCTTCTGGTCAAGCGCAGCAGCCTCGGTGCCCGCGCGAAAGGAAAATACGTAGCGCAAAAAAAATATGTTCATCAAAAGAATTGCTACGAGGGCGTAAGAAAAGCACTCGATTTCAAAAAGCGACTCGCAAAAAAATATATAACTCTTTGTGTCGTTGTTAGGCCTCCTACGACGACAATGCTCGGCACCAAAACCGAACATGCTAATAACTATGAATGTCACATGGGTAAAGTATTCAAAAAATAATGTTCAAATGAAGTTTTCAAAGAAAAATAATGTTCGAATAAAAAAATAAATCCGAGTCTAGACTAGGCTATGCCAAAGTACAATCTAAATCCTAAGTCTTAGTTGTCTTATCCATAGAATCGGTCCTAATGCTTGGTGTCGTTCTGCAAGTTAAAAGGTTAAACCATATTGAGTCTCCTCTCCTAACATTTAAATCAATAAACACCCATATGTAATTGTCATCCTTTGCTAAGAATCAACGGCCTTAATACTCTCTCTCACCAATAAAAAGAATATATTATAGTATTTGCAAAATGGAAACAGTCACATTCTGAAAATCATTCCCCCATAGTCGCACAACCCCCAAAGTGAACCTAAGGTATCAATACCATTAGCACAAAATTAATGGCCTCAAGGCTTATGATCACATTGGGTCACGACTATCATAGTCCTCTTGAGCCACTCGCTCCTTGAAGTACCCCTAAGTACGGACTAAAAAGATTTTCCATAAATACAACATGACAAACCATGAAAATACCCAAATCGGCATGCCATAAGGCTACCATTGGGGTAAAGCAATACACGCTAAGAGAGAAGCCGCACTAATGATTCTAGTCTTGCAAAAATAAAAATTCGATCTCCCCAATTAACCACCTTGCCAACATTAAGTAAAATGGCGCGTGACAAATGAACACCCAAGGGTTAAAATCTAAAGTGTCAACCAACGTAAGTTATGGTCCAATTAGCCTAAGTCTGAGAGTCGCTTGGTCAAGTATTATAGGCTTACGCCATGTCATTATTTTGAGCCTAGGCCACCTCCTTGTATTCATACACGGGTTATAATCAGAAAGATTAATGAAAGTTTGAGTCTAAATCACAACTTCCAATTAAATCCCAGAAACTGGAGTCTGAAAAGAAACAAAAATATTTTCGATGTAATTCTTCGTTAAATTTCAATAAGGTAAAAACAACATTTTGAATCTACGCTATTTGCACCTTTTAAGAAACGACTAAATACGCTTGCAAAGTAAGACAATTTAAAGGTCCACTATAGGCCTACCCCCAAACGAGGCTCACTCAGTCTCGTCTCGTGACTCAAAGACCACAACCATCTACCTTTTAGCCCAAATAAAAAAATTTGATTGAAGGACTTATGTTGGGGAGAAATCCCAAGCAAAGAAGAAAAAATAGAAAGAGAAAAGGGAAGCGAAAAGAGCGAGCCATGAAATACTTATCCCGTACCTCCCAAAGTGCGAAATTTACCTAAGTAAAAGAAGGAAGAGAATTGAGTCAACCAATCTAAATCATAAAATTCTACGATGTCTACCCTTTCCAATCCTCATGTTCTTAGACACCTTCGCTCTGGGGCCCCTGTTCAGCTCATCTAACCCATCCATGTTCTCATTGCCATAACCCAAGAAACCATTACCTCGACTCTTGTTCTTGAACTTGTTGTCAACCGCAAACCACGCACGGCCATCGACACGTGCGTCATACCCATTATTTCCAAAACCTGCTCTTGCACAACCATTAGCATAATGACCATATAACTTGTATAGATACATCCTGTTGATATACCCTTGAGCCGTCCCCATGCTACTCATTGACCTAGCTTGAGGCTGCAAATTGCGAGTCCTAGAAGATGTAATCCTTATGCTTGACCAATACCTACACAACTCATTCAACCCATCTATCAAACTGTCTTGAGTCACGAATAAAAAGGAAAACAAATGAAAAGTACAAAAAACAATAAATAATAAAAAAAGCGAACTTTGCAAAGCGCCTTTAAAAATTCGTTTAAAAAGAAAAAGAACATTTAGCGCACAAAAAAAAAAATTCACAAATATTTGGCACAAAACCAAAAAAATCTGCCCAGATATCATTATCAGCGCCCAGAGCTGGGCGCCGGAATCTTTAGCGCCCCAGTCTAGGCGCTGATTCTCTCTGCTTGCCAAATTTTGTCCAGAAATCGTCATTTTGAAAAACAACGAACACTTGGGGGGTACAGCACGTATTCAGATATACGTACCACCAAAAAAAATACATGTACTCAAAAAAAAATATAAAACAAATTTTTGGCTTACGCAAGGCAGCAGATTAAAAAAAAATAATAGACTTCACTTATTCCACCGTTTCAAATAATATGTTTTCACCTCAGAACATACTTATCGAATTCGGCATTCTAAGAAACCATTTTCTAGGCTAAGAACTACGCAAGACCTGATTCCAAATTAAATCTATTTAAGGCGGATACGTAGGCAATCCATGATTCGGTCCAACCAATTTGACAAAAATATTAAAGCCTATAGAAAAAACGAGAACAAAAATAGAAGTCCCTTATTGAAATTTAATTACTTGCAATCCAAGTCGAAAGAAAAACTTAAGTCAAAGGAAGAATCCGAGTCATCAAGATGCCAAAATTAATGAGCACACATCGAAAAATAATAAGGGCACGTACCCTTGCCAGAAGGAGCACTCACACTCCTAGGCACTTAGCCAAGACTCAAAAGATCGTTTTGCCTCAATTGAATGGGGGCTAGCACAAGCGTCCATGACCTCTAAAGTACTCGACTTGACCCTCCCAAAAGCGAACTAACTCACTTAAAGACTTTCTTTTACAACTAGACATAGTCGTTCGCTTAAAGACCTTCTTTCACCACTAGACACAGTCATAATCGCCAACAAGTAGTAAAGGCAGTAAGCTTGCAATAAAGAGGATTGTTCTACGGCATCGCCCCATCGTTCCTTCGAACTCAGGGCACCCGTCCATGGTAATTCAAATGCTTGCGAATCCCCTTTGAAAAAAAAACAGACATTGTCAATAGGACTTGGCACTTAACCAAGGCTCACCCTACTCAGACATATGACACGGGCATCTAAAATCGAAATCTGAAAGCATCATTAATGGGAACACATAATAGCAACTGGGGGCTAAAAAATTGAAATGAAAGAGCTAGGGAAAGAACTAAGTATACCTTGACCTTTTGTACGGACATACACCAAGTAAATCTAAGTCGATTTGAAAACGGTTTATATTCCCGCAATTCTGGAAAAGATGGCCCTAAAAGCCTAAAGCACATGCCAAACGGGCACAAGTATATCTTGACGCCTGCACCCTGGCTTCCAGCAAATCCTTAGACAGCATTCCAAAAATCGTAACAGTATTTTGATTCATGTAATCCTGTACGAACCCTTCTATGAGTCAACTTACTTAGGACACCTCAGACTGTACACAGTAGGACTCGGATTTTAAATAATTTTCAAATGATTTTTAAAGACTTCTTCGAACATAATAAAGTGTCGTTGGTTTAAGCTAAGTATGCGTTTATCTCAATTTTGCAAGTGAGTCAAAAGATTTCCAATTATGATTATGGGTAAAGAAAGGCACCTAGCTTTTGGTCAAGGCACACTTCGACATGTGACTACCTTGACCATGGCAATGTCGCACAATACGACATTTACAAAAAAGTAGCAGATCACTACTCGAACGTACCTCACACTTTACGAGTCAGGTTCAAACTATTCATGATCCATGTCACCATGAACGCATAAAGACGTATGCAAAGCATTATAGCACCAAGCCAATCCCGTAGCTACAATTGGGGGCTTGGGAAAAACACTCTAAAAATGCTCGAAATGATGTTTTTATCGCAAATTCTCGACGCGAATACTATACATACATTATAGGGGCACAACCCTAAGCTTTAATCGTGTAAAACGAACCTTAGAATGGCTACAACCCCTCCCAAATTCTAAAGCACTACTTAGAATATATAAAGTCACCCCACTAACAAGGGTAATTGAAAATCGCGAGTCACCAAAACTCCGATCAAACTACTGCACATAACGCTCGCCCTACAAGCGCCCGTTACACAGTCTACCTCGTTCCAAGGCAAAAGCGAAAGATAAAAAAATCAAGAATAAGAACTGTCAAAATATACATAGAAATCAATTTCAACGCCCAGAGCTGGGCGCCGATATCTTTGACGCCCCAGCCTGGGCGCTGAATCTTTCTGCTAGCCAAGTTTTTCCCAGATATAAAAATAAGGGAAGAAACACCTATGAATCCTCGCATCGAACGAAGTAATAAGCCGTGCAAACCCACGCAGAAGGTGATACACTTGTTCGAGCACCTGAACGAGGCATGATGAAGTACTCCAATGCAAAAAATAACGATATCCCAACGCCTGGAGGAATATTCTAAGACACGCCGTTAGGCCATACACGCCTACGTTGCACCATGAGTTCAACCATCCCACAGTACAAGTCTAAAAAAGAGTAAGGCATATTGCACTAATGTAGGCACGACCAAAGAGCATGTGTAAAAGAGGCAAAGACTACTTATCGCCCAAATTCAAAATGCAAGCTACACGACTTCTACATTAAGGATTGAAAGTAGCAAAATATTACCTACCACGAAAGGGATAGCTCGCACCTGCACGAGCTGAACCCCAGGGCATCTGTCTCGAAAGAACCTACAAAAATCGTACGCCAAAAGGAAGCATCCCAACATGCATACTTGGGGGCTCCAAGCTACGAAACAACCATAGCAAAATAAAAAGAAAATCTCAAAGCAAATGTTTGAACAATCGAAAGGGCACGATGTTTGAGCCCACTTCATGAATGAGCCTGAACCCTATCAAGCTTCTAAGCAAACTATTCAAAATCGGTCATTGCTCAAAAAATGATTCAAGCAAACTGATTAATGGACCGCACACAACAGCCATTCTATGAACGCTCGTTCGCACATACATATCATCATTCTAAGTATCGAACATTCACGAACGCGTTCAAAAGGAAAAAAAAAATATATACAACAACTGGAGAGGTCAAAGTCTTACGCCTCAAGGTATGTTCCTCGGGCCATATAGACTCGCCCAACTGTTGCAATAACTGTACGCCTTAAGAGCAACAGTTCCTTAAAATAAATCGCCCCAAAGCGACAAGCACCGTAGTCCACCAATCGGCTACGGCTTCTCAAGAAAATCATCACGTTCTAAAAACAAAGAAAAAACAAAAGAAAAGAGAATACATAGAACTTCCAAGTGAATGAACAAGAGGCCAACTGTGTCATAAAAAGACCAGCCCAAACAACACTTTCAACGCCCCACCTGGGCGTGAATTATTTCAACGCCCAGGCCTGGGCGCCAAAAATGAACCCAGGCTCAAAAAGGCCCTAACTTCTATTGGGCCCTGCCATATTCATTCGGCTTGAAAATTGCCGATTTCGTCACTGAAAGTCGCACCTCACGGCTTTGTTAAGAGTAGCACACCACTATAAAGATCACCCGCACTTACGAGCACGATCCCAAACACGATCAAGGACATTACAAATGCTTATCCCCAAGGAACCTTTTTGACAAGAAATGACCATCAAGCACGAATGCTTGGGGGCTCGCGAAAAAATAAACTCCAACGAGGGGCGCGCGATCAAAATCACATTCCCAGACTGCGCCATACACCATATCATGTTTGGATATCTCAAAAAAATATATTGTTAAACAAAAATATACACAGTGTGGACCCACTTATAGGACACATCTAATCAGGAAATATTACGACCCACCAACAGGTTGTAATCACAAAAGCCCTTCTACCTAGGCAAAATAAGAAATTCAAAATGGGCTCGCCCACCCTCAGCGGGCGGGGTCTGCGTCACTAGCCGCGCAGGTCCTCTGTTTTCGAAAGAAATAAAATCTTCAAATTTAAAATAGGCTCGCCATCTTCAGCCGGCGGGGTCTACGGCGCAAACCACGTAGGTCCTTATTTTCAAAAAAACAAAATAAATTTCAAAACAGATTCGTCCACTTCTATCGGACGGGGCGTCCACCCTCAGCGGACAGGTTCGCCATCTTCAGCCGGCGGGGTCTACGTCACAAACCGCGTAGGTCCTTATTTTCAAAACATCAAAACAGATTCGTCCACTTCTATCGGACGGGGCGTCCACCCTCAGCGGACAGGCTCGCCCACCTTCAGCGGGCGGGGTCTGCGTCACTAACCGCGCAGGTCCTTAGTCGCTGCAGCGATAACTTTTTTCGGTTTTCCCTTTTTCCAAAAATTAAAGGATCGGTTTTCCCTTTTTCCAAAAATTAAAGGATCGGTTTTCCCTTTTTCCAAAAATTAAAGGATTGGTTTTCCGTTTTTCCAAAAAAGAACGATGTGCTGGATTTTCCTTCGTTTTACGTCCTATAAAAACAAGGGGGTTTTCTCGTTTAGCTAGCCCTGAAAATGAGAATCTTTAAAAATGTTTTACCTCGTGATTGGGCTTGGCCAGGCCCAATTACAATTTACAGCTTTGATTTCGAAAACTCTGTAGCTACTCCCAATGACAAAGTGAGGGAGTTTCTACGCACCTTTAGATTCTTCCAATGACAAAGTGAGGAAGTTTCAATACTATCAGTTGACAAATCCCAATGACAAGTGAGGGATATGTCGACACTTCAAGTGATGACCCTTAAGTCAAATGTTATCACTCGGGGGCTCGTGAGACCCTCGCAAAACAGGTCACATACACCATGGCTTGTGTGACGCACTCCGTCTAATACTTTGACCATCGTCTTACTCCAAGACTCAGTCAAAGTGGGGGCTAACTGTAGACACCTACTTTTGTCCCCATTCCCGCAAGGGAAAGGTTCGATGATGAAAGCATAAAAACTCCACTTGACAACGCATCTCCTATAAAATAAACGAATCTCGATTCCCCATTCCATTTCACCCGAAACCTGCTATTTATGGAAACTTGCTAAAAATAGTAACTGCCGTAAAAGGTAGCTTCTAAAAGTGGCAAATCATAAAAGATAGAAACCTGTCAGAATTAGGTGTTGCATTCCAACATAAATCCTAAATGAGATAGAAAACTGCGAGAATCCTATTCCTAATAGGATTCGGAAATAAGAGTTACGTATTAATCCTAACGAGCCTAGAGTTCGTAACGGGCCCAGACGCATTCAGTCACAAAATTGATACGCGCTAAAAGACTCGAATTAATCTCAAACTCTACGGATTTCAGGAATCCGAATCTGACAAAACAAAACTGCCCAGACCCTATTTTCAACGCCTGGCTCTGGGCGCCGAAATCTTCGGCGCCCAGGCCTAGGCGCTGAAAATACCTGGGTACGTCTCTTTTCCTAATTCTTTGTGGATTAGAACTCTGCAATTCTATCTTTCCATGAACTCTTCCCTATAAATAGGCCCCTAGTTTCGACGTGAAACAACACAACAACACATAATTATATTCTGAGTATTGACTCTAAACCCCTTAGCCTAAGCCTCTCGCTGCGAAACTGTTCACGCGTTTTGTCGCAATCGATCCATAAATCGAACAGAACGTATCCTGTCCCATAATTGAGATTCGTTAAAGAAAAAGGAGAAATAGCAAAGTCAAAGTGGTTAGTTTTCTGAGAACCGTGACGCACCTCTCAAGGGTGCATCGTAATGTGTCCCTTTTCGATGATTTAAATGCTTTCCTCGCCCTTTTTATGAATTGTTAAACTAACCTAATCTGATTGTTCTATCACGCCTAACAAATATAATATTTTTGGGGAAATCGGATTATCATGCTAGGTCCCTTAATACTACTTAAATCAGATAATCACGATCGAATTAGTATTATATGTTGCATATTGCTAAAATCAATTCAGATTAGTTTAATAGTTAACGCATGTCCCTTTAATTATTTATGCTGAGCTAGTAAGGATATCGTGCCTCTGGAGTTATCGACGAGCGAATTACTCCTCTCGGTAGTTACAGACTCCCGAACCCTCAATCTCTACCTTGCGGGTGTATATTGAGAGATCCTTACACCAGGGATCACAAGGGAACCTACGGCCGTCGTGGTCAAACATAATTGCACTCCATTTATGTCACGATAACCGGTGTTGTCAGTTTTTCTCATTGTCGTTAAAAACTGAATGGCGACTCCTATATTACTAGTCAATTGGGTGTATACTCACAGGAAATCCAATTACACTTGATTGAATAAAAAGAATCGTCACACCAACGAGGGACAAGGTCACGCATTATCCTTGCGCTTTTTCGACCCCCTCACAGACGGCGAAACCAACCGAACAAAACCCTTCACATGGCGGCAATTCCCGACGGCGATTTCCTTCAGATATAGGTGAAGGAAATAATGCCCTTGGTCCAAGTATGCATTCTATGTTAAGTCTAATAAGTGGGGTTCAGTATTTATTAACAAGTTAATAATTCAGTGAGATCAAGTGAGCTGAATGCCTAGCTAGAGGCCGCTTCAGTTCAAGTGGAATTAATGATATTAATCCACAGCTTACTCTTGACTGAACCCGTAGGGTCACACAAATAGTACGTAAACGGATCAAGTATTTAATGGCATTAAATACTCCATCTATGGATATTCGGAATCGACGGATCTTGGTTTCAGTGGGAGCTGAGATCGTCACAGGCAAGAAATGAATGCTCCGGAAACGATGATATTGCCGGAAACGGAAATATGGATCGTATCGGAAATATAAATATTATCCAAGTCGTAGATGTTACCGGAAACGGAAACATGGTACGTATCGGAAAATATTATCGGAAATGGAAATATTGCCGAAATCGGAAATATTGCCGGAAACGGAAATATTGTTAGAATCGGAAATATTATCGGAATCGGAAAATAATTCCGAAAACGGAAATATTAAATATTTGTTCGAAACGGAAATTAATTCCGGAATCGAAAATATTAAATATTGTTCGTATCGGAAATGAATTCCGGAATCGGGAAATTAATCGGAAGCGTATCGTACGAATTAGCATCGGACGAGGCCTGCCAGACGAAGGCCCAGCACGAAGCCGGGCCATCGCCCAGCAAGCCAGCGCGCCACAACGCACCAGCCAAGGCTGCGCCAGGCCCACTGCAAGGCAGGCCCAGCGCGCGCCAACGCTGCGGCAGCGTGTGGGCCTCGTGGCAATGGGCTGCGAGCTCGCGGGCTGCGCGCGCGCATGGCGCCCCTCGTGGGCTGCTGTGCGTGCGTGTGTGTGTTGGTGTGCTATACGAATCCTAAAGCTATCAGGTTTCGACATATGATTAAATTCCTAAACCTAAAAGGATGAATTAATTAAATAAGAATTCTATTAGGATTCTAGTTTAATTAATTCGTATCCTAATAGGATTACAATTCCCTTTCCATACCTCTATAAATAAAGGCCTAGGGTCATTATTTTGTATAGAGTATTCAAGTATTCAAAGTGATTTTTGAGAGCAAAAATTCAGTCATATAATTGCCTACAATAGCCGAAAATTCTAAGTACCTTAAGGGCGATCCTAGTTGGTCAAGCTTAAGGCGGATCAGGACGTGCTGTGGACTATCTACGGAGGGACGACACTTGGAGTCCTAAAGACTTGTTCTTGTTCGGTTCGGGCGCAGCTAGGGAGGGCACGCAACAAAGTGTATGCATCTAAACTATGCTAAATGATTATGTGTAAATAATATGCTTCCCTGGCTTTATGGTTTTTCCGCATGATTTATGTTTTGTCATATGTATCATAACCTAACAATAGGCGCTTCCTTCACCAGAGACTGTGCACCTCTCTCTTCTCCTCTTCCTAAAACCCTAACTCCTTTGGAAATCCCCTCTTGCTGCATCCTGCAGACCCTTCCCGAATTTGCTAGCAAAGATGATGAAACTCGCCTCAATTTTCAAGTCAAGGTTTACTATCTTCCTTCGCCTAACTTCTACCTTCACATTTATTAATTTAATTAGGGTTCTTTCGTTGATTTCTCTCCTTTTTAACGATCTTTTCAAATTTTTTTTACCCCTAATTTACTGCTTTTAGGGTTTTGATTTTCTATTTGTTATTGTATGAACCTGTAAATTGACTAGATTTTGTCGAACTGAATGTGCATTTTGCAGTCTGTATTAAGCATTGATTTTGATTGTCTTGCTTCTTGTGAAGTAGAATCTTTCTAAATAATTTTCGGTAATGTTGATTGCTTAAAGGGGCTGAAATTTGTCGAATTTTGCATTTGTTGTTGTTATGGTAAATATGATGCTCTCTTGGATGGATTTTCTTCGCCTGCTTTGTGTTGGTTGGGTGTACATTGTGGGATTATATTGTTTAAAGAGGGTTGTATATTTGTTTGATGGCAAAGCTGGTTTTGGAATACATTTGGCCAAAAAAAATTGTTTGTGAATAGACATATTTGGTTCATACAACCTTCTTTCTGCTGAACTTCTTTTTTGCTGTGCCTGAAAATTCTAGTTGTAGAGCAGTATATTAACTTAAGTACTTGGTGTAGGGTCCCACAGTGGTTGGCTGCATTACACTGGAAGTTATGCATTCGAGTAGTGTGCCTAAATGTCTACAAACGAAATGCAAAACAAAACAACGGAATAACATAATGATTTTTGCAAGTGCTAGTAGGTGCCCTGTAGGTGTTTTGTTAGAATAAAATCATTCTTGTTATGTTAGTGCATTCTTGGTTCTAGTTCTGTGAGTTCTCGCCAATGTCTGATGTACTTTGTTGAGATTCTTGAGCGAATTCAGAGGTTGGCATAATCTTTATTTAGAGATAAATTTTTCACCTTACCCCAAGAGCAATCTTTATCTTAACTGGTTTAGATTTGAGATAAGAGAAGTTTCTTTCCAGGCTTCTAGCTACTCTGTATCTATTATTCTTTGTAGTTTACTAGTCTACTTGAATGGTAATATCTGATGTCTGACCCCTAACAGTAATTGGACTATGAAGTATGAACAGATTGAGATATAAGACCTAGATAAATTCTTTTTAAGAAAATATATTGTTGTTGAAAAGTTTTGCTAATTTCTAATTGTGTCCTGATTTTAAAAGTGTTATGAATTGAGTTTAGTATGACCTGCATTTTAGGTGATATTAGATGTTAATTTTACTTTCTCTCTCATGGCGATTTAGGGTGTACGTTATGGTGTCTTGCTAACCTACGCCACTTTCACCATGGCCAGAAAGAAGAAGACTCAGCAACCTATTTCTAGTGGAAACAATGGAGGATCAGCTACTCAACCCACCACACAAACATCTCGACCAATGAATCAAAATCAGAAGAGGAACATGGAACCCAGTTGCACCGACAACGAATTGCCAGAAGCTGCGTTTACTCCGATTCCCCCTCATCCGAGTGCAGGGCCGCCGTCGCCAGAACTAATGGCAGTCATCACGCAATACCATAACTCCCTTATGCAGCCTCTTAGACGATCGAATTTTGCGAGTGGATCTCAAACCCCTTCAATGGTGGCTGAAGTTTCAGATTCGATTGAAAATGGAGCGCAAATGAGTGCTACTCTGCAAGAACGTGTTAGAACTCTGATGAAAGGAATCAATGAAGTTTTGCGTACACCTGAGCATGGGATGAGTACGACAGCGCCAATGGTGGTGGCTACTGAAACAGAGCCACCTCTGGTACACCCCCCTGGTGTTGAGGAGCTTCAGGCAGGTAACTCTTGGGCTAATGTTGTTAGGGGACCTCAACTCACTGCTAAAGGTACCTCTCTATCCTTTATTGCTCCTTCTGTGAATGATGGTAAAGCCATAGAACAATTGGATAAATCTGAGGTTGATAAACTGTCTAGTGATTGGGAACATGCTGTTGTGATGTATGTGGTGGGTGATCTTCCCTCAATTGGTGTTGTTTTAAGATTCATAGATAGAGAATGGAATATAGCTAAGAAACCTAACGTGTTCCTTCATGATGAAGGTTTCTTCATTGCTAAGCTTCATTCCAAAGATGACAGAAACTCTGTGTTAGCTGCTGGACCTCACTCATTCAATGGACGTCCTATGATTGTTAAACCATGGGTGCTTAATTTCAATTTTCACAAAGAAATTCTTCGTATTGTACCTCTGTGGGTTAAGCTTCCAAACCTACCTCTGAACTGCTGGGGTGCTAATTCACTTTGTAGGATAGGCATCCTGTTGGGTGTTCCTATTTGTGCTGATGAATGTACCTCTAGACAGCTGCGAATTTCTTTTGCTCGTATTCTTGTTGAGATTGATGTGACAAAGGAAATCCCACATAGTGTCATGATCCAAGACCCTAGTGGAGAGGTGGTGAAGCAGGAAGTTGTGTTTGATTGGCTACCCCCATTCTGTAAGAAATGTAAGGTTGTGGGCCATGACTGCTCTCAAACCAAGGAACCAACAGCTCGATACCACCCTTCTGTAGTCAAACACACTAAACAATGGGTTCCTAAGAAAACTCAACCTGTAGTTGCTCAGAAAGTCCAACCTGCTCCTGATGTAACTGTTGTTCCTGAAGATGGGGGTGGGGATGGATGGAGAGTTGTTACTAGAAGGAAAGTTCACATGCCTCTCATGAATACTATGGAAAGTGCATACTGGGCTAGCACAGGTCTGAAGGAAATAATGCCCTTGGTCCAAGTATGCATATAATATTAAGTCTAATAAATGCGGTTCAGTATTAATTAACAAGTTAATAATTCAGTGAGATCAAGTGAGCTGAATGCCTAGCTAGAGGCCGCTTCAGTTCAAGTGGAATTAATAATATTAATCCACAACTTACTCTTGACTGAACCCGTAGGGTCACACAAATAGTACGTAAACGGATCAAGTATTTAATGGCATTAAATACTCCATCTATGGATATTCGCAATCGACGGATCTTGGTTCCAGTGGGAGCTGAGATCGTCAAAGGCAAGATATGAATACTCCGAAACGATGATATTGCCGGAAACGGAAATATGGATCGTATCGGAAATATAAATATTATCCAAATCGTAAATGTTGCCGGAAACGGAAACATGGTACGTATCGGAAAATATTCTTGGAAATGGAAATATTGCCGGAATCGGAAATATTGCCGGAAACGGAAATATTGTCAGAATCGGAAATATTATCGGAATCGGAAAATAATTCCGGAAACGGAAATATTAAATATTGTTCGTACCGGAAATGAATTCCGGAATCGGGAATTTAATCGGAAAGCGTATCGTACGAATTAGCATCGGACGAGGCTTGCTAGACGAAGACCCAGCACGAGGCCAGGCCAACGCCCAGCAAGCCGCACGCCAAGTGCTCGACCAGGCCCAGCGCAAGGCCAGGCCCAACCAAGCAATGGCGGGCGCGCACGAAGCCCATGGGCTGCGAGGCCGCATGCGCTGTGCGTTCGGCGTGCGGGGTGCATGCGTGTGCATGTGCTCGTGTTCGTAACGAATCCTAATCCTATCGGAATTCGTGCATTGATTAAATCCTAATCCTAAAAGATTAAATTTATTATTTAGAGTTCTAATAGGATTCTAATTAATAAATCCATATCCTAGTAGGATTATAATTCCTTTCCATAAACTCTATAAATAGGTGCCTAGGGTCACATATTTACATCGAGATTTGAAGTATTCAAAAGGTAAGATTTTCAAGCAAAAATCAGCCTAACACTTGCAACCCAAATAGCCGAAAATCCTAGTAACCTTAAGGGCGATTCTAGTTGGTCAAGCTTAAGGCGGATCCGGACGTGTTGTGGACTATCTACGGATGGACGACACTTGGAGTCCTAAAGACTTGTTCTTGTTCGGTTCGGGCGCAGCTAGGGAGGGCACGCTACAAAGTGTATGCATCTGAATTATGCTAAATGATTATGTGTAAATAATATGTTTCCTGACTTTATGGTTTTTCCGCATGATTTATGTTTATTCATATGTATCATAACCTGACAGTGGTATCACGAGCCTCTTATTATTTTCATAATCTAAATTGCATGAACATGGTTAAATTTTACAAATTTTCAAAGAATTAAAGGGGTGATTAATTTTCGTAATTAATTGCAAATTGCGTTTATTTAATTATATGTACGCAGTTTTTCGGCAGTTTCTCCGTTACTCATCCAAATCGAGTGATTTTTGTGTCAATTCCGCATGTAAAAGGCATTCTAAAATTTTGACAAAAAGATATTTTTCGGCCGAACCCAGAATTCCCAAATTCGAAGCCTAACTATGACTTTTCGGAGGTTTTAGTTTTTCGAACGCAAAAGTTTGTAAATTTAAGATGTTAAATTAAGTATTTGCGATTATTGTTGATAAATCTTGAGTTTTTGATTGACCTACTGTATATGTTTAACAATTATGAATGCCTAGACTTGTTAATTATACAACCTAATTTGTAATTATGATTAATTTGTTGAAATTCGAATAATTTAGAATTGATTTGATTTTCATGATTAATTAATAATTTAATTAGGTACCAATGATTAAAATCCACCATAAAATTGTTAATTTATGTTAAATTTTTAATTTTTATGACCTAGATTTGAATCCATGTTAATCGGAAATTAATTGATTCATAAATTTTCGATTTTTCACCCTAAAAATTATGAAATTAATATGATTAATTAATTTGTCATTAATTTTGGAAATAAAAGTTTTAATTTTTATGCAGTTCGCTCATAAAACTTGCACGCACAAAGCAATGGACGCTACGTGTTACCCTTAAGGGGTGTTGTATAGTGCGGGCATGGGACGACGAGCAAGGGAGCTCGTCGCCCATGCGGTACGATGCAACGAGCAAGAGCCATGGCACACGAGCACATGGCAGTACGCTGCCCTGTGTCGAGTGCTGTGTGCATATGGGCGAGTGGGCAAGGGCGAATGGTCAAGGCGCAAGCCATCGGGCAGACGCGTGTGGGCAGCAAGCGTGCTGCGCCACAGCGCGCGCTGCCACGCCCAGCAAGCAAGCAGGCGCGACGAGCGAGCGGGCGCGCGCAGCGTGGCCTGCACTGCTGCTTCGCGTGTGGCCTGCTTGCGTATTGCTACACGATCACTCGACGGGGCTTGGGCGCAAGCCTAAGTGCTCGTCGTGTTACGATTGTCGCGTTTTAAATTTTAATTTGAGATTTTCAGTTCGAGTAATTTTAATTAATTTTAAAATTAATAATTTAAATTGTTTTCTCGGGATTTAATTTTGATTATTATAATTATTATAAATTTTAATTTATACTAATTATTGTACTAAAATTAAACCTTGAATTAATTTAAATTCGTTATATTCAACCGAAATAAATTAAATAAATGGATTCAATTTTAAATTTATATGAGCTTTAATTTTAATTAAATTTGTATGTTTCCGGTTAGACTAGAAATACATTTTTATGTTTAAAATTAGTAAAGCATATGAATTTATTGGTTTAAGTGGGAGCAATTTTAGTCATAAAACTCTTGATTAGGTCTACAAATCCTTTAAGGTTAAACAACTTGATTAGAATTAATAAGGACTGAATAATTTGTAGATTATTGGTGCCCTTGATTAATTGCTGCAAATATTTATATGATGCATACAATGTGTTTTTACTAACCAATTATGTGGGCCATTCATGATAATGAATGGGTGAATGGTATATATTGTATATGTACAGTTTTGCAGGTTATGAAGTGACTAGTATGGCCCAAATAGGATAGAAAATATGGTCTGCGTACCATTAATTTGAATGTAATTGGTCTAAAGCACCAAATTTGTTTTTCAATTCAAATATGGTCTGCGTACCATCAAATAGTTGTAATTAGTTTAATTATAATTTATCCTATTTGAAGAAAATGGCGCCTCCCACGGTGAAATTCAACACGGAGTTTCCAATCCATTTTCAAGACGGACTTTGAAGTTGAAGCTTCAAGATGAAGTCGGGCCATACTAGATCACAATTATCTTATGCATTCTTTAAGTTATTTATTGCTTTTAAATATGTCTTAAATATGCATGAGATTGTGGCTTGATTATGTTGCATGATTAAGGATTTTAGTTCACTTAAAATCTAACCAACATAGTAAGAGCCTTTAGTTCCAAACTTAAAAATTGAGTTAAAAGGTGCCATGAATAACACTTAGTTGGATATCCTTTACATCGATCTTAGTAATAGTTTTCCGCCATAGCGAGGTGTTACTTATCGATACTAAAGGGGTAAGGTACACAAATAATTGTGAGTACATGTTAGTTTTAGTGAAACTCAACGATATAAGTAAGGAGTCCTTTTATGTCGTGGCAAAATTGATAGGTTTACCTAATAAGTTCTTAGACGTACCTATCAACCAAGAGTAGTTTCTAGACTATTATCAAAAGGCTTTTGCTTACCTAAAAGATTTTAGAATTGAGTCTAAATACATAATGTGCTTAATTCTTCAATGGGTTTTAGGATCTTGGAATCATTTTATTCATACCTGCCGGAACAATAAATTCGAATAAAATGCTAATAACTTGTTTGAATTTCATGATTGCTTTAATTTTCAAGTTATTACTCATGATTAATGTTTAGACTTTGCATGCTTCAATGTATGTTTTCATTATTGTTTATAATTAAATATCTTGCACTGCGGTAAACCCTTTTAGAAAGGTAACAGTAAATTTCCTCGATTGGTAGTGAATCCAAGAACGATTCACGGAAAAGAGAGAAAGTAAGCAATTTAAAATGTACGTTTCTTATATCGACTTTTATGGTTGTTTTCGAATATCCAAATCGAATGGCGAACCGATTGGTGCTTATGGATTCAAAAATGCGATGTAGTTTTGAGATCATAAAGCATTGAGTTTAAACGCTCAGCTTTACCAATGGTTAACAACCTAATATCTTTGTCCATTTAATTCTCGAATGAGTCTAGTCCTTAGACATTCGTATAGATCGATGCTTAGAGAACTTTAGAAGCTTCTGGTAAGATCATCTAGTTGAAACTTAATATTCAACATAAAATGGTAAGAACCTTGTTGGAATGACATTGGACATGTCTAACAAAGTATAAAAGTCAACACTAGAGAATTCAATTCTTAAGACTATAAGAAAGGGTACGAGAAATAGGAAAACAAGGAACAAATGAAAGGAATTTACGATTCCGTTTCTACCTATAAGTTCATGTTTAAAGAGAAGTGACCTAGCAATCAAACTTCCTTGGTATCATATACCGCTTGAGGTTTTTACTTCGGTAATAACTCAAACAATGGAAGCTAGGCTACACTATTGACCTACAAGTGGGAAATAAAGCATGGCAATGCTACATTAGTTGTAGGGTCATCTAGTTTGTTTTAAGTCCTTTCAAGGGTGGAACTTAATGGCTATTTTGTTTCAAACAAAGAAAGACTCACATTCAGAAGAACAAAAACAATGTTTGTTTGTTTATTTGAATGAAATGGTCATTTACGAGTTGAGTCAATATGCTTGATTAAAACAAACAACTCTTTAACAATAAAAACTTTACTAGGTTCAAATCAAACCCTTGATTTGAGTTCCATTAAACTTTGGCATTGTTGCTTAGACCATATCAACAAGTTAACATTCGTAAGCTCTATTTTGATGGACTTTTGAAAGTTGATTGATTTCTAGATCAATTCAAGACAAGCTAGTCTTACTTGTTGAAAGAAACAAAAGATATGAACTATTGTTAGAACGCCTAGACAATAGAGTTCAAAGCTAAATAAAGATTTTATGACTTTATTATTTCACATGGTTTTGAGTGCATATTGGTTTATTTACTCAATGTGATATAAGTTTGAATCTGTTTGGCTAGTTCAAAGATTCAGAAGTATAAAATCCACTTGGCAAGGAATCATAAAGATCTAGGTCAGATCATGTTGATGATTACTTAAGTAAAAAATGATCATCAATGATTGTGTGTAGTAAATTCACAATCTAGCTCAATAAGATATGGCATATCAAATTGGAATGATCGAAGTCAACTAGTACTTGATTCGATCAATGATGAATCATAAAGACTTTTCCTATAATTTCTAAAACAAAATGCTCAACTACCACCAAACTAAACCAAATTCGTCAAAGCTATTGAAAAGTAATTTCAAAATATCTTTTCATAATTATATATCTAAAGAGTTGCTAAACTCAGTGGGAGCTTAGTGTTTGTTATTCAACAAACTAAGGCCCAAGTATAGATATATGTTTCATTGTGATTTATTCAAATGAGACACAAGGGTATTGTTTCTACCACGAATTTTTGAGAACATAATGTTTGTTTGCTCGAAATGATATCCTTTTGGAGATTCGTTTCCAAATTGACAAGTGGGAGAAAATAGACCTCGAAAGTCTTCAAGGCGAACAACAAACATAAACGGACATTCCGGAGGCTTTTCGAAGTTCTTCAGAAAATCCGAACACGTATTCTTTAAGGACTTTAGAAGTGGCTTTAAAGAATAGACATCTCTTAGAAGACTTTACAAGTGCTTCAAGGAGAACAGAATATTCAAAGGACTCTCAAAGTGCCTGTTGATATTCTATTGTTTGATGTTCTATACCCAAGTAGGGATAGAGTTCAAGTCACTGAAACTATGAGATTCTTCTATTAGATAGTGAAGAAACATGGAGTTCAGGTCAATGAAACTATGAGATTCTTCTATTAGATAGTGAAGAAACCTACAACTTGCAGTCAAACTATTATCACATAGATTAATGAGTTTGTGACTTGTAAGAAAGCTATAACGAAATATAGATTCCCTAAAATGGTTAGAGGCCATATATAGACTCAATGTTTTAAATGGTTAGAGGCCATAAAACATACTCAATGTTTTAATGACAAAATTGAAATTTTGTTGATTTGCAAGAATAGATTAAACACCTATTGGTTGCAAATAGGTTTTAAGGATAAAAACCATCAAACATTGAATTGTGTTAACACACAAAGCTAGATTAGTTGCTAAAGGTTACAAGCAGATTCATGGCATGGATTGTGTTGAAACCTCATGCATAATCGTAATTCTCAAGTCAATAAATCAAGCAATGATTGCATATCGGTACATATGGCAATTGGATGACAAAACGTATTCCTCAATCAAATGTTGGAAGAAACTATGTACATGGCATGTCATAGGAGTTGTGGATCCAAATAATGCTTGAAAAGGAAGGCTAGCTTATGAAATCTAAGTACAGATTTAAGCAAGCAATTGGGAATTGGAATTGTATTTTAGTGAAGCTAATAAGTATTTTAGTTTCATAAAATGTACATGATTCTTATAGATATATAAGAAGTTTAGTGGGAGTACATAAACTTAATTGGTCCTATGTCTGTCATACACATATCTCTCTATTGTGAAATAACATTCAAATGCTAATGACTTAGATTTGAAAATTATTCATCAATGACGGACCAAGGAGAAACTTAGTGCATACTGGGTATTAAGATCCATTCACAAAGATCTTATAATATTATTCTGGATTAAGTAATTGCATTTACTAAATCAAACACGAAAGACTCCATTGGAGATATTCGACCCATATGAATTAATCTAAGTAAAAGATGTTTGAACTATGTATAAGCATTTACTTAGTTAAACATCAAAGGATCTAAGTAAGATTCTTAACCTATATTATATGTCAAAGAATTTAGCTGGATTCAGTATCTAGTGAAACTAGATGAGCTAAAGCTACATGAATAGAATTCAATTGGGAATTATTCGGCAAAAGAATTTATCATGTATGATATAATATGAGGATCGCCAAAAACGTATCGTATGACTTTAGGCATGAGGAACATATACCAATCTCTATTGATCTAAGTGAAGATCAACTAGATTGAGATCAAGAAAAACTTATGGTACTTGAAAAGGTACATAAGAGTAGTTCTTGATTCAAGGAAATAAAGATATGCTAAATATTGATGCTACACGCATAAACACTGGCAAAGGATCAAGAAAGATTCCTTTGGAGTTAACCATTGACAAGGACCAGCTAAAGAGCATCGTGTTTTAAAATGGCAACATGGATTGGAGACCATGAGTTGTTGCGTGGGAAATTAAAATAATAATTTCTATTTTCTATGATACAGCTGGGAAGTCTTCCACATATCCGTGAACTGCTTGGATAATTAAATACCAAACAAAGCATCACTAGCAACCTAAACAGTTGAAGTAAAAGTACTTATTGCCTAAGAAGCAATAAAACAGGGTTGTTTTAAAGAGTTCTTCACTGAAGTTGTGTAGATCACCTGTCTGCTGGCTTGAAGGTTCTTCATTGCAAAATGCGTAGAACCACTATCGAAGTAAGAAAGACTAGATCACATAATAAACAAACTCAAAAGATCTTATCATCATATCTCGAATATTATTCGATGAAAAGGATATTAAGATTGGCAAAGCATGATAACTAAACCTATGCAACAAGTGAGAAACAACACTCACATTGTAGCACTGGAAATCAAGCATAGCTTTGAATTCCATGAACTGTTTTAAAGATGGGTTTGAGGCCCATGGTTGTAAAACATTGGAGTTGAACATTTATCATATATGAAATGTATTTTCATATTCCATTTAATCTTGGTTTAGTATTAAATGATGAGTCCCTTCAATTTGACGAAATATTCAAGATAGACTGTCAGGACCAGTCCTGTGACTAAGAAATGTCTATAAAGTGAACTTGAATGTCAAAAGTTGAAAATGGTCCCTGGTCGGAGTTTTCTATAAAATTGGACGCATAGAAAACGTGAGACGACTAGAATGCAATATGACTAGTAGTTCTGTTTCTTGAACTATGTGGACATGGAAATGTCATAATCATTTGCATAGATACTTACTTTGGGAAGACTAGTATCGGACAGACCTATGAAACTTTACTGTAAGAGATGAAAATCTGTCATAAGTAAATTTCATTAAAATTATTAGACACTAAATCCTTAATACCTGAGTGATTTGAGATTACTTGTTTGAGAACTGGTTACTTTGATGTTGACCAACCGTCGCACCATAAAAGGAGGCTATAAAGGCAACGCTCAGGTAATCACCTATCAAACGAAGTCTAATCTCAAGATCGCAAGATTGGGATTGTACTCCCATAAATCGGGATGAGATGCTTAAAAGTTGTACAAGGCCACTCGGAGAGCTAGAAACTGTAAAATGCATGGCTGTGCTCGGATGAATCATAGGCTATGATTATTTGTTTATTTGATCAGTTGAACTCTGAAACCGAGAAACACCTCTGGACATAATAAGGATGACAACTCTTACCTTATGTTCAAGAGCAAGCATCGAGCGACAAAGGAATTAGGTAATGCACACTTGTCCCTAAGGACAAGTGGGAGACTGAAGGAAATAATGCCCTTGGTCCAAGTATGCATATAATATTAAGTCTAATAAATGCGGTTCAGTGTTAATTAACAAGTTAATAATTCAGTGAGATCAAGTGAGCTGAATGCCTAGCTAGAGGCCGCTTCGGTTCAAGTGGAATTAATAATATTAATCCACAGCTTACTCTTGACTGAACCCGTAGGGTCACACAAATAGTACGTAAACAGATCAAGTATTTAATGGCATTAAATACTCTATCTATGGATATTCGGAATCGACGGATCATGGTTCCAGTGGGAGCTGAGATCGTCAAAGGCAAGAAATGAATACTCCGGAAACGATGATATTGCCGGAAACGGAAATATGGATCGTATCGGAAATATAAATATTATCCAAACCGTAAATGTTGCCGGAAACGGAAACATGGTATGTATCGGAAAATATTATTGGAAATGGAAATATTGTCGGAATCGGAAATATTGCCGGAAACGGAAATATTGTCAGAATCGGAAATATTATCGAAATCGGAAAATAATTCCAGAAAAGGAAATATTAAATATTGTTCGTATCGGAAATGAATTCCGGAATCGGGAATTTAATCGGAAAGCGTATCGTACGAATTAGCATCGGACGAGGCTTGCCAGACGAAGACCCAGCGCAAGTCCAGGCCAACCCACGCAATGGCGGGCGCGCACGAAGCCCATGGGCTGCGAGGCCGCATGCGCTGTGCGCTCGGCTTGGGCCGCAAGGCCTGCGTGCGGGCGTGCATGCGTGTGCATGTGCTCGTGTTCGTAACGAATCCTAATCCTATTGGAATTCGTGCATGGATTAAATCCTAATCCTAAAAGATTAAATTTATTATTTAGAGTTCTAATAGGATTCTAATTAATAAATCCATATCCTAGTAGGATTATAATTCCTTTCCATAAACTCTATAAATAGGTGCCTAGGGTCACTTATTTACATCGAGATTTGAAGTATTCAAAAGGTAAGATTTTCAAGCAAAAATCAGCCAAACACTTGCAACCCAAATAGCCGAAAATCCTAGTAACCTTAAGGGCGATTCTAGTTGGTCAAGCTTAAGGCGGATCCGGACGTGCTGTGGACTATCTACGGATGGACGACACTTGGAGTCCTAAAGACTTGTTCTTGTTCGGTTCGGGTGCAGCTAGGGAGGGCACGCTACAAAGTGTATGCATCTGAATTATGCTAAATGATTATGTGTAAATAATATGTTTCCTGGCTTTATGGTTTTTCCGCATGATGATGTTTATTCATATGTATCATAACCTGACAATGTCAACTCTCAAGAGATGAATGGTAGTGGGTGTGATGCAGAAGTAGAGGGAGATGAGGACACTCCTAACATAGTTCCATGATTGTATGTAGCTGGAACATGAGGGGTCTTAATGATCTCTCTAAAGTAGGGGAGGTGAAGAACTTTTTGAATAAAAACAAAGTCTTGTTGCTTTGTTAGAGACTAGAGTAAAACAGCATAATAGTAGTAGAATTTTGAAGAAATTTGGTGCAAACTGGTCTTGGGTTGACAACTATGTTTGTTCACCTAGGGGTAGGATTTGGATTGGATGGTTGCATAATGATATTAGTTTACAGGTGATTGATAGAGTGGAATATGGCATTCATTGCGTAGTTAATTCTAAGAATGGTAAATTTACTTCTCAAATAACTGTGGTGTATGGTCTACACACAGTGGAAGATAGAGTGCCCATGTGGAGGTATTTGGAGGGTTTGGCTAATGCTATGACTGGTCCTTGGTGTGTTATAGGTGACTTCAATGCAGTATTACATAGTGCAGACAGATCCAATGGAAACCCTGTAACAATTAGAGAGACCAAAGATTTTGAGCAACTCTTGGATAATACTGATTTGGTTGAGGTCAAGTCTAGTGGTTGCTTTTATTCATGGAGCAACAAAGGGGAAGGGGAGAGGAGAATTGAATCTAGAATTGATTGGTGCCTAGGCAATTCTGGCTGGCACACCTTTTATACTGATGCTTGGGTGGAATACATGGTTCCAGGGCTTTCAGATGATTCCCCTCTGATCCTTAGAAGTGAAGTGGACACCAGGCAAGGGAGTAGGCCCTTAAAATTTTTCAATTATATGGCTGATCACACTAATTTTGTTAAAGCTATTAATGAAGGTTGGGATTGCTCAATTCAGGGATGTGCTATGTATAGATTGTGGACCAAGTTGAAACATGTTAAAACTGGTTTAAAGAAACTACATGCCAAAGATTTTGCAAAGCTAGACTCCAGAATAGAGTAGTTAAGACAAGATTTGGATGATACTCAACTTGCTTTAGTGGATAACAACACTGATATCAATCTGCAGAGAAAAGAGAAGGATCTGATGGGGTCTTTGAAGAAATTCTTAGGCATTCAGGAGAGTGCTTATAAGTAGAAAGCTAGAATCCAGTGGTTAAAGCTAGGGGATGCAAACAACAAATTCTTTTTCTCAGCAATGAAAGAGAGATATAAGAGAAATAGTATTGATATGCTGTTATACAATAATGGTAATAGGCTGACTACTGTGGATGACATCACTAAGGAAATCACTCATTTCTACACTGCTTTAGTAGGCTCTGCTGCTCCTACTCTTCAGGGTATTGATGTCACAGTTGTTAGAAATGGGAATATTCTGTCAAATGAGCATGCTGAAGCTTTAATTGCTCCTGTTTCTACACAGGAAATTGATGATGCACTCAAGGGAATTGATAGCTCTAAAGCCCCTGGCATTGATGGACTGAATAATTGTTTCTTCAAAAAAGCTTGGCCTGTGATTAAGCATGATGTATATGAATTCTTTGAATCTGGAAAGTTACTAAAACAAGTTAACAACACAGTTGTTACTCTGGTGCCAAAAGTTCAAAATGCTTCAAAAATCTCTGAGTTTAGACCTATTGCCTGTTGTTCAGTAGTTTACAAGATTATTGCCAAAATTCTCACAGCTAGGATGCAACCAGTAATGGAAACAATCATCAACAATTCCCAAACTGGGTTCATCCCTGGCAGATCTATAGCAGATAACATTCTCCTTGCATCAGAGCTGGTCATGTTAGGTTATGATTCATATGACAAAACATAAATCATGCGGAAAAACCATAAAGCCAGGAAAGCATATTATTTACACATAATAATTTAGCATAGTTTAGATGCATACACTTTGTTGCGTGCCCTCCCTAGCTGCGCCCGAACCGAACAAGAACAAGTCTTTAGGACTCCAAGTGTCGTCCCTCCGTAGATAGTCCACAGCACGTCCGGATCCGCCTTAAGCTTGACCAACTAGAATCGCCCTTAAGGTTGCTTAGGAATTTCGGCTATTTAGGTGCAAGTGTATGGCTGATTTTTCTTCAAAATCTTACCTTTAGAATACTTCAATTGTGTCTATAAATTATGACCCTAAGCACCTATTTATAGAGGTATGGAAAAGGAACTGGAATCCTACTAGGATACGAATTAATTAAACTAGAATCCTAGTAGAACTCTTATTTAATTAATTTATCCTTTTAGGATTAGGAATTTAATCATATATCGAATCCTGATAGCTTTAGGATTCGTATAGCACGTACACGAGCATCGCACGAGCACCGCACACTCGCGCAGGCCTTGCGGCCCACGCTGAGCGCACAACGCTCGGCCCATGCTGCTGCCTGTGTCGGCGCGCGCGCCCAAGGCCTTGGCTGGGCCTGGCCTTGCGCTGGGCCTGGTCGAGGCTTGGCGTATGTTGGTGATGCGTGTGGCTTGCTGGGCGATGGCCAGGCTTCGTGTTGGGCCTTCGTCTAGCGAGCCTCATCCGATGCTAATTCATACGATACGCTTCCGATTAAATTTCCGATTCCGGAAATCATTTTCGATACGAACAATATTTAATATTTCCGATTCCGGAATTAATTTCCGTTTCGAACAAATATTTAATATTTCCGTTTCCGGAATTATTTTCCGATTCCGATAATATTTCCATTTCCATTAATATTTTCCGATACGTACCATGTTTCCATTTCCGGCAACATTTACGACTTGGATAATATTTATATTTCCGATACGATCCATATTTCCGTTTCCGGTAATATCATCGTTTCCGGAGTATTCATTTCTTGCTTGTGACGATCTCAGCTCCCACTGAAACCAAGATCCGTCGATTCCGAGTATCCATAGATGGAGTATTTATTGCCATTAAATACTTGATCCGTTTACGTACTATTTGTGTGACCCTACGGGTTCAGTCAAGAGTAAGCTGTGGATTAATATAATTAATTCCACTTGAACTGAAGCGGCCTCTAGCTAGCCATTCAACTCACTTGATCTCACTGAATTATTAACTTGTTAATTAATACTAAACCGCATTTATTAGACTTAATATTATATGCATACTTGGACCAAGGGCACTATTTCTTTCAGTCTCCCACTTGTCCTTAGGGACAAGTGTGCATTTCCTAATTCCTTTGTCGCTCGATGCTTGCTCTTGAACATAAGGTAAGAGTTGTCATCCTTATTATATCCAGAGGTGTTTCTCGGTTTCAGAGTTCAACTGATCAAATAAACAGATAATCATATCCTATGATTCATCCGAGCACGGCCATGCATTTTACAGTTTCTAGCTCTCCGAGTGGCCTTGTACAACTTTTAAGCATCTCATCCCGATTTATGGGAGGACAATCCCAATCTTGCGATCTTGAGATTAGACTTCGTTTGATATGTGATTACCTGAGCGTTGCCTTTATAGCCTCCTTCTACGGTGCGACGGTTGGTCAACGTCAAAGTAACCAGTTCTCAAACAAGTAATGTCAAATCACTCAGGTATTGAGGATTTAGTGTCTAATAATTTTAATGAAATTTACTTATGACAGATTTTCATCTCTTACAGTAAAGTTTCATAGGTCTGTCCGATACTAGTCTTCCCAAAGTAAGTATCTATGCAAATGGTTATGACATTTCCATGTCCACATAGTTCAAGAAACATAACTACTAGTCATCTTTCATTCTAGTCTTCTAACGTTTTCTATGCGTACAATTTTATAGAAAACTCCGACCAGGGACCATTTTCAACTTTTGACATTCAAGTTCACTTGATAGACATTTCTTAGTCACAGGACTGGTCCTGACAGTCTATCTTGAATATTTCGTCAAATTGAAGGGACTCATCATTTAATACTAAACCAAGATTAAATGGAATATGGAAATACATTTCATATATGATAAATGTTCAACCCCATTGTTATACAACCATGGGCCTCAAACCCATCTTTAAAACAGTTCATGGAATTTCAAAGCTATGCTTGATTTCCAGTGCTACAACGTGAGTGTTGCTTCTCACTTGTTGCATAGGTCTAGTTATCATGCTTTGCCAATCTTAATATCATTTTCATCGAATGTTCTTCGAGATATGATGATAAGATCTTTTGAGTATGTTTATTTTGTGATCTAGTCTTTCTTGCTACATTAGTGGTTCTACGCATTTTGCAATGAAAAACCATTAAGTCAACAGACATGTGATCTTCCCAAGTTCAATGAAGAACTCATTAATATAAACAACTCTGTTTTATTGCTTCTTAGGCAATAAGTACTTTTACTTCAACTGTTTAGGTTGCTAGTGATGCTTTGTTTGGATTTACTTATCCAAGCAGTTCACAGATATGTGGAAGACTTTCCAGCTGTATCTTAGAACATAGAAAGTTTCCCACGCAACAAACTCATGGTCTCCAATCCATGTTGCCATTTCAAAACACGATGCTCTTTAGCTCGTCCTTGTCAATGGTTAACTCCAAAGGAATCTTGCTTTGATCCTTTGCCAGTGTTTATGCGTGTAGCATCAATATTTAGCATATCTTTATTTCCTTGAATCAAGAACTACTCTTATGTACCTTTTCAAGTACCATAAGTTTTTCTTGATCTCAATCTAGTTGATCTTCACTTAGATCAATAGAGATTGGTATATGTTCGTCATGCCTAAAGTCATACGATACGTTTTTGGCGATCCTCATATTATATCATACATGATAAATTCTTTTGCAGAATAATTCCCAATTGAATTCTATTCATGTAACTTTAGCTCATCTAGTTTCAGTAGATACTAAATCCAACTAAATTCTTTGACATATAATATAGGTTAAGAATCTTACTTAGGTCCTTTGATGTTTAACTTAGTAAACGCTTATACATAGTTCAGACATCTTTTACTTAGATTTATTCACATGGGTCGAATATCTCCAATGGAGTATTTCGTGTTTGATTTAGTAAATGCCATTACTTAATCCAAAACAATATTATAAGATCTTTGTAAATAGATCTTAATACCTAGTATGTACTAAGTTTCGCCATGGTCCATCATTGATGAATAATTTCAAATCTAAGTCATTAGCATTTGAATGTTATTTCACAATAGAGAGATATGTGTGTTATACACATAGGACCAATTAAGTTTTACGTACTCCCACTAAACTTCTTATATATCTATAAGAATTATGTACATTTTATGAAACTAAAATACTTATTAGCTTCACTATGATACATTTCCAATTCCCAATTGCTTGCTTAAATCTGTACTTAGATTTCATAAACTAGCTTTCCTTTTCAAGCATTTATTTGGATCCACAAATCCTATGACATACCATGTACATAGTTATTCCAACATTTGATTGAGGAATAAGTTTTGTCATCCAATTCCAACATTCGAAGTCCTTTTCCATGATTCTATAAATATATGCCGAGGGTCATAAATTTATACAAGAGTTTTTTAAACAAGTATTCATACAATAAAAGCTGTGAATTTTTAGCAGAAAAATCAGTCACATTACTTGCCCATTTAGCCGAAAATAATAGTACCTTAAGGGCGATTCTAGTTGGTCAATCTTAAGGCGGATCCGGACGTGTTGTGGACTATCTACGGAGGGACGACACTTGGAGTCCTAAAGACTTGTTTTTGTTCGGTTCGGGCGCAGCTAGGGAGGGCACGCTACAAAGTGTATGCATCTAAATTATGCTAACTGATTATGTGTAAATAATATGTTTCCTGGCATTAAGGTTTTTCCGCATGATTTATGTTTTTCATATGTATCATAACCTAACAGTGGTATCACGAGCCTCTTATTATTTGCATAATCTAAATTGCATAACATGGTTAAATTTTACAAATTTGCAAAGAATTAAAAGGGGTGATTAATTTTCGTAATTGTTAATTAATTGCAAATTGCGTTTATTTAATTATATGTACGCAGTTTTTCGGCAGTTTCTTCGTTACTCAACCAAATCGAGTGATTTTTGTGTCAATTTCGCATGTAAAAGGCATTCTAAAATTTTGACAAAAATATTAATTCTCAGCCGAACCCAGAATTCCCAAATTCGAAGCCTAACTATGACTTTTCGGAGGTTTTAGTTATTCGAGCGCATAAGTTTGTAAATTTAAGATGTTAAATTGAATATTTGCGATTCTTGTTGATAAATCTTGAATTTTTGATTGACCTACTGTATATGTTTAACAATTTTGAATGCCTAGACTTGTTAATTATACAACCTAATTTGTAATTATGATTAATTTGTTGAAATTCGAATAATTTAGAATTGATTTGATTTTCATAATTAATTAATGATTTATTTAGGTATCCATGATTAAAAACCACCATAAAAATTGTTAATTTATGATAAATTTTAAATTTTTATGACATAGATTTGAATCCATGTTAATCGGAAATTAATTGATTAATAAATTTTCGATTTTTCGCCCTAAAATTATGAAATTAATATGATTTATTAATTTGTCATTATTTTTGAATTAAAAATTTTAAATTTTATGAAATAAGCTCATAAATGTTGCACGCACAAAGCAATGGAAGCTACGTGTTATCCTTAAGGGGTGTTGTGTAGTGCGGGCACGCGACGACGAGCAAGGGAGCTCGTCGCCCGTGCGGTACGAATGCAGCAAGCAACATAGCATGGTGCGCGCGCGAGGCAATGGTGCTGGCCGTGTGTGCTATGCGATGGGCGACAAGCAAGGCAATGCGAGCAGTCGCGTGTGGGTAGCAATCGTGCTGCGCCACATCGCGCACTGTCTCGCGCCAGCGAGCGATGGCTCGCACCAGCGAGCGCTGGCTCGCGCAGCGAGCGATGCCTCGCGAAGGGGCTGCTGCGATGCGATGTACGCGGGCAGGCTGCGCGCAAGCGTGGCTTGGCTTGCTGCGTTTGGGCGTGCCTGCTGCCTCTCGTGCCTTGTGCAACGGTCAGTCGAGGGGCGATGCGGCCTCGAGGCTCGATGGGGCTTGGGCGCAAGCCCAAGTGCCTCCTCTTGTAACGATTGACACGTTTTGGTTTTCATTTGAATTTTCAGTTCGGAAATAATTTTAATTAATTTTAAAATTAATAATTTAAATTGTTTTTTCGGATTTTAAATTTGAATATTATAATTATTATAAATCTTGAATTAATTTAAATTCGTTTAATTTAACTGAAAATAAATTAAATTAATGGATTCGATTATAATTTTATATGAGCTTAAAATTTTAATTAAACTTGTATGTTTCCGGTTAGACTAGAAATACATTTTTATGTTTAAAATTAGTAAAGCATATAACGTTATTGGTTTGAGTGGGACATTTTTAGTCATAAACTCTTGATTAGGTCTACAAATCCTTTAAGGTTAAAACAACTTGATTAGAATTAATAAGGACTGAATAATTGGTAGATTATCGGTGCCCTTGATTAATTGCTGCAAATATTTATGTGATGCATTACAATGTGTTTTACTAACTAGCTATGTGGGCCATTCATGATAATGAATGGGTAAATGGTATATATTGTATATGTACTATTTTGCAGGTTATGAAGTGACTAGTATGGCCCAAATAGGATAGAAAATATGGTCTGCGTACCATTAAATTTGAATGTAATTGGTCTAATGCACCAAAGTTTGTTTTTCAATTCAAATATGGTCTGCGCACCATCAAATAGTTGTAATTAGTTTAATTATAGCTTATCCTATTTGAAGAAAATGGCCCCTCCCACGGTGAAATTCAAGACGGAGTTTCCAATCCATTTTCAAGACGGACTTTGAAGTTGAAGCTTCAAGATGAAGTCAGGCCATACTAGATCACATTTATCTTATGCATGCTTTAAGTTATTTATTGCTTTTAAATATGTCTTAATTATGCATGAGATTATGGCTTGATTATGTTGCATGATTAAGGATTTTAGTTCACTTAAAATCTAACCAACATAGTAAGAGCCTTAAGTTCCAATCTTAAAAATTGAGTTAAAAGGTGCCATGCCAAAATAACACTTACTTGGATAACCTTTACATCAATCTTAGTAATAGTTTTCCGCCATAGCGAGGTGTTACTTATTGATTCTAAAGGGGTAAGGTACACAAATAATTGTGAGTACATGTTAGTTTTGGTGAAACTCAACGATATAAGTAAGGAGTCCTTTTATGTCGTGGCAAAATCGATAGGTTTACCTAATAAGTTCTTAGACGTACCTATCAACCAAGAGTAGTTTCCAGACTATTAGCAAAAGGCTTTTGCTTACCTAAAATATTTTAGAATTGAGTCAAAATACATAATGTGCTTAATTCTTCAATGATTTTAGGGTCTTGGAATCATTTTATTCACACCTGCCGGAACAATAAATTCGAATAAAATGCCAATGACTTGTTTAAATTGCATGATTGCTTTAATTTTCAAGTTATTACTCGTGATAAATGTTTAGACTTTGCATGCTTCAATGTATGTTTTAATTATTGTTTATAATTAAATATCTTGCACTGCAGTAAATCCTTTTAGAAAGGTAACAATAAATTTCCTCGATTGGTAGTGAATCCAAGAACGATTCATGGAAATAAGAGAAAGTGAGCAATTTAAAATGTACGTTTCTTATAGCGACTTTTATGGTTGTTTTCGAGTACCAAAGTCGAATGGCAAACCGATTGGTGCTTGTGAATTCAAAATACAATGTAGTTTTGAGATCATAAAGCATTGACTTTAAACGCTCAGCTTTACCAATGGTTAACAACCTAAAATTTTTGTCCATTTAATTCTCGAATGAGTCTAGTCCCTAGACATTCGAATAGATCGATGGTTAGAGAACTTTAGAAGCTTCTGGTAAGATCATCTAGTTGAAACAGAATACTCAACATAAATAAAATGGTAAGAACTCTGTTGGAATGACATCGGACATGTCTAACAAAATATAAAAGTCAAACACTAGAGAAGTTAATTCTTAAGACTATAAGAAAGGGTACAAGAAATAGGAAAACAAGGAACAAAGGAAAGGAATTTACGATTCCGTTTCTACCTAAAAGTTTATGTTTAAAGAGCGAGAAGTGACCTAGCAATCAAACTTCCTTGGTATCATATACCTCTTGAGGTTCTTACTTTGGTAATAACTCAAATAATGGAAGCTAGGCTACACTATTGACCTACAAGTGAAAAATGAAGCACGGCAATGCTACATTAGTTGTAGGGTCATCTGGTTTGTTTTAAGTCCTTTCAAGGCTGGAACTTAATGGTTATTTTGTTCCATAATCAGCATACCTAAATTTCTACTTCAAACATAGAAAGACTCACATTCAGAAGAACAAAAACAATGCTTGTTTGTTTGTTTATTTGAATGAAATGGTCATTTACGGGTTGAGTCAATATGCTTGATTAAAACAAACAACTCTTTAACAATAAAAACTTTACTAGGTTCAAATCAATCTCTTGATTTGAGTTCCACTAATCTTTGGCATTGTTTCTTAGACCATGTCAACAAGTTAACATTCATAAGCCCTATTTTTATGGACTTTTGAAAGTTGGTTGATTTATAGATCAATTCAAGACAAGCTAGTCTTACTTGTTGAAAGTAACAAAGGATATGAACTATTGTTAGAACGCCTATACAATAGAGTTCAAAGCTAAAGAAAGATTTTATGACTTTATTATTTCACATGGACTTGAGTGAATATAGGTTTATTTACTCAAATGTGATATAAGTTTGAATCTGTTTGGCTAGTTCAAAGATTCAGAAGTATAAAACCCACTTGGCAAGAAATCATAAAGATCTAGGTTAGATCATGTTGATGATTACTTAAGTCACGAATGATCATCAATGATTGTGTGTTTTAATTTCACGATCTAGCTCCATAAGATATGGCATATCTAAGTTGGAATGATCGAAGTCAATTAGTACTTGATTTGATCAATGATGAATCATAAAGACTTTTCCTATAATTTCTAAAACAAAATGCTCAACTACCACCAAACTAAACCAAATTCGTCAAAGCTATTGAAAAGTAATTTCAGAATATCTTTTCATAATATATCTAAAGAGTTCCTAAACTCAGTGGGAGCTTAGTGTTTGTTATGTAACAAACTAAGGCCAAAGTATAGATATACGTTTCATTGTGATTTATTCAAATGAGACACAAGTAGGGATGGCAGTGGGTAATGGACCCGACCCGGATCCGTGGATCCAGATCCGTTTTCAACGGATCTGGATCCTCAATTTTTGGACCCGACGGATCCGGGTAGGATATGGATCCTTGGTTTTAAAAACGGATCTGGATTGGGTCCTAAGTCATTACCCGGATCCAGATCCGTTTACCCGTTTTTATATAAAAATATAAAAGTAAAGACTTAAGACTTGTAGTATTATTGAAGTTTTTGAACTTTTAATATTATTTATGTTGGATTTGTTAAATTTTATTTTAGTAAATGCTTGTATGGAAAAATAGCTTTGTTATTGAAGTTTTATTAAACTATGTTTTAAGGTTAAAATGAAAATTAAGGTCGTTTGATGAAAAAATAAGTTAGGATCCGTTTTGGACCCGGATCCGTAGGATCCGTCGGATCTGGATCTGGATCCTCAATTTCATTACCCAGCGGATCCGGGTAGGATCTGGATCCTTGCCCAAAAAACGGATCTGGATCTGGATCTTAGAGGATCCGGTCCAGATCCTACCCGTTGCCATCCCTAGACACAAGGGTATTGTTTCTACCACGAATTTTTGAGAACATAATGTTTGTTTGCTCGAAATAATGTCCTTTTGGAGATTCGTTTCCAAAATGACAAGTGGGAGAAAATAGACCTCGAAAGTATTCGAGGAGAACAACAAACATAAAAGGACATTCCGGAGGCTATTCGAAATTCTTTAGAAAATGTAAGTATTTTAGTTTCATAAAATGTACATGATTCATAAAGCTAATAAGTATTTTAGTTTCATAAAATGTACATGATTCTTATAGATATATAAGAAGTTTAGTGGGAGTACGTAAAACTTAATTGGTCCTATGTGTATCACACACATATCTCTCTATTATGAAATAACATTCAAATGCTAATGACTTAGATTTGAAATTATTCATCAATAATGGACCATGGCGAAACTTAGTACATATTGGGTATTAAGATCTATTTACAAAGATCTTATAATATTGTTTTGGGTTAAGTAATATCATTTACTAAATCAAACACGAAATACTCCATTGGAGATATTCGACCCATGTGAATAAATCTAAGTAAAGAATGTTTGAACTATGTATAAGCATTTACTAAGTTAAACATCAAAGGATCCAAGTGAGATTCTTAACCTATATTATATGTCAAAGCATTTAGCTGGATTCAGTATCTACTGAAATTTAATGAGCTAAAGTTACATGAATAGAATTCAATTGAGAATAATTCTGCAAAAGAATTTATCATGTATGATATAATATGAGGATCGCCAAAAATGTATCGTATGGCTTTAGGCATAACGAACATATACCAATCTCTATTGATCTAAGTGAAGATCAACTAGATTGAGATCAAGAAAAGCTTATGGTACTTGAAAAGGTACATAAGAGTAGTTATTGATTCAAGGAAATAAAGATATGCTAAATATTGATGCTACACACATAAACACTGGCAAAGGATCAAGCAAGATCTCTTTGGAGTTAACCATTGGCAAGGACGAGCTATAGAGCATCGTGTTTTGAAATAGCAACATGGATTGGAGACCATGACTTGTTGCGTGGGAAATTAAATATTAATTTCTATGTTCTAAGATACAGCTGGAAGAGTCTTCCACATATCTATGAACTGCTTGGATAGGTAAATCCAAACAAAGCATCACTAGCAACCTATACAGTTAAAGTAAAAGTACTTATTGCCTAAGAAGAAATTAAACATGGTTGTTTATGTTAAAGAGTTCTTCATTGAACTTGGGTAGATCACATGTCTGTTGACTTAATGGTTCTTCATTATAGAATGCGTAGAACCACAATTGTAGCAAAAAAGACTAGATCACAAAATAAACATACTCAAAATATCTTATCATCTATCTCGAAGAACATTCGATGAAAAGGATATTAAGATTGGCAAAGCATGATAACTAAACCTATGCAACAAGTGAGAAACAACACTCACATTGTGGCACTGGAAATCAAGCATAGTTTTGAATTCCACTAATTGTTTTAAAGATGGGTTCGAGGCCCATGGTTGTAAAACATTTGGGGTTGAACATTTATCATATATGAAATGTATTTTTTTTTCCATTTAATTTGTGGTTTATTAAATGATGAGTCCCTTCCATTTGACAATATATTCAAGATAGACTGTCAAGACCAGTCCTGTGACTAAGAAATGTCTATCAAGTGAACTTGAATGTCAAAAGATTGAAAATGGTCCCTGGTCGGAGTTTTCTATAAAGATGGACGCATAGAAAACGTTAGACGACTAGAATGCAAGATGACTAGTAGTTCTGTTTCTTGAACTATGTGGACATGGCAATGTCGTAATCATTTGCATAGATCCTTACTTTGGGAAGACTAGTATCTGACAGACCTATGAAACTTTACTGTAAGAGATGAAAATCTTTCATAAGTAAATTTCATTAAAATTATTAGACACTAATCCTCAATACCTGAGTGATTTGAGATTACTTGTTTGAGAACTACTTACTTTGACGTTGTCAACCGTCGCACCGTAAAAGGAGGCTATAAAGGCAACGCTCAGGTAATCACCTATCAAACGAAGTCTAATCTCAAGATCACAAGATTGGGATCGTCCTCCCATAAATCGGGATGAGATGCTGAAAGTTGTACAAGGCCACTCGGAGAGCTAGAAACTATAAAATGCATGGCCGTGCTCAGATGAATCATAGGCTATGATTATCTGTTTATTTGATCAGTTGAACTCTGAAACCGAGAAACACCTCTGGACATAATAATGATGACAACTCTTACCTTATGTTCAAGAGAAAGCATCGAGCGACAAAGGAATTAGGAAATGCACACTTGTCCCTAAGGACAAGTGGGAGACTGAAGGAAATAATGCCCTTGGTCCAAGTATGCATTTAATGTTAAGTCTAATAAATGCGGTTCAGTATTAATTAACAAGTTAATAATTCAGTGAGATCAAGTGAGCTGAATCCCTAGCTAGAGGCCGCTTCAATTCAAGTGGAATTAAAGATATTAATCCACAGCTTATTCTTGACTGAACCCGTAAGGTCACACAAATAGTACGTAAACGGATCAAGTATTTAATGGCATTAAATACTCCATCTATGGATATTCGGAATCGACGGATCTTGGTTTCAGTGGGAGCTAAGATCGTCAAAGGCAAATAAATGAATACTCCGGAAACGATGATATTGCCGGAAACGGAAATATGGATCGTATCGAAAATATAAATATTATCCAAGTCGTAGAAGTTGCCGGAAACGGAAACATGGTACTATCGGAAAATATTATCGGAAATGGAAATATTGCCGGAATCGGAAATATTGTCGGAAACGGAAATATTGTCAGAATCGGAAATGTTATCGGAATCGGAAAATAATTCCGGAAACGGAAATATTAAATATTTTTTCGAAACGGAAATTAATTCCGGAATCGGAAATGTTAAATATTGTTCGTATCGGAAATGAATTCCGGAATCGGGAATTTAATCGGAAGCGTATCGTACGATTTAGCATCGGACGAGACTTGCTAGACGAAGGCCCAGCACGAAGCCAGGCCGTCGCCCAGCAAGCCATACGCATCAAAACCACACGCCAAAGCCTCGCCAAGCCCAGCACAAGGCCAGGCCCAGCTAGGCGTGGCGCGCGCACGGATCAGGTGGGCTGCTAGCATTGGGCCAAGGCGCCGTGCAGTTTGCGTGGGCCGCGAGGCATGCGCGCGGGCTGTGCGGTACTCGTGCTCGTGCTCGTGTGCGTGCTATACAAATCCTAAAGCTATCGGAATTCGTGCTATGATTAAATCCTAATCCTAGAAGATAGAAATTAATTATTTAGAGTTCTAAAAGGATTCCAATTAATTAATTAGTATTCTAACAGGATTCGAAATCCTTTTCCATGATTCTATAAATATATGCCTAGGGTCATAAATTTATACAAGAGTTTTTAAAACAAGTATGCATACAATAAAAGCTGTGATTTTTGAGCAGAAAAATCAGTCACATTACTTGCCCATTTAGCCGAAAATAATAGTACCTTAAGGGCGATTCTAGTTGGTAAATCTTAAGGCGGATCCGGACGTGCTGTGGACTATCCACGGAGGGACGACACTTGGAGTCCTAAAGACTTGTTCTTGTTTGGTTCGGGCGCAGCTAGGGAGGGCACGCTACAAAGTGTATGCATCTAAATTATGCTAACTGATTATGTGTAAATAATATGTTTCCTGGCATTAAGGTTTTTCCGCATGATTTATGTTTTTCATATGTATCATAACCTAACAACCATTGCCTAGAAGCTTGCTTGAGACCATAGAGTGACTTTGTGAGCTTACAAACATGGCCTGTAGGAGCATTAACACCATCAGGAACCTTCATATAAAATTCTTCATCAAGGTGTCCATGAAGGAAGGCATTATTTATGTCCAATTGAAACAGCTTCCAGCCTTTACTATAAGCAAGAGAGATCAAACACCTTAATGTAGACATTTTTACCACTGGAGAAAAAGTTTCATGGTAATCAATGCCATATTTTTGTGTAAAACCTTTGGCAACCAGTCTGGCCTTGTACCTCTCAACTGAACCATCTGCATTCTTTTTAATTCTATACACCCACTTACACCCAATGGCTTTCTTACCCTTAGGTAAAACAACAAAATCCCAAGTGTGGTTGTTGTTCAAGGCAGTGATTTCTTTTTCCATGGCATCCAACCATCTATCATCAGTAGCAGCTTCCCTATAGGAAGTAGGTTCAATGTGACTTGAATGAGCAGCAATCAAGACTTTGTGTGTGTCAGGAAGGGTGTCATAAGCAACAAGGTTACACCAGCGTTTGACAGGTTTGGAGCAAACAAAGTCCTTAAGGTGTGTTGGAGGTTTAGAGATCCTGGAGGACTTTCTGGAAAGTTGTTCAGTGGAGGGTAAAGACACAGTAGGAACAATAGGAGAATTTGGAGGAGAAATGGAATGTGTTGGTTCTTCTGGAGTACTTTCAGAAGGGATATTAGGGGATGATTTAGGAGTAGATTCATTTTCAGGTGATGGATGCTGAAGTTCTTGTTGCTGGATTGGTGAAACTGAAAAACATTCTGAAAATGAAGTTACAAGGGGTAAGAAAATTTTGGTTGAGTAAGTTGTGTTGGGATTAGAAGAATAATGGAAAGGGAAGTGATGTTCATGAAAAAGAACATCTCTGGATGTAATAATTTTATTGTTTGAGAGATTTAAAACCTTGTAAGCTTTTTGTGTTGAGGGATATCCAATGAAGACACATGGATCTGCTCTTGGGTCAAACTTTGACCTTTTTACTTTGGAAGTGGTTATATAGCATAGGCAGCCAAACACTCTTAAATGAGAAAGATCAGGTTTGCTTTTGAACAACTTTTCATAGGGAGTAGAGAAATTTATGCTTTTTAAAGGCATTCTGTTTATTAGATATGTTGTTGTAAGTACACAAGCACTCCAATATTTGTCAGGAAGCTGGGATTGAAAGGATAAAGCTCTGGCAGTTTCAAGAAGATGTTTATGTTTTCTCTCCACAACATCATTTTGCTGAGGTGTATGGTTGCAACTGGTCTGTCCTAGAATACCTTTCTCAAGAAACAATTCTTTCATTTTTCCTTCAGTGAGATCAGGAGCATTATCAGATCTCACTTGTTTCACAGTTAAGCCAAACTGATTCTCAACATAGAGTAAAAACAGAGACATGATTTGAACTGATTCTGTTTTATTTATCATTAGATGTGTCCAAGTCATCCTAGTGTAATCATCAACAATTGTAAGGAATTGATTACATCTAGAAGTATCTAAAACAGAATATGGCCCCCATACATCAATACAAATTAGTTCAAAAGGTGTAGTGGTTTTGATACAACTAGATGAAAATGGAAATCTAGTTTGTTAGGCTAGTGGACAGATTTGACAAAATGATTCAGCTAAACAACGATGTACATCAACACCTTTGAGACCTTTTATTTTTCCAAAAGACATGTGTCCAAGTCTGAGATGCCACAACTTGGCTTCTTGTATTGCTGCTGGCTTGACTGCTGAAAGAGCATACTTATTTGGAACTGGAATCATGTCTGGTGCAAAGAGATCTTCATTTAGGCTATACAGACCTCTCTCCAACTTACCAAGAAGAGTATGCTTGTTCTTGGAAGGGTCCTGAATGTAACATTCATCATTTGTAAAATAGATTGAACATTTAGTGTCACAACAGAGTTTAGAAATGGATATCAAATTAAACTGAAACTTTGGGACATATAAAACATCTCTGAGAATGATATCTTGACTCAACTGTATTGAACCTTTATGTTTTACTCTTAATTCAGTTCCATCAGGTATAGTAATAGTGTGCTAGTCATCATGTACAGTCTCAAATGTACTAAAAAGTAATAAATCAGAACACATGTGGTCACTGGCACCACTGTCTAATATCCATTTTCTTTTGAAATCAGACAGAAAACAAAATGTACCTTTAGGTTGAGAACTAGTTGCTAATCCAAGTGAGTGAGAGCCATTATTCTCAACTTGATTAGCAACTTTCTGACTGTGTAGGCATTTCATTAATTGAGTGTATTTCTCTTCTGTAAAAGTAGCATGAATCATCCCTGCATCTGCCTCCCCTTGAGTTTCTTTAGAAGTAAACTCATCCAGTTGAGCTGCTGCTCCTGCTATTCTCTTTCCTTTACCCTTAAAGTCCTTTGGATAACCATGAAGTTTCCAGCATTTATCAATAGTGTGATTTCTCATTTTACAATGATCACAGAACATATTGTTCCTAGTGTTGTTAAAGCTTCTATACTAACTTCCAGATCCTGAATTTTGAGGATTAGAACTTGAATTGTACTGATTCTTGTAAGGTTTATTGTCAAATCTTCTTGCATTGAATGTTGTGGACTCTGAATGCACTTGAACTCTGTAATTATGTACTTCCTTTTGCTGTTCTTCCTGAAGTAAAAGACCATAGGCCTTTGAAATTGTAGGTGAAGGATTCATCATTAATATAGTACTCTTAGTATGCTCATGCTTCTGATTCAGTTTCATCAAAAACTGAAACAATATTTGATTCTGCTGTGTTTTCAACAATTTCTGAGTGAGTGTGCAACTACAGCCTATGCAAACACAAAAAGGTAAAGGTTCTAATCCATCCAGCTGGTCCCATAGAAGTTTGATCTTGGTGAAAAAACTAGCAACTTCTTCATCATCTCCTTGTGTTAATTCACCTAACTGTTGTTGAACATAAAATAGCTGAGGTCCAGATTCTCTGCAATAATATCTTTCCTCTAAATCGAGCCATATTGCTCTTGCAGTTTTAAGGCACAGAACACTTCTTGCAACTGAAGGTTCAAGAGAGGCAAGTATCCATGAAATGACCAAGTCATTACACCTGATCCACATTCTGTAGTTTGTAGAATTAGCTGCTAGTTGATTCAGACTGCCATCTACAAAGCAAAGCTTGTTCCTAGCAGACAATGCTATCATCATTGATCTTCTCCAGTCACTGAAACTTTTTCCTTCACCTTCAAACTCAATATTCACCAATTTGGTGGTATTCAAATCACTATTACTAAGGTAGTAAGCAGAATTGGGATTCTGTGATGGATCTTGCTGATGTGTAGGCATTTTGTTGTTGTGAAATCACAATTTCTATTAAGATTTGATTAAAGAATTAACAAGAAGAAGAGAAAAACGCAGGATCGATTGATCACTGCTCTGATACAATGTTGAAACTCACCATTTAGGTTGAGTTTGTTGCTTGAAACTGATTATCAGCAAGCATTGAAAGAGAAAGAGATCAGAGAACTTTAGACAGAATTTTATTTATTTCTGAAAGAATGAATTGAATGAATTACAGCAGCTGAGTAAACTATAAATACAATGTGATTGGTGATGTGTTCCAACCAATGAGTGAGCTTCAAACTTACACATCAGCAATTACAATTGTCAGTGCAACATTATTACAACTACTAAGATCACCTAACAGACCTCTAACAGAATTCCTAAAATATAGGATAGGTAGTTAGAGCTGATGTGATAAGGCTGATGTCATAGCTTCTAGAAGATGGTTAGGCTTGGCAGCATATTGATGTGCTTGAATAAGGGGTGGCTTCCTCTGTGTAGTACTGACGCAACTGAGGACAGTCGAAGTGAAAAGATTAGCTGTTGATCTTGGACTTTGTACACCAACAACTTCACCTCGAGTTCTTTAACATATAGGCAGCAAATGGGATTTAGGTAGAATCAAAGTTGGCCACATATCCGTTAATTGAACCCATTTAACTATATATCTAGATACGGAGAATATATATGTGGAGCTGTAACTAATTCCCTATCCAAAAAGTAATCTTGATTATAGTACTACGTAACATACAAGAGCGACTAACACTATGTATATATGTCCTCCAATTTCTTATTATTGTTTGAAAATGAAAGGAGGAATATCAATCAATAGAAAGAACATGCTTTCCAAATGGTACACGGATTGTGGGATAAAAGTTTATCGCAGCATATTCAAACTCGTGCATCAAAAGAATTGGAACTACATGTCACCATAATTATACTTTGCACAACATTGTAATATAGGTAGTAGGCTACGTGGAGTCTGACCCCACACCATGTACAATATTATACATTGCTCTACAATTTGAGTTAATAGCTTTGAAAATAAGGTAACTTATAACTACAATAAAGAAAACTTATAACATCAATAAAGGTAACTAAAAGAACAGAACAGGTGCAGATAACCTTCCTCTTTTAAGCCGCCACATAATATATTATCGTAGATCGGTCTTTCTGACAAGTTTAACCAACTTTTCTACTTTTATCTTAATATTTGTGCATATAGTAACTGTGAAACGGAGGTACGTAGTATGCAGTAAAAAAATGAAATTGGTGGAAGTTGGCCGAAAAGGTCCTTAGTTAGATTAAAAATAAAAGTAATAAAGTTCGGGGAAGCTAAATTATTACGGAGTACCTAAGCTTTAATATCATATTAGATTGTGTAAAGTAAACTCTCTAAATTAGAGTGTATTTCATTGATCGTATGTTATAGGTGGGTTACAAAATTAATCCTAATTATTATTAGGAAACCTTAGTAATAAGGTACTTATATCCACAATAGAATAGATAATTTTTTTTATAAAAGGCACTTTATTTTTTATATAAGGTACTTCTAGCACAATAGATAAATTTTTTTATATATAGAAAGTAATAAGGTAGAGAATCAAAGTGGCCTATTTAAAGGCCAAACATGTTAGTTAACCTATCATCCAACAACAAACATTTTCAGCTAACACATTACAAATTAGTTAAGCTCGAATGGCACCTCCTTCCCTTCCTCCTCATATTGCAAGGGAAGCCTTCATGCTATTAGAGAAATTCGACGAGCAGAGGGGGCGAAGATCGAGGGCTCGACCTCAACAACACCCTCAAACTCGACCACAAATTCACACTCATCGTCCCCCAAAGGTGAGAACTATTGATAGTGTGCAAGCTGCTAGAGCTTTTGGTGGAGTTATGATTTGTGAACACTATGTCAAGAAACCATCAGTTGGAAGGACTTATTGGAACTAGCTACGCAGTATGTATGTATGTTATATGTATTTTTATTTAATGTTATGTATTCGTGTGTTGTAATTTGTAAACTATTTTCCTTCAATGTATGTTTTAGCCCATGTTAAAAAAAATGGTCTGAAGGAAATACACTGGTATGTATCGAAGTTGTACTAAGTGGTAACATAGCTATTTAAAGAGTATCATGTACTAAATACTGGGAAATTTGCCTATATTGGGATTCCAACTTCTTACGCTCAACAAAACAATGTTATCCACTTTCAAGGAACTCAAAATATATAGGGATTGCAACTAAATGGGGGTGATGCAAGAGCATTAGACGATGAATTCTAAGTTTAATGGCCAAAATCGTGGCCTTAGACTTACCTTCAATTTGAGGCTTTGCATAGGAATTTGTTACGAGTTACTACAAAGGTGGCAGTAAGCTTAATTTCAAACGATGCATATTGTAAGCCAGAATCTGGTGGGTTACGCCCCTCTCTTAAGCTCACTCGCCACCTCCCTTAAGTCCATATGAGATGGACTTCTTATTTTGCCGGTTCATGCTCTAAGTGATGTGGCAAAAAGGACTTGTTCACCTTGGACCAATCATAACGCGATAAAAAGGACTTGTCCACCTTGGATCAATCATAACGCGACATGTGGCACCTTCTAATGTGGCACAAAGTGCTTACTTACCCTCGACTAATCAAAGAATGACACATGGCAGTAATACTGCTCGGGTGTCAAATCTTTCTATCTGAACCAAACAAAACCATGAGAGGCCCAACTAGGAAAAAGCCCAACAAGAGGCACATCTTAAACCCTCCATCTAAATCATGTTAAGGACACATATCTTCATCTACCAGTGGGATGGACCAGGTAAACTAGGAATTTTTGGGAACAAATCCCAATACCCTAGCTTTATAAGTAGCCTAAATCCTAAAGAAAAAGGGAAATCAATTCATTCTCACCTACCTTAAACTATTCCGCTCTACCTTCTCTCTACAACACTTTCTCTCTGTATTAAATACTTACCTAGGGATCGGAGGGAATATTCTTACAGGAATATTCTTATTTTGCAAGTTGTAAGAAGATCGTGACATCGTATACCTGATACCTCCATAGAAAGGGTGACACGTCAGCACCATCAAAAGTTCCCACAACAATAAGTTAGACCAGGTCCAAGTTTGTTTTGCCTATAGTTTGGATGTGGGTTTTTGGACTTCACTTGAAGCCAGTTACATAGATCAAAACATTATCATGTTAGATTTTTTATTCATCTCAAGATGTATATTTAAAATACTAACCTTTTACTCAAACAGAATTGTGGATGCATTAATTAATGGTCAAATATTGTATGGGAGTATTGCAAATAGATTATAAATAACTTTCAGAAACCAAACTAGTACATAAAATATGGTTCCATGAGGTTAGGTATCAGAGGTGATCAAAATTCGGGTCGGGTCCGATTTTAACACGAAAAAATATGTCCAAACCCATAATTTGGTGCGGGCTTTGCTGGCCGATACAGGTTTTTCGTGGCGGGCTTGGATTTTGGTCTAAAATTGCATATTTTAGGTTACCCAAACCCGCACTTTTTCGGAACGGGTCGGGTTGGGCCAGCGGGTCGAACTATAATTGATAAAGTCCGAAGTATTAGATATATACTTTCAGGGTGATGCTAAAAGTTGTAAAAGAGATAATAAAATGTTGTCTTTGTGTCATGTCATTTGGTAGAAGGTACACTCGATTGCATGTAAAGTGAAATGCAACCGAGTCGTTTTTACTTTTAATGTTTCAAAAAGCACATTTTAATTGTTTAAAAGCACATTTTTACAGACAAAAAGCACATCCTTTTTAAAAGAACATATTGTTGAATACAATACAATCACTAAAATAAAAAGATATTTTCCTGAAAAAATGTTGTATTTTTAAATTTTAAAAAATTGCTTTCAAACCGCAAAAATGTGTTTTTAAATTGAAAAAAGTGTCTTTAACCCTGATGCATGTAGAGCTACATGAAATCGGGTGCAACTTCTAATTTGTGAATTCAAGGTATATACTTCTACATATATACAAAATATTCCTAATTATCTAAAAATATGAAAATATCTAACACTTTCTCTTCAATGTAGTAGGGGAATTTCTAATATCTGAACATATTTTGACGGCTTGATTATATTCTTGCAGCATTCCACAAGCTTCTTTCTATAAATTCCTGCAGAGTTGAAGAATATGTAATTCAATTCATCGCAATATTCGACTTTATCAGTATTTTGCTCAATTATGCAGTCTGGATCAAGAGATGCCTAAACAAAATACCTACCGTTTCTACCTAATATGCTGTACAGGCTCGGTCCTGACAATTTGGGGGCCCAGGGCGAAACATAAGTAAAGAGCCCCTTATGTACAGTAAACTTTTAATATATAAAAAAAAATTATACTTTAAAAAATAGATTGTATAACATTTGGGTGGTTGGGCCTTGAATATATTATTTTTCCTTTCTAAATAATACGCAAAAAAATCATTAAAAGAAAGCGGAAGTGGTTAACAAAGACAAACACAGACAACCAAACTAAAACAATACTCCATAATTATTTTTCTAGGTTGTTTGTATCCGAATATAAAATACTGTTACAAAAATTCAATAAAACATAGAATTATAGAAATAAGGCATGTAAATTAATTGAAAAACATGTTAAAATTTCAACCGGCAAGATTCGAACCTGAATTCCCCCCCACTTCCATCCACGCTACAACCTTTACCCCCTTAACCAACTGAGCCACTACTACTCTTAATTACTATTGCAATTTTTATTGTTATTATATTAACACAAACTGGTAATTTTGAGGCCCTCCCCAACAGGGGGCCCAGGGCGGCCGCCCCTCGTTTCACCCCTCAGGGCCAAGGCTGATGCTGTAAAATTTACTCATTCGACGACGAAAATTACGATTCTTATCCATCATATTCTATAAATAGGTGAGGCTATTGATAGGGATGTCAATGAGCCGATACGCTCGTGAACAGCTCGTGAACAAGCTCGGTCAAAGCTCGGTCAAAGTTCGTTCATTAATAAATAAACGAGCTTGAACAAAAAATTTAAACTCGTTCAATAAATGATACTAGCTCGAACAACTAAGTGTTCGGCTCGTTTAGGCTCGCGAACAACTCGTTCATATTCGTTTCCTAGCTCGTTCGTGTTCGTTTATAAGGTCGTTTATAAGCTCGTTCAAGCTCGTTTATATTAGATTTCTAAAAAGAATATAACTAATTTATATTTATAGTAAATATAAGTTGCAATTATTTTGTTAGACTTTGATATTTAGAGTATTTTTATTTTTGGAGATTATAATTTATAAAATACTATTAGTAAGTATGCTATGCTAACTTTTTATTCGGGTTTGGTTATGTTTTTATGTTTTATAGTTTTTTAAAAATAATATTTTGTTTATTAATAAGATCGTTTAAATTCGATCTTGCTTGCTTATTAAGGCTCGTTTGTTAAAAGCTCGTTTGTTAAGGTTCGTTTGTTAATAGCTCGACTCGGCTCGAACTTGAACTTAAACAAGCTACTCGTGAGCTAAGCTCGAACAACGAAAAACTTAAATGAGCCAAGCTCGAACAGGGAAAATGAAAGCTCGGTTAAGCTCGGCTCGAGCTCGAGCTCGGAAATTTCTTATCAAGCCTAGCTCGAACAGCCAAATACTCGGCTCGGCTCGGCTCGGCTCGTTGACATCCCTAGCTATTGAACATAATACCACAACAAAGTGTGACATAAAACAAAACTAACTTGGTGAGAATTAAAAAGAAGTAAAATGGCACCTCCTAACAACCTTTCAAGAATTAGCATGGAGACTTTCATGTTGTTGGAGAAATTAGACAGGCAAAACGGACAAAAGACAGGGCAACCTCATCATATTCATGTTTATCCTCCAAAAGAGAGGATTATCGACAGTTTTGAGGCTGCTCGGTTGTACGATGGCTTGATGATCTGCGAACACCATGACAGAAAACTGTCTGTAAACAAACTTTACTGAAGTCACTCTAGGTTTCTGTGCTATGTATCATACTATCATGTATGTTAAGTTGTGAAGAGAGTGTACCCTGTAGGAACTATGACTAATAAGAACAATAATTAGAACAAGCTTATCTGTAACAATGTCGTGGCGTGACACCAATCACTGCCCTAAAGTCGAATTTGCCCCGCTAAGTACACGCGGACTCGTAGCAACCGACCCCCAGGGATACACGACTCCAATCCTTCGGTGTACGACGAAGAACTAGATTGAGAACACTCTTAAGCAATGCCCAGAACAATGGTGGTTTTGTGTTTTCATTTCGGAGAAGAGGAAGAGATTATTGTTCTGTGTGTATTTTTCTGGAAGGGAAGGTCAAGTTTTATAGCCAAAACGGTTAAGCTAAAAACGGAAACCCAATCAATTAGTCCTTGATTGATTCCGTAACTGAAGCAATCAACCGGAATAATATCTTTGACGGAAATCAAATCGTCAAAGAAATCAATTCACCGTTACGTCAATCCTGCAAAGATTACACGACCAAAAATAATAACGGTTAATAAAAAGGAGCCCCACCCACACCCGCGAACGCGCCACGCGCCACGCGCCCGAGCCCGGCCCGGCCCGGCGCGCGCGTGTGTGGTTACTAGTCCCACCTCTCTAGTCTTCTAACAAATCATTAAAGGGTAGTGGAATATATAAAGAAGGTAGTATGTGGGTTTTTTATCAATGTGGGACAATTGGTTTTTCATTCTTTTGAAGCATTCCTTTTTGGAGGAACAAACTCCAACATTCCCCCACATGATTCAAAAGAAGAACGGCTTTGGTAATGAAAGATGTTCTGGGCAAGGGATACTTAGTTTTACAAGTATCAATGTCTTGTGGACTTGAATTGATACCTAGTGCATACTAGTATGTCATACAACCATATAAGGTGGATTTATCCTTGAACCTTGCATGGGGATTGTAGTAACACAACAGCGCACCAAACTTTTCTCAAAACAAGTAGTGTTCTCGCGAACTTTAATAGTCAGTGCCCCACAAATTCCTGGTATTTCATGAAAGCTCTAGAGGTCCTAAACCAAGGGACCTCATAGGGGGTTGGGCGTAGCCCCCACATTCACATAGGTAAGTTCATCAGGTTTATACTGTCATAAACCACCTCAATAGGCTATGAACTTATTAAGAGCTTTGGCTCATCCTTACACATTTGACAGTAAAACAAAATACTACATCACTTTATTAATAGGAATGGCAGTAGTATACAAAGCGCGAGTTCTTTTGTGACTTAGTTTGACCCATTGAACTTAGATTTCTCCAAGATGGGTATCCATCACAATTCACTCCTCAATAGGCTTTAAACCCATTCCTTGTGCTGACTCATGCACCATTTTCTTACAAAGGCCTTTGGTGAGAGGATCTGCAATATTCCTCTCCGACTTTACATACTCAAGTGATATCACATTATTTCTGATCAGATCTCTAACAATTGCATGCCTCACGCGAATGTGCCTCCTTTTTCCATTATAGGACTGATTGTTCGCTACCCCAATTGCAGCTTGTGAGTCACAATGCATGGACACTGATGGAGTTGGCTTCCCCCACAATGGTATGTCAGCTAGCAGGCTCCTTAGCCACTCGGCTTCTTGACCTGCCAATTCTAAAGCAATAAACTCAGATTCCATTGTAGATTTAGCAATACAAGTTTGTTTAGATGATTTCCATGAAATAGCACCACTAGCAAGAGTGAAAACATAGCCACTAGTAGAATGAATCTCATCATTATCTGACACCCAATTAGCATCGCAATATCCTTCTAAAACACAAGGTGTCCTATGATAGTGCAAACCCCAATTGATAGTGCCTTTCAAGTACCTCAATAGTCTTATTAAAGCATTCCAATGATCACGATTAGGACTATGAGTATACCTACTCAATCTACTAACAGCATATGCAATATCTGGTCTAGTATAATTCATTAAAAACATCACACTTCCAATGATCTTGGCATATTGTTCTTGAGACACACTATTGAAGGAAATAATGCCCTTGGTCCAAGTATGCATTCTATGTTAAGTCTAATAAATGCGGTTCAGTATTAATTAACAAGTTAATAATTCAGTGAGATCAAGTGAGCTGAATGCCTAGCTAGAGGCCGCTTCAGTTCAAGTGGAATTAATGATATTAATCCACAGCTTACTCTTGACTGAACCCGTAGGGTCACACAAATAGTACGTAAACGGATCAAGTATTTAATGGCATTAAATACTCCATCTATGAATATTCGGAACCGACGGATCTTGGTTTCAGTGGGAGCTAAGATCGTCACAGGCAAGAAATGAATACTCCGGAAACGATGATATTGCCGGAAACGGAAATATGGATCGTATCGGAAATATGAATATTATCCAAGTCGTAGATGTTGCCGGAAACGGAAACATGGTACGTATCGGAAAATATTATTGGAAATGGAAATATTACCAGAATCGGAAATATTGCCGGAAACGGAAATATTGTCAGAATCGGAAATATTGCCGGAAACGGAAATATTGTCAGAATCGGAAATATTACCGGAATCGGAAAATAATTCCGGAAACGGAAATATTAAATATTTATTCGAAACGGAAATTAATTCCGGAATCGGAAATATTAAATATTGTTCGTATCGGAAATAGATTCCGGAAATGGAAATTTAATCGGAAGCGTATCGTACGAATTAGCATCGGACGAGGCCTGCCGGACGAAGGCCCAGCACGAAGCCAGGCCGTCGCCCAGCAAGCACGCACGCCACAAGCCCAGCGCGCGCCAAGGCCACGGATGCGTGGGCCTTGCTGCGTGGGCTACAGCTCGCACGCATGGGCAGTCCTTGTGGCTGCCGTGTGTGTGTGAGTTTGTGCTCATGCGTGATTCCTGAATCAGCAAGAGTCAGTGTATGATTAAATGTCTATTCCTAATTGGATAAATTAATTAAATAGAATTCATGTAGGATTCTAATTCCAATTAATTCGCATCCTACTAGGATTACGATTCCTTTTCCATAACTCTATAAATAAAGGCCTAGGGGTCATAATTTATATACAAGTTTCAAAGTATTCAAAAGTGAGTTTTTTGAGAGAAAATTAAAACACATCTTGCTCATAAAAGTGCCGAATTTTCTAGTACCTTAAGGGCGATTCTAGTTGGTCAATCTTAAGGCGGATCCGGACGTGCTGTGGACTATCTACGGAGGGACGACACTTGGAGTCCTAAAAGACTTGTTCTTGTTCGGTTCGGGCGCAGCTAGGGAGGGCACGCAACAAAGAGTATGCATCTAATTATGCTATATGATTATGTGTAAATAATATGTTTCCTGGGTTAATGGTTGTTTCCGCATGATCTATGTAAATGTCATATGTATCATAACCTTACAGTGGTATCACGAGCCCCTTATTATTTTCATAATCTAAATTGCATGAACATGGTTAAATATTACAAATTTGCAAGAATTAAAAGGGGTGATTAATTTTCGTAATTGTTAATTAATTGCAAATTGCGTTTATTTAATTATATGTACGCAGTTTTTCGGCAGTTTCTTCATTACTCATCCGAATTGAGTGATTTTTGTGTCAATTCCGCATGTAAAAGGCATTCTAAAATTTTGACAAAAATAGTATTTTTCTGCCGAACCCAGAATTCTCAAATTCGAAGCCTAACTATGACTTTTCGAAGGTTTTAGTTTTTCGGATGCAAAATTTCGTAAATTTAAGATGTTAAATTAAATATTTGCGATTCCTGTTGATAAATCTTGAATTTTTGATTGACCTACTGCATATGTTTAACAAGTTTGAATGCCTAGTCTTGTTAATTATGCAATCTAATTTGTAATTATGATTAATTTGTTGAAAATTAGAATAATTTAGAATTAATTTGATTTTCATAATTAATTGTAATTTAATTAGAAACCTATGATTAAAAACCACCATAAAAATTGTAAATTTACGATAAATTTTAAATTTTTATGACCTAGACTTGAATCCATATCAATCGGAAATCAATTGGATAATAAATTTTCGATTTTTTCGCCCTAAAATTATGAAATTAATAATATTTATTAATTTGTCATTAATTTTAAATATAAATTTTAAATTTTTATGCGATTCGTTCAAATAACTTGCACGCACGAAGCAATGGACGCTTCGTGTTACCCTTAAGGGGTGTTGTATAATGCGGGCATGCGACGACGAGCAAGGGAGCTCGTCGCCCGTGCGGCACGAATGCAATGAGCAAGGGCGTAGTGCACGAGCACAAGGCAGCAGCCCTGCCTTGTGTCGTGTGCCACGAGCAATGAACGAATGGGCATGGGCGAAGGGCGAGCCAAGGCAGTCGCGTGTGGGCAGCAAGCGAGCTGCGCCACAACGCGCGCTGCCTCGCACAAGTGCGCGCAGCCTCGCGCGCAGCGAGCGCAAGCTCGCGTGCCACGAGCGCTGCGCCCAGCACTGCTCGCGCGCGCAGCGCGCGATGTCGCTCGCCCAGCGAGCGATGTCGCGCACCAGCGAGCGATGGCTCGCGCACCAGCGAGCGATCTCGCGCGCCAGCGAGCGATCTCGCGCCCCAGCGAGCGATGGCTCGCGCGCGCGCAGCGAGCGATCTCGCGCGCCAGCGAGCGATCTCGCGCGCCAGCGAGCGAGCCAGCGCGCCCAGCGAGCGATCTCGCGCGCGCACTGCGAGCGATAGCTCGCGTGCGATGGGGCGCTGTGCGGAGGCTTGCGTTGGGACAGCAGCAGCTATGCTACGAGCGCATGGGCTGCGCGCACATGGCCAGCAATGGCTGTGTGCGTACGGCCCATGGGCGTGCAACGCGTAGGGTGTTTGCGTTTCGATTAGATCGTTTTGAATGTTTAATTTGAAAATTTCAGTTCACGTAATTTTAATTAATTTTAAAATTAATAATTTGAATTAATTTCTTGGATTTTAATTTTGAATATTATAATTATAATAAATGGAATTTATTCTAATTATTTTACTAAAATTAAAATCATGAATTAATTTAAATGCGACTGAAATTAAATTAAATTTTTGGATTCAATTATAAATTTATATGAGCTTTAAATTTTAATTAAATTTGTATGTTTCCGGTTAGACTAGAAATACAATTTTATGTTTAAAATTAGTAAAGCATATGAATTTATTGGTTTTAGTGGGAGCGCCTTTTAGTCATAAACTCTTGATTAGGTCTACAAATCCTTAAGGTTAAAACAACTCGATTAGAATTAATAAGGACTGAATAATTGGTAGATTATTGGTGACCTTGATTAATTGCTGCAAATGTTTACGTGATGCATAATGTGTTTTACTAACCAGCTATGTGGGCCATTCATGATAATGAATGGGTGAATGGTATATATTGTATATGTACTGTTTTGCAGGTTATAAAGTGACTAGTATGGCCCAAATAGGATAGAAAATATGGTCTGCGTACCATTAATTTGAATGTAATTGGTCTAAAGTACCAAAGTTATTTTTCAATTCAAATATGGTCTGCGAACCATCAAATAGTTGTAATTAGTTATAGCTTATCCTATTTGAAGAAAATGGTGCCTCCCACGGAGATTTTCAAGACGGACTTTGAAGTCAAAGCTTCAAGATGAAGTCGGGCCATACTAGATCACAAATATCTTATGCATGTTTTAAGTTATTTATTGCTTTAAATATGTCTTAAAATGCATGAGATCAAAAGCCTGATTATGTTGCATGATTAAGGATTTTAGTTCACTTAAAATCTAACCAACATAGTAAGAGCCTTAAGTTCCAAACTTAAAAATTGAGTTAAAAGGTGCCATGCCAAAATATACACTTGCTTGGATATCCTTTACATCAATCTAGTAATAGTTTTCGCTCAGCGAGGTGTTACTTATTGGTCCTAAAGGGGCAAGGTACACAAATAATTGTGAGTACATGTTAGTTTTGGTGAAACTCAACGATATAAGTAAGGAGTCCTTTTATGTCGTGGCAAATTCGATAGGTTTACCTAATAAGTTCTTAGACGTACCTATCAACCAAGAATAGTTTCTAGACTATTAGCAAAAGGCTTTTGCTTACCTAAGATGTTCTAGGATTAAGTCGACAAACTGTGCTTAGTTCTTCAATGATTTTAGGATCTTGGAATCATTTTATTCACACCTGCCGGAACACATAACTTGAATAAAATGCTTAATAAACATTGAATTATGCATGTATGCTAGAATTTAAGTTTATTAAGAAAAACTGTGAATGGTTATTTATTTGTTTATTCTTTTCAATTGTAGTTTTTAATATGGCAAACAACAATTCATTCAACATTCGATCAATTCTCGAAAAGGAGAAATTGAACGGGAAAAACTTCCTTGACTGGCAAAGGAACTTGCAAATAGTTCTTATGCAGGAAGAAAAGGAGTATGTCCTAGATGAGGCGATGCCCGAAGCTCCTGGCGACGGGGTCACTCAGGCTGCCCTCAATCGTTGGATTGATGCCAACAAGGATGTGAAATGTCTAATGCTCGCCACCATGAGTGCGGATCTGCAGAAAACGTTCATCAACTCAGATGCTTTCACAATCATCAGTGAGTTGAAGAACATGTTCCAAGATCTGGCTCGAGTCGAAAGATTCGAGACTCATAGGCAAATTCTTGAGACCAAGCTTAAGAAAGGCGAGCCCGTAAGTCCACATGTTCTCAAAATGATTGGACTCATTGAGAATATGAGTCGGCTGGATCAGCAATTTTCTCAGGAAATGGCTATAGACACCATCCTCCATTCTCTTCATAGCGGGTATGATCAGTTCAAACTGAACTACAGTATGAATAGTCTGGACAAAACGCTCACTGAGCTTCACGGTATGCTGAAGACCGCTGAAAAGACGCTCAAAAGTGATAAGCAGGATGTGCTTATGGTGCGTGGGGGCAAGTTCAAGAAATCTGGAAAGAAGAGGAATGCTAAGAAAGGTGGCAACAAGGCCAGCCCAACTAAGCAAACTGGCGCCAAATCTGCAAAGAGGAAGGTCAGTCAACCCACTTCTGAATCCGAATGCTTCTACTGCAAGAAGAAGGGGCATTGGAAGAGAGATTGCTTGAAGCTAAAGGAAGATCAGAAGAACGGAACAGTCGTTCCATCTTCAGGTATTTTCGTTATAGACTGTATACTTGCTAATTCAACTTCTTGGGTATTAGATACAGGTTGTGGCTCACACTTATGTTCCAATCCACAGGGACTAAGAAGAAGTAGAAAGTTAAGCAAGGGTGAAGTCGACCTACGAGTGGGAAATGGAGCACGGATTGCTGCATTAGCTGTAGGAACTTACTATTTGTCGTTGCCCTCCGGGCTAGTTTTGGAACTGGAAGAATGTTTCCATGTTCCAAGTCTTACTAAAAACATCATTTCAGTTTCTTGCTTAGATGCTAAGGGATTTTCCTTTATAATAAAAGACAATAGTTGTTCGTTTTATTTTAAAGAGATGTTTTATGGATCTGCTAGATTAGTCAATGGACTTTATTTATTAGATCACGACAAACAAGTATATAACATAAATACCAAAAAGGCCAAAAAGGATGATTCAGATCTCACCTATCTGTGGCATTGTCGATTAGGCCATATAAACTTGAAACGCTTAGAAAGACTTCAAAGGGAAGGAATTCTAGAACCATTTGACTTAGAGGATTATGGTAAATGCGAATCATGTTTACTTGGCAAAATGACAAAGCAACCTTTCTCTAAAGTTGGAGAAAGAGCAAATGAACTATTGGGTTTAATCCATACAGATGTATGTGGACCAATGAGTACAAATGCTAGAGGTGGTTTCAGCTACTTTATCACTTTCACTGATGACTTCAGTAGGTATGGTTATGTCTACCTAATGAAGCATAAGTCTGAATCCTTTGACAAATTCAAGGAATTTCAGAGTGAAGTAGAGAATCAATTAGGCAAGAAGATTAAGGCACTGCGGTCTGATAGAGGCGGTGAATATCTGAGCTATGAATTTGATGACCATCTGAAAGAATGTGGAATTCTATCAGAATTGACTCCTCCTGGAACACCACAATGGAACGGTGTGTCAGAACGGAGGAACAGAACCTTGCTAGACATGGTCAGGTCAATGATGGGTCAGGCCGAACTTCCATTAGAATTTTGGGGACATGCACTAAATACAGCTGCACTCACTATAAATAGAGCTCCGTCTAAAGCTGTCGAAAAGACTCCATACGAATTATGGTTTGGAAAGCCTCCAAATGTGTCTTTTCTTAAGATTTGGGGATGTGAAGTATACGTCAAACGATTAAGTTCAGACAAACTTCATCCAAAATCTGACAAATGTATCCTTGTGGGCTATCCAAAGGAAACAAAGGGGTATTACTTCTACAATACATCTGAGAACAAAGTGTTTGTTGCTCGAGATGGTGTCTTTTTGGAGAAGGATCACATTTCCAAAATGACAAGTGGGAGAAAAGTAGACCTCGAAGAAATTCGAGTCGAACAACAAACTCTAGAGATTGCTCAAGATGACATTCAGGATGAAACTCAGAGATCTTTAGAAGAATCTGGTGAGAATCATGGTCAATCTAGAAATGTTACCCCGCGTAGATCGCAAAGATATAGATCTCAACCGGAAAGGTACTTAGGTATTTTGACGAACGAGAGCTATGACGTTCTATTACTTGAAAGTGATGAACCTGCGACTTACAAGCAAGCTATGACGAGCCCTAGCTCCAAGCAATGGCAAGAAGCCATGCAATCTGAATTAGACTCCATGTCTGAAAACCAAGTATGGGATTTGGTCGATTTGCCAGATGGCTACCAAGCCATTGGAAGCAAATGGGTTTTCAAACTGAAAAAGGACAAGGATGGGAAACTTGAAGTTTTCAAAGCTAGATTGGTTGCAAAAGGTTACAGGCAAGTCCACGGTGTGGATTACGATGAAACCTTTTCACCAGTTGCAATGCTAAAGTCTATTCGAATAATGTTAGCAATCGCTGCATATTACGATTACGAAATATGGCAGATGGATGTCAAAACTGCTTTCTTAAACGGCGTTTTAACAGAAACTGTGTTTATGACACAGCCTGAAGGTTTTGAGGATCCAAAGAATGCTAAAAAGGTATGCAAGCTAAAGAAATCAATCTACGGATTGAAGCAGGCATCCAGGAGCTGGAATATACGTTTTGATGAAGCGGTCAGTGACTTTGGTTTCATCAAGAACACAGACGAATCTTGTGTATACAAGAAGGTCAGTGGGAGCAAAATTGCTTTCCTAGTATTATATGTCGACGACATATTGCTTATCGGAAATGACATTCCTATGTTGAACTCTGTCAAGATTTGGCTTGGGAAATGTTTTTCGATGAAGGATCTAGGAGAAGCACAGTACATATTGGGCATCAAGATTTACAGAGATAGATCTAAAAGGATGATTGGACTTAGTCAAAGCACTTATATCAATAAGGTGCTTGATAGGTTCAAGATGGCGGACTCCAAGCGAGGCTACCTACCCATGTCTCATGGAATGACTCTAAGCAAGACTCAGTGCCCAAAAACACTTGATGAGCGTAGACGAATGAATGGGATTCCATATGCATCATTGATTGGTTCAATAATGTATGCTATGATATGTACACGCCCGGATGTTGCGTACGCACTCAGTGCTACGAGCAGATACCAGTCAGACCCAGGAGAGGCGCATTGGACTGCTGCCAAGAACATTCTGAAGTACCTGAAAAGGCACAAAGATGACTTCCTGGTCTATGGTGGAGATGATGAATTAATTATTAAAGGCTATACGGACGCAAGTTTCCAAACCGACAAAGATGATTTCAGATCACAGTCTGGGTTTGTCTTCTGCCTCAACGGAGGAGCAGTAAGCTGGAAAAGTGCTAAGCAAAGCACCATTGCGGATTCTACAACTGAAGCGGAGTACATTGCTGCACATGAAGCAGCAAAGGAAGCCATATGGCTAAGGAAGTTCATAGGAGAACTTGGTGTAGTCCCCTCCATTAAAGGACCAATAGCCCTGTATTGTGATAATAACGGAGCTATTGCACAGGCAAAAGAGCCTAGACACCACCAGAGAGTCAAGCATGTACTTCGTAGATTTCACCTTCTACGAGAGTTCGTTGAAAGAAAAGAAGTCGAGATAAGCAAAATTGGAACTGATGACAACATATCAGATCCATTAACTAAACCTCTGCCGCAAGCGAAGCACAACTCGCACACTGCAGCTATGGGAATCAAGCATATTGGAGAATGGCTTTGATGTCTCTGTTTAATGTTTTAAAGTTTTAGAGTTTAAATCTTTGTAAAACATTATTGGTTAATCATTCACAATAAATGAAAGAAATTCATTTTTCCATTTAATTTATGGTTTATTAAATGATGAGTCCCTTCAACTTGACGATATATTCAAGATAGACTGTCAGGACCAGTCCTGTGACTAAGAAATGTCTATCAAGTGAACTTGAATGTCAAAGGTTGAAAATGGTCCCTAATCGGAGTTTTCTATAAAATTGGACGCATAGAAAACGTTAGACGATTAGAATGCAAGATGACTAGTAGTTCTGTTTCTTGAACTATGTGGACATGGCAATGTCATAATCATTTGCATAGATACTTACTTTGGGAAGACTAGTATCGGACAAGACCTATGAAACTTTACTGTAAGAGATGAAAGTCTGTCATAAGTAAATTTCATTAAATTATTAGACACTAAATCCTCAATACCTGAGTGATTTGAGATTACTTGTTTGAGAACTGGTTGCTTTGACGTTGACCAACCGTCGCACCGTAAAAGGAGGCTATAAAGGCAACGCTCAGGTAATCACCTATCAAACGAAGTCTAATCTCAAGATCGCAAGATTGGGATTGTCCTCCCATAAATCGGGATGAGATGCTTAAAAGTTGTACAAGGCCACTCGGAGAGCTAGAAACTGTGAAATGCATGGCCGTGCTCGGATGAATCATAGGCTATGATTATCTGTTTATTTGATCAGTTGAACTCTGAAACCGAGGAACACCTCTGGACATAATAAGGATGACAACTCTTACCTTATGTTCAAGAGCAAGCATCGAGCGACAAAGGAATTAGGAAATGCACACTTGTCCCTAAGGACAAGTGGGAGACTGAAGGAAATAATGCCCTTGGTCCAAGTATGCATTCTATGTTAAGTCTAATAAATGCGGTTCAGTATTAATTAACAAGTTAATAATTCAGTGAGATCAAGTGAGCTGAATGCCTAGCTAGAGGCCGCTTCAGTTCAAGTGGAATTAATGATATTAATCCACAGCTTACTCTTGACTGAACCCGTAGGGTCACACAAATAGTACGTAAACGGATCAAGTATTTAATGGCATTAAATACTCCATCTATGAATATTCGGAACCGACGGATCTTGGTTTCAGTGGGAGCTAAGATCGTCACAGGCAAGAAATGAATACTCCGGAAACGATGATATTGCCGGAAACGGAAATATGGATCGTATCGGAAATATGAATATTATCCAAGTCGTAGATGTTGCCGGAAACGGAAACATGGTACGTATCGGAAAATATTATTGGAAATGGAAATATTACCAGAATCGGAAATATTGCCGGAAACGGAAATATTGTCAGAATCGGAAATATTGCCGGAAACGGAAATATTGTCAGAATCGGAAATATTGCCGGAATCGGAAAATAATTCCGGAAACGGAAATATTAAATATTTATTCGAAACGGAAATTAATTCCGGAATCGGAAATATTAAATATTGTTCGTATCGGAAATAGATTCCGGAAATGGAAATTTAATCGGAAGCGTATCGTACGAATTAGCATCGGACGAGGCCTGCCGGACGAAGGCCCAGCACGAAGCCAGGCCGTCGCCCAGCAAGCACGCACGCCACAAGCCCAGCGCGCGCCAAGGCCACGGATGCGTGGGCCTTGCTGCGTGGGCTACAGCTCGCACGCATGGGCAGTCCTTGTGGCTGCCGTGTGTGTGTGAGTTTGTGCTCATGCGTGATTCCTGAATCAGCAAGAGTCAGTGTATGATTAAATGTCTATTCCTAATTGGATAAATTAATTAAATAGAATTCATGTAGGATTCTAATTCCAATTAATTCGCATCCTACTAGGATTACGATTCCTTTTCCATAACTCTATAAATAAAGGCCTAGGGGTCATAATTTATATACAAGTTTCAAAGTATTCAAAAGTGAGTTTTTTGAGAGAAAATTAAAACACATCTTGCTCATAAAAGTGCCGAATTTTCTAGTACCTTAAGGGCGATTCTAGTTGGTCAATCTTAAGGCGGATCCGGACGTGCTGTGGACTATCTACGGAGGGACGACACTTGGAGTCCTAAAAGACTTGTTCTTGTTCGGTTCGGGCGCAGCTAGGGAGGGCACGCAACAAAGAGTATGCATCTAATTATGCTATATGATTATGTGTAAATAATATGTTTCCTGGGTTAATGGTTGTTTCCGCATGATCTATGTAAATGTCATATGTATCATAACCTTACAACTATCACCTTTATTTTTCTTCAAAGTAATATTAGAATCATATGGGGTTTTCGCAGGTGTACAATCAAATTGATTAAATTTCTTTAAGATTTTCTCAACATAATGAGATTGATTTAAAGACAGCCCATATGAAGTTCTAATGATTTTTATGCCAAGGATAACATCCGCCTCTCCCAAATCCTTCATTTCAAAACAAGAATTTAAGAAGGCCTTGGTTGCATTAACAACATCTATATTGGTTCCAAAAATTAACATATCATCCACATATAGACATATGATAACACAACCAGACTTGTCAAGTTTAGAATACACACAAGCATCAGAATCATTAACACAAAAACCATCAGAAATAATAGTTTGATGAAACTTGTCATACCATTGCTTAGGTGCTTGTTTTAGACCGTATAACGATCTAATGAGCTTACATACCTTGTTTTCCTGTCCAAGAGCAATACATCCCTCTGGTTGCTTCATGTAAATCTCCTCTTTCAAATCACCATTCAAAAAAGCAGTTTTCACATCCATTTGATGCACAATAAGGTCATGAATAGATGCAAGTGCAATTAAAGCTCTAATGGTAGCAACCTTTGTCACAGGAGAATAGGTATCAAAGAAATCTAGACCTTTCTTTTGATGATGACCACCAACTACTAATCTAGCTTTAAACTTGATCAAATTTCCATTAGTATCCTCTTTCTTTGTAAAAATCCACTTACTACCTAAAGCTTTACAACCCCTAGGAAGTTCAGTCAAAACCCAAGTATTGTTACTCATGATAGACCCTATCTCACTATTTATGGCCTCTAACCAAAAGCTAGAGTCAACAGACCTCATAGCCTCCCCATAGGTCCTAGGATTTTCTTCTAAAATAAATGCATCTATCTCATGCTCATTCAGAAACTCATTCTCTATAAGAAATTCAGTTATGAAATCAGGACCAAAACTAGACTCAGTTCTAGCTCTCTTACTCCTTCTAGGTTCTACATTAGATGATGCAATGTCATGATGCACAACAGAAGAAGATGGACATGGAATAGGTAAACTTGCTTGCACATTCAATTTCATAGGAAAAATATGCTCAAAAAAATCAACATCCCTCGACTCACGAATTGGACCAAAACCAGATGCATCCTTAAGAATGAGTCTATATGCAGCACTGTTAGAAGCATAACCAATAAAAATCCCATCAACAGTCTTAGGCCCAATCTTACTCCTTTGGAAATCAGGAAGTCCTATTTTTCCTAAACACCCCCACACTTTAAGGTAACTCAAGTTTGGCTTAAAACCTCTCCATAGCTCAAAAGGGGTTTTATCTAGTTTTTTATGGGGAACACGATTAAGCACATAGCAAGCAGAAAGAATGGCCTCACCCCACATGTTAGTAGGCATACCCGAACTAATAAGCATAGCATTCATCATATCCTTAAGGATTCTATTTTTCCGCTCAGCTATTCCATTTTGTTCGGGGGTATAAGGAGTTGTAATCTCATGAATAATACCATTAGTTTCGCAAAATTTCTTAAGGGGATTGCTATCATACTCTCCACCTCTATCTGATCTCAGCCTTTTAATCTTAAGGTTTAATTGGTTTTCAACTTCAGCCTTATAGATAAGAAACTTTTCCTCAGCCTCATCTTTAGTACTCAACAAATAAACCTTAGTAAATCGGGAAAAATCATCAACAAAAGTAATATAGTAATGCTTTCCTCCTCTACTCATTGAATTCTTAAAGTCACCTAAGTCACTATGAACTAACTCAAGTAAAGAAGAGGTACGAGACACACTTTTGTTAAACGCTTTCTTAGGGTGTTTAGCCTCCACACATACTTCACACTTATCGAAAGAAGTACTGCTAAAGTCAGGAATTAAACTAAGTTGTTTAAGTCGTTTAACAGATGCAACATTCACATGACCTAGTCTAGAATGCCATAAAGAAACAGACTCAGCAATATAAACAGAAGCAGTAGGAGCTTTATTATCAGAAACAACATCAAGCACAAACAAACCCCCATTACAAAATCCCTTTCCCACAAAATCCCCATTTCTGGTGAGTACAAGTTTATCAGATTCAAAAGTTAATTTGATGCCAGCTTTGTTCAATAATGCACCAGAAAATGAGGTTTCTGCGAATATCAGGTACATGTAAGACATTTTGCAAAGCAATGGTTTTTCCGGAAGTTAATTTCAGAAAAACCTTTCCTTTGCCAAGAACACTCACAGTGCTTGAGTTGCCCATGAAGACACATTCTCCTTCAGAAACTTTTTCGTACTCCTTGAACATCTCCTTGGTAGAACAAATATGACGAGTTGCACCGGTATCAAGCACCCATTCTGTTACGTTGCTCACCAAGTTCACTTCCGACACCACAGCAGCAATGATTTCATCTTCAACAAGATTGGCTTGAGCTTTATTCTCCTTTGCTTTGTTGTTCGGTCCATGCCCTTGTCTGCAATCTTTTGCAATATGCCCGAACTTACCACAAGTGAAGCAGTTTCCCTTGAATTGCCTATTTCCCTTGAAGTTGTTGTTGGCTTGTCTGGTCCCATGAAGTTGATTAGAACCTTTGCCTTTCGAACCTTTATTATAACCTGCATTTTTAGATTCAACAAGGTTAGCAGTAGAAGAGGAATGATCCTGAGATTTCCCTTTGGTTTGGAGGCGATTCTGCTCTTCTATCTTGATCCCATAAACCAACTCCTGGAGGGTGAAATCCTTCTGTTTATGCTTCATGGAGTGAACATAATTCTGCCAGGAAGGAGGTAGCTTTTCAAGAAGACAATTGGCTTGAAACTGATCACAAAACTTCATTCCTTCAGCAATAATATCAGCACATAGATTCTCATACTCATGTACTTGATCTAAAACAGGTTTATCATCAGTCATACGAAAATTTAACCAACGAGAACAAGCATACTTCTTAGTCCCAAAATCATCAGTACCATACTTAGATTTCAAAGCATCCCAAATATCCTTTGCATTCTTTGACTTACTATGAATCATGTAAAGGGAAGTAATCATATAATGCAACAACATACCACGACAGGTCTTATTATCCTTATCGAAATCCCTAATAGAATTAACAGGGGCTACATCAACAAGAAGAGTATAATCTACCCCAATCTGACCCAACAAAAATTCCATTTTATCAGACCACATCCTATAGTTTTTCCCATCAAAATGTTGCATTTTCGACATATCAGGAATGAAAGCATGGGAAAGCAGGGATGAGGAAATGGGTACAGCAGTAGGAATATGATCAGCCATAATTCACGAATAAAAAAAAAAAATCGACTTTAGATTGTAGGAACTATGACTAATAAGAACAATAATTAGAACAAGCTTATCTGTAACAATGTCGTGGCGTGACACCAATCACTGCCCTAAAGTCGAATTTGCCCCGCTAAGTACACGCGGACTCGTAGCAACCGACCCCCAGGGATACACGACTCCAATCCTTCGGTGTACGACGAAGAACTAGATTGAGAACACTCTTAAGCAATGCCCAGAACAATGGTGGTTTTGTGTTTTCATTTCGGAGAAGAGGAAGAGATTATTGTTCTGTGTGTATTTTTCTGGAAGGGAAGGTCAAGTTTTATAGCCAAAACGGTTAAGCTAAAAACGGAAACCCAATCAATTAGTCCTTGATTGATTCCGTAACTGAAGCAATCAACCGGAATAATATCTTTGACGGAAATCAAATCGTCAAAGAAATCAATTCACCGTTACGTCAATCCTGCAAAGATTACACGACCAAAAATAATAACGGTTAATAAAAAGGAGCCCCACCCACACCCGCGAACGCGCCGCGCCACTCGCCCGAGCCCGGCCCGGCGCGCGCGCGTGTTTGGTTACTAGTCCCACCTCTCTAGTCTTCTAACAAATCATTAAAGGGTAGTGGAATATATAAAGAAGGTAGTATGTGGGTTTTTTTATCAATGTGGGACAATTGGTTTTTCATTCTTTTGAAGCATTCCTTTTTGGAGGAACAAACTCCAACATACCCTGGTGCTTGAGCAGCACTATGTGGTAGTAGCTTAGCTTCGACCAATAAGAATCATGCAGTAGTCTTGTAAATTCTCTGAAAATCGAAATAACAACATCAATCTTTTGCACTTCTTAGTTCTTACCAAGAAACTGATTTTGGCATACCCCTTGGGAGTAGAGCACGGAAAACTGTGTCACGGAGGTGTGCCAAAATAACTTCCCTTCTTACCATCTAACTTCAAATTGATGGCCTATATGCCTCAATCACCATCACCTCTCGGCCGACCCTTAGCCCTTGTCTTCAATCACTAAGGCCAGGGATTCCACTTCAGAATAATCAACATAAGTAAAGGGTTGCAAAGTGATGAAGCACTGAATCAGTTGATTGAATTCAGTTGCACTGCAGTAACATTTTATGACTAGCCTGTTTGCTATTGCTGCTTAAAGTTTAAAGATATCACAAAAGACATTTAGCTAATGACTAAAACTGAAATACATCGAACGTTTTTACAATACACTCTTTAGAATATGAAGCAACGTCTATAAATCATGTTGCCCAAATAACTCTTTTCTGATATACATGTATATTTACAAAATAATACAAATAATGATATGCCTGCCCCAAAAGTACATAACTACATACAATCAGAAAAAGGCCAGGCAAAGAATGAAGCAACACAGAAGGAAGATTGAAACCCTATTTAGGGACTTGTGAACTTGCATTTCATGCCTTCTTACCCTAGGATTACTGCTCCCTGCTGCAGTATATGAATTCGGATATGAGTACAAGCTCTGCGAGTTGCCAAACACCCTTGCATACACCATCTCCCCGAACATACCATCAACAGAAGGTTGAGTAATATTTTGGTTGAGCGATGATGAGGAAGAAACTACGTCAGACCCATCATACGGGTGAACATAGCCTGTTACAAAGGGTTGTTGATAAGGATTACGGTGTGGGGGGAGCTGGTGGCTAGGCTGAGATGCAGCATTTAACAAAGCACGGGTCCCACATGCTGTCGGTCTGGGAGGCACACTCCCACCCTGGGAAGGTGACTTAGCCTCGCGTTCAGGATTGGTCAGGGATTGGCCTCGGCCATACAGTGGGACCACAGTTGTGTGAGAGATTTCGGTCTTGCAAACCGGGCATTGTGGATACTCGTCAGATGGAAGAGAAGCACTTTGGACGTGAAACCACTTGTAGATGCAAGGCCAGCAGTATAGGTGCCCACAAAAGGTGACTACAGGTTCATCGGCAAAATCCAAGCAGATATTGCAGTCAAAAGAGCCATTCAGATTTTCTGCTTCTTTTGGTGCAGCTGGGATAGATTTCAATTTCTGCTCAAACTGCTTTTCGACTTCCATAGATTAACAGTTTTTTAAACTAGATCCCTGAAAAAATTACAAGAGTATTTATTTAGTAATCGACCAACGGATAAAATACCTTGCACATTGACGATTGAAATTTTTTAAAGAACAGGTTTAGATTAGATGAATATAGCAGGACATCAGAAAGCAACCATATGCTAAGCACATGATTGTATGTAATTACTATGTATGGCATGCTTCAACCAATTATGCAGTAAAATTAGGAAAGAACAACATCAAAGGGCCCATTGTCTAGCTGGAACATGCTCAATGAAACTAAAAGCCTAATATAGCTTATCCAAAGCAGATAAATAGAGAAGTACTCGTATTAGATATTTCAATTATTCAAATAGAGAATAGAGAATAGAGAATCATTTCCAGGGACCACTCTGTCCTAATTATGCTGGATGGATAAGAATTAGTTGAATGACATACCAATTAGCACTCGTTGTCACCCACACTGTAGATACTAAAATTAGCAACTCCTCCACAAAGGATACCTGAACTAGACTTTCTCGGTGTTTTTATCCGATGAATAAACTAACATGAATATCCAAAAAAAATCGATCTAATATTAATTACAACTTTGAAATAAGTGAGGATAAACCCAACCCAACTAGGATAGTGGAATCCTAGAAAACCCAAGCAAGAAGAGACCTTAACAGGTTGGAGAAACGAACAATACATGGCGATACTAAACAACGAATGGCACGAAGGTTTGTGCATTTCCAAACCATGATCTAAACTCATAGAACTAGATTATTATTTAGCACACAGGAGGAGAACAGAAACTTGATCGTATGATATTAAATCACAGTGATTTTTCTTATGTAAAAATTGTTGCTAGTGCCTGTTCAAAGAACAAACAGGTAAGGATATAGCCACATCTGTTGCCTTCATGGTTCTCACATAAATCTAACCAACCTATAGAGTAATTGCTAGTCTCATTGCTAAATACTAATGGATGATTCAATGGATATGGAAAATGGGTTTGCGGTTTACCTCATAAAGAAATTTCTGTACGTCCAGTTGAAGTACCAATAAAGTTTGTACAGCCAATACGGCAATACATCAAAACTATCACCAATAATTCGTGTTACATGGATATCATCTCAGGAAAAGCATATTCTATTTCTAAATGAAAGCTTCATTGTTGAGATGATCAACCATAAGGATTAAAATAAAAAATCTACTAAAACAAATTGCTAGGCCGGACTTTAAGCCTGTAAGCCTGCAAGTGACTTCAGAATTTGAGAAGTTTACGCTACAAGCTGGTACATGAACACGGTCAACAATTATAGAAATCATTTGATTAATTTTCTGGGACCTTTAATTGAATTCTCTAAAGTCTTTCTAGCCATCTAACATTTTCATATGGATCAAAAAACATTAATGTATATCCACTAAGCATCAAATAATTAGTCAAGTCTAAATTAAACAAAGTCAATGTCCAAACTCATTTTTTAAAGAACAACCCCATGACTTGGACAAAATAATTTATTCCCACCGAAAAACCTGCTAGATTGGAAACTAGACAAACTAAACATTATCAATTAAAACTATTTGAACTGTTTCAGTTGGGACATAGTATAGATTCATACAACCATTTTGCCTTCTGAAGAAACGAACAGCCAACTGTCCAAAGCTAAAACATAATTTTGTATGAACTCACCCATCATCTAACTCAATTAACATCACAACATAGAAGTCTCTACGGGTTCGAAATTGAAAGCATACCAGACCACCAGCTAAACCTCCATAATTTATCAGCATATTCTACTTCGTACATTGTCACCCTTTTATTGGAAAACTTGTTAATCACCGATCAATACGTGATTTTGTCATACTGCGTAATTGCTTTCTTTATAACTTACTTCCAGTTTTTGCATACTATATAATCTCCAGTAAACATGAAATCAATTCAAAAATTGGAGCGGAAACAATTAAAAAAGCCCTCTGTGGTAATAATCTACACCATCATGATCAGTAAAATAAGCCCCAAAAAAAAGCAATCAAAGCAATGATTCATGACAGGTGATGTACTAATTGAATTTCAGGCAAGATGAATTTCGCTATAAACCCTTAGAAAGCAAAAGCTAGGAAAGTAACACATACAAAATTAATGGAGGAGATAGAAAGAGGATATACCAGAATCAGAACTTGGAGTTGAAATTGAGCAGGAAAGTAAGGGAATCTCTGAGAAGAAACTTCAATGGAGGAGTAAGAAGATCGAAAACCGGTGATGTAGGAGAGAGAAAATGAAATAATTTGGGGAAAGAGAAGTTTGAAGTTGGCAATTAGAAACGGGCACTTGTTATATAAAGTGTGACGAAGATAAGCAAGTGGGTTTTACCGGTAATCGCGTCACTTTTAGTTTGTCAGGACTCAGGACTCACCGACTCAGGCGAAAGACGTGGCTACACGTATTATTCGGAACTTCGGAGTAACTTTTTTTTGAAAAAAAATTACGTTGTTTATTTCACCTTATATAAAAATTTACAACCCCTTGAAAAAAAATACAATTATTAGTATTATACGACTTACATGTAAAATAACTCCTTTGTCCTTGAACAATCACACCGCTTTCCTTATAAAGTCATCACGGATTACTCGAACTGATTTTATAAATGACAAATTTTTATTAATATTAATTATTACACTTACCCATGGACCTACTCCCTTAAAAAATATTAAAATGTGAGTCGTTTCCCACTAACCCTTGAAAAGTTAACACATTTTCCACTATCTATTTTAAAAAATATCTCATTATCAACCACCATTTAATTAAATAATAAGTCAATTACATTGCATTAAACTTTGTGTTTGTCAAACTGGTTCGAGTGTTCCGGGGCGGAGTGAGTATTGTTCAAATTTATTATATTTCGTCTTGTTATTAAAATTACACATTGTGTATTTGACTTTAATTGCTCATGATTTAACTATTCCTTATATTAGATATACCTGGACATGATCAAGATAGATCAATTATAATCTGGACATATCGGTTCTGATCTGGAGATATGGATTCTGGTCTAGACATGATCTGGACAGATTGGTTCTAATCTAAACATGTTCTGCACATGTCGGTTATGGTTTGGATAGATCGGTTCTAATCTGGACATATTGATTTGATCTATACATGATCTGTAAAAAATTGTTCTAACTTGGACTGTGAGTTCTGATCATTTTGATTTGAATATATAGGTTCTGATCTGGACATGTCGATCAGGACTAATCGATTCTAATTTAGACAGGTCGATTTTGATTTTGACATATTGGTTATGATCTTGACATGATTTATAATTATCGGTTATAATCTAGACATGATATGGACATTATCTCGACAAATTGATTTTAATTTGGACATACGACAAGTTATGATATGAACAGATCTACAGACATAGACACATCGGTTATGATTTGGATAGATTGATTCTGGTTTGAACATGATCTGGACAAATCGATTCTTATTTGGGTAAGATCTGAGCATATCGGTTTTGATCTGGAAAGATCGATGATAATAATAATAATACGTGTCTTGTGCTGGGATTGTGGGTATCAAACATCGACATAATGTTGTTCGTGATACCCTTTTGGATATTTGCTATCGGTCGGGGATCTCTGCTCGCAAGGAGGTTGATGTTGGGCTGACTAGTGAGAGTGATGGAGCTCTTCGTCCTGCAGATATATTGCTTTACTCATGGGATGGCGGTCTAGATGTGTGTGTTGACTTGACTGGGTCTTCCCCTATGACGCAATCTGGGTTGTCAGGCTTCGTTCCGGGTCGGGTTGTGGCGGTTGCAGCGCAGCGGAAGCAGGATAAGTATGGGGCACGTTGTAGGGCTTTGGGTTACGGTTTCTTTCCTTTTTCCTTCTCTTCTTTTGGGGAATTAGAGAAAGGGGATGTTTCTTTGCTGAAGCGGGTCCAGACGTACTCCAGGACTCAAGACATTGGGGCGCGGGCAGCTGCCCACATTTTCAGCAGGATCGGGTTCGCCATAGCTAGAGGAGTGGGGGCCCAGATTGTATCTCGGCTCCCCTCCAACTTCTTGTAGTTCATTTGATCTTTGTAGCTTGTTAAGCTTGTAACGTTTTGGTGTTTTCCCATAATAATAATAATAATAATAATAATAATAATAATAATAATAATAATAATAATAATTCTTGGGATGGCGGTGTAGATGTGTGTGTTGACTTGACTGGGTCTTCCCCTATGACGCAATCTGGATTGTCAGACTTCGTTTCGGGTCGGGTTGTGTCGGTTGCAGCGCGGCGGAAGCAGGATAAGTATGCGGCACGTTGTAGGGCTTTGGGTTACGGTTTCTTTCCTTTTTCCTTCTCTTCTTTTGGGGAATTATAGAAAGGAGCTGTTTCGTTGCTGAAGCGGGTCCAGACGTACTCCAGGGCTCAAGACATTGGGGCACGGGCAGCTGGCAGCTGCCCACATTTTCAACAGGATCGCGTTCGCCATAGCTAGAGGAGTGGGGGCCCAGATTGTATCTCGACTCCCCTCCAACTTCTTGTAGTTTACTTGATCTTTGTAGCTTGTTAAGCTTGTAACGTTTTGGTGGTTTCCCATAATAATAATAATAATAATAATAATAATAATAAAATAATATGATCTGAACAGATCTAGACTTATTTTTTCTGATCTAATCTGATAAGATGTGAAATAAGTAATAAAGTCGTTAAATAAGGTGAATTAAATAGGGCCTTAGTGCTTTCATTTATTTATGGATATTTTTATCCATGAGAACATAAGAATGTGCACCTTTAAGACAATGATTTATTCATACTTGTTACGTTTCAAAAGACACTAATCTATACGTGATCAGTAATTGAGTTTGTTTAACTTTCCTTTTGAGTTGGTTTAACTTTCCTTTTTTGAGTTGGTTTTACAAATGGTTTACCCATACGTGATTAGTAATTGAGTTGGTTTAACTTTCCTTTTTAAAAAAGAAAATAGAGGATATGTTTTAGTGGTTGAGCAACGGGTATTTTTAGTCGTCTAAATAGTACTCCCTCCATTCCTTTTTGTTCTTCCCATTTCCTTATTTATTATATCTTTTTGTTCTACCCATACTGAATCTTTACTATTTTTAGCCATGGTTTTTTTACCAATTTACCCTAATATTCCCCATTATTTACCAAAAAAAACCCTAAGATTCTACCCATTCTCACCCTCTTTTTCCCCATTCCACCTTATTAAATTATTTAACCTAACCCCACCCCCCTTACTTTATAAACCGTCCCTTTCTCTCCTTTCACTCACCTTTCTCATTCTGATTTTCTGCCTCTCTCCTTCTGCGATCTCTCTCTCTCTCATATTTCACTCTCTCTCTCTTAAATTTACTCCTCTGTTCTTGAGAAAACCCTAGGATTTTCGCCTCTGTTCTGGGTTATTTCTCCCCAAATCTCTCAGATCTGAATGATTTTCGGATAAATTCTTTCATAAACATTATTCGGAATCACATTCCGAGCAGATCCCCTCCATTTTTGTCCCATTTTTGTCCCCTTTTTGGTCCCAAATCGGTGATTTTTGTGGGTTTTTGTCGAAAAATTGGGGATAAAAAATTCTTGAGTATTCTCGTACTCGATGAGTTCGTCTTTCTCTAGATCTCGAGGTGAGTCTGGGGTGGGAACCTCCGGTCAACGAATCCCCGATCCCAACTATGATTGGGGATCCAACTGCAACTGTCTCAATAACGAGCATTCCTACTCCGCCGAGTATAAATACAATGTTATGATGGCCCAAAAAGAAAATACAAGTACTCGAAACTATTTGAAAGAATGGTTTGAGAAGAAGGAAGTGGAGCCAGGGGATGAGGTTGAGTCAAAATACGACGATCGGAAACCCTCACCCTCGGATCTGCGTTTTTTCGATGAAGGAGAATCCGATGAGGTATAACTTTTGATTTAGGTGTTTATGATTGTTTGCATGTGTTAAAGTCCGATGAGGTATAAAATTAAATTCTGATTGTTTGCATGTGTTAAAATCTGGGATTTGTGAAATCTGGGATTTCTTGGTATTTTTTTGCATTGCATGTTTTAAAAATGGTGATCTGTAAATGAAGTAAATTTATTTGGATTTATTTTGAGATTTTTTGGATTAAATCGGTCTTTTTATGTTATTTGGTGCTCTGTTTACTCATTGCATGTGGTAAAAATTGTGTTCTGAATTTATGTGGATTTATTTGGAGATTAGTTGGATTAAATCGGAATATTTATGTGATTTGTTGGTCTGTTTTCTCATTGCATGTGGTAAAAAAGGCGTTCTGAATTTTTTTGGATTAATTTGGAGATTATTTGGAATAATTTGACTTTTCATGTGATTTGTTGCTCTGTTTTCTCATTGCATGTGGTAAAAATTGTGATCTGAAAATATTTGGATTTATTAGGAGATTATTTGGATTAAATCGGAATATTCATGTGATTTGTTGCTCTGTTTTCTCATTGCATGTGGTAAAAAAGACGTTCTGGATTTTTTTGGATTAGTTTGGAGATTATTTGGAATAATTTGACTTTTCATGTGATTTGTTGCTCTGTTTTCTCATTGCATGTGGTAAAAAAGGCGTTCTGAATTTTTTTGGATTAATTTGGAGATTATTTGGAATTATATTTGGATGTGGTAAAATGTGATCTGAAATAATTTGACTTTTCATGTGATTTGTTGCTCTGTTTTCTCATTGCTCTGTTTTCTCATTGCATGTGGTAGAATGTGATCTGAAATTATTTGGATATATTTGGAGATTATTTGGATTTGTTTAAAGATTTGTTGGATTATAGGGTCCCCTGTTATTATATGATGACACTAATCATGTTCTTTGTCCCCTATTGTTTGCAAGGAACCAAGTGGGTCTGGCTCATTTGATTTGGTGTATGTCGGGGAGTGTGAAAATGAGAATGGTGATGCTGTTGGGTCTCCTGGGCAATGTTCATCTGGTTATCCATCTTCAAAGAAAGATGAAAAGGGAAAAAAATCGGCTTCGGCATCTGATGATGCTTAGATAAGTCTGTCTCCTTTCTTCCTTTTACTTTTATTACATGCTGGCTAGCTGTGGAGTCATAAGGTGGATGCCAACAACTGTGATCTGTTGTTGGTCAGGGGTGTTGTTGTTTGGATGATGATGTTGTGATATGTTGTTTGGATGATGATGTTGTGATATGTTGTTTGGATGTTGATGTTAGTATATATCTGTTGGTATAATGATATTGATAATGATGATTGGATGATGGTGTTGTCATATTGGTATTAAAATATGTGTTCTGATGTTTGGATTCTGATGATGTTTGGATAATAATGTCCCCTGTTTTGGATTATGTTGTCTGTGTGATGAATGTGTTGCTTTGGTGATTATGATATTGGATCAGTAAAACAATGTTTTGGATTAGTAAAGGCATGAAATGAATATAATTTGGTGAAATGTGGCCTTGTGTTGAATGCTTAATGTCCAAGTATGTCCCTTTAGGATAAAGTATGTCCCGTTGTTGTTTGTAATCGATGATGAGTCTTTTTAATGCTGAGAAACAAGTCTTATTAACCACAAATACTCGTGCTGCCATTAGTATCAGTAATGATATTTCTCGGGCGCTAAGTGTTTGTAGTTTAGATTTATTTCAATGATGCTTGGGGACATTCTGAGATCAATATTAGGAGGTTTGTGATGTTCAATGATGTAATTGTTGATATTCTGAGATCTATGTTTTAATAATTGTCCTTTAACTTCTTTTGTCCAACGGAGTGAATGTCATTTCACACAATCAAATGTGAATATCAATCATTCCATTGGGCAGAAGAACGTTAAAGATATGATAGTATTGAAACTAGTTGATCAATGATGTGTGTCAATATGTCTGAGAAATGAAACTCTACATGTTAATGATCTGTTTAATGCTTGATGTCCCATGAATCAGTAGAGGTCTGTGACGAGTCTTTCATTTGATGAGGTTCAAACCCTATGTTTTGATCAGTTCATGTTTCATTTGATGCATTGCTGATTGTTATTGTTATGTTTGATTTGTGATGAGTCATCATTTGCTGAGACTCAAACCCAATGTTCCAATAACACTTATGCACCATTAGCATCATTGATGCTCTTCCGGAGCTAAGTGTTTGGGGATAGGGTTTGTGTCAATGATGCTTGGGACATTCTGAGATCTTATGTCATGTTAGATATGTTGTGTTAGTGATTTGCTTTGGCTCTCCGGTCTTTTGCCAGTTTTAATGTGTTAGGATAAAATGAAATTGAATCTTTCACATATAAACTGGCATTAGACGGGAGAGGCAATTCATGTCTTGCAAAACAACATGTATGATTGTGGGGTTAATGATATTCAATGATGTTAGTGTTGATATTCTGTGATGTATGTGTTGATAACTGAGATATTTTTTTCTAAACATGTCCTTCATCACCTTTTACAAAAGGGAATACAGATCATTTCACATCATTGAGTGATCATGTATCCCCTTTTGTAAAAGGGAGATGAGGTTGTTAATCATTTAGAACCAAAATGGTCAATGATGTAAATCAACTTAACTGAGATTCAAACCTTGTGCAGTGTTGCCTTGTTCATTGCTTCCTTGTTTTTGCTGCTTTGTTCTTGTTTCCTTGTTCATTACATCTTTTGGCACATCGGCATCCAAATGGGAAGATTTTCCATCTGAAAATGATGTGATATGCATTCTTTCCATTTGGATGCCGATGTGTTTAGAGATGTGATGTGATAAAGTTATGTACTTATGCCTTGTGATCTGTGATGAGTCTTCATTTTATGAGTGTCAAACCCTATGTTTTTCAATCAAACTCATGCACCATTAGCATCCATGATGTTTTTCAGGAGCTAAGTTTAATTGGAAAGGGTTTGATTCAATTATTTTTGGGGACAATCTGAGATTTTTATGAGCCTTTCGGAAAACTTTGTGTATGTGAGGCATATTTCATGTGTTATCAACGATGAAATGGTTGTTTAAGTCAAATATATCTTCTTTTGACGCATCGGTTTCTAAGTGGGAAGAATTTCCATCTGAAAATGATGTGATATTATTCTTTCTTTCCATTTAGAAGCCGATGTGTTTAGAGTTGTGATTTTGTATGTCCTGAGTTTCTTGTCCCTTAGTATCCTCTGTCAAATGGAGTCAGTTTCCTTAACCTTTTTAAATTGTGTTAGTAATTTGCTCCATTTGGGAGTAGGATATTAATGTCATAAGATTCAATGATGAAAAACAACTTATAACTGAGAATAACAACAATGATTAAATTATGTCCTCTTGATCATTCATGTTGTAATTCACTACCTTGCCTGTGCTGCCTTGTTCTTGCCTTGTCTTTCATGTGTTATCAATGATGAAATGGTTGTTTAAGTCAAATTTTACTTCTTTTGACGCATCGTTTTCGGAGTGGGAAGAATTTCCATCTGAAAATGATGTGATTTTATTCTTTCTTTCTACTTCGAAGCCGATGTGTTTACAATTGTGAAATTGTATGTCCTGAGTTTCTTAGGCCCTTAGTATCCTTTGCTTAATGGAGTCAGTTTCCTTAACCTTTTTAAATTGTGTTAGTAATTTGCTCCATTAGGCAAGAGGATATTAATGTCATTAGATTCAATGATGAAAACTAACTTATAACTGAGAATAACAATTAGATTGACTTGTCTTTATGTTTGCATGTCCCCTTGCCTCTGCTGCCTATTTGTTGCCTTGCCTCTGCTACCTTGTTCTTGGCTTGCCTCTGCTGCCTTGTTCTTGTTTTGCCACTGTGAGGGGGTCGAAAAAGCACGAGGCTAATGCGTGACCTCATCCCTCGTGGGCGTGACGTTTCTTTTTGTCAAATCAAGTGTAATTGGATTTCCTGTGAGTTTACACCCAATTAACTAGTAATATAGGAGTCGCCATTCAGTTTTTAACGACAATGAGAAAAACTGACAAAACCCGGTTATCGTGACATAAAGGGAGTGAAATTATGTTTGACCACGACGGCCATAGGTTCCCTTGTGATCCCTGGTGTGGGGATCTCTCAACGTACACCCGCAAGGTAGAGATTGAGGGTTCGGGGGACTGTAACTACCAAGAGGAGTACTCGCTCTTCGATAACTCCAGAGGCAGGATATCCTTACTAACTCAGCATAAATAATTGAAGGGACATGCGTTAACTATTAAACTAATCTGAATTGATTTTAGCAATATGCAACACATAATACTAGATCGATCGTGATTATCTTGTTTAGATTGATTTAAGGGACCTAGCATGATAGTTCAATTTCCCAAAATATTATCTTTATTAGGCGTGATAGAACAATCAGATTTAGTAGTTTAACAGTTTTATAAAAGGGCGAGAAAAGCAATTAAATCATGCGAAGGGACACATTACGACGCACCCTTGAGAGGTGCGTCACGGTTCTCAGAAAACTAACCACTTTGGCTTTGCTATTTCTCCTTTTATTTAACGAATCTCAAGTTTACGGGCAAGGTTCCAGTATCCGGGCTTAATTCTTCAGCTACAAGGGTCAGGATACGTTCTGTTCGATTTTTGGATCGATTGCGACAGAACGCGGGATCAATTTCGCAGCGTGAGGCTTAGGCTTATGGGTTGGAGTCAATAATCAGAATATGAATTGTGTGTTGTGTTCACGTCGAATTTGGGGCTGTATTTATAGGGAAGATTTCGTGGAAAGATAGAATTGTAGAGCTCTAATCCAAGAAGAATTAGGAGAGAACACATACCCAGGTATTTTCAGCGCCCAGGGCTGGGCGCCGAAGATTTCGGCGCCCAGAGCCAGGCGTTGAAAATAGGGTCTGGGCCGTATTTCCTTGTCAGATTTGGACTCTTAGAATTCGGTGTTAGGTTATGATACATATGACAATTCATAAATCATGCGGAAAAACCATAAAGCCAGGAAAACATATTATTTACACATAATCATTTAGCATAGTTTAGATGCATACTCTTTGTTGCGTGCCTTCCCTAGCTGCGCCCGAACCGAACAAGAACAAGTCTTTAGGACTCCAAGTGTCGTCCCTCCGTAGATAGTCCACAGCACGTCCGGATCCGCCTTAAGATTGACCAACTAGAATCGCCCTTAAGGTACTCTGAATTTTCGGCACTTTATAGGCAATTGTATGACTGAATTTTGCTCTCAAAAACTCACTTTGAATACTTGAATGCTCGATGTAAATATGTGACCCTAGGCACCTATTTATAGAGTTATGGAAAAGGATTTGGAATCCTATTAGGATACTAATTTATTTAATTATAATCCTACTAGGACTCTAATTAAATAAACTAAATCTTTTAGGATTAGATTTAATCATATGACAAATCCCGGTAGCTTTAGGATTCGAGTAGCACACAAACACACACGCACGCACAGCAGCCCACGAGGGGCGCTATGCGCGCGCGCGCAGCCCGCGAGCTCGCAGCCCACTGCCGCAAGCCCACACGCTGCCGTAGCCTTGGCGCGCGCTGGGCCTGCCTTGCGGTGGGCCTGGCGCAGCCTTGGCTGGTGCGTTTGTGGAGCGCTGGCTTGCTGGGCGATGGCCTGGCTTCGTGCTGGGCCTTCGTCTGGCAGGCCTCGTCCGATGCTAATTCGTACGATACGCTTCTGATTAATTTCCCGATTCCGGAATTCATTTCCGATACGAACAATATTCAACATTTCCGATTCCGGAATCAATTTCCGTTTCGAACAAATATTTAATATTTCCGTTTCCGGAATTATTTTCCGATTCCGATAATATTTCCGATTCTGACAATATTTCCGTTTCCGGCAATATTTCCGATTCCGGCAATATTTCCATTTCCGATAATATTTTCCGATACGTACCATGTTTCCGTTTCCGGCAACATCTACGACTTGGATAATATTTATATTTCCGATACGATCCATATTTCCGTTTCCGGCAATATCATCGTTTCCGGAGTATTCATTTCTTGCTTGTGACGATCTGAGCTCCCACTGAAACCAAGATCCGTCGATTCCGAATATCCATAGATGGAGTATTTAATGCCATTAAATACTTGATCCGTTTACGTACTATTTGTGTGACCCTACGGGTTCAGTCAAGAGTAAGCTGTGGATTAATATCATTAATTCCACTTGAACTGAAGCGGCCTCTAGCTAGGCATTCAGCTCACTTGATCTCACTGAATTATTAACTTGTTAATTAATACTGAACCGCATTTATTAGACTTAACATTGAATGCATACTTGGACCAAGGGCATTATTTCCTTCAGTCTCCCACTTGTCCTTAGGGACAAGTGTGCATTTCCTAATTCCTTTGTCGCTCGATGCTTGCTCTTGAACATAAGGTAAGAGTTGTCATCCTTATTATGTCCAGAGGTGTTCCTCGGTTTCAGAGTTCAACTGATCAAATAAACAGATAATCATAGCCTATGATTCATCCGAGCACGGCCATGCATTTTACAGTTTCTAGCTCCCCGAGTGGCCTTGTACAACTTATGTTTAAGCATCTCATCCCGATTTATGGGAGGACAATCCCAATCTTGCGATCTTGAGATTAGACTTCGTTTGTTAGGTGATTACCTGAGCGTTGCCTTTATAGCCTCCTTTTACGGTGCGACGGTTGGTCAACGTCAAAGCAACCAGTTCTCAAACAAGTAATCTCAAATCACTCAGGTATTGAGGATTTAGTGTCTAATAATTTTAATGAAATTTACTTATGACAGATTTTCATCTCTTACAGTAAAGTTTCATAGGTCTTGTCCGATACTAGTCTTCCCAAAGTAAGTATCTATGCAAATGATTATGACATTTCCATGTCCACATAGTTCAAGAAACAGAACTACTAGTCATCTTGCATTCTAATCGTCTAACGTTTTCTATGCGTCCAATTTTATAGAAAACTCCGACTAGGGACCATTTTCAACCTTTGACATTCAAGTTCACTTGATAGACATTTCTTAGTCACATGACTGGTCCTGACAGTCTATCTTGAATAATTCGTCAAATTGAAGGGACTCATCATTTAATAAACCACAAATTAAATGGAAAAATGAATTCTTTTCATTTATTGTGAATGATTAACCAATAATGTTTTACAAAGATTTAAACTCTAAAACTTTAAAACATTAAACAGGGATATCAAAGCCATTCTCCAATATGCTTGATTCCCATAGCTGCAGTGTGCGAGTTGTGCTTCGCCTGCGGCAGAGGTTTAGTCAATGGATCTGATATGTTGTCATCAGTTCCGATCTTGTTTATCTCGACTTCTTTTCTTTCAACGAACTCTCGTAGAAGGTGAAATCTACGAAGTACATGCTTGACTCTCTGGTGGTGTCTAGGCTCCTTTGCCTGTGCAATAGCTCCGTTATTATCACAACACAGGGCTATTGGTCCTTTAATGGAGGGGACTACACCAAGTTCACCTATGAACTTCCTTAGCCATATAGCTTCCTTTGCTGCTTCATGTGCAGCAATGTACTCCGCTTCAGTTGTAGAATCCGCAATGGTGCTTTGCTTAGCACTTTTCCAGCTTACTGCTCCTCCGTTGAGGCAGAAGACAAACCCAGACTGTCCAATGCGTTGAGGAAGTCATCTTTGTGCCTTTTCAGGTACTTCAGAATATTCTTGGCAGCAGTCCAATGCGCCTCTCCTGGGTCTGACTGGTATCTGCTCGTAGCACTGAGTGCGTACGCAACATCCGGGCGTGTACATATCATAACATACATTATTGAACCAATCAATGATGCATATGGAATCCCATTCATTCGTCTACGCTCATCACTCTCGTTCATGGGCGGGTATGCAGGGTATAATCAAATCAAGATGGCCGAAGAAGATATGGAAAAGACTACCTTCATCACACAGTGGGGTACTTATTGCTATACAGTCATGCCATTTGGGTTGAAAAATGCCGTTGTTTTTGGGCACTGATTCTTGCTTAGAGTCATTCCATGAGACATGGGTAGGTAGCCTCGCTTGGAGTCCGCCATCTTGAACCTATCAAGCACCTTATTGATATAAGTGCTTGGACTAAGTCCAATCATCCTTTTAGATCTATCTCTGTAAATCTTGATGCCCAATATGTACTGTGCTTCTCCTAGATCTTTCATCGAAAAACATTTCCCAAGCCAAATCTTGACAGAGTTCAACATAGGAATGTCATTTCCGATAAGTAATATGTCGTCGACATATAATACTAGGAAAGCAATTTTGCTCCCACTGACCTTCTTGTATACACAAGATTCGTCTGCGTTCTTGATGAAACCAAAGTCACTGACTGCTTCATCAAAACGTATATTCTAGCTCCTGGATGCCTGCTTCAATCCGTAGATTGACTTCTTTAGCTTGCATACCTTTTTAGCATTCTTTGGATCCTCAAAACCTTCAGGCCGTGTCATAAACACAGTTTCTGTTAAAACGCCGTTTAAGAAAGCAGTTTTGACATCCATCTGCCATATTTCGTAATCATAATATGCAGCGATTGCTAACATTATCCGAATAGACTTTAGCATTGCAACTGGTGAAAAGGTTTCATCGTAATCCACACCGTGGACTTGCCTGTAACCTTTTGCAACCAATCTAGCTTTGAAAACTTCAAGTTTCCCATCCTTGTCCTTTTTCAGTTTGAAAACCCATTTGCTTCCAATGGCTTGGTAGCCATCTGGCAAATCGACCAAATCCCATACTTGGTTTTCAGACATGGAGTCTAATTCAGATTGCATGGCTTCTTGCCATTGCTTGGAGCTAGGGCTCGTCATAGCTTGTTTGTAAGTCGCAGGTTCATCACTTTCAAGTAATAGAACGTCATAGCTCTCGTTCGTCAAAATACCTAAGTACCTTTCTGGTTGAGATCTATATCTTTGCGATCTACGCGGGGTAACATTTCTAGATTGACCATGATTCTCACAAGATTCTTCTAAAGATCTCTGAGTTTCATCCTGAATGTCATCTTGAGCATTCTCTAGAGTTTGTTGTTCGTCTCGAATTTCTTTGAGGTCTACTTTTCTCCCACTTGTCATTTTGGAAATGTGATCTTTCTCCAAAAAGACACCATCTCGAGCAACAAACACCTTGTTCTCAGATGTATTGTAGAAGTAATACCCCTTTGTTTCCTTTGGATGAAGTTTGTCTGAAATCAATCGTTTGACGTATACTTCACATCCCCAAATCTTCAGAAAAGACACATTTGGAGGCTTTCCAAACCATAATTCATATGGAGTCTTTTCGACAGCTTTAGACGGAGCTCTATTTATAGTGAGTGCAGCTGTATTTAGTGCATGTCCCCAAAATTCTAATGGAAGTTTGGCCTGACCCATCATTGACCTGACCATGTCTAGCAAGGTTCTGTTCCTCCGTTCCGATACACCGTTCCATTGTGATGTTCCAGGAGGAGTCAATTCTGATAGAATTCCACATTCTTTCAGATGGTCATCAAATTCATAGCTCAGATATTCACCGCCTCTATCAGACCGCAGTGCCTTAATCTTCTTGCCTAATTGATTCTCTACTTCACTCTGAAATTCCTTGAATTTGTCAAAGGATTCAGACTTATGCTTCATTAGGTAGACATAACCATATCTACTGAAGTCATCAGTGAAAGTGATAAAGTAGCTGAAACCACCTCTAGCATTTGTACTCATTGGTCCACATACATCTGTATGGATTAAACCCAATAGTTCATTTATTCTTTCTCCAACTTTAGAGAAAGGTTGCTTTGTCATTTTGCCAAGTAAACATGATTCGCATTTACCATAATCCTCTAAGTCAAATGGTTCTAGAATTCCTTCCTTTTGAAGTCTTTCTAAGCATTTCAAGTTTATATGGCCTAATCGACAATGCCACAGATGGGTGAGATTTGAATCATCCTTTTTGGCCTTTTTGGTATTTATGTTATATACTTGTTTGTCGTGATCTAATAAATAAAGTCCATTGACTAATCTAGCAGATCCATAAAACATCTCTTTAAAATAAAACGAACAACTATTGTCTTTTATTAAAAAGGAAAATCCCTTAGCATCTAAGCAAGAAACTGAAATGATGTTTTTAGTAAGACTTGGAACATGGAAACATTCTTCCAGTTCCAAAACTAGCCCGGAGGGCAACGACAAATAATAAGTTCCTACAGCTAATGCAACAATCCTTGCTCCATTTCCCACTCGTAGGTCGACTTCACCCTTGCTTAACTTTCTACTTCTTCTTAGTCCCTGTGGATTGGAACATAAGTGTGAGCCACAACCTGTATCTAATACCCAAGAAGTTGAATTAGCAAGTATACAGTCTATAACGAAAATACCTGAAGATGGAACGACTGTTCCGTTCTTCTGATCTTCCTTTAGCTTCAAGCAATCTCTCTTCCAATGCCCCTTCTTCTTGCAGTAGAAGCATTCGGATTCAGAAGTGGGTTGACTGACCTTCCTCTTTACAGATTTGGCGCCAGTTTGCTTAGTTGGGCTGGCCTTGTTGCCACCTTTCTTAGCATTCCTCTTCTTTCCAGATTTCTTGAACTTGCCCCCACGCACCATAAGCACATCCTGCTTATCACTTTTGAGCGTCTTTTCAGCGGTCTTCAGCATACCGTGAAGCTCAGTGAGCGTTTTGTCCAGACTATTCATACTGTAGTTCAGTTTGAACTGATCATAGTCGCTATGAAGAGAATGGAGGATGGTGTCTATAGCCATTTCCTGAGAAAATTGCTGATCCAGCCGACTCATATTCTCAATGAGTCCAATCATTTTGAGAACATGTGGACTTACGGGCTCGCCTTTCTTAAGCTTGGTCTCAAGAATTTGCCTATGAGTCTCGAATCTTTCGACTCGAGCCAGATCTTGGAACATGTTCTTCAACTCACTGATGATTGTGAAAGCATCTGAGTTGATGAACGTTTTCTGCAGATCCGCACTCATGGTGGCGAGCATTAGACATTTCACATCCTTGTTGGCATCAATCCAACGATTGAGGGCTGCCTGAGTGACCCCGTCGCCTGCGGCTTCGGGCATCGCCTCTTCTAGGACATACTCCTTTTCTTCCTGCATAAGAACTATTTGCAAGTTCCTTTGCCAGTCAAGGAAGTTTTTCCCGTTCAACTTCTCCTTTTCGAGAATTGATCGAATGTTGAATGAATTGTTGTTTGCCATATTTAAAACTACAATTGAAAAGAATAAACAAATAAATAACCATTCACAGTTTCTCTTAATAAACTTAAATTCTAGCATACATGCATAATTCAATGTTTATTAAGCATTTTATTCAAGTTATGTGTTCCGGCAGGTGTGAATAAAATGATTCCAAGATCCTAAAATCATTGAAGAACTAAGCACAGTTTGTCGACTTAATCCTAAAACATCTTAGGTAAGCAAAAGCCTTTTGCTAATAGTCTAGAAACTATTCTTGGTTGATAGGTACGTCTAAGAACTTATTAGGTAAACCTATCGATTTTGCCACGACATAAAAGGACTCCTTACTTATATCGTTGAGTTTCACCAAAACTAACATGTACTCACAATTATTTGTGTACCTTGCCCCTTTAGGACCAATAAGTAACACCTCGCTGAGCGAAAACTATTACTAGATTGATGTAAAGGATATCCAAGCAAGTGTATATTTTGGCATGGCACCTTTTAACTCAATTTTTAAGTTTGGAACTTAAGGCTCTTACTATGTTGGTTAGATTTTAAGTGAACTAAAATCCTTAATCATGCAACATAATCAAGCTTTTGATCTCATGCATTTTAAGACATATTTAAAAGCAATAAATAACTTAAAACATGCATAAGATAAATGTGATCTAGTATGGCCCGACTTCATCTTGAAGCTTTAACTTCAAAGTCCGTCTTGAAAATCTCCGTGGGAGGCACCATTTTCTTCAAATAGGATAAGCTATAATTAAAACTAATTACAACTATTTGATGGTACGCAGACCATATTTGAATTGAAAAACAACTTTGGTACTTTAGACCAATTACATTCAAATTAATGGTACGCAGACCATATTTTCTATCCTATTTGGGCCATACTAGTCACTTCATAACCTGCAAAACAGTACATATACAATATATACCATTCAACCATTCATTATCATGAATGGCCCACATAGCTGGTTAGTAAAACACATTATGCATCACGTAAACATTTGCAGCAATTAATCAAGGGCACCAATAATCTACCAATTATTCAGTCCTTATTAATTCTAATCAAGTTGTTTTAACCTTAAGGATTTGTAGACCTAATCAAGAGTTTATGACTAAAAGGGCTCCCACTTAAACTAATAAATTCATATGCTTTACCAATTTTAAACATAAAAATGTATTTCTAGTCTAACCGGAAACATACAAATTTAATTAAAATTTAAAGCTCATATAAATTTATAATTGAATCCAAAAAGTTTAATTTAATTTAAGTCGTATTTAAATTAATTCATGATTTTAATTTTAGTAAAATAATTAGAATAAATAAAATTTATTATAATTACAATATTCAAAATTAAAATCCAAGAAAATAATTTAAATTATTAATTTTAAAATTAATTAAAATTACGTAAACTGAAAATTTCAAATTAAAATTTCAAAACGATCTAATCGCAACGCAACAACCCCACGCAACGTACGCCCATGGGCCACACGCACACAGCCATCGCTGGCCATGTGCGCGCAGCCCATGCGCTGCGTCGCATCGCTGCTGCTGCTTTCCTTCGCAAGGCATCATGCGAGCTGGTGCTCGCTGCACGCGCCAGCATTCGATGCACGCGAGCCATCGCTCGCTGCGCTCGCTCGCCAGCGCTCGCTTCATGCGAGCCAGCGCTCGCTTTATGCGGGCCATTGTTCGCTGCGCGCGCTCGCCAGCGCTCGCTGCGCGCGCTTGCCAGCGCTCGATCCTGCGAGCCATCGCTCGCTGCGCGAGGCATCGACGCTGGGCATAGCACTCGTGGCACGCGATCTTGCGCTCGCTGCGCGCGAGGCTCCGCACGCTTGCGCGCGGCAGTGCGCGCTGTGGCGCAGCTCGCTTGCTGCCCACACGCGACTGCTGTGCCTTGCTTTCGCCCTCGCCCATTCGTTCATTGCACACAGCCCACGACACAAGGCAGGGCTGCTGCCTTGTGCTCGTGCACCATGGCCTTGCTCATTGCATTCGTGCCGCATGGGCGACGAGCTCCCTTGGTCGTCGTCACATGCCCGCACTATACAACACCCCTTAAGGGTAACACGTAGCGTCTATTGCTTTGTGCGTGCAAGTTATATGAGCGAATCGCATAAAATTTAAAAATTTATAAATTTATATTTAAAATTAATGACAAATTAATAAATAATATTAATTTCATAATTTTAGGGCGAAAAATCGAAAATTTATTATTCAATTGATTTCCGATTAACATGGATTCAAGTCTAGGTCATAAAATTTTAAAATTTAATATAAATTTACAATTTTTATGGTGGTTTTTAATCATAGGTATCTAATTAAATTATAATTAATTATGAAAATCAAATTAATTCTAAATTATTCTAATTTTCAACAAATTAATCATAATTACAAATTAGATTGCATAATTAACAAGGCTAGGCATTCAAACTTGTTAAACATATACAGTAGGTCAATCAAAAATTCAAGATTTATCAACAAGAATCGCAAATATTTAATTTAACATCTTAAATTTACGAAATTTTGCATTCGAAAAACTAAAACCTCCGAAAAGTCATAGTTAGGCTTCGAATTTGAGAATTCTGGGTTCGGCAGAAAATTACTAGTTTTGTCAAAATTTTAGAATGCCTTTTACATGCGGAATTGACACAAAAATCACTCGATTTGGATGAGTAACGAAGAAACTGCCGAAAAACTGCTTACGTATAATTAAATAAACGCAATTTGCAATTAATTAACAATTACGAAAATTAATCACCCCTTTTAATTCTTGCAAATTTGTAATATTTAACCATGTTCATGCAATTTAGATTATGAAAATAAGAAGAGGCTCGTGATACCACTGTTAGGTTATGATACATATGACAATTCATAAATCATGCGGAAAAACCATAAAACCAGGAAAACATACTTCCTCCATTTTTTTATAATTGCACCATCTTATATTTCACGCTTGCCAATGCACTATTTTAACCATTAATATCTCTCATTATACATTTGAAAAAATTATAAAAATTTGATAATTTAAAAGTATATTTCGAGACAAATCTAACAAGATCCCACATGAATATATTTTTCTTTATATATAAATCATAAAAAATAACTATATAAGAATATGTGAATAGTGCCAAAACCTAAGATGGTGCAATTATAAAAAAATGGAGGAAGTATTATTTACACATAATCATTTAGCATAGTTTAGATGCATACTCTTTGTTGCGTGCCTTCCCTAGCTGCGCCCGAACCGAACAAGAACAAGTCTTTAGGACTCCAAGTGTCGTCCCTCCGTAGATAGTCCACAGCACGTCCGGATCCGCCTTAAGATTGACCAACTAGAATCGCCCTTAAGGTACTCTGAATTTTCGGCACTTTATAGGCAATTGTATGACTGAATTTTGCTCTCAAAAACTCACTTTGAATACTTGAATGCTCGATGTAAATATGTGACCCTAGGCACCTATTTATAGAGTTATGGAAAAGGATTTGGAATCCTATTAGGATACTAATTTATTTAATTATAATCCTACTAGGACTCTAATTAAATAAACTAAATCTTTTAGGATTAGATTTAATCATATGACAAATCCCGGTAGCTTTAGGATTCGAGTAGCACACAAACACACATGCACGCACAGCAGCCCACTGCCGCAAGCCCACACGCTGCCGTAGCCTTGGCGCGCGCTGGGCCTGCCTTGCGGTGGGCCTGGCGCAGCCTTGGCTGGTGCGTTTGTGGCGCGCTGGCTTGCTGGGCGATGGCCTGGCTTCGTGCTGGGCCTTCGTCTGGCAGGCCTCGTCCGATGCTAATTCGTACGATACGCTTCCGATTAATTTCCCGATTCCGGAATTCATTTCCGATACGAACAATATTCAACATTTCCGATTCCGGAATCAATTTCCGTTTCGAACAAATATTTATTATTTCCGTTTCCGGAATTATTTTCCGATTCCGATAATATTTCCGATTCTGACAATATTTCCGTTTCCGGCAATATTTTCGATTCCGGCAATATTTCCATTTCCGATAATATTTTCCGATACGTACCATGTTTCCGTTTCCGGCAACATCTACGACTTGGATAATATTTATATTTCCGATACGATCCATATTTCCGTTTCCGGCAATATCATCGTTTCCGGAGTATTCATTTCTTGCCTGTGACGATCTCAGCTCCCACTGAAACCAAGATCCGTCGATTCCGAATATCCATAGATGGAGTATTTAATGCCATTAAATACTTGATCCGTTTACGTACTATTTGTGTGACCCTACGGGTTCAGTCAAGAGTAAGCTGTGGATTAATATCATTAATTCCACTTGAACTGAAGCGGCCTCTAGCTAGGCATTCAGCTCACTTGATCTCACTGAATTATTAACTTGTTAATTAATACTGAACCGCATTTATTAGACTTAACATTGAATGCATACTTGGACCAAGGGCATTATTTCCTTCATCCGGAGTGTTTGAGATTTATCCGAGTCTTTTAGTGCGTATTAACTTTAGGACGAAATGCGTCTGGGCCCGTTACGAACTCTAGGCTCGTTAGGGTTTTAATTAATACGTAACTCTTTATTTTCGAATTATACTAAGAATTGGATTCCTATTGCAAATTCTATCTCTTTTAGGATTTATGTCAGAGTGCAACACCTAATTCTGACAGGTTTCTATCTTTTATGTCTTGCCACTCTTAGCAACTACCCGTTACGGCAGTTACTATTTTTAGCAGGTTTCTATAAATAGCAGGTTCGGGTGAAATGAAAAGGGTGATCGAGATTCGTTATTTTATAGGAGATGCGTTGCCAAGTGGAGATTTATGTTCTCATCATCGAACCTTCCCTTTCGGGAATGGGGACAAAAGTAAGTGTCTACAGTTAGCCCCACTTTGACTGAGTCTCGGGATGAGACGATGGTCAAAGTACTGGACGGAGTGCGTCACACAAGCCATAGTGTAGGTGACTTGTTTTGCGAGGGTCTCACGATCCCCCGAGTGATAACATTTGACTTAAGGGTCATCACTTGAAGTGTTGACATATCCCTCACGTGTCATTGGGATTTGTCAACGGATAGTATAGAAACTCCCTCACTTTGTCATTGGAAGTATCTAAAGATGCGTAGAAACTCCCTCACTTTTTCATTGGAAGTAGCTATAGATATTTTCGAAATCAAAGCTATAAAGTGTAATTGGGCCTGGCCAAGCCCAATCACGAGGTAAAAATGTTTTTAAAGATTCTCATTTTCAGGGTTAATTAAACGAGAAAACCCCCTTGTTTTTATAGGACGTAAAACGAAGGAAAATCCAGCACATCGCTCTTTTTTGGAAAAAAACGGAAAACCAATCCTTTAATTTTTTGGAAAAGGGAAAACCAGAAAAAGTTATCGCTGCAGCGACTAAGGACCTGCGCGGTTAGTGGCGCAGACCCCGCCGGCTAAAGATGGCGAGCCTGTCCGCTAAGGGTGGACGCCCCGTCCGAAAGAAGTGGACGAATCTGTTTTGAAGTTTGTTTGTTTTTTTTTGAAAATAAGGACCTACGCGGTTTGTGACTTAGACCCCGCCGGCTAAAGATGGCGAGCCTGTCCGCTAAGGGTGGACACCCGTCCGATAGAAGTGGACGAGTCTGTTTTGAAGGTCGTTTGTTTTTTTTTGAAAATAAGGACCTACGCGGTTTGTGACGTAGACCCCTCCGGCTAAAGATGGCGAGCCTATTTTGAATTTGAAGATTTTATTTTTCGAAAACTGAGGACCTGCACGGCTAGTGACGCAGACCCCACCCGCTGAAGGTGGGCGAGCCCTGTCCGCTGAGGGTGGACGTCCCTGAATTCGTTTTTTTTTTTTGATTTGGAACTCGCGTGGTTCGTGACGCGATCTTGCCCGATTGAGGTGGGCAAGTCCCTATCGTGATTTCTTTTTAGAATTTCTTTTATTCATTCTTGTAAGAGCGAATTCTTTCGAGGGATGCTCGGATTTAGTTGTAACCTGAATGTGGGTTGACGACGTGCTTAGACAGACCATTGTTTTGTGGTCACCTTCCTTCATGGTTTTGAGTTAGTTTTTACGGCTCGATTTTGCCACCACTTGGTTTTTTATCAGAGGACCATGTACAAGTATCAACGGCGACCTTTACTCTGACGTCGAAATCCGTTTTTTTCTTTGAGATTATCCAAACATGGGACCGTGTATAGCGTAGTCCGGGAATATGATTTTAACTTCGCACACTCTTCGTTGGAGTATATATTTTCTTTCGAGCCCCCAAGCACTCGGGCTTGACGGTCATTTCTTGCCAAGAGATGTACGTATTTTATAACCTCTTTTAATCATGTTTGGGATCGTGCTCGTATGTGCGAGCGACCTTTATAGTGGTATGCTATTTTGACGAAGTCGTGGAGTGCGACTTCGTTTTCCGGTCGACAAAGTTTATTTTTCAATAATATCAAGTTTAGCTTGGCCCGGATTAATCTTTTGACAAACAAACACTTTTTATTTGAGAAACCAACGACTTAATAATATTTTTTTGGTGTTTCGAAGAATGACCTTGATATTTATTTTGCTTATATTTGTTTTGAAAAAATGTACACGTATATTCCTTGAGACGAGTCTAAGTTTCGACAAGTTTTAACATTTATTTTCACTATTTGGGTGCTAAAGGTGCTTTTGGGCTTGATCTTGATTTCAATAGGGCCTCGTGTCTACCAACACGGTTTTAAGTCCTTTCCTGTTCCGCGTTTTGCGAGATCCGGGCCTTGGGCTGCATTTTCGGCGCCCAAGGCTAGGCGTTAATCATTTAGGCGCCCAGCCGTGGGCGCTGAAAGTTTTATCCTGGCAATTTTTGGTTTTCGGATTTCTTAACGCGTTTCCGAATGGGATCAGGATGTCACTTGATGTCTTCAAGTATATATAGGGGTTAGATACGTCCTTCTTTTCCATCACTCTCAATCTTCCTTTCTCTCGTAATTACTTAGCTTTAATTCTTTCTTGCTTTTGTCATGTCGATTCCTCCCTTCTCCCTCCGACGAGCTGTTAGGCGTTGGCTAAGAGCCCTTGCTCCTACAGAAAAGGCTTTGTTGAAAGAATACCACTTAGAGGCACTTTTAGGCTTACAACAAATTAATATTGATTATAACTTTCTGCATGCAGCCCTGAACTTTTGGGATTCTGATCACCATGTTTTTGTCTTTCGGGGCAATGAAATATGTCCTTTGCCAGATGAATTTGCTGCGATCCTTGGTTATCCTACTAATGCTACTCCTGCCACCCCTGGCACCGTTGAAGAGGGTAAAACAACCATAGGGGGTTTCCTAGGACTAGATGCTAACATGCTCGCTGAGATTGTTGTGGGTGATGAGGTTAATTTGGCAAAGCTTGTAAAACATCACTTTAGACCTAGTAAAAATATGACCGAACAGAAATTAAACATTCGGGCCCTTGTATTTTGCTTGTTGAATCATTATTTGCTGTCGAATAACAATGGTGAGTTCGGTGACATAAGGTTGATCCCCTTGATTAGCCAGATGGAAAGTTGCTATTCTATTATGCCGTTGGTTGTTGCCGAGACCTTGTTGAGTGCGGATGAGTTGAAGAAGAATGCCAAATATGAATATTTTAAGGGGAGCCCCCTATTGCTGCAGGTAATCGATCTTTCTTTTGCGCACACATATTTTTTTTACATTTTTTCGTTCGTCCTGCCTGGAGCTGATTTTCAGCGCCCAGGGCTGGGCGTTAGAATTTTTGGCGCCTGGACCTAGGCGTTGAAACTGTGCCCCAGGTTTCGTTTGTTTATTTATTATTTTTTTGATCTGATTGTACCCGTTCTTTCTGCAGATTTGTCTCATGGAACGACTTAGGCTTTTAGAAACTCCTGCCGATCCTAAATATTATCGCCCTATAGCCTTGGGTAATCGAAAGTATTTGCACTGAGGCCAGGACGAGGCCGAGTGGGCTTCCTTTTTTACTCATGGTATTTGTTCTATTAAGTGGGTGGTACCATGGTGGGGCTTGACTACTATGACGGGGTTCTGATGTTTCAGTTTATGTATCCTTGCTGGGGCTATCTCGGCCCATTTATATCTTTCCTTACCGAGTCATGCGTCAATATGGTTTAAGGTAGATTATCCCATTTTCTGATACAGTACCACCTAAAGTAGCGGCCTTTTCACAAGCACGGGTTCAAGCATGGGCTAAGTATTATGATGGTCTCCCGCGTTGGGCCGTGGCTACAAATGGTTTTGTGGGTCTTTCCGAAAACTACAAGTTGAGGATGAGTTCCGATGATAAAGCTGTGAGGACCGAAGCTCAAAATGGGGAGCCGGCTGAGCTTTTGATACCTCGTATTCGGGTTAGGTATGAGGGTCGTGATTCTTCCAATCCTCGCACCCATGGTATTAAGACTGTGAAAGCTCGTCCTGATCGAAAGCGAAAGGAAGTTCCTCCCCTTTCCAATTCTAGGCCTAAGAAGATGCCTAACATGTGCTGTTGCTAAAAGAAATGTAAGCTCTCGCGGAGATCGTCGCCGGAACAATGTATGGGTTAGGAAAGCTCAGCCGCTAGTAGAACCAGTGACTAATCCAGTTGATGTTGATAATCCTTTCCCCACCATTGTTTGTGCCCTTGAGGCTGAGCGGGCTACAACTGTTCAAACTGAGAATGTTTATGAGGCCTTGGCATCTTTGGAAGTTAGTGTCCAGGAGCCGGTTCTTATGGAGATTGATATAGGGGCAGCGCAGAACCCTGTGGGGGTGGACCCCGCGAACATTGCCCTCTACAAGACTTTATTTGATGATCCGGAAGAACTAGAGTAGTGTAATTCTTGCTAGGGTGTAGGTGCCCTTTATTTATTTCAGTTGTGTTTGTTTTTCATTCCTTAGCACTTTTGTTTTCCTTCTTATCATTTTTTAATAAAGGCGTATTTTATTTTTTACTTTCATTTTTTGCTTCTCCTCTTTTTTCATTTTTTATATATTTGCTCATGTCTAACACTTTTGTACAACGTATATATTTTTTACTTGTTTGGACCGAATCCATAAATAGGATTGCCTACGTATCTTTGTTAAATAATTTTAACTTAGAATCAGGTCGCGCGTAGTTCTAGCTAGAATAAATTCTAGGATGCCGAATTTAATAGATATGCTCTGAGGTGGAAACATATTATTTGATCGGTGAAATGAGTGAAGTTTCATCATTATTTTAATCTGCTGTTTTTGCCGTAAGCCGTGTATCTGCACATAAAAATGAAATTCCATGTTTTTTTTTGTTTTTTGCCCGGCTATTTTTCGGTACGCATATCTGATAGGTGTTGTACCCCCCAAGTGTTCGTTATTTTTCCGTTATGTGCGGATAAAATGACGAGCACTTCAGGGCAAAATTTGGCAGGCAGAGAGTTTCAACGCCCAGGCTGGGGCGTCAAAGATTTCGGCGTCCAGCCCTGGGCGTTGAAAATGATTTCTGGGCGGCCTTTTTTCTACGCTTTGCTTCACATGTTCTTGCATTTATTTCTTTTCTCTTTTTTTTGTTTTACTTTTTTACTCGTATTGAAATCAATTTTGACGCTATTTCGGAGGCTTTTTTTGACTGTTGGCGTGAGACGCATTTTTGTCCGGATTAATTTTTCTATTCATGACTCGAAACGGTTTTGAGAATGGGGTTAGTGTGCGGAAGATATGAAGATCTTTGTGTAGGCTTTTGAGTGGGCCGAGTTGCGCGTTGACGTGGGGGGCGGTGTTTATTATTTTATGAATTTTTTTTGAGCAACATTTGTTTTGTTTTGTTTGGATTTGATTTTCCGTTTTGATTTCTTTTGGGTTGCATGGGTTAGAACCTTATGTTTTGGCAATATGATAGTGTGGTTCATTTTGTGGGTTTCTGGGTATTGATTTCGATGTCACGATTCAAGACCGAGTGGGCCTTGCTTATTGGGCCTAGAGTGGGCCGCTTCTTTGTTTTTGTACTTGCAAGTACGTTTGGTGCTTATTTAGTGTTAGAATAAAAGTTTTTTTAGGAGAAATCTTACGCCTTTATTAATTTGGAAAGTAAGGAAAACACACTGAAATAAAATTTGCATATATTCTAAGGGGTCTTAGGACCATCTAAAGCCTTTATTTTTTCTATCAATCTAAAGAACTACTAGGCGTTTTTCTTTACTAAGGTGCTCTCTATGGCTCAAGCCTTGGGTTTAGTCTCGTAAAACTTTGGTCCTTCGCCGGTACTCATTTTGAATTCTATTCCCTTTGTGTTGACCCACTGACATGTCTTCACCCATCCGTTCTCGGCCTCTTCTAGTGTTGATGCAGGAGAGATTAACCGGGTTGGATCGAAACCTTCATCTTGTAAAGCTAGGGTAGTCATCACAGTCTCGTCCTCCATAGGCCTCGATTCGTTAAACAATGCCCATAGAGCCTGGTTGTCCAATATTTCAGCTATTTCAGTCTTGGCGAGGTGGGGTGCCTCATCCAAAGTATGACAGTCATGGAAAATTCCAGATCTGGGCCAAGTTTCAGTAAAGAGGTCCTGGCCCGATACTTGAGACAGGTAGACATCTTCAGCATCATCATCCCACACACTGCACACTTCTCTCTCGATTTGATTCATAGGGACCATGGCGAGTGGTGCACCTTGGGGCGTAATTTACGCCATAGGGTCAAAGTTCATATTTTCTGGTTGGTCAAGAGAGATGTGACAAGAACCGAGTGGGCTCTTGTTGTTGTTGGGTTTGCTAACGTTGGGGAGAGGTGTTATTTCATCCTCTATCATGTCCTGGATTGTGTTTTTTAGACTCCAGCAGTTTTCAGTATCATGCCCATTCCCTTGATGGAACTCGCAGCGAGCGCCCTCGACCCAGTACTTATTTTTGACTGGAGGGTCGGGTGTGGGGCCTATGGGCCTTAGTTTTCCCTGATTAGTTAGTCTTTGGAAATCTTGTACTAGAGTCGACCCGAGTGGGACAAACTTTCGTTCTCGGGTCCACCTTCCCGGGCTCCTTCGGGTTGGGGTTTCTTCCACAGCATGGACCTCTTAGGCTTGGGGGGTGGGGCCCCTGTAGTAAGTGCTACTCTTGTATGCAGGTTTGCTTTGTACTGTTTGTGTGAGGTCATCCTCGATCTTTATTCCTACATCATAAACCCTCTTGAAGGTATCAAGGCCCAAGTATCTAAGATGTTGTTTGTAAATTGGGTCCAGGTTGTCAATGAATTTTTGGACTAATTCGGTTTCAAGAGGCCAAATGACCAGTAATGCAAAATGTTTGGCTTGCGCAGCCGCTAAGGATTCGTTTTCCATTTTCAGTTGGTTCATGAGTAGGGTCATTTGGGCCATTTGGTTCTGTAGCTCTTCTATAGACATGTTTGAGGGTGCGAATCGAGGTTGGGGAAGCGGAGATCCTTGAAATGAGGGATGACAGACGGAACCTGGAGTTACTAAACCTTGCGTCGGTGATGTAGCTTCGAGACGCACTAACCTTTGATTTTCAGATCGGCACCAAGTGGCAGGACCAGCCCTATGCATAAGATAAGCTAAAGTTTAGGCCCCAAAGTTTTAAGCGTTACTTAGTCTAGACTTTTGACTCTATCTATTGGGTTTTTTTTTTATTCTCTCCTTTGTTGGTACACTTTTTGGTTTTTTTCTTGGTCATTCTTTGGATTTTCGAAACACTTGCCCGTGTGACATTCATAGTTATTAGCACGCTCGGTTTTGGTGCCGAACATTGTCGTCGTAGGAGGCCTATCAACGACGCAAAAAGTTATTTATATATATTTTTTAGTCGCTTTTAGAATCGAGTGCCTTTTCGTACGCCCTTGTAGCAATTTTGCGAATTTTCTTTTATTGCTACGTATTTTTTTTATGCGCGGGCACCGAGGCTGTTGTGCCTGACCAAAAGGCCAGGCAGCAACTTCAGCGCCCAGCAGTGGGCGTGAAAAATATTGGCGCCCAGCCAGGGGCGTTGAAAATGCGTCCCTGGCTGGCCCTCGTCTTCTGTTTGCGTATATCTTTTCGTTTATGCGACTTTGATTTTGTGTGCTTGCCTAATAACGTCCTTTACGCGTTGTGCAGCGTTTGTGGGATTCGTTACGGGCCATCCCGAGCGTCGCTTATTTTTGTGGCGATCATTCGGGTTTGCGGAACACGTATTTTGGTATAACTCTTTGGCCAATTGGTTTAGAATGTTTGGGCAATTTTTAAGGTCGTTGGTTTTCTAGCAAGATTTTTGTCACACACAATCACATAATTCGCTACACATAACTAACATTACATCATGAGGCAAAATAATAATATGTCATGTAGTTTATGATAGGCTTCTATGGGTAGTATTTGCAGCGGCTTGGTACCGCTTCTATCGCAGATCCAACACATGCCCCGGTCGAGGTAGTGCCTTCAACAGACGAATTTCGCCCAAGAGGTCAATCACGATGTAAGCCAAGGGGGTATGCACCAATGAGAGGGGCCTAGTGGGCGAGCGATTGGGTTTGGGACGGGTGTACTACTAGCGAAAGCGCCGAGTGGATAACATTCGAAGCGTATGCACCCCCCGGTTGGCGATGGGTATCCTTAGTCCGAACTCCCGAGATGAAACATCCAAGGGAGCCAAGATTCGTTATGCGGTTCTGTCCGTTCACATTAATATGCTGATTTTTAGGTCGTCCCAACTTGATGGGGAAATAAACGCGGGGTAGGATCGTTTCACCCTTCGGCTATTTTGATTACCTACGAGCACGAGTATTTCCTTCACTATCCCCAGTAGAGTCGCCACTGTGAGGGGGTCGAAAAAGCACGAGGCTAATGCGTGACCTCGTCCCTCGTGGGCGTGACGTTTCTTTTTGTCAAATCAAGTGTAATTGGATTTCCTGTGAGTTTACACCCAATTGACTAGTAATATAGGAGTCGCCATTCAGTTTTTAACGACAATGAGAAAAACTGACAACACCCGGTTATCGTGACATAAAGGGAGTGCAATTATGTTTGACCACGACGGCCATAGGTTCCCTTGTGATCCCTGGTGTGGGGATCTCTCAACGTACACCCGCAAGGTAGAGTTTGAGGGTTCGGGGGACTGTAACTACCGAGAGGAGTACTCGCTCTTCGATAACTCCAGAGGCAGGACATCCTTACTAGCTCAGCATAAATAATTGAAGGGACATGCGTTAACTATTAAACTAATCTGAATTGATTTTAGCAATATGCAGCACATTATACTAGATCGATCGTGATTATCTTGTTTAGATTGATTTAAGGGACCTAGCATGATAGTTCAATTTCCCAAAATATTATCTTTATTACGTGTGATAGAACAATCAGATTTAGTAGTTTAACAGTTTTATAAAAGGGCGAGGAAAGCAATTAAATCATGCGAAGGGACACATTACGACGCACCCTTGAGAGGTGCGTCACGGTTCTCAGAAAACTAACCACTTTGGCTTTGCTATTTCTCCTTTTATTTAACGAATCTCAAGTTTCCTGGCAAGGTTCCGGTATCCGGGCTTAATTCTTCAGCTACAAGGGTCAGGATACGTTCTGTTCGATTTTTGGATCGATTGCGACAGAACGCGGGATCAATTTCGCAGCGTGAGGCTTAGGATTAGGGGTTGGAGTCAATACTCAGAATATGAATTGTGTGTTGTGTTCACGTCGAATTTGGGACTGTATTTATAGGGAAGAGTTCGTGGAAAGATAGAATTGTAGAGCTCTAATCCAAGAAGAATTAGGAGAGAACACATACCCAGGTATTTTCAGCGCCCAGAGCCAGGCGTTGAAAATAGGGTCTGGGCCGTATTTCCTTGTCAGATTTGGACTCTTAGAATCCGGAGTGTTTGAGATTTATCCGAGTCTTTTAGTGCGTATTAACTTTACGACGGAATGCGTCTGGGCCCGTTACGAACTCTAGGCTCGTTAGGATTTTAATTAATACGTAACTCTTTATTTTCGAATTATACTAGGAATAGGATTCCTCTTGCAAATTCTATCTCTTTTAGGATATATGTCGGAGTGCAACACCTAATTCTGACAGGTTTCTATCTTTTATGTTTTGCCACTCTTAGCAACTACCCGTTATGGCAGTTACTATTTTTAGCAGGTTTCTATAAATAGCAGGTTCGGGTGAAATGAAAAGGGTGATCGAGATTCGTTATTTTATAGGAGATGCGTTTCCAAGTGGAGATTTATTTTCTCATCATCGAACCTTCCCTTTCGGGAATGGGGACAAAAGTAGGTGTCTACAGCCACTTCTGCCTTGTTCTTGTTTTGCCACTTCTGCCTTGTTCTTGTTTTACCTCTTATGCCTTGTTCTTGTTTTGCCACTTCTGCCTTGTTCTTGTTTTACCTCTTCTGCCTTGTTCTTGTTTTGCCACTTCTGCCTTGTTCTTGTTTTGCCACTTCTGCCTTGTTCTTGTTTTACCTGTTCTGCCTTGTTCTTGTTTTGCCACTTCTGCCTTGTTCTTGTTTTGCCACTTCTGCCTTGTTCTTGTTTTGCCAATGCTGCCTTGTTCTTGTTTTGCCAATGCTGCCTTGTTCTTGTTTTGCCAATGCTTCCTTGTTCTTGTTTTGCCACTTCTGCCTTGTTTATTGCCTTGCCTTATAAATCTCATTATGTTGCCTTGATTAGTCTATATTTATGTGAATAAGAATGATGAAAAAAAACTTTACTAAACTTAAACATGAGATTCATTCATTGATGCTTCCAAAAGATATGCTTAAAAAATATTTTGCCTACATGTTATGCTTGCATTTAAGCTTACAAAAGTGACACATTGGTCCTACTTGTCAATTTCAAAACATGTCCCCAAAACAAAAAAAGTTATCTACTTGTTTTCTCTTTGCTTCACTGGTTTGCTTTCCATTCATCATAGAGTTGTATGCATTCATTAACTGCCCATATAGGTGCCTTGACTTGCTCTGGCAGTCTGCCTTCATCTTTTAGTATCTTCTTCTTGTTGTGTGGAAGTTGGTAATCATTGTTGCCCTTGTGTTTAGAATCTCATTAGAAACAAACTGTAATGTCATCCACACATTAGACAATGTCTTAGGATGCAATTCATTAAAAGAATCATACACTGCTCCACTTAAGTCCTCCACAGTTTTAGGCATTTTCTTGTGCATAAGTGATTGTATGGACCTAAAAAATCCCAAGTCCAAGATGTTGCAATCTGGACTGTTTGCTAGCTGTTGAGTCAACACAAAAGTGAACCCATCTTGTTTGTAGTGTAGTTGCCATTCAGGATCATCTTGCAATGTATGTGCCTTTGAATTATCTTGAACAATATAGATGACCTTTTCCCCTTCATGTGGTGGACACTTTGCCTTGATTGCTGGAATTAGCATGTTGATCATCATTGCCTTTGTTTCAATTTGATTTACAGACTTCACTGGCTTTGTTTCAATGGTCCCCTTTACTCTGTTTTTTGATGTCCTCTTGGCTGCAACTGCATTTGTGAATGGAAATATGCCTATTTTACCATCAAATTCACAATTTCCATTTTCACCCCACCTTGGTCTGGCTACTGCTGCCATGAACATGAATTTTGGTATCTTGGTTCTTGAACTTGCACTTCTATGTCGATAGGGTTCATTATTTGCAAGATAAACTCTCTGGTTTTTTTGAGTCACTGAAGTCGTCCGTAAACGTTATGAAATAGCTGAACTCACCTCTTGCTTTTGTACTCATAGGCCCACATACGTCCGTATGTATTAGCCAAATAAAACCACCTCTCATTAATATGAATGAAGTCATACATGCTGTAATATGTTGGTTCTTGTGGTATAGTGTAATCCATTATCAGTCTGAGTACCCACCTCATCCTTGCCATTTTGCATGCTTCTGAAATGCCTGGATTCAAGGGACTTGAGTGTGGCTTAATAATTTTCCTCTTGATGAGCCTCCATACTGTTGTTGGTCCCAAATTGAGCATTCTTGCAAGATCTTGAAGGAAATAATGCCCTTGGTCCAAGTATGCATTCTATGTTAAGTCTAATAAGTGCGGTTCAGTATTAATTAAACAAGTTAATAATTCAGTGAGATCAAGTGAGCTGAATGCCTAGCTAGAGGCCGCTTCAGTTCAAGTGGAATTAATGATATTAATCCACAGCTTACTCTTGACTGAACCCGTAGGGTCACACAAATAGTACGTAAACGGATCAAGTATTGAATGGCATTAAATACTCCATCTATGGATATTCGGAATCGACGGATCTTGGTTTCAGTGGGAGCTGAGATCGTCACAGGCAAGAAATGAATGCTCCGGAAACGATGATATTGCCGGAAACGGAAATATGGATCGTATCGGAAATATAAATATTATCCAAGTCGTAGATGTTGCCGGAAACGGAAACATGGTACGTATCGGAAAATATTATCGGAAATGGAAATATTGCCGGAATCGGAAATATTGCCGGAAACGGAAATATTGTCAGAATCGGAAATATTATCGGAATCGGAAAATATTCCGGAAACGGAAATATTAAATATTTGTTCGAAACGGAAATTGATTCCGGAATCGGAAATGTTGAATATTGTTCGTATCGGAAATGAATTCCGGAATCGGGAAATTAATCGGAAGCGTATCGTACGAATTAGCATCGGACGAGGCCTGCCAGACGAAGGCCCAGCACGAACCCGGGCCATCGCCCAGCAAGCCAGCGCGCCACAAACGCACCACCGGGCTGCGCGCGCGTGCATGGCGCCCCTCGTGGGCTGCTGTGCGTGCGTGTGTGTGTTTGTGAGCTATACGAATCCTAAAGTTATCAGGTTTCGACATATGATTAAATTCCTAAACCTAAAAGGATGAATTAATTAAAATAAGAATTCTATTAGGATTCTAGTTTAATTAATTCGTATCCTAATAGGATACCTATTCCCTTTCCATACCTCTATAAATAAAGGCCTAGGGTCATTATTTTATATAGAGTATTAAAGTATTCAAAGTGATTTTTGAGAGCAAAAATTCAGTCATACAATTGCCTATACTAGCCGAAAATTCTAAGTACCTTAAGGGCGATCCTAGTTGGTCAAGCTTAAGGCGGATCCGGACGTGCTGTGGACTATCTACGGAGGGACGACACTTGGAGTCCTAAAGACTTGTTCTTGTTCGGTTCGGGCGCAGCTAGGGAAGGCACGCAACAAAGTGTATGCATCTAAACTATGCTAAATGATTATGTGTAAATAATATGCTTTCCTGGCTTTATGGTTTTTCCGCATGATTTATGAATTGTCATATGTATCATAACCTTACAGTGGTATCACGAGCCTCTTATTATTTTCATAATCTAAATTGCATGAACATGGTTAAATATTACAAATTTGCAAGAATTAAAAGGGGTGATTAATTTTCGTAATTGTTAATTAATTGCAAATTGCGTTTATTTAATTATACGTACGCAGTTTTTCGGCAGTTTCTTCGTTACTCATCCAAATCGAGTGATTTTTGTGTCAATTCCGCATGTAAAAGGCATTCTAAAATTTTGACAAAAAAGTTTTTTTTCGGCCGAACCCAGAATTCTCAAATTCGAAGCCTAACTATGACTTTTCGGAGGTTTTAGTTTTTCAAATGCAAAATTTCGTAAATTTAAGATGTTAAATTAAATATTTGCGATTCTTGTTGATAAATCTTGAATTTTTGATTGACCTACTGTATATGTTTAACAAGTTTGAATGCCTAGCCTTGTTAATTATGCAATCTAATTTGTAATTATGATTAATTTGTTGAAAATTGGAATAATTTAGAATTAATTTGATTTTCATAATTAGTTATAATTTAATTAGATACCTATGATTAAAAACCACCACAAAAATTGTAAATTTATGTTAAATTTTAAATTTTTATGACCTAGACTTGAATCCATTTAATCGGAAATCAATTAAATAATAAATTTTCGATTTTTCGCCCTAAAATTATGAAATTAATATTATTTATTAATTTGTCATTAATTTTGAATATAAATTTTAAATTTTTATGCGATTCTCTCATATAACTTGCACGCACAAAGCAATGGACGCTACGTGTTACCCTTAAGGGGTGTTGTATAGTGCGGGCATGTGACGACGAGCAAGGGAGCTCGTCGCCCATGCGGTACGAATGCAATGAACAAGGCCATGGTGCACGAGCACAAGGCAGCAGCCCTGCCTTGTGTCGTGGGATGTGTGCAATGGGCGAATGGGCGAGGGCGAGAGCAAGGCACGAGCAGTCGCGTGGGGCAGCAAGCGAGCTGCGTCACAGCGCGCACTGCCTCGCGCAAGCGTGCGGAGCCTCGCGCGCAGCGAGCGCAAGCTCGCGTGCCACGAGTGCTACGCCCAGCATCGATCGCTCGCGCGCAGCGAGCTCTATTGTGCGTGCGACGAGCGCTGCGCCCAGCGATAGCGTGCAGCGTGCTTGTTGCGACGTGCGACGAGCGCTGCGCCCAGCGATGGCGTGTAGCGTGCTTGTTGCGACGTGCGACGAGCGCTGCGCCCAGCGATGGCAAGCAGCTTGCTTGTTGCGACGTGCGACGAGCGCTGCGCCCAGCGATGGCAAGCAGCTTGCTTGTTGCGACGTGCGACGAGCGCTGCGCCCAGCGATGGTCTGCGACATCATGCTTGTTGCGTCGAGCGCTGGCGCGCGCAGCGAGCACCAGCTCGCGTGATGCCTTGCGATGGTGAGCAGCAGCGATGCGACGCAGCGCATGGGCTGCGTGCACATGGCCAGCAATGGATGTGTGCGTGTGGCCCATGGGCGTGCGTTGCGTGGGATTGTTGCGTTGCGATTAGATCGTTTTGAAATTTTAATTTGAAATTTTCAGTTTACGTAATTTTAATTAATTTTAAAATTAATAATTTAAATTAATTTCTTGGATTTTAATTTTGGATATTGTAATTATAATAAATTTTATTTATTCTAATTATTTTACTAAAATTAAAATCATGAATTAATTTAAATACGACTGAAATTAAATTAAACTTTTTGGATTCAATTATAAATTTATATGAGCTTTAAATTTTAATTAAATTTGTATGTTTCCGGTTAGACTAGAAATACATTTTTATGTTTAAAATTAGTAAAGCATATGAATTTATTGGTTTAAGTGGGAGCCCTTTTTAGTCATAAACTCTTGATTAGGTCTACAAATCCTTAAGGTTAAAACAACTTGATTAGAATTAATAAGGACTGAATAATTTGTAGATTTTTGGTGCCCTTGATTAATTGCTGCAAATGTTTATGTGATGCATAATGTGTTTTACTAACCAGCTATGTGGGCCATTCATGATAATGAATGGGTGAATGGTATATATTGTATATGTACTGTTTTGCAGGTTATGAAGTGACTAGTATGGCCCAAATAGGATAGAAAATATGGTCTGCGTACCATTAATTTGAATGTAATTGGTCTAAAGTACCAAAGTTGTTTTTCAATTCAAATATGGTCTGCGTACCATCAAATAGTTGTAATTAGTTTTTAATTATAGCTTATCCTATTTGAAGAAAATGGTGCCTCCCACGGAGATTTTCAAGATGGACTTTGAAGTTAAAGCTTCAAGATGAAGTCGGGCAATACTAGATCACATTTATCTTATGCATGTTTTAAGTTATTTATTGCTTTTAAATATGTCTTAAAATGCATGAGATCAAAAGCTTGATTATGTTGCATGATTAAGGATTTTAGTTCACTTAAAATCTAACCAACATAGTAAGAGCCTTAAGTTCCAAACTTAAAAATTGAGTTAAAAGGTGCCATGCCAAAATATACACTTGCTTGGATATCCTTTACATCAATCTAGTAATAGTTTTCGCTCAGCGAGGTGTTACTTATTGGTCCTAAAGGGGCAAGGTACACAAATAATTGTGAGTACACGTTAGTTTTGGTGAAACTCAACGATATAAGTAAGGAGTCCTTTTATGTCGTGGCAAAATTGATAGTTTTACCTAATAAGTTCTTAGACGTACCTATCAACCAAGAGTAGTTTCTAGACTATTAGCAAAAGGCTTTTGCTTACCTAAAATGTTTTAGAATTGAGTCGACAAACTGTGCTTAATTCTTCAATGGTTTTAGGGTCTTGGAATCATTTTATTCACACCTGCCGGAACACATAATTCGAATAAAATGCTAATGACTTGTTTAAATTGCATGATTGCTTTCATTTTCAAGTTATTATTCATGATAAATGTTTAGACTTTGCATGCTTCAATGAATGTTTTAATTATTGTTTATAATTAAATATTTTGCACTGCAATAAATCCTTTTAGAAAGGTAACAGTAAATTTCCTCGATTGGTAGTGAATCCAAGAACGATTCACGGAAATGAGAGAAAATGAGCAATTTAAAATGTACGTTTCTTTTAGAGACTTTTATGGTTGTTTTCGAGTATCAAAGTCGAATGGCGAACCGATTGGTGCTTGTGAATTCAAAATACAATGTAGTTTTGAGATCATAAAGCATTGAGTTTAAACGCTCAGCTTTACCAATGGTTAACAACCTAAAATCTTTTTTCTATTTAATTCTCGAATGAGTCTAGTCCCTAGACATTCGAATAGATCGATACTTAGAGAACTTTAGAACCTTCTGGTAAGATCATCTAGTTGAAACAAAATATTCAACATAAATTAAAATGGTAAAGAACCTTGTTGGTGACATTGGACATGTCTAACAAAGTATAAAAGTCAACACTAAAGAATTCAATTCTTAAGACTATAAGAAAGGGTACAAGAAATAGGAAAACAAAGGAACAAATGAAAGGAATTTATAATTCCGTTTCTACCTATAAGTTTATGTTTAAAGAGAAGTGACCTAGGAATCAAACTTCCTTGGTATCATATACCGCTTGAGGTTCTTACTTCGGTAATAACTCAAATAATGGAAGCTAGGCTACACTAATGGCCTACAAGTGGGAAATGAAGCATGGCAATGCTACATTAGCTGTAGGGTCATCTAGTTTGTTTTAAGTCCTTTCAAGGCTGGAACTAAATGGCTATTTTGTTCCATAATCAGCATACCTAAATTTCTGCTTTAAACACAGAAAGACTCACATTCAGAAGAACAAAAACAATGCTTGTTTGTTTGTTTATTTGAATGAAATGGTCATTTACGGGATGAGTCAATATGCTTGATTAAAACAAACAACTCTTTAAAGAACTTTACTAGGTTCAAATCAACCCCTTGATTTGAGTTCCACTAATCTTTGGCATTGTTGCTTAGACCATATCAATAAGTTAACATTCAAAAGCTCTATTTTGATGGACTTTTGAAAGTTCATTGATTTCTAAATCAATTTAAGACAACTAGTCTTACTTGTTGAAAGTAACAAAAGATATGAACTATTGTTAGAACGCCTAGACAATAGAGTTCAAAGCTAAAGAAAGATTTTATGACTTTATTATTTCACATGGATTTGAGTGAATATAGGTTTATTTACTCAAATGTGATATAAGTTGAATCTGTTTGGCTAGTTCAAAGATTCAGAAGTATAAAATCCACTTGGCAAGAAGTCATAAAGATCTAGGTTAGATCATGTTGATGATTACTTGAGACCAAATATGATCATCAATGATTGTGTGTTGTAATTTCACAATCTAGGTCCATAAGATATGGCATATCTACGTTGGAATGATCGAAGTCAATTAGTACTTGATTCGATCAATGATGAATCATAAAGACTTTTCCTATAATTTCTAAAACAAAATGCTCAACTACCACCAAACTAAACCAAATTCGTCAAAGCTATTAAAAGTAATTTCAGAATAACTTTTCATAAAATATATCTAGAGAGTTGCAAAACTCAGTGGGAGCTTAGTGTTTGTCATTCGACAAACTAAGGCCCAAGTATAGATATATGTTTCATTGTGATTTATTCAAATGAGACACAAGGGTATTGTTTCTACCACGAATTTTTGAGAACATAATGTTTGTTTGCTCGAAATAATGTCCTTTTGGAAATTCGTTTCCAAAATGACAAGTGGGAGAAAATAGACCTCGGAAGTCTTCGAGGCGAACAAAAAACATAAACGGACAATCCGGAGGCTTTTCGAAGATCTTTAGAAAATCCGAACACGTATTCTTTAAGGACTTTAGAAGTGGCTTTTAAAGAATAGACATCTCTTAGAACACTTTACAAGTGCTTCAAGGAGAACAGAATATTCAAAGGACTTTCAAGTGGCTATTGATTTTCTATTGTTTGATGTTCTATACCCAAGTAGGCATAGAGTTCAAGTCACTGAAACTATGAGATTCTTCTATTAGATAGTGAAAAAACATGGAGTTTAGGTCACTGAAGCTATGCAATTCTTCTATTAGATAGTAAAGAAACCTACAACTTGCAGTCAAACTATTAATGAGTTTGTGACCTGTAAGAAAGCTATGACAAAACTCAGATTCCCTAAAATGGTTAGAGGCCATATATAGACTCAAATGTTTTAAATGGTTAGAGGCCATAAAACATACTCAATGTTTTGATGACAAATTTGAAATTTTGTTGATTTGCAAGAATAGTTTCACACCTATTGGTTGCAAGTTTGTTTTAAAGGATAAAAACCATCAAACATTGAATTGTGTTCACACACAAAGCTAGATTAGTTGCTAAAAGTTACAAGCAAATTCACGGTGTGGATTGTGTTGAAACCTCATGCATAATCGTAATGCTCAAGTCTATATTCAAGCAATGATTGCATATTGGTACATATAGCAATTGGATGACAAAACGTATTCCTCAATCAAATGTTGGAATATAATATGTACATGGTATGTCATAGAATTTGTGGATCCAAATAAATGCTTGAAAAGGAAAGCTAGCTTATAAAATCTAAGTACAGATTTAAGCAAGCAATTGGGAATTGGAACTGTATTTTAAGTGAAGCTAATAAGCATTTTAGTTTCATAAAATATACATGATTCTTATAGATGTATAAGAAGTTTAGTGGGAGTACATAAAAACTTATTTAGTCCTATGTGTATCACACACATATCTCTCTATTGTGAAATAACATTCAAATGCTAATGACTTAGATTTGAAATTATTCATCAATAATGGACCATGGCGAAACTTAGTACATATTGGGTATTAAGATCTATTTAAAAAGATCTTATAATATTGTTTTAGATTAAGTAATGGCATTTACTAAATCAAACACGAAAAACTCCATTGGAGACATTCGACCCATATGAATAAATCTAAGTAATGAATGTTTGAACTATGTATAAGCATTTACTAAGTTAAACATCAAAGGATCTAAGTGAGATCCTTAACCTATATTATATGTCAAATAATTTAGTTGGATTCAGTATCTACTGAAACTGAATGAGCTAAAGTTACATGAATACAATTCAATTAGGAATTATTCTGCAAAAGAATTTATCATGTATGATATAATATGAGGATCGCCAAAAACGTATCGTGTGACTTTGGGCATGACGAACATACACCAATCTCTATTGATCTAAGTAAAGATCAACTAGATTGAGGACTCTGACTCTCCCACTCCAGTCGTTGCTTTTCTTTCTGTCCTCCGAGTTAGCTCTCATGACCGGGGGTAGTGCTGGAGTGTCCTAGCTGTCAAGGATCTGCGCAGTGGGATGTCTGATCTGACTCGTAAGCCCAGCCCCAAGCTTCCGATCCCTTTTTGTTGTAAGAAACTTATGCGGAATTTCGTTTCGCTCTTCCTGAGTGAAAGTGAGTCCTATTGACACTATTTTGGGGTCCCCCGAGGATATAATAGAAGGCCTCTGATCTGATGGCGCAAAAGCTAGGCAAAATGTTAATGCAAGAAAAACTTATGGTACTTGAAAAGGTACATAAGATTAGTTCTTGACTCAAGGAAATAAAGATATGCTAAACTTTAATGCTACACGCATAAACACTGGCAAAGGATCAAGCAAGATCCCTTTGGAGTTAACCATTGACAAGGACGAGCTATAGAGCATCGTGTTTTGAAATGGCAACATGGATTGGAGACCATGAGTTGTTGCGTGGGAAATTAAATATTAATTTCTATGTTCTAAGATACAACTGGAAAGTCTTCCACATATCTGTGAACTGCTTGGATAAGTAAATCCAAACAAAGCATCACTAGCAACCTAAACAGTTGAAGTAAAAGTACTTATTGCCTAAGAAGCAATAAAACAAGGTTGTTTGTTTATGTTAAAGAGTTCTTCACTGAACTTGGGTAGATCATATGTCTTCTGACTTGATGGTTCTTCATTGCAAGATGCGTAGAACTACTCTTGTAGCTAGAAGGAATAGATCACAAAATAAACACACTCAAAAGATCTTATCATCATATCTCGAAGAACATTCGATGAAAAGATATTAAGATTGGCAAAGCATGATAACTAAACCTATGCAACAAGTGAGAAACAACACTCACATTGTGGCACTGGAAATCAAGCATAGCTTTGAATTCCATGAACTGTTTTAAGGATGGGTTCGAGGCCCATGGCTGTAGAACATTAGGGTTGAACATTTATCATATATGAAATGTATTTTCATATTCCATTTAATCTTGGTTTAGTATTAAATGATGAGTCCCTTCAAATTTGACGATATATATTCAAGATAGACTGTCAGGACCACTCATGTGACTAAGAAATGTCTATCAAGTGAACTTGAATGTCAAAGGTTGAAAATGGTCCCTAGTCGGAGTTTTCTATAAAATTGGACGAATAGAAAACGTTAGACGACTAGAATGCAAGATGACTAGTAGTTCTGTTTCTTGAACTATGTGGACATGGCAATGTCATAATCATTTGCATAGATACTTACTTTGGGAAGACTAGTATCGGACAAGACCTATGAAACTTTACTGTAAGAGATGAAAATCTGTCATAAGTAAATTTCATTAAAATATTAGACACTAAATCCTCAATACCTGAGTGATTTGAGATTACTTGTTTGAGAACTGGTTGCTTTGACGTTGACCAACCGTCGCACAGTAAAAGGAGGCTATAAAGGCAACGCTCAGGTAATCACCTATCAAACGAAGTCTAATCTCAAGATCGCAAGATTGGGATTGTCCTCCCATAAATCGGGATGAGATGCTTAAAAGTTGTACAAGGCCACTCGGAGAGCTAGAAACTGTGAAATGCATGGCCGTGCTCGGATGAATCATAGGCTATGATTATCTGTTTATTTGATCAGTTGAACTCTGAAACCGAGGAACACCTCTGGACATAATAAGGATGACAACTCTTACCTTATGTTCAAGAGCAAGCATCGAGCGACAAAGGAATTAGGAAATGCACACTTGTCCCTAAGGACAAGTGGGAGACTGAAGGAAATAATGCCCTTGGTCCAAGTATGCATTCTATGTTAAGTCTAATAAGTGCGGTTCAGTATTAATTAAACAAGTTAATAATTCAGTGAGATCAAGTGAGCTGAATGCCTAGCTAGAGGCCGCTTCAGTTCAAGTGGAATTAATGATATTAATCCACAGCTTACTCTTGACTGAACCCATAGGGTCACACAAATAGTACGTAAACGGATCAAGTATTTAATGGCATTAAATACTCCATCTATGGATATTCGGAATCGACGGATCTTGGTTTCAGTGGGAGCTGAGATCGTCACAGGCAAGAAATGAATGCTCCGAAAACGATGATATTGCCGGAAACGGAAATATGGATCGTATCGGAAATATAAATATTATCCAAGTCGTAGATGTTGCCGGAAACGGGAACATGGTACGTATCGGAAAATATTATCGGAAATGGAAATATTGCCGGAATCGGAAATATTGCCGGAAACGGAAATATTGTCAGAATCGGAAATATTATCGGAATCGGAAAATAATTCCGGAAACGGAAATATTAAATATTAGTTCGAACGGAAATTAATTCCGGAATCGGAAATATTAAATATTGTTCGTATCGGAAATGAATTCCGGAATCGGGAAATTAATCGGAAGCGTATCGTACGAATTAGCATCGGACGAGGCCTGCCAGACGAAGGCCCAGCACGAAGCCGGGCCATCGCCCAGCAAGCCAGCGTGCCACAACGCACCAGCCAAGGCTGCGCCAGGCCCACTGCAAGGCAGGCCCAGCGCGCGCCAACGCTGCGGCAGCGTGTGGGCCTCGTGGCAATGGGCTGCGAGCTCGCGGGCTGCGCGCGCGTGCATGGCGCCCCTCGTGGGCTGCTGTGCGTGCGTGTGTGTGTTTGTGAGCTATACGAATCCTAAAGTTATCAGGTTTCGACATATGATTAAATTCCTAAACCTAAAAGGATGAATTAATTAAAATAAGAATTCTATTAGGATTCTAGTTTAATTAATTCGTATCCTAATAGGATAACGATTTCCTTTCCATACCTCTATAAATAAAGGCCTAGGGTCATTATTTTATATAGAGTATTCAAGTATTCAAAGTGATTTTTGAGAGCAAAAATTCAGTCATACAATTGCCTATACTAGCCGAAAATTCTAAGTACCTTAAGGGCGATCCTAGTTGGTCAAGCTTAAGGCGGATTCGGACGTGCTGTGGACTATCTACGGAGGGACGACACTTGGAGTCCTAAAGACTTGTTCTTGTTCGGTTCGGGCGCAGCTAGGGAAGGCACGCAACAAAGTGTATGCATCTAAACTATGCTAAATGATTATGTGTAAATAATATGCTTTCCTGGCTTTATGGTTTTTCCGCATGATTTATGAATTGTCATATGTATCATAACCTTACAGATCTACGATGCATGTTCTGTCCCCCATGGCTATTTGTGCAATAGATTCATATGTGACTTGAACCTTTTTCCTGCCACAATTGTGATACTTGCTTTCCACAACATATGAATTCATTGCTTCCTTCTGCTTCTTTGCTTTGTCCCATATTGTTCCTATGGTTTTTCTGGTGTAATCAAATTCTATGGCTGCATCCCTTATAGTCCCATACAAAAGAGTTTCTGAATCTGGAATTTTTCTATTTAGCAGGAACACCAAAATTTCAAGCCTCAATTCATTATTTATTCTTGGAGTCTTAGGCTTATGATGATCTGTTGTGTGTGTTGCTGTTTGATGATGATGAGGTGATGCATTTTTCTGATGGTGGTGGAAAGTTTAAATAAAAAAGAAATGGTACCTCTTGAATGTTGGTATTATGCTGCTGTCCCATTCCATCTTCTGCTGGTACATGTTGTACATCTTCATTGCTGTTTGGTACATCTTCATTGAACTCAAAGTCCCCAAATTCAGCAGCATTTTCAGAAGCTTGTACCAAGTCAGCAGCATTTTTAGAAGCTTGTACCAAGTCAACATCATTATCACCTCCCTCCGAGTCAGAATCGGAGTTAATGTCGTCGCCTTCATCATCAGAAAATCCGAGGAAATCGTCATCCTCTTGATCTGAAGCCATTAAGTCCCCAGTTTTTTTGCTCTTTAATGCTGAATTGAGGAAGAAATTTTGGTGTATCCCTTGTATTTATTGAACTTGGTTTGAGTCAGATTTTGGTCTTTTGTGGGGGAAAGGGAATTCACTTTTACAACCCCTCAAAAATTTGGAGGAAAAAATTTAATCCCCTGTTTTTTTAATTTGGGAAAATTTTGGAGGGAAAAGAGAAAGTCAATTGTTTGGCCAAAATTTTCAGCCAAAAAAACGTGATTCATTGTTTGCTGCTTTCTGATTGGTCCATGTAATATCTGTTGGGTCCCCTAGCCCATTTGACTGAAAATGTTTGTTGATTTAATTCAATACTTTAATAAATATTTATATTTCCCCCAATTAATTTAATACTTTCTCTCTCTTTACTTTATTCAATCTCTTACACACAATCATTATTCTTACACCCAATCATTACTCATATCCCAATACAAACGAAGATTCCAGTTTTCTTAAACCACACCCAACATTCTTTAGGGGTAGAACAAAAGGAAATGGAGGGAGTAATATTTAAGAGCTCTTTGGTAAATCGATTGTTGGATATTATAACAATTTTGTGCAAATAGTACTCCAATGTTAAAAAGGAAGTGGCAACACGCACAAGGATTGTGTAACTTGATTAAAGTGATTTAGTGATGAGTGACATTCTTCTTAATTTGTGTAACTTGATTTATTACATTTTAGGCCTTAATTTCGTAATTTGTTTATTTTCCTTGTTTTTTAATTTTATAGTTTAATTATTTTATTTTCGTTATTAATTTTCTATTTTTACTTCTATTTCTATTTCTATTTTATTATTATTATTATTATTATAAATCAAATGCTAACAAAGTCGAATATTTTACAAATAATTAGTGGGAAGCCGAGATACAATTTGGGCCCCACTCCTCTGGCTATAGCAAAGCCTATCCTGGTGAAAATATGAGCAGCAGCACGAGCCCCAATGTACGTCTTATGTCCTAGAAAACTTCTGAATCCGCTTCAGCAACGCAACAACATCCTTATCCAGCTCCCCCAGAGAAGAGAAATAGAACGGAAGGAAGCCATAACCAATGGCTCTGCAACGTGCTTCGTACTTGACCCGCTTCCGAATAGCCGCATCAGACACAACCCGGCCCGGGACAAAGCCAGACAACCCAGATTGTGTCAAAGGAGATGATCATGTCAAGTCAACACATACATCACAGCCCCGATCCCAAGAGTAGAGCAACACGTCTGCCGGTCGGAGAGCTCCATCGCTCCCTCCAGATAGACCAATATCAACCTCTTTCCGCGCCGAGATACCAAACCGATAACAAACATCAACAAGTGTATCCCGAACCACATTATGCCAATGTTTAATACCCACGATGCTAGCACATGACACCGCATGATCACCAAAGATGTCTCCCGCAAAGACCCTGGAGCAAGTAGAACATGGCACCGTAACAGAGAACAAAGGAACCCCCAACCGGTAACACAACACACATCGGTAAGTAGGGATGTTAGTGGGGCGGGTTTCGCGGGAGACCCGCCCCGCATCCGCCCCAAGTAGCTGGGCGGGGATGGAGGTAGATTTGGCGGGTGATGGGGCGGGGATGGGTATAAAAATCGTACCTACCATGGGTGATGGGGCGGGTGTGGATTTTGTGTTGAACCTGCCCCATCCGCACCCGTCCCGCCTCATCCCCACTCGCCCCGCCCCATCCCCACTCGCCCCGCTTCATACCCTCCATGGGTGATGGGGTGAGTTTGGATTTATTTGCATCTTTAGGTGATAATATAAATTTAGGTGAGATTTTTATGTTTTTTGTTTGGATTTTTTTTGTTATGATGAGTATTTTTTTCCGATTATATAGGTTACTTTAGTCATAGGGTATTTTTCTTTTCTATAGTTAACTTTGATTACTCCGTATATATGGAAAATGTTTGCTAAATAAGAAAAATTAGGCGGGCATTAGCGCGTGTATGAAGCGTGAATAAGACAGGGATAGATACCCAGTTGGGTGGTGGGGCGGGGATGAATTTTAACTTACACCCGTTGGGGCGGGGATGGAGATGAAACTTGTACCCGCTATGGGTGATGGGGCGGGGATGGGGATGGAAATTTTAGGTGGGGATGGGCATTAGCCCCGCCCCATTGACATCCCTATCTGTAAGCCTTAGCATTCATCGTCTGTCCCAAACCTGATATGGGGACCGCACGAAGCCAAGCAGAGGTGTGATCTCCCAGCTGCGATTTCCACAACGCTGACTATCGAGAAGATAACGAGAAGGTGGATTCTGAAGATGCAGTAACCTTTGTGAAATATATATCTGCCAATTTCTTCATGAGTTTAGGGGCAGCGACCTCACTAGGGTTACTCAGAATGTCATACTCCACCGTTCTACTAAATAGACTCAACGCATCTTCAAATGCTCGACCAGGACCAACAATACCAGCATGCCGTAGAAGCTTTGTCTGCAAACCAAAAGACTGCAATCGAGAAGCAAGAAAAACATAATGACGAACATCACCTGCGGAATAAACACCAAGGCCGCCAAAAGAAAAAGGTAAGGTGGCAAGTCGGCACCGCCAATCGCCAAAGCCAGGCCCCGAAACAGTAACAATACGCTCCAAGGAAGATCGAAGAGCCTCATCGAAAGTGCGCTGAGTTGCCTCAAAAATACCGGGAGGACAAGTACGCAAAGCAAAGTAGAGTTTAGAAACTCCAGTACATGCCCTAAGTAACAATAGCTCACACTGAGAAATCATCAAGCTGAGCAACCTTATCCATAAGCCCAATGGTCTTGGTCACCCTCTGCATCACAAGCTCACCATTATTATTATTATTATTATTATTATTATTATTATTATTATTATTATTATTATTATTATTTATTTATTTATTTATTTTTGTTTTCATTTTTATTTCGTGATTCTCCTCTCGTCTTTGATTTCATGTGTGTAGGTGATTCGGTGTTTTAAGATTTGGGCACGAATTCAACGATCAAGTCAATTATGTTGACTTGCCAAGGTACTAAAGAAATAGAACTTGGGCTTTGTTCTTTGTGGGTCTCAATCCTCAACCATGCTGCCAGCTACTATCAATCACCCCTCCTCCCTAACCTACACCACTCTCCTTTCCTATCCTACACCACGTACCATCACCTCTCCACCTCACGCAACAACACAAGCAACTGCTTAGCCCACACTATCACCACACCTGCTGCAGCTATCAACTCACCAACACCATCCTCACACCACCTGCAGCCGACCACATCCTGCACACCTCGTCCCCTCACGAACCAACATACACCACCATAGCTGCCTCGCCGCCAACACCCAATCACCAACGTAGCAGCCTCCTGCCACAAAATCCAATCATCGCCATCATCTTGTCAACACCAAACGCAACAAAAAAGACCCAAAGTCGCCCAAATCAACAGACAAAAAGTCACACAAAACAGAACAAAAACCGAGCAATTCGGGTTCGAACCCGTAACGAAGTTCGACCAAACCCAATATTTGAGAAGCATTCTGCCAATTTTTAAGTATTTCGGGTCCGACTGAACCTACCATTAGTTTGCCCGAACAAGAATTCAGTCCGTCCAGACCTTAATTGTTCGTTCGAACATTTAAACGCGAAAATGTTGTACGGGATTAATGAGGCTCAATGGCTGCGATGCGTTTTAACATTGGAGGCTGCGATTTGATTGATTAGAAATTGAGCAGCGAATTGGGCCGTCAATGATGATTAAAGATTGATGATGATCCGCGATGGACGATGACTCGATGAGGATGATGATTAAAGATGAACGACTGTGATGATTGTGATCGAGGGATAATTGACGACGGTTGATGGTCGGATGGTGAAGCGCAACAGCGGGCGATTGAAGGAGGAGCGAAAGGGACGAAGACAAAAAGAGGAGGGGGTCTGATGATTTGAAAGAGGGGAGATTTTGGAGATTTCTCTGATTTTTTTTTCTTTTCCTTTTTTTTATCTTTTTCTTTTCTTTCTCTTTGTTTTATTCCTTATTCCTTTTTATTTTTCCTTTTCTTTTTCTAGCTTTTTCTCTCTTTAATTTTGGGTGACATAAATATTTTTTTTTATAAACAAATTAATTCATTGATAAAAAGTCATACTACATCTACATAAAGATTTAAATCTAACAAATAATAACAATCGAATCAAATAAAAACTTCCTTTCACCATAGCTGCGATGGTAGTATATCAAACATTCTGTATACCCTCTTTTATATCGCTGAGATTTACAGCCTTCATTGACGAGGGGGTCTATAGATATGTTGTAGCCGTGACGAATATGATTTCCGTCTGATTCGTCTGATTGTAGTCGAAAGATAGACATCCTATTCGATCCCGCATAAATCTTTACCAAAGAAACAACCTGAATTAAACTAAACACACAAAACTTAGCTAGAAACAAACCCACCATAGGGGTACACTGAAACTGTGTAGTTTTATTGAGATCTAAAGCAAAAACACAACATAATTGAAAGAGAAGGGGCAGAAATAACCAAATTTCCGAAGAAAATTGGCTATTTTCTCCCTAGTAAACCCTAATTTTTATAAACCCTAAATACCTAATTATCTGTCAATTGAGGGGGAATGTAAATACATAGAATATTTTTAGGGTTTTAGTTTAGTTTAGCTTCTAGAGAGAGAAAAGTGAGAAATTATCGATGAAATTTGGGGTTTTGATAATCAATTCAAGGATGACAAATTGTTGAAGATTTTCACCATTAATTAATTAGAAATTTTTTACTCTCTCTCCTCATTTATTTCTTTATTTATTGTTTGATTTATCGTTTTAATTAGTTTAATTATTTTTGTTTAGTTTAGTGATTCATGTATAGATTAGTTGTTATTAATGTTTAAAATCATGTTTTTAGTTGTTAATTTCTATAAATTTCATATTTTTATGATTATGGAGTAGTTTATTGGTTAGAGTTTGGGTGAAAACCCAACATTGATTGGTTTGGGCATTTGTGATTGGATTTTAGGGATTTTCATGATTAATTTATTGCATGTTTAGGCATTTTCAATACATGTTGCATTTAACTTGATCAATTAAGTGTTCCATGATTGCTTGGAGTAGTCTAGTTGGGTTGTAAAGGGATTAAGGATCTAAACTTGATTATGTGGTTGAATTGAGGTTTTGATTTACCTCGGGTGCGATAGGGTAGAACAGGAGTTCATCCTTGATGCTTAGGGAAAATGCCCGCACGTCGAGAGATAGTTGGAGCTATTTGTGAATTCAACGCATATTCATGTAGTGCTTGTGAATCTTTCCCATTTTCAATTATCTTATGTCCATTCAATTATTTGTTGTTGTTTGACCCTATTCCCTATTCCCTAATCTCGTTTACTTTTTATTTTTTAGTTTAATTTAATTAGTTTTATTCGATTAGTGATTTTCCAAAACTCCGTTCCGACCTAGCTTATCGATTAATTAGCATAAATTAGCGCACCTTAGTCCTTGTGGATTCCGACCCTTGCTACCGCTTTACTTGTATTTAGTGGTTAGTTTAGGTAATTTGTTTGATTAGGAGAGACTAGTAACGACCTAGTTTTTCCTCGATCAAAATGGCGATGTTGCTGGGGACTACGATTTGCATTAGCTTGTGTTAGTTAGATGAGTCTAGGTCATTGTGCATAGTTCTTTTTGTTTTTCTTATTTATTTGTTTTATTTTGAAAAATTAAAAAAATGGCAAGTTTCTCGTTTCCCCAATTTGAGCATGAACCGTTTTGGAGGTATTTTGAAAGAATTGAGGAATCTCTTGGAAGTGATCATAGGTTTTATTTATGGGAGTTATATTAAATGATTTATGATGGTCTTAATGGGCTTACTAGGGGAATGGTTGAGAATATGTTTCATGGTGAGTTTCGGGCTAAATCATTGGATGAAGCTTGGAATTTTTATAATTGGTTAGCTAGAGCCTATGATTGGGAAATGACCAATCATGGAACATGTGTTAAGGATTTTCATGTTTCTAATGTTGATTCTAATTTTTGCATGAATTCTCTTGAAATATCGCATGCTTTCAATAGTGAGCCAAATATGCATGATTCTAATCCCGTTTCCCTTTATTCTCATGTTGAGATAAGTTGCATTCTAATGTAAATATTTTTTATGCTTCTTATCAAAGTCCTTAAATTATTTGCAAGAATTTGCATGATCTCCCTCATATGCTTGATTGTGATTCTTCTTCCCTTGTTGATTTTCAAAATTCTATGCATTCGGAATCATCGAAACCTAACTTAGAGCTTCTCCTTGAGAATTGCATCAAAGAGTTTAATTTTAGGGCCAACCAAATAGCCGATCACATGACCTTTCTTGATGCTAGAATCAATGATATTCGGAAACTCATAGATCATTTTGCTATTATTGATGATGATTTAATGAATGTTGAAAATGAAAACCCATCGGGAAAGAGTAGTCTAAATCTTGTTGATTATTGTTTGCATAATGAAGATGAGGAGTATGACATTGAGGAAAGTGAGGAAGCCTCTTTTGGTGATTGGTTAGTTGATGGTGTGGAGAATAATGAGCCTTTGTTGATCGATTATCCAATTTTTTAATCTATCTCTTATTCCTAACTCAAGTAATCTTAATTTCACTCCCTTTACGCTATCTTTAGAGCACTCATCCTCTCGTATCCCCTCTTACTTGAGTGAATTATTTGGTCAATTTGAAATTAAGACATCTCATTTGGTGGTTGAGGATGTTTTTGAGGTGAATGATGGTGATTTGGAGGAAAATTCCTTGATTGAGGACCCTTTGGTCGAAAAAGGTTATGTTTTGAAGTCTTGTGATGCGGGAGAAGTTGTTTGTGGAGCCCTTGTTTCCACCCCTTCCCCTTATTTCCCATTTTCAAGAAAGCTTAGTCTAATTCCCTCATTTCCCAACTCATACCCTTTTTCTTTTCTCAAACCATCTCCATTAGATGATCATCTTGCCTCCATTGTTCTAAAAGTTCCCAATTCGATCATATTTAAGGAGATGAGTGAGATTGCCCCCCAAAAAGAGTTTGTTGTGGAGAATTTGCCGATTATTTCTTCTTTTTCTAATTCTTTTGGTTTTTCTTCTTCTTATTTTCTTATTTTCTCATTTTCCCTTTTGATCTCACTTCTTTTCGACATCCCTCTCCTTGTTGGAATAGAATGACACTAATCTTTGTGCATGTTTTTCTTTTAAGCATTGCATGTGCTTTATTCCTTGAAATATGTGCCGATGCATTTGACAAACTCTTGCGATCTTTGTCGGGTTATTTACTAGAAAGGTCATGCTTAAGACCTTAAATAAGCCTTTCTCGGGAAGTAACCCGTGTTTAATTTCTTTCACTTTATTTTTACTTAATTTTCATTTTTCTTAATCTTGATTTAGGTACCTAATTGGAATAAAGATACATTTGCGATATCATATGGAAAGCAAAACACGATGTTGGAGAAAGTTGACTACAAATGGAGAAATTGGATCATTTGCGGGTACATATACCCACCTACTACCCGGTAGTGCCCTTCCTCTCCCTCTTTTTATTACTCCATGGGTTGATTAAGCATATGAATTGATGGGGTGTGGAGTTGGATGGTTGAAATTGTTGATTTGGTTGCCTCCTTTTCTCTTTCTCTAACGTATTGTGATTTGCGGAAATATGCATATTGGTTGAATGTGTTTTTCTCCCCCCTTCCCTTCCCTTGAGTCTTTGCTTCAAGCATTGAGGACAATGCTTAATTCTAACTTGGGGGGATAGCTTTCACTAGCTTAGGGGAGTTTCTTTGTGTTTCTTTGTTTTCACATTTTTCAAAAAAAAAAAAAAATTAAAATCAAAAAATATTTTCTTTATTGTTTTATTTTTATATATCTTTTCTTTCAATTTTTTGATTAAATAATAACAAAAAAAATCGAAAAAAGCTTAGAAAATCCAAAACAAGTCTTCGCTTATTGAATAAAAGCACTAAAAATGATTTGCTCGTCCAAGGGAAGACTCTTGATGATGATTTGTGTGGATTCCTTGCTTTGGTCGTTTGGGTAGATGAATAGGAGTGTTTTCGTTGGATTTGTGCATGTGTGAGATATGGGGATTAGGGATATATTGATTAATCTTTGTTGCTTGATTTTCCACTTGAAAAGGCTTTTGAGAATTCTACTTGATAAATTTTGTGTTGAAAAGAGTCAACTTATTTCTCATTTCGAAGTTTTTGGGACCCTGTTTGAACCTTAAACCCCCTTTAGTGCACGATTTTCTCCCTTAATCGAGTTATCCTTAGAGTTAAATGGTTGTGAAATAAAAAGATTGTGATTTATGTTTTGAGTCCAATAAGGGGTGCCTTTGTGCCCACACGGCGAAAGCCTAAGTGTCAAGTTCGAGTCAATAAGTGGCGCCAATGAGCCCGCAAGGCATAATAAGCCATTAAAGTCAATGAAAAAGAAAAAAAAGTTCCAAAAAAAGAGTCAATAAGTGGTAAATACCACAAGTCTCTTGAGAAAGTGGGTTAGTCGAGATACACATAACTAATTGAATAACAAAAAAGTTAAGGTATAGAGACAAAAGTTAAATTTATGAGTCGAATAGTTATTATTTATTAACAAACTTATTATTAACTAAAACTCATAAAATCTTAACTTATTTATCTCATTGCTTAACTAATCAGTTTCATTGTTTAACTAATTTGTTCGGTGCTTAACTAATTGGTCCAGTTGCATAACTAATTGGTTTCAATGGTTAACAAATTAGTTAAAGTGTATAACTAATTGGTTCTAATGCATAAAAGTAGTCTAACTGTTAGACCGTCTTTCCTAAAAGTTTGTATTTATATTAAATGTATATAGGTAGTTATTTTTTATTTTTTCGGGGAGTTACTTAATATAGTATTTAAGGTTGCTATTTATAATTTTAAGGGTTTTTTGTTTAACGTTCTTTAAACAAAGGTCATTATTACGTACATTTGGGTTACTTTCCTATTATTCAGGAGTTACTTAACATGATATTTAGGGTTACTTAATATTAATTTTTTGAAAAATGTCATTATCATATAAATTTGGGTTACTTTCGTATTATTTAAATGTTACTCCCTCCGTCTCTTTTTTTCCTCTACGCTTGGTATTTTTCACGCGTTTTAACGAATAATTAATGTGCATTGAGATTCCTCTATTTTTTAATTTAAACAAGACAAATTACGTTTATTTATAATATTTTCACTTGTATCAAAAATATGATATTGGGAAAATGAGAAAGATTTAATGTCTCAGTGAAAAAGTGTGAGAAATTAAATGACCCAATGAATTTAATTGGTTTAAATAATCATTGGACACAAATTTTGATAGAATATTAAGACATTTATGCGATAATATAAAAGAAAATGTAAAGAACATTTTGAAACACCCAAAAAAGAAAACGTAAAGAACAAAAAGAGACGGAGTGAGTACTTAACATAACATTTAGGGTTACTAGCTATAATCTGAACGATTATTAAAATATATATGTATACAGGGTATATTTTTTTTCTTTAGAACTATTATCGTAAATTTGTGTTACTTTCACGTTATTCCGGAGTTACTTAATATTATATTTTAGGATACTAACTACTTGATTTCACAAAAAAAAGGTTACTAACTATTTCGTATCTTACAATTTTTTACTTTTTCTTGTTCTGCAAAATTAAAAGCATATAAGAAACAATAAGGTTACCAATAATTATGTTACTAATCTTAGTAACAAGGGTCACTGATCATAAATTTTTGAGTAATAAGGGTTATTATATGAAATATATAGGATTTACAGTTACTTAACAAAAATATTAGGGGTACTAAGTACTAACTAGAGTATCAAGAGTTACTACGTAGTACTTCTTTCGTTTTGAAATACTCTCTCCGTCCTGGAATACCCGAAACTCTTTTCTTATAAGGTCGTCCCGGATTACTTGCAACGTTTCAAAAAATGGAAACTTTTATTAATAATATATCAATTTCTCACTTATCCAAGGACCCACCTACATCCTTACTCCCTAAAAAAAATCAAAAAATTCCACTACCCCCACCCCTTACCCTTTTAAAAGTTTGACACATATCCCACTACCTATATGATGAGTCATATTTGTATAGGGTATTTTAGGCACATTTAGGTTGCATTATTAGGCATTTATATCATTTTAACTGCATTTATGATCACATTTGCATAAGTTATCATTGTCGTACTCTATTACGCCCCGTTTGTGTTTTCTTTGATGTTTCAGGAGATTTTACGGTTATTTGGATGCTTTCGTAGTGTTGATTTGCATGATGAAAGGATGAGATGTTGACTCGAGGATCATTACATGTCTCTAGGAATAATTTTGAGTCAACAACGAAGCTAAACACTATTTTTCTAAGCATCAAAATGGACAAACATTCACTCTTTTGATGATATCTCAAGTTCTACATGTCGGAATGAGACGATATTGATTGGGCTAGAATATAGGCTTCAAGAGCTTTCCAACGACAGGTCACACGTCCCTATAGGCATTGTAAAACAAGAGTTGTGATATAAACAAGGTGGCTCGACAATCCGATTCGCCCACGGCCCTCAACGTTGGCCCGACTCTTACCCTTGGGCGCGAAAACTAGCGACCCACCAGCGGGCCCGCTGGTTTCTGCGCCTATCTGATTTCCGCGTGGATTCGTTGCATTCGTTCTCGTGATCGTTCAATTAAATGATAATTTATGTAATTATTATTATTTCCTATTTTGTTTAGAATTTAGGAAGCATATAAATACTTCAAGGGAATTAATTTATTTCCCTTATGCATTTTTTTCCGAATTTTTTTATTCCCTTAGAACTCTTCTTTTTCATGTCATCTAGTTTTCTTTCTTTTCCATGGTTGAACCCTAGCTTTTTCAGTTTTCAATTCATCAATCTAGAGGTAATTCAAGAATTGTTTTTGCTTTAATTTATTATTATTGTTTTCGTTCCTTTATTTAATTTTTCCTTTGATTATGAAATTCATGCGTATTATTTCTATCATGTTTGTTAATTCAATTATGAGCGAGTAGTCATTTTCTAGGGCTAAGTAAGGGAAGCCATGTTTATACCATGATTGTTATGCATTAAAGTTTGCAAGTTTCTAGATTATGCTGGAGTAATTCCAATTGATTTGTTTTATTTGTTGATTCATGTTATTGGCCATTTTCATGGATTGAATATCTAGCTAATAGGAATTAGAATCGAAAGATCGTATTTTTAGAGGCTTAGTACTATTGGCAATTCTGATTATGTTAGCGATCGTACTGCATATGTTGAATTGAAAGTGTTGAGACCCGACCGTAGGATTAGCATGTACTTTAATTACTTGGCTTAGTTTATTCATTTTCGAATTTATTTGTGTTCTTGGATTGGTATAAGCATGGTGAACCGAATAGACGCCCTAGACCTTTTAATTCATTGATAAATTCACATTTACATTATTGCTTTCGCTTCATTAGTTAATAATATTCAAAATCAACTTTTGTTTACTAAAATAGTTTATTTAATTGGGCAAAAACTAATAGAACTTGTCTCCCTGTGGGATCGACCCGTATTTGCTAAGTATCTGCTAACAACAGACACCGTGCACTTGCGGTATCACTTTTTAACTCATCAAGTTTTTGGCGCTGTTGCCGGGGAGACGGTTTTATTTTTCTTTTTAGCTTTTATTTTTGGTGAGGCTACATTGTATATATTTTTTTCGTTCGTGTATATAATTTCCCTTTTTTCTTTAATATAAAATGGCTTCTATTTGTTTTCCTCAATTTGAGAATGAAGTGTTTTGGAGATATTATTATAGGCATGGAGTGTTTCTTGGTCCAAATCATATTTTTGAACAATTGGAACTATGTGTGGTGATTTATGAGGGATTGAATGAAGATAAAAGATTGGTGTTGGATTCCATGAGTAGTTATATATTTGTGGAGAAGACTCCAGAAGAGTGTTGGGATTTGATCGAGCAATTAGCTAGAGATACATATGAGTGGGAGATGACAATGCTTGTTGAACCTACTCTGCAAAAATTTCTCTTTTCCTATTCCTCAAACTCACACCCCTCCCCCGTATTATTGTTCTTGTTGTCATTGTCATGACCATGATACTTCTCTTTGTCCCTATAACGAGTCTGTTAGTACTGTCAACCCTTTCCTTCGATTTGATATGCAAAATTTCCAACTCGAACCATCTTATTGTGACATGAAAATCCTTTATAATGATGATGATGATGATGGTGGATTTGTTGAGAATGTTAGTTCGTTAGAGGAAGGTTATCATTTGACTTTTGGTACTGATGAGGAAAAGTTTGACATAACGGAGACTTTGGAGGATGAAGAATCGCTAATGGTTGTAGAATCGTTGGTCGAGAAACCATTGGCTGCGAAACTTTTGGTTAAAGATTTTAGTGACAAGTTTATTCACGAGGGTGGAATTGTAGGTAAAAACATTAATGTTGAGCCTATATCTCCTCCCGCCTATGTCCCGTTCTCGAGGAAGCTTGATCTTGTTCCTTCATCCCACATGTTAAGTCTTTCGTACTTTATCAATAGGTCTCCATTCCATGATACATTTGACCTTGCCGACCTTGAAGCTCATTCTAAAACGTTTACATTGCCCGAGGAGCAATTAGAGGAAAGTTGTAAATATTCTCCTTTTTGTTTTTCTTTTGATTTTTCTTCTACTTCTGATTCCTTTTCTTTTGATTTTATTTTTTTTTGCTTATTTATCTAATACCCTATTTGCGAGGATGAATGTGGTTTTACTCAAGCCATACGTAGTGCTCAATGACATGTTTGCAGGTAAGGTTGTCAGGATCGGGATCCTACTTTGGATCGATGAAGGGGGGTAGGATCGGACCGGTAGAATCGGATCGTAGGATCGTAAGATCCTACTAAATAGTAAAAATAATGGTTATATTATTAAAATGAAATGTACAATCATGTATTCATGTAATCTTAATACTTAAATATCAATTTTTGCTCACATAAGATTAATACTTGTGTAGATACAAGAGCAATTAATAAGATATGCGCAAGGTTGTTGAAATTATATGAATTTCTGTACTTTTAAGTGAATAAGATACTTTTTTATAACCAATTTATTGATAGAAAAGTATGATATTTCTAATGATATGTGATTATGAACTATTTAGTAATAAATTTTTTGTTACGGAGTATCTTGAAATATTGTATGTTGGATCGGATCGTTGGATCGGATCGTAGAATCGTAGGATCGTATTAAGATCCCACCACTCAAATTTCTTATCGAGGTAGGATCGTAAGATCCTACACACATTAAGATCCTACCTAAGATCCGGATCGGTGGCTTGTTTTTGGATCGTAGAATCGTAGGATGGTAAGATCCGAATCGGGAGTTTAACAACCATGTTTGCAGGGGCATTTGATAAATTACTCAAGGCGTTGGATTCTTCTGATTAACAATTTGAGTGGAGTCAAGCTAATGACTTAAAACGAGCGCTTATCGGGAGGCAACCCGATTCCTAACTTTCCCTCATTTCAATTTTCTTCATTTATTTCCATTTTAATTTAGTATTTTATTTCTATTTGCTGAATTTATTGAAAAAAAAAATTTAAAAACAACAAAAGCACAAAAATATTTTCCTTTGAGTTCACTTGAATTCATAATTTTATTTTATTTTTAGATTAGTTTTCGTTAATCGTATTTATTTATTTATTTATTTTGCGTTTAATTTTACTAATGAATTTTTTTCCCTTTGAGTTCGCTTGGATTCATTTTTTATTTCATTTTTAGATTAATTTTTCTTTAATCGTATTTAATTATCTATTTATTTATTTATTTATTTTGTGTGTTTAGTTTCACTAACAATTCTAACTTTTGAGTTTAGTGGTGTTTGAATTATTATTTTTTCAGAATTGTAGGTGCAAGATCAAGTTAATTCCGGAAATCCGATGCATCGACAAGTTTTTCCAAGCCACATAATGCAGCGACGAGTTGCACTCGCGCATTCCAGCGCTAGCCCAGCGAGCTAGCTTGCCGCATCTCTTTCTCGCGCTTTCCAGCGCTCTCCCAGCAAGCCCGCTGGCCCTTTTGTCCTCCACAAATGTTGTTTCTGCCTTGCCCGCTGGCGAACCTGAAGGAAATAATGCCCTTGGTCCAAGTATGCATTCAATGTTAAGTCTAATAAATGCGGTTCAGTATTAATTAACAAGTTAATAATTCAGTGAGATCAAGTGAGCTGAATGCCTAGCTAGAGGCCGTTTCAGTTCAAGTGGAATTAATGATATTAATCCACAGCTTACTCTTGACTGAACCCGTAGGGTCACACAAATAGTACGTAAACGGATCAAGTATTTAATGGCATTAAATACTCCATCTATGGATATTCGGAATCGACGGATCTTGGTTTCAGTGGGAGCTGAGATCGTCACAGGCAAGAAATGAATACTCCGGAAACGATGATATTGCCGGAAACGGAAATATGGATCGTATCGGAAATATAAATATTATCCAAGTCGTAGATGTTGCCGGAAACGGAAACATGGTACGTATCGGAAAATATTATCGGAAATGGAAATATTGCCGGAATCGGAAATATTGCCGGAAACGGAAATATTGTCAGAATCGGAAATATTATCGGAATCGGAAAATAATTCCGGAAACGGAAATATTAAATATTTGTTCGAAACGGAAATTGATTCCGGAATCGGAAATGTTGAATATTGTTCGTATCGGAAATGAATTCCGGAATCGGGAAATTAATCGGAAGCGTATCGTATGAATTAGCATCGGACGAGGCCTGCGAGACGAAGGCCCAGCACGAAGCCGGGCCATCGCCCAGCAAGCCAGCGCGCCACAAACGCACCAGCCAAGGCTGCGCCAGGCCCACCGCAAGGCAGGCCCAGCGCGCGCCAAGGCTACGGCAGCGTGTGGGCTTGCGGCAGTGGGCTGCGAGCTCGCGGGCTGCGCGCGCGCGCATAGCGCCCCTCGTGGGCTGCTGTGAGTGCGTGTGTGTTTGTGTGCTACTCGAATCCTAAAGCTACCGGGATTTGTCATATGATTAAATCTAATCCTAAAAGATTTAGTTTATTTAATTAGAGTCCTAGTAGGATTATAATTAAATAAATTAGTATCCTAATAGGATTCCAAATCCTTTTCCATAACTCTATAAATAGGTGCCTAGGGTCACATATTCACATCGAGCATTCAAGTATTCAAAGTGAGTTTTTGAGAGCAAAATTCAGTCATACAATTGCCTATAAAGTGCCGAAAATTTAGAGTACCTTAAGGGCGATTCTAGTTGGTCAATCTTAAGGCGGATCCGGACGTGCTGTGGACTATCTACGGAGGGACAACACTTGGAGTCCTAAAGACTTGTTCTTGTTCGGTTCGGGCGCAGCTAGGGAAGGCACGCAACAAAGAGTATGCATCTAAACTATGCTAAATGATTATGTGTAAATAATATGTATTCCTGGCTTAATGGTTTTTTCCGCATGATTTATGAATTGTCATATGTATCATAACCTAACAGTGGTATCAAGAGCCTCTTATTATTTTCATAATCTAAATTGCATGAACATGGTTAAATATTACAAATTTGCAAGAATTAAAAGGGGTGATTAATTTTCGTAATTGTTAATTAATTGCAAATTGCGTTTATTTAATTATACGTACGCAGGTTTTCGGCAGTTTCTTCGTTACTCATCCAAATCGAGTGATTTTTGTGTCAATTCCGCACGTAAAAGGCATTCTAAAATTTTGACAAAAATAATTTTTTTCTGCCGAACCCAGAATTCTCAAATTCGAAGCCTAACTATGACTTTTCGGAGGTTTTAGTTTTTCGAATGCAAAATTTCGTAAATTTAAGATGTTAAATTAAATATTTGCAATTCTTGTTGATAAATCTTGAATTTTTGATTGACCTACTGTATATGTTTGACAAGTTTGAATGCCTAGCCTTGTTAATTATGCAATCTAATTTGTAATTATGATTAATTTGTTGAAAATTAGAATAATTTAGAATTAATTTGATTTTCATAATTAATTATAATTTAATTAGATACCTATGATTAAAAACCACCATAAAAATTGTAAATTTATGTTAAATTTTAAATTTTTATGACCTAGACTTGAATCCATGTTAATCGGAAATCAATTGAATAATAAATTTTCGATTTTTTCGCCCTAAAATTATGAAATTAATATTATTTATTAATTTGTCATTAATTTTAAATATAAATTTTTAAATTTTATGCGATTCGCTCATATAACTTACACGCACAAAGCAATGGACGCTACGTGTTATCCTTAAGGGGTGTTGTATAGTGCGGGCATGTGACGACGAGCAAGGGAGCTCGTCGCCCATGCGGCACGAATGCAATGAGCAAGGCCATGGTGCACGAGCACAAGGCAGCATCCCTGCCTTGTGTCGTGGGCTGTGTGCAATGAACGAATGGGCGAGGGCGAAAGCAAGGCACAGCAGTCGCGTGTGGGCAGCAAGCGAGCTGCGCCACAGCGCACACTGCCTCGCGCAAGCGTGCGGAGCCTCGCGCGCAGCGAGCGCAAGCTCGCGTGCCACGAGTGCTACGCCCAGCGTCGATGCCTCGCGCAGCGAGCGATGGCTCGCAGGATCGAGCGCTGGCAAGCGCGCGCAGCGAGCGCTGGCTCGCATGAAGCGAGCGTTGGCGAGCGAGCGCAGCGAGCGATGGCTCGCGTGCATCGAATGCTGGCGCGCGCAGCGAGCACCAGCTCGCGTGATGCCTTGCGAAGGAAAGCAGCAGCAGCGATGCGACGCAGCGCATGGGCTGCGCGCACATGGCCATCATGAATTAATTTGATCGTTTTGAAATTTTAATTTGAAATTTTCAGTTTACGTAATTTTAATTAATTTTAAAATTAATAATTTAAATTATTTTCTTGGATTTTAATTTTGAATATTGTAATTATAATAAATTTTATTTATTCTAATTATTTTATTAAAATTAAAATCATGAATTAATTTAAATACGACTGAAATTAAATTAAACTTTTTGGATTCAATTATAAATTTATATGAGCTTTAGATTTTAATTAAATTTGTATGTTTCCGGTTAGACTAGAAATACATTTTTATGTTTAAAATTAGTAAAGCATATGAATTTATTGGTTTAAGTGGGAGCCCTTTTAGTCATAAACTCTTGATTAGGTCTACAAATCCTTAAGGTTAAAACAACTTGATTAGAATTAATAAGGAATGAATAATTGGTAGATTATTGGTGCCCTTGATTAATTGCTGCAAATGTTTACGTGTTGCATAATGTGTTTGACTAACCAGCTATGTGGGCCATTCATGATAATGAATGGGTGAATGGTATATATTGTATATGTACTGTTTTGCAGGTTATGAAGTGACTAGTATGGCCCAAATAGGATAGAAAATATGGTCTGCGTACCATTAATTTGAATGTAATTGGTCTAAAGTACCAAAGTTGTTTTTCAATTCAAATATGGTCTGCGTACCATCAAATAGTTGTAATTAGTTTTAATTATAGCTTATCCTATTTGAAGAAAATGGTGCCTCCCACAGAGATTTTCAAGACGGACTTTGAAGTTAAAGCTTCAAGATGAAGTCGGGCCATACTAGATCACATTTATCTTATGCATGTTTTAAGTTATTTATTGCTTTTAAATATGTCTTAAAATGCATGAGATCAAAAGCTTGATTATGTTGCATGATTAAGGATTTTAGTTCACTTAAAATCTAACCAACATAGTAAGAGCCTTAAGTTCCAAACTTAAAAAATTGAGTTAAAAGGTGCCATGCCAAAATATACACTTGCTTGGATATCCTTTACATCAATCTAGTAATAGTTTTCGCTCAGCGAGGTGTTACTTATTGGTCCTAAAGGGGCAAGGTACACAAATAATTGTGAGTACATGTTAGTTTTGGTGAAACTCAACGATATAAGTAAGGAGTCCTTTTATGTCGTGGCAAAATCGATAGGTTTACCTAATAAGTTCTTAGACGTACCTATCAACCAAGAATAGTTTCTAGACTATTAGCAAAAGGCTTTTGCTTACCTAAGATTTTTTAGGATTAAGTCGACAAACTGTGCTTAGTTCTTCAATGATTTTAGGATCTTGGAATCATTTTATTCACACCTGCCGGAACACATAACTTGAATAAAATGCTTAATAAACATTGAATTATGCATGTATGCTAGAATTTAAGTTTATTAAGAGAAACTGTGAATGGTTATTTATTTGTTTATTCTTTTCAATTGTAGTTTTAAATATGGCAAACAACAATTCATTCAACATTCGATCAATTCTCGAAAAGGAGAAGTTGAACGGGAAGAACTTCCTTGACTGGCAAAGGAACTTGCAAATAGTTCTTATGCAGGAAGAAAAGGAGTATGTCCTAGAAGAGGCGATGCCCGAAGCCGCAGGCGACGGGGTCACTCAGGCAGCCCTCAATCGTTGGATTGATGCCAACAAGGATGTGAAATGTCTAATGCTCGCCACCATGAGTGCGGATCTGCAGAAAACGTTCATCAACTCAGATGCTTTCACAATCATCAGTGAGTTGAAGAACATGTTCCAAGATCTGGCTCGAGTCGAAAGATTCGAGACTCATAGGCAAATTCTTGAGACCAAGCTTAAGAAAGGCGAGCCCGTAAGTCCACATGTTCTCAAAATTATTGGACTCATTGAGAATATGAGTCGGCTGGATCAGCAATTTTCTCAGGAAATGGCTATAGACACCATCCTCCATTCTCTTCATAGCGGGTATGATCAGTTCAAACTGAACTACAGTATGAATAGTCTGGACAAAACGCTCACTGAGCTTCACGGTATGCTGAAGACCGCTGAGAAGACGCTCAAAAGTGATAAGCAGGATGTGCTTATGGTGCGTGGGGGCAAGTTCAAGAAATCTGGAAAGAAGAGGAATGCTAAGAAAGGTGGGAACAAGGCCAGCCCAACTAAGCAAACTGGCGCCAAATCTGTAAAGAGGAAGGTCAGTCAACCCACTTCTGAATCCGAATGCTTCTACTGCAAGAAGAAGGGGCATTGGAAGAGAGATTGCTTGAAGCTAAAGGAAGATCAGAAGAACGGAACAGTCGTTCCATCTTCAGGTATTTTCGTTATAGACTGTATACTTGCTAATTCAACTTCTTGGGTATTAGATACAGGTTGTGGCTCACACTTATGTTCCAATCCACAGGGACTAAGAAGAAGTAGAAAGTTAAGCAAGGGTGAAGTCGACCTACGAGTGGGAAATGGAGCACGGATTGCTGCATTAGCTGTAGGAACTTATTATTTGTCGATGCCCTCCGGGCTAGTTTTGGAACTGGAAGAATGTTTCCATGTTCCAAGTCTTACTAAAAACATCATTTCAGTTTCTTGCTTAGATGCTAAGGGATTTTCCTTTTTAATAAAAGACAATAGTTGTTCGTTTTATTTTAAAGAGATGTTTTATGGATCTGCTAGATTAGTCAATGGACTTTATTTAGATCACGACAAACAAGTATATAACATAAATACCAAAAAGGCCAAAAAGGATGATTCAGATCTCACCTATCTGTGGCATTGTCGATTAGGCCATATAAACTTGAAACGCTTAGAAAGACTTCAAAAGGAAGGAATTCTAGAACCATTTGACTTAGAGGATTATGGTAAATGCGAATCATGTTTACTTGGCAAAATGACAAAGCAACCTTTCTCTAAAGTTGGAGAAAGAGCAAATGAACTATTGGGTTTAATCCATACAGATGTATGTGGACCAATGGGTACAAATGCTAGAGGTGGTTTCAGCTACTTTATCACTTTCACTGATGACTTCAGTAGATATGGTTATGTCTACCTAATGAAGCATAAGTCTGAATCCTTTGACAAATTCAAGGAATTTCAGAGTGAAGTAGAGAATCAATTAGGCAAGAAGATTAAGGCACTGCGGTCTGATAGAGGCGGTGAATATCTGAGCTATGAATTTGATGACCATCTGAAAGAATGTGGAATTCTATCAGAATTGACTCCTCCTGGAACACCACAATGGAACGGTGTGTCGGAACGGAGGAACAGAACCTTGCTAGACATGGTCAGGTCAATGATGGGTCAGGCCAAACTTCCATTAGAATTTTGGGGACATGCACTAAATACAGCTGCACTCACTATAAATAGAGCTCCGTCTAAAGATGTCAAAAAGACTCCATATGAATTATGGTTTGGAAAGCCTCCAAATTTGTCTTTTCTGAAGATTTGGGGATGTGAAGTATACGTCAAACGATTGATTTCAGACAAACTTCATCCAAAATCTGACAAATGTATCCTTGTGGGCTATCCAAAGGAAACAAAGGGGTATTACTTCTACAATACATCTGAGAACAAGGTGTTTGTTGCTCGAGATGGTGTCTTTTTGGAGAAAGATCACATTTCCAAAATGACAAGTGGGAGAAAAGTAGACCTCGAAGAAATTCGAGTCGAACAACAAACTCTAGAGAATGCTCAAGATGACATTCAGGATGAAACTCAGAGATCATTAGAAGAATCTGGTGAGAATCATGGTCAAACTAGAAATGTTACCCCACGTAGATCGCAAAGATATAGATCTCAACCGGAAAGGTACTTAGGTATTTTGACGAACGAGAGCTATGACGTTCTATTACTTGAAAGTGATGAACCTGCGACTTACAAACAAGCTATGACGAGCCCTAGCTCCAAGCAATGGCAAGAAGCCATGCAATCTGAATTAGACTCCATGTCTTAAAACCAAGTATGGGATTTGGTCGATTTGCCAGATGGCTACCAAGCCATTGGAAGCAAATAGGTTTTCAAACTGAAAAAGGACAAGGATGGGAAACTTGAAGTTTTCAAAGCTAGATTGGTTGCAAAAGGTTACAGGCAAGTCCACGGTGTGGATTACGATGAAACCTTTTCACCAGTTGCAATGCTAAAGTCTATTCGGATAATGTTAGCAATCACTGCATATTACGATTACGAAATATGGCAGATGGATGTCAAAACTGCTTTCTTAAACGGCGTTTTAACAGAAACTGTGTTTATGACACAGCCTGAAGGTTTTGAGGATCCAAAGAATGCTAAAAAGGTATGCAAGCTAAAGAAGTCAATCTACGGATTGAAGCAGGCATCCAGGAGCTGGAATATACGTTTTGATGAAGCAGTCAGTGACTTTGGTTTCATCAAGAACGCAGACGAATCTTGTGTATACAAGAAGGTCAGTGGGAGCAAAATTGCTTTCCTAGTATTATATGTCGACGACATATTACTTATCGGAAATGACATTCCTATGTTGAACTCTGTCAAGATTTGGCTTGGGAAATGTTTTTCGATGAAAGATCTAGGAGAAGCACAGTACATATTGGGCATCAAGATTTACTGAGATAGATCTAAAAGGATGATTGGACTTAGTCAAAGCACTTATATCAATAAGGTGCTTGATAGGTTCAAGATGGCGGACTCCAAGCGAGGCTACCTACCCATGTCTCATGGAATGACTCTAAGCAAGAATCAGTGCCCAAAAACACTTGATGAGCGTAGACGAATGAATGGGATTCCATATGCATCATTGATTGGTTCAATAATGTATGCTATGATATGTACACGCCCGGATGTTGCGTACGCACTCAGTGCTACGAGCAGATACCAGTCAGACCCAGGAGAGGCGCATTGGACTGCTGCCAAGAATATTCTGAAGTACCTGAAAAGGCACAAAGATGACTTCCTGGTCTATGGTGGAGATGATGAATTAATTGTTAAAGGCTATACAGACGCAAGTTTCCAAACCGACAAAGATGATTTCAGATCACAGTCTGGGTTTGTCTTCTGCCTCAACGGAGGAGCAGTAAGCTGGAAAAGTGCTAAGCAAAGCACCATTGCGGATTCTACAACTGAAGCGGAGTACATTGCTGCACATGAAGCAACAAAGGAAGCTATATGGCTAAGGAAGTTCATAGGTGAACTTGGTGTAGTCCCCTCCATTAAAGGACCAATAGCCCTGTATTGTGATAATAACGGAGCTATTGCACAGGCAAAGGAGCCTAGACACCACCAGAGAGTCAAGCATGTACTTCGTAGATTTCACCTTCTACGAGAGTTCGTTGAAAGAAAAGAAGTCGAGATAAACAAGATTGGAACTGATGACAACATATCAGATCCATTGACTAAACCTCTGCCGCAGGCAAAGCACAACTCGCACACTGCAGCTATGGGAATCAAGCATATTGGAGAATGGCTTTGATGACCCTGTTTAATGTTTTAAAGTTTTAGAGTTTAAATCTTTGTAAAACATTATTGGTTAATCATTCACAATAAATGAAAAGAATTCATTTTTCCATTTAATTTGTGGTTTATTAAATGTTGAGTCCCTTCAATTTGACGATATATTCAAGATAGACTGTCAGGACCAGTCCTGTGACTAAGAAATGTCTATCAAGTGAACTTGAATGTCAAAGGTTGAAAATGGTCCCTAGTCGGAGTTTTCTATAAAATTGGACGCATAGAAAACGTTAGACAACTAGAATGCAAGATGACTAGTAGTTCTGTTTCTTGAACTATGTGGACATGGCAATGTCATAATCATTTGCATAGATACTTACTTTGAGAAGACTAGTATCGGACAAGACCTATGAAACTTTACTGTAAGAGATGAAAATCTGTCATAAGTAAATTTCATTAAAATTATTAGACACTAAATCCTCAATACCTAATGATTTGAGATTACTTGTTTGAGAACTGGTTGCTTTGACGTTGACCAACCGTCGCACCGTAAAAGGAGGCTATAAAGGCAACGCTCAGGTAATCACCTATCAAACGAAGTCTAATCTCAAGATCGCAAGATTGGGATTGTCCTCCCATAAATCGGGATGAGATGCTTAAAAGTTGTACAAGGCCACTCGGAGAGCTAGAAACTGTGAAATGCATGGCCGTGCTCGGATGAATTATAGGCTATGATTATCTGTTTATTTGATCAGTTGAACTCTGAAACCGAGGAACACCTCTGGACATAATAAGGATGACAACTCTTACCTTATGTTCAAGAGCAAGCATCGAGCGACAAAGGAATTAGGAAATGCACACTTGTCCCTAAGGACAAGTGGGAGACTGAAGGAAATAATGCCCTTGGTCCAAGTATGCATTCAATGTTAAGTCTAATAAATGCGGTTCAGTATTAATTAACAAGTTAATAATTCAGTGAGATCAAGTGAGCTGAATGCCTAGCTAGAGGCCGCTTCAGTTCAAGTGGAATTAATGATATTAATCCACAGCTTACTCTTGACTGAACCCGTAGGGTCACACAAATAGTACGTAAACGGATCAAGTATTTAATGGCATTAAATACTCCATCTATGGATATTCGGAATCGACGGATCTTGGTTTCAGTGGGAGCTGAGATCGTCACAGGCAAGAAATGAATACTCCGGAAACGATGATATTGCCGGAAACGGAAATATGGATCGTATCGGAAATATAAATATTATCCAAGTCGTAGATGTTGCCGGAAACGGAAACATGGTACGTATCGGAAAATATTATCGGAAATGGAAATATTGCCGGAATCGGAAATATTGCCGGAAACGGAAATATTGTCAGAATCGGAAATATTATCGGAATCGGAAAATAATTCCGGAAACGGAAATATTAAATATTTGTTCGAAACGGAAATTGATTCCGGAATCGGAAATGTTGAATATTGTTCGTATCGGAAATGAATTCCGGAATCGGGAAGTTAATCGGAAGCGTATCGTATGAATTAGCATCGGACGAGGCCTGCCAGACGAAGGCCCAGCACGAAGCCGGGCCATCGTCCAGCAAGCCAGCGCGCCACAAACGCACCAGCCAAGGCTGCGCCAGGCCCACCGCAAGGCAGGCCCAGCGCGCGCCAAGGCTACGGCAGCGTGTGGGCTTGCGGCAGTGGGCTGCGAGCTCGCGGGCTGCGCGCGCGCGTATAGCGCCCCTCGTGGGCTGCTGTGAGTGCGTGTGTGTTTGTGTGCTACTCGAATCCTAAAGCTACCTGGATTTGTCATATGATTAAATCTAATCCTAAAAGATTTAGTTTATTTAATTAGAGTCCTAGTAGGATTATAATTAAATAAATTAGTATCCTAATAGGATTCCAAATCCTTTTCCATAACTCTATAAATAGGTGCCTAGGGTCACATATTTACATCGAGCATTCAAGTATTCAAAGTGAGTTTTTGGGAGCAAAATTCAGTCATACAATTGCCTATAAAGTGCCGAAAATTTAGAGTACCTTAAGGGCGATTCTAGTTAGTCAATCTTAAGGCGGATCCGGACGTGCTGTGGATTATCTACGGAGGGACGACACTTGGAGTCCTAAAGACTTTTTCTTGTTCGGTTCGGGCGCAGCTAGGGAAGGCACGCAACAAAGAGTATGCATCTAAACTATGCTAACTGATTATGTGTAAATAATATGTATTCCTGACTTAATGGTTTTTTCCGCATGATTTATGAATTGTCATATGTATCATAACCTAACAGAACCAGCATTCCCGCTGGTTTTTCCCATCTCCACATATTTAAAAAAAATAAAAAAAATAATTCTTTCAACCCACCCCTTCACCCACGACCCAGCCTTCTCCCTCCTTCGACTTCCCTCTCTCTCTCCACCGTCAACTCTTGCCGTCCACCAGAAACAACCGCCAGCACCACCTTCAAACCGGCGTTACGCCGGCGAACCACCTACCAGCCTCCCTTCTTTCACACACGACACTGCACCCCACGACGCCTGTCATCATACCTCCTGCCACCATCCCGCCACTTTCTTTCGCCCATCCAACCACCATCACCCGATCGGCATTTATGCCGGCGCCGCACGACACACCACCTCTCTCCTCTCGTTCACCTCGGCCATCACCTCACCAGCGCTACGCTGGCGTCGAACCGCTGCCTGAGACACGCCCAGCCAACACCAGCCCGCCAGCCTTCCCTCTCCCTCTCCCTCCTTCGAATTCTTTCCCTACAGCAACTCCTTGTTCGTCCTCCATCACAGTCGCCGGCCGCCTGTGCTACGGTGGTCGGCGCACCCTTGCACCCTCGCACCACCTTTCCCTTCTCTCCACCTCTCAAATCTCCCATATTCACCATTATTTTGTTTTTGAATTTAAAACCCTAACTTTTGAAATCAATTTGGGGATTTTTGGTTCTTTGTGGGCATTGACAAATTGTGTAGTATCAGTGCTCGTTTGCGGAATTCATGTGAGTTTGCAACCAAATTATGGTCTTTGTGGTGCGCAAAATATATTAAATTTTCAATTTTTCTAAAGTTTATTCACTTGACTCATATTTTGAAAAAAAATTGGAATTTTGATGTCAATATTGGTTGATGAATTTGATTGGTTGTCGTTGTTGGCGAATATTATCTGAATTGCTTGTTGAGATTGGTTAACGTTTGTTGATTGTTGAGTTCAAATTGTTAGCATTGGAAGATTATTGATTATTGCTTGAACTATTCGTTGGGATTGATCGTTGAATCTTGAAGTATGCACCGTCTTGGTTGATTGGAGTATTTTAAATCGTGGTCGTTGCATCATAAAAGCAACTAAACCAACTATATTTCACCCAAATCCACCACATCCATAGAGATTGGCTTCATGCGTGGTCAGTTTGAAGCTTCTGGCCACACCGCTTCTACTGTCAACAGTCCTACCGAGTCATACTCGGCAGACGGAGCTCATCACGAGTGAGCACTTTCCATCTCTCTTCCTTGTTTGACTTATTTTGTTGCTATTTGCACAATGAGGGCACTGTGTTTTGTTTAGCTTGGGGGAGGGATATCTATCTTTATTGCTTTCTAGTATAATTTTATCGCTTTTTTTAGGTGTTGTACGCTTTGTACCATCCATTAGGGGTGGGAGTTTACGTGCAACGAAAAAAAATGCATTGCTTTCATAGTGTTATTGTTCAAATTAGTTGCATTCTCTCTTGCATTCATATGTCTTTATACCCTGCATTGTGAAATTGACTTTCAAACTATGTTCGGGCTTTATTTGACTCTCTTGAGCTTCTTTTGAACTTAGTTATTATTCTGAAATTCAGTCGGTCATGCTATACATTGATAACTGCTTGGCATTGTGTGAACCAATTGAATGGTATGCGGTAAGATGTTGGTCTCGTGTCAAGAATAACTAGCCAATTATCTTGTAGGTCACCTTACTATGTGTTTATGTGATTGATGTGACTTGTTATCGTATGATTTTGGCTTGAGATTCATTAGTAGCTTAGTTGCAACTCACGCATGCCGCGTATGACAGAGGTCATTCTCTTAGGAAGCCTTCAGACGAATTTAGAAACATCAGTTCCTGCCTTTCATACCCATGTTGTAGCCTTGTCCGTTTATTCTTTTAACTCCACAAAATTAAGCCCTATTAGCCCCGTTGGTTACTTGTCCCGAGTCTAGCTTGGGGGAGCTTCGGTGTTCGTAATAGTTTCATTGATGTTTATTGATTGGCACACTAAGCCAATAGTTCGTGGTTCAAGGCTATGTTTGGATTTGTGGTTCGGAAATGGTGTATATTATTGTTGGCACCCAAGCTTGTAATAGTTAGCATTAGTATTTATTTTCGGTTTTTTCATGAAATGCCCCCGAGGTTTGCAAAAATGCACCAAATACCCTCGCGTCTTTTGAATCACATAATATACCCCTATTTTTCCCTAAGTTTGCACCAAATGCCCCTAAACCGACCTTCCGTTAGTCCTCCGTTAAGTCATGTTTATAATTCACAAAATGCCCCTATTTTTAAACTTATTGCACAACATACACCTATTTGTAAACAAAGTTGCACCAAATACCCAAATTGCTTTAAACGGAAGAATTTGAATCTAACGGCTACTTTTATTAAGCCTAGGGATCAAAATATAGCCGATATGTTCTTGCTGCTTATAGAAAATCTAGAACAACTTTGATTCTTATAGGAAATCCATATAATCCAAAATTCAAGAAACAAGTGACAAAAAACTTAAGCTCAACATAATCCCTAACTCAACGATTGGCCTTGGCAACTCTTTCAATCTCAGCTTTCTTCTTGATAGCATAACTGCAAATCATAAATAAAAATTAAAAAAATACTCAGCAACATACGCATTTGGTGACCACAGTGTGGCTCTGGACATCTTTCAAACAATGAAGGCAATATGTACATTTTAAGAATCATACTCCGTAGTTATCTCTGTGACAATTAAAGTTCTTCAAACCATGACCAAAATATGTACCACCCGTGTACATTTTAAGTTTTTAACAATCAAATCATGAGCATATCAAAAATTAAATAGCCAGCCTACACATCATCAAATGTATATTGTTGGTTCTTAAAAGTATTATTAAATCAAGCAGATAAGCTACACATGAAATCATGTAACAACTCATAAATGGTGGTTACAAGAAGAGTGAATTGTTGGATGAACCCTTGGCAGCATTAATGAGTTCATCAGCAAGCTAGGCACTCGACAATGGTCTTAATGTTCCTGAAATCACTCTCACGAGCTCCAGTTGTCAGAAGATAGATTGCCTGATTAACACGCCTAAATGGTGAGATATCAACAGCTTGACGCCTCACAGCACCAACAGAACCAATTCTGGTAGCATCTTCTCTTGGTCCACTGCATCACACAATATGGTTCAAGAAAACATTAGTGTTGCAAAAATGCATTTGTATTGCGAACTTGTGAACCAATACCTATCATTTCTTTCCTCGTTCTATACATGATAATTAGGTGCAAAGCCTCAACGGAAAGAACATAAAGAAGACACCAAAGGGGAAGGGTTTTGGGTACCTGTTGATGATGGCATCAACAACAACTTGGATGGGGTTCAAGTTAGTCAAAAGGTGGATAATTTCCATGGCATGCTTCACAATGCGAACAGCCATAAGCTTCTTTCCATTGTTGCGTCCGTGCATCATAAGAGAGTTGGTCAACCTCTCAACAATAGGGCACCGAGCCTTCCTAAAACGCTTCATTTGATAACTTCCAGCATTGTGAGGCACATATGTGGCGTGCTTAACATCAGTCACTCCAATGTAATCAGCCAAAGCCAAAGCCATGTCATGAACCTACATATCAAATGCCTATAAATCTATAATAAGACAACTGTATATGACTGGACTTTTCTTTTTCTTTTTTTGGAAGGGCAGTTTTTATCTTGCTGTTGTGAAGACAATCATACATGTATAAGTTCCATCCATCCACATTCAGCTATAAAATTGCACAAATTGGAGTCTCAAACAATACCAAAAACAAGTCCAAAATGTTGCAGCAGCATACATACACATACACAATAACACTCTACCAGAGAACACCACCACAAAATCTATGAAATTATGAAAAACTATACATAGATAGACAAGAGATATTACCAATCTAGACTTGAATTTTCCGACGAGCTCATTGTTCCTTCATGCGCTAAAAATCTCATAAGGCGATTTCTTCCCCTCAAAATCTTTTATTTTAGTCTTCTTCTCCCTCTGCCTTCCGATCCCACCTAAAACATGTAAACCTTATACTGTCATGGATATGGTCATATGGCTGATTCAAGGGATTAGATGGTAAACTTAACCAAATTCAAACAAACAATTATATTTTTTCAAAATTCAATTACGATTTTATTTGTTTTCATTATTTACAGTTCAATTTCTCGTGATTCATAAACTATTCAATTCCGGTGCGATCCGGGTTTTTTTGTCTTTACAATTCAATAAATAAATAAAACGAATTTATTTGAAACCACAATTCTCTATACAGTTATGCTAATTCATGCTATAAAAAACAAATTAGTTTGATTTTCATCCCAAGAAAACATAAAATTATACCTGGGATTGAAGATAACGTCCTCTGCCTCAAACAGTTCCGAGGTAAATTGCCGAATGAGGAATGGGATGTCTTGCTCCAAACAACAAACCCAAGAATCGCAACCAAACCACCGACTACCCTCCGATCAAAATCTGATCAATCCTTCGATCAAAACGCCGAAGAACGCACAAAAAAATCCGGCGACCTTTTGCAATTTGATGGCCATCGAACCGTAATACTTCAAAATCGTGAGTTAGGATCGCCGGCGACCAGTGATCGAAGATCGACCTCCGTCGACGACCAGAGAGTTATCGACCGCCGCCGGCGACTAGAGAGCAGGAGGAAGAACAAGGGAGAGGAGAGAGAAAGAGAATAAGTTTGAGATTTTTTTTTTGAATTTACGTCGAATAACATGTATTAAGGGTAAAATGGTAAAATGCAGCTAACGGAGGACTAACGTCTGTTAACTCCAAGTGCATTTCATGAACAGTATGGAAAAATAGGGGTATATTATGTGATTCAAAAGACGCGAGGGTATTTGGTGCATTTTTGCAAACCTCGGGGGCATTTCATGAAAAAACCGATTTATTTTTGTACTTTCGTTTACATCAATTTATTTCATCTCAAATTAGAAAAAAAGTAGAAAAAAATAGAAAAAAAAAATAGAAAAAAAGAGAAAAAAAAAAGAGAAAAATCAAGTAAAAATCAAAAATACGTTTTCGGTTTTGTATATAGTTTGAAGGCAAGGAAAGGGGATTGAAGAAAGATCATTGACATTATATTATGTTTTTCCCCTTGGTTATAACTTGGTTGATTGTTCGGGTTTCATGGTTCGATGGAGTTGGATTTTCGGCATTATCACGCAGACGCATATAGTTCACCTTTGCTCCCCAAGTTGGACCTTACTCACACTTTTTCCCAAATTATACCCTACCTTTTCTTTTTACCTAGCCCCATTACAAGCTTATTATAAAGACCTCTTGATCGGCATGTTTGTTTTGTGATTAAGTGAAAATTGTTTCTTGCTATTGTCATCTTACCCCATGTTGCATCATATATTTATATTCTACAAAGTATGCGGCGACGACTAGCTTGATTGAGAATAGTTTATGGCTAAGCTTGGTTGTTTCGATTGTGGATCATGATGCTTTGTGGTTCTATTTGTATCCGAGCTCAATTTCTGTCTCAATAACTTCGTTTTATTGTTTGCTCGAGAGTTGGTTTATTCTTACCATGGTTTTATGAAAGTCATGTGCGTCTTGTTTCTCTATCTTTGGTTTAGTGTTTCTTGGGGACAAGCAACAGTCTAGCTTGGGGGAATTTGATGAGTCATATTTGTATAGGGTATTTTAGGCACATTTAGGTTGCATTATTAGGCATTTATATCATTTTAGTTGCATTTATGATCACATTTGCATAAGTTATCATTGTCGTACTCTATTACGCACCGTTTGTGTTTTCTTTGATGTTTCAGGCGATTTTACGGTTATTTGGATGCTTTCGGAGTGTTATGAGTTGATTTGGATGATGAACGGATGGGATGTTGACTCGAGGATCATTACATGTCTCTAGGAATAATTTTGAGTCAACAACGAAGCTAAACACTATTTTTCTAAGCATCAAAACGGACAAGCTTTCACTCTTTTGATGATATCTCAAGTTCAACATGTCGAAATGAGACGATATTGATTGGGCTAGAAAACAGGCTTCAAGAGCTTTCCAACGACAGGTCACACGTCCCTATAGGCATTGTAAAACAAGAGTTATGATATAAATAAGGTGGCTCGACAATCCGATTCGCCCACGGCCCACAACGCTGGCATGGCTCTTCCCCTTGGGCGCGAAAACCAACGACCCACCAGCGGGCCCGCTGGTTTCTGCGCCTATCTGATTTCCGCGTGGATTCGTTGCATTCGTTCTCGTGATCGTTCAATTAAATGATAATTTATGTAATTATTATTATTTCCTATTTTGTTTAGAATTTAGGAAGCATATAAATACTTCAAGGGAATTAATTTATTTCCCTCATGCATTTTTTTCCGAATGTTTTTATTCCCTTAGAACTCTTCTTTTTCACGTCATCTAGTTTTCTTTCTTTTCCATTGTTGAAGCCTAGATTTTTTCAATTTTCAATTAATCAATCTAGAGGTAATTCAAGAATTGTTTTTGCTTTAATTTATTATTATTGTTTTCGTTCCTTAGTTTAATTTTTCCTTTGATTATGAAATTCATGCGTATTATTTCTGTCATGTTTGTTAATTCAATTATGAGCGAGTAGTCATTTTCTAGGGCTAAGTAAGGGAAACCATGTTTATACTATGATTGTTATGCATTAAAGTTTGCAAATTTCTAGATTATGCTTGAGTAATTCCAATTGATTTGTTTGAATTGTTGATTCATGTTATTGGCCATTTTCATGGATTGAATATCTAGCTAATAGGAATAGAATCGAAAGATCGTATTTTTAGAGGCTTAGTACTATTGGCAATTCTGATTATGTTAGCGATCGTACTGCATATGTTGAATTGAAAGTGTTAAGACCGACCGTAGGATTAGCATGTACTTTAATTACTCGGCTTAGTTTATTCATTTCCGAATTGATTGGTGTTCTTGGATTGGTATAAGCATGGTGAACCAAACAGACGCTCTAGACCTTTTAATTCATTGATAAATTCACATTTACATTATTGCTTTAGCTTCATTAGTTAATAATATTCAAAATCAACTTTCGTTTACTGAAATAGTTTATTTAACTAGGCAAAAACTAATAGAACTTGTCTCCCTGTGTGACCGACCCGTATTTTCTATGTATCTGCTAACAACAGAAACCGTGCACTTGCGGTATCACTTTTTAACTCATCACTATATTAAAAAAAATTCCTTACTACCAACTACCATCTAATTAAATACTAAACAATACATTAAACTCTAAGCCGGTCAAACTGTTTCGAGTATTCGGAGACGGAGGGGGTAATAGGAACACTTTGACCTTTGACAATATTCACAAATGTCAATTTGACTATCATTTGTGATTTATGGGTAAGAAAAAATATAGTCGTGTGAGATTTTGTTTGATTCGTCTCAATACGTACTTTCGGAATATCAACTTTTTAGAGCATCAATTATAGTAGACTCTTAGCCCACTCTTAAAGAGAGAGAAATTTTAAGAGTTAGCTCTTAATAAAAAAGAGCTAACTCTTAGCTACCTCTTATTTAGAGGTTGATTAAGACATCCTCTAAATAAGAGGTAACTCTTAGAAATAAGAGTGGGGTGAGGTGGGTGATTGTGGGAATATTATACAATTTTTTGACATTTTTGTTACAAAAAATAAAAATAAATACATGTAAAAGGTGTTTAAGAGAGAGTAACTAAGAGATAGTTATTTCTTGGATTTTTTGATAGGTAACTCTTATTAAGAGAGGGTGATGAGGTGGATGAAGAGAGAGATTAAGAGTGGGTAAATAAAAGTGACCCTTATAATTGATGCTCTTATAATTTTAAAGAATATAAAATTAGAAATATTAATGTCCTAACATTCACATTGACAAGCGTGAAAAGGTATTATCCTCATTATTTCGAAATAGATGGAGTACATACTAAAGAGTTATTTTTCATAAGGGATTATTTATCACATACATTTGACTATTTGAGGTTACTAATTTTTTTTTTAAATGAGTTACTTATCATACGAAATCAAATTAAGCAAATACATAGTCATATTTTTTCCGAAAAGTTAAATAACTCAGAAAAAGTATATCATAAAAAAGAGATACTAATTTATTCTACTATGGGTTACTATTCTTTTAGGTTAGAATTACTTTTTTTTATACAAGTATATCCCTTTTCCTCTGTTGTACGGTGCTTGTACCAACCGACGCCTAAGTGTTATAAATTCTTGAAGACCGAAACCGATCTTTAATCATATTTTTTTGGATTAACAAGCATAATATTAAATAACCATATTGTTCCATAATAGGAGTTGCCTATCACTCTATTAAAGGGTACTAATTTATTTTATTAAAGAACTTAAGTTGAGGCGAGGTACAGAGGTTACGCAAAGTGGAAAAACGCAAGGGAAGGAATTGGAATACGGAGTAAACGAGCATGAAGCCTTGATCAGCCTTATGACATCCCATGAATGAGCTTTGTTGGGTTCAAATTAAGGGAAGAATGAGAAATTAGTCCATGTAATGGGTATGCGTAAGATTATCAAATGATGGTGTGCCCAGTCACATACAAGACTTCAGGCAATAAATATTGTAAGGCGGAGATAAAGTTAACTTAAAATGCTAAGTTAGCCGATATAATGTAAAAGTTATGTAGTTCGTACTTTTTAGTGATATATTTTTTTCTTTTTCATAAAAAATATCCCTTTAAAATCACCAATAATGTTTAAATATAATTCCGTAACTCTTTGAAATGCTATCCATCAAATTCTTTTCAATAATATACTACGTAAAAGTTAATAAAAACATGTTAAAGTTACCATAGGGTAAAAGTTATACCGATATGATGTACAATAAATTTATTGTACATCGGGTGCGTGCAAGACCTTTTGTTGAGTTGGTTTAACTTCCTTTTCTTCACGGAGTACGTATTAACGTGTTAACACCCGTTCGCTTGCGGTAGCGACTAGAGGATACTCCTTTCTTCCCTTTTTATTTTGTACATATTCCGTTTTGGGTGTCACGTGGTTATTTCAATCAATCAAATTTATTAAAGCATTAAATATCTCACACTTTTCTATTTCACATTAAATCTCTCTTACATTTTCAATGTTAAAATTTAGATAAAATTAATTTTTTTTTATTAATAAACGTAATTAATTTGCATTGTTTAAATAATTTCACATTAATCTATACTATATATTAAAAGGCGTTTAAAAGAAAGTTTATGTGATACATGACGCTCTTTTTATGGGTGGTTTGCTCCATATAATCTTCATATATATTAAAAAAATGATCAAACATGGTTTGGATAAAGTTTGAACTCTTGACCTTTCGTTTAAACAATAAAACCTTTACCATTAAGCTATTACATATGTTCATGTTATCATTGCAAAAAAAAATATATAAGTAAATGTGAATGTCATTAATGTAGTAACCCGGGGCATCACCCGAACCCAAAAATTAGTTATTTATTAAAATGCGTGCATGATACTAAACATTTTAAAATAAAAAGGACAGAGGGAGTAACTTTTATTGGTTGAGCAGCCAGCTGATACAACTTAGCCGTACACTACCATGTAAGAGCTCTTTGGAAAATCGGTTGTTGGATATTATTAACGACTATTGTAACCAAAGCTCTAAAAGTTACTCCAAACACTCTTTTTATTTATTTATTTTTTTTTTTTTGAGGGAAAACACTCTTTTTATTTAATTTGTCTTAAAAGAGGGGATTTTTTTTTTTTTTTTAAATGAGCCATAAGCGCCTTACTAATTACAAAAGGGGGCGGAGAATTCGAAACTGATACCTATTGTACATAAATTCTCAATTTCAACTATTAGGCCAAGACCTTATAACCTAATCGATTAAACCACTTGCCAAACTTAACTTTATAGTCAGGACAATTCCGAGATAATTAATAAAAAATTGTGACCTTTAAAAGTAAATGGCCATAATTGGGACCGATAATATCAATTTTTCCAAAGAAAAATCAAGTTAATTAGCCACTTATCAAACAAGGCCTACTACAACTAGTTACCGGTCCTCCAACCCCCTCTCAAAACTCTAAACTTATTTCCAATTCTCATTAATTAGAAAATCAAAAAGAATAAATGATATACCACATAGATGAGATTCAATAATAGATCATGATCTCATTAAAGGACATTATCCTCGACCCACATCGCATATTCAAATTGCTTCAATCGTCATGGCAATTTAGGGTTGAAAGTGGCTCCATCTCGCAGCGTATTCCATCAGCAGGCTCCTCCGGCTTATTCGTTATGCTTCTTCTATCTATACGTTTTCAGTTTCCTTGATTTCCTCAGTCACTTCCTTTTTCCAAAGGGAGACCGCATTTGCTGGTTGGTGTTGTCAACGTTGTTGTTGATACTCCCTCCGTCCCGGAATACTCGACCCGGTTTGACCGGCACAGAGTTTAAGAGACTTGAATTGACTTATTTAATTTAATAGGTAGTAGTTGATAGTTGGGTATTATTTTAATGTAGTTAGTGGGAGGTGGGTTAAGAGGTGGGGTTGGGGGAGAGTAGGGGTTGAATTTTTAATTATTTTTTGTATGGAGTAGGGGGTAGGTGGGTTAATAGGGGTGGAGTAAGAAATAATATAATATTGTTAGAATATTTCCATTTTAAAAAACAGGTCAAGTATTAAGGGACGTCCCGATAAGGAAAACAGGTCAAGTATTCCAGGACGAAGGGAGTAACAAGCAGGTAAGTTCTAACAGGGATTGTCTCGAAAGCTTGAAGATAAGTTTTGTACCTATTAATTTCTTAGTCACGTTGTTCAAATAATGCGAGATGGTGGTGGCATGCCCTCCGTAGTTTTATAATGAATCTTTTGACAAAAAAAAAAAAATTGCATCTAAAGTTTTTAAAGATCAATCAATGCTTCTAGCCCTTAATTATTCATTAATTTAGTAGTCAACCATGCATATTGACTATTGAGTGCGACATAATTGCAATAACGGATGAGCTAAGTAAGTGAACATGATAGGAGCAACATCAATAACTTAGCAAACAGGCCACAACTCACATGCATCGAGTAATGCGGTCTGTTGTTTCATGTGCACGAACCTATGTTGTTGAGTTCTACTTCGTATTTAGTATTTACATACGACTATGTTACGTACTTTGTTTATCTTATCGACTTATCATTATCACAACAGACACCGACAACGAATAGTAATCATTTTTTTAAAACGGAGTATAAATTATTAAGTCAAGTACATGCATGGTACGTATAGCTATCTGAACTCTGAAGCATTGGTAAAGCATTATTAAATCCATTCCAATTAGCGGATTAAATTTTTAAGGGGCGTATTCTTTTTAATTTAGGAAAATTTGTAATTATTAATCCAATTTTTATCCGATTTTCTTTAATTAAGCAGTTATAATTTTTTTATTTTCCCCCCTCCTTTTCTTTATTTGCTGTTTTAATTTTCGTTCCTCTCTCCTCTGCGATTTTCTGCTTCATCTCTGCACTCCTTTCTATTATTTCTCTTCTCCACCATTGTTGATCTCTCATACCTCTCCATTCAAAGTTCATAAAAAATAATCAACAATTGTTATGGCTGGGGTAAAGCAATTGCCTGTTGGATCTGGATCTTCTTCAAATTCAAGGTTTTTTTCCCTAAATTTTCAACAATACCACAATAACCAACATCCTACAACATAAAAAAAAACTATATTATTGCAACATCTAGGGTTTTTACGAACTGACCATCAAGGAAGCCCAAAATTCAAAATTTACCAAAAAAGGAACAAAAACGCTAGGGTTCGTAAGTTCACCTTCAATTGTACGATTCTGGAGACGAAATTTGAATGAGTGTGGATGAAGTCACCTATTTCCACAAGAAAATCGCTGATGATGTCATGAACCGGTACAATTGCGGTTGAAGCAGTAGTAATGGAGGAGAGAGGAATTGAAACACGGTACAGAGAAGAGAAGGGTTAAGGGTTTTTTGAAGAAAAAAATGAAATCCTTGTTTAGGTGGCAAGTAATGAAGACGTGTCCAATATTTTAGGAGGGAAACCAACTTTAGGTTGTCAACGTTTTTAACGTTGACTTTGTAGCAGGTAACCGGTCATCCAGGCTTAACAATAGTAGTTGGTCATAAAGGTTGGATTATTTAGAAATATCGCATAGGTAGGCTTAATTAAAGAAAACCAGGCAAAGGTTGGATTAATAATTACAAATTTTCCTTTAATTTATAGGATTTTATATCATTTGACCTGAACTTATTTAAATTTACAAAATTTTAAATTATCTGAAGGTATCTGAATTGAATTCAGTGGCGGAGTCATATTTTTTTCTCGAGGTGTCGGCAGTGGCGTATCCAAGATTTTTAGAGGGTTGTGTATGGTGATTTTCTACATTACACAATATATACTAAAAAAAAATATATTGTCCTAAAATTAGTAAATATTCATATTACAATAAAATTCGTACAAAATTATTTCAATTATTCGATTTTTAGAGTGTTGTGTCTGGTGATCTTCCACAACACCAATATATATTATAAAAAAAAAATATCGTCGTAAACTTAGTAAATATTCATATTACCATCAAATACCTATAAAATTATCACAATTTTTCTCTACGTACGGGTCTCAGGTGCGTGGTGAAAAGAATAACTTAATTTAATAGAACAGATATTAAAAACTGATCTCTTTGATTGAATTGAATTTGGGTATGGATTGCTATTCAAAACTCTAAGTGACCGGTTGTTTCTAAATCCTGGTCTCTTAGGCTTATCCCATAGTTACAGTTATAGGGCTGGTTTTTTAAGTACACCTAAGAGACCAGTTCTAGATTATAATAGACCTCTTAGCTATCAGTTATAAGTTACTTTTTTTCAATTTTTCAATTTTTCAATTTTTCTTCACCACTGACTGAATTTATCTGGATCTATAGGACTTTATAAGACATTGTTTAACCTTTTAGGACCTTATATATAAGATCTCATAGGACCTTGTTAAACCGGCCTTATTAGACTTCACTTAAAGTATATTAGATCATTACTAAACGTTTAACGTACCATAAGAATGTTGATAATAATTGATTGCAAATATTAATAAACATAAATTAAAAAAATAATTATTATTTAGTTCTTATATTAATAATTATGTTTTCATGTTATTCTTAATAATATAATTTATTACCCAGTAATAGTTATCCAAACTTTATAAAATCCAACAAGTACGAATTCGATCGGTTTGTAAAAAATATTCGTGGTTAACTCTTTAATGAACCTCTTTATACTCCGTAATGTAACAGAACTTTATCACGGACAAAAAATAACATACCCTTTGATATTCCCTACGAGTATTTCACAACTCACACGTATAGTAACGTTATGATTACTAATAAGTACATGTTGATAATAATTGTTGTATGTCTCACCAAAAAGATCACCCATTGATTTGTGATGCACACGTAATTTTAAAGTGTTCATTAATAATTGTATTGATAATAATTAATAACATATTAATTAATACTTGCATATCATTGATAATTATTAACCACAAATTATTTTAATATAATAACATACACTACAAGAAATTGTACTATTAACGACGGGAAATCCCGTCGCGAAAGGCCAATAATCGTTGATTAACGACGGGATTTCCTGTCGCGAACCCGTCATAAAAGGAGGCCGTCGTTAATAGAAAATCCCGTCGTAAATCCGTCGTAAACCCGTCGTAAAATACATTTGCGACGGTTATTCCCGTCATTGTTTGGTTGTTAGCCCCGTCGCAAAAGGCTTTTGCGACGGGATTTTTGACCCGTCGGAATTAGGTTGTCGTTAAAGATACAAATTCTTGTAGTGATATTATGATTTATTTAATATAACAACGCAAATAATCATAATATTACATATTTTATTAGTTAAATTTTATAGGATCTTGTTAGAACCAATAAAACCTTATTGGAACTTATATGAACTTATTGGACCTTATAGGACCTTATTGGAACTTATAGGACCGTATTTAACTTATAGAAACTTATATGAACTTATATAGGAAGTTATCTGAACTTATTTGACCTGAAATTAAGGTCCTATAAGATTAAGAGAACAAGACCGACCTAATGGGGCATTTTGTTCACCATAAAAGGTTCCAGTTCCAATACGTTTAGATAAGTTCAGAGTTCATATAAGTTCCGATAAGTTTAAACCGTTTATATATGATGATTATGATCCATCCGGATCCAACATAACACAACCCCATTCCATATGAACCAGAGCATTAAAAACCTGAATCCATTTTAACTCGAACTCGTTTAACCATAACTCGTTTTAACCTGAACCCGTTTCAACCCGGACCTGTTACAACTTGAACGCGCTTAACTCGGACTCGTTTTAACCCAAACCCATTTCAACCTGGACCCGTTTAAAACCCGAACCCATTTAAACCTGGACCCGTTCAACACGAACCTGTTTCAATATTTTATTTATTATTATTATTTCTTATTTCTCATTGTTATTTTTATTATTATTTCTTATTTCTTATTTTTTTTATTATTATAAAGTAAAATTCTAACAAAGTCACTCAGAGTACAAAAAACTTATTTTTATTTTTATTTTTATTTATATTATTTATTATTATTTGTTATTATTATAATAAACAAAAAATAATAATAAAAATAAAAAGAATAAAAAGTTTACACATTATACTAATAATAATAATAATAATAATAATAATAATAATAATAATAATATAATATACATATATAAAGGAGGCATATTTGCTGAACTATTAGAGCGCCACCTAGGATTACTAATGGTTTCGGCCAATAAAAAATAAGAATTCTACTTTATTTATGAATTAAAAAAATAGAGTGCCACGTAGATAATTAATTAGGTGCCACGTAGATATTTAAATTAATTTATTAATTACTAATATATACAATTCCATCCAAAATCAAACGCTCTAATAATTAAAAAATAAATCTAAAATAAAATTCATCCAAAATCAAACACTAATCTAAAATAAAATTCAATCCAAAATCAAACATTAATCCAATATTAGAGCGCCACGTAGGAAATCTAATGGTTTCAGCCAATGAAAAATAAGACTTCAAAATTATTTATGAATTAAAAAGTCGAATGTCACGTAAATATTTTTATTAAATAATTATTAATATTTCTTATATACAATTTCATCCAAAATCAAACACTATAATAATTAAAAAAAAAATCTAAAATGAAATTCAATCCAAAATAAAAAAAAATTAATTTAATCTAATATATAAATATTGCAGTCAATATATGTAGGAGTTTTATTTTAACGTGACAATTTAATAGAAACCGTGCATCGCACGGGCTAAAGTCTAGTAATAATAATAATAAGAAGAAGAAATTTCAATAATAATAATGATAATAAGTTCACTTGATCTTTGTAGCTTGTTAAGCTTGTAACGTTTTAGTGTTTTTCCATAATAATAATAATAATAATAATAATAATAATAATAATAATAATAATAATAATAATAATAATAATAATAATAATAATAATAAGTTTCAATAAGGTCCAATAAGGTTTGAACAATTCAAATAAGTTTAGATAAGTTTCAAAGGTCAGGCCAGATACGTTGAATAGAAAGCAGCCTAAGTGTGGCGGGAAGGGGGAGGGGGTGAAGGACAAACGTTCTCGACTATCTCGCGAAATCCCCTTACCAGAAATTGAACCCGAAACCTCAAAATTGAAACATATAATTCTTATACTAGGTTAAACGTATGATCTGTTCTATTCACCTTATTTCAGGAAACATAAGTTCAGATAAGTGCAGTTAATCAGATAAGTTCTGATAAGATAAGTTCTGATAAGATAAGTTCAGGAAAAAATAAGGGTTGACCAAGTACGATTTATAACTAAAATAAGTTTTTATAAGTTCTAATATGTTCAGATAAGTTCAGTTAAGTTTAGATAAGTTCATATAAGTTCATATAAAATAAGTGAAAATAAGGTGAATAGAACAATGATATTACAATTCAGTAAAAATGTCGATCAATATATAAACAACACAAAAATTAATAGCTTTTTATGTATTGATGTTGCTACAATTTGACAAGTTAATTATACTATTGTTTCTACAAGGTAACACGTACGGTTGATATGTGTGTATAACTCGTGGCCTTTGAAGTGAAAATTAGGAATCTCCAAACCAGTACAGACTAAACAGTTGTTTACTCCGAACTGAACAGTTGTTTATATAATGAAAGATAATACGAGAGAAAGAACATTTTATATTTTTATAGTCAAAAAATTATGACAAATGACTGTTGTGAGATACAACTCAAATCATATTTTTTGTTGTGAATAGGAATCAAGATCCATTTTTCGCCAGTCAAACCCATATTTTCGGCGTTGACCAGCACGTGACCCATAAAAAGGATTTATTTTTAAAAAAAAACCCCTCCACTATTTCCCTCCCTTAACTACAAGAAACATAAAAAAAAAATCCCCTTTTCTCTCTCCATTTTGGGTACTTAAGCCACCCAATTAAAAAGATCAAGAAAGGCATCTCTCTGTCCTGGCCAGAAAGCTTTCGGGTTAGCTTGGTACAATGCCTCTTCCAAGAATCCAGCAAGAGCATCCAGCGACGCACTCTCGCCCAAGGCGCCTGCATACAAAATCCAAGATCAATTCCCCAGTACAAGATTACAAACAGTCTCAAAGAAATGCAACAGTACTTACAGCGGCATAATGCTCAGGTGCAACATCATATGACTTCCGGTGCAGAGGAGAAGCAAAAGGGATGGTCTCCACCACCTCTTCCCCGTCCGAGTTCTCATAACGGAGGATCCTATCAGCATGGGGAATATCCTCAGGATCAACCTCCTCCTCCTACATACAATCATACAATCATACAATCATCCAATCAATACAAGAATACAAGAATACAAGAATGCAAGGTTCAAAGCTCACCGGCAGTACGAAGCGTACTGGTGGAGCAAGCCTCCTCAGGAAGTCGTCATAGCTACCCTTCCTGTGTACAAAATCCCTCCAAGAGCGGCAAACAACATCGCCCCTAGCCTTCACATAGAGCCGGGCCAACTCTTCATCCAACGCCAGCATGGACCCTGGTGGGTCGTTGGGGATAAGTCTCTCCCCCGAATGGTGCTGAGGGGACACTCTCTCTCCTAGGTAGCACATATGGCGGTACACACCTGGAAGCAAAACCCGCCGCCCAGACAGGAAATGGGCACGTGCAGCCGAGGCAGGTATAAGCGCGTTGGCAAAAGGACGCAATACCACCTACAAAACAGACAACTCAGGCAATAACACAAATACAAATACAAAAAGGGCACAACAGTACAAGAAAATTACCTCGTTAGCAGGTATGACTCTCCAAGCTTTGCGAGAGGCCGCTAGAGGCACACTGCTGCGCACCGCTCCTATCCAAGAGGCAGCATACGAGTAAGCCGCATCTCTAGTACGATCCGGCGCCAAAGTCGGAAAGTGCTCGTATATCCAAATCTTTCAAGAAGCAAGCAAAACATTAGTCAAGTTCAAATACAAGCATACAAGTACAAAGTACAAGGTACAAGGAGTCTTAAATACCTCCAGCACACTCCACAAAGCAGCCATGCTCGGGTCACTCCCCACCGCAGTCCGGGAAGCCCGCTTCATCTCATACAAAAGGTGGCTATATGCCAAGCCACCCCAGTTATAGCTCGAAACATCTCTCAAGTCCCCCAGAACAGACAGGAACCGGATGTGCACCCGACTGTTCCTACTCGGGACCATCACCCTGCTCACCAAGGCTAGGAGGAAAAGCCTAACCCTCTGCTCCGCGGACACACCCACACCGCAGATAGCCTCCACGATTACAGTCACAAAAGCATGAGCATCATCATCTGACAAGTCAAAAACAGGGCCAAGCAAGTCCCTGGCAGCGGCAGAGCGCCACGTCAGCTCCGGATCGAAGGTCACATTCCTCTCAGAAAAAGGAAGAACTGTGATCATAGAAAACTCAAGGGGGGTAATGGTGATCTCCCCCCATGCCATGTGGAAGGTGTTGGTGGTATCCCATGCACCACCGCTCCAACAAAGCTAACAGTCGGGGCTTGATCCCTGTTCTTCTCGAAGAGCCTCCCATAGCACGCCAGAAGTCGGCCAGGCCCGTCTGCGACCAAATTGCCATGGCCTCCTCATCAGCGCGAAGAGCTTTAAAAGCCCTCTGAACCTCCACCAAGGACCAGAAAGTACGAAATGGATTTCCATCGGCCTACAGGTGAACGAGTTAATTCCAAACCTATACAAATACAAGATACAAATTCAAAGCACAATACAAGACTCACCATGCCAGCGCGAGGCCGCTGAGACAAGTGCCACTCCGGCCGAAACACCAGGTCGGAAGGGCTCCAACCAGCACCACTAAAGGCAGGCGCATCCCGGGGAACCATACCCCCGTTGGGCGCATTTATTACAGTCGCTTCATCATCGGACACATCCTCCTCATCAGCTCGAACTATCTACGATTCGGCGAGCTTCCTCCGAGTGTGACGAGGCATACTAAATCAAGTGGAGTACAAGGTATCAAAATTCTAAACTGGGGGCTATCCTATACTAGCCTAAACAAAGTCAAAAATTCAAGACGAATCCCCAGTGGACCTCTAGTTCAAGGTACAAGTTCAACACCAACGCCTAGGCTACTCATGCCAAAGCAGGTATACAAGTTCAACACCAACGCCTTGGCTATCCATGCCAAAGCAGGTATACAATTTCCACAACAACGCCTAGGCTATCCATGCCGAAGCCGATACAAAAAATATACAAAACTACAAGTTCCAACACTTCAAGTTCAAGTGGCTATCAAACAGTCATCTACAAGATTCAAAAAGCTTAAGCATACAAGCATCATTTCAAAGTACGAGAAAATCAAAACTACATGCAATACTAGAGTTATTTCATAAGTAAAAACATGAAATACTTACATGGACAAGGCAAGAACAAGATCAAGGGAAGAGCCTCATCGACCTTTGAGAGAAAAGAGCAAATAATTCAAGAGAATGTGCCTCAAAATGGCACGGAAAGGGGAGCTTTTATAGCTCAGCCCCGCGCCAAGCGCTGCACCAGCGCCTAGCGGTGCCCCCTGCATGCGCGAATCTTCAGCGCGCGGTCTCCCGTGCTGATTGCACGTCCTTTGCTGCTACGGTCTTCCGCACCAAGCATCAAACATCGCATCAAGCCATCCATCGAAAATACGGGTATACACCTATATCTCCAAGTATAAACAGATGCATATTTCAAGAATACGAAGTCCAAAAAATACAACGACTTAGGCGTTCAACTCCCAACGGACCCAAGCTCCGGGAAAGTCAGTCGAAATTTCAAATTTTAAGGGCCAGTAAAAAGCTCTTATCCCCAGAAAAGCACATCCCCAACGGATTAACTCCGGGTATTCAAAAATTCAAGATTCAAAAAATTCAATATTCAAAATTTTCGATGCCAAGCTCCGTCCTGAACCGAAGGCGGAAAAATACAAGTACAAACCGGAGTCATCACCAACCGCATCGAGGTAGACTCTATCCTTTTTTCTAACGCCTGTTTTATGCAGGTACAGGCGTACAAAGAGTGGTCTTGATTACAGAACATCTTTATCATTCTCCGTCCCTTTCGAGATACTTTGACTTGCGTTTTCCTAACCGAACGCTCAGTCAAAGTGGGGGCTTCTGTAGACACCTAATTTGTGTCTCCCCTTTGGGATGATGACGATACCATTATCCTTGTTAGGTGATTGGAGTAAGTCCAGGCGGAAATCCCAATTGCTAAGAATATTTCCAAATTCAAGATCCAAAATCCAACCCCCGAGACCGTTCCCTTTTCGGTTCTCGGTACAAAATACAAATTTCCAAAATCAATTTCAAAATCCAAGTACAATCTCATATAGTAGACCATCCCATTGGTTTTACTAAGCATTTTTCCAATCAAAATCATATAAGGCAAGTCAAATTCGGGCGCCGACCCACAAAACCGAGCATGCCGGGCCTAGTCCCGTAAAAACGGAATTCAAAAACCCGAGAAAGGCTTGTTTTTAGACGCTAAACGATGCCTTAACCTCCAAGCAAATACAAAACGCCAAACCTAATACTATTCGTACAACAGGTACAACGCTACAAGACGAAACAAGGACGGATTCCCCGTCCTTGCTTTGGCGGCATTCAAGCCACGTTACCAGCGCCCAACGCTGGTCCAGCGCCCTGCGCTGACGTGTGATGGTGCCTTGCACCCATTCCTTCTATAAATACCCCTCATTTTCAGCATAATGGGAAGGAGGACAATAATACAACGTCGTAATTTCGACATTACGCCTCAAAATACAATTCAAAAACTCCTCAAAAACACATACAAAATTCCTAAAATCAAAAGCAATTGGGAGCTCTTGCCTAAATCTAACTAGGTAAATCCGAATCCCATTCTAATCAACTATGTTGCTTTGATTTCTAAATGATTAGCAAGTTGGTGTTTTTAATCATTAAAAAAAACACCACTTTCAACAATCATACATGTTTTCCAAAAATACAAACTTTTTCAAAATGCAAAATACAAAATTTTCAAGATTCAAGGATGTCCAAGCTGTTTACAATCACCTCTTGGACTAGAATCATCTTCAAACATGGGGTAATCAAAGATGACACCTTTTAAAATTTAAAGGTTTAGTCTTTTGAGATTCAAAACTCCATTTTCAATATATAAGTTCAAGTTTTCAATTTTCAAGATCCCACCATGTTTAGGGTTGTTCATGGTTACTTCCCTAAACTAGGATCATTTCAAGTTCAAATTTCAATCATTTCAAGGCCAAACTTCAATTACTTCAAGTTTAAAACTTCAATATTCAAGCTTTCAAGTTCAAGTTTAATATGCAAAATCTATGACATTTGGGTTGAGCAACCTCTCCCAAGTTGAGATTTTTGGCTTTGAATTCGTGTCAGGCGCACTTATTTTTAAGGAGCCGCTTGGCGTTCGAATCTCATGTGCCCAAGTACAAATTTCAATTATGCACCTTTCAATATTGCAATTTCAATATCGCACCTTTCAATACCGCAATTTCAATATCGCACTTTCAATACCGCACTTTCAATACCGCAATTTCAATATCGCAATTTCAATACCGCAATTTCAATACCGCACTTTCAATTCCGCATCTTTACTTGCCTAGTCCCTTTCTAGGCAATGTGGACCTACTCCCTAGTCCTTTTCTAGGGAGTCTTGTATTTACTAATTCCGCACTTTATTTAGTATTGTGATGTTGCTTTATTGCTTTCATCACCAACATGCGAAATACAACAAAATTCAAAGGTTACATCACGCTTAACAAAGATATTTTTGGACAAATCGGCCTTAGGTTCCTTAAATCAATCTTTAAAGCAAAAGTGACCACCATACAATTAGAGATTCAATTTGCTATAAATGAAAACCCACATAGTCTAATCTAGGGTTTATTTTCGAAAACAATGTTGTGCCAACGTATTTGAATATTTCTAAAGCTCGCAGAATAAGCATTTTTGTTCCCGTGCCCGGATCTCACCCATCCGTTTCAAGGATTCAAGGCCTTATCCAAAATAGAGTCACTTGCGGTCTTTCCAAACGAGACTTTAAAAAATGTTTGGTGGCGACTCCTTCGAGGTACAAAAATTCTACGGTTTTCTAAATAACCGCCCCTCTTGTAGAACGGGAAACAAGTTTTGACACAAAAAATCCCCTACAATGATACCAAGGAAGTTTGATTGCTAGGTCACTTCTCTTTAAACATAAATTTATCGGTAGAAATGGAATCGTAAATTCCTTTCATTTGCTCCTTGTTTTCCTATTTCTTGTACCCTTTCTTATAGTCTTAAGAATTGACTTCTCTAGTGTTGACTTTTATACTTTGTTAGACATGTCCAATGTCACTCCAATAAAGTTATTACCATTTAATTTATGTTGAATATTCTGTTTCAACTAGATGATCTTTTCATAAGCTTCAAAAGTTCTCTAAGCATCGATCTATTCGAATGTCTAGGGAATAGATTCATTCGGGAATTAAATGGATAAAAGATATTAGGTTGTTAACCATTGGTAAAGCTGAGCGTTTAAAATCAATGCTTTATGATCTCAAAACTACATTGTATTTTGAATTCACAAGCACCAATTGGTTTGCCATTCGACTTTGATACTCGAAAACAACCATAAAAGTTGCCAAAAGAAACGTACATTTTAAATTGCTCACTTTCTCTCAGTTCCGTGAATCGTTCTTGGATTCATTACCAATAGAGGAAATTTACTGTTACCTTCATAAAAGGATTTACTGCAGTGCAAGATATTTAATTATAAACAATAATAAAAACATACATTGAAGCATGCAAAGTCTAAACATTCATCATGATCGAGTAATAACTTGAAAATTAAGGCAATCATGCAATTTAAACAAGTCATTGGCATTTTATTCGAATTTATTGTTCCGACAGGTGTGAATAAAATGAATCCAAGATCCTTAAATCATTAAAGAATTAAGCACATTATGTATTTAGACTCAATTCTAAAATATTTTAGGTAAGCAAATCATTTGCTAATAGTCTAAAAACTACTCTTGGTTGATAGGTACGTCTAAGAACTTATTAGGTAAACCTATCTCATTTGCCACGACATAAAAGGACTCCTTACTTATATCGTTGAGTTTCACCAAAACTAACATGCACTCACAATTTTTTGTGTACCTTACCCCTTTAGGATCAATAAGTAACACCTCGTTATGGCGGAAAACTATTACTAACATTGATGTAAAGGTTATCCAAGTAAGTGTTATTTTGGCATGGCACCTTTTAACTCAATTTTAAAGTTTGGAACTTAAGGCTCTTACTATGTTGGTTAGATTTTTAGTGAACTAAAATCCTTAATCATGCAGCATAATCAAGCCACAATCTCATGCATAATTAAGACATATTTAAAACATGCATAAGATATAAATGTGATCTAGTATGGCCCGACTTCATCTTGAAGCTTCAACTTCAAACTCCGTCTTGAAAATGGATTGGAAACTCCGTCTTGAATTTCACCATGGGAGGCGCCATTTTCTTCAAATAGGATAAGCTATAATTGAAACTAATTACAACTATTTGATGGTACGCATACCATATTTAAAATAAAAACTTTGGTGCATTAGACCAATTTTACATTCAAATTAATGGTACGCATACCATATTTTCTATCCTATTTGGGCCATACTAGTCACTTTCCATAACTTGTAAAACAGTACAATACAATATACCATTCACCCATTCATTTATCAATGAATGACCCACGTAGCAAGTTAGTAGAACATATAATGCATCACATAAATATTTGCAACAATTAATCAAGGGTTCCAATAATCTACCAATTATTCAATCCTTATTAATTCTAATCGAGTTGTTTTAACATTAAAGGAATGTAGACCTAATCAAGAGTTTAATGACTAAAAGCTCCCACTAAAACCAAGAACTTTACATGCTTTACAAACTTTAAACATAAAATTGTATTTCCTAGTCCAACCAGAAACTTACAAATTTAATTAAAATTTAAAGCTCATATAAAATAATATTTAAATCCTTTAATTTTATTTTCAGTTGATTAAAATTATTTAATTTAAATTTTATCAAGGTTTTAATTTTAGTAAAATAATTAGTATAAATAAATTTATAGTAATTAAATTAATCAAAATTAAATTCTGAGAAAAAATTAAATTACAAATTTCAATTTAATAAAAACGTTTTCAACCGAAATATTAAAACGAACCAACGGGCTAAGACAAAGCCACAAGCTTGCGCCCATGCCTCGTCGAAGCCTTGTGGTAGCAGCGCCCATGGGCCGCGTGCACGAGTGCAGCGCCCATGGCCTGCCACTGCGATGGTCGTACCACAAGCATCGAGCAGGCCAGGCGTAGAACGCAGCAAGTTGACCAAGCCACGCACTATGCGCAGCAAGCATCGCTCGCTGGGACGAGCCAGCGCGCACTGGGCGGGCCAGTGCTTGCTGGAGCGTACCAGCGCTCGTCGCTTGCGCGCAAGGCCTGTGTGCTCGTTGCCTTCGTCTCGCCACTCGCTGACATGCACACCGCACACACCGCACAGGAGGGCAGCCCCCCCACGCGCGTGTGCCCGTGCCTTTCTCGCTGCCTAGTACCGCATGGGGGACGAGCTCCCTTGCTCGTCGTCGCATACCCGCACCATGCAACACCCCTTAAGGGTAACACTTAGCTTCCATTGCTTCGTGCATGCAAGTTTCGTGAACGATTTTCATAAAAATCAAAACTTTTATAATTTAAATTTATTGACAAATTAGTAGCTCATATTAATTTCATAAATTTAGGCGAAAAATCGAAAATTTATTATTCAAATTAATTTACGATTATATTTATTTTCATGGATTCAAATCTAGGTCATAAAATTTATAACTCTTCATTTTTGATAGGCTGTCGTACACCCGTCAAAAATAAAATCCTAACGAATCCTCCTAACAATGTAGTAGGGTAAGTAGGGTCGAATCCACAGAGAGATGGCTATTTAAATCTAGCTTTTAAGGTATGGCGAAACTAACAATGTCACGAAATTTAGGTTTGAATGTTTAAACTAAAATAAATAGAAAAATAAACTAAAAGATCTAGGGCAACGGTTCACCATGTTCATAGTTCAGAATCAATCAAAACATCATCAACAATTCACATATTCAAATTATCTAGAGCACAAGTTAATCCTACGGTCGGGTCTTAACACTCTCAATTCAACATATGCAGTACGATCGCTAACATAATCATAATTGCTAGTTGTAGGTAAGCCTCTAAAATTCGATCTTTCGATTCTAAACCTTATTAGCATGATTTAATCAAACAATTGATCAGATTGCAAAGATTAACAATATAAACCTAATCAACTAGAAACATCAATGAATAATCAAACAATCAACAATAATAATAAAGATTCATAATATAAACATGGATTCCCAAACCCTAGAAAGAGAACTACTCAATCATGAAACGAACAATGAAAATCAAATCTAAGAATGAAAACATAATTAAAAGCAATAAATAAAATAAAAAGGAAAATCAATAATACCTTAAAGAATTACATTAATGGAGTTTGTAGAAAAACTATGTTTCATGAAAAAGAAAAGAGAGAAAAAAGAACGTGAATTAGAAATCTCGGAGAATTAAAACCTAAAGGAAATAAAGCATAAGGGATAAAAGCATTCCCTTGAAGTATTTATATGCTTTCTAAATTCTAAACAAAATAGGAAAAGATAACAATTACATAAGCTAAGATTTAATTGGACGATCACGAAGACCAAAACATGCGCGGGAATCACTTGGGCGCAGAAACCAGCGGGCCCGCTGGTTGGTCGCTGGTTTTCGCGCCCAAGGAGGAGAGTTGGGCCTGCGTTTTGGGCCGTGAGCGAATCGGATAGTTGAGCCATCTTGTTTATGTCATAACTCTTCTTCTACAATGCCTATAAGGACGTGTGACCTGTCGTTGGAGAGCTCTTGAAGCCTACTTTCTAGGCCAATAAAAATCGCTTCATTCCGACCTGTAGAACTTGAGATATCATGAAAAGAGTGAACGCTTGTCCGTTTTGATGCTTAGAAAAGTAGCGTTTAGCTTCGTTGTTGACTTAAAATTATCCCTAGATACATGCAATGATCCTCGAGTCAACATTCCATCTGTTCATCATCCAAATCAACTCATAACACTCCGAAAGCATCCAAATGACCGTAAAATCACCTGAAACATTAAGAAAACACAAACGGGGCGTAATAGAGTACGACAACGATAACTTATGCAAATGTGATCCTAAATGCAACTAAAATGATATAAATAACTAATAATGCAACCTAAATGCGCCTAAAATACCCTATACAAATATGACTCATCAATTTTCAACAAATTTTATGGTGGTTTTTAATCATAGGGTCCTAATTAAATTGCTAATTAATTATGAAAGTCAAAACAAATTCTAAATTATTCGAGTTTCAACAAATTAATTACAATTACAAATTAGGTTGTGTAATTAACAAGATTAGGCTTTAAAATTGTTAAACATATACAGTAGGTCAATCATATATTCAAGATTTACATACAAGATTCACAAATATTTAATTTAACATCATAAAAATTATAAATTTTGCGTTCGAAAAGCTAAAACCTCCAAAAAGTCATAGTTAGGCTTCGAATTTGGGAATTCTGGATTCGGCGACAAATCTTTGATTTTTGTCAAAATTTTAAAACGTCGTTTACATGCGAAATTCACTAAAAAATTATACGATCCATTATTGACAAAATTGCCGAAAAATCCTGCGAACATATAATCAAATAATCGCACGAATTTGCAATTAATTACATACAACGAAATTAATCACCCCTTTAATTCATTGAAAAATTATAAAATTTAACCATGTTAACTATAATTGATTATGGAATTAATTAGAGGCTCGTGATACCACTGTAAGGTTATGAAAAATATTAAACACATATTTCATGCGGAAAAACCATAAAGCCAGGAATCCAAATTAATTGCCACATAGTCAATTAGCATAATTTAGGATACATACATGTGACACGTGCCTTCCCTAGCTGCTCCCGAACCGAACAAGAACAAGTTTAGAACTCCAAATGTCGCCCCTCCGTAGATAGTCTACAGCACGTTCGGATCCGCCTTAGATTCAACCAACTAGGATATTCTCTAAGGTATTATGTTTTATTCGAAAGCTTAATAATATATTTTTGGCGATTTATTAAATTCGTACGTGAACTTAAACTATATGAATATTTATTGATTGTGGTGTATAAATTTTAAATATGAACCACGTATTTATAGGGAGGAAATATCGGACTTAGATTTCCACTAGGATATAATTAACTAATTTTATCAGAATTCTAGTTAAATTAATCCATTAGCATTTCATGATTAATGAAACATAAAAACATTTAATTCTTCTGGAATTAGGAAAACGATTAATCAAGCAATCCTAAACGACCAAGGATTCGGTCGTACGTAGCATTGCACCCACACACACACACACGTAGCCCACATGGGCGTGGTGTGCGGCTCAGCCAAAGGCAGGCGCTGGCAGCACGCGGACCATCTGTGGGCGCTGTTGTTGGGCCTTGCCTAGCTCGCTTGCAGCGTGCTGGGCTTTGCCTTGCTTGATGCTTGCGGGCTTTGCTGGCCTTGCTGCGCGCGGGCTTCGCTAGGCGCGGGCCTGGCTTCGTGTTGGGCCTTGCGTCTAGCAAGCTCGTCTGACGTACGTTTCGTATGTCGCGCTTCCGATTAGTTTTCCGATTCCGGAATTCATTTCCAATTCGAACAATATTTAATATTTCCGATTCCTGAATTTATTTCCGACTCGAACAAATATTTAATATTTCTGATTCCTGAATTTATTTCCGATTCCGACAATATTTCCGATTCCGGTAATATTTCTGTTTCCGGCAATATTTCTATTTCCGATAATATTTTCCGATACGTACCATGTTTCCGTTTCCGGCAACATCTACGACTTGGATAATATTTATATTTCCTTTATGATCCATATTTCCGTTTCCGGCAATATCATCATTTCCGGAGTATTCATATTTTGCCTTTTGACGATTTCAGCTCCCACTGGAACCGAAATCCGTCGATTCTGAATATTCATAAATAGAGTATTTAATTCACTTAAAAACTTGATCCGTTCACGTACTATTTGTAGCGGACTACAGTTGAACATAATAACATGTGCGGAACAATCCCCAAAGCCAGGAAACATGTATAAAGCATAGATTAAGCAAACTTACATTCGAAGCGTGTTTTCCACAATAATATGTCAAAGAACACGAACAAAGAACTCCACTTGTCGTTCCTCTACTGGGTTCACCGACACGTTGGGCCTTGCACGCTTACGTGCTTAGCTGGACGGGCCGGCAACTCCGATGCCCTTCGTATTCGCGATTTAATATATTTCCGATATTATTTATCGTTTCGTATTCGAAAAAACACCGTCGTACGATACGATTTATTCGTATCGCCCAGCTTACGAATATTCGCGATACGATATACGATTCTGACAAAGGTCGTATCGTATAATACGTTTCCAACTAATTCCCGAAAAGCTATTAAATGAATTTCCTATTCATTTAATCCGGTGATCTGTTACGTGTCATTGGTGTGACCTTGTAGGTTTAGTCAAGAGTAAGTTGTGAGTTCAATATCCATTAGAACTCACTGATCGGAAGCTTTGCTCTAGCTAGCTGTTCCGATCACTTGATCTCACTGAATTAATTGTTCGCAATTAATCTGAACCTTGGTATTAGACTTAATGCACCTTGGGTGAAGGACATATTTCCTTCAATCTCCCACTTGTCATTCAGACAAGGGTGCATCCACATTCCTTTGTCACTTAGTGTTACTTACTGAACATAAGGTAAGATCCAAGCCATCCTTATTAGGTCCAGAAGTGTTTCTCGGATTACAGAGTTCAACTGTGAAACTTTTGCAGAAGGTTAAGCCTAACCATTCTGAGCACGGCCATGCATTTTACAGTATCTAACTCTCCGAGAGGCCTTGTTACACAACAACACCATATCCTATCAAAGATAGGAGGACAATCTATTCTTGCAATCTATGAACACTCACTTTGATTCATAGTACGCCCAATAACTGCTTTTATAGCTTCCTTTTACGGTGCGACGTTTAGCTAGTATCAAAGCGAACTAATTCTCAAACGAGCAGACATAATCGCTCATGTTTTGAGGAACGGTTTCTAATCACCATTAATGAGAACTACCTATGACATGACTTTAATCTCTTAAAGTGTTCTCATGGTCAATCCGATACAAGATCCAATAAGTATCTATGCAAAAGATTCTGACATCCAGTCACTCTAGTTCAAGAAACAGAACTAAGTAATCTACTTGCAATCTAATCTTCATTAGTCATTGGTCGTCCACCTTTCAATGACTTGGATTAGGGATCCTTTGTGACTTCAATATTCAAGTTCACTTATGGGTGTTTCTTTGTCAAAGAATCCAACTTGACATCCCATTTGAATGATTTGAATCACATGGACTTATCATTTAATTCTAAACCACAATTAAATGAATATGAAATAAATAAATTTCATAAATATGAAATGGTTAAACCAATTGTTTTAAACATAGATCTAACAGATGTTCTAAAACAATACTTAGAAAATCAAAGCCATTCTCCAACATGCTTGATTCCCATGGTTGCTACATGTGCGTTGTGTTTCACTTGTGGCAACGGTTCAGTCAATGGATCCGCGACGTTGTCGTCAGTTCCAACCTTGCAAATCTCGATTTCCTTTCTTTCAACGATCTCTCGAAGTATATGAAATCGCCGCAGTACGTGCTTGGACTTCTGGTGGCTCCTAGGCTCCTTTGCCTGGGCAATGGCTCCGCTATTGTCGCAATACAAAGCCACTGGTCCTTTAATGGAGGGGACAACACCAAGTTCTTCGATGAACTTCCGAATCCAAACAGCTTCCTTTGCTGCTTCTGAGGCAGCAATGTACTCGGCTTCAGTTGTAGAATCCGCAATAGTGCTTTGCTTAGCACTTTTCCAGCTTACTGCTCCGCCGTTGAGGCAGAACACAAACCCAGACTATGATCTGAAATCATCTCTGTCGGTTTGAAAGCTTGCGTCCGTATAGCCCTTAACAATCAACTCATCTGTACCACCATAAACCAGAAACTGATCCTTAGTCCTTTTCATGTACTTTAGGATGATCTTGGCAGCAGTCTAATGCGCCTCACCTGGTTCTGACTGGTACCTGCTCGTTGCACTGAGTGCGAACGAAACATCCGGTCTTGTACAAATCATAGCATACATGATGGATCCAATAGCCGAAGCGTATGGAATTCCACTCATCTTTCTACGCTTATCAGATGTTTTGGGACACTGATTCTTGCTTAGATATATGCCATGTGACATGGGTAGATGGCCTCTCTTGGCTTCCATCATATTGAACCTAGCTAGCACTTTATCAACGTAAGTGCTTTGGCTTAGTCCAATCATCCTCTTAGATCTATCCCTATAGATCTTGATGCCCAATATGTACTGTGCCTCTCCTAAGTCCTTCATTGAGAAACACTTCCCGAGCCAAGTCTTTACAGACTCCAACATAGGAATGTCGTTTCCAATAAGCAGTATGTCGTCAACATACAAGACTAGGAATGCAATTTTACTCCCACTGACCTTCTTGTATACACAAGATTCGTCCTGATTCTTGATGAAGCCAAACTTATTGACTGCTTCATCAAATCGTTTATTCCAACTCCTTGATGCCTGCTTTAGTCCGTAGATGGACTTCTTAAGCTTGCATACCTTTCCTTGGTTCTTTTGATCGACAAAACCCTCCGGCTGTGTCATGAACACAGTCTCTTCAAGAACACCGTTCAAGAAGGCAGTTTTGACATCCATTTGCCATATTTCATAGTCATGAAACGCGGCAATCGCAAGGATTATCCGAATAGACTTAAGCATCGCGACTGGAGAAAAGGTTTCATCGTAGTCCACGCCGTGAACTTACCTGTAACCTTTTGCTACCAATCTAGCCTTGTATATGTATACAATTCCATCTTTGTCTTTCTTCAATTTGAAGACCCATTTGCATCCGATAGGTGTGAACCCATCCGGCAAATCAACCAAATCCCAGACTTGATTTTCAGACATGGAGTCTATTTCAGAGGACGCCTATCCATCTGTCCGGCTGAAAAATAGTTCTATTTGACCTACGAGGGGCAACAACGTTTTGAGGAACTACTCCCACTGGCTCTTCTAAAGACCTTGGAGGTTCATCAACCTGAACTGCTTCTAAAGAGTTCTGAGTTCGTTGTTTCTCTCGAATCTCTTCGAGGTCTATTATTCTCCCACTTGTCAATTTGGAAATATGATTTCTTTCCAAATAGACACCGTCACGAGCAACGAAAACCTTGTTGTCTGAGTTGTTGTAGAAGTAATACCCTATAGTTTCTTTTGGATACCCAACGAAGAAACATTTGTCAGATTTAGGTTGTAGCTTGTCCGAAATTAATCGCTTGACATATGCTTCGCAACCCCAAATCTTCAGAAAAGACAACTTTGAAAGTTTCCCAGTCCATAATTCGTATGGAGTCTTTTCAACAGCTTTTGACGGAGCACGATTCAGTGTGAGTGCTGCAGTTTGCAACGCATGTCCCCAGAACTGTAAAGGAAGTTCGGCCTGACCCATCATTGACCTGACCATATCGAGTAAGGTCCTGTTTCTCCGTTCCGACACTCCATTCCATTGAGGTGTCCCCGGAGCAGTCAATTCAGAAAGAATACCACATTCTTTTAGATGGTCATCAAACTCGTGGCTAAGATATTCACCTCCTCGATCCGATCTTAGAGCTTTGATTTTCTTGCCATGTTGATTCTCTACTTCATTTTGAAATTCTCTGAATTTCTCAAACGATTCAGACTTGTGCTTCATTAAGTAAATATAGCCATATCTACTGAAGTCGTCCGTAAACGTTATGAAATAGCTGAACTCACCTCTAGCTTTCGTACTCATAGGCCCACATACGTCCGTATGTATTAGCCCTAGTAGTTCGCTTGTTATTTCTCCCACCTTTGAGAAAGGTTGCTTTGTCATTTTGCCAAGTAAACAAGATTCACATTGATCAATCTTCTCTAAGTCGAATGATTCTAGAATTCCTTTTCGTTGAAGTAATTCCATGCACTTTATGTTTATATGGCCTAATCGACAATGCCACAGAAATGTGAGATCCGAATCACCAGTGTTAGCCTTTTTAGTATTTATGTTATAAATGTGTTTGCTCGTATCTAGCACATATAGACCGTTTTCTTGTTATGTTGAACCATAAAACATTCAATTCAAAGAAAAAGAACAACTATTGTCTTTAAATTGAAAACTAAAACCTTTAGAATCCAAACTTGAAACGAAAATGATGTTTCTGGTGATACTAGGAACGTAGTAACAGTTTTCTAGTTCCAAAACAAACCGACTAGGCAAAGAAATAAAATAGGATCCTACGGCTAATGCAGCAATCCGTGCTCCATTTCCCACGCGTAGATCCATCTCGCCTTTATCAAGCTTTCTACTTCTCCTTAGTCCCTGCGAATTGGAACATAAGTGTGAGCCACAACCAGTATCTAATACCCAAGAAGTAGAATTAGCAAGATTACAATGTATAACATACATACCTGAAGGAGAAGCAACGTTTCCGTCCTTCTTCTCTTCCTTTAGTTTGAGGCAATCTCGCTTGTAATGACCAATTTCACTACAATTGAAGCATTGCGATGTGGAAGGAGAAGCATTCCTCTTCATCTTGCTCTTGGAAGGCGCCAGATGCCCTCCGGGAGTGGACGAAGATGCAGCCTTGCTTTTCTTCCCCTTGCCTACTTTCTTGAATTTAGTGCACCTCACATTCAAAGGGTCTTGATTGAACTTAAGGATCTTCTCGAATTTCACGAGCAATTCTACAAGTTCACATAATGTGCTCTCTTTCGGATGAAAGAGATAGTGCATCTTAAAACCCTCATAATCCTTATGAAGAGAATTCAGCACTAGTGCAATAGCTACCGACTCTTTGATGGAACCACCAAGTATCTAAAAATAATCCAGAAATCATATCCACATGAGACAGAATCGATGTGTTCTTGTCCATCTTGACAGAGTAGATGCGCATTTGTGCCTCCAGAAGTTCGATTTCTAGGCACGATTTGCGTGGGGTTATGAGCTTGAGATCGCTCATCGAATTAGCCAATTCGTCAACCCCATTGCCACCAGTTTGGCACAAGGGTCGAAAATCCGCACACTTATCCTCGAGGCTACTTAGGAGAGCTTGAGGTTCAAAAGTAATGAACCTCCCTCTCCAACTCTCAGGGATAGACTTAAGGATGAACTCCGTGACAAGGTACTTGTGAAGTGCCCAACTTCTGTACCTTTCAGGAGTCATGCCTCGCGCATCATAGCTAGGGAAAGGTTGTTCAATGACATAGTGTATGCCATTAACTTTCAAAACTTCGACAAGTTTCTTTTTCCATTCAAGAAAATTAGTCAAGTCTAACTCGACATCCAGAATTTCAGCTGATATGATTGTTGTTATGTTTGCGACCATTTTGATTACTACAATCGAAAAGAATTTGCAATAAATAACCATTCATACAATTCAATATCTTTGAAATAAAAGCAAAACATGCAATCATTAAAGCTATTAAAACATTTCATTCATGCAAAAGCAAAAACATGGTCCAAAATGAATGAAACGATTCCAAGACCCCAATAGTCCTAAATCCTTAAGCAGCTTTAGCATGTCTTAAGTAGTTTAAGATTTTAGGTAAGAAAAACCTATTGCTAGTAATCTCCAAATTACTCTTGGTTAATAAATTAATGCCATAATTTATCCCATTTCCACAACATAATGTCATTGTTGTTTGAGTTGTAACCACAATCAACGTGCTCCTTTAGGACGCCTTACCACCTAAGTCAACTAAAATAGCACCTCGCTTTAGCGTAAACCTACTATCTTAGATCCCTAAATTTTTGTAAGTGTTGATTTGAAAGGAAATTTTTAAACTCAATATTACTTGGACCTAGTTGTTTCTATGTTGGTTCCATTATTTAGTGCACTTAGAACTAATCGATTCATAGGAAACAACCTGTTCATGCAAAGCATTCATACATTCATACATTCACGCATAATATAAATATCGGAAATTTCATGAAATGCCCCCGAATGTTGCCATAATTCACCAAACGCCCATCAAGTTTCAATAATTCATAAAATACCCCTCACAAATGACTTAATACCCCAGATACCCCATCATGACGTCATCATCCCTAATTAATTCAATTAACATCTAATTAACCCACCCATTTACCAATTTTCCCCAATTAACCCATTTTTTCCCCTAATTAACCCATCTTCGATCTTCCTCTCCCTTCTTCTCCACCACCTCTTCTTCCTCTCCCTTCTTCCTCTACCACCTCGCCATTGTCTTCTCCTCCGTTGTAAATCACGTTGAACTAGACCCCCGCAAGTCGCCGTCGAGTCAACCTGCCGCATCCCTGCCAATAGTGGCGGAACGACGTTGAATTGCTTCACGCGAACACCAATCGCAGTTCAACAATGGCGGCGAAGCAACCTCCACCACCATTAAAGCTAAGCTCAAGAAGCAGCCACAAAGAATGCTCCAACACCCAACGATTTGCTTCAAAAAATCAGATTCGTCCCCTTCAATTCAGATGGTTGGGGCCCTTTGGAAACCACCACAACCACCGCCGCAACCCCATCTCTGCCTCTTACCACCGCCGCTTCCACCAACGTCCCCACCAATGTCCCCTTGGCCCCCTTTTCTTGCTCCGGCAAGCTCGGCCGAATCGCCGATTGGACTTAGAACCTGAATAACCCCAACAACCGACGACACAACCCTAACAACTCCGTCTTTGATTTCTCCGGCGACGATTCCTTCCCCGCCACACTCGCAGTCGACGAAGACGTACGCCTCTTTCTGATCTTAAAATATCGGGTCTGTGTTGAATTTTTGCTTTCCATTTTCCCTAAATTGATGAACTAGCCATTCAATTCAATTTGATCAAACTCTGGTGGAATCATTGAGGTGGGTGGTGGGTTAATGGAAGAAGGAAGAGGAGAGAGAAAAGAAAAGAAATGGGTGGGTTAATGGGTGGGTTCATGGGGAATTAGATGAGTAATTAGGGATTATAGGGGTTAATTAGGGATTAGGTGGGTAATTAGATCGTAATTGGTTAATTATGAGGATGATGACGTCATGAAGGGGTATTTGGGGTATAAAGTCATTTGTGAGGGGTATTTTATGAATTATTGAAACTTGATGGGCGTTTGGTGAATTATGGCAAAACTCGGGGGTATTTCATGCAATTTCCGTATAAATATTGAAGTGCATAAATAAATGGTGATCTAGTATGGCCCAAAACTTCTTGTCTTGAAGCATCCATTCTTCATCACCTCCTTGTTAGCTTGGCATCGTCTTGAATCTTCGTTCAAATGCTAACTTAAAGTTCTAAACTTAGAAATACTTGAAAATAATAAATTACATCAAAATTTCCATGGTGCGCAGACCATATTTAAAACTTTACATTCAAAGATAGAATGGTACGCAGACCGTATTTAACTATCCTAAATTGGCCATACTAGTCACTTGGAGTACCTGCATTACATAAAATATATATTCTATGCATTCACCCATTCGTATGCTAAAACGAATGGCCCATATAAATATGCAAGTATTTACGTGAATTAATTAAAATTCACGTTCACATAAACGCGTCCTAAAAGATTAATCAATTTCCAAATTATTAATCCTTAGACTTTGTTCTAATTAAAATTGAATTTAATTAAAATAATTGCGACCTACGTAAATAATTAAAATAATTATTTCATTTTAATTTCATTTAGTGGCTCCCACTCAAACCAATAATTATTCCGGATAATTAATTATGAAATATTAAATTAAAACTCGCCCAAGCAAATAAAATATTAAATATCCCGTTAGCCCAAATTAATGCAAAATATACGAAGCCCAACGAAATAAACAATTTTCAACGAAAAAAGTCCGATTATGTAGTCGGGCTAGGCTTGCGCCCAGCCCCATGCCTTGCGTGAGGCCCAAGAGGCGCACGAGCAAGGCTCGCACACCCCAGGCCCCTCGCGCGCGCGCGTCCCCGCAGCATCGCTGCCCCTGCGTGCGTGTTGTGCGTTCGTGTGTGTGCTGGACGTCGCATGGCTCGCGCCTTGCTTCGTCGCAGCCCCGCAAGCATACCGCCTGCCCTTTCCTCGCCCAGCGCGCACGAGGCACGCAGCGTACCTGCTGCTGCCCGTGTCGCATGCGGCTCGGCCTAAGCACAGCAGCCCGTATGGCTCGACGAGCCATACGTCCACCATACTTGTGTTCGTGCTTGGTTCGTGATACGGACCAACTTGATTAAAATTAAATTTAATTTCACGAACTTGCTTTAATTTTATTTTTCAAAAAGTTACGATTTTTATTTTCGAAAAACAACGATTTTTGACGATTTAATAAATTCCAACGACAATCCAATTTCGTAAAATTATTAAATCAAGGGCTAACAATATTCAAACTGTTATGAACGAATGAATCAACATCAAAGTTTGAACTTTTAATTAACAAATTCCGAAGCTTTAAATCGTTCATAAACAATTAAATTTCAGATTTTTAATAATTTGGTTTAAGTGCGATTAAAATTAACGAAACCATTCAAAATTTTAATCCAATAATTTTTAAAATTAGCCACTGACCGATGAAATTATATCCCCTTTCCCAATTAACCGAATTATTAAACCAAAATTAATTAAAATTCAATTAGGGTTTCAAATTTTACGAATTGGAGAAAGCCAAAATTAGGGTTTATTCTTATCGGAAAAATCTGAAATTTTTACCATAGATGAAGAAAATACCCAGCAAAATTGTGTCAAAATGTCAAGCAATTCCGAGTAGTATAGGTCGACCTTTTAATTGAATTACTGTTCGACACTTTTAATTTTTAATGTAAAATTAACAAAAACGCCCAAAAAACGAGACTTCGAGGCCTGTTTTTGCAATTCCGTTCTCATGAATTGATCTTAGAAAATCGTTTTCAATCAAATTAGGGTTTTAAAACCCGAAAAAACAAACATTTTTGATTTCGGACCTGATTATTACGCAATTCATCCAATAATTCGTAAAAATTCCGAAAAATCAATAAAATCCCAAATTTTCGACAGATGCAAAAACAATAATAACCTCATGCTAATTCATGCTTTGAATACATATGGCTCATGATACCACTGTAGGGGAATACAGTTGAACATAATAACATGTGCGGAACAATCCCCAAAGCCAGGAAACATGTATAAAGCAAGATTAAGCAAACTTACATTTGAAGCGTGTTTTCCACAATAATATGTCAATGAACACGAACAAAGAACTCCACTTGTCGTTCCTTTACTTGGTTCACCGACACGTTCAGATCCGTCTTGATTATCGTAGCTTAGACAATCGATCAAGATACTTTACTTTTGGGAAGAACTCACTTTGGAGGCACAGAGAGAATTAGGGTTCTCTGTGTCTCTAGGGTTTTTTTTGAGTAATATGAATTGTGTGTTGGAAAATACAATTTTCCTATTGTATTAAATGATGTAACCGGCCAAGAACCAAAGGCCTTGACCGGCCACATCACCCAAGCACTCGGACCGCACGCCCCGCCCAGCGACACACACTGCAGGCCGAAGCCCACAGCGCGCGCGCGCCGAGCAGCTGGGCCGTGGGCCTTGCTCGCTCGCGCTGCGTTGCTTGCTGTGCGTGCTGTTGCGTGCTCGCGCCCAATGGGCTGGCCTTGCTCGCCTTTGCTCGCGAGCTTGCTGGCTCGTTGGGCCTTGCACGCTTACATGCTTGGCTTGACGGGCCGGCAACTCCGATGCCCTTCGTATTTGCGATTTAATATATTTCCGATATATTATTTATCGTTTCGTATTCGACGAATAACCGTCGTACGATACGATTTATTCGTGTCGCCCAGCTTACGAATATTCGCGATACGATATACGATTCCGACAAAGGTCGTATGGTATAATACGTTTCCAAGTAATACCCGAAAAGCTATTAAATGAATTTCCTATTCATTTAATCCGGTGATCTGTTACGTGTCATTGGTGTGACCTTGTAGGTTCAATCAAGAGTAAGTTGTGAGTTCAATATCCATTAGAACTCACTGATCGGAAGCATTGCTCCAGCTAGCTGTTCCGATCACTTGATCTCACTGAATTAATTGTTCGCAATTAATCTGAACCTTGGTATTAGACTTAATGCACCTTGGGTGAAGGACATATTTCCTTCACTATTTCTGTGACCCTACGGGTTCAGTCAAGAGCAAGCTGTGGATTAATATTATTAATTCCACTCGAGCTGAAGCGGCCTCTAGCTAGGTATTCAGCTCAGTTGATCTAACGAAATTATTAACTTGTTTAATTAATTAATACTGAACCGCATTTATTAGACTTAGCATTGAATGCATACTTGGACCAAGGGCATTATTTCCTTCAGGTCAATCTTCGTCTTCATGTTCATAATTTGGGCAAGTTTCCTTGGTACTACATTCGTAGTACTGTAGTGATAATGCCAGTACCAGTTCACGAAACAACAAACCCCTCGATGTATATTTGCCAGATCTTCAAGGACGGGCAAGTACGCCGGACCGGTCGAGTTATCCAGAGCTTCATCACCCTTTGCGGATTGATAACCATTTTCTGAGATTCTGTAGATGTGAGCAAATCTTCTTTGATGTCATCCTCTTGCACATTATAACCTAGATCCCTTTCAGCAAATGAATCGTAGTACTTCGTGGTAGTAAGGTCAAACTCGTCTCCTTCCGAAGGTCCTAAACGTCTGAAGTAACACACAGTTTTAGGATGATAAATCAACCGCCATCATTGGGATGAAATTTGGCCTAAATCATACTGGGACACTATTTTTCGTGGCATATTGTTTTACTAGAGAGTGAAAGGGAATAGAGAGGGAATTTTTAATTACAGTTTAAAGAGTGAAAGGGAATACGTTTTTAAAAAGTGGTTGTAAAGTATTGACTTGTAAAGGGTAGCTTTACAATTAATTGTAAAGGGAATTGACGAGAGGTGCCCCTTAGTATTAATTACACGAATTGCAACTAGTTAGTTCTTACGACTTACTTATTACGAAAAGTGTTTACTTTAAATTTATTTGACGATACGAGCCGAGACACCCCTTAGTATTAATTCCACGACCTACTTAGTCCTTACCATTTATTACGAATAAAAAAGTGTGACTAGCATTAGATTTACATTTATTTGACGAGACGAGACACCCCCTAGTATTAATTACACGACCTACTTAGTCCTTACCATTTATTACGAATAAGAAAGTGTGACTAGAATTAGCTTTACATTTATTTGACGAGATGAGACACCCCCTTAATATTAATTACACGACTTGCACCTAGTTAGTTCTTACGACTTACTTATTACGAATAAGTGACTACTTTAAATTTATTTGACGAGACGACCTAAAACACCCCTTTAGTATTAATTACACGACACACACCTACTTAGTCCTTACCATTTAATACGAATAAGAAAGTGTGACTGCTTTAGCCTTACATTTATTTGACAAGACGAGAAACCCCTTTAGTATTAGTTGCACACTAGACATTTCTTACGACTTATTACGAAAGTGTGACTTACCTTTGACCTAGTCCTAAGCTTACCTTTACAACCGTCATAAAACTCATAAAACTAGATCTAAAACAAGATCTAAGCAAGTCATATAATCTATTACTACACAACCCTAGTCAACCCTAGTAATAGAATATGTCACAACTAGACCGTTTGATCATTTCATATCTATCTACTTATATTCTTATTTGATATTTTGAGACAAAGTGTAAACAGAGATTAATGAGTTGTAAGGAAGTGTGACTAACTCTACATTTATTTGACGAGACGAGACACCTAGTATTAATTACACGACTACCACCTAGATAAGTGTGACTAACTTTAAATTTATTTGACCAGACGAGTTAAGAGACCCCTTAATATTAATTACACGACTATGACTAACTTTAAATTTATTTGATGAGACGAGCAAAGACACCCCTTAGTATTAATTACACGACAAGAAAATTACCCAAAGCTAACTAGTAACATATGTTGATTACACGAAAACCTTGTGAATTAGTACACGTGATTAAATTAATAACTACACGAAGCACAATTACGGAATTAGTAGAATTAAGACTCTATATAACTAACCTATATTTAACCTATAGTTGGTTTGTCAACAACCTTGTTGCACAACAAGACCCTATCTCATATTCATGAAACAGCTCACAGCAAGACCGTCATAAACAGGTCTAAAACAAAAGCTAAAGCCGTCCTAAACAAGACCCTATACACCGTCATAAAATTTAACTTTGATATAATTTTTATCTCTTGGTTTGTCACTAAAGAGTGTAGACTAATGAGCCATAAAGAAGAGTAAGTTCACATTTATTTGACGAGACGAGACACCTTGTTATTAATACGTGTGACTAACTTTACTCTCTTTCCCAAACTCCCCATGCGCCTCTCTATGATGCGCCAAGTCCTACTTTGTCAACAAACTAAACTTAAATACACAACAAGACTTAAATACACAACAAGACCATCTCTTATTACTTCAAAAATCCTATTTATCTCTAGTTATAGGGTTTGATGTCATGAATTATCTATAGTTATAGACCACCACTTTACTTAATTTATGTACTATATCCCATCATAAATAAATGAAGTTAACTACTTGAGTTATCTTTATAAGTACTTTTAAGTTGGGGAATATTCAAATAATATCTTCTTCTTTTTCATATTAATCATATTCACACGTACTCTTCTTATTAATCATATTCACGTACTCTTCTTATTCTTAATCATATTCATGTACTCTTCTTGTTCTTAATCATATTCACGTACTCTTCTTGTTACTCATTGTTATCATAACAATAACATCCCTCACTAGAAATACCAAGGCTACAAAGTTATACATGAGTTTCCGGAAGAAGATCGAAACACCAAACTAATGAAGAAAGTGAGGGCACTCAAGAATGATGGGCAACATGACATAGACGGAATAATTCGTGACATGTTCTTGTACAAGCGAAGCCAAAGAATGATGTTCTCACACCAACTAGCAACAATTGCGCGTCGTGATCTTGCTGCGGTCCAAGGTAAATTTTTCCACCCTGATTACCCATTTCTAACGCCATTAAAACTAGGTAAAGTCTGACACTTCCGCAAATAGGCATATTGTTTTATGTTTTACTTGTTTTATGTCCGTCAACGTTGTTACACTACAACAAACCTTAAAAGATTGTTCGACGTACCCTTTATACCGTAGGTATATGCGCCGTATGTTTGAGTTGTTTATGCCGTTAGTGGAGTGGGTTGCCATGGTTGACAACCTACTCAAACAAGATGGGTGTAGTGACGGAAAGTGGCCATGGGGACTATTATTGCTTGGACGACAGTCCTCAGTCAAAAAAGATGTAGAAATCACTGTTAAATGGCTCTCCCCACTTATGTCGTTTGACCCATATCACTTGGTCGATCATGAAGGTGGGTACAGGTGGTTCGTGAAATTGATGCTCACTAAAAACGGGTACAGTGAAAAGGATAATCTAAATCTGGTACGAGACATCCCATTTCGTGTAGATGACTACCCCGTGGGTTACGTGTACGCGATTGAAGATGTGAGGCGTCGTTATCAACATAAATACGAATCAGACTCCACGAAAGGAATGTTGACTAGTGATGAAAGTGATGATAAAGGTGTAGAAGGCGATGGGGACGAAGACAGTGTATGGGACGATGATGGTGTATCAAACTCCACATAAGGAATGTCTGAAGGAAATAATGCCCTTGGTCCAAGTATGCATTTAATGCTAAGTCTAATAAATGCGATTCAGTATTAATTAACAAGTTAATAATTCAGTAAGATCAAGTGAACTGAATGCCTAGCTAGAGGCCGCTTCAGTTCAAGTGGAATTAATAATATTAATCCACAACTTACTCTTGACTGAACCCGTAGGGTCACACAAATTGTACGTGCACGGATCAAGTATTAAAGTGAATATATTATTCATTATGTACTCCATTTATGATCATTTGGAAACGACGGATCTCGGTTTCATTGGAAGCTGAAATCGTCAAAAGGCAAAATAAAGAATACTCCAGAAATGATGATATTGTCGGAAACGAAAATATGGTTCATGGCGGAAATATAAACATTATCCAAGTCGTAGATGTTGCCGAAAACGGAAACATGGTTCTTATCGGAAAGTATTATCGGAAATAGAAATATTGCCGGAAACGGAAATATTTCCGGAATCGGAAATATTGTCGGAAAAGGAAATTATTTCCGGAATCGGAAATATTAACGGAAACGTAAATATTGTGCGAAACGGAAATGGATTCCGGAATCTGCAAACGAATCAGAATCTCGACGAGCGACAAGCTAGCAAGCAAGCCGGCCGATCGCTCGACAAGCGAAGGCCGAGCGGATAGCACTGAGCACGAATCCTAGCCCCCCAGCGCCCAACCGATGGGCCAGCGACACAGTGGGCCGCACCAAGCAAGGCAGCAGTGACACATTGGGCCACGCCAAGCAAGCAAGGCAGCAGCACACAGTGGGACGCGCCAAGCAAGCAAGGTAGCAGCAGCTCCGTGGGCCGCGCCGAGCAAGCAAGGCAGCAGCACCAATGCAAGCCCGCCAAGGCAAGGCTGCAGCGCGTTGGGCCTTCGGCCAGCTGCGGCTGGGCCGAGGCAGCACGCACACCAACGTGGCCCGTTGTGGCTGCGTTAGGTTGTTTCGTCTTGGGCGCCAAGAAAGGTCTGATTGCTTAATTCCCAAGTAACCTTGGATTAAGTATTCCTAGTCCTATTGGAATTCAAATAATTAAGAGTTTAATTAATGTTGCAATTCTAATTGAATAAGAATTTCAGTCCTAGTAGTGTTCGTAATTATATTCCTAGTAAGACTCAAATTCCTTATGTTCTACCCTATAAATATGAGGCTAGGCCCTCATAATTATAGACATCAATTACATTGAAAATCATATTCTTTATTCCATTGTGTTCAAGGGAGAACATAATACAAGCCTAACCCGAATACATAAAACCTTAAGTAAAATCCTAGTTGGTTGAACCTGAGGCGGATCCGAACGTGCTGTGGACTTTCTACGGAGGGGCAACGTTTGGGGCTCTAACGACTTGTTCTTGTTCGGTTCCGGAGCATCTAGGGAAGGCCCGCATCATATTGTATGTAACCTAAATTATGCTAATTGACTATGTGGCAATTAATTTGGATTTTGGCTTTATGGTTTTTACGCATGAATTATATTATTGTATTATTCATAACCTAACAGTGGTATCACGAGCCTCTAATTAATTCCATAATCAATTATAGTTAACATGGATTAAATTTTATAAATTTGCAATGAATTAAAGGGGTGATTAATTTCGTGAATGTAATTGATTGCAAATTCGTGCGATTATTTGATTATATGTTCGCAGGATTTTTCGGCAGTTTTGTCAATAATGGTCGAAATATTATGTTTTTTATAGTGAATTTCGCATGTAAACGATGTTTTAAAATTTTGAAAAAAATCAAAGATTTGATGCCGAACCCAAAATTCCCAAGTTCGAAGCCTAACTATGACATTTCAGAGGTTTTAGTTTTTCGAATGCAAAATTTGTAATTTTTATGATGTTAAATTAAATATTTGCGGATCTTGTATGTAAATCTTAAATCTATGACTGACCTACTGTATACGTTTAACAATTTTAAGGTCTAATTTTGTTAATTATACAACCTAATTTGTAATTATAATTAATTTGTTGAATTTCAAATAATTTAGAATATGTTTTGATTTTCATAATTAATTGATAATTTAATTAGGATCCTATGATTAAAAACAACCATAAAATTTGTTAAAATTGAAATATTTTAAAATTTTATGACCTAGATTTTAATCCCGAAGAAAATATGTAATTGGAAAATAATTTGAATAATAAATTTTCGATTTTTTCGCCTAAATTTAGTGAAATTAATATGAATTATTAATTTGTCGTTAAATTTGAATATAAAAGTTTTGATTTTTATAAATCGTTCATAAACTTGCATGCACGAAGCAATAGAAGGTAAGTGTTACCCTTAAGGGGTGTTGTAATAGTACCGGCGTGCGACGACGAGCAAGGGAGCTCGCCGCCCACGCGGTGCTTGGCGACGAGCATGCACGAACGTGTACGCAAGGCCTCGTCTTGCGCTGTGCACGTTGCGTGCAGTGAGCGATGAGGCGAAGGGCAAAGAGGCATGGCTGGAAAAGCAAGAGCAAGCGAGAACTGCTTGCGCCAGCCCCTGCGATGGATGTGCTCTCGACCAGCAACAAGAAGGCCATGGGCGCTGCACCTGTGCACGCGACCCATGGGCGCTGATGTGTTGCTTGCTTGGGCGAGGTGTGGGCTTCGGCCTACGGCCTTGCCTTGGCACGTTGGGTCGTTCGTTTAATTTTCGGTTGAGCGTCGATTTTAATTAAATTTCGTAATTTTAATTTTTCTCGGAATTTAATTTTGATTAATTTAATTATTATAAATTATTTTATACTAATTATTTTAATAAAATTAAAACCTTGGTAAAATTATAATAAACTAATTTTAATCAACTGAATATAATAAAAGGGATTTAAAATTATTTTTATGTGAGCTATAAATTTTAATTAAATTTGTATGTTTCCGGTTGGACAGGAAATACAATTTTAAGTTTAAAATTTGTATATAATGTAAATTCTTGGTTTTAGTGGGATCTTTTAGTCATTAAACTCTTGATTAGGTCTTTATTCCTTTAAGGTTAAAACAACTCGATTAGAAATAATAAGGTTGAATAATTTGTAGATTGTTGGAACCTTTGATTAGTTGCTGCAAATGTTTATGTGATGCATGATTTTTTCTACTAACTTCTATGTGGGCCATTCATTGATAAATGAATGGATGAATGATATATTGTATATGTACTGTTTTGCAGGTTATGAAAGTGACTTGTATGGCCCAAATAGGATAGTAAATATGGTCTGCGTACCATTAATTTGAATGTAAATTTGATCTTATGCACCAAAGTTTTTTTATTTAAATATGGTCTGCGTACCATCAAATAGTTGTAATTAGTTTTTATTATAGCATATCCTATTTGAAGAAAATGACGCCTCCCATGGTGAAATTCAAGAAAAATTTCCAATCCATTTTCAAGACGGAGTTTGAAGTTGAAGCTTCAAGATGAAGTCGGGCCATACTAGATCACATTTAAATCTTATGCATGTTTTAAGTTATTTATTGCTTTAAATATGTCTTAATAATGCATGAGATTGTGGCTTGATTATGTTGCATGATTGAGGATTTTAGTTCACTTAAAATCTAACCAACATAGCAAGAGCCCTAAGTTCCAAACTTTGAAAATTGAGTTAAAAGGTGTCATTCCAAAATAACGCTTACTTGGATAACCCTTACATCAATCCAAGTAATAGTTTTCCGCCATAGCGAGATGTTACTTGTTGATTCTAAAGGGGTAAGGTACACAAATATTTGTGAGTACATGTTAGTTTTGGTAAAACTCAACGATATAAGTAAGGAAACCTTTTATGCCGTGGCAAATGGGATAGGTTTACCTAATAAATTCTTAGACGTACCTATCAACCAAGAGTAGTTTCTAGACTATTAGCAACGGATTTGCTTACCTAAAATATTTTAGAATTGAGTCAAAATACATAATGTGCTTAATTCTTCAATGATTTAAGGATCTTGGATTCATTTTATTCACACCTGGCGGAACACAAAAACTCGAATAAAATGCCTATGACTTGTTTAAATTGCATGATTCCTTTAATTTTCAAGTTATTACTCATGATAAATATTTTGACTTTAAATGCTTCAATGTATGTTTTAATTATTGTTTATAATTAAATATCTTGCACTGTAGTAAATCCTTTTAGAAAGTAACAGTAAATTTCCTCGATTGGTAGTGAATCCAAGAACGATTCACGGAAATGAGAGAACATGAGCAATTTAAAATGTACGTTTCTTATGGAGACTTTTATAGTTGTTTTCAAGTATCAAAGTCGAATGGAAAACAGATTGCTGCTTGAGAATTCAAAATATAATGTAGTTTTGTTATCATAAAGCATTGAGTTTAAAACCCAGCTTTTCCAATGGTTAACAACTTAATATCTTTGTCCATTTAATTCTCGAATGAGTCTAGTCCCTAGACATTCGAATAGAACAATGCTTAGAGAACTTTAAAAGCTTCTGGTAAGATCATCTAGTTGAAACAAAATATTCAACATAAATAAAATGGTAAGAACTTTGTTGAAGTGACATTTGGACATGTTTAACAAAGTATTAAGGTCAATACTAGAGAAGTAAATTCTTAAGACTATAAGAAAGGGTACAAGAAATAGGAAAACAAAGGAACAAATGAAAGGAATTTACGATTCCGTTTCTACCTATAAGTTTTTGGTTTAAAGAGAAGTGACCTAGCAATCAAACTTCCTTGGTATCATATACCGCTTGAGGTTCTTACTTAAGTAAAAACTCAAACAAAGGAATCTAGGCTACACTAATGACCTATAAGTGGGAAATGAAGCATGACAATGCTACATTAGTTGTAGGGTGATCTAGTTTGTTTTAAGTCCTTTCAAGGCTGGAACTTAATGGTTATTTTTTTCCATAATCAGCATACCTAAATTTCTGTTTACAAATACAGAAAGACTCACATTCAAGAAAAACAAAAACAATGTTTGTTTCTTTATTTGAATAAAATGGTAATTTACGGGTTGAGTCTATATGCTTGATTAAAACAAACAACTTTTTAACAATAAAGAACTTACTAGGTTCAAATCAATCTCTGGATTTGAGTTCCACATATCTGTGGCATTGTTACTTAGACCATATAAGCAAGTTAACATTCAAAATCTCTATTTTGATGGACTTTTGAAAGGTTATTTATTTCTAGATCATTCAAGAAAAACTAGTCTTACTTGTTCAAAGTAACAAAAATAATTGAACAATTGTTAGAAAACCTAGGCAATAGAGTTTAAAGCTAAAGAAATATTTTATGACTTTATTATATCACCTGGATTTGAGTGAATGTTGGTTTATTTACTCAATGCGATATAAGTTTGAATCTGTTTGGCTAGTTCAAAGATTCATAAGTATAAAATCCACTTGGAAAAAAATCATAAAGATCTAGGTTAGATCATGTTGATGATTACTTATACCAAGAATGATTATCGATGATTGTGCGTTGTAATTTCACAATCTAGCTCCATCAGATATGGTTTATCTAAATTGGAATGATCGGAGTCAATTAGTACTTGATTCGATCAATGATGAATCATAAAGATTTTCCTATAATGTCTAAACAAAATGCTCAACTACCACCAAAGTAAACCAAATTCGTCAAAGCTATTGAAAAGTAATTTCATAATATCTTTTCAATAATATATATCTAAAGAGTTGCTAAACTAAGTGGGAGCTTAGTGTTTGTTATTTGACAAACTAAGGCCCAAGTATAGATATATGTTTCATTGTGATTTATTCAAATGGGACCCAAGGGTATTGTTTCTACCACGAATTTTTGAGAACATAATGTTTATTTGCTCAAAATAATGTCCTTTTGGAGATTCGTTTCCAAAATGATAAGTGGGAGAAAATAGACCTCGAAAGTCTTCGAGGTAAACAACAAACATAAACAAACATTCCGGAGGCTTTTAGAAGTTCTTCTGAAAATCCGAATGCTTATTCTTTAAGGACTTTAGAAGTGGCTCTAAAGAATAGAAATCTCTTAGAAGACTTTACAAGTGCTTCAAGGAGAACATAATATTCAAAGGAGTTTCAAGTGTCTATTGATATTCTATTGTTTGATGTTCTATACCCATGTAGGCATAGAGTTCAGGTCACTGAAGCTATAAGATTCCTTTATTAGATAGTGAAGAAACCTACAACTTGCAGTCAAACTATTATCATGTAGATTAATGAGTTTGTGACTTGTTAGAAAGTTATAACGAAACCCAGATTCCCTAAAATGGTTAGAGGCTATATATATAGACTCAAATGTTTTGGATAGTTAAAGGCCATAAAACAGAATCAATGTTTTGATGACAAAATTGAAATTTTGTTGATTTGCAAGAATAGATTAACACGTACCGGTTGCAAATTGGTTTTAAGGATGAAAACTATCAAACATGGAAGTGTGTCTTCACCCAAAGCTAGATTAATTTCTAAAGGTATAAAGCAAATTCATGTTGTGGATTGTGTTGAAACCTCATGCAAAATCGTAATGCTCCCGTCTATAAATCAAGCAATGATTGCATATTGGTACGTATGGAAATTGGATGACAAAACGTATTCCTCAATCAAATGTTGGAAGAAACTAGGTACATGGTATGTCATAGGATTTGTGAATCCAAATAATGCTTAAAATGAATGCTAGGTTATGAAATTCGGGTGTGGATTTAAGCAAGCAATTGGGAATTGGAACTGTATGTTAGTGAAGCTAATAAGTATTGTAGTAGTACAAGATTCTTATAAATATATAAGAAGTTTAGTGGGAGTACTTAAAACTTAATTGGTCGTATGTATATCTCACACATATCTCTCTGTTGTGAAATAACATTCACATGCTAATAACTTAGCTTTGAAGTTATTCATCAATGATGGACCAAGGCGAAACTTAGTATATATTGGGTATTAAGATCTATTTACAAAGATCATATAATTAATATTGTTTTAAATTAAGTAATGGCATTTACTAAATCAAACACGAAAGATTCCATTGGAGATATTCGACCCATATGAATAAATCTAAGTAAAGTATGTATGAACTATGTATAAGCATTTACTAAGTTAAACATCAAAGGATCTAAATGAGATTCTTCACCTATATTACATGTCAAATAATTTAGCTGGATTTAGTATCTACTGAAACTAGATGATCTAAAGTTACATGAATAGAATTCAATTGAGAATTATTCTGCAAAAGAATTTATCATGTATGATATAATATAAGGATCGCCAAAAATGAATCATATGGCTTTAGGCATAACGAACATATACCAATCTCTATTTGTCTAAGTAAAGATCAAGTAGATTGAGATCAAGAAAACTTATGGTACTTGAAAAGGTACATAGGAATAGTTCTTGATTCAAGGAAATGAATATATGCTAAATATATATTGATGCTACACGCATAAACACTGGCAAAGGATCAAGAAATATCCCTTTGGAGTTAACCCTTGGCAAGAACGAGCTATATGCATCATGGTTTGAAATGGCAACATGGATTGAAGACCATGAGTTGTTGCGTGGGAAATTAAATATTAATTTCTATGTTCTAAGATACAGTTGGAAAGTCTTCCATATATCAGTGAACTGCTTGGATAAGAAAATCCATACAAAGCATCACTAGCAACCTATACAGTTGAAGTAAAAGTAATTATTGCCTAAGAAGCAATGAAATAGAGTTGTTTATGTTAAAAAGTTCTTCACTGAACTGGGGTAGATCACATGTCTGCTGGCTTGATGGTTCTTCATTGAAAAATGCGTAGAACCACTCTTGAAGAAAGAAAGACTAGATCACAAAATAAACATACTCAAAAGATCTAATCATCCTATCTCGAAAGGCATTCGATGAAAAGGATATTAAGATTGGAAAAGCATGATAACTAAACCTATGCTACAAGTGAAATACAACACTCGCATTGTGGCACTGGGTCAAACATAGTTTTGAATTCCATTAATTATTTTAAACATGGGTTCGAGGCCCATGGTTGTAAAACATTGGGGTTGAACATTTATCATATATGAAAAATATTTTCATGTTCCATTTAATCTTGGTTTAGTATTAAATGATGAGTACGTCATTTCAATTTGACAATATATTCAAGATAGACTGTCAGGACCAGTCCTGTGACTAAGAAATGTCTATCAAGTGAACTTGAATGTCAAAAGTTTAAAATGGTGTAGACACCTAAATCGTGTCTCCCCATTGGGATGATGACGATACCATTATCCTTGTTAGGTGGTTGGAACAACTCCGTGCGGAAGTACCAATTGCTAAGAACACATCCCAAAATTCAAGAGCCAAAGTCCAATCCCCGAGACCGTTCCCATTCCGGAACTCGGTACAAAATACAAATTCCAAATATCAATTCCAAAATCCAAGTAGAATCTTACCCAATGGACTATCCCATTGGTTTTACAAGGCCTTTTCCAGTCAAAATGACACTAAGCAATCCAAATTCGGGCGCCGACCCACAAAACCGAGCAAGCCGGGCCTCGTCTCATAAAACCGAATTCAAAAACCCGAAACGGCTTGTTTTTAGACGCAAACCAAGCCTTAATCATCAAGAAAACACTACGTAGAAACTTCGTACAATTCGTACAAAGGTACTCCATTACAAGCCAAAATACAAGGACGACATATTCGTCCTTGTTTGGCAGCTTCTGCGCCACGTCAGCAAAGCTTGGCGCTGGACGCTGGCGTCAGCTGACGTTTAGCTACAAATTTTCCTATTTAAACCCCCTAATTCTGAGAATTTAGGGAGGGCAAATTGAAAACACAACGTCGTAATACAAAAATTGTCACTCAAATCAAAATACAAAAACACTCCAAAAATCTCATACAATTTCAAAGTTCTAAGCAATTGGGAGCTCTAAAAGGAATTCTAGCCTAAACCTAACTAGGTCTTTCCGAATCCCAACCTAATCTACAATGTTTTCATGATTTCTATTTCAAAATGATTAGTAAAGTTGACACTTTTATTATTAAAAGTGTCACTTACAACAATCATAAACTTTTGCAAAATCCTCACTTTATGTGATTCAAGTTTCAAAATTTCAAGATTCAATGATGTTTAAGGTTGTTTGTAATCACTTCCTTAAACTAGAATCATCTTCAAAATATGGAGTAATCAAAGGTAAGGCCTTTCTAATGTTTAAAGGTTCAAGCTTTGAGATTCAAGACTCTATTTTTCAATATACAAGTTCAAGTTTCAAAATTTCAAGATTTAATGATGTTTAGGGTTGTTTGTAATCACTTTCCTAAACTAGGATCATTTCAAAATATGGAGTAATTAAAGATGAAGCCTTTTCAATATTAAAAGGTCCAATCTTTGAGATTCAAGACTCCATTTTTCAATATACAAGTTCAACATTTCAAGTTCAAACATTTCAAGTTCAACATTTCAAGTTCAATATTTCTATATTCAAAATCCAAGACACTTTAGGTCGAGCAACTTGACCTAAAGTAGAGATTTTTTGCTTTGAATCCGTGTAGGACGCACTTATTCTTAAGGAGTCGTTTGGCGTTCGGATCTCATGTGCTAATGTTCAAGTTCAATATCGCACTTCAATATTGCAATTTCAATAATGCCTTTCAATTACGCACTTTCAATTATGCAATTTTAATAACGCCTTATGCAATTTCAATTCCGCACTTCCAATTACGCAACTTTACTTGCCTAGTCCTTCTAGGCAATGTGGTTTCACCACCTAGTCCATTTCTAGGTGGTCTTGTACTTTACTAATTTTGCACTCATTTTCCATTGTAATGTTGCTCTACTTGTTTATTACTTTCATCACCTCACATGCTAAATACAAAATACAAGGTTACATCACGCTTAATAGAGATAATTTCTTGGACAAACCGATCTTAGGCTCCCTTAAATTAACTTTAAAGAAAAGTGACCATGATACAAAGTAGAAATTCTATTTGTTCTAAATTCAAACCCACATAGTCTAAAATAGGGTATTTTCGAAAATGTTGTGCCACTGATCTGCTTAAGTTCTGGACGCCAGCACTGGCGCCAGGCGCAGGTCCCCGCGCTAAACGCCACAACCTGCATTCAGCACAGTGGCTCACAATGGCTCGTTGCCCATTTTGCAAAAGTTTCCAATTGGGAGTCAGTCTGTTTTTTGAATTTTGAAGGACGCTCCCAAACCTTGAGAACGAATGTCGAAAAACGAGCTTTTCAAATACAATATTCGAATGCGATTTTCAATTTTAAATTTCTAGGAATTTCATGCATATTTCGAAAACCATATTTGTGCAAAACGAATTTCTACCTTGCCCAATACGGATGTGTTCTACATTTGGGCTAGCCCCGGGGGAAACGAAATGGTGATTCTCCATATGATTTTCGACCAAAGTGTGTGACAATTTCTGCGCCTACCGAAACTTGGCATTTGCTTGACATTCCCGATGTCAAGTATAGAGGTCATCTGTAGACACACACGTCCCTTAGGTGGATGTGCAAGTTGTCGCCGGATCCGCCTCTTAGTCGAGTACCTTTTGACACCCAAAGCCGACCACTTGCATCATACAAAACTTAGACCGACCTTTGGTTGAGAACTTTGCATGTCGCATTCATATTCATGTTAGTGTGACAACATGCTATTTGTGCATTGTGTGGGCGTCTTTGCACACGTGAATGGCTAACCTCGAGTTCTAGCTTTGCCAAAACCATTAGCTTCCAACTAGGAAACCAAACCCCTAGCAGCATAATTCAAACCTCATGCATCTAAAAATCGCCGATTTAAGGTATTTTAGGAGTGCCACTCCATTTGATTCAAAACCCTTAAACACGCCTCACGCACAAATGCCAAATTCAAATTCAATCCAACGGCGTCATAATGCCAGATATTCTAGTCCAAATTTCGAGTTCCAAATTCAAAATTCCATCCAACGGCGTCATAATGCCGGATTTTCTAGTTCAAGCATTCGATTTACAAGTTCAAAAATTCAATTTCAAGCATTCAAATCTTCAATTCCATCTTTCAAACCTCAAATTCAAGTTGCCAACTTCAATCTCAAAACCTCAAGTACAAATGTCCAAACTAATGTCGTCGTAATGCCGACTTTTCCATTCCATATTCCAAATCTCAAGTTCGAAATTCTAAATTCAATCTTTCAAATTTCAAGTCCTATACCCAAAAGCTACAAAATTCCAAATCCATGATGGCGTAATGCCGAAATTTTCCTCATTCAATTTCAAATTCAAACTTCTATTACCAAACACTTCAAAAATCCAAGTCCATGGCGACATGATGCCAGGCTTTCAAAATTCCAAATCCAATGTCTCAAATCCATGGCGGCGTAATGCCGGGATTTTCAAAATTCAAAGCCTCGTACCCTATACAAAAATACATCCTTTCCATCTCTGAGTTCAAATTCCGAGACAAATTCAAATTTCAAATTCATCTTCAAGCTACAAAAAATCCTTGCCTTCCATTACTCCCAAATACGAAATTCGAAAATACTTCCAATGGATTGAAAATCCCTTGAAATAGTACAAATTCAAGTTCTACATTCTATCTATCATGGGTTGAAATCCCCCTAAAATACTCAAATTCCAACGGGTTGAAAATCCCCTGAAATAATACAAGTCCAATTTTCAAATTCTAACGGGTTGAAAATCCCCTGAAATAATACAAGTCCAATTTTCAAATTCCAACGGGTTGAAAATCCCCTGAAATAATACAAGTCCGATTTTCAAATTCCAACGGGTTGAAAATCCCGCGATATAATACAAGTCAATTTTTCAAATTCCAATGGGTTGAAAATCCCCTGAAATAATACAAGTCCAATTTTCAAATTCTAACGGGTTGAAATCCCGCTAAAATACTTCGAGATCCAATGGGTTGAAATCCCCCTAAAATATTCCAAGTCCTGTCAATGGGTTGAAATTCCCCTAAAATATTGACGGGTTGAAACTCCCCGTAAAATATTCCAAATTCTACTACGGGTTTAAATTCCCTTGAAATATTCCAAAATCCAATGGGTTGAAATCCCCCTAAAATATTGACGGGTTGAAATTCCCTTGAAATAATACAAAATCCAATTCCCTTTCAAATTCTAGTGGGTTGAAATTCCCCTAAAATGGTCCAAGTTCCAATAGATCAAAACCTTCTTCCTCGATATTCCAAGTTGTTAACCCACATGGTTTTGATGATGACAGGCAAACTTAACTAATAAATGTTTAAGTTTCTATGCTAAGAAAACCAGGAGTTCCAGAGCAGGAACAAGAGAAGGCCAAAGCATGTAGACTTGGACAATCAGAGAAACTGATCAAGCAGGCATAAATAAGTTCCTGATGGGAACATGGTTCGAGAAGTTCCAGAGGTGGAACAACCAACATGCGGAGCAGCATGGAACATGAAGACAGGAAATAAGAGTTTATTTTCTAGGATTCATGTAAGTATGTAGTAGCTTGAAAGATTATGGAACAAGGTACTAAAAGGAACTTTGAATATGATCTTAAAATAGTAAAATAAAGTCTCTCTAATATAAGATTAATATTTTCTAAAGAAAGATTTTAGAAAACAGAATATTTTCTAAAGAAAGATTTTATAAAATATAATATTTTATAAAGAAAGATTTTATAAAATAGAAATAGAATTTTACTGTGAAGAAATAAAATGAAATAGTTATGTTTTGGAAAATACACCTTGGATCCTATTTTACAAAACATTTCTTTTTCCCCAAGGATTTTATTTAATCACGTTTTCCTATTTTCTGTTCTTTCAAAAGGAAATTCTGTTGAGAAAATTCAGGCACTTCCAGCTTTGACTCCCACGTTTTCAGCAACTGAATAGGTCATGGGAACATGCCTAAAATCATGGCAACATGGTCGTCAGTTGAGGAGATTAAGGGGGAAGTGGTTAGGAGTTTCAACACTATAAAAGAAGATCTTAGCATTCATTCCAAACGGTCTGACTCTCACAGTCTTTCCAGTAGGTCTGGTTTAAGAGGAAAAACGTTTTAATAAAAATATGTTTTGGTTTCCACGTTCTTGAGTCAGTCCATTAGTTCCAAGTTCCTCGAAGTTCTAAGTTCCCCATTGTTCTTTCATGTGCTACATACTAGAGGGATACTAATCAATTATCAATCATCAATATTTTGAGAGTTGGTCAAGGGTTGAGCGAACTCTTGTAATGGGAAATTGGTCAAGGGTTTGAGTGAATTCTTGTATCAAGTTTTGGGCTGGAACTTGAGTGAGTTCCTGATGTGTATGGGGCAGGAACGTGAGTGAGTTCCTGATATGTATTTGGGTAGGCTTTGAGTGAAGTCTATGAGAGAGAAGCAGAGAGGCTTTGAGTGAAGTCTAAGAGTCAAGAGAGACTTCTAGGGAAGTCAGTGAGAGCGTAGTTGTTTGAGGGAACAACTATTGGGAACTTGAGTTCGTAGAGGAACTCAAGTAATGGCCAAGTTTCTTATAGGATTGTAACTGAGTTGTTGCCCTATAGTGAAAAGAGTTTGAGTTGAAATCCCTAGTGGGTCGAGGTTTTCTTTCCAGTTGGGCCCTGGAAAGTTTCCTCGTAAAATCTCTCTTACATTGTTTCTCTACTTGCTTATGTTCTTTATAATTCCGCAAAAATTGGCTAGCAAGTTCCATATTACAATTCACCCCCCCTCTTGTAGTGTTCCATCCAAATAACAATTGGTATCAGAGCCGGAACTCGCTGATAAGCAGGAAACCCTGCTGAGTTAAGTTCCTGGAAGGAGGAACAATTACAAGAAACTTGATGAAAGGAACTCGATCCTACCCATTCAAAGGAACAAGGCAGATCTGACTTTTATTGTTGAATAAAAGTCAGTCAAGGTATAACTAGCGATCTTCTAAGGTAAATATCTATTCCTTTAGACCTTCTTTGTGTGCATACATTAATTTATTGCGTGTTCCTTGCATTGTTTCTAATGGAACTTCTGTTTTGTTTTGATTTAAAATTGAATTTGAAAAATCTAAAATCTATATTTAATAAATGATTTTTCAATTTATTTTTTCAAACTTCAGTACATTAAATTTATTTCAAGGAAACGTATTTTGAAAATGCATATCTGTGGAACTCGGAGTTTTTAATTTTTAGGCAACAAAATATCCTACTTATTTTTTCTCTGCCTAAAAACTATTATTTTATATGCTTCATGAATATATTGAATATCATTTATATGAAGGCATATTGTATCTTGGTAGTAGTTGTTGTGTTGATTAATTTCTTAACAGTTACTACTAACAAGAAGGGACCCAAATCTGTTGGGTTCCCTCGACAAAGAAATTGGTACAGGAACAAACAAAGGTGCACATTAATATGTCAGAGTTCCTGTTAATTTAAGTTCTACATTGAGGAACTCGCTGGATCATTGTTGACCCACGAGTTATACTTAGGAACTCACGAAGGTGCGACATTATAAAAATACATTACATCAGCTCCCCACATCCGAACAAGGATCAAAATCCGAAGAGAAACTTTCGAATAAAGGAACTCATTTCAGCACCATTCCAAGGAACAGATAAAGGCTGCAACGAAAAGATCCTTAATGATACAGTTAAGGTAAACATCTAATTTTTGAGATCTTTATATGCATACGCTATTTATTTAAATCAAGTTCCTAACAACGTTTTATGAAAATTGTTCAAATATATTTTAAATTTTGTTTAATCGATTTTGGATTGTCTCAAATATGTTTTTGTGAGACAAATTTCAGATTCTAAAACTGATTTTGCATTCATGCATTATTTGAATGGTTCAAGGAACAAGACAAAGGAACAATGCATATAGCCACTCTTGGAACTTGGTTTCCCTGCAAAGGAAACTTTATTCTTTGGGCTGCATAATTTAATGTTATATCATTTTATTGTCCAAATAACGGATTTTTCATGTATTATGAGTATATTGAATATTTATTATATGTATGCATGTTAAATCTTAGATCTAGCAGTTTAAAATAATCATTTTCTAAGATGCTACTGCTAAAAAGAAAGGAACTGAAATTATGTCAGGTTCCCAAGACCATGAATTGTTTACAGGTCTGTTAGTATACAATTTTTGTATACTTTAATCTTCTAAATTATGCTACTTACATATATTTACTACTAATGCATGATTATGGAACGTAGTAGAAGAGAAATGATTTTTACAGGTTTATAACTCATGATTGAGTGTGTGTATGAAGTAAAGGAACAACATCAGAATTACACCAAGGAAAAATGAGTTGGAAATCCATTAGATTCGTTGGAATAGTGAAGAGGAACTCAGGCTCGGAACTTGGAACTTCAGATGTAAACTAGTTCCAGTTCCACCAGCATGTAAGTTCCTTCCAAATATGATGGGTCATATCAACGAATCAACTCACATGCACTATATAATGGGAAGTCACTTTGAACATCTCAAAGGAACTCAATCATGTGAAATGCTAGTAAGGTTGTTCCCTCATTTTACTTGTGTTAATTAATGTTGAATTTTTTTTTATAAACCTGTTTCTCTTAAATTATTGTGCAAACTAACCTTATTTGTGTTATAGGTTTTGTTTTGGAATTTAATATGTATAAAATGCATAATATAAGTTTGATTGATCAAAGGAACTCTTCCTAAGTTCTGGTGAAACAATCAGCGAACTCAAGGTTACAGTAACTTGATAAATTGTGCATAAACTATTTGATAGCAAATTTTTGGTGTCAAAGTTTTTCATGTACAAGTTCTTGGTTCTTGTTAACTTAAGTTCCATGGAACAAAATATATGTTTCATGTTTCTTTCGTGAAGTAACTTTTTCAGGAACATCATATTTTGTTATTATGTTTGAGTATATATATATTTATTTTAGACTAACCTGCTAATCATAACTTTGCACAAAAGTACTACACTTGAGTGTTATTTTTTCCCAGATTACTCATATTAAAATAACTCAAGATGGAGAATGGTCATGAAGACCATAGGAACATGTTCTAGCTTACTTGTAACATGAAAAATGAGGTGGCTACAACTAAGGGGGAACAACTCGTTATATCTCGACAATGATTGTTCTATGAAAGAAAATTCACCATTATCGTTTGGTTGCTACCTACAGTGGAAACTTATAACTTTTGACAGTTAAGGTAAGATTGGTTCCAAATGAAAAGTTGGTAAGTCAAGTTCCTGTTCCATTGTGAATTTTTATTGTCGAGTAATTAATGCACATTTGTTTAGAGTTTCCAAAATTATGTTTTCTCTGGTAATTTTAAAAATAAATTACATCATCAGTAATAAATGTCATAGTTGAAGGGAATCAAAGAGGGAACACATACTTTGTGGATCACAATTTGGTTCCTAACAATAATTTGATATTTCTAGGGGTTATTGAAGATGATCCAGAGTTTACAACAAATATAAAAATGTGCGTTGAAATAAGTGAATATATTACTTGTGATTGAAACTAACATGTCTATTCCCAGCAACAGGTTAAAGTTTATTTCAATATTGAACTCGCAAGTTCCTGTAGAACTAATCGAGTTTCTAATGATAAAATATGTCACTATTAAAAGCAACAGTAGCCAGCTACATAAGCTCATGTCGAGGAACTTCAAACTAAGGTTCAAGTTCCAGTTCATGAAGCTGAAGATCAACTCGATCAATCAATATCATGCAACAAGTTCCACGGCTGCTCTAGTAGTAGAGAAATTGCCAGATTCATTTATCGAGTTCCTGTGTGCACTACAACATTCATTCAATCAATTTATCAATGACATCGACAAAGGAACTCATAGAAGGTTGGTTCTTGAAAGGAACAACCAGCCAAAAAGGTATTGATTTTTAGGAGACTCTTTCTCCAGTAGCTTGTTTATAAGGTAATTATATATAATCCTATGTTGTTGCACATATGGAACGTAGGTTGTTCCAAACAGAAGATGACTTCTTTTTTTCTTATAAAGAACAATGTCAAGTCCCTTCTTGAAAACTGATTTTAAAATTAACATATTTTGTTTTCAAGAGAAACTGATTTATTAGTGATATATATACATAAATGTTGAACCTAACGAATTGTTTTATAAGGTTTCATTATCATAAGTGTTTATATGAACATGATGAAAGAACACAACAACCACTCTCTTAATTTCTATAAAAATTAAATAGAGAGTGATAATTGAGATGATCAAATGACAAAAGCACGTCAAGGAACTTCTGAAGAATGATTGACAATATTCGATTACACATGAATGTTTCAATAAGATGTGAGGGCATCAAGATGGTGGAACTAGCACTCTAGGAACTCGAACATAAAGTCATCAAAATCAGTCCAGCACTTCAAAGAAATCATATACATGGTGAAAATTTATATAAGGTAAATTTTTCTTATTCATATCATAGCATGTTTTAATGCGTTATATTGTTAACTTATTAATACAAGTGTACAAGTTTTGCAATGCATTATGTGAATATGCTTTCTTTATGATTTCATCTACTCATGGACTGTTTGGAGGATCAAGACTTAGTGAAGCATGACATGAGCATAACATAGTCTTTAACAAGAGTTTTGTTGATTTGGAACGCATACACATATTTAAATAAGGCACTTATGTATGCTTAAAGTAAATGTGTCACACTTATATTTTGTGCTGTAAAAGGAAAACGCATTATAGCTTATTTTTCCAAAGAACTATTCTTCATGCATCATGAATTTTCTTTAAAAATCCTTCATATGAATGCATGTTATAATTTGGTTGTTGTACGTATTTATCACTGATTATATATTCTTTGGTACAACTAACAAATCTTTGTGTAAGTACTTTACTAAACTCATAAAGTAATATGAGCGTAAGAATGCAGAGACGCATCACACTCCCACAGGAACACGAGCAAGACTAGATGAAGGTTCCTAAGGGATGATTGTGAGCCATACACAAAGCTTCAGAGGTATGATTGTTAAATTGTCCAATATTTAACCGCTAATAGACCAAATATTGCCATATCCATAGGTCCAAGCGAGAGGTTCCAATCAAATCTCCGAAAGTCGCATTTTACCATCCTATAACTCTTGATCAGAAGCACGAGAAAATGTGACTGGAACTCAGTATATTCAAGCTGGATATATTTTCCTTGAAGTTCCCCAAATATGGCAAAACTGTAAGTATTTAGCTTTTGGTAAAATTAATCCCACGCAATTCTTGTGTGTGAACATAGATCAGAATTGTACATTGTGAAGGACTCTCCTAATTTCTCGTATTTTGGTTCATAATTACTTGTGCTAACTGATGAAAAGGTAAAAAGAAGAGTCATAAGCCATGTTGTTTTGTGTGTTCCTATTACTAGTACGACAAGCAATTTTTTATATTTTTTCTTTTGATTCAATCTTCGTTTATTCTTTTTCCTTTACAATTTTTCGTATTTGCTTAATGAAAGGACTCCTTGCCGATCTCAATTTTCCTCAAGGATGTTCCATCTTTTGTTAAGTTACACCCAATAAAATAAAATTTTATCTTTTAAATGTTTCAATCTATCATAAACACCTAAAACACTTAAAATCTCTTTCACCTATATCCTAAAAGACTTATGCACCAATTAAGTTTTGTTCCTCACAAAAATGTTTCCCAATATTCTCTTACCATATCGACCTATTAGAAACCACAAAATCCAAATCAATACCACACGTTGATTTATTTTTTCTCTTCAAAAAAAAAAAATTCTCAAAAATTCATCACTATACAAAAACCCTCTACAAAATATTCCTCCTTTGTCACTAAATCGATGCAGCAACAACTGAGGGGGAACTAATGAGGAAGGTGATTAATAGAGCGTTAATGTACATTTTGAAAAAAAAAGGGAGATGAAAAAAAAAAAAAAAAAAAGGAGACAAAAGAAATCGAAAAAAAAAGAGGGGAATAAAAGGAGAGATATGTGAAAATAGAAAGAGAAGGGATCATAAGTTCCTACAAGCATTTCAAGTTTCCAAGTTGAAATGCAAATGAAGCTGTCTATACCTTAAAGAATTATCTCAAAAATTATGTAGTTCCTTCAAGATTCACATGGGAACTTACACCATAAATGTAAGTTCCTACAAAAATTGAATCAAGGAACTATCAAAAAGCTTCAAAGAATTTATACGTACTGCTAAAGAAGAATAGAAGAAAGAAAGGAACAACGGTGTATTTTATGGCGAGGATCTTCAGTTGAAAGTCCGTAAAGAAGGAGACATGCAGATAAACAAGTGACAAAGGAATACATTCATTAAAATCATGAGCCATGCCTAACCTTTACCTCATAAATTGCCTATCCCTGCAAAATACAAATTGATGGTGTTTATGTATTTTGAAATAATTTTTCATTATTTTTATTTTTCTTTTCTGTTTTTTTTGGGTGAACTTATTTCTTTCTTTTCTGCTTGTTGCTAAGGAACATTGGCTTATGATAATTTCTTTTCACTTTGAATTCTATTCGCTTGAGTATGATTGTCTAAACAGTACAACATTGAGGGAGATATTTTGCTTTGTCTCTGATTCTGACTAACCATTCTCGTTAGTATGGTGCTGTGATGGGATTAAATTAATACTATTAGCTAAACCTTTTTGATGATGCCAAAAGGGGGAAAAGAAAGGCAAACATTGAAGGCAAAATATTTTGAGTTCCTAGTCTCAAATATCTGCTTTTCTCAAGTATGTTACAACTATGTATATTCTTTTAACTCTTGTAAATATTTTGTTTTAAGATTTCTATGCATGTTGGATTTATTTTCTCTATTAAGTTTGCTTGGTTTGTCATCACCAAAAAGGGGGAATTTGTTAACCCACATGGTTTTGATGATGACAGGCAAACTTAACTAATAAATGTTTAAGTTTCTATGCTAAGAAAACCAGGAGTTCCAGAGCAGGAACAAGAGAAGGCCAAAGCATGTAGACTTGGACAATCAGAGAAACTGATCAAGCAGGCATAAATAAGTTCCTGATGGGAACATGGTTCGAGAAGTTCCAGAGGTGGAACAACCAACATGCGGAGCAGCATGGAACATGAAGACAGGAAATAAGAGTTTATTTTCTAGGATTCATGTAAGTATGTAGTAGCTTGAAAGATTATGGAACAAGGTACTAAAAGGAACTTTGAATATGATCTTAAAATAGTAAAATAAAGTCTCTCTAATATAAGATTAATATTTTCTAAAGAAAGATTTTAGAAAACAGAATATTTTCTAAAGAAAGATTTTATAAAATATAATATTTTATAAAGAAAGATTTTATAAAATAGAAATAGAATTTTACTGTGAAGAAATAAAATGAAATAGTTATGTTTTGGAAAATACACCTTGGATCCTATTTTACAAAACATTTCTTTTTCCCCAAGGATTTTATTTAATCACGTTTTCCTATTTTCTGTTCTTTCAAAAGGAAATTCTGTTGAGAAAATTCAGGCACTTCCAGCTTTGACTCCCACGTTTTCAGCAACTGAATAGGTCATGGGAACATGCCTAAAATCATGGCAACATGGTCGTCAGTTGAGGAGATTAAGGGGGAAGTGGTTAGGAGTTTCAACACTATAAAAGAAGATCTTAGCATTCATTCCAAACGGTCTGACTCTCACAGTCTTTCCAGTAGGTCTGGTTTAAGAGGAAAAACGTTTTAATAAAAATATGTTTTGGTTTCCACGTTCTTGAGTCAGTCCATTAGTTCCAAGTTCCTCGAAGTTCTAAGTTCCCCATTGTTCTTTCATGTGCTACATACTAGAGGGATACTAATCAGTTATCAATCATCAATATTTTGAGAGTTGGTCAAGGGTTGAGCGAACTCTTGTAATGGGAAATTGGTCAAGGGTTTGAGTGAATTCTTGTATCAAGTTTTGGGCTGGAACTTGAGTGAGTTCCTGATGTGTATGGGGCAGGAACGTGAGTGAGTTCCTGATATGTATTTGGGTAGGCTTTGAGTGAAGTCTATGAGAGAGAAGCAGAGAGGCTTTGAGTGAAGTCTAAGAGTCAAGAGAGACTTCTAGGGAAGTCAGTGAGAGCGTAGTTGTTTGAGGGAACAACTATTGGGAACTTGAGTTCGTAGAGGAACTCAAGTAATGGCCAAGTTTCTTATAGGATTGTAACTGAGTTGTTGCCCTATAGTGAAAAGAGTTTGAGTTGAAATCCCTAGTGGGTCGAGGTTTTCTTTCCAGTTGGGCCCTGGAAAGTTTCCTCGTAAAATCTCTCTTACATTGTTTCTCTATTTGCTTATGTTCTTTATAATTCCGCAAAAATTGGCTAGCAAGTTCCATATTACAATTCACCCCCCCTCTTGTAGTGTTCCATCCAAATAACACAAGTTCTAGTACAAGGAGATAACTTCCACAAAAGAATGAAGCTCCTCTCAAATATTTCCAACGGGTTGCAAATCCCGAATACAAATACAAAATTCAAAATCCCGAATCTTCAGAGTGGCACTTAGAGTCAAGTTTAGGTCTCATTCATTGCATGCATGTCATATCATGTGTCGGGAAGTCCAAGTTCTAAAATTCAAATCATGTGGTAACTAGGTGCTCGGACTCATTCTCTCAGAACCCTATTCAAGATGACTTCACTAGCAACGGCTGTAGCAGAGCTCTATGAACGTGTTGAAGAAGCTGAGGCTCGCATAAGGGCTCTCGAAGATAATCAAGAAACCCTTTTCCATGTTGTGGGTCCCTTCGAGGTGGAAGAGATCTTTCATAATCAAAGGCTTGTGCCACACCTTGTGCAGCCAAGTGAAGGTTCGGAGTCCGGGATTGTTACTGGATTGCCTCAAGAAGACATTTGTGGGATATGGGCCAGCGATGACGAAGACACATATCAAGACCCTCCTATTGATAACATCTCTGACGATGAATGCCAAGAAATTGTGAACGCCTACTAGTACTTGGACCTTAAGCCAGAAAAAAGTGTTCAAGTAATGACCAGATCAAGTCGAATTCAAGAGCCAGTCAACAGGACGACACCGGCAACTAATATCCCTCTACCCACCGAGGAGAATCTTTGATCAAGAAATTGAAGCGCACGAAAGCAGAGGTCAACATTTGGCAACTCATGGCTTCCTCCGTGGAACATCGCACTTCACTAATCAATGCTCTTGTCAAGTTGAATGTCACCCCAGAAGTCACTCCCGACGAGCTAATCGGGTTGTTTACCAATCTGGAAGAAGGAATTACCTTTAGAAATGAAGACCTCCCACCTTAGGGGGCAAGTCATCACAAGGCTCTCTATCTGACCATTGAATACAAAGACAAAACCATCCCCATGACTCTAGTGGATAATGGGTCAGCTATCAATGTGTGTCCTCTTTGCACTGCTGAGAATTTGGGTTTCACTCCTAGTGACTTTTCTAGTTCCTCCCAAGGTGTTCGTGCCTATGAAAACACCCGTCGGGAAGCAATGGGGACTCTCACCCTTCTACTCCGAACAGGCCTAATCGAGCGCAAAGTGAGCTTTCAGGGGCTCAACATCAAAGCAAGTTTCAAACTCCTTTTGGGGAGACCTTGGATCCATGACCTCAAAGCGGTACATCATCACTCCATCAGAAAGTCCGAATGGAGGTTCAAGGAAATGTCATTACTCTAAATGCATCTCATCCAAGAACCAAGATAGCCGACAAGGCTCTGATATTGATAGAACACGATGACAATGATGAAGACCATTGGGGGTTCAGTGCTGAAGTAGGAGCCATTGAGTCAAAAATGAATCCCATGGCAAGGCGCATGATGATCAAGCGTGGGCGCTTCTTGAGCACTACTCTGCCACCGCCTACCGAGTCTCCTTTCAAGACCCATGGCCAGACTAAGTGTTGCAGTTTGCGGTACAAACCGACTAAGCACGACAACAAGCAGCAAGAGGCTAAGCTAAGAGCCCGTCGAGCTGGTAATGATCAATTCAAAATACCTCCCTATCAGCGTATACTCAGTGCATAATTCATAAAAGAGGGAGAGGATGACCTATACTTTGACTTCCTAGAGCCCTTCTATGATACTACAAAAGGGGTCCTCTATCCAGGGTTCGATATCTTTCAAGACTGTCACTTCCTCGAGGACGCCCCTTCGATACAAAACAAGGCTACCCCTGAATGCCTTGATTCATCAGCTTTTGGTCTCTTGTTCGGTCAAGAAGTAACACAGATCATTCCTAAAGATACTATGGTTCAAATGATCACTCAAATCGAAGATTTTGACCCATCTAAGCTGATCACTCCAAGTGAGAAGATGGTCAAAGGCTGGAGGAAATCCCTCAAGATCTCTGCTCTAAATGGCAAAATGTTCAAGATTACTATGGGCGAAGGATCTATAATGAGCGAGTCCGAGTCAGAGGATGCGTCTGGAACCGAGTCTAGTGATAAGTCTAAGAGTCTAGGGCTAGAGTCTTGCATCAATCAAGAGCCTCTAAAGGCCAATCTTCAAGTCAAAGTTGTCGATGTAATGATTCCCAATTTCAATAATACTTCAATTTCCTCCTACTCTTCAAGTCCAATTTAAAAACACACCTCTAATCCAAACAACTTTGCTTCACAAGAAACTGACCTTGAAATACTAAAAGCTATTGAAAATCCTGAAAACAGGATGCCCATAGCTGAGGAAACAGAAAAAATTAACCTTTCTAACAGCAGTGATCCAAAACTAGTTCAGATTGGTTTGACTCTATCTCAAGCAGAGCGGGATGATCTTATCAAGCTACTTTCTGAGTACATAGACGTCTTCGCATGGTCCTATCATGATATGCCAGGGGTTGATCCAAGCATCGGTCAGCATACATTTCCCCTCATCCCAGGTTCAAAGCCCATCAAGAAGAAATTCCGTCACATGAAACCGGATGTTTCCCTCAAAAATCAAGAAGAAGTCTCTAAGCAGCTAGAGGCCGGGTTTATTCGAGAAGCCAAATATCCAGAAGGGATTGTAAATGTCGTTCCCGTTCCAAAGAAGGACGGCAAAGTACGAATGTGTGTGGATTACAGAGATCTTAACAGGGCCAACCCTAAAGACGGTTTTCCATTGCCTCACATCGACATCTTGGTCGACAACACCGCAAATCATGCCTTACTCTCTTTCATGGACGGGTATGCAATCTACAATCAGATTCCCATGGCAGAGGAGGATATGGAGAAGACAACCTTCATCACTCAGTGGGGTACATATATATTGCTATACAGTTATGCCGTTCGGTCTGAAGAACGCAGGGGCTACGTATCAAAGAAAAGCCGCAGCCATCATGAGCGATATGATTCATAGGGAGATCGAGGTATATGTCGACGACATGATCGTCAAATCCAAAAAGCGACATGAGCATACCTCGGTACACTGAAAATTCTTCGACAGGCTCAGGCAATACAATATGAGGCTCAATCCTCAAAAATGCGCATTTGGGGTAACGTCATACAAGTTACTCGGATATGTCATCAGCTCTCGGGGCATCGAGGATGATCCTTCGAAAATCAAGGCCATCCTAGAGATGAAGCCGCCAACGAATGAAAAGGAAATTCGGGGGTTTCTCGGCAAACTACAATACATCAGTAGGTTCATTTCAAAGCTCAATATGACCAGTGAACCGGTATTTCGAAAGCTCCGCAAAAGTGAACCCAAGGTCTGTGACGAGGATTGCCAACAGGCGTTCAATGCCATCAAAAACCAGCCATGCCAGGGATTCCCCCCAGGCTCTACCTTACAACGACAGATTCAGCAGTAGGGGCCATGCTCGCCCAAGAAATTGAAGGCAAAGAGAATGTCGTATACTACATAAGCAAAAAGTTGATCGAGTACGAAACCAGATACACTCAACTCGAGAAACTCAGCATCGCCTTGGTTTTGGCCACAAAGAAACTACGGCACTACATGCTCTCCCATACAGTGCATGTAATTAGCAAAGCAGATCCTCTCAAGTACTTATTTGAAAAACCAGCTCTCAACGGACAGTTGTCCAGATGGTTGGTCATGCTAGCAGAATTCGATCTCAAGTACACCCCTCATAAGTCTATCAAGGGTTCAGCAGTCTCAGACTTCCTAGCCGACCGTCCTGTCGAGGCAGAAGAGGAGGATTATGACTTACCCGACGAGCAAATCTTAATGACAAGCGATGACAATTGGTCGCTTGTAGACACCTAATTTGTGTCTTCCCTTTGGGATGATGACTATACCATTATCCTTGTTAGGCGATTGGAGTAACTCCAGGCGGAAATCCCAATTGCTAAGAATGCCTCCGAAATCAAAAATTCAAAATCCAATCCCCGAGACCGTTCCCCTCCCGAAACTCGGTACAAAATACAACTTCCAAAATCCAATTTCAAAATCCAAGTTCAATCTTAATTAGTGAACCATCCCATTGGTCTTACTAGACCTTTTCCACTCAAAATCATATAAGGCAAGTCAAATTCGGGCGCCGACCCACAAAACCGAGCATGCCGGGCCCCGCCCCATAAAACCGGAATTCAAAAACCCGTGAAAGGTTTGTTTTTAGACGCAAATTCAAGCCTTAACCTCCAAGCAAACACTACGTGCCAAACATCGTACTATTCGTACAAAGGTACACCCATACAAGACAAATCAAGGACGGCATCTTTTCGTCCTTTTTGGCGGCATTCAGCCCACGTCAGCAGCGCCCAGCGCCGGCCTGGCGCCAGGCGCTGGCGTGTACTGGCATTTTGCACCATTTCCCTCCTATAAATACCCCTCATTTCCTTCGAAAAAAGGGAGGGCACAACACATATAACGTCGTAATTTCGACATTATTCCTCACAATACAAACTTCAAAACTCTTCAAAAGCACATACAAAAATTCCGAAATTCAAGAGCAATTGGGAGAGGAACTTCCTTTCGCTTTCGATCAGGACGAGCTTTCACAGTCTTAATACTATAGGTACGAGGTCTGGCAGAATCAGGACCCTCATATTTAACACGAATACGAGGTATCAAAAGCTCAGCTGACTCCCCATTTCGAGCCTCGGTCCTCACATCTTTATCATCGGAGCTCATCCACAACTTGTAGTTTTCAGAAAGACCCACAAAGACATTTGTAGCTACGGCCCAACGCGGGAGACCATCATAATACTTGGCCCACGCTAGGACCCGTGTTTGTGAAAAGGTCGCTACCTTAGGTGGTACCGTATTAGAAAAGGGGATAGTCTGCCTTAAACCATATTGACGCATGACTCGGTAAGGGAAAATATAAATGGGACGAGATAGCCCCAACAAAGAAACATAAACCTATACATCAGAACCACCTGTCATAGTAGTCAAACCCCACCATGGTACCACCCACTTAATAGAACAAATGCCATAAGTAAAAAAGGAGGTCCATTCGGCCTCGTCCTGGCCTTGGTGCAAGTATTTTTGGTTACCCAAGGCTATAGGGCGATAATGTTTAGGATCGGCAGGAGCTTCCAAAAGTCTAAGCCGTTCCGCAAGCCAAATCTGCAAAAACAGGTACGATCGAATCAAAAGAATGAAAAAAATGGTCCATGGGACGCAGTTTCAACGCCCAGGACCAGGCGCCGAAAACTCCAGCGCCCAGCCCTGGGCGCTGAAACTCATCCCCAGGCAGAAAAAATATATGCAAAAGGGACGTATACGTGCGCAAGGAAAAATCGATCACCTGCAGTAATAGGGGGCTTCCCTTAAAATGTTCGGATCTGGCATCCTTCTTCAGCTCATCCGCACTCAGCAAAGTCTCGGCAACAACCAACGGCATGATAGAATAACAACTTTCCATCTAGCTAATCAAGGGGATCAACCTTATGTCACCGAACTCATCATTGTTATTCGATAGCAAATAATGATTCAACAAGCAAAATACAAGGGCTCGAATATTCAATTTCTGTTCGGTCATATTCTTACTAGGCCTAAAGTGATGTTTTACAAGTTTCGCCAAGTTAACCTTATCATCTACAACAATTTCAGCAAACACGTTATCATCTAGCCCTAGGAAAACCCTTATGGTTATTTTACCCTCTTTAATAGTGCCAGGGTAACAGGAGTAGCATTAGTAGGATAACCAAGGATCGCAGCAAATTCATCGGGCAAAGGACATATTTCGTTGCCCCGAAAGGCAAAAACATGATGATCGGAGTCCCAAAAGCTTAGGGCAGCATGCAGAAAGTTATAATCGATATTAATTTGTTGTAAGCCTAAAAGTACCTCTAAGTGGTATTCTTTTAACAAAGCTTTTTCTGTGGGAGTAAGGGCCCGTAGCCAACGCCTAACAGTCCGTTGGAGTGAGAAAGTAGGGATCGACATGGCAAAAGCAATGAATAATTAAAGCACAACAAAAAGAAAAGAAAGAATTTGAGAGTAGTAGAAAATAGGGACGTATCTAGCCCCTATATATAGCTGAACGCACCCAATGACATCCTGATCCCATTCGAAAACGTGTTAGGAAATCCGAAAGTCAAATATTACCAGGAAAGGACTTTCGGCGCTGAAAATGCAGCCCAAGGCCCAGCTTTCACAAAACACGGAACAGGAAAGGACTTAAGACCGTGTTGCTAAACACGAGGCCCTATTGCAAGTAGGATCAAGCCCAAAGCACCTTTAGCTCCCAAATAAGCAAGAAAAAAATATAACATTAAAACTTGGTCGAAACTTAGACTCGTCTCAGAAAATGCATATGTACACTTTTCAAAAAAAAAAGTTAAATATCATGGTCATTCTTCGAAACACCAAACACATGTGTCGTCAAGTCATTGGTTTTCCAAAAAAAAATGTTTGTCTGTCAAAGGGTTAATCCGGGCCAAGCTAAAACCGGATGTCGCCTGAAAACTAAAGTCGCACTGCACGGTTTCGCTAAAGTAGCACACTACTATAGAAGGTCGCTCGCACATACGAGCATGACCCCAAACATGATTACAAGATGCGAAAAACAACCGACGAGCCCCAGTGCTTGGGGGCTCGCGAAAAAAATAGACTCCAACGAGGAGCGCGCGATCAAAATCACATTCCCGGACTGCGCCATACACCACATCATGTTTGGATATCTCAAAAAAGAACAACAACAGGTTCGACCTCATCGAAAGGACGTCACTGACACTTGTGCACGGTCCTCTGATCAAAGACCAAGTCGAGCAGTAAAGACTAGCTCAAAATCACGAAAGCAGACGGTCGCAAGACAAAGGTCTGTCTGAGCACGTTGTCAGCCCACGTTCAGGTTACAACCAAATTCGAGCATCCCTTGAAAGAATTCTCTCTTGCAAGAATGAATAAAAAGAAATTCCCAAAAGAAATCACAAAGAACCAAAGAAATAGGAACTTGCCCATCTTTAGTTGGCAAGATCGCGTCACAAACCGCGCGAATTCCCAAATCGAAAAAACGAATTCAGGGATGTCCACCCTTAGCGGACAGGGCTCGCCCACCTTCAGCGGGCGGGGTCTGCGTCACTAGCCGCGCAGGTCCTCAGTTTTCGAAAAATATAATCTTCAAAAATATAATCTTCAAAAATTTCCTCAAAACAACAGCCAGCTTCGCCATCTTTAGCCGGCGGGGTCTATGTAGGTCCTTATTTTCAAATTTCAAAAAAATAGATTCGTCCACTTCTATCGGACGGGGTGTCCACCCTTAGCAGACAGGCTCGCCACTTTAGCCGGCGGGGTCTGCGCCATTAAACCGCGCAGGTCCTTAGTCGCTGCAGCGATAACTTTTGCTGGATTTTCCTTCGTTTTACGTCCTATAAAAACAAGGGTGCTGGATTTTCCTTCGTTTTACGTCCTATAAAAACAAGGGTGCTGAATTTTCCTTCGTTTTACGTCCTATAAAAACAAGGGTGCTGGATTTTCCATCGTTTTACGTCCCATAAAAACAAGGGGTTTTCTCGTTTAGCTAGCCCTGAAAATGAGAATCTTTAAAAACATTTTTTTACCTCGTGATTGGGCTTGGCCAGGCCCAATTACACTTTATAGCTTTGATTTCGAAAACATCTGTAGCTACTCCCAATGACAAAGTGAGGGAGTTTCTACGCACCTTTAGATCCTTCCAATGACAAAGTGAGGAAGTTTCTATACTATCAGTTGACAAATCCCAATGACACGTGAGGGATATGTCGACACTTAAAGTGATGACCCTTAAGTCAAATGTTATCACTCGGGGGCACGTAAGACCCTCGCAAAACAGGTCACATACACCATGGCTTGTGTGACGCACTCCGTCTAATACTTTGACCATCGTCTTACTCCAAGACTCAGTCAAAGTGGGGGCTAACTGTAGACACCTACTTTTGTCCCCATTCCCGAAAGGGAAAGGTTCGATGATGAAAGCATAAAATCTCCACTTGACAACGCATCTCCTATAAAATAAACGAATCTCAATTCCCCTTTTCATTTCACCCGAAACCTGCTATTTATGGAAACCTGCTCAAAATAGTAACTGCCGCAAAAGGTAGCTTCTAAAAGTGGCAAATCATAAAAGATAGAAACGTGTCAGAATTAGGTGTTGCACTCCAACATAAAACCTAAATGAGATAGAAAACTGCAAGAATCCTATTCCTAATAAGATTCGGAAATAAGAGTTACGTATTAATTAAAATCCTAACGAGCCTAGAGTTCGTAACGGGCCCAGACGCATTCCGTCATAAAATTGATACGCGCTAAAAGACTCGAATTAATCTCAAACTCTACGGATTTCAGGAATCCGAATATGACTAAAGAAAACAGCCCAGACCCTATTTTCAACGCCTCGCTCTGGGCGCCGAAATCTTCGGCGCCCAGGCCTGGGCGCTGAAAATACCTGGGTACGTGTTTTTTCCTAATTCTTTGTGGATTAGAACTCTGCAATTCTATCTTTCCACGAACTCTTCCCTATAAATAGACCCCTAAATTCGACGTGAAAAGAACACACACAACACATAATTATATTATGAGTATTGACTCCAACCCTTAGCCTAAGCCTCTCGCTGCGAAATTGTTCACGCGTTCTGTCGCAATCGATCCATAAATCGAACAGAACGTATCCTGTCCCATAATTGAGATTCGTTAAATAAAAAGGAGAAATAGCAAAGTCAAAGTGGTTAGTTTTCTGAGAACCGTGACGCACCTCTCAAGGGTGCGTCGTAATGTGTCCCTTTTCGATGATTTAACTGCTTTCCTCGCCCTTTTTATGAACTGTTAAACTAACCTAATCTGATCGTTCTATCACGCCTAACAAATATAACATTTTTGGGAAATCGGATTATCATGCTAGGTCCCTTAATGCTATTTAAATTAGATAATCACGATCGAATTAGTATTATATGTTGCATATTGCTAAAATCAATTCAGATTAGTTTAATAGTTAACACATGTCCCTTCAATTATTTATGCTGAGCTAGGAAGGATATCCTGCCTCTGGAGTTATCGACGAGCGAAGTACTCCTCTCGGTAGTTATAGTCCCCCGAACCCTCATTCTCTACCTTGCGGGTGTATGTTGAGAGATCCCCACACCAGGGATCACAAGGGAACCTACGGCCGTCGTGGTCAAACATAATTGCACTCCCTTTATGTCACGATAACCGGGTTTTGTCAGTTTTTCTCATTGTCGTCAAAAACTGAATGGCGACTCCTATATTACTAGTCAATTGGGTGTGAACTCACAGGAAATCCAATTACACTTGATTGAATAAAAAGAATCGTCACACCCACGAGGGACGAGGTCACGCATTAGCCTCGTGCTTTTTCGACCCCCTCACAGTGGCGACTCTGCTGGGGATAGTGAAGGAAATACTCGTGCTTGTAGGTAATCAAAATAGCCGAAGGGTGAAACGATCCTACCCCGCGTTTATTTCCTCATCAAGTTGGGACGACCTGAAAATCAGCATATTAATGTGAACGGGCAGAACCTCATAACGAATCTCGGCTCCCTCGGGAGTTGGGACTAAGGATACCCCTTTTTCGCCAATAGGGGGGTGCATACGCCGCGCATGTCGCCCACTCGGTACTTGTGCAGGTAGTACACCTATCCCGAACCCAATCGCTCGCTCATTAGGTCCCTCTCGCCTGCATGCCCCCTTGGCTTGCACTTGTGGGTTGGCCTCTTGAGCGAAATTCGTCTGTTGAAGACACTACCTCGACCGGGGCATGTGTTGGATCTACGATAGAAGCGGTACCAAGCCAGGCGCAAATAAACTACCCATAGAAGCCTATCATAAACTACGTGACATATTTAATTTCCAAATCCATGTTTGTAATGTAGTTATGTGTAGCGAAATATGTGATTGTGTGCGACAAACTATCCTAGAAAACCAACGACCTTAAAAATTGCCCAGACATTCATAGACTAATTTTCCAAAGAGTTATACCGAAACACGTGTTCCGCAAACCCGAATGATCGCCACAAAAATAAGCGACGCTCGGGGTGGCCTGTCACGAATCCCACAAACGCTGCTACGCGTAAAGGACGTTATTAGGCAAGCACACAAATCGAAGTCGCATAAACAGAAGACAGAAAACGAGAACCAGCCAGGGACGCATTTTCAACGCCCCTGGCAGGGCGCCAGAATTTCTCACGCCCCTAGCTGGGCGCTGAAGTTGCTGCTTGGCCTTCAGGTCAGGCGCAGCAGCCTCGGTGCCCGAGCGAAAGGTATACGAAGCGCAAAAAAAAATGTTCATAAAAAGAATTGCTACGAGGGCGTAAGAAAAGCGACTCGTGAAAAAAAAATTAATAACTCTTTGTGTCGTTGTTGGGCCTCCTACGACGGCAATGCTCGGCACCAAAACCGAACATGCTAACAACTATGAATGTCACACGGGCAAGTGTTTCGAAAATTCAAAGAATGATAAAAAAAAACCAAAAAGTGTACCAACAAAAGAAAGAGTGAAAAACCAATTTAGAGAGTCGAAGTCTAGACTAAGTAATGCTTGAAACTTTGGGAACCTAAACTTTAGTTTATCTTATGCCTAGGACTGGTCCTGCAACTTGGTGCCGATCAGGGAATCAACGGTTAGTGCGTCTCGAAGATACATCGCTAACACCAGGTTTAGTGACTCCAAGCTCTGTCCGTCGTCCCTCATTTCAAGGATCTCCGCTTCCCCAACCTCGATTCGCACCTTCAAACATGTCCATCGAAGATTTGCGAGACCAGATGGTCTAAATGACCCAACTTATGGGCCAACTGAAAATGGAAAATGAAGCTTTAGCGGCTGCGCAAGCCAAAAATGACCTCGATAACGAGAAGAGGATTGAAAAAATGGTCCTACAGCAAACCATGGGGAGAAAATACTTCTCCCTCGATTCTGAACCTTTTCCTGGCAAACTACCAGAAAAGTTCAGTTCATCTGACTTACCAAAGTTCAAGGCCACGGACAACCCCCGTGATCATCTACTGAGCTTTGTGAATACCATGAACTTGAAAGGCGTGGACAAGTCCATGTATTTACATGCCTTTCCTTTGTCCTTGGAACCTGTGCCGCTCAAATGGTACTATCACCAGGACCCTAAGCTCTTCCCCACTTGGGAAGACTTTGTCAATGTCTTCATCAAGCAATACTCGTCGAACATGGATTTCCAAGTCACCATGCGCGAGCTGGAAGTTCTCTTCCAAAAGAAAAATGAGGGTTTCACAACCTACTTTGATAGATGGAGGGACCAGGCGGCCCAGCTAATCAATAGGCCTCCCGAAACAGAATTGGTCCAAAAATTCATTGACAACCTGGACCCGGCTTACAGACAACACCTTAGGTACCTGGGACTTGACACTTTCAAAAGAGTTTATGATGTGGGAATAAAGATCGAGGACAACCTCGCCAAAACCATAAAAAGCAAACCCACATATAAGAACAACACCTATAATCGGGGTAACACATCCCAAGCCCAAGAAGTCCATGCTGTAGAAGAGACTCTCGCCCGAAGAAGCCCTGGAAGATGGGTTCGGGACCGAAAGTTTGCCCCACTCGGGTCGACTTTGGTACAAGCTTTTGAAAGACTAACCAATCAAGGAAAGTTGAGACCTATAGGCCCCACCCGTGACCCTCCTGTCAAAAGCAAATATTGGGTCGAAGGTACTTACTGCAAGTTCCATCAAGGGAATGGGCATGATACTGAAAACTGCTGGAATCTAAAAAACACAATCCAAGATATGATAGAGGATGAAATAACACCTCTCCCCAACGTTGGCAAACCCAACAACAACAAGAGTCCACTCGGTTCTTGTCACATCTCTCTTGACCAACCAGAAAATATGAACTTTGACCCTACGGCGTATATTACGCCCCAAGGTGCACCACTCGCCATGGTCCCTATGGATCAAATCGAGAGAGAAGTGTGCACTGTGTGGGATGATGATGCTGAAGATGTTTACCTGTCTCAAGTATCGGGCCAGGACCTCTTTGCTGAAACTTGGCCCAGATCTGAAATTTTCCATGACTGTCATACTTTGGATGAGGCACCCCACCTCACCAAGACCAAAACAGCTGAAATATTGGACAACCAGGCTCTATGGACATTGTTCAACGAATCGAGGCCTATGGAGAACGAGACTGTGATGGCTACCCTGGCTTTACAAGATGAAAGTTTCAATCCAACCTGGTTAATCTCTCCTGCATCAACATGCACACTAGAAGAGGTCGAGAACGGATGGGTGAAGACATATTAGTGGATCAATGCAAAAGGAATGGAATTCAAGATGAGTACCGGTGAAGGACCGAAGTTTTATGAGACTAAACCCCAGGCTTGAGCCACATAGAGCACCATTAGTAAAAAGCGCCTAGTAGTTCTTTAGATTGATAAAAAAAAATAATAGAGACTTTAGATGGTCCTAAGGCCCCTTAGAATATGGGTCAATTTTATTTCAGTGTGTTTTCCTTACTTTCCGAATCAATAAAGGAGTAATATTTCTCCTAAAAATTTTATTCTAACACTAAATAAACACCAAATATACTTGCAAAATACAAAAATAAAGAGGCGGCCCACTCCAGACCCAACAAGCAAAGCCCACTCGGTTTCGAAATAGTGCCATGGGAACCAATTCCCGAAACCCACAAAATAAACCACACTATCCCATTCATATCCCCAAAACCTAAAAAGCCAAATCAGTGTCATCGTAAGAGTCAATCCATGCAACCCAGAATCAAAGGAAATCAAAATCCAAAACAATGCAAATGTTACAAAAAAAAAAAACAGATTTATAAAACATAGATTCCATCATACCCTTCACTAACAACACCTCAAGAACCTACACAAAGATCTTCATAAATTCCGCACTCTAACCCCATTTTCAAAACTGTTTCGAGTCACGAATAAAAAAATTGATTCGGACAAAAACGCATTTCACGCTAACAGTCAAAAAGCCTCCAAAGTAGCCTCAAAATTGGCCTTTAAACACGAGCAAAATATCAAGGCACAAGAAAAGAGAAAGAGAAAGAAATGCAAGAACATGTGAAGCAAAGCGTCAAAAATTGACCGCCCAAGTAATTTTCAGCGCCCAGGGCTGGGCGCCGAAATTTCTGACGCCCCAGCCTGGGCGTTGAAACTCTCTACCTGACAAAAATTCTTCAGAAGTGCTCGTCATTTTATCCGCACACAACGGAAAAATAACGAACACTTGGGGGTACAGTACGTATCCAAATAGAAGTACGTATCCAAATAGACTTACCAACCAAGAATATAGCCATACAAATTAGTCGAATTTCGAATTTCGAATTCATATTTTACAAATGGCAAAAAATGGCAGATGAAAATAATGATAATACTTCACTCATTTGACCGACTAAGTAATATGTTTCCACCTCAGGGCATATCTACCGAAATCCGGCATACTAGAACTAATTCAAAAGCTAGAACTACGAGCGACCTGATTCTGACAAGACACGTAGGCAATCCTTACCAAGGATTCGGTCCAAATAAAAAAAATATTCTTTGTGCAAAAAGTGTTAGACATATAAAATACATAAAAAAGAGGAGAAACAAAAATAAATGAAAACTAAAAATACGCCTTTATTAAAATATAATAAGAAGGAAAACAGAGTGCTAAAAATAAAAACAAACGCGACTGAAATAAATAGAGGGCACCTACACCCTAGCAAGAACTACACTACTCTAGTACTTCTGGATCATCAAATAAAGTCTTGTAGAAGGCAATATTTGCAGGATCCACTCCCACAGTCCTCTGCGCTGCCCCAATGTCAATCTCCATAAGAACCGGCTCCTGGACACTAACTTCCAAAGATGCCAAAGCTTCAGAAACGTTCTCAGTTATAGCCCGCTCAGCCTCGAGGGCACAGGCAATGGTGGGAGAAGGATTATTATCATCAACTAGACTAGCCACTGTTTCTACAGGCGGCTGAGCCTTCCTAACCCATACATTGTTCCGGCGACGATCTCTGCGAGAGTTTGCATTTCTTTTAACAACAGCAGGCCCCTTCATGTTAGGCATCTTTTTAGGCCTGAAACTGGAACGGAGAGGAACTTCCTTTCGCTTTCGATCAGGACGAGATTTCACAGTCTTAATACTATAGGTACGAGGTCTGGCAGAATCAGGACCCTCATATTTAACACGAATACGAGGTATCAAAAGCTCAGCCGGCTCCCCATTTCGAGCCTCGGTCCTCACATCTTTATCATCGGAGCTCATCCACAACTTGTAGTTTTCAGAAAGACCCACAAAGCCATTTGTAGCTACGGCCCAACGCGGGAGACCATCATAATACTTGGCCCACGCTAGGACCCGTGTTTGTGAAAAGGTCGCTACCTTAGGTGGTACCGTATCAGAAAAGGGGATAGTCTGCCTTAAACCATATTGACGCATGACTCGGTAAGGGAAAATATAAATGGGACGAGATAGCCCCAACAAAGAAACATAAACCGATATATCAGAACCACCTGTCATAGTAGTCAAACCCCACCATGGTACCACCCACTTAATAGAACAAATGCCATAAGTAAAAAAGGAGGTCCATTCGGCCTCGTCCTGGCCTTGGTTCAAGTATTTTCTGTTACCCAAGACTATAGGGCGATAATGTATAGGATCGGCAGGAACTTCCAAAAGTCCAAGCCGTTCCGCAAGCCAAATCTGCAAAAACAGGTACGATCGAATCAAAAGAATGAAAAAAATTGTCCCTGGGGCGCAGTTTCAACGCCCAGGACCAGGCGCCGAAAACTCCAGCGCCCAGCCCTGGGCGCTGAAACTCAGCCCCAGGCAGAAAAAATATATGCAAAGGGACGTATACGTGCGCAAGGAAAAATCGATCACCTGCAGTAATAGGGGGCTTCCCTTAAAATGTTCGGATTTGGCATCCTTCTTCAGCTCATCCGCACTCAGCAAAGTCTCGGCAACAACCAACGACATGATAGAATAACAACTTTCCATCTGGCTAATCAAGGGGATCAACCTTATGTCACCGAACTCACCATTGTTATTCTATAGCAAATAGTGATTCAACAAGCAAAATACAAGGGCTCGAATATTCAATTTCTGTTCGGTCATATTCTTACTAGGCCTAAAGTGATGTTTTACAAGTTTCGCCAAGTTAACCTTATCATCTACAACAATTTCAGCAAACATGTTATCATCTAGCCCTAGGAAAACCCTTATGGTTGTTTTACCCTCTTCAATAGTGTCAGGGGTAACAGGAGTAGCATTAGTAGGATAACCAAGGATCGCAGCAAATTCATCGGGCAAAGGACATATTTCGTTGCCCCGAAAGGCAAAAACATGATGATCGGAGTCCCAAAAGCTTAGGGCAGCATGCAGAAAGTTATAATCAATATTAATTTGTTGTAAGCCTAAAAGTGCCTCTAAGTGGTATTCTTTTAACAAAGCTTTTTCTGTGGGAGTACGGGCCCGTAGCCAACGCCTAACAGTCCATTGGAGTGAGAAAGTAGGGATCGACATGGCAAAAGCAATGAATAATTAAAGCACAACAAAAAGAAAAGAAAGAATTTGAGAGTAGTAGAAAATAGGGACGTATCTAGCCCCTGTATATAGCTGAACGCACCCAATGACATCCTGATCCAATTCGGAAACGTGTTAGGAAATCCGAAAGTCAAATATTACCAGGAAAGGACTTTCAGGGCCCACGGCTGGGCGCCGAAATGTTTAACGCCTGGCCTTGGGCGCTGAAAATGCAGCCCAAGGCCCAGATTTCACAAAACACGGAACAGGAAAGGACTTAAGACCGTGTTGCTAAACACGAGGCCCTATTGCAAGTAGGATCAAGCCCAAAGAACCTTTAGCTCCCAAATAAGCAAGAAAAAAATATAACATTAAAACTTGGTCGAAACTTACACTCGTCTCAGAAAATGCTTATGTACACTTTTCAAAAAAAAAAGTTAAATATCATGGTCATTCTTCGAAACACCAAAAACATGTGTCGTCAAGTCATTGGTTTTCCAAAAAAAAATGTTTGTCTGTCAAAGGGTTAATCCGGGCCAAGCTAAAACCGGATGTCGCCTGAAAACTAAAGTCGCACTCCACGGCTTCGCTAAAGTAGCACACTACTATAGAAGGTCGCTCGCACATACGAGCATGACCCCAAACATGATTACAAGATGCGAAAAACAACCGACGAGCCCCAGTGCTTGGGGGCTCGCGAAAAAAATAGACTCCAATAAGGAGCGCGCAATCAAAATCACATTCCCGGACTGCGCCATACACCACATCATGTTTGGATATCTCAAAAAAGAACAACAACAGGTTCGACCTCATCGAAAGGACGTCACTGACTCTTATGCACGGTCCTCTGATCAAAGACCAAGTCGAGCCGTAAAGATTAGCTCAAAATCACGAAAGCAGACGGTCGCAAGACAAAGGTCCGTCTGAGCACGTTGTCAGCCCACGTTCAGGTTACAACTAAATTCGAGCATCCCTCGAAAGAATTCGCTCATGCAAGAATGAAAAAAAAGAAATTCTCAAAAGAAATCACAAAGAACCAAAGAAATAGGAACTTGCCCATCTTTAGTTGGCAAGATCGCGTCACAAACCGCGCGAGTTCCCAAATCGAAAAAACGAATTCAGGGATGTCCACCCTTAGCGGACAGGGCTCGCCCACCTTCAGCGGGCGGGGTCTGCGTCACTAGCCGCGCTTGTCCTTAGTTTTCGAAAAATATAATCTTCAAAAATATAATCTTCAAAAATTTCCTCAAAACAACAGGCAGGTTCGCCATCTTTAGCCGGCGGGGTCTATGTAGGTCCTTATTTTCAAATTTTAAAAAAAACAGATTCGTCCACTTCTATCGGACGGGGTGTCCACCCTTAGCGGACAGGCTCGCCACTTTAGCCGGCGGGGTCTGCGCCATTAAACCGCGCAGGTCCTTAGTCGCTGCAGCGATAACTTTTGCTGGATTTTCCTTCGTTTTACGTCCTATAAAAACAAGGGTGCTGGATTTTCCTTCGTTTTACCTCCTATAAAAACAAGGGTGCTGGATTTTCCTTCGTTTTAAGTCCTATAAAAACAAGGGTGCTGGATTTTCCTTTGTTTTACGTCCCATAAAAACAAGGGGTTTTCTCGTTTAGCTAGCCCTGAAAATGAGAATCTTTAAAAACATTTTTTTACCTCGTGATTGGGCTTGGCCAGGCCCAATTACACTTTATAGATTTGATTTCGAAAACATCTGTAGCTACTCCCAATGACAAAGTGAGGGAGTTTCTACGCACCTTTAGATCCTTCCAATGACAAAGTGAGGAAGTTTCTATACTATCAGTTGACAAATCTCAATGACACGTGAGGGATATGTCGACACTTGAAGTGATGACCCTTAAGTCAAATGTCACATACACCATGGCTTGTGTGACGCACTCCGTCTAATACTTTGACCATCGTCTTACTCCAAGACTCAGTCAAAGTGGGGGCTAACTGTAGACACCTACTTTTGTCCCCATTCCCGAAAGGGAAAGGTTCGATGATGAAAGCATAAAATCTCCACTTGACAACGCATCTCCTATAAAATAAACGAATCTCAATTCCCCTTTTCATTTCACCCGAAACCTGCTATTTATGGAAACCTGCTAAAAATAGTAACTGCCGTAAAAGGTAGCTTCTAAAAGTGGCAAATCATAAAAGATAGAAACGTGTCAGAATTAGGTGTTGCACTCCAACATAAAACCTAAATGAGATAGAAAACTGCAAGAATCCTATTCCTAATAAGATTCGGAAATAAGAGTTACGTATTAATTAAAATCCTAACGAGTCTAGAGTTCGTAACGGGCCCAGACGCATTCCGTCATAAAATTGATACGCGCTAAAAGACTCGAATTAATCTCAAACTCTACGGATTTCAGGAATCCGAATCTGACTAAAGAAAACAGCCCAGACCCTATTTTTAACGCCTGGCTCTGGGCGCCGAAATCTTCGGCGCCCAGGCCTGGGCGCTCCTAGGTACGTGTTTTTTCCTAATTCTTTGTGGATTAGAACTCTGCAATTCTATCTTTCCACGAACTCTTCCCTATAAATAGACCCCTAAATTCGACGTGAAAAGAACACACACAACACATAATTATATTCTGAGTATTGACTCCAACCCTTAGCCTAAGCCTCTCGCTGCGAAATTGTTCACGCGTTCTGTCGCAATCGATCCATAAATCGAACAGAACGTATCCTGTCCCATAATTGAGATTCGTTAAATAAAAAGGAGAAATAGCAAAGTCAAAGTGGTTAGTTTTCTGAGAACCGTGACGCACCTCTCAAGGGTGCGTCGTAATGTGTCCCTTTTCGATGATTTAACTGCTTTCCTCGCCCTTTTTATGAACTGTTAAACTAACCTAATCTGATCGTTCTATCACGCCTAACAAATATAATATTTTTGGGAAATCGGATTATCATGCTAGGTCCCTTAATGCTATTTAAATCAGATAATCAAGATCGAATTAGTATTATATGTTGCATATTGCTAAAATCAATTCAGATTAGTTTAATAGTTAACGCATGTCCCTTCAATTATTTATGCTGAGCTAGTAAGGATATCCTGCCCCTTGAGTTATCGACGAGCGAAGTACTCCTCTCGGTAGTTACAGTCCCCCGAACCCTCAATGTCTACCTTGCGGTTGTATGTTGAGAGATCCCCACACCAGGGATCACAAGGGAACCTACGGCCGTCGTGGTCAAACATAATTGCACTCCCTTTATGTCACGATAACCGGGTTTTGTCAGTTTTTCTCATTGTCGTTAAAAACTGAATGACGACTCCTATATTACTAGTCAATTGGGTGTAAACTCACAGGAAATCCAATTACACTTGATTGAATAAAAAGAATCGTCACACCCACGAGGGACGAGGTCACGCATTAGCCTCGTGCTTTTTCGACCCCCTCACAGTGGCGACTCTGCTGGGGATAGTGAAGGAAATACTCGTGCTTGTAGGTAATCAAAATAGCCGAAGGGTGAAACGATCCTACCCCGCGTTTATTTCCCCATCAAGTTGGGACGACCTGAAAATCAGCATATTAATGTGAACGGGCAGAACCTCATAATGAATCTCGGCTCCCTCGGGAGTTGGGAGTAAGGATACCCCTTTTTCGCCAATAGGGGCGTGCATACGCCGCGCATATCGCCCACTCGGTACTTGTGCAGGTAGTACACCTATCCCGAACCCAATCGCTCGCTCATTAGGTCCCTCTCGCCTGCATGCCCCCTTGGCTTGCACTTGCGGGTTGGCCTCTTGAGCGAAATTCGTCTGTTGAAGACACTACCTCGACCGGGGCATGTGTTGGATCTACGATAGAAGCGGTACCAAGCCAGGCGCAAATAAACTACCCATAGAAGCCTATCATAAACTACGTGACATATTTAATTTCCAAATCCATGTTTGTAGGGTTTAATTTCCAAATCCATGTTTGTAGGGTTTAATTTCCAAATCCGTGACTTTCAATATCGCAATTTCAATATCGCACTTTCTATATCGCACTTTCAATACCGCTATTTCAATACCGCAATTTCAATACCGCAATTTCAATACCGCAATTTCAATTTCGCACTTTCAATTCCGCACCTTTACTTGCCTAGTCAATTTCTAGGCAATGTGGACCTACTCCCTAGTCCTTTTCTAAGGGGTCTTGTATTTACTAATTCCGCACTTTATTTTGTATTGTGATGTTGCTTTATGTGCTTTATCGCTTTCATCACCAACATGCTAAATACAACAAAATACAAAGGTTACATCACGCTTAACAAAGATATTTTTGGACAAACCGACCTTAGGTTCCTTAAATCAATCTTTAAAGCAAAGTGACCACCGTACAATTAGAAATTCTATTTTGTTCTAATTTGCAAACCCACATAGTCTAATCTTAGGGTTTATTTTCGAAACAATGTTGTACCAACGTACTTGAATATTTCCAAAGTTCGCCCAATAAGCATTTCGTTCCCGAGCCCGGATCTCACCCATCCGTTTCAAGGATTCAAGGCCTTATCCAAAAATAGAGTCATTGTGCGGTCTTCCCAAACGAGACCTAAAATAAGTTTGGTGGCGACTCCTTCGAGGTGCAAAAGCAATTCAACGGTTCTCTAAACGAACCGCCGCGTGCCAAACCCCCCATTGTAGGAACGGAAAAAAAACCCCTACAGTAATTGGCGACTCCACTGGGGAATTTTTTAATTTCAATTACGAAAACGAGAGCAGATTTCGAGCAACCAGCCACTGATCTGCCGAAGTACTGGATGCCAGCATTGGCGCCAGGCGCAGCCCCTGCGCCCAACGCCGCTGCCTGCATCCAGAATAGTGGCTCACATTGGCTTGTTGCCCACTTTTTCTCAACTTTTCGTGTTGGGAGCTAGTCTGTTTTTGCATCTAGAAGGACGCTCCCAAGCCTCGTGAACGAGTGCCGAAAAACGGGCTTTACAAATACAAATTCAAGTACGATTTCAATTTCTAGGCATTTTATGCATTTTTCGAAAACCATATTGTGCAAAATGAATTTCTACCTTTGCCCAAACGGATGTGTTCTACATTCGGGCTAGCCCCGGGGGAAACGAAATGGTGACTCTCCATACGGTTCCCGACCAAAGTGTGTGACTATTTCCGCGCCTACCGAAACTTGGCATTTGCTTGACATTCCCGATGTCAAGTATGGAGGCCGCCTGCCGACACACACTTCCCTTAGGTGGAACGTGAAAGCTTGTCGCCGGATCGGTCTCTTAGCCGAGTACCTTTTTGACACCCAAAGCCGACCACTTGCATCATACAAAATCTTAGACCGACCTTAGGTTGAGAACTTTGCATGTCGCATTCAGATTCATGATTAGTGTGACAACGTGCTACTTGTGCATTGTGTGGGCGTCTTTGCACGCGTGAATGGCTAACCTCGAGTTCTAGCTTGCCAAAACCAATTAGCCTCCAACTAGGAAACCAAACCCCTAGGAGCATCATTCAAACCTCATGCATCTAAATCGCCGATTTTAGGGTCTTTAGGAGTGTCACTCCATTTTATTCAAAACCCTTAAACACGCCTCACGCACAAATGACAAACTCAAAATTCAATCCAACGGCGTCATAATGCCGGATTTTTGAGTCCAAATTACAAGCTACGAATTCAAAATCAATCCAACGGCGTCATAATGCCGGATTTTCGAGTCAAAATTCCAAGTTCCAAGTTCAAAATGCAATCCAACGGCGTCATAATGCCGGATTTTCTATTTTCAAAACCTCAAATCTCCAAGTCAAGTCCAAATCCAACGGCGTCATAATGCCGGATTTTCTAGTCCAAATTCCAAGTTTCAAAGTTCAATCCAAATTTTCTAGTTCAAAACCTCAATTTTCAAGTCCAAATCCAACGGCGTCATAATGCCGGATTTCCTTGTCTTCAAGCCTCAAGTTCAAATTCAAACTTTCTAGTCCAAAACTTCAAACACAACCCAACGGCGCCATAATGCCGGATTTTCTAGTCCAAATTTCGAGTTTCAAGTTCCAAGTCAAGACTCAATCTAACGGCGCCTTAATGCCGGATTTTCTAGTCCAAATTTCAAGCTTCAAACTTCAAATTCGAAAACCACAAATCCAACGGCGTCATGCCGGATTTCCTATTTCAAACATTCAAGTCTTCAAGCATCGAAGTCAAGTTGCCAATTCCAAACCTCAAAAGTTCAAATGCCAAAGTTCATGACCGGCGTAATGCCAACTTTTCAACTCCAATTTTCAAACCTCAAATTCCATGTCAATCTTTCGAATTTCTAGTCCTATGCTCAAAACTTCAAATTCCAAATACATGCCGTCATAATGCCGATTTTCCATTCCGCATTTCAAACCTCAAGCTCGAAGTTCAAAAATTCCAAACCTTCAAATTTCAAATCCTACACTTCAAGTCTACGGCGGCATAATGCCGGACTGTCAAGTCCCTAAATTCAATATCCACGGCAACATAATGTCGGATTTTCCAAATACGAAGCTTCATGTTCTACATACAAAATGCATCCCTTTCCATTTCAAAATTCAAACTTCGAGTCAAACTCAAATTTCAATCGGGTTGAAAATCCCCTGAAATAATACAAGTTCAAATCCACGGGTTGAAAATCCCCTGAAATAATGCAAGTTCAAATCCACGGGTTGAAACTCCCCAGAAATAATACAAGTTCAAATCCACGGGTTGAAAATCCCCTGAAATAATACAAATTCCAATGGGTTGAAATTCCCTTCAAATACTCCAAGTCCAATGGGTTGAAACTCCCCCAAAATATTGACGGGTTGAGATTCCTTTTAAATAATACAAAATCAATCTCTTTCAATCGGGTTGAAATTCCCTTCAAATATTCCGAGTCCAATGGGTCGAAATTCCCTTGGAAATTCAATTTCCTAGTACAAGCCCAATTTCCATGTTCTAGGGCGGGTTGAAATCCCCTTCAAATAAGTCCGATTTCCAATAGGTCGAAATATTCATTTTCGATTTCCCATGTTCTAGTACAAGAGCCAACTTTTACAAAAGAATGAACGCACCTCTCAAACATTTCCAACGGGCTGCAAATCCCGAATACAAGTACAAAATCCAAAATCCCGAATCTTCGGAGTGACACTTAGAGTCAAGTCTAGGTCTCATTCATTGCATGCATGTCATATCACGTGTTGGGAAGTTCAAAGTTCTAAAGTTCAAAATCATGTCCTAACTAGGTGCTCGGAATCCTCTTCTCAAGATCTTACTCAAGATGACTTCACTAGCAGCAGCTGTAGCAGAGCTCTATGAACGTGTCGAGGAAGATGAGGCTCGCATAAGGGCTCTCGAAGACAATCAAGAAACTTTTTTCCATGCTGTGGGCCCATTCGAGGTAGAGGAAATATTTCATAATCAAGGGTCTGTACCACACTTTGTGCAGCCAAGTGAAAACTCAGAATCTGGGTTACCTCAAGGAGACATTTGCGGGATCTGGGCCAGCGATGATGAAGACACATATCAGGACCCTCCTGTTGAAAACATCTCTGACGATGAATGCCGAGAAATTGTAAGCGCTGACTGGTACTTGGACCCTAAGGTAGAAAACAGTGTTCAAGTAATGACTAGGTCTGGTCGAATTCAAGAGCCAGCCAACAGAACGTCACCAGCTACAGATATTCCTCTACCCACCGAGGAGAACCCTCTAATCAAACAATTGAAGCGCACTAAGGCAGAGGTTAATATTTGGCAACTCATGGCTTCCTCTGTGGAGCACCGCACTGCTCTTATCAATGCTCTAGCTAGTCAAACTGAATGTCACCCAAGAAGTCACTCATGACGAATTGATCGGGTTGCTTACAAATCTGGAAGAAGGAATCACCTTTACTAATGAAGACCTCCCACCCGAGGGGGTGGGCCATCACAAGGCTCTCTATCTGACTGTTGAATACAAAGACAAGATCATCCCCATGACTCTAGTGGACAATGGATCGGCTATCAATGTGTGTCCTCTCCGCACTGCCGAAAATCTGGGTTTCACCCCTAGTGAATTTTCTAGTTCCACCCAAGGTGTTCGTGCCTATGACAACACTCGTCGGGAAGCAATGGGAACTCTCACTCTACTACTCCGCACAGGGCCAATCGAGCGGAAAGTGAGCTTTCAAGTGCTTAACATCAACGCATGTTTCAATCTCCTACTCGGAAGACCGTGGATCAATGACCTCAAAGCAGTGCCATCTTCACTTCACCAGAAAGTCCAAATGGAGGTCCAAGGAAATGTCATTACCCTGCACGCATCTCATCCAAGGACCAAGATAGCCGACAAGGCTCTGATACTAATCGAACATGATGACAGGGACAAAGACCTCTGGGGATTCAGTGCTGAAGTTGGGGCCATCGAATCCCGAATGAATCCCATGGAAAAGCGCATGATGATCAAGCGTGGGCGTTTCTTGGGAACTACTTTGCCACCAATACCACCTACCGAATCCCCTTTCAAAGCCCAAGGACAGACCAACTGTTGCGGTCTGGGATACAAGCCTACTAAGCTCGATGACAAGCAGCAAAAGGCTAAGCTAAAGGCCCGTTGAGCTGGCAAAGATCAATTCAAAATACCTCCTCATCAACTCACACTCAATGGGCAATTCGTGAAAGAAGGAGAGGAAGACTTATACTTCGACTTCCCAGAACCATTCTATGACTCTTCAAAGGGGGTTCTCTACCCCGGATTCGAGATCTTTCAAGACTGTCACTTTCTAGAGGATGCTCCTCCAATACAAGACAAGGCCTCCCCTGAATGCCTTGACTCCTCAACTTTCGGTCTGCTATTTGGCCAGGAGATGTCCCCAACCATTTCTGAAGATACCATGGTTCAAATGATCACTCAAATCAAAGACTTCGACCCATCTAAGATGATTACTCCAAGTGAGAAGATGGTCAATGCTGGAGAAAGTCTCTCAATATAACAGCTCCAAACGTCAAAATGTTCAAGATTACTGTGGACGAAGGATCTATGATGAGCGAGTCCGAGTCTGAGGATGAGTCTGGATCTGAGTCTAGCAATGAGTCTAAGTGTCTAGAACTAGAGTCTTGCATCAATGAAGTGCCTCTAAAGGCCAAGCTTCAAGTCAAAACAGTCGATGTAATTGTTAGGTTATGATACATATGATATTACATAAATCATGCGGAAACAACCATTAACCCAGGAATACATATTATTTACACATAATCATATAGCATAATTTAGATGCATACTCTTTGTTGCGTGCCCTCCCTAGCTGCGCCCGAACCGAACAAGAACAAGTCTTTTAGGACTCCAAGTGTCGTCCCTCCGTAGATAGTCCACAGCACGTCCGGATCCGCCTTAAGATTGACCAACTAGAATCGCCCTTAAGGTACTAGAATTTTCGGCACTTTTGAGCAAGATGTGTGACTGAATTTTTCTCTCAAAAACTCACTTTGAATACTTTTAAAACTCGTTATAAATTGTGAGCCCAAGCCACATATTTATAGGGGTATGGAAAGGGAATTGGAATCCTATTCAGATACAAATTAATTAAACCTAGAATCCTACAAGAACTCTAATTAATTAATTTATCAAATAGAATTAGGAATTTAATCATTAACCGAACTCTGCACGTTTTAGGAATCGTGCATGAACACAAACACTTACGCACACACACACGGCAGCCACGATGGGCCGCCCATGCGCGTGCGTGCGAGCAGCAGCCCACGCAGCGAGGCCTACGCGAGCTACAAGCCCACGTAGCTCCTGCGCGCGCAGCGCGCGCTGTGCGCGCTGCCTCGGCCTGCTGGGCCTGGCCTTGCGCTGGGCCTGGCGTGGCCTTGGCTGTTCGTGTGGCGCGCTTGGCTTGCTGGGCGATGGCCTGGCTTCGTGCTGGGCCCTCGTCCGGCAGGCCTCGTCCGATGCTTATTCGTACGATACGCTTCCGATTAAATTTCCGATTTCGGAATTCATTTCCGATACGAACAATATTTAACATTTCCGATTCCGGAATTAATTTCCGTTTCGAACAAATATTTAATATTTCCGTTTCCGGAATTATTTTCCGATTCCGATAATATTTCCGATTCTGACCATATTTCCGTTTCCGGCAATATTTCCGATTCTGGTAATATTTCCATTTCCGATAATATTTTCCGATACGTACCATGTTTCCGTTTCCGGCAACATCTACGACTTGGATAATATTTATATTTCCGATATGATCCATATTTCCGTTTCCGGTATTATCATCGTTTCCGGAGTATTCATTTCTTGCCTGTGACGATCTCAGCTCCCACTGAAACCAAGATCCGTCGATTCCGAATATTCATAGGTGGAGTATTTAATGCCATTAAATACTTGATCCGTTTACGTACTATTTGTGTGACCCTACGGGTTCAGTCAAGAGTAAGCTGTGGATTAATATCATTAATTCCACTTGAACTGAAGCGGCCTCTAGCTAGGCATTTAGCTCACTTGATCCCACTGAATTATTAACTTGTTAATTAATACTGAACCGCATTTATTAGACTTAACATAGAATGCATACTTGGACCAAGGGCATTATTTCCTTCAGTCTCCCACTTGTCATTAGGGACAAGTGTGCATTTCCTAATTCCTTTGTCGCTCGATGCTTGCTCTTGAACATAAGGTAAGAGTTGTCATCCTTATTATGTCCAGAGGTGTTCCTCGGTTTCAGAGTTCAACTGATCAAATAAACAGATAATCATAGCCTATGATTCATCCGAGCACGGCCATGCATTTCACAGTTTCTAGCTCTCCGAGTGGCCTTGTACAACTTTTAAGCATCTCATCCCGATTTATGGGAGGACAATCCCAATCTTGCGATCTTGAGATTAGACTTCGTTTGATAGGTGATTACCTGAGCGTTGCCTTTATAGCCTCCTTTTACGGTGCGACGGTTGGTCAACGTCAAAGCAACCAGCTCTCAAACAAGTAATCTCAAATCACTCAGGTATTGAGGATTTAGTGTCTAATAATTTAATGAAATTTACTTATGACAGATTTTCATCTTTTACAGTAAAGTTTCATAGGTCTTGTCCGATACTAGTCTTCCCAAAGTAAGTATCTATGCAAATGATTATGACATTGCCATGTCCACATAGTTCAAGAAACAGAACTATTAGTCATCTTGCATTCTAGTCGTCTAACGTTTTCTATTCGTCCAATTTTATAGAAAACTCCGACTAGGGACCATTTTCAACCTTTGACATTCAAGTTCACTTGATAGACATTTCTTAGTCACAGGACTGGTCCTGACAGTCTATCTTGAATATTTCGTCAAATTTGAAGGGACTCATCATTTAATACTAAACCAAGATTAAATGGAATATGAAAATATTTTTCATATATGATAAATGTTTAACCCCAATGTTTTACAACCATGGGCCTCTAACCCATCTTTAAAACATTTCATGGAATTCAAAGCTATGCTTGATTTCCAGTGCTACAACGTGAGTGTTGCTTCTCACTTGTTGCATAGGTTTAGTTATCATGCTTTGCCAATCTTAATATCCTTTTCATCGAATGTTATTCGAGATAGATGATAAGATCTTTTGAGTATGTTTATTTTGTGATCTAGTCTTTCTCGCTACAATGGTGGTTCTACGCATTTCTCAATGAAGAACCATCAAGTTAGCAGACCTTTTTCTTGCTTCAAGAGCGGTTCTACGCATTTTTCAATGAAAAACCATAAGCCAGCAGATAGGTGATCTTCCCAAGTTCAGTGAAGAACTCTTTAACATAAACAACCCTGTTTTATTGCTTCTTAGGCAATAAGTACTTTTACTTCATCTGTTTAGGTTGCTAGTGATGCTTTGTTTGGATTTGCTTATCCAAGAAGTTCACAGATATGTGGAAGACTTTCCAGCTGTATCTTAGAACATAGAAATTAATATTTTAATTTCCCACGCAACAACGCATGGTCTCCAATCCATGTTGCCATTTCGAAACACGATGCTCTTTAGCTCGTCCTTGTCAATGGTTAACTCCAAAGGGTCTTGCTTGATCCTTTGCCAGTGTTTATGCGTGTAGCATCAATATTTAGCATATCTTTATTTCCTTGAATCAAGAACTATTCCTATGTACCTTTTCAAGTACCATAAGTATTCTTGATCTCAATCTAGTTGATCTTTACTTAGATCAATAGAGATTGGTATATGTTCGTCATGGCTAAAGTCATACGATACGTTTTTGGCGATCCTCATATTATATCATACATGATAAATTCTTTTGCAGAATGATTCCCAATTTGAATTCTATTCATGTAACTTTAGCTTATCTAGTTTCAGTAGATACTAAATTCAGCTAAATTCTTTGACATATAATATAGGTTAAGAATCTCATTTAGACTCTTTGATGTTTAACTTAGTAAATGCTTATACATAGTTCAAACATCCTTTACTTAGATTTATTCACATGGGTCAAATATCTCCAATGGAGACTTCCGTGTTTGATTTAGTAAATGCCATTACTTAATCCAAAACAATATCATAAGATCTTTGTAAATAGATCTTAATACCCAGTATGTACTAAGTTTCGCCATGGTCCATCATTGATGAATAATTTCAAATCTAAGTCATTAGCATTTGAATGTTATTTCATAATAGAGAGATATGTGTATGATACACATAGGACCAAAATTTGATTGAGGAATACGTTTTGTCATCCAATTGCTATATGTACCAATATGCAATCATTGCTTGAATATAGACTTGAGCATTACGATTATGCATGAGGTTTCAACACGATCCACACCGTGAATTTGCTTGTAACTTTTAGCAACTAATCTAGCTTTGTGTGTGAACACAATTCAATGTTTGATGGTTTTTATCCTTAAAACAAACTTGCAACCAATAGGTGTGAACCTATTCTTGCAAATCAACAAAATTTCAATTTTGTCATCAAAACATTGAGTATGTTTTATGGCCTCTAACCATTTAAACATTTGAGTCTATATATGGCCTCTAACCATTTTAGGGAATCTGGGTTTCGTCATAGCTTTCTTACAAGTCACAAACTCATTAATCTACATGATAATAGTTTGACTGCAAGTTGTAGGTTTCTTTACTATCTAATAGAAGAATTGCATAGTTTCAGTGACCTGAACTCCATGTTTCTTCACTATCTAATAGAAGAATCTCATAGTTTCAGTGACTTGAACTCTATGCCTACTTGGGTATAGAACATCAAACAATAGAATATCAATAGCTACTTGAAAGTCCTTTGAATATTCTGTTCTCCTTGAAGCACTTGTAAAGTCTTCTAAGAGATGTCTATTCTTTAAAGCCACTTCTAAAGTCCTTAAAGAATAAGTTCGGATTTTCTGAAGCACTTCGAAAAGCCTCCAGAATGTCCGTTTATGTTTGTTGTTCGCCTCGAAAAACTTTCGAGGTCTATTTTCTCCCACTTGTCATTTTGGAAACGAATCTCCAAAAGGACATTATTTCGAGCAAACAAACATTATGTTCTCAAAAATTCGTGGTAGAAACAATACCCTTGTGTCTCATTTGAATAAATCACAATGAAACATATATCTATGCTTGGGCCTTAGTTTGTCGAATAACAAACACTAAGCTCCCACTGAGTTTAGGAACTCTTTAGATATATTATGAAAAGATATTCTGAAATTACTTTTCAATAGCTTTGACGAATTTGGTTTAGTTTGGTGGTAGTTGAGCATTTTGTTTTAGAAATTATAGGAAAAGTCTTTATGATTCATCATTGATCGAATCAAGTACTAATTGACTTCGATCATTCCAACGTAGATATGCCATATCTTATGGAGCTAGATTGTGAAATTACAACACACAATCATTGATGATCATATTTGGTCTCAAGTAATCATCAACATGATCTAACCTAGATCTTTATGATTTTTTGCCAACTGGATTTTATACTTCTGAATCTTTAAACTAGCCAAACAGATTCAACTTATATCACATTTGAGTAAATAATCCTATATTCACTCAAATCCATGTGAAATAATAAAGTCATAAAACCTTTCTTTAGCTTTGAACTCTATCGTCTAGGCGTTCTAACAATAGTTCATATTCTTTGTTACTTTCAACAAGTAAGACTAGCTTGTCTTAAGTTGATCTAGAAATCAACCAACTTTCAAAAAGTCCATCAAAATAGAGCTTATGAATGTTAACTTGTTGATATGGTCTAAGCAACAATGCCAAAGATTAATGGAACTCAAATCAAGGGTTTGATTTGAACCTAGTAAAGTTCTTTAAAGAGTTGTTTGTTTTAATCAAGCATATTGACTCAACCTGTAATTGACCATTTCATTCAAATAAACAAACAAACAAGCATTGTTTTTGTTCTTCTGAATGTGAGTCTTTCTGTGTTTGAAGCAGAAATTTAGGTATGCTGATTATGGAACAAAATAGCCATTAAGTTCCAGCCTTTGAAAGGACTTAAAACAAACTAGATGACCCTACAATTAATGTAGCAACGCCATGCTTCATTTCCCACTTGTATGTCATTAGTGTATCCTAGCTTCCATCGTTTGAGTTATTACCGAAGTAAGAACCTCAAGCGGTATATGATACCAAGGAAGTTTGATTGCTAGGTCACTTCTCTTTAAACATAAACTTATAGGTAGAAACGGAATCGTAAATTCCTTTCATTTGTTCCTCGTTTTCCTATTTCTTGTACCCTTTCTTATAGTCTTAAGAATTGAATTCTTTAGTGTTGATCGACTTTTATACTTTGTTAGACATGTCCAATGTCACCAACAAGGTTCTTTACCATTTTAATTTATGTTGAATATTTTGTTTCAACTAAATGATCTTACCAGAAGCTTCTAAAGTTCTCTAAGTATCGACCTATTCGAATGTCTAGGGACTAGACTCATTCGAGAAATAAATGGACAAAGATATTAGGTTGTTAACCATTGGTAAGGCTGAGCGTTTAAACTCAATGCTTTATGATCTCAAAACTACATTGTATTTTGAATTCACAAGCACCAATTGGTTTGCCATTCGATTTTGATATTCGAAAACAACCATAAAAATCGCTATAAGAAACGTACATTTTAAATTGCTCACTTTCTCTCTTTTCCGTGAATCGTTCTTGGATTCACTACCAATCGAGGAAATTTACTGTTACCTTTCTAAAAGGATTTATTGCAGTGTAAGATATTTAATTATAAATAATAATTAAAACATACATTGAAGCATGCAAAGTCTAAACATTTATCATGAATAATAACTTGAAATTAAAGCAACCAAGCAATTCAAACAAGTTATTAGCATTTTATTCGATTTTATTGTTCCGGCAGGTGTGAATAAAATGATTCCAAGATCCTAAAATCATTGAAGAACTAAGCACAGTTTGTCGACTTAATCCTAAAACATCTTAGGTAAGCCAAAGCCTTTTGCTAATAGTCTAGAAACTACTCTTGGTTGATAGGTACGTCTAAGAACTTATTAGGTAAACCTATCGATTTTGCCACGACATAAAAGGACTCCTTACTTATATCGTTGAGTTTCACCAAAACTAACATGTACTCACAATTATTTGTGTACCTTGCCCCTTTAGGACCAATAAGTAACACCTCGCTGAGCGAAAACTATTACTAGATTGATGTAAAGGATATCCAAGCAAGTGTATATTTTGGCATGGCACCTTTTAACTCAATTTTTAAGTTTGGAACTTAAGGCTCTTACTATGTTGGTTAGATTTTAAATGAACTAAAATCCTTAATCATGCAACATAATCAAGCTTTTGATCTCATGCATTTTAAGACATATTTAAAAGCAATAAATAACTTAAAACATGCATAAGATAAATGTGATCTAGTATGGCCCGACTTCATCTTGAAGCTTTGACTTCAAAGTCCGTCTTGAAAATCTCCGTGGGAGGCACCATTTTCTTCAAATAGGATAAGCTATAACTAATTACAACTATTTGATGGTTCGCAGACCATATTTGAATTGAAAAATAACTTTGGTACTTTAGACCAATTACATTCAAATTAATGGTACGCAGACCATATTTTCTATCCTATTTGGGCCATACTAGTCACTTCATAACCTGCAAAACAGTACATATACAATATATACCATTCACCCATTCATTATCATGAATGGCCCACATAGCTGGTTAGTAAAACACATTATGCATCACGTAAACATTTGCAGCAATTAATCAAGGGCACCAATAATCTACCAATTATCCAGTCCTTATTAATTCTAATCAAGTTGTTTTAACCTTAAGGATTTGTAGACCTAATCAAGAGTTTATGACTAAAAAGCTCTCCCACTTAAACCAATAAATTCATATGCTTTACTAATTTTAAACATAAAAATGTATTTCTAGTCTAACCGGAAACATACAAATTTAATTAAAATTTAAAGCTCATATAAATTTATAATTGAATCCAAAAAGTTTAATTTAATTTCAGTCGTATTTAAATTAATTCATGATTTTAATTTTAGTAAAATAATTAGAATAAATAAAATTTATTATAATTACAATATTCAAAATTAAAATCCAAGAAAATAATTTAAATTATTAATTTTAAAATTAATTAAAATTACGTGAACTGAAATTTTCAAATTAAACATTCAAAACGATCTAATCGTAACGCAAACACCCTACGCATTGCACGCCCATGGGCCGCACGCACACAGCCATCGCTGGCCATGTGCGCGCAGCCCATGCGCTCGTCGCATAGCTGCTGCATCTCCATCGCAAGCCATCGCACGCTGTGGTGCTTGCTGCGCGCGCGCCAGCGCTCGTCGCACGCGAGCCATCGCTCGCAGTGCGCGCTCGCCAGCGCTCGCTGTGCGCGCGAGCCATCGCTCGCTGGGCGCGCGACATCGCTCGCTGTGCGCAGCGCTCGTGGCACGCGAGCTTGCGCTCGCTGCGCGCTCGCTGCGCGCTCTTGCGCGAGGCAGCGCGCGTTGTGGCGCAGCTCGCTTGCTGCCCACACGCGACTGCCTTGGCTTGCCTTTCGCCCATGCCCATTTGTTCATAGCTCGTGGCCCACGACACAAGGCACGGCTGCTGCCTTGTGCTCATGCACCACGCCCTTGCTCATTGCATTCGTGCCGCACGGGCGACGAGCTCCCTTGCTCGTCGTCGCATGCCCGCACTATACAACACCCCTTAAGGGTAACACGAAGCGTCCATTGCTTTGTGCGTGCAAGTTTTATGAACGAATCGCATAAAATTTAAAATTTATATTTAAAATTAATGACAAATTAATAAATAATATTAATTTCATAATTTTAGGGCGAAAAATCGAAAATTTATTATTCAATTGATTTCCGATTTACATGGATTCAAGTCTAGGTCATAAAAATTTAAAATTTATCATAAATTTACAATTTTTATAGTGGTTTTTAATCATAGGTTTCTAATTAAATTATAATTAATTATGAAAATCAAATTAATTCTAAATTATTCTAATTTTCAACAAATTAATCATAATTACAAATTAGATTGCATAATTAACAAGGCTAGGCATTCAAACTTGTTAAACATATACAGTAGGTCAATCAAAAATTCAAGATTTATCAACAAGAATCGCAAATATTTAATTTAACATCTTAAATTTACGAAATTTTGCATCCGAAAAACTAAAACCTTCGAAAAGTCATAGTTAGGCTTCGAATTTGAGAATTCTGGGTTCGGCAGAAAAATATTATTTTTGTCAAAATTTTAGAATGCCTTTTACATGCGGAATTGACACAAAAATCACTCGATTTGGATGAGTAACGAAGAAACTGCCGAAAAACTGCGTACGTATAATTAAATAAACGCAATTTGCAATTAATTAACAATTACGAAAATTAATCACCCCTTTTAATTCTTGCAAATTTGTAATATTTAACCATGTTTATGCAAATTAGATTATGAAAATAATAAGGGGCTCGTGATACCACTGTTACGTTATGATACATATGATATTACATAAATCATGCGGAAACAACCATTAACCCAGGAATACATATTATTTACACATAATCATATAGCATAATTTAGATGCATACTCTTTGTTGCGTGCCCTCCCTAGCTGCGCCCGAACCGAACAAGAACAAGTCTTTTAGGACTCCAAGTGTCGTCCCTCCGTAGATAGTCCACAGCACGTCCGGATCCGCCTTAAGATTGACCAACTAGAATCGCCCTTAAGGTACTAGAATTTTCGGCACTTTTGAGCAAGATGTGTGACTGAATTTTTCTCTCAAAAACTCACTTTGAATACTTTTAAAACTCGTTATAAATTGTGAGCCCAAGCCACATATTTATAGGGGTATGGAAAGGGAATTGGAATCCTATTCAGATACAAATTAATTAAACCTATAATCCTACAAGAACTCTAATTAATTAATTTATCAAATAGAATTAGGAATTTAATCATTAACCGAACTCTGCACGTTTTAGGAATCGTGCATGAACACAAACACTTACGCACACACACACGGCAGCCACGATGGGCCGCCCATGCGCGTGCGTGCGAGCAGCAGCCCACGCAGCAAGGCCTACGCGAGCTACAAGCCCACGTAGCTCCTGCGCGCGCTGCGCGCGCTGTGCGCGCTGCCTCGGCCTGCTGGGCTTGGCCTTGCGCTTGGCCTGGCGTGGCCTTGGCTGTTCGTGTGGCGCGCTTGGCTTGCTGGGCGATGGCCTGGCTTCGTGCTGGGCCCTCGTCCGGCAGGCCTCGTCCGATGCTTATTCGTACGATACGCTTCCGATTAAATTTCTGATTCCGGAATTCATTTCCGATACGAACAATATTTAACATTTCCGATTCCGGAATTAATTTCCGTTTCGAACAAATATTTAATATTTCCGTTTCCGAAATTATTTTCCGATTCCGATAATATTTCCGATTCTGACCATATTTCCGTTTCCGGAAATATTTCCGATTCTGGTAATATTTCCATTTCCGATAATATTTTCCGATACGTACCATGTTTCCGTTTCCGGCAACATCTACGACTTGGATAATATTTATATTTCCGATACGATCCATATTTCCGTTTCCGGTAATATCATCGTTTCCGGAGTATTCATTTCTTGCCTGTGACGATCTCAGCTCCCACTGAAACCAAGATCCGTCGATTCCGAATATTCATAGGTGGAGTATTTAATGCCATTAAATACTTGATCCGTTTACGTACTATTTGTGTGACCCTACGGGTTCAGTCAAGAGTAAGCTGTGGATTAATATCATTAATTCCACTTGAACTGAAGCGGCCTCTAGCTAGGCATTCAGCTCACTTGATCTCACTGAATTATTAACTTGTTAATTAATACTGAACCGCATTTATTAGACTTAACATAGAATGCATACTTGGACCAAGGGCATTATTTCCTTCAGTAATGATTGCTGATTTCAATAACACTTCAATTTCTACTTAATCTTCGAGTCCTAATTCAAAATCAAATCCTAATCCACACAACTTTGCTTCACAAGAAACTGACTTTGAATTTCTAAAAGCTATCGAAAATCATGAAAACAGGACACCCATAATTGAGGAAACAGAAAAAATCAACCTTTCTAACAGCAGTGATTCAAAACTAGTTCAGATTGGTTTAACTCTTTCCCCATTAGAGCGGGACGACCTTATCAAACTACTTTCAGAGTATGTAGACGTCTTCGCATGGTCCTATCATGATATGCCAGGGGTTGATCCAAGCATTAGTCAGCATACAATTCCCCTTATTCCAGGGTCAAAGCCCATCAAGCAGAAGCTCCGTCGCATGAAACCGGATGTTTCCCTCAAAATTCAAGAAGAGGTCTCCAAGCAGTTAGAGGCCGGGTTTATTCGAGAAGCAAAATATCCAAAATGGACCGCAAATGTCGTCCCAGTTCCAAAGAAAGACAGCAAAGTACGAATGTGAGTGGACTACAGGGATCTTAACAGGGTCAGCCCTAAAGACGGTTTTCCATTGCCTCACATGGACGTCCTGGTCGATAACACCGTAAATCATGCCTTACTCTCTTTTATCGACGGGTACGCAGGCTACAATCAGATTCCCATGGCAGAGGAAGACATGGAGAAAACAACCTTCATCACTCAGTGGGGTACATATTGCTATACAGTTATGCCGTTCGGACTAAAGAACGCAGGAGCAACTTATCAAAGAACAGCAACATCCATCATGAGCGATATGATTCACAGGGAAATTGAGGTATATGTCGACGACATGATTGTCTAATCCAAAGAACGACATGAGCATACCTCAGTACTTCGAAAGTTTTTCAACAGTCTCAGACAATACAATATGAGGCTCAATCCTCAAAAGTGCGCATTCAGGGTAACGTCAGGCAAGTTGCTCGGATATGTCATCAGCTCTCGAGGCATAGAGGCTGACCCTTCAAAAATCAAGGCAATTCTCGAGATGCAACCACCAACGAATGAAAAGGAAATTCGGGGTTTTCTCGGCAGACTACAATACATCAGCAGATTCATTTCAAGACTCACAATGATCTGTGAACCAGTATTTCGAAAGCTCCGAAAAAGCGAGCCCAAAGTGTGGGATGACGATTGTCAGCATGCATTCGAAACAATCAAAAGCTACCTTTCCAACCCACCAGTACTAAAACCAGCAATGCCAGGGATTCCCCTCAGGCTTTACCTCACAACAACAGATTTAGCAGTGGGGGCTATGCTTGCTCAAGAAATTGAAGGCAAGGAGAACGCCGTATACTACATAAGCAAAAAGCTGATCGAGTACGAGACCAAATACACTCAGCTCGAGAAACTCAGCATCGCCTTGGTTTGGGCCACAAAGAAACTACGGCACTACATGCTCTCCCATACAATACATGTGATCAGCAAAGTCGATCCTCTCAAATATGTATTCGAGAAGCCAGCACTCAACGGACGTTTGTCCAGATGGTTGGTCATGCTGGCAGAATTCGACCTCAAATACATTCCACAGAAATCTATCAAGGGTTCAGCAGTCTCAGATTTCCTAGCCGACTTTCCTGTCGAGGCAGAAGAGGAAGATTACGACTTACCCGACGAGGAAATCTTAATGACCAGTGATGACAGTTGGTCAATGCATTTTGATGGTGCCTCCAATCAGAACGGATGTGGTGTTGGAATAATTCTAGTAGCCCCAGACGGCACACACATTCCTATATCAGCAAAACTGCAATTCAACGTCACAAACAATGCGGCAGAATATGAAGCATGCATTATGGGCCTGGAAGCCGCCTTAGCCCTAGGTGTCCAGAGATTTCGAGTGTACGGGGATTCCTCCCTAATCATCAATAAAATTTCCGGCAAATGGAAAGTAAGGAGCGAGAGCCTGGCTCCATACCAGTGTTACCTTGAGCAGTTGTCTGAACAAATAGAAGAGCTCCACTATGCATACCTCCCGAGAGAGGAGAATCAATTCGCCGATGCACTGGCAAAACTGGCCTCGATGATCAACATTCCAAGCAGCATGGCTGAAATGCCACTTACAATTGAAACACGTCAAGAAGCAGCATATGTCCATGCTACTGACCACGTCGAGCAAGACGAAGATGAACCTTGGTTTACAGACATCCAAAGGTATCTACAAAGTTCGGAGTATCCCCCACACTTTTCAAGCAAGAATAGAAGGGCTCCACGACTACAGTCAGCCAATTTTGTCATAGAAGGCGGCATTCTATACAAAAGGTCTCTTAACGGTCCTAATCTCCGATGTGTTGACAAGCATTAAGCTCAAACAGTCATGGACAACATACATGCAGGAGTCTGTGGCACCCACATGAATGGGAAAATGCTAGCTCTCAAGATCGTCAGGGCACGATACTATTGGACTACCCTCGAGCGGGACTTCTACTTCTTTGTCAAGAAGTGTCCCACATGCCAAAAGTGTGTGAATCTAAAGCACATTCCTCCATCACTACTATACTATCAATCATCTCCGTGGCCATTCTCAGCCTGGGGTATCGACGTCATCGGCAAAGTCACTCCAACAGGCATCGGGGGTCATGAATTCATACTGGTCGCCATCGACTATTTCACCAAATGGGTCGAGGCCAGATCATTCAAAGTATTGGGTTCCAAGCAAGTGGCCAAGTTCATACAAGAAAACATTATATGCAGATATGGCGTTCCTCACGAGTTCATCAGTGACCAGGGAACCCATTTTCAAGGAGAGTGTGAAGATCTATTCACCGAATACAAGATTCAACATCATCGCTCTTCACCTTATCGCCCCCAAACCAATGGGGCAGTCGAAGCGGCCAGCAAGAATGTCAAGACCATCATCATGAAAATGACTACCAATTACAAGGACTGGCCCCAGAAGCTGCATTTCGCATTGTGGGGATATCGAACTTCAATTCGCACTTCAACTGGTGCAACTCCGTTCTCATTGGTCTATGGAATGGAAGCAGTACAACCTGTCGAACTGGAGATACCTTCTCTAAGGATAGTCATAGAAAGCAAAATCCTAGAAGTTGCATGGGTACAAGCAAGATATGACGAGCTAGTCATGCTCGATGAGCGACGGCTTCAAGCCGCTCACCATGTACAAGTCTATCAGCGCCGAGTGGCCAGACATTTCAACAAAAGGGTGAGAACCCGAAACCTCAAGGAAGGCGAGCTTGTCCTAAAAGCCCTTCGCAAACGCATCATGGACCCAAGGGGAAAATTCAAACCCAACTGGGCAGGCCCATACATCGTCAAGAAGATCCTCTCCGGGGAAGCAGTCGAACTAAGAGACATCGACGGAACGGAATTCAGATCTCTTACCAACCTCGATCAACTCAAGAAGTTCTATGTGTAAGTTCCATGTTCAAAAATCCGAATTCAGGTCTTGTAAGGCAGTCAGAACTACGTCCGGCCTGATTCCCTAACGCGACACATAGGCAACCTCATTTCGAGGCCCGGCCACTTTAATACAAAAAAATTCAAAGTTTCCTCAATTCAGGGCATCCTAAAAATCAAATCAAATCAAATTTCAAAACTCAAATGTTGTTGTCTTTATTCGAAATGTGCCAATTCAAAGCAAAGCATGTTCAAGCGGAATGTAACACAATAACTTATTTGGCCCTAAGGCCTTCAAAGCTAATTCAAATACAATGTCAGGATCAAGTGAAGCAAAGTTCAAAAGCCTTTTCACTTCCTAAACACATTTTAAAACACATCTTTCTAAACACATCTTCCAAACACATTCTAAACACAATTCCTTCCAATACAATTTCAAACACATTTAACCTACAAAGATCTAGGGTCGGGCGACTATGCTCTCGAGTCTTGGCACCTTGAGTACTATCCCCTGACTCCTCCCGCGATCAATCATCAATCTTCCCCTTGCCCAAGCGGCAAGAGAAGGAACTTGCAAGCCTTCCAAGACGGGAGAACGACGAACCTCCTTTGGATTCCGAACGGTCAAGCACCGGACGGGCCACACTCCCGTCACCTTCCTCATAGTCAGTTGATGCAGGATGTCTAGCTCTAGAACCTCGGACTCTAGCTGGTCCGGAGAGAGAAATGTCCCTCTGGCTTAGGCCTCTCATCCATACAATGTACCCCGCAGACAAAGCAATTGGCTCAGGTGGGAACTGGATACTCAAGAATGGTTTGGCGATCCAATACCGCCTCCAAACTTCAAGTCGATTTGCATTCAGCGCAACAGGTTTCGGGTTCTCTTCAGTACATTCCGGGATCTCTTGTTTCAAGCCATATTGTCTCATCACTCGAGCAGGCGAGTAGAAGACTAGCATTGTGAGGCTTGGCACCCTCAAAGCAGTAGTACCAGGGGCATGTTTCATAGCAGCAATTCCCCACCAAGGAACTACCCACCTTATACAAGACTCAATCCCAGGGAGTGCGCATCTCCACTCATCCAATGAAAGCCGACCATACACCATGGGCCGCACAGTGAATCCTTTTCTATTATAGCTCGCCATGCTCTCCGGTGGTGCCACCAACATGAGCCTCTCCATAAGCCAAACCTTGGGGAGTATACAAGAAGCACATTTCAAAATTCAACATTCAAAATTCAAGTACAAATACAAGTTCAATAATACAAAGAAGGCTCCAGATCATTAGTTGGAGTAATATCGGACTTCCCGACAGCAATGAAGAGGGGTCCGACTTCAGCATGATAAGGCCCATCAATGTTTCGCCAACCACGAGCGGCATTGGGTCTCGACCATTAGCAAACTGCTCTACAATCTCAATTAGAGAGGCATCGCCATTGCCAAACCCCTGCTTCGAAAAGAGAACGCGAGCAAATATACAAAAACTCAAGGCTCTCAAGCGGAAAACTTTGGGAACATCAAGCCCAGCAAAGTAGGTGACAAAGAGGGACAAATCCACCCCTCTGCCATATACAACTACACTCAAAAGTGGGGGCTTCAAGCCCAAATACCTTTCAAAGTTCAAGAAAAAGTGTTCTTCAACACTAGGCATGCATGGCTCCAGCATCAAGGGCCACCCCAATATGGCACTAAATTCCTCAGGGAGGGGACATACCTCATTATTTCCAAAGCGGAAGACATGATGATTCGGGTCCCAAGCCTCAAGAGCAACAAGAATGAAGTGCAAATCCAATTTTACAAACCGGAAAGAGACGGGCACCCCAAGATGCATGCCATCAAGCTCCCTTTTCTCCAACTTCCCTAGCGAACCAAGCCACGAGTTCAAGGCACTTTCAAAAGACACAGCCATATCTTCTTTTCTTTTCGAGAGGAAGCAGTATGCAATGATAGCAGGGAAGGATTCATGCAAGAAATGATCCAACAAGCTCCTATTTATACAAAAGCCTGCTTGCACGACAGCTCATAGGCGCCAGGCGACAAGCCTGCGCCAGGCGCAGGGGCCTGCATCTAAGGACGAGGCCAACGTCCTCTTTTATGACTCCAAGTACACACTCTTTAGTGTTTCGGACAGCAGAGTACAACCTCCATTATTCAAGATTCCAAAGCCGCAAGCCGTGCGATTTCAAGCAGTCTGGATCAACGCTTCGGGCAGATTTCGGGTCGATTTTTCAAACTTCAAGCATTCTAGTCCTAGATCGGCGTCCTAAGTCGAGTCTGCATATGCATAAGCAAGAGTTGAATATAGTTTGACTTGCACTTTTCCTAACCAAAAAACCTCAGTCAAAGTGGGGGCTTATAGTGAGTATATACACCCGAAAAAAATGGGCAAATATTTTAAATTGTTTCGCAAAATTGTCATGCATGCATATAGCTACAAAATTTCAAGGCACACACTACGCATACAATTTCAAACATACGAAAGCCAATCTTCAAAGTTTTCAAACCAATTCAAGTTCAAAACCATACAAACCACACAAAAATTCAAGTTTCAATCCATACAAATACAATACATCTAGCCTATACAAAATCAACCCAGGCAAGCTGGAACTCGCTACCATGCAGGGTCAGTCTGAGTCATCATCAGCAGTGACGTCAACCACAGGTGCCTTGTCCCTATTACGCCTCCTAAGGCGCTCCAGCTCCGGATCCATCTCCGTCCCAGGGGTACTAGGATCCTGCTCCGAGATACAAAGTTTGCCAGTGGAGGGATGAACTCCCTGCTAAGGGGAGGAATACTGATACGGCGGCGGCATCGGCATATACGGATACGACCCATACATCTGAGCCTGGCGCATCCTATCCATCTCCGCGTAGCAAGCCCATAAGCCTGCACCCCAAGGCTGAGGACCACTTCCTCCGAAGTAGTAGTCGGAAGGAGGAACAAAGGGCCGTGAACCGCTAGCACCTCCGAATGAATGCCTGGTGGGGTCAACATGTACAAAAGGGGAAGCTCCCCACTCAACATCAGAGTGCCTCTGATGAGCACCAGCACCGGACCCCTGTCCCAGCTTAAAGCTTGGTCCCTCTTGTCTCGAGGACGTCTCCGCCTGAGGCTCCCTGTCAACAGGGTCCCTACGATCTCGACGAAGCTCCTATACAAGATACAATTTCAAGAATCAATTTCCCCAAGTTGGAATTTCTAGTATACAAGTTTCAAAATCAAGTGAGGTACCACTCTGTTCCGGCCAGAAAGCTTCCGGGTCAGCTTGGCGCACTGCCTCTTCCAAGAATCAAGTAAGAGCATCCAGCGACGCACTCTTGCCCGAGTTGCCCGCATACAAAATTCAAGATCAATTTCCAAATACAAGTTACAAACAGTTTCAAAAATGCAACAATACTTACAGGGGCGTAATGCTCAGGTACAACATCATATGATTTCTGGTGCGGAGGAGAAGCCCGAGGAATGGTCTCCACCACCTCTTCCCCGTACGAGTTCTCATAGCGGAGGATCCTATCAGCATGAGGAATGTCCTCAGGATCAACCTCCTCCTCCTACATACCATAATACAATCATACAATCATGCAATCAATACAAGAATACAAGAATACAAGGTTCAAAAGCACACCGGCAGTACGAAGCGTATTGGTGGAGCCAGCCTCCTCAGGAAGTCGTCATAGCTCCCCTTCCTGTGTATGAAATCCCTCCAAGAGCGGCAAGCAGCCTCGCCCCTAGCCTCCGCATATAGCCGGGCCAACTCTTCATCCAACGCCAGCATGGACTCCAGCGGATCCTTGGGGACAAGTCTATCCCCTGAACTGTGCTAAAGGGACACTTGCTCCCCCAGATACCACATATGGCGGTACAGCCCTGGAAGCAAAACCCGCCGCCCAGACAGGAATTGGGCGCGAGCAGCTGAGGCAGGTACAACTGCATTGGCAAAAGGACGCCATACCACCTACAAAGCAGACAACTCAGGCAACAGTACAAATACAAATACAAGAAAGCAAAACAGTACAAAAGATTACGCTATCAGCAGGCAAAACTCTCCAAGCTCTGCGAGAAGCCGCCAAGGATGCACCGACGCGCACCGCTCCTATCCAAGAAGTAGCATACGGGTTAGCCGCATCTCTAGTACGCTCCGGCGCCAAAGTCGGGAAGTTCTCATAGATCCAAATATTTCAAGGAACAAACAAAACATCAGTCAAGTTCAAGATACAAGCGTACAAATACAAAGTACAAAGTACAAGGAGTCTCGAATACCTCCAGCACGCTCCACAGAGCAGCCATGCTCGGGTCACTCCATAGTGCAGTCCGGGAGGCCCGCCTCATTTCATACAAGAGGTGGCTATAGGCCAAGCCACCCCAGTTGTAACTCGGAACAGCTCTCAAGTCCCTCAGAGCGGACAAGAAGCTAATATGCACCCGACTGTTCCTACTCGGGGCAATCACTCTGCTAACCAAAACAAGGAGGAAGAGCCTAACCCTCTGCTCCGCGGACACACCCTCACCACAGATAGCATCCACAAGAACCGTCACAGAAGCGTGAGAGTCATCCTCTGACGAATCAACAACAGGGCCGAGCAAGTCCCTGGCAGCAGCCGAGCGCCATTTCAGCTCGGAGTCAAAGGTCACATTGCTCTCAGAAAAAGGAAGACCTGTAATCATAGCAAACTCAAAGGGGGTAATAGTAATCGCCCCCCATGCCATGTGGAAAGTGTTGGTGGTATCCCACCACAGCTCTAACAAAGCCCACAAACGGTTTTTATTCCCCGTTCTCCTCGAGGAACCTCCCATGGTGCGCCAGAAATCGGCCAGGCCCATCTGCGACCAGATCCCCATAGCCTCCTCATCAGCACGGAGAGCCTTAAAGGCCCTCTGAACCTCCACCAAGGACCAGTAAGTACGGAACGGCTTTCCTCGGCCTACAGGTGAACGAGTTAGCTCAAGACCTATACAAATACAAAGTACAAATTTGAAACACAGTACAAGACTCACCATGCCAGCGCGAGGCCGCTGAGACAAGTGCCAATCCGGCCGATACACCAGGTCGGAAGGGGTCCAACCGGCACCAGGGAAAGCGGGCGCATCCCGGGGAACCATACCCCCACCTGGTGCATTTATTGCAGCCGCTTCATCATCCGAAGCATCTTCCTCAGCAGCTCGAACCACAGATGATTCAACGAGCTTTCTTCGAGTGTGACGAGGCATACTAAATCAAGTAGCATACAAAGAGTGAAAATTCTAAACTGGGGGCTATCCTACACTGGCCCACACAAGGTCAAATGATGCAAAACAAAATCCCCAGTGGACCTCTAATTCAAGATACAAGTTCTACACCAACGCCTAGGCTACCTACGCCGAAGCAGGTATTCAAATTCTACACCAACGCCTGGGCTACCCAAGCCGAAGCAAGTATTCAAATTCTACACCAACGCCTAGGCTATCCACGCCGAAGCAGGTATTCAAGTTCTACATCGACGCCTAGGCTATCCGTGCCGAAGCAGATACGAATTCAAAAATTCAAAAGTACAAGTTCCAACAGTTCAAGTTCAAGTGGCTATCAAACGATTTTCTACAAGATTCAAGAAACTTAAGCATACAAGCATCATTTCAAAGTACGAGAAAATCAAAACTACATGCAATCCTAGAGTTATTTCATAAGCAAAAATATGAAAAACTTACATGGACAAGGCAAGAACAAGACTAAGGGGAGAAGCTAATCGGCCTTTGAGAGAAAAGAAGCAAAAATTTCAAGTGAATGTGCCTCAAAATGGCACGGCAAGGGGGCACTTATATAGTGCAGCCCAGCGCCAGGCACCGCACCAGCGCCCAGCGCTGACCTGCTGCATGCACAAGTCTGCAGCGCGCGCGGTCTCCCGTGCTGATTGCACGCCCTTTGTTGCCACGGTCTTCCGCACCAAGCATCAAACGTCGCATCGAACCATCCATCGAAAATACGGGTATACACCTGTATCTCCAAGTACAAACAGATGAATATTTCAAGAGTACAAAGTCCAAAAAATACAACGACTCGGGCGCCCAACTCCCAACGGACCCAAGCTCCGGGAAAGTCAGTCAAAGTTCAAAATTTTAAGGGCCAGTAAAAATCTCTTATCCCCAGCAAAGCACATCCCAACGGATTAACTCCGGGTGTCAAAGCTCAAAATTCAAGATTCAAAAATTCAAATTCTCGATGCCAAGCTCCGTCCTGAACTGAAGGCTGAAAAGTACAAGTACAGATCGGAGTCATCACCAACCGCACCGAGGTAGACTTTATCCTTTTTCTAATGCCTGTTTTGTGCAGGTACCAGCGTACAAAGAGTGGTCTCGATTGCAGAACATCTTGACCATTCTCCGTCCCTTTCGAAATACTTTGACTTGCGCTTTCCTAACCGAACGCTCAGTCAAAGTGGGGGCTTCTGTAGACACCTAATTTGTGTCTCCCCTTTGGGATGATGACGATACCATTATCCTTGTTAGGAGATTGGAGTAACTCCAGGCGGAAATCCCAATTGCTAAGAATGCCTCCGAAATCCAAAATCCAATCCCCGAGACCGTTCCCCTCCCGGAACTCGGTACAAAATACAACTTCCAAAATCCAATTTCAAAATCCAAGTTCAATCTCAACTAGTGGACCATCCCGTTGGTCTTACTAGGCCTTTTCCACTCAAAAGCATATAAGGCAAGTCAAATTCGGGCGCTGACCCACAAAACCGAGCATGCCGGGCCCCGCCCCATAAAACCGGAATTCAAAAACCCGAGAAAGGTTTATTTTTGGACGCAAATTCAAGCCTTAAACTCCAAGCAAACACTACGTGCCAAACATCTTACTATTCGTACGAAGGTACACCTATACAAGACAAATCAAGGACGGCATCTTTCCGTCCTTTTTAGCGGCATTCAGCCCACGTCAGCAGCGCCCAGCGCTGGCCTGGCGCCAGGCGCTGGCGTGTGCTGGCGTTTTGCACAATTTCCCTCCTATAAATACCCCTCATTTCCTTCGAAAAAAGGGAGGGTACAATACATATAACGTCGTAATTTCAACATTACTCCTCACAATACAAACTTCAAAACTCTTCAAAAACACGTACAAAAATACCATAATTCAAGAGCAATTGGGAGCTCGTGCCTAAGCTTAATTAGGTAAATCTGAATCCCATTTCAATCAAACATGCTATTTTGATTTCAAATGATTAGCAAGTTTGTGTTTTTTGCCATAAAAAAACACCACTTGCAACAATCATACATGCTTTTTCAAAAATACAAACTTTTTCAAAATACAAAATACAAACTTTCAAGATTCAAGGATCTTCAAAGTTGCTTGCATTCATCTCTTTGAACTAGAATCACCTTCAAGCATGGAGTAATCAAATATGACACCTTTTAGCATTTAAAGGTTTAATCTTTTGAGATTCAAAACTCCATTTTGCAATATACAAGTTCAAGTCTTCGAATTTCAACATACAAGTTCAAGTTTTCAAATTTCAATCATTTCAATCATTTCAAGTTCAAAGTTTCAATCTTTTCAAGTTCAAACCTTTCAATATTCAAGCTTTCAATTTCAAGTTCAATATGCAAAATCTAGGACATTTGGGTTGAGCAACCTCTCCAAAGTTGAGATTTTTGGCTTTGAATTCGTGTCGAACGCACTTGTTTTTGAGGAGCCGCTTGGCGTTCGAATCTCATGTGCCCAAGTACAAATTTCAATATCGCACTTTCAATATCGCACTTTCAATATCGCACTTTCAATATCGCACTTTCAATATCCCAATTTTAATATCGCACTTTAAATATCGCACTTTCAATACCGCAATTTCAATACCGCAATTTGAATTTCGCACTTTCAATTCCGCACCTTTACTTGCCTAGTCCATTTCTAGGCAATGTGGACCTACTCCCTAGTCCTTTTCTAGGGGGTCTTGTATTTACTAATTCCGCACTTTATTTAGTATTGTGATGTTGCTTTATGTGCTTTATCTCTTTCATCACCAACATGCTAAATACAACAAAATAAGGTTACATCACGCTTAACGAAGATATTTTTGGACAAACCGACCTTAGGTTCCTTAAATCAATCTTTAAAGCAAAGTGACCACCGTACAATTAGAAATTCTATTTTGTTCTAATTTGCAAACCCACATAGTCTAATCTTAGGGTTTATTTTCGAAACAATGTTGTGCCAACGTACTTGAATATTTCTAAAGCTCGCCGAATAAGCATTTCGTTCCCGAGCCCGGATCTCACCCATCCGTTTCAAGGATTCAAGGCCTTATCCAAAAATAGAGTCATTGTGCGGTCTTCCCAAACGAGACCTAAAATAAGTTTGGTGGCGACTCCTTCGAGGTTCAAAAGCAATTCAACGGTTCTCTAAACGAACCGCCGCGTGCCAAACCCCCCATTGTAGGAACGAAAAAAAAAACCCTACATCACTGCACTTTGACGGTGCTTCAAATCAGAATGGATGTGGTGTTGGAGTAATTCTATAAGCCGGTCGGCACACACATTCCTATGTTAGCAAAACTGCAATTCAACGTCACAAACAATGCGGCAGAATATGAAGCATGCATTATGGGCCTGGAAGCCGCCTTAGCATTGGGTGTCCAGAAACTTCGAGTCTACGGGGATTCTTCCCTGATCATCAATCAAATTTCCGGCAAATGGAAAGTAAGGAGCGAAAGCTTAGCCCCATACCAATCCTATCTTGAGAAGTTGTCTGAGCAAGTAGAAGAGCTTCGCTATATATACCTTCCGAGAGAGGAGAATCAATTTGCCGATGCACTGGCAAAACTGGCTTCAATGATCAACATTCCAAATGGCAAGGCTGAAATGCCACTTACAATTGAAACACGTCAAGAAGCAGCATATGTCCATGCTATTGACGACATCGAGTCTGACAGAGATGAACCTTGGTTTACAGACATTCAAAAGTATCTGCAAAACTCTGAATATCCCCCGCACTTTTCAAGCAAGAATCAAAGGGATTTACGACTACAATCAGCCAATTTCATCATAAAAGGCGGCGTTTTATACAAGAGGTCCCCTAACGGCCCCAATCTCCGATGTGTCGACAGGCACCAAGCACAAAGAGTCATGGACACCGTACATGCCGGAGTCTGTGGTACCCACATGAATGGGAAGATGTTGCCCCTCAAAGTCATCAGGGCTCGATATTATTGGACCATCCTAGAACGGGATTGCTACTTCTTTGTCAAGAAATGTCCTACCTGCCAAAAGTGTGCGAATCTAAAGCACAATCCCCCGTCCTTGCTATATTCTCAGTCATCACCATGGCCATTATCAGCTAGGGGTATCGACGTCATTGGCAAAATCACTCCAACAAGCACCGGGGGTCATGAGTTGATACTGCTCGCCATCGACTATTTCACCAAATGGGTCGAAGCCAGATCATTCAAAGTGTTGGGTTCCAGGCAAGTGGCCCAGTTCATATAAGAAAACATCATATGCAGATATGGAGTTTCCCATGAGTTCATCAATGACCAGGGAACCCATTTTCATGGAGAGTGTGAAGATCTATTCACCGAGTACAAAATTCAAGATCATCGTTCTTCGCCTTGCCGCCCGCAAACTAACGGGGCAGTCGAAGCAGCCAAAAAGAATGTCAAAACCATCATCATGAAAATGACAACCAATTTTAAAGACTGGCCCCAGAAGCTACACTTCGCGTTGTGGGGGTATCAAACTTCAATTCGCACTTCAACTGGTGCAACCCCATTTTCATTGGTCTATGGAATGGAGGCAGTACAAGTTATCAAGCTGGAGATACCCTCTCTAAAGATAGTCCTCGAAAGAAAAATCCCAGAAGTTGCATGGGTACAAGCAAGATATGATGAGCTAATCATGCTCGACGAGCGTCAACTTCAAGCCGCTCACCATGTACAAGTCTATCAGCGCCGAGTGGCCAGACAAGCGGGTCAGAACCCGAAACATCAAGGAAGGCGAACTTGTCCTGAAAGCCCTTCGCAAAAGCGTCATGGACCCAAGGGGAAAATTCAAACCCAACTGGGCAGCACCATACATTGTCAAGAAAATCCTCTCCGGGGGAGCAGTCGAATTAACAAATGTCGATGGGACAGAGTTCCGATCCCTTACAAACCTCGATCAGCTCAAGAAGTTCTATGTCTAAGTTCTATGTTCAAAATTCAAAAGCCAATTGAAGAAGTTCTGTAAGTTAGAACTACGTTCGGCCTGATTCCTTAACAGGACACGTAGGCAACCTCATTTCGAGGCCCGGCCACTTTAATACAAAAAAATTCAAAATTTCCTCAATTAAGGGCATCCTAAAAATCAAATCAAAAGTTCAAAATTCAAATGTTGTTGTCTTTATTCCAAATGTGCCAATTCAAAGCAAAGCATGTTCGAGCGGAATTCAATACAATAACTTTTTATTTGGCTCTAACGCCTTCAAAGCTAATTCAAGAACAAGGTTGGAATAAAGTGAAGCAAAGTTAAAATCCTTTTCACTCCTACCAAACACATTTTCTAAACACATCTTCTAAACACACTCCAAAACACACTTCCTACTAATACAACTTCTAACACATTTAGCCTACAAAGATCTAGGGTCGGGCGACTATGCTTTCGAGTCTTGGCACCTTGAGTACTATCCCCTGGCTCTTTTCGCAATCAATCATCAATCTTCCCCTTGCCCAAGCGGCGGGAGAAGGAACTTGCTAGTCTTCTAAGACGAGAGGATGACGAACCTCCTTTGGACTCAGATCCGTCAAGCACCGGATGGGCCACACTCCTGTCACCTTCGTCATAATAAGTTGATGCAGGGCGTCTCTTCTAGAACCTCGGACTCTAGCTGGTCCGGAGAGAGAAATGTCCCTCTGGCTTGGGCCCTTCATCCATACAATATAACCCGCAGACAGAGTAACTGGCTTAGGTGGGTACCGAATATTCAAGAACGGTTTGGCAACCCAATACCGCCTCCAAACTTCAAGTCGATCTGCATTCAGCACAACAGGTCTCGGGCTCTCTTCAGCACAGTCCGGGATTTCTTGTTTCAAGCCGTACTGTCTCATCACTCTAGCAGGCGAGTAGAAGACCAACATTGTGAGGCTTGGCACCCTCAAAATAGTAGAACCTGGGGCATGTCTCATAGCAGCAATCCCCCGCCAAGGAACTACCCACCTTGTAAAAGATTCAACTCCAGAGAGTGCGCATCGCCACTCATCCAATGAAAGTCGGCCATACACCATGGGCCGCACAGTGAACCCCTTTCTATTATAGCTTTCCTTGTTCTCCGGTGGTGCCACCAGCATGAGTCTCTCCGTAAGCCAGACCTTGGGGAGTATACAAGAAAAGCATTTCAGAATTCAACATTCAAAATACAAGTACAATTTCAATATACAAGAAAGCTCCAGATCCTTACTTGGAGTAATACCGGACTTCCGGACGGCAAAGAAGAGAGGTCCGACTTCAACATATCAAGGCCCATCAATATTTCTCCAATCACAAGCGGCATCGGGTCCGGGCTACTAGCAAACTGCTCTACAATCTCAATTAGGGAGGCATCTCCATTGCCAAACCCCTGCTTCGAAAAGAGGAAGCAAGCAAAGATACAAAAACTCAAGGCCCTCAAGCAAAAGACCTTGGGGACATCAAACCCAGAAAAGTAAGTAGCAAGGAGGGACAAATCCATCTCTCTGCCATATACAACAGCACTCAAATGTGGGGGCTTCAAGCCCAAATATCATTCAAAGCCCAAGAAAAAGTGTTCTTCAACGCTAGGCATGCATGGCTCCGGCATAATGGGCCACCCCAATATGGCACTAAACTCTTCAGGGAGGGGACATACCTCATTATTTCCGAAGCGAAAGACATGATGATTTGGATCCCAAGCCCCCAGAGCAGCAAGAATGAAGTGCACGTCAAGCTTTACCATTCGAAAGGAGGCGAGCACTACAAGATGCTCGGATATTCGGATATTCGGAATCGACGGATCTCGGTTCCAGTGGGAGCTGAAATCGTCAAAAGGCATATTATGAATACTCCGAAAACGATGATATTGCCATAAACGGAAATATGGATCGTATCGGAAATATAAATATTATCCAAGTCGTAGATGTTGCCGGAAACGGAAGCATGGTACGTATCGGAAATGGAAATATTGTCGGAAACGGTAATATTGCCGGAATCGGAAATATTATCGGAATCGGAAATAAAATCCGGAATCGGAAATATTAAATATTTGTTCGAAACGGAAATTAATTCCGAAATCGAAAATATTAAATATTGTTCGCATCGGAAATGAATTCCGGAATCGGAAAATTAATCGGAAGCGCGACGTACGAAATAAACATTGGACGAGCTTGCTAGACGCAAGGCCCAACATGAAGCCAGGCCTGCGGCTAGCGAAGCCCGCGCACAGCAAGCGAGCCAGCAGCCCGCCAAGGCACGCAAGGCCCAGCCAAGAAAGCACGCAAGGCCAAGCCCAGCATGCGGCAAGGCCAGCAAGTGAAGGAAATAATGCCCTTGGTCCAAGTATGCATTCAATGATAAGTCTAATATATGCGGTTCAGTATTAATTAACAAGTTAATAATTCAGTGAGATCAAGTGAGCTGAATGCCTAGCTAGAGGCCACTTCAGTTCAAGTGGAATTAATGATATTAATCCACAGCTTACTCTTGACTGAACCCGTAGGGTCACACAAATAGTACGTAAACGGATCAAGTATTTAATGGCATTAAATACTCCATCTATGGATATTCGGAATCGACGGATCTTGGTTTCAGTGGGAGCTGAGATCGTCACAGGCAAGAAATGAATACTCCGGAAACGATGATATTGCCGGAAACGGAAATATGGATCGTATCGGAAATATAAATATTATCCAAGTCGTAGATGTTGCCGGAAACGGAAACATGGTACGTATCGGAAAATATTATCGGAAATGGAAATATTGCCGGAATCGGAAATATTGCCGGAAACGGAAATATTGTCAGAATCGGAAATATTATCGGAATCGGAAAATAATTCCGGAAACGGAAATATTAAATATTTGTTCGAAACGGAAATTGGTTCCGGAATCGGAAATATTAAATATTGTTCGTATCGGAAATGAATTCCGGAATCGGGAATTTAATCGGAAGCGTATCGTACGAATTAGCATCGGACGAGGCCCGCTAGACGAAGGCCCAGCACGAAGCCAGGCCATCGCCCAGCGAGCCAACACGCACCATCGCATGCCAAGCCTCGACCAGGCCCAGCGCAAGGCCAGGCCCAGCCAAGGCCTGGGGCGCGCGTGCGAGAGCACAGCAGTGGACCGAGCGCTGTGCGCCTATCGTGGGCCGCAAGGCTTGCGCGGGTGTACGGTGCTCGTGCAATGCTCGTGCGGGAATCCTGAATCAATCGGGATTCGAAATATGATTAAATCCTAAAACTATTAGATAATGATTATTTAATTACAGTCCTAGTAGGGTTATAATTAAATAAATTAGTATCCTAATAGGATTCCAAAACCTTTTCCATAACTCTATAAATAGGTGCCTAGGGTCACATATTTACATAGATTATTCAAGTATTCAAAGTGAGTTTTTGAGAGAAAAATTCAGTCACATACCTTGCCTAAAAGTGCCGAAATTTTTAGTACCTTAAGGGCGATTCTAGTTGGTCAATCTTAAGGCGGATCTGGACGTGCTATGGACTATCTACGGAGGGACGACACTTGGAGTCCTAAAGACTTGTTCTTGTTCGGTTCGGGCGCAGCTAGGGAAGGCACGCAACAAAGAGTATGCATCTAAACTATGCTATATGATTATGTGTAAATAATATGTATTCCTGGCTAAATGGTTTTTCCGCATGATTTATGAATTGTCATATGTATCATAACCTAACAGTGGTATCACGAGCCTCTTATTATTTTTATAATCTAAATTGCATGAACATGGTTAAATATTACAAATTTGCAAGAATTAAAAGGGGTGATTAATTTTCGTAATTGTTAATTAATTGCAAATTGCGTTTATTTAATTATAGGTACGCAGTTTTTCGGCAGTTTCTTCGTTACTCATCCAAATCGAGTGATTTTTGTGTCAATTCCGCATGTAAAAGGCATTCTAAAATTTTGACAAAAACAAAATTTTTCTGCCGAACCCAGAATTCTCAAATTCGAAGCCTAACTATGACTTTTCGAAGGTTTTAGTTTTCGAATGCAAAATTCCGTAAATTTAAGATGTTAAATTAAATATTTGCGATTCTTGTTGATAAATCTTGAATTTTTGATTGACCTACTGTATATGTTTAACAAGTTTGAATGCCTAGCCTTGTTAATTATGCAATCTAATTTGTAATTATGATTAATTTGTTGAAAATTAGAATAATTTAGAATTAATTTGATTTTCATAATTAATTATAATTTAATTAGATACCTATGATTAAAAACCACCATAAAAATTGTAAATTTATGATAAATTTTAAATTTTTATGACCTAGACTTGAATCCATGTTAATCGGAAATCAATTGAATAATAAATTTTCGATTTTTTGCCCTAAAATTATGAAATTAATATTAATTTATTAATTTGTCATTAATTTTAAATATAAATTTTTTAAATTTTATGCGATTCGTTCATATAACTTGCACGCACAAAGCAATGGACGCTACGTGTTACCCTTAAGGGGTGTTGTATAGTGCGGGCATGTGACGACGAGCAAGGGAGCTCGTCGCCCATGCGGTACGAATGCAATGAGCAAGGGCATGGTGCACAAGCACAAGGCAGCAGCCCTGCCTTGTGACGTGGGCTACGAGCAATGGACGAATGGGCATGGGCGAAGGCAAGGCACGGCAGTCGCGTGTGGGCAGCAAGCGAGCTGCGCCACAACGCGCACTGCCTCGCGCAAGCGCGCGCAGCCTCACGCGCAGCGAGCGCAAGCTCGCGTGCCATGAGTGCTGCGCCCAGCGTCGATGCCGCGCGCAGCGAGCGCTGGCTCGCACCAAGCGAGCGCTAGCGAGCGCGCATAGCATGCGCTGGCGAGTGCACATCGAGCGCTGGCGAGCGCGCACAGCGAGCGATGGCTCGCGTGCATCGAGCGCTGGCGCGCGCGCAGCGAGCACCAGCTCGCGCGATGGCTTGCGAAGGGTAGAAGCAGCAGCTATGCGACGCAGCGCATGGGCTGCGCGCACATGGCCAGCGATGGCTGTGTGCGTGTGGCCCATGGGTGTGTGATGCGTGAGGTGTTTGCGTTGCGATTAGATCGTTTTGAAATTTAATTTGAAATTTTCAGTTTACTTAATTTTAATTAATTTTAAAATTAATAATTTAAATTATTTTCTTGGATTTTAATTTTGAATATTGTAATTATAATAAATTTTATTTATTCTAATTATTTTACTAAAATTAAAATCATGAATTAATTTAAATACAACTGAAATTAAATTAAACTTTTTGGATTCAATTATAAATTTATATGAGCTTTAAATTTTAATTAAATTTGTATGTTTCCAGTTAGACTAGAAATACATTTTTATGTTTAAAATTAGTAAAGCATATGAATTTATTGGTTTAAGTGGGAGCCCTTTTAGTCATAAACTCTTGATTAGGTCTACAAATCCTTAAGGTTAAAACAACTTGATTAGAATTAATAAGGACTGAATAATTGGTAGATTATTGGTGCCCTTGATTGATTGCTGCAAATGTTTACGTGATGCATAATGTGTTTCACTAACCAGCTATGTGGGCCATTCATGATAATGAATGGGTGAATGGTATATATTGTATATGTACTGTTTTGCAGGTTATGAAGTGACTAGTATGGCCAAAATAGGATAGAAAATATGGTCTGCGTACCATTAATTTGAATGTAATTGGTCTAAAGTACCAGAGTTGTTTTTCAATTCAAATACGGTCTGCGTGCCATCAAATTGTTGTAATTAGTTTTAATTATAGGTTATCCTATTTGAAAAAAATGGTGCCTCCCACGGAGATTTTCAAGACGGACTTTGAAGTTAAAGCTTCAAGATGAAGTCGGGCCATACTAGATCACATTTATCTTATGCATGTTTTAAGTTATTTATTGCTTTTAAATATGTCTTAAAATGCATGAGATCAAAAGCTTGATTATGTTGCATGATTAAGGATTTTAGTTCACTTAAAATCTAACCAACATAGTAAGAGCCTTAAGTTCCAAACTTAAAAATTGAGTTAAAAGGTGCCATGTCAAAATATACACTTGCTTGGATATCCTTTACATCAATCTAGTAATAGTTTTCGCTCAGCAAGGTGTTACTTATTGGTCCTAAAGGGGCAAGGTACACAAATAATTGTGAGTACATGTTAGTTTTGGTGAAACTCAGCGATATAAGTAAGGAGTCCTTTTATGTCGTGGCAAAATTGATAGGTTTACCTAATAAGTTCTTAGAGGTACCTATCAACCAAGAATAGTTTCTAGACTATTAGCAAAAGGCTTTTGCTTACCTAAGATGTTTTAGGATTAAGTCGACAAACTGTGCTTAGTTCTTCAATGATTTTAGGATCTTGGAATCATTTTATTCACACCTGCCGGAACACATAACTTGAATAAAATGCTTAATAAACATTGAATTATGCATGTATGCTAGAATTTAAGTTTATTAAGAGAAACTGTGAATGGTTATTTATTTGTTTATTCTTTTCAATTGTAGTTTTTAATATGGAAAACAACAATCAAAACATCATCATAGGTTCTGAGCTTATGGTCAAGCTGAACCTGGCAAATTTTCTTGAATGGGAAGCTAAGCTAGTTGAAATAGTCAAACTCAATGGACTTGAGTATGTACTGTCACATCCCATGCCAAGCTACTATGCCAGAGACATGACCCCTGAGATATTTTACGCCTGGGATGCGGATCTCAAAAAGGTTATGAGTCTCATTCTGACCAATATCCCTGATGATTGGGCTAGAAGGTTTGTAGCCTATGAACCTTTTACGCTCATCAAGAATCTGAGGGATATCTGTCGTGGAAGCACGGAGGACAGGGACCTGAACGTCCATGAGTTGATTGAATCAATGTCTGGTCTAAAGGTTAGTTCTCCCAACAGGTGTTATAGGATGGAGGTCCAAGAAACACATGTTCAGCTCCTTCGCACTAAACAGAGGGTAGGCGTCCCACTGAGGTTCCATGTGGATCTTATGCGTTCATACTTTGATCGCCTAAGTCTACTAGGAACACCAATAAGCGAAAGGATGGCAGTCTCTATCTTGCTCAATTCACTACACAGTGGGTTTGGTCGCTTCAAGCAACTATACCTAAGTGAACCAAGAGAAGAAACAGTTGCAGAATTTGTTCACCTTGTCAGAAAGGCTGAAATAATACTGGACTGTGAAGCCAAAGATTTACTCAAGGCTAGAAGGAGACCGTTCAAGAAAGGTGGAAATTCCAAGGGCAATGTTAAATCAAAGCAGGACAAATCCACATCAAGTTGTCTTTATTGTGATGGAATAGGCCATTACAAAAGAGAATGTCCAAAGCTAAAGGAAGATCAGAAGAACGGAACAGTCGTTCCATCTTCAGGTATTTTCGTAATAGACTTTATACTTGCTAATTCAACTTCTTGGGTATTAGATACAGGTTGTGGCTCACACTTATGTTCCAATCCACAGGGACTAAGAAGAAGTAGAAAGTTAAGCAAGGGAGAAGTCGACCTACGAGTGGGAAATGGAGCACGGATTGCTGCATTAGCTGTAGGAACATACTATTTGTCGTTGCCCTCCGGGCTAGTTTTGGAACTGGAAGAATGTTTCCATGTTCCAAGTCTTACTAAAAACATCATTTCAGTTTCTTGCTTAGATGCTAAGGGATTTTCCTTTTTAATAAAAGACAATAGTTGTTCGTTTTGTTTTAAAGAGATGTTTTATGGATCTGCTAGATTAGTCAATGGACTTTATTTATTAGATCACGACAAACAAGTATATAACATAAATACCAAAAAGGCCAAAAAGGATGATTCAGATCTCACCTATCTGTGGCATTGTCGATTAGGCCATATAAACTTGAAACGCTTAGAAAGACTTCAAAAGGAAGGAATTCTAGAACCATTTGACTTAGAGGATTATGGTAAATGCGAATCATGTTTACTTGGCAAAATGACAAAGCAACCTTTCTCTAAAGTTGGAGAAAGAGCAAATGAACTATTGGGTTTAATCCATACAGATGTATGTGGACCAATGAGTACAAATGCTAGAGGTGGTTTCAGCTACTTTATCACTTTCACTGATGACTTCAGTAGGTATGGTTATGTCTACCTAATGAAGCATAAGTCTGATCCTTTGACAAATTCAAGGAATTTCAGAGTGAAGTAGAGAATCAATTAGGTAAGAAGATTAAGGCACTGCGGTCTGATAGAGGCGGTGAATATCTGAGCTATGAATTTGATGACCATCTGAAAGAATGTGGAATTCTATCAGAATTGACTCCTCCAGGAACACCACAATGGAACGGTGTGTCGGAACGGAGGAACAGAACCTTGCTAGACATGGTCAGGTCAATGATGGGTCAGGCCAAACTTCCATTAGAATTTTGGGGACATGCACTAAATACAGCTGCACTCACTATAAATAGAGCTCCGTCTAAAGCTGTCGAAAAGACTCCATACGAATTATGGTTTGGAAAGCCTCCAAATGTGTCTTTTCTTAAGATTTGGGGATGTGAAGTATACGTCAAACGATTAATTTCAGACAAACTTCATCCAAAATCTGACAAATGTATCCTTGTGGGCTATCCAAAGGAAACAAAGGGGTATTACTTCTACAATACATCTGAGAACAAGGTGTTTGTTGCTCGAGATGGTGTCTTTTTGGAGAAAGATCACATTTCCAAAATGACAAGTGGGAGAAAAGTAGACCTCGAAGAAATTCGAGTCGAACAACAAACTCTAGAGAATGCTCAAGATGACATTCAGGATGAAACTCATAGATCTTTAGAAGAATCTGGTGAGAATCATGGTCAATCTAGAAATGTTACCCCGCGTAGATCGCAAAGATATAGATCTCAACCGGAAAGGTACTTAGGTATTTTGACGAACGAGAGCTATGACGTTCTATTACTTGAAAGTGATGAACCTGCAACTTACAAACAAGCTATGACGAGCCCTAGCTCCAAGCAATGGCAAGAAGCCATGCAATCTGAATTAGACTCCATGTCTGAAAACCAAGTATGGGATTTGGTCGATTTGCCAGATGGCTACCAAGCCATTGGAAGCAAATGGGTTTTCAAACTGAAAAAGGACAAGGATGGGAAACTTGAAGTTTTCAAAGCTAGATTGGTTGCGAAAGGTTACAGGCAAGTCCACGGTGTGGATTACGATGAAACCTTTTCACCAGTTACAATGCTAAAGTCTATTCGGATAATGTTAGCAATCGCTGCATATTACGATTACGAAATATGGCAGATGGATGTCAAAACTGCTTTCTTAAACGGCGTTTTAACAGAAACTGTGTTTATGACACAGCCTGAAGGTTTTGAGGATCCAAAGAATGCTAAAAAGGTATGCAAGCTAAAGAAGTCAATCTACGGATTGAAGCAGGCATCCAGGAGCTGGAATATACGTTTTGATGAAGCAGTCAGTGACTTTGGTTTCATCAAGAACGCAGACGAATCTTGTGTATACAAGAAGGTCAGTGGGAGCAAAATTGCTTTCCTGGTATTATATGTCGACGACATATTACTTATCGGAAATGACATTCCTATGTTGAACTCTGTCAAGATTTGGCTTGGGAAATGTTTTTCGATGAAAGATCTAGGAGAAGCACAGTACATATTGGGCATCAAGATTTACAGAGATAGATCTAAAAGGATGATTGGACTTAGTCAAAGCACTTATATCAATAAGGTGCTTGATAGGTTCAAGATGGCGGACTCCAAGCGAGGCTACCTACCCATGTCTCATGGAATGACTTTAAGCAAGAATCAGTGCCCAAAAACACTTGATGAGCGTAGACGAATGAATGGGATTCCATATGCATCATTGATTGGTTCAATAATGTATGCTATGATATGTACACGCCCGGATGTTGCGTACGCACTCAATGCTACGAGCAGATACCAGTCAGACCCAGGAGAGGCGCATTGGACTGCTGCCAAGAATATTCTGAAGTACCTGAAAAGGCACAAAGATGACTTCCTGGTCTATGGTGGAGATGATGAATTAATTGTTAAAGGCTATACGGACGCAAGTTTCCAAACCGACCAAGATGATTTCAGATCACAGTCTGGGTTTGTCTTCTGCCTCAACGGAGGAGCAGTAAGCTGGAAAAGTGCTAAGCAAAGCACCATTGCGGATTCTACAACTGAAGCGGAGTACATTGCTGCACATGAAGCAGCAAAGGAAGCTATATGGCTAAGGAAGTTCATAGGTGAACTTGGTGTAGTCCCCTCCATTAAAGGACCAATAGCCCTGTATTGTGATAATAACGGAGCTATTGCACAGGCAAAGGAGCCTAGACACCACCAGAGAGTCAAGCATGTACTTCGTAGATTTCACCTTCTACGAGAGTTCGTTGAAAGAAAAGAAGTCGAGATAAGCAAAATTGGAACTGATGACAACATATCAGATCCATTGACTAAACCTCTGCCGCAGGCGAAGCACAACTCGCACATTGCAGCTATGGGAATCAATCATATTGGAGAATGGCTTTGATGTCTCTGTTTAATGTTTTAAAGTTTTAGAGTTTAAATCTTTGTAAAACATTATTGGTTAATCATTCACAATAAATGAAAAGAATTCATTTTTCCATTTAATTTGTGGTTTATTAAATGATGAGTCCCTTCAATTTGACAATATATTCAAGATAGACTGTCAGGACCAGTCCTGTGACTAAGAAATGTCTATCAAGTGAACTTGAATGTCAAAGGTTGAAAATGGTCCCTAGTCGGAGTTTTCTATAAAATTGGACGCATAGAAAACGTTAGACGATTAGAATGCAAGATGACTAGTAGTTCTGTTTCTTGAACTATGTGGACATGGCAATGTCATAATCATTTGCATAGATAATTACTTTGTGAAGACTAGTATCGGACAAGACCTATGAAACTTTACTGTAAGAGATGAAAATCTATCACAAGTAAATTTCATTAAAATTATTAGACACTAAATCCTCAAATACCTGAGTGATTTGAGATTACTTGTTTGAGAACTGGTTGCTTTGACGTTGACCAACCGTCGCACCGTAAAAGGAGGCTATAAAGGCAACGCTCAGGTAATCACCTATCAAACGAAGTCTAATCTCAAGATCGCAAGATTGGGATTGTCCTCCCATAAATCGGGATGAGATGCTTAAAAGTTGAACAAGGCCACTCGGAGAGCTAGAAACTGTGAAATGCATGGCCGTGCTCGGATGAATCATAGGCTATGATTATCTGTTTATTTGATCAGTTGAACTCTGAAACCGAGAAACACCTCTGGACATAATAAGGATGACAACTCTTACCTTATGTTCAAGAGCAAGCATCGAGCGACAAAGGAATTAGGAAATGCACACTTGTCCCTAAGGACAAGTGGGAGACTGAAGGAAATAATGCCCTTGGTCCAAGTATGCATTCAATGATAAGTCTAATATATGCGGTTCAGCATTAATTAACAAGTTAATAATTCAGTGAGATCAAGTGAGCTGAATGCCTAGCTAGAGGCCGCTTCAGTTCAAGTGGAATTAATGATATTAATCCACAGCTTACTCTTGACTGAACCCGTAGGGTCACACAAATAGTACGTAAACGGATCAAGTATTTAATGGCATTAAATACTCCATCTATGGATATTCGGAATCGACGGATCTTGGTTTCAGTGGGAGCTGAGATCGTCACAGGCAAGAAATGAATACTCCGGAAACGATGATATTGCCGGAAACGGAAATATGGATCGTATCGGAAATATAAATATTATCCAAGTCGTAGATGTTGCCGGAAACGGAAACATGGTACGTATCGGAAAATATTATCGGAAATGGAAATATTGCTGGAATCGGAAATATTGCCGGAAACGGAAATATTGTCAGAATCGGAAATATTATCGGAATCGGAAAATAATTCCGGAAACGGAAATATTAAATATTTGTTCGAAACGGAAATTGGTTCCGGAATCGGAAATATTAAATATTGTTCGTATCAGAAATGAATTCCGGAATCGGGAATTTAATCGGAAGCGTATCGTACGAATTAGCATCGGACGAGGCCCGCTAGACGAAGGCCCAGCACGAAGCCAGGCCATCGCCCAGCGAGCCAACACGCACCATCGCATGCCAAGCCTCGACCAGGCCCAGCGCAAGGCCAGGCCCAGCCAAGGCCTGGGGCGCGCGCGCGAGAGCACAGCAGTGGGCCGAGCGCTGTGCGCCTAGCGTGGGCCGCAAGGCTTGCGCGCGTGTACAGTGCTCGTGCAATGCTCGTGCGGGAATCCTGAATCAATCGGGATTCGAAATATGATTAAATCCTAAAACTATTAGATAATGATTATTTAATTACAGTCCTAGTAGGGTTATAATTAAATAAATTAGTATCCTAATAGGATTCCAAAACCTTTTCCATAACTCTATAAATAGGTGCCTAGGGTCACATATTTACATAGATTATTCAAGTATACAAAGTGAGTTTTTGAGAGAAAAATTCAGTCACATACCTTGCCTAAAAGTGCCGAAATTTTTAGTACCTTAAGGGCGATTCTAGTTGGTCAATCTTAAGGCGGATCCGGACGTGCTGTGGACTATCTACGGAGGGACGACACTTGGAGTCCTAAAGACTTGTTCTTGTTCGGTTCGGGCGCAGCTAGGGAAGGCACGCAACAAAGAGTATGCATCTAAACTATGCTATATGATTATGTGTAAATAATATGTATTCCTGGCTAAATGGTTTTTCCGCATGATTTATGAATTGTCATATGTATCATAACCTAACAGCAAGCTGGCGCGCCCTTCGTGGGTCGCGTACCAGCTGTTGGGCCGAGCCAACCAACGCGCGCGTGCGAGCATGCCCCTCGTGGGTTGTTCGTTCGTGCTTGTGTGTTTGTGCATGTTACGAATCCTTAAGCGTTTAGGATTTATCCGATATGATTATACTATTTTCCTGAAACTACTAGAATTAGTTGTTGAGTTAAACACTAAAATTAATAGATTTAATTTTAATCTAATTCTAATAGAATTAGATAAGTTGAATCCTAGTAGGTTTCTAGTTCCGATAATTTTACCCTATAAATAGGTGATGGCAATCACAATTTATAATACATCAATTTAAGTATTCATATAGTTTTAAGTTAAAAACTAAATTTAATAATTTGCCACATAATTATAACCGAATAACATAATACCTTACGCTAAATTCTAGTTAATTGAATCTAAGGCGGATCCGAACGTGTTGTGGACTATCCACGGAGGGACAACACTTGGAGTCCTAAACTTGTTCTTGTTCGGTTCGGGAGCAGCTAGGGAAGGCACGCTTCAAATGTATGCATCCTAAATTATGCTAATTGTAATGTGGCGATTAATTTGGGTTCCTGCCTTTATGGTTTTTCTGCATGAAATATATGTTTTATATTTCTCATAACCTAACAGTGATATCACGAGCCTCTAATTAATTCCATAATCAATTATAGTTAACATGGTTAAATTTTATAAATTTGCAATGAATTAAAGGGGTGATTAATTTTGATTTTTGTAATTAATTGCAAATTCGTGCGATTATTTAATCATATGTTCGCAGGATTTTCGACAGTTTAGTCAATAATGGTCGAAATCGTATAATTTTATAGTGAATTTCGCATGTAAACGACGTTTTAAAATTATGACTAAAACCAGAGATATGATGCCAAACCCAGAATTCCCAAATTCGAAGCCTAACTATTACTTTTCGGAGGTTTTAGTTTTTCGAACGCAAAATTTATAATTTTTAGGATGTTAAATTAAATATATGCGATTCTTGTTTGTGAATCTTGAATCTATGATTGACCTACTGTATATGTTTAACAATTTTAATGCCTAAGCTTGTTAATTATACAACCTAATTTGTAATTGTAATTTATTTGTTGAAATTCGAATAATTTAGAATTTGATTTGATTTTCATAATTAATTAGCAATTTAATTGGGAATCCATGATTAAAAACCACCATAAAATTTGTTAAAATTGAAAAATTTTAAAATTTTATAACCTAGATTTGAATCCATGAAAATAATATAATCGGAAAATAATTTGAATAATAAATTTTTGATTTTTCGCCCTAAATTTTTGAAATTAATATGATTTATTAATTCGTCGATAAATTTAAATAATAAAGTTTTGATTTTTATAAAATTCGTTCACGAATCTTGCAATCACGAAGCAATGAACGCTAAGTGTTACCCTTAAGGGGTGTTGTATAGTGCGGGCATGTGACGACGAGCAAGGGAGCTCGTCGCCCATGCGGTACGAATGCAGCGAGCAAGGGCGTGGCACGAGAGTGCAAGGCAGCAGCCCTGCCTAGCATCGAGTGCTGCAAGCAAGTGGGCGGGATGGGCGAGTGGGCAAGGAACGAGCACAACGCATCGTGCACGCGGGCAACGATGGCTGGCTCGTCTAGCTACGTTGCCCAGCAGCGTGCCTGGGCAGTGGGCGAGTGGGCTGCGCGCAAGCGTGGCTAACTGGGCCTGCTGCGCTTGCTCGTGGTCGCTCGGCCTTGCGGCACGATCAGTCGAGTGGCATGGGCTGCTGCTAGTTGGACTCGACGAGGCATGGGCGCGAGCCCATGGCCTTGTCTTGACCCGATTGGTTCGTTTTAATTTAATTTTAATTTTCAGTTGGAAAAACGATTTTAATTAAATTTGAAATTCGTAATTTAAATTTTTCTCGGAATTTAATTTTGAATAACTTAATTACTATAAATTTTATTTATACTAATTATTTTACTAAAATTAAAACCTTGATTAAATTTAAATTAATAAATTTAATAAACAGAAAATAAATTAAAGGATTTAAATAATAATTTATATGAGCTTTAAATTTTAATTAAATTTGTATGTTTCCGGTTGGACTAGGAAATACAATTTTATGTTTAAAATTAGTAAAGCATGTAAATTTCTTGGTTTTAGTGGGAGCATTTTAGTCATAAACTTTTGGTTAGGTCTACATTCCTTTAAGGTTAAAACAACTCGATTAGAATTAATAAGGATTGAATAATTTGTAGATTATTGGAAGCCTTGATTAATTGCTGCAAATATTTATGTGATGCATAATATGTTCTACTAACCAGCTATGTGGGCCATTCATTGATAAATGAATGGGTGAATGGTATATTGTAAATGTACTATTTTGCAGGTTACGGAAAGTGACTAGTATGGCCCAAATAGGATAGAAAATATGGTCTGCGTACCATTAATTTGAATGTAAATTTGGTCTAAAGTACCAAAGTTTTATTGCTTTAAATATGGTCTGCGTACCATCAAATAGTTGTAATTAGTTTCAATTATAGCTTATCCTATTTGAAGAAAATGGCGCCTCCCATGGTGAAATTCAAGACGGAGTTTCCAATCCTTTTTCAAGACGGAGTTTGATTTTGAAGCTTCAAGATGAAGTCGGGCGATACTAGATCACATTTATATCTTATGCATGCTTTAAGTTATTTATTGCTTTAAATATGTCTTAATTATGCATGAGATTGTGGCTTGATTATGTTGCATGATTAAGGATTTTAGTTCACTTAAAATCTAACCAACATAGTAAGAAGCCTAAAGTTCCAAACTTTAAAAATTAAGTTAAAAGGTGCCATGCCAAAATAACACTTACTTGGATAACCTTTACATCAATCCTAGTAATAGTTTTCCGCCATAGCGAGGTGTTAATTATTGATCCTAAAGGGGTAAGGTATACAAATAATTGTGAGTACATGTTAGTTTTGGTGATACTCAACGATATAAGTAAGGAGTCATTTTATGTCGTGGCAAATGAGATAGGTTTACCTAATAAGTTCTTAGACGTACCTATCAACCAAGAGTAGTTTTTAGACTATTAGCAAAGGATTTTCTTACCTAAAATATTTTAGAATTGAGTCTAAATACATAATGTGCTTAATTCTTCGATGACTTTAGGATCTTGGATTCATTTTATTCACACCTGCCGGAACAATAAATTCGAATAAAATGCTAATGACTTGTTTAAATTGCATGATTGCTTTAATTTTCAAGTTATTACTCATGATAAATGTTTTAGACTTTGCATGCTTCAATGTATGTTTTAATTATTGTTTATAATTAAATATCTTGCACTGCAGTAAATCCTTTTAGAAAGGTAACAATAAATTTCCTCGATTGGTAGTGAATCCAAGAACGATTCACGGAAATGAGAGAAAATGTACGTTTCTTTTAGTGACTTTTATGGTTGTTTTCGAGTATCAAATTCGAATAGCAAACCGATTGGTGCTTGTGAATTCAAAATACAATGTAGTTTTGAGATCATAAAGCATTGAGTTTAAACGCTCAGCTTTACCAATGGTTAACAACCTAATATCTTTGTCCATTTAATTCTCGAATGAGTATAGTCCTTCGACATTCGAATAGATCGATGCTTAGAGAAATTTAGAAACTTCTGGTAAGATCATCTAGTTAAAGCAAAATATTCAACATAAATTAAATGGTAAGAACTTTGTCGGAGTGACAATGGACATGTCTAACAAATTATAAAAGTCAACACTAGAGAAGTCAATTCTTAAGGCTATAAGAAAGGGTACAAGAAATAGGAAAACAAGGAACAAATGAAAGGAATTTATGATTCTGTTTCTACCTATAAGTTAATGTTTAAAGAGAAGTGACCTAGCAATCAAACTTTCGTGGTATCATATACCGCTTGAGGTTCTTACTTCGGTAATAACTCAAACAATGGAAGATAGGCTACACTAATGGCCTACAAGTGGGAAATGAAGCATGGCAATGCTACATTAGTTGTAGGGTCATCTAGTTTGTTTTAAGTCCTTTCAAGGCTGGAACTTAATGGCTATTTTGTTCCATAATCAGCATACCTAGATTTCTGTTTCCAAACATAGAACGACTCAAAATCAAGAAAGACAAAAAAAAATTTGTTTGTTATTTGAATGAAATGGTCATTTACGGGTTGAGTCAATATGCTTGATTAAAACAAACAACTCTTTAACAATAAAGAACTTTACTAGGTCCAAATCAATCTCTTGATTTGAGTTCCACTAACCTTTAGCATTGTTACTGAGACCATATCAACAAGTTAACGTTCTAAAGCTCTATTTTGATGGACTTTTGGAAGTTGATTGATTTCTAGATCAATTCAAGACAAGCTAGTCTTACTTGTTGAAAGTAACAAAAGATATGAACTATTGTTAGAACGCCTGGACAATAGAGTTCAAAGCTAAAGAAAGATTTTATGACTTTATTATTTCACATATATTTGAGTGAATATAGGTTTATTTACTCAAAGTGATATAAGTTTGAATCTGTTTGACTAGTTCAAATATTCATAGAAAAGTATAAAAGACATCCACTTGGTAAGAAATCATAGAGATCTAGTTTAGATCATGTTAATGATTACTTGAGACCAAAAATGATCATCAATGATTGTGTGTTGTAATTTCACGATCTAGCCCCATAAGATATGGCATATCTACGTTGGAATGATCGAAGTCAATTAGTACTTGATTCGATCAATGATGAATCATAAAGAATTTTCCTATAATTTTTATACAAAATGCTCAACTACCACCAAACTAAACCAAATTCGTCAAAGCTATTGAAAAGTAATTTCATAATATCTTTTCATAATATATATCTAAAGAGTTGTAAAACTCAGTGGGAGCTTAGTGTTTGTTATTTGAAAAACTAAGGCCCAAGTATAGATATATGTTTCATTATGATTTATTCAAATGAGACACACGGGTATTGTTTCTACCACGAATTTTTGAGAACATGTGTTTGCTCGAAATGATGTCCTTTTGGAGATTTGTTTCCAAAATGACAAGTGGGATAAAATAGACCTCAAAATTCTTCAAGGCAAACAACAAACATAAACGGACATTCCGGAGGACTTTCGAGGTTCTTTAGAAAATCCGAACACTTATTCTTTAGGGACTTTAGAAGTGGCTTTAAAGAATGGACATCTCTTAGAAGACTTTACAAGTGCTTCAAGGAGAAAAGAATATTCAAAGGACTTTTAAGTGTCTATTGATATTCTATTGTTTTATGTTCTATACCCAAGTAGTCATAGAGTTCAAGTCGCTGAAACTATAAGATTCTTCTATTTGATAGTGAAGAAACATGGAGTTCGGGTCACTGAAGCTATGAGATTCTTCTATTAGATAGTGAACAAACCTACAACTTACAGTCAAACTATTATCATATATATTAATGAGTTTGTGAACTTGTAAGAAACCTATGACGAAACCCAGATTCCCTAAAAAGGTTAGAGGCCATATATAGACTCAAATGTTTTAGACGGTTAAAGTCCATAAAACATAATCAATGTTTTGATGACAAAATTGAAATTTTGTTGATTTGCAAGAATGGTTTACACCTATTGGTTGCAAAATTGGTTTTAAGGATAAAAACCATTAAACATGGAATTGTGTTCACACACAAATCTAGATTAGTTGCTAAAGGTTACAAGCAAATTCATGGCATGGATTGTGTTGAAACCTCATGCATAATCGTAATGCTCAAGTCTATAAATCAAGCAATGATTGCATATTGGTACATATGGAAATTGGATGACAAAAAGAATTCTCAATCAAATGTTTGATTGGAAGAAACTATGTACATGGCATGTCATAGGATTTGTGGTTCCAAATAATGCTTGAAAAGGAAAGCTAGCTTATGAAGTCTAAGTACAGATTTAAGCAAGCAATTGGGAACTGGAACTGTACTTTAGTGAAGCTAATAAGTATTTTAGTTTCATAAAATGTACATGATTCTTATAGATGTATAAGAAGTTTAGTGGGAAAACATAAAACGTAATTGGTCCTATGTGTATCACACACATATCTCTCTATTGTGAAATAACATTCAAATGTTAATGACTTAGATTTGAAATTATTCATCAATGATGGACCAAGGCGAAACTTAGTACATACTGGGTATTAAGATCTATTTACAAAGATATTATGACATTGTTTTAGATTAAGTAATGGAATTTACTAAATCAAACACGAAATACTCCATTGGAGACAATCGACTCATATGAATAAATCTAAGTAATAGATGTTTGAACTATGTATAAGCATTTACTAAGTTAAACATCAAAGAGTTAAAATGAGATTCTTAAACCTATATCATATGTCAAAGAATTTAGCTGGATTTAGTATCTACTAAAACTAGATGAGCTAAAGTTACATTGATAGAATTCAATTGGGAATTATTCTGCAAAGGAATTTATCATGTATGATATAATATGAGGGTGGCCAAAAATGTATCGTACGGCTTTAGGCATGACGAACACATACCAATCTCTATTGGTCTAAGTAAAGTTCAACTAGATTGAGATCAAGAAAAACTTATGGTACTTGAAAAGGTACATAGGAATAGTTCATGATTCAAGGAAATAAAGATCAAGCTAGATCCCTTTGGAGTAAACCATTGCCAAGGACGAGCTAAAGAGCATCGTGGTTTGAAATGGCAACATGGATTGAAGACCATGAGTTGTTGCGTGGGAAATTAAATATTAATTTCTATGTTCTAAGATACAGATGGAAAGTCATCCACATATCTATGAACTTGTTGGATAAGTAAAATCCAAACAAAGCATCACTAGCAACCTAAACAGTTGAAGTAAAAATACTTATTGCCTAAGAAGCAATAAAACAGAGTTGTTTACGTAAAGAGTTCTTCACTGAACTTGGGTAGATCACATGTTTGTTGACTTAATGGTTCTTTATTGCAAAATGCGTAGAACCACCATTGAAGTAAGAAAGACTAGATCACATAATAAGCAAACTCAAAAGATTTTATCATCGTATCTCGAAAGACATTCAATTCAAGGGATATTAAGATTGGCAAAGCATGATAACTAAACCTATGCAACAAGTGAGAAGCAACACTCACATTGTAGCACTGGAAATCAAGTATAGATTTGAATTCCATTAATTGTTTTAAAGATGGGTTTTAGGCCCATGGTTGTAAAACATTGTGGTTGAACATTTATCATATATGAAATGTATTTTCATATTCCATTAATCTTGGTTTAGTATTAAATGATGAGTCCTTTCAATTTGACAATATATTCAAGATAGACTGTCAGGACAAGTCCTGTGACTAAGAAATGTCTATCAAGTGAACTTGAATGTCAAAAAGTTGAAAATGGTCCCTGGTCGGAGTTTTTTATAAAGATGGACGCATAGAAAACACTAGATGACTAGTAGTTCTGTTTCTTGAACTATGTGGACATGGCAATGTCGCAATCATTTGCATAGATACTTACTTTGGGAAGACTAGTATCGGACAGACCTACGAAACTTTACTGTAAGAGATGAAAATCTGTCATAAGTAAATTTCATTAAAGTTATTAGACACTAATCCTCAATACCTGAGTGATTTGAGATTACTTGTTTGAGAACTGGTTACTTTGACGTTGTCAACCCTCGCCCCGTAAAAGGAGGCCATAACGGCAACGCTCAGGTAATCACCTATCAAACGAAGTCTAATCTCAAGATCGCAAGATTGAGATTGTCCTCCCATAAATCGGGATGAGATGTTGAAAGTTGTACAAGGCCACTTGGAGAGCTAGAAACTTTAAAATGCATGGTCGTGCTCAAATGAATCATAGCCTATGATTATCTGTTTATTTGATCAGTCGAACTCTGAAACCGAGAAATACCTCTGGACATAATAAGAATTACAACTCTTACCTTATGTTCATGAGCAAGCATCAAGCGACAAAGGAATCATGAAATGCACACTTGTCCCTAAGGACAAGTGGGAGACTGAAGGAAATAATGCCCTTGGTCCAAGTATGCATTCAATGCTAAGTCTAATATATGCGGTTCAGTATTAATTAATTATAGAAGTTAATAATGCAGTGAGATCAAGTGAACTGTATGCCTAGCTAGAGGCCGCTTCAGTTCAAGTGGAATTAATAATATTAATCCACAACTTACTCTTTACAGAACCCGTAGGGTCACACAAATAGTACGTGAACGGATCAAGTATTTAAGTGAATTAAATACTCCCTTTATGGATATTCGAAATCGACGGATCACGGTTCCAGTGGGAGCTGAAATCGTCAAAAGGCAAATTATGAATACACCGAAAACGATGATATTGCCGGAAACGGAAATATGGATCGTATCGGAAATATAAATATTATCCAAGTCGTAGATGTTGCCGGAAACGAAAACATGGTACATATCGGAAAATATTATCGGAAATGGAAATATTGCCGGAATCGGAAGTATTGCCGGAAACGGAAATATTGCCGGAATCGGAAATATTGCCGGAATCGGAAATATTATCGGATTCGAAAATAAATTCCGGAATCGGAAATATTAAATATTTGTTCGAAATGGAAATTAATTCCGGAATCGGAAATATTAAATATTGTTCAATCGGAAACGAATTCCGGAATCGGAAAATTAATCGGAAGCGCGACGTAAGAAATAAACATTGGACGAGCTTGCTAGACACAAGGCCCAGTAGGAAGCCAGGCCTGCGCCTAGCGAAGCCCGCGCACAGCAGGCGAGCTAGCAGCCCGCCAAGGCACACAAGGCCCAGCCAAGCAAGCACGCAAGGCCAGGCACAGCATGCGGCAAGGCCAGCAAGCTGGCGCGCCCTTCGTGGGCGCGCCGCGTACCAGCTGCTGGGCCGAGCCAACCCACCGCGCGCGCGGGCAGGCCCCTCGTGGGCTGTTCGTGCGTGTTAGTGTGTTTGTGCATGTTACGAATCCTTAAGCGTTTAGGATTTATCCGATTATACTATTTTCCTGAAACTACTAGAATTAGTTGTTGTGTAAACACTAAAATTAATAGATTTAATTTGAATCTAATTCTAATAGAATTAGATAAATTGAATCCTAGTAGGTTTCTAGTTCCGATAATCATACCCTATAAATAGGTGATGGCAATCACAATTTATAATACATCAATTCAAGTATTCATATAGTTTTAAGTTAAAAACTAAAGTTAATAATTTGCCACACATTATAAACGAATAACATAATACCTTAGGCTAAATTCTAGTTAATTGAATCTAAGGCGGATCCGAACGTGCTGTGGAGTATCTACGGAGGGACTACACTTGGAGTCCTAAACTTGTTCTTGTTCGATTCTGGAGCAGCTAGGGAAGGGACGCTTTGAATGTATGCATCCTAAATTATGCTAATTGTTATGTGGCAATTAATTTGGATTCATGGCTTTATGGTTTTTCCGCATGAAATATATGTTTTATATTTGTCATAATCTAACAGGATGGATTGATGCAAAGTATGATCCGAAAAGCTCCCTACTTATACAAAAAGCCAGCCCTCATGGTAGTACACCGGCGCCGGACGCCGGAGCCTGCGCTTGGCGCATGGGTCTGCAACAAAGGACGAGGCCACCGTCCCCTTTATTATTCCCAGTACGCACTCTTTATTGCTTTCGACAGCAAAGTGCAGCTTCAATTATTCAAGATTCCGAAGCCGCAAGCCGCGCAATTTCAAGCAGTCCGAGTCGGCGCATCGGGCCGATTTTGGGTCAATCTGTTCAAAATTCAAGCATTCTAGTCCTAGATCGGCGTCCTAAGTCGAGTTTGCACATGCATAAGAAAAAGTTGAATATACTTTGACTTGCACTTTTTCTAACCAAAAAACCTCAGTCAAAGTGGGGGCTTATAGTGGGTATGTACACCCGAAAAAATGGGCAATTTTTTTTCAAGATTATGCATAAGAAAAAGTTGAATTTACTTTGACTTGCGCTTTTTCTAACCAAAAACCTCAGTCAAAGTGGGGGCTTATAGTGGGTATGTACACCCGAAAAAATGGGCAAATTTTTGCAAAATTTTTCATGCATGCATATAGCTATAAATTTCAAAAGCACACACAACGCATATAAAATTCAAATTTTCAACCATACAAATTTCAAATTTTCAACCATACAAAATTCAAATTTTCAACCATAAAAAATTCAAATTTTCAACCATACAAGATTCAAAAATTCCAAACCTTGCAAAATTCAAAACAAAACCATACAAAAATCCAATTTCCAACCGTACAATCCATACAAAAATAATCCATACAAAAATCCAACCAAGGAAAGCTGGAACTCGCTACCATGCAGGATCAGCCGGAGTCATCATCAGCCGTAATGTCAACCACAGGCTCCTTGTTCCTATTTCGGATCCTATAGCGCTCCAGATCCCGATCCAGCTCTGTCCCAGGGTTACCAGGCTCCTGCTCCGAAATGCGAAGAGTACCGGGAGAACAATAAGTTCCCTGCTGAGGGGAAGGATACCGGTAAGGCTGCGGCATTACCATGAACTGGCGCTACGCCTCAAAAATATGGGCCTGACGCACCCGGTCCATCTCCTGCCAGTAAGCCCAAGAATCTGCATTCCAAGGCTGAGAGCTGCTCGCTCCGAAGAAAGAACAAGGGGGTGGCACAAAAGGCATCGAACTGCCCTGACCACCGAAAGAATTCCAGGTGGGATCAACATATACAAAGGGAACAGCTCCCCTGTCAACATCAGAATGCCTCTGATGAGTACTAGTACCAAGACCTAAGCTCGGTCCTTCCTGCCCTCTCGAAGTCTCCGCTTGGGGCTCCCTGTCAACAGAACCTCTGCGACCTCCTATATAAAATTCAACATTCAAGAATCAGTCATCCACATTCAAGTTTCAAGAATACAAATTTTCCAGTCAGTGAATGCACCTCTCTGTCCCGGCCAGTAAGCTTCTGGGTCAGCTTGGCACAATGCCTCTTCAAGGAATCAATCACAAGCATCCAACGACGCACTCTCACCCGAGGCGCCTGCGTACAAAATTCAAAATCAATTTCCAGATACAAGATTACAAACAATTTCAAGAAAACACAACGGTACTTACAGCTGCATAATATTCCGGTACAGCATCATACGACCTCCGGTGTGGAGGAGAAGCTACAGGAACGGTCACCTCCACCTGCTCCCCACCCGAGTTCTCATAGCGGATAACCCTGTCAGCATAGGGAATATCCTCGGGGTCAATCTCCTCCTCCTACAAGCACTCATACAATGATCCAAGAATACAAGAATACAAGATACAAAATTCAATAGCTCACCTGCAGTACGAAGCGTACAGGTGGAGCCAGCCTCTCCAAAAGGTCCTTATGGAGGCCTCTCCTATTTACAAAGTTCTCCCAAGGGAGACAAACAGCATCACTCCCAGTATTCACATAGAATTGGGCGAGTACCTCATCCGACGCTAACATGGTCTCCGGCGGGTCCTTAGGGACAAGCCTTCCCCTCGTACTATGTTGAGAGGACACTCGTTCCCCCAAATACCACATATCACTACTACAGAAATATCATTTAATAGCGTTTTTTTAATAGTGCTTTTGGCCTTTCCACTATTAAAGATATTAAATACAACATATTATAGCGTTTATAAAATAAGCACTGCCATATCTCTACTTACTATAGCGCGTCATAATACAACGCTATTGAATCTATTAATAAATAAAATAAATTAAATTAAAACTTAGAAAAATTAAAATAAAGAAATTGGTTCTCTTTCTTTCGTTTTCTTCTGCTCCCCCCAAACCCTTTCAATTGCGCCTTTGCTCTACTCTCAACTTCTCAAGACTGCCAATTAGAGCAACGATTTCAATGCTATACAATGCCGACAACGCGAGGTTTCTCTATCTTCCTCTCATTTTTGTATGTTCTTCTTCAATTTTTTAAAAGTTTTACTATGAATTGTGGCTGCTGTAGATTACAAAGCAATTAGGGATCCAAGAGGGACTTCGTCAGGGAGGATTTACAGACAACACTCCAAGCAATTTCAGCCCTAATCCTCCACTTTAAAATGGTTTTGTTATCGGTGTCTTTTTTCTGTCTCGTGAACATTTCAAATCTATGGATTTTCTAAAATAATTGATTGAAATTAGGTTGATAATAGGAAGAATTTGAAGGAAGAGCCTCCTGTGAAGTGTGGATTGAGTTCCGCATTTGTCAAGGTTGGTTTTTTTTGTTCAGTATTGATTGATTATACCCTAGTTTTGTAGTCTGACATAATTGAGGGTTTAATTTGAATTTGAAATTTATGTTTGATTTTCATTTTGGGGGATGTTTACTGGGTGAAATTTTATATAATGAAGGTACGCGGAAGATAATGGGGGAGGTAAGAAGTCTTTTTTTTTTATGCAATTTCCTTTTCTACCTATTGCAATTTCAACAACTTTTTCTCCAGAAGGAAATGTTAGACTACTTAAAAATGAATGCTATTAAGAAAATTCAGGGTTGTGTGAGACTATAGAATTATGGTTAAAGAGGAAAGTTTTGGCCTCCTGATAAAGCTTCTTTGTCAAAAATATACATTTCCACGGAAACGGTTGTTCTCACTCTAGTGAGTGCTTAGGGAGGGGCAATAGCAGTAGTACAAGAAGATGTATCACCTGATATTTGCTGATTATAGTAGCGTAGCAAGAGAAGCCCCAAATCCTTGATTTATCCAGGAAAGACTGCACTGCTTATGGACCTTTTCTTTTGTTCTTAGTAAGTTAGGCTTTTCTCTTTCGGTCCTTCCCATCTGCACCTCACATCTCGACACAGTGGGACGTGTAACCCGCCTGCGGTCCCATTTAAATACATTTGTTCCTGTAATCGCTAAAGATCTTGGAGCTTTTGGATTTGATTCATGTTTATTTTCAAAAGCCACAGATATCAATAACATAAGAGGCCTTATAGAATTCAGAAATTAGTCATTAAAGAGAACCAAGGTCTATTCCTAAAAGTCCCAATGTATGTAGAGAATATTAATATTAAGTGATGATTCATCAGTAACATCGTACACCTGCAGAATACCCATGGCTCCACGACAATAAGATGAAATGACAAACTCGAAAAGCTCTTTTTTTTTGCAACAAAACAAACTAGAAACAACAACTAGCTCCTAACTTCTGTAGCCAATATGTGGGCTTTAGACACCAGAGATCTATGAACTTCAATACATTTGATGTGAATAAAATCTAAAACCAAAGACCTAATATATTACAACATTAATAATTTCTTTGGGGGCGTTATCTAGACTTTGAAGAGCCGTAAGGTGGTTACTACAATTACCACTTGGTTCCCAAATTTCCTTGCCTGTTGTAGAACTAATAACATAACCATAACTTCATACTGTAGAGTAGCAGAGGCCCAATAAATAAGTTATGGAATTGCGGTAAAAACATAGAATTTGGGCTCATTGTTCAGCACACTCAAGACAGTCTTTGACCTCCTGCATTTCTTGTATGAAAGGAACTATCAGTATATATGTCTGTGGTGCCTTATGGTGTACTCGTATTATTGACTACATTGAATGTGAGATATACAAGAGAAAGAGAAGATAAAATCTAAGTAGTGTCACATTGTTAGCAGGTCTTTAAAACCTCTGCTGTGAATTGCTATATTTGCATGATCAAGGGTATATACACTATTACAAAAATGGAATTTTATAGAGTTTCTTTAATAGCGTATATACACTACTACAGAACAATTTTCAGGTTAGTTAAAATGTTTCTACTATGTTTTGAGATTTTAATTTGTTTATTTTTTTGGTTAAAATATATTTGATCTGATTTTAATTTAAGTTAAACTTAATGGTTTGTAATTTGATTTCAATCTTAGCTGATTCTATGATTCAATGTTATTTTGTGGAGTGAATATGTTTTTTATTGTTTGGCTGAATGAGTATGATTCAATTTGGTCAACAAGTAACAAATTTTGACTGATTCTGGTTGTTTTTAAAGGAATTGGAATTAGGTGGAGATAGATATAGACTTTCTGTTAGTGAGAGCTTAGTTAATGGAAGTTAGCTCCATTTTCTTCCTTAAAAAGTAGATCCTAGGATCCAGAGAAATAACCAAACTTTAAATTTACCAGGAACTTTAATTGGATATGCCAATTAATTTTTATCAGGAATTTTAATTGGATATTCCCAATTAATTTATATCAGGAACTATCTGTTGTGAGAGTTTTTCCTTTGGATGATGACGAGGAGGTATCAGGTTCCACGTAGTGTCGAGTCCAGTCCACGTCGGCGGCGTACCTACAAAACAAGAATATTCACAAAGGAATATTCCCTCCGATGCTTAAGTAAGTCACGGGTTTTAAGGAAGAAGTAATTAATGAACAGAAAGCATTAAATGTAAATTGTAGGATGTTTCTCTATCTAGAATTGTGTGTCCATTTCTTGGGAATTGAGTATATTTATAGTCTCCCCCTTTTGGGGGAAACCCTAGGGTAATCTCATATGATTGGCTAGTTTATCAGATAAAGACATGTGTCACTATCATAACATTCCCTATGGGCTATGGGCCTTAAAAGTAATTGGAATAATTAGGCCAGCCACACATCAGCATACACTGACTCTTAGATGGCAGCCAAATATGTGACTGACCAATCGGGAGGTGCCACGTGTCATGCGACAATTGAGCCACGTAGGCGGGGTATTTTTACCCACATCATTTGCCCCTCAAGAAGGGTAGTAGCGTAAAATAGCTCGTGTACTGCCGCAGGTTCTTTAATCAGGTTCTTTGAACCGCAGCGAGTCCGCCACGTGGCGACTCTTCCCATTCTATCCTTCCTATATATACGAGGGAGGTAAAAAAAATTCGATTTTTACTTTTCAGAAATTCACCTCCTTGCTTTCAAGAGAGAAGTTTCAGAGAGACTTTTGACGCATTCTTCAAACCGGATGATTTCGCAGGACGAAGAAGGACTATACGACCTCTTCGTCTACTTTCTGGTACGCCTGCTTTTGACGCCATTATCTCCGACATTTTTAAGGTAACTGCCTAATCATTTCGTCTTCATTTTTTTTTTTTTTTAGGTGTTTAATTTTTGAATTACTTTCGTTGTCCGTCTATTGTGGTACCGTCCATTATTTTGGTTGGTGCTTTTTAAGGTTCTTGAGTCGTTAAGGTTGGAACTTATGGTATGGTGGTATGGTCTGCGCCGCACCAATATCCCTCATTTTTTAAGCCCGTCGTTAAGTTCGGCCTCCGATTGCGTCTTATGCAGGACACGATGGCGAGGACGAAAAAGACGGAAAACATTGCTGACTTGCGGCTTAGAGGTCAGCAGATGGACCCTTCTTTCTCAGGGGGGAGATCCATCAAAGTGCCGGCAGGGGAAATAAGCCGGACTCCCCCAGGCGAGACTAGCGGTGCCCGTCAAGGGGTTACACACTTTGATGAGTTTTGGATGGAAGAGATGGAGGATGTTGGTCCATCAAGTCAGCCCGCCGACTCGTTCGAGGAGTCTGAACCAAATGAGAGCGACGGCGAGGCTGTGGGTGAAGAAGTTATAGAGGAGGCGGCTGGAGTACCTCAAGTTGTTGCAGGAGGTGTCCAGGGAGAGAATGCTCAAATTGATGAGGGTCATATTGGAGCTGACCCAAAGTGGTTGAAATGGTTGGAGAAGCATGGGGCGAATTATGCGGCCGGCATGAATATTGGCCCTGGTTATAAGATGAGGTTTCCAGAGGACGAGGCGTCCATTATTTTTGACGTGGACCCTGGGGAGTTTCCCGTGCATGCCGGTGCTTTCAAGAACGGCTTACGTTTCCCCGTCCATCCCTTCGTGGAGGAAGTGTTGGATGGGTTCCGCATTGGTCTTTGCCAATTGTCCCCTAATTCCTGGACGAACGTACTTGGATACGTTGCAAAGTGTGAGTTGTTGGGCCTGAGGCCGTCTTTTAATGCTTTCCTCACGCTGGTGCGCTTCCAGAAGGTGAAGGGAGCCGAAGGTTGGTTTCAATTTGCCAACAAAGGTGAATATGCTACTACTTTTGACAAGCCGTCAAAACACCATTTTTGGAGGATGAGATGGGTTGTCATGTGGACCGCAGATGAGGCGGGGGAGCTGAAGTTTAGCCGTTGGCAATGGGAGCCTCGGTTCACTGGGGGAACGAGGAATTGTCGTCCTTAACGGCTCAAGAGTGGGACCAAATCGCCGTTCATTTCCAAGCTGAGTCTGTGACGGTGCGGACTAAGAATTTGAACACCCCTATGTCCTGGCTCCCGTCTTGTTCTCAGTTTAAGGACCCAGTGTTCTTGGCGCCGGCTGGTCTAGATCATGGGTTAGACCAAGGTATCATGGTATTACTACTTTTATGTAAAACATTATTTGTTAACTCTTTTTTTGCAGCCGTTGCCATGTCTAAGCTCCCAGCCCAGGAGAAAAGAGGGATTAGCACCAAGGAGTGGTTAACCCAGATGGTTGACCAGAAGCTGAAAGGGATCGTCGGAGGGGCTCCGGCGAAAGTAAGTTAGTCTATTTTTATTGATGTTGGTATGTTGGTTCGGCATTTTCTTTATAGTTCCTGTTGTTATTACAGAAGGGCGAGAAGGGTCCGGCCAGCTCAAAGCGCAAGGCCGAAGACAGGGATGCTTCCACGGCGGGGAAGCGTCCCAAAGTCAAGGCGGGGATCAGGCGTCCCAAGAAGGAGGACGTGCCGGAGAAGTCCAGGGATTCTCCAGTGGAAGTCATTCCTATGGCTGTGACTCCTTTACGGCAGCACCCTCCCCCTGAGGGTTCGGCCAAGCGGGGGGACGCCAAAGGAGGAGTTGGTCCCAGCAGGAGGGCCGCTTCTCCTACGCCGGTTGAGATCCTCGATGTTGAGGACGATCAACCATTGGCTCAGGCGGCTCAGACTCCGGAAGCGCCTCGTCCTCCTCCCCGTGGAAGTGACAAACCAGGTAGGTTCAGGATTCTTTTTCAATTGTTTCTTTGGTTAAGGACTTTTGTAGACTCTTACCTTTCTTTTGTATAGCTTCTGGTCGGCAGGCGGCATTGGACGATGAGGTCCGCAATATTCCTCCGTCTCGGCATTTCTCATCCCGAGATAAGGCTAAGATCATCTCTTCGGTGATTAAGGCCGTGCCGAAGGAATATGTGGACCAATTCCCTCCAGCGGCGGATGCGCAGTTTGGGGCTATGCAGGCGGTTCTTTTGGATGTAAGCGTCCGACTTTTTACTTCATCCCTGTACTTAATAGCTTTTATCCTTTCTTACTTGTATTTTTCTCGCAGCTGCTTATTAAAGCCGAGGGCTTTAAACGCTGGCGAGCTGACGTCACCAGTCAGCTTCAGCGGCAGGTGCATAAGGCTACTAATGCCGGTGACTATGACATGACGGCGGAGAAGGTTCGGCTTGAGATGAAGGAGACCATTGAAGCTCAGAGCAAGGAGCTGGCCGTCCTGAGGAGCGACAAGAAGCAGTGCTTGATCAAAATCTATGAACAAGTTCTTGCTATTAAGACCCTTAATGCCGAAGCCCCTTCTGCCCAGTCGTTCCTCCATGAGGCCGAAGCCAAGGTGAAGGAAGCTGCGAGCTTGCGCCAGCAAGTGGCCAGTCTTGAAGAGTTGGTCTCGGCTTCTCAAGCTGAGGTTTCTCGGGTCAAGGTCGAGGCCAATTGGCTGCAGAGGACGTAAGAGAGAGAACTCGCCGAGCCTGGGACGCCTGCATGGTGGACTTCTCCTTCGCTTGGTTTGAGCGGAAAATTTGCAAGCAGGGTGCAATCATTAAAGCCGAGCAACAAGGTCTTCCTCCTCCTTTGTTTCAGGATTCTGATGCCGAAAGTGAGGAGGTGAACTCACCGGCTCAGGAGGAGGGGACTTCAGCTCAGCCAACCTCAAAGCTTGCTGTCGACAGCCCAGATGGTGTGGGTACGTCGACCTCCGCTCATTCCGCCGCTGCTCGTCCTGCTAGGTCTTAACTCCACTCCCCCTTGTCAAAATTAAAAATCAGTTTTTATGGCGCCAAGAGCGTCTGTAATGAATAATTTTTTTTTTTCAACACCTATGGCGTTTGTTTGGATAATTTTTTTTATTTTTGTTGAATTTGGCGCCGTTTTGAGCGCAGACCAGTGGTGATTCGTCACCTTTTGATGTGATTTTTCAGTTTTAGACTTTTAAACGCTTTCTCTGTTATTTTTTCGTGTATGATTGGACGTCTACTTTGTGCCCCAAAGCAGGTGTTTGTAAGTCTCTGAACAAGACTCTCATGCCCAAGTTTATTTTAGTTGATTGATTGACGCAAGTCAATCAATCAGTATGATTGCCGCTGAACTTGGGTATGGGGATTGTTGTACGGCTTCTGACCGTCGGCTTACTTTTTGCTTCGGCATGTAGGAGTAATCCTATTTGCCTTAGAAAAATATTCATTTTTAAGAAAAATATGATGTATGGGGGTTTTCCCCCAACGTAAATTGGGCGCGGCATGTTTGATGCCGCGGCGTATAGGAGTAATCCTATTTGCCTTAGTAAAATATTCATTTTTAAGAAAAATAATGAATTATATGGGGGTTTGCCCCCGTCGTAAATTGGGCGCGGCATGTTTGATGCCGCGGCATATAGGAGTAATCCTATTTGTATGGGGATTTGCTCCGTCATAAATTGGGCGCGGCTTGTTTGATGACGCAGCATATTATTCGTTAGGGGGTTTTCCCCCGTCGTCAGTTTGGGGCGGCATGTTTGATTCCGCGGCATATAGGAGTAATCCTATTTACCTTAGAAAAATATTCATTTTTAAGAAAAATAATGAATTGTATGGGGGTTTGCCCCCGTCGTAAATTGGGCGCGGCATTTTTGATGCCGCGGCATATAGGAGTAATCCTATTTGCCTTAGAAAAATAGACGTTTTTAATAAAACGAAGATTTGTATGGGGATTTGCCCCCGTCATAAATTGGGCGCGGCATGTTTGATGTCCCGTCACTTCTTAGGCCTTTATTCGATTAGGCTTTTTGCATGCATATGTTAGGTAAGTTAGTAATTAGCGTATGAGTAATAAATAGTACGAAACAAGAGTAGTATTATTTATACTTTGTAAGGCGAATTTAGCCGGTTACAAGAGATATTACTACTCCATTAGGACCGTTAGCGGCCGTTGTCTAGACCACAAAATCTTCCATAAAAGATGAAGTCAGAATATATCTTAAAAAAATATTTTTTGAGATTGTCTCCATTCCAGGTGCGTAGAATTGGTCGGCCTTGCATGTCCTGAATGCGATAGGTGCCATCTCTGACCTCGTCATAGATCTCATAGGGTCCTTCCCAAGTGGGCGTCAGTTTACCCTGTTCGTTGGCTCGTCCAACAGATTCCATCTTTCGGAGAACAAAGTCTCCTACCTTGAGTACTCTTTTAGAGACTTTCTTGTTGTACTCTCTCGCCATCCTTATCTTGTACAATTGTTGCCTCAATGCCGCATTTCCTCTCACTTCAGGTAAAAAGTCAAGGGCCAACTTCATCATTTCCCAGTTGGCATTCTCGTCATATAACATGACTCTCAATGTAGGTTCACAAATTTCTATGGGCAACACGGCCTCGGCACCATAAGCTAGCAGGAATGGGTTTCGCTAGTTGAGTTCTTAGCCGTGGTGCGGATTGGCCATAAGACGTTTGGCAGCTCATCAGCCCATAGACCCTTAGCTTCATCTAGTTTCTTCTTGATCCCCTCGGAGATAATCTTGTTAAATGCTTTGACTTGGCCATTGGCTTGAGGTCGTCCCACAGAGGCAAAGCAGCTGTGTATGCCGTGGTCTGCTAGCCACTCCTTCAGCTTAGGCGTCTCAAATTGAGTCCCATTGTCAAAGACGATAGCTTGTGGTATTCCAAAGAGAGTCATGATATTTTTCCAGATAAACGCCCTTACATCACTTGTCCTTATGTTCTTGAGAGCCTCAGCTTCAACCCACTTGGTGAAGTAGTCAACGGCTACGATCACATAGCGCCGACCCCCAGGGGCTGTTGTATATGGCCCTAACAGGTCCATTCCCCACTTGGAAAACGAATGGGGCTCATGATTGGAGTGAGAGGGTGAGCCGGCCTGTGGATGAGATGAGCAAACCGTTGGCACTTGTCACATTTTTGCACCATAGCCATGGCGTCTTCTCTCAAAGTGGGCCAGTAATAACCAGTTCGCAGGGCTTTCTCGGCCAAAGCTCGTCCTCCAATATGGGAACTACATAATCCCTGGTGCAGATCGTCCAGAATTTCTTTCCCTTTCTCAGGGGTGACACACCGCAGGAGGGGTCTAAAAAATGACTTCTTGTACAAAACTCCATTCCACCATTCAAACCAAGAACTTTTCTTTTGTATTTTGGCGGCCAGACTGGAGTCGTCTGGAAGCGAACCATCAACTTTATAAGTAATGATGGGGTCCATCCAGGTTGACGATCGATCAAGGATAGCTACCATAGGAGCGCACGATTCCTGCTCAATACTTCGTCTATCTTTCACTTCCCAAAACACGTGACGCGGAGTATCACAGGAAGCTGAGCTAGCTAGCTCAGACAGGGCATCGGCCTGATTGTTCTCCGTTCTGGAAATCTGCTTAGCTTCAAAGCTCTTCAGATGTTCTATCTCTTGATGCACAGCTTGCATGTATTTGATCATGTTAGGGTCTCTTGCCTCGTAGTCCCCATTTACTTGACTCACCATGAGCTGTGAGTCAGAAAAGGCAAGTATTTCTTGGGCTCCGGCAGCTTTGCACATTTTTATGCCGGCTAACAAAGCTTCATATTCGGCCTCGTTGTTAGACGTTTGGAAATTGAATCTCATGGCATACTCATACTTGTCTCCTTCAGGGGATTGACATATTATGTCGGCTCCGTACCCGTTCTGGGTGGACGACCCATCTACATAGACTGTCCAGCGAGTCGCCACATTCTTCTCAAAAGTTGGCCTCGTCATTTCTGCAATGAAATCAGCAAATGATTGTCCCTTGATAGCTTTTCGAGGCTCATATGAGATATCAAATGCATTCAGCTCAATTTCCCATTTTAGCATTCGCCCAGCAGCGTCTAGCTTAGTAAGGGGTTGTTTCAAAGGTTGGTCGGTGTATACCACCAGTTTGTGTGCCAGAAAGTAAGGGCGCGGCTTCTTACTTGCCATAAACAGCGCAAGTGCAAACTTCTCAATTGGAGGATATCTCAATTCGGCATTTTGCAGGACATGGCTCACAAAATAGACGGGGAGTTGCACTCCCTCCCTTTAAGTTAGCAACACAGCACTCAAGGACCACTCAGAAATGGCCAAATATACATACAAAGTTTCCCCCTGAAGAGGACTGACAAGCCGAGGTAAGGTGTGGAGATGCTCTTTTAATAGGACGAAGGCAGTTTCTGCCGACTCAGTCCATTCAAATTTGCTCTTCTTCTTGATTGTGCCGAAGAAGTAATGACACTTGTCACCTGCCCTTGATAAGAACCGCCCCAGGGCCGCTAGACATCCAGTCAGGCGTTAGACTTCCTTGACTGATTTCGGAGACGTCATATCTATTACTGCTTGTACTTTATCAGGATTAACCTCGATTCCCCTTTCATCAATAAGGAATCCCAAGAACTTTCCAGTTGTTACCCCAAAAACACACTTCTTTGGATTCAACCTCATCTATATTTTCGGAGCGTCTCAAAAGTTTCTCTTAAGTCAGCCAAGTGTTCCTCACGTTGCTTGCTTTTTACTATCATATCATCGATGTAGGCTTCGATGTTTCGCCCTAACTGACTAGAGAAGACAGTGTTGACTAGACGTTGAAATGTAGCTGGCGCATTCTTCAAGCCAAACGACATCACTAGACGTTGAAATGTAGATTGCAAGCCTTGTTTAAATCCGTATAGTCCACACACATTCTCCAGGATTTGTTGGGCTTCGGTACCAACACTACATTTGCCACCCAATCTGGATATTGACTTGGCCGAATGAACCCAGCCTCTAACAACTTCTAAACTTCTTCAGCTGCAGCTTTGTTTCTCGCTTCCCCATGATTTCTCTTCTTCTGACGAACAGGTTTTAAGGACTCATCTACATTGAGTTTGTGGACGGCTATGCTTGGGTCAATGCCCGGCATCTCTTCCACAGCAAAAGCAAAAATGTCCTGGAATTCTCTCAGGAGAGTGACCAAATGTGCCCCAAGGTGGTCGTCAGGAGAGACCCCTACTGGCACCGTCCTATCTGGACGCGCTTCGTCAAGGATGATTTCATAATGCCAACCAACCGGCTCAGGTCGCCTTGTTTCCATGTGAGTCGTGGCATTGGTAAAAGTTTCTTTCTTGACTTTCTCCTCTATCTCGTCTAGTTTTCTTTTTGAGCTCGATCTTGCTTCGTCAGTTTTCCCCCAAGCCTCGGGACTTAGCGTAGTGAGATAACAATCTCTTGCTAGCTGTTGATCACCATGAATAGTGCCGACCTGGCCTTTATCACAGACATACTTCATGAGCATAAGATGAGTGACGACCACTGCCTAGGCCTGATTCAAAGTTGGGCGACCCAGTATGATATTGTAAGCAGTGAGGTCTTTCACAATTAGAAAGCGGACGTTCAAGTTCTTACTTTGATGCCGACCTCCAACTCGTAAGGGCAAAGTGATTATCCCTTGGGGATGAATTATGCCGCCTCCGAATCCAATGATCGGATAATGTATCTTTTCAATTGTCTTTGGGTCATGCTCAAGACGATTTAGACAAGTTGTTATGATAATGTCTGACGGACTCCCCGTATCTACTAAAATACGCCTTACTTTGAGGTTTGCTACCTTCAATTCAATAACCAAGGGGTCGTCATGAGGAGTGGCGATCTTGCCCCTGTCAGATTCACAAATCTCCACTTTAGGGAAGTGGTCAATTGGAGCTTTTCCAGACAACATGACCTGTCCCAACCGGCTTGCATAGTCTTTTTGACCTCTCATTATTGGGCCCCAAGCGGCTAGACCCCCTGAGATGACGGCCACAATTTCTGAATCAGTGTCGTTGCCATCACGTTGGTACGGTGACTTGCTTTTCTTGTAGAATTTTTTACCAATTCCCCCTATGCTCGGGCTGATATAGGATTTCAGAAATCCTTTGGCGGCTAATCCATCAAGAGCTCTACGTAGACTCTTGCAATCTTTTGTTTCCTGTCCCACATCACAATGGAACTTACAGTAAAGCGAGTTGTCCCGAGTTTCTACCGGCGACTTCATGGGGAACGGTCGATCAATCTCATATCTATCACTGACATCTAGCAGTATTGTATACAGGTCAGTGTTGTACTCGAACCTTTCATTGTCATAGGGTCGTCCTCTCTTCTATCCTTGGGGGTGGTTTGCCTGATATCCTTTATTTTCAATGGCCCATGTCCCATTCGGACGGCTGGTCTTTTTGTCTGATTTGTCCTTGCGCTGAGGATGATCTGTGGTCTCCATTCCCTTAGACTCTTTTGGGACGGAGCAGATTTCAGTGGCATGAATAAAGGACTCTGCCTCATCCAAAGCGTCGGCCATAGTTCTCACACTTTTCTTCACCAAATCGAACTTAAAGGACCCCTTCTTAAGTCCCCTAAAGAAATTATCAAAAGCCACCCCGTCAGGTAGGTCTGGAATCTGTCCTGACTCCAAATTGAAACGTCGAACATAGCTTCGCAAGGATTCATCTTTCCCTTGCTGTATTCGACCCAAATTCATGCTCGTCTTCTTCTCTTCTTTATAAGCCATAAATCTCGCAGAAAATAATATCTCCAATTCGGCGTAAGTGTTGATCGTTCCCGCAGGCAACTTCTCGAGCCATTTGGAGGCAACTCCTTTCAGAGTGGACGGGAAGTATTTGCACCAAGTTGCATCAGTAGTTCCCTGGACATACATATGATGTCGATAGGCCAAGAGATGTACATCAGGATCAGACGTGCCATCATAGGCGTCAATAGCTGGCGGATTTACTTTAGGCTCCTTGGGAGCATTCATGATATCAGCACAGAATGGGGTGGTGTAATCGAGGATGATGCCGGCTACTCCCTGTTGGATATGGCATATCGGGTCCTGCCTTCTATTCTGGGATGTTCTACGCCGCTCGCTGTCCGCGCGACTGACATGAGTCCTGGTGAGACGGCGCGAAGGAGCAACAAGGGGTGAATCTTGCATGACAGGGGTGGAACCTGTACCTGACAGCTCAGTTTCTTGGGGCCTATCTAGCTGAATGATCGGTACTCTTCTGGACGGTCCAGGTTCAGGTCGAGAAGTTGGCCGGATCCGACGCGGAGCTATAGGCTAGAAAGAAGTTATTGTTCTGTCAAAGCGTCTGTCATGATCGTCATTTCGTGCTTGGTCTTGCCGCCAGACATTAGACCGAGTGAGTCCATTAAAGAAGGGAATTCCCGTCCCATGAGATTGAGAACGGATAATCTTGATCTCATCTTGGAGAGTGTTCATCTGTGCTTTGAATCCGGCCAGGATGTCTTTGAGCTGCCCAGCAGACACCGCAAATCTGGGTTCTCTTCCATAATTGTGTCGGCGTCCGCCCTCAAGTGACCACCTGGAGGGAATGAAGGTTGACCCGTTCATCTTCCACTTGGACATGCTCAGGTTGTGACTCAGGAGGGGGTTCAAGACGGCCGTCCTTCCCTACAGACTGGTTTCTTCTGTCGTCCCTCCCTCGAGGAGGACGATCACCATTCAATGTTGTCCCGTTGATTTCGTTTCAATTGATGGGCGCATCCCCGAAGTGCTGGACGTCTACCATGTTACCTTTACTCCCCTCAGACGGCGCCAAATGTTGTGGGAGTTTTTCCTTTGGATGATGACGAGGAGGTATCAGGTTCCACGTAGTGTCGAGTCCAGTTCACATGGCGGCGTACCTACAAAACAAGAATATTCCCGAAGGAATATTCCCTCCGATGCTTAACTAAGTCACGGGTTTTAAGGAAGAAGTAATTAATGAACAGAAAGCATTAAATGTAAATTGTAGGATGTTTCTCTATCTAGAATTGTGTGTCCATTTCTTGGGAATTGAGTATATTTATAGTCTCCCCCTTTTGGGGGAAACCCTAGGGTAATCTCATATGATTGGCTAGTTTATCAGATAACGACATGTGTCACTATCATAACATTCCCTATGGGCCATGGGCCTTAAAAGTAATTGGCATAATTAGGCCAGCCATACATCAGCATACACTGACTCCTAGATGGCAGCCAAATATGTGGATGACCAATCGGGAGGTGCCACGTGTCATGCGACAATTGAGCCACGTAGGCGGGGTATTTTTACCCACATCACTATCAATATCGAACTCGATAAATTTCTATTCAAACTTACTGTTTTAATCTTGTGTAATGATTCAGGAATGGTTTTCTTGTTGATTTTAAAACCAGAACTATTGCCTGTAGATGAATTGTTTTCACTGGTTTAGCAGACATACGATCATCCTTTTCACAATAAGCTAGATAGAAGCTATGATATCTTGTGGATTCCCATCTCAAGTTTCGAAAAATGGAGCAACAATGAAGTAACAATCTTCAATATTTTATCAAACTCCTTGTCGTAGTACTCAATTCGACAACCATGGTGACTCAGCTAAACGACAATTAACTATTCATAAAAGGAGTGGCAACTCGACGAAAATCCCAGTATGGTTGTCTTGGACCCTGTAAGAACAGTTACAATATAAATGCAGCTAATATGGTATTGATATGGGGTTTCAAAGCATACCCCTGCTAATCTTCGAGAGAAAAGGAGATGCGGAGAGCAGAAAAATGGAATATGAGACTCTTACTTGATAGTATCGACCTCTTGCTCCCCATATCGGTAAGATATTTGTTCTAATATTTTAAAATCTTCTCTTTTATATTTGTAATAAACTTGTGCAATGACAATGATCTAACAGTAATGTCAGGTAGAAAGGCGAAGAACACTTTGCATTTTCTGAAGTAGTAAACTTGAGTGAGTAAGAGAGTTCAGCGCATAAATAAAAAACACTCAAAGCTTAGCTGCACAACTTGAGGTACGTGGTTTATGTTGGCGAAAAAGGTCAAAATATACTAGTAAGCAACATAGTCTCTTCACTAGAGAAAGAGAAGATAAGCCACTCTCTTTCTTTGACTGAGATATCTCTATTTTGGAGGCGCCTTGAGAGTACTAGAGGGTCAATACTCAGGTTTTGATTTTGGTTTTGTTATTTTCTTTTCAACTTGTTATGATTAATTGATTTTGTTTTATCATTGATAGTCGACATGTATTGACACAATTTTGCTTGTCTTATAGTGGCCAGAAGCTACTAAATGACAGTGAATATCTCATAAACAGTCAGAGATTGGGGATGGAATGAGGTACGTTTGCTCACATACTCTTTAAACTCTACCTAGGTATTTGTGTTGCAAATGAGTTATGTTTGCTTACATACTCTTTAAACTCTAAGTGCTTTTACATTTGTGTTACAACTAGTTAAGTTTGCTTACATACTATTTAAACTCTGAATTCCCCAAGCAGAAAATATAATATACTCTCTGGTATTGATTACCTAACTTGCATTTTACAGTTCCAAGTCATGATAAGACTTTTTAGCTGTCTGCATTGTGCTCTTTCTGCTCTTTGTTTTCCAGAGTATTTGCCAGTATCTCCCGGCATTGTGTTTTTGTTTTTGATTCCCTTCACTCTTATTCCCTAAGAAGTTTGGTTATTTGTGACTGCGTTGCTTTGAAGGGTTTTGACTAGAGAATTGTTTGTAAAATTAGAATCACAAGTCTGTGAAGTTTGAACCTCTTATGCTGCTTTCAAGATGAATTATTTGTAGACTTCATTAGATTCGATGCCTTTTGAAAATGATAAATTGTGCATGAAAGTGATGCTTGTATTTAAAGGAGGGAAGAATTTGTTTTGTTGCTTTCTTTATCACAGTTAGCATTCGGAATATAATACCTTCTGGAAATTACATCTTACTCTTGTCGACTTGCCTGCATGGAGTTCTTCATGTCAATCTACTCACTCTATACCCAAATCTAAACACTAATGATCTTTCTATTAATAACTTGAGTGGATTGCTGTCAAAAGATTTTGTAAGTTCAACTAGAAATACTATTTTTTAGTAAACTACAGATCCTTGACCTGTTAGCTATCAAACAATCTGGGCTTTATTTTTTTGAGGCCATAACTGCTAAATCCTATACTAGTCAGACTCTGAATCTTTCCATTAACCTGTTTGGCTTGTAGGTCCGTAACTAAGCTTCATTTGGCACAACTTATCTGATTCTTTTTATCATCTTGCAAGTGGCTTCAATAACAAATATATTGCCTTTGAAGGTGTATTCTGTTAGTTATTTGAATGAGATGTTGTTGATTACTTCGGGGCCAAATATGGTGGCAATGGATTTATTAGGGATGAAAATATGTACCATGTATTTTATAAGTTAAAGAATGATAAGAACAAGTTTAAGTTTGATTGCCAGATTGAGAATTAATTAAGAGAAATTTTTAGTACTTTGGCAAATGAAGAAGTGCAAGTAATTTTCGAGTTAGTAGGAAGAAATAGAGAAGGCTCTAAATGGAGTTTTTCTTTCATATATGACACCATATCTAGATACTCATATATATATTTGAAACTGTAAATTTAAATGGAGTATTTCTTTCTTTCGTATTTAATATTTTCCCCTTCTATATGTATGAATATCTTATACACCGTTGTTTCACAGTACTTTTTTCAGATTGCCAGTTATGACAGAGCATATTGACGAAGTAAGGACTCATTGGGTGAACCATGTTGTTCAACAAATGTAAAATAGCTAGGTTATGTTGAAGGAACCAACAAACAAGAGTCTATTAATTAATGTATTTTACGTAGTTTAATGTTTAGAATTTTAGTTTAGATCTATGTAATCGGTTTTATTAGGGTGACAATTGTAAAAATTCTTTTAATTAAGGTTTGGAAATTAATTTTCAACTTGTAGACACCTACTTTTGTCCCCATTCCCGAAAGGGAAAGGTTCGATGATGAAAGTATAAATCTCCACTTGACAACGCATCTCCTATAAAATAAACGAATCTCGATTCCCCATTTCATTTCACCTGAAACCTGCTATTTATGGAAACCTGCTAAAAATAGTAACTGCCGTAAAAGGTAGCTTCTAAAAGTGGCAAATCATAAAGGATAGAAACCTGTCAGAATTAGGTGTTGCATTCTAACATAAATCCTAAATGAGATAGAAAACTGCGAGAATCCTATTCCTAATATGATTCGGAAATAAGAGTTACGTATTAATTAAAATCCTAACGAGCCTAGAGTTCGTAACGGGCCCAGACGCATTCCGTCATAAAATTGATACGCGCTAAAAGACTCGATTAAATCTCAAACTCTACGGATTTCAGGAATCCGAATCTGACTAAAGAAAACAGCCCAGACCCTATTTTCAACGCCTGGCTCTGGGCGCCGAAATCTTCGGCGCCCAGGCCTGGGCGCTGAAAATACCTGGGTACGTGTTTTTTCCTAATTCACTAGTAGAAAAAACCCTTATTGCAGCGGGCTTTTAGACCCCTGTTGCAGCGTACATCGTATGCTGCAACTGGGGGGCCTGCAACAAGTCTGAACTTGTTGCAGCGTACAATGTTCGCTGCTAAAAGGGGTTTTTTGCAGCGTACATATGTATGTACGCTGCAACAAGTGCCAAAAAATTGGCAAAAATTTGGACTTGTTGCAGCGTACATATATATGTACGCTGCAAAAGACTCAACTTTTTGCAGCGTACATTTATTTGTATGCTGCAACAAGTCTGAAATTTTGCGAAATTTTTTTCCCTTGTTGCAGCGTACAATATATATGTACGCTGCAACAAAGCACTTTTGGCGGGAAAATTCTAATTTTGTTTAGGGATACCTAGAGTGCCTTGCACCAAATATAGAAACCTGTCAAAACAATAATAGAATAACGCAACCTGTATAACAAATATAAAAACAACAACTGGAGTTTTGTATACTATATATCCCAAAACCAAAGTGCACATATTACATTTAAATATATGTTCCAATTTCAACATAAACATACATTTTAATATAAAATTTATTCTATAACAACTAAACCAACTCGATCAAGCGCGCTAAAGCCAATAATAAATACTTGCTGGTAAAAAACTTAACCCATTGCTCACGAACCACATCAAATTCCTCGCATAAGGCGCAATCCTCGGAGTGTAGACCTTTACAAAAACAGAAATTTAAATTAAACATTAGATTAAATACAAATTAAATATCACATTTTAACATTCAAGAAACTAATGACAATGTCCTAATAGTCTAAAATGAGTCCTTAGGTTCTTTAGTTCAAAGTTGGGAGCGAAAATGTCATTTTAGCCTAAATATGACCTATAACGACCCAATGAGCCTATAGGTGCATAAATAGATTGGAACGAGTCTTAGATCGTTAAAATTATGCATATTAAACATGTAATAAGTTTTAAATGAGTCCTTAGGTTCTTTATTTTAAAGTTGGGAGCGAAAATGCCTTATTTTAGCCTAGATATGACCTATAACGATCAAACAAGCATTAAATGGGTATAAGTAGATTAGAATAAGTCCTAGAAACTCAAAACTAAGCTTATTAATCATATAATAATTTAAAAATGAGTCCTTAGGTTCTTAAGTTCAAAGTTGGGAGCGAAAATGTCAATTTAGCCTAAATATGACCTATAACGACACAATGAGCCTTAAATGTGCATAAATGGATTGGAATGAGTCCTAGAAAGTTAAAAATAATCATATGAATCATGTAATAAGTTTGAAATTAGTTTTTAAGTTCGTTAGATCAAAGTTGGGAGCGAAAATGTCATTTTAGCCTAAATATGACCTATAACGGCCAAAGAAGTCATGAATGTGCATAAATAGATTGGATTATATTTTACATGCTTGTTGATATATAGTGACAAAAAATAAAGACGTAATAGGAATCAAGCAGGCAGCTCTAGGTATCCATATATATAAAAGAACAATATTTAATACACATATCTTGCCATAAAAATAATGGTGAATACAAAGTTAAATGCAATCAGAACCAATAATTACCTGTCCTTGTGCTTTATACTCATCATAAGGTCAAAGCAGGTTATCACCACTAACTACACGTGGCATTCTCCTCCGTAGGAGTTGTTCTTCAGAAGTTAGAGCAGCCTGTATCTTCATTCTCATTGCATTGGCACCCTCAATGGTTTTTGACAAAAGATCCAGCACTCCACTTACTGGTTCAGCAGCAACACCTATTAATCCTTTTCCAACACCCTGAACAAAACCCTCAACACCAGATGATTTTGCACCCTCAAGAGGCTTTGTGAACATTCTTGTTACTCCTCTGAATAGGCTTTTTGCAAGTGCTCCACCTCCTTCTCGGACAACATCACCAAAGTCACGTGCACCCACTTTCTCGCACCCACTTTCTCCTGCAATAAACAAATGTTAGGATATAGCTGTGGCTTCTGGAAATGTAGGCTGGAAATTCATCTCATGATCAAGAAAATCTTCCACATATGAATTATATGAAGTATATACGATACATCCAAAAGAAAAATAAAAAGCAAACATACAGTGACTTAATTTAATACCCATCAGCCCTAACTTCTAACCCTGTTTACTTATCAACTTTCTGTGTGAGTTTCCATATGAAAGCTTGTCTTTCAGATGTTAACAGGTTAATAGGAGTGAACCTTCAATGTCATACTATGTTGGGTTCTTTTTTATAATTTTAAATTAAAAGAAATTAAGGAGCTTCAGAACTTTCAAGATAGAAATTTGGATTCTTAGTTTGTATACCACCTCTCTATCAGCACTTCCATACAATAAGCAAAATAGAAACTAAGTGAACCCTTCTCATGACTTTACAGCAGTGACTTACAAGCAGCGAAATACATTTTCGGAATTCTAATACCAAGCAAATGACATGGACATATATCATACAAACCTGTCTTTGTCGGCTCTGGATAAATTTCTTATCCATTGATATAGCTGCAGCACCTTTACTCATGTGTTCAAGTGCACTGCTTGCATTCCCAAGAATATCCACGCCAGAAAGCAGCTGTAGAGGTTGGCTAAGAAGATCCTTTTGTACATTTGAGGTAGCATTACTGATAATAGCACTTTGTCGCATAGAAACATTTTCCACAAACCTCTGGTGTATCCTCACCTAGTTATCACAGGGAAAAGTGACTAATAAAATTGTGTTCTTATTTTAGAAAATATTTACACAGAACCAAACGACAACACAAACAAAGAAGTGAATCTGAATACAGATTTCCAGAAACGCATGGTTAATATGTGACATGAAGGCATGGTTCACGGCTGCTGTAGGAATGAAAATTGATAAGGTCTGGTAAAACCTGGAGCTGTACGCTTTATGTAGTAATTTTTTTTTTTGTAGATCCATACCCTACTCTGAAAAGATTCATAGAGTTTATTGGGTCTAATGTCCAAAATGGGTGTTGAACTTCATATTTTTCATATTCATAGCTTAATATCCTGCCTGTATGATGAACAACAAACCTAGCACATAATAACGAAGTGGAGGAAGACACAAATATGATATATTAAAGTTGGTTAAGCTAATGTAAGAAAACAAAAGGTGAAACCTTCACCAACATTGTCAAGGAAAACAAATAAAAGGGCAAGTGGTCACACAAATCACCCGAGTTCCATCACAATTCAGAGTCAGATTAGGGAAAACCAGTTAACTTGTTGCGTGTTTCAGATTTTCAACTTGTAATATAAAAAAGAAAAATACAAGGTATGTGGGTCAGATCTGGGTAAGGTCTGGGTCTGAAAACATACACCTTTAAGAAGAGGACCTTGAACCAGATCCAACCCTAGGACACAGATCACAGGGTTAGAAAAAAATAGACCTATAAGAGAGGTGTCTTCATAAGACGATGTCCTGCATAAAAGGACATGCAGCATTGTGTTACCACAACCCACAGAGCAGAAAAAATAACAAGGATACCATTGGTTTTGTACCAGAAAAAAACAATTTAAGTTAAAACTAATGAGCAATGAAAGTAGATTATAGTGGAAGGGAACTCCAACTAAAGCCCTTAACCAAGGAGATTCTTACTGGCATATTTTCCATATTCCCCAATGCCGTCATCAAGGATGCCCAGAAACCAAGCACACCCTTTGGTCGCTGAGTTGGTGACATAACCATTGATACCTTCAGTCGTACTTATTTCAGTCAACGAATATAATCTTGAATAACATAAACCATTATAACCCAATGTATTACCATGAAGCATAAACATTAAACACCAATGGTCCAATACAATCATAATCCACACATATTTCATACCAAGCTTGAGTCGAGTAAACTGATACATTTACCAAAATATGAATCTCTGAAGTCTAAAATGCAATAATGAAGGCATTCCCCATTATATTAATAAACCGTCATATAAATGTCCCCAAGTTAAATTAACAATCAAAATCGGAAAAAAATCAAACCCTAACAATCAAAATCGGAAAAAATGTATCAATTAACACAAAAAATAAGAATAATTTATATAATCAAACCCTAAAAATACGAAATTAGGGGAAAAATCAAGAATTGACTGAAAGCAAACCCTAAAAATACGAAATTAGGGAAAAACAAATACAAAAAGTTAGAAAACTATACCTCCTCAAACAGATTCGCGCAGGAGAGAGTAAGGGATCGAAATACTTGGGACTGAGACGGCGAGAACAGAACGCGATGGGGGAGATGAGGCGAGAACACAGACCCATCGGCGAAGACAGCGACGCAGGGCCGAGCAACGCCTGAGTTCGACGGCTGCTGAGTTCGACGGCTGAGTCCGACGGCGGCTGAGTTCGAAGGTTGAGGTCGAAGGCCAGATGCTTGGAGAGAAGGAGTCGAGCAAATTTTCACAAAAACCAAGACGAATTGTCACCCAATTTCAACAATTACTTGCAAAAAACCCAAAAAAACCACGAATTAGAGAGAGAAAGAGAGCAGATGAAGAAGAAGAAGAATGAGGAGGTGAGAGAGTACGCAGGGAAAGCTGAGGGAAGAAGAGGGAGTACTGAGCGTGGAAATGGTCCTTAGGTTTGAGATGAAATGTTTTTCTTAATTAGCTTTGCAGCGAAAAAATTTTATTGCAGGGGGCTTTTATCTGTACGCTGCAAAATAAATGGGCTATTGCAGGGGGCTTTTACTTTGTACGCTGCAAAAAACTCTCTTGCTGCGGGCAATTAATTTGTACGCTGCAACAACCCTTTATAAAGTTTGACCCGTGTTTACCTACTGGTTGTTGAAGCGTATTATTACAAGTACGCTGCAACAAGGGGGTTGCAACAGGGGTTTTTTCTACTAGTGATTCTTTGTGGATTAGAACTCTGCAATTCTATCTTTCCACGAACTCTTCCCTATAAATAGACCCCTAAATTCGACGTGAAAAGAACACACACAACACATAATTATATTCTGAGTATTGACTCCAACCCTTAGCCTAAGCCTCTCGCTGCGAAATTGTTCACGCGTTCTGTCGCAATCGATCCATAAATCGAACAGAACGTATCCTGTCCCATAGTCGAGATTCGTTAAATAAAAAGGAGAAATAGCAAAGTGAAAGTGGTTAGTTTTCTGAGAACCGTGACGCACCTCTCAAGGGAGCGTCGTAATGTGTCCCTTTTCGATGATTTAACTGCTTTCCTCGCCCTTTTTATGAACTGTTAAACTAACCTAATCTGATTGTTCTATCACGCCTAACAAATATAATATTTTTGGGAAATTGGATTATCATGCTAGGTCCCTTAATACTATTTAAATCAGATAATCACGATCGATCTAGTATTATATGTTGCATATTGCTAAAATCAACTCAGATTAGTTTAATAGTTAACGCATGTCCCTTCAATTATTTATGCTGAGCTAGTAAGGATATCCTGCCTCTGGAGTTATCGACGAGCGAAGTACTCCTCTCGGTAGTTACAGTCCCCCGAACCCTCAATCTCTACCTTGCGGGTGTATGTTGAGAGATCCCCACACCAGGGATCACAAGGGAACCTACGGTTGTCGTGGTCAAACATAATTGCACTCCCTTTATGTCACGATAACCGGGTTTTGTCAGTTTTTCTCATTGTCTTTAAAAATTGAATGGCGACTCCTATATTACTAGTCAATTAGGTGTAAACTCACAGGAAATCCAATTACATTTGATTGAATAAAAAGAATCGTCACACCCACGAGGGACGAGGTCACGCATTAGCCACGTGCTTTTTCGACCCCCTCACAGTGGCGACTCCACTGGGGATAGTGAAGGAAATACTCGTGCGTGTAGGTAATCAAAATAGCCGAAGGGTGAAACGATCCTACCCCGCGTTTATTTCCCCATCAAGTTGGGATGACCTGAAAATCAGCATATTAATGTGAACGGGCAGAACCGCATAACGAATCTCGGCTCCCTCGGGAGTTGGGACTAAGGATACCTTTTTTCGCCAATAGGGGGGTGCATACGCCGCGCATGTTGCCCACTCGGTACTTGTGCAGGTAGTACACCTATCCCGAACCCAATCGCTCGCTCATTAGGTCCCTCTCGCCTGCATGCCCCCTTGGCTTGCACTTGCGGGTTAGCCTCTTGGGCGAAATTCGTCTGTTGAAGACACTACCTCGACCGGGGCATGTGTTGGATCTACGATAGAAGCGGTACCAAGCCAGGCGCAAATACTACCCATAGAAGCCTATCATAAACTACGTCACATATTTAAGTTTCAAATCCATGTTTGTAATGTAGTTATGTGTAGCGAACTATGTGACTATGTTATGATTGTGCGTACGAATAATGCTAGACAAATAATGATAGGAAACCAACGACCTTAAAAATTTCCCAAACATTCATGAACCAATTGGCCAAAGAGTTATACCAAAATACGTGTTCTGCAAGCCCCAACGATCGCCACAAAAATAAGCGACGCTCGGGATGGCCGTAACGAATCCCACAAAAGCTGCACAACGCGTAAAGGACGTTATAGGGCAAGCACGCAAATTTAAAGTCGCAAAAACAAAAGTAGACGAAAACTGAAAATGAGAACCAGCCAGGGACGCATTTTCAACGCCCCTGGCTGGGCGCCGAAATTTCTCACGCCCAATGCTGGGCGCTGAAGTTGCTGCCTGGCCTTTTGGTCGGGCACAGCAGCCTCGGTGCCCGCGCATAAAAAATATACGTAGCAAAAAAAAGAAACTTTTTGAAAAAATTGCTGAGATGGCGTATGAAAGGCACTCGATTCTAAAAAGCGACTTGTGAAAAATAAAATAACTCTTTGTGTCGTTGTTAGGCCTCCTACGACGACAATGCTTGGCACCAAAACTGAGCATGCTAATTAAACGACCTTGAATGTCACATGGGCAAAGAATTCAAAAAAAATGGTGTTCGAATAAAGTCTTCAAAAAATAATGTTCAAATAAAAAGTAAATCCGAGTCTAGACTAGGCTATGCCAAAGTACAATATAAATCCTAAGTCTTGGTTGTCTTATCCATAGAATCGGTCCTAATGCTTGGTGTCGTTCTGCAAATTAAAAGGTTAAACCATATTGAGTCTCCCTTTCTAACATTTAAATCAATAAAGCACCCATATGTATTTGTCATCCCTTGCAAAGAGTCTACGGCCTCAATACTCTCTCTCACCAATAAAAAGAATATATATTATAGTATTTGCAAAATGGAAACAGTCACATTCTGAAAATCATTCCCACATAGTCGCACAACCCCCAAAGTGAACCTAAGGTGTCAACACCATTGGCAAAGAAAAAAATTAATGGCCTCAAGGCTTATAATCACATTGGGTCACGACTATCATAGTCCTCTCGAGTCACTCGCTCCTTGAAATACTACTAAGTACGGACTAAAAGATTTTCCATGAATGCAACATGACCAACCATGAAAATACCCAAATCGGCATACCATAAGGCTACCATTGGGGTAAAGCAATACACACTAAGAGAGAAGCCGCACTGATGATTCTAGTCTTGCAAAGATAAAAATTCGATCTCCCCAATTAACTACCTTGCCAACATTAAGCAAAATGGCACATGACAAATGAACACCCAAGGGTTAAAATCTAAAGTGTCAACCAACAAAAGTTATGGTCCAATTAGCCTAAGTCTGAGAGTCGCTTGGTCAAGGGTTATAGGCTTACGTCACGTCATTATTTTGAGTCTAGGCCACCTCCTTGTATTCACACACGGGTTATAATCAGAAAGATTAATGAAAGTTCGAGTCTAAATCACAACTTCCAATTAAATCCCGTAAAACCGGAATCTGAAAAGAAACAAAAAATTATTTTCGATGTAATTCTTTCGTTAAATTTCAATAAGGTAAAAACAACATTTTGAATCTACGCTATTTGCACATTTTAAGAAACGACTAAATACGCTTGCAAAGTAAGACAATTTAAAGGTCCACCCTAGGCCTACTAAAGCTAAAGGTCCACCCTAGGCCTACTAAAGTTAAAGGTCCACTATAGGCCTACCAAACGAGGCTCACTCAGCCTCGCCTCGTGACTCAAAGACCACAACCATCTACCTTCTAGCCCGAATAAAAATTTAAAGGATTTATGTTGGGGAGAAATCCCAAGCAAAAAGAAAAAAATAGAAAGAGAAAGGGAAGAGCGAAAAGAGCGAGCCATGAAATACTTAGCCCGTACCTCCCAAAGTGCGAAATTTACCCAAGTAAACGAAGGAAAAGAATTGAGTCAACCAATCCAAATCATAAAATTCTACGATGTCTACCCTTTCCAATCCTTATGCTCTTAGACGCCTTCGCTCTGGGGTCCCTGTTCAGCTCATTTAGCCCATCCATGTTCTCATTGCCATGACCCAAGAAACCATTACTTCAACTCTTGTTTCTGAACTTGTTATCAAACCGCAAACCACGCACGGCCATTGACACGTGCGTCATGCCCATCATTTCCAAAATCCAAACCTGCTCTTACGACACCATTAGCATAATGACCATATAACTTGTTTGAATACATCCTGTTGATATACCCTTGAGCCGTCCCCATGCTACTCATTAGCCTTGGTTGATGTAAATTCATGACACTAGCTCGAGGCTGCAAATTGTGAGTCCTAACAGATGTAATCCTCATGCTTGACCAATACCTGTACAAATTATCCTATCGCATTCAACCCATCTTTCAAACCGTCTTGAGTCACGAATAAAAAATGAAGACAAATGAAAAGTACAAAAAATAATAAAAAGAAACTTTGCAAAGCGCCTCTAAAGTTAGTCTAAAAAGAAAGAAGCATTTAGCGCACCAAAAAAAGATCCTCCCAGAAGTCATCTTCAGCGCCCATAGCTGGGCGCCGAAATCTTTAGCGCCCCTGCCTGGGCGCTGAGTCTCTCTGCTTGCTAAAATTTGTCCAGAAGTGCTCGTCATTTTATCCGCACATACACGGAACAATAACGAACACTTGGGGGGGTACAACACGTATTCAGACATACGTACCACCAAAGAAATACATGTACTCAAAAAAAATATAAAACAAATTTTTGTCTTACAACAAGGCAGCAGATTAAAATAATAATAAACTTTACTTATTCTACCGTTTCAAATAATATGTTTCCACCTCAGAACGTACTTGTTTAAAATCGGCATTCTAAGAAACCATTTTCTAGGCTAAGAATTACGCAAGACCTGATTCCAAATTAAATTTATTTAAGGCGGATACGTAGGCAATCCATGATTCGGTCCAACCAATTTGACAAAAATATTAAAGCTTATAGAAAAACAAGAATAAAAAACAGAAGTCCCTTATTGAAATTTAATTACTTGCAATCCAAGTCGAAAGAAAAATTTAAGTCAAAAGGAAGAATCCAAGTCATCAAAATGCCAAAATTAACGAGCACACATCGAAAAATAATAAGGGCACGTACCCTTGCCAGAAGGAGCACTCACACTCCTAGGCACTTAGCCAAGACTCAAAAGATCGCTTTGCCTCAATTGAATGGGGGCCAGCGCAAGCGTCCATGACCTCTAAAGTACTCGACTTGACCTAAAGCGAACTAACTCACTTAAAGACCTTCTTTTACCACTAGACATAGTCGTTCTCTTAAAGACCTTCTTTCACCACTAGACACAGTCATAGTCGCCAACAAGTAGTAAAGGCAGTAAGCTTGCAATGAAAAGGATTGTTCTACGGCATCACCCCATCGTTCCTTCGAACTCAGGGCACCCGTTCATGGTAATTCGAATGCTTGCTAATCCCCTTTGAAAAAAAATCATACATTGTCAATAGGACTTGGCACTTAACCAAGGCTCACCCTACTCAGACATATGACACGGGCATCTAAAATCGAAATCTGAAAGCATCCTTAATGGGAAGACATAATAGCAATTGGGGGCTAAAAATTGAAATGAAAGAGCTAGGGAAAGAACTAAATATACCTTGACCTTTTGTACAGACATACACCAAGTAAATTTAAGTCAATTTGAAAACGGTTTATATTCCCGCAATTTTGGAAAAGATGGCCCTAAAAGCCTAAAGTATATGCCAAACGGGCACAAGTATACCTTGACGCCTGCACCTTGGCTTCCAGCTAATCCTTAGACAGCATTCCAAAAATCGTAACAGTATTTTGATTCACTCATGTAATCCTGTACGAATCCTTCTATAAGTCAACTTACTTAGGACACCTCGGATTGTACACAGTAGGACTCGGACTTCAAATAATTTTCAAAGACTTCTTCGAACATAATCAAGCGTCGTTGGTTTAGGCTAAGTATGCGTTTATCTCAATGTTGCAAGTGAGTCAAAAGATTTCTAAATATGATTATGGGTAAAGAAAGGCACCTAGCTTTTGGTCAAGGCACACTTCAACATGTGACTACCTTGACCATAGCAATGTCGCACAATACGACATTTACAAGAGAAGTAGCAAAATCACTACTCGAACATACCTCGCACTAAACGAGTCTGGTTCAAACTATTCATGATCCATGTCACCATGAATGCACAAAAACGTATGCAAGGCATTATAGCACCAAGCCAATCCCGTAGCTACAGTTAGAGGCTTGAGAAAAACACTCTAAAAATTCTCGACGGTAATGCTATACATATGTCATAGGGGCACAATCCTAAGCTTTAATCGTGTAAAAGAACCTTAGAACGGCTACAACCCCTCCCAAATTCTAAAGCACTACTTAGAATATATAAAGTCACCCCACTAACAAGGGTAACTGAAAATCGCGAGTCACCAAAACTCCGATCAGACTACTGCACCTAACGCTCGCCCTATAAGCGCCCGTTACACAGTCTACGTCGATCCAAAGCAAAAGCGAAAGAAAAAATCAAGGATAAGAACTGTCAAAATATACCCAGAGATAATTTTCAACGCCCAGAGCTGGGCGCCGATATCTTTAACGCCCCAGCCTGGGCGCTGAATCTTTCTGCTAGCCATGTTTTGCCCAGATATAAAAACAAGAAAGAAACATCTATGAATCCTCGCATCAAATGAAGTAATAAGCCGTGCAAACCCACGCAGAGGGTGCTACGCTTGTTCGAGCACCCGAACGAGGCGTGATGAAATATTCCTATGCAAAAAATAATAATGATACCCCAATGCCTGGAGAAATGTTCTAATACACGTCGTTCGGCCATACAAGCCTAAGTCGCGCCATAAGTTCAACCATCCCACGGTACAAGTCTAAAAAAGAGAGTAAGGCGTATTGCACTAATGTAGGCACGACCAAGAGCATGTGTAAAAGAGGAAAAGACTACTTATCGCCCAAATTCAAAATGCAAGCCACACTACTTCTATATTAAGGATTAAAAGTAGCAAAACATTACCTACCACGGAAGGGATAGCTCGCACCTACACGAGTGGAACCCCAAGGCATCTTTCTCAAAAGAACCTACAAAAAACGTACGCCAAAAGGAAGCATCCCAACATGCATACTTGGGGGCTCCAAGCTACGAAACGACTATAGCAAAATAAAAAATCTCGAAGCAAATGTTTGAACAATCGAAAAGGTACGATGTTTGTGCCCGCTTCATGAATGGGCCTGAACCCTATCAAGCTTCTAAGCAAACTATTCAAAATCAGTCATTGCTCAAAAAAAAAAAAAAATTGATTCAAGCAAACTGATTAATGGACCGCACACAACGGCCATTCTATGAACGCTCGTTCGCACGTACATATCATCATTCTAAGTATCGAACATTCACGAACGCGTTTAAAAGGAAAAATATACAACAACAAGAGCGGTCAAAGTCTTACGTCTCAAGGTATGTTCCTCGGGCCATATAGACTCGCCCAACTATCGCAATAATTATACGCCTTAAGAGCAAAAGTTCCTTAAAATAATCGCCCCAAAGCGACAGGCGCCGTAGTCCACCAATCGGCTACGGCTTCTCGAGAAAATCATCACGTTCTAAAAAAAAGAAAAAAAGAAAAGAAAAGAGAATACATAGAACTTCCAAGTGAAATAAACGAATGAACAAGAGGCCAACTGTGTCATCAAAAGACCAGCCCAAACAACATTTTCAACACCCCACTTGGGCGTGAAGTATTTCAACGCCCAGGCCTGGGCGCCGAAAATGAACCCAGGCTCAAAAAAGGCCCTAACTTCTAGTGGGCCCTGCCATACTCATTCGACTTGAAAATTGCCGAAAGTCGCACCTCACGACTTTGTCAAAGTAGCACACCACTACAAAGATCGCTCGCACTTACGAGCACGATCCCAAACACGATCGAAGACATTACAAAATGCGTAGGAACCTCTTTGACAAAAAATGACCGTCAAACACGAGTGCTTGGGGGCTCGAAAGAAAATATATATTTCAAAAGAGAGTATGAAAAGTTAAAACAATATTCCCAGACTACGCTGTACGAAGTCCCGTGTTTGGATGTCTCAAAAAATAAAACCAGTTTACGACCTCAAGACAAAGGTCGCCGTTGATACTTATACATAGTCCCATAATCAAGGACCCAGGTAGTGGCAAAATTGAGCCAAAAAGACTAGCTCAAAACCACGAAAGCGGACGGTCGCAAGACAAAGATCCGTCTGAACACGTTGTCAGCCCACGTTCAGGTTACAACTAAATTCGAGCATCCCTCGAAAGAATTCGCTCTTGCATGAATGAATAAAAAGAAATTCTCAAAAGAAATCACAAAGAAATAGGAACTTGCCCATCTTCAGTCGGCAAGATCGCGTCACCAACCGCGTGAGTTCCCAAATCGAAAAAACGAATTCAGGGACGTCCACCCTTAGCGGAAAGGGCTCGCCCACCCTCAGCGGGCGGGGTCTGCGTCACTAGCCGCGCAGGTCCTCAGTTTTCGAAAAAATAAAGTCTTCAAAATTAAAATAGGCTCGCCATCTTCAGCCGGCGGGATCTACGTCACAAACCGCGTAGGTCCTTATTTTCAAAAAAGCAAAACAAATTTCAAAATAGATTCGTCCACTTCTATCGGACGGGGTGTCCACCCTTAGTGGACAAGGTTCGCCATCTTTAGCCGGCGGGGTCTACGTCACAAACCGTGTAGGTCCTTATTTTCAAATTTCAAAAACAGATTCGTCCACTTCTATCGGACGGGGTGTCCACCCTTAGCGGACAGGCTCGCCATCTATAGCCGGCGGGGTCTGCGCCATTAAACCGCGCAGGTCCTTAGTCGCTGCAGCGATAACTTTTGCTGGATTTTCCTTCGTTTTACGTCCTATAAAAACAAGGGTGCTGGATTTTCCTTCGTTTTACGTCCTATAAAACCAGGGTGCTGGATTTTCCTTCGTTTTACGTCCTATAAAAACAAGGGTGCTGGATTTTCCTTCGTTTTACGTCCTATAAAAACCAGGGTGCTGGATTTTCCTTCGTTTTACGTCCCATAAAAACAAGGGGGTTTTCTCGTTTAGCTAGCCCTGAAAATGAGAATATTTAAAAACATTTTTTTACCTCGTGATTAGGCTTGGCCAGGCCCAATTACACTTTATAGCTTTGATTTCGAAAACATCTGTAGCTACTCCCAATGACAAAGTGAGGGAGTTTCTACGCACCTTTAGATCCTTCCAATGACAAAGTGATGAAGTTTCTATACTATCAGTTGACAAATCCCAATGACACGTGAGGGATATAACGACACTTCAAGTGATGACCCTTAAGTCAAATATTATCACTCGGGGGCTCGTGAGACCCTCGCAAAACAGGTCACGTATACCATGGCTTGTGTGACGCACTCCGTCTAATACTTTGACCATCGTCTTACTCCAAGACTCAGTCAAAGTGGGGGCTAACTGTAGACACCTACTTTTGTCCCCATTCCCGAAAGGGAAAGGTTCGATGATGAAAGCATAAATCTCCACTTGACAACGCATCTCCTATAAAATAAACGAATCTCGATTCCCCATTTTATTTCAACCGAAACCTGCTATTTATGGAAACCTGCTAAAAATAGTAACTGCCGTAAAAGGTAGCTTCTAAAAGTGGCAAATCATAAAGGATAGAAACCTGTCAGAATTAGGTGTTGCATTCCAACATAAATCCTAAATGAGATAGAAAACTGCGAGAATCCTATTCCTAATATGATTCGGAAATAAGAGTTACGTATTAATTAAAATCCTAACGAGCCTAGAGTTCGTAACGGGCCCAGACGCATTCCGTCATAAAATTGATACGCGCTAAAAGAATCGATTAAATCTCAAACTCTACGGATTTCAGGAATCCGAATCTGACTAAAGAAAACAGCCCAGACCCTATTTTCAACGCCTGGCTCTGGGCGCCGAAATCTTCGGCGCCCAGGCCTGGGCACTGAAAATACCTGGGTACGTGTTTTTTCCTAATTCTTTGTGGATTAGAACTCTGCAATTCTATCTTTCCACGAACTCTTCCCTATAAATAGACCCCTAAATTCGACGTGAAAAGAACACACACAACACATAATTATATTCTGAGTATTGACTCCAACCCTTAGCCTAAGCCTCCCGCTGCGAAATTGTTCACGCGTTCTGTCGCAATCGATCCATAAATCGAACAGAACGTATCCTGTCCCATAATCGAGATTCGTTAAATAAAAAGGAGAAATAGCAAAGTGAAAGTGGTTAGTTTTTTGAGAACCGTGACGCACCTCTCAAGAGTGCGTCGTAATGTGTCACTTTTCGATGATTTAACTGCTTTCCTCGCCCTTTTTATGAACTGTTAAACTAACCTAATCTGATTGTTCTATCACGCCTAACAAATATAATATTTTTGGAAAATTGGATTATCATGCTAGGTCCCTTAATACTATTTAAATCAGATAATCACGATCGATCTAGTATTATATGTTGCATATTGCTAAAATCAACTCAGATTAGTTTAATAGTTAACGCATGTCCCTTCAATTATTTATGCTGAGCTAGTAAGGATATCCTGCCTCTGGAGTTATCGACGAGCTAAGTACTCCTCTCGGTAGTTACAGTCCCCCGAACCCTCAATCTCTACCTTGCGGGTGTATGTTGAGAGATCCCCACACCAGGGATCACAAGGGAACCTACGGCCGTCGTGGTCAAACATAATTGCACTCCCTTTATGTCACGATAACCGGGTTTTGTCAGTTTTTCTCATTGTCGTTAAAAACTGAATGGCGACTCCTATATTACTAGTCAATTGGGTGTAAACTCACAGGAAATCCAATTACACTTGATTGAATAAAAAGAATCGTCACACCCACGAGGGACGAGGTCACGCATTAGCCTCGTGCTTTTTCGACCCCCTCACACAACTATTTACTATTCTTCAATATATGGTGTTATTTTGTGCAAAAAATGAAATATTTTTCAGGTATATTATAAATATATATATAAAAAAAAACCTTTGATAGCGCTTCATATACATCCGCTATTAGAAAATAATTTAAAAGATGGCGGTAAATCTTTAACAGCGTTTCTTTAATAGCGCTTATAATGTGCTATGAAAGAAACATTTGAATTATCCTAACGTTACATATGACAGCGCTTTTGAAAAGCGCTATTAAAGGTACCTTTTACTTTTAATAGCGGAGCCATCAACAGCGCTTCAAGAAGCGTTGTCAAAAGCATTATTAAGAGCTATTAAAAGCATTTTCTGTCGTAGTGTTGGAAGTTTTAAAAGCTTGTAACCCGGGGATCGATTTGGAAATAGTTGCTGATGAAAGCAAGTCCCCACCTGTTTTTCAGAGGCTTTTCACTTGTTTTGAGGGGGTGAAAAAAGGGTGGAAGGAAGGGTGTAGGAAGGTTACATGTGTCCATGCATGCTTCTTAAAGACATTTCTAGGAGGTCAACTAGTGTCTTTTGTGAGGAGGGATTCAAATGATCAAATGTACCTCATAGCTTGGGTTGTGGTTGAAGGGGAAAATAATGAATCGTGACAATGGTTCTTTACTGTGCCTTGACTTGGGTGATGGTGTTGGTGTTGCTGTAATATCTGATGAGCATCAGATAAGCTACTTTTATTTCCTTTTCCTTTTTCAATTTATGGATGCATATGTGTTTTAAGGTTGTTGGTGTTGCATATGTTGTGTTCTGAAATACATAGATAGGAAGACTGTTGGTTCTTCTCGTGTCGTCTTCGGGTTTGGTCCCGTGTTGATTTTTAAATTATGGGAATCCTAATTGTAGTTATGATGTATGTAATCTGTGAACTCTTTATAAAGTAGGATAATTAATCTAAACGGGTCATGTTATGGTAATTGTTTAGGGTGGATGATTACCAATTAAATTAGGTAACTGTTGAAGACAAGAGAATAACAGGGGGAAAAAATAGAAGAACAGACTCTAAAAAACAAAGAAGATCGTAAAAAGAGGAAGAAAGAAGATCAGACGAAAGAGGAAGAACGAAGAAAAACAGGCAGGAGGATTAAAAGAAAAAAAGTAATTTAATTTAATGATATTTATGAACCGCCAACGGTCTCTAGCTACCACGTCATCCCCTTGTTTTAACATGTAAACATTTAAAGTGGTCTAATAATAAAAGGTGGGTATAATAGGTTGGGTTATTCTGTAATTAATTGAAAGGGGATTGTTTTGAGGAGACCGACAAAATATGGGATTTATATTATCAATTTTTCCAAGTAAAAATATTATCGATAAATATAATTTGATTATTAAAGTAAAAATTTGTTAAATTGTTTGCAAGGTAAAGATGAAATAGTAAAAAGAGATATAGGAATTGATAAAAACAAAATGGTTCCTAAAAAAAACATAAGTTTGTGAGGTTCGAAGGCGCAATTTGGATTATACACCCGGGTGCACAGTGCTCATTGTGACCCTATTGAATATTTATTGAAAATCTAATGAACATGGTGAATAATTTCAATGTAGTACTAGTGAAATATATAAACTATATGTTCTATAGATTTGAACTATATGTTCATTGACTATATGTTTTTTTTTTGGTATGAACAATATGTTCTTTGTATTTGAACTATATGTTCATTTTAAAAACAGGGTGCATACTGAGCATTGTGCACCCGGGTGCATAAAGCATATTTTTGGTTCGAAGGCTTGATTAATTATAAAACGATTGGCAATTGTGAAAATCAGGAGTAAATTCTTTTTAAGAATGAATGAAGAAATAGGAGAAGCGGCCATGGCTGAAGCGAAGAAGAAAAGAAACAGGTACCATTCGCTACTGCCGCCCCAAGAAAAACCAAATTAAAGAAGAAGAACAGGAACATCTAAAAGAAGAAGGTGATACTCCACAAACTGAATAGCAGCACCATTTAACATCACTACCACCGCCGCCATCACCACCACCGGAAGAACAACCAACAGGAGAAAAAAACGAACAAACCCATTTGAAAGAAGAAGAAAACGAACAACCACAATTGAAAGAGGGAGATGGGAAAGAAACTCACAAAGAAAGTGATTGTGGAGGACAACATGTAGAAATTGAAGAAGGGGAAGTGAGTAAATCTAATGAACCAGAAAAAGGAAATGAGAAAGTGGAAGAACTTGTACAAGATGATGAAGAAGGAGGTCCGCCGCCTGCCTCCGTAGGGTATTACAGTAAAAACAAGAATCTGGAACTGAAGTTAGTCAAATGGAAAACACAAGATGCGGTGAGCGTGGATCGAACACGCGACCTTCAGATCTTCAGTCTGACGCTCTCCCAACTGAGCTATCCCCGCTTGTTGTTGTTGTTTGCTTCCTGTTTGTACATCACTTTTTAAACAGTGGCCCACTTCTATTAATTTCATGTTTTATTTTTTTGGTTTAATTTTGATTAATTTCATAATCGTGCAAACTGATAAACCATTAAAGATTTCGTGCTGCTAGTAGAATGAAATAATGACTAAATATACTTCTATACGAAGCATCGCATTTTTTTTCTGATTAATTCAATCAATGCAGCATTTGAGACAGTAATCTTTGATCAATTTCACTGAAACCAAAGGTAGACAAAATCAGGTTTGAATATCTCTATGAAACCGAGGGAGTATTAGATTTCTTTGCAGCCAAAATCAGGTTTGTATATCTGCATTACAAATAAAAATACTATCCACATTTTCATGAATTGGTGAAAATAATAAACCATAAAAGTAACAGAAATTGAGGTGGAGATGGAGATGGAGACTAAAATTCACTCAGTAATTTGGTAAAAATGTTGAGATAATATCATAATAGTAGTCCAAGTTTTAAATTGCGCCTTATTATTTCGAAATATTGTCATGTTGAAGATGTTCACACACTAGCTTGGTAATTGGGTAGTACAAGAGACTTGGGTTTTGTACGTTCGGTTGCATCATTATAAAGCAATGTGGACGATGTTTACTAAACTTGGCAATTTCTATCCATTTTGTACCCAATTAGAAACTTGAAATGAATAGGTATATGTATTTGTGTGTCAGATAGTTTGAGGAACTCAAGTAGTGTTAGGTAGTAATCAATACAGATTCCCGTAACAATGATTTAACCAAAACGGTCCAGTTACCAAAAAGAATAGGGTTGACCCACAAAACCCACACCACGCCCGCGAACCGCATTCCCAAGGCCCATGGCCCACGGCCGGCCCGGCCCGGCCAGGCGCGTGCGCGCGTGTGATGTGTCCACCCATACCACTCTCACGCTTTCTTAAACAAGAGTTACACTTATTCCCCAATTAATAAACAAGGAGAATATGAAGAGTTTTTTCCATGTGGGACTCTTTTATTTTCACTCACTTTTTTCCCTTTGTGTTTCCCAATGAGAATTTCCAACAGATCCATCATACAAATGTCACCAAAACTGGATTTCATACTGTAGGGACTTCTACATCATAAGTTCATAACTACAGTCAAAATCATTTGCAGCACTTTTCTGATTCTGAATTCCCTACACCGTGTCAGTTGCATACAATATCATTCAAATACATAATGTTTACTATTGCATTTATGCTGAAGTTAGTCTTTCTCCATATCTACATTAATTGTGAGAATCGGCACAAACTTAACTACCTAACATGCATTATGGAAACCAAACTTTGATCATCTGATGTTTGATTCTCCAGACAGTGATATTGCTTCTTTAAAGTATTACTCGTAGTTCGTATTGCCCTCAATATAAGTTTTATTAATAACATATCAATATTCTTAATAGTGAGAAACCAAACTTTGTAATGCAGAAAGGGGTCAAATGGTTTGCGGTTCCTGTCGCCATCTCCTTTCTTATCCCCAAGGAGCCAAGCATGTCCAATGCTCATGCTGCCAAACAGTGAACTATGCACTTGAAGGTTCTTCTTTGCTCTCAGCCTCATGCATATAATCTAATTCAATCTAATTTGTGTTTGGACTTTGGCTTATGTAATAAACTCACAAACACTAGGAAGATCACTGGAATAAATGGGGAAAGGGTGATTGATTGATATTGCTGAAAACTGTCTTACAGGAACAAAGTAACAGCTTGAGGGTGTAAATCTCCACTAGTGACTTTAGGTCACAACTCTCTATTGCCTTAACACAAATCACAATGCCTACTACTACTGCGCTCTACCCTTTGAATAGCTACTACAATTGTAAGTCAAACTAATCAAGGGTTGTATGGCCTAGCAGCAACCTCACAGCTAAATGATGATATTAACAGAGGTCAAAATAGTGCCTGCTGTTTCGTGTGAGGCTTTGATGTTTATCCTTTCTCAGTCTTAATATCTAGGTTCTGTAATTCTGTTGATAGCTAGCTTTGCTATGTCTTATTATGGTCTTCGTTTTGTCTTTGAGCCAGAATGGGACAAATATTAATTTTTGAATTGCTCAAATTGGAATTGGATTCTCAATTATAACTGTGATGGAATTTTACATTAACTCATGGAGTTATGGCATCATCCCTATGCACAAAAATTGATCATCATGGTTGACTTTATTGCAGACTACATACAAGGTAAATTTTGGCCAAATCTATTTGAGTAAGCCGATGATGACAGAATCAGATGGTGAAGCAGAAACTTTGTTTCCGAAAGCAGCTAGATTGAGGAAACTGACATACTTAGCTCCACTGTATGTTGATGAACTAACCTAAGCACACGAGGTTTTTATTGGAAAGATAATCCCTTTGTTTTTTATGTCTGTGTTTTTGTGAACTTTTTACTGTAGTAATGAGATTTATGTGCTGGCTATTTGGGTCTGTCTGATCAGGTTCCGATCATGCTTAATTTGTTCAAGTTATTGTACATTGTATCAGAATTCAGAGAAGGATATAACAGAGCTTGGTGAGTGCCCTTATGATCAAGGTGGGTATTTCATCATCAACGGGAGAGAAAAGGTGCTTATTGCTCTTGAGAAGATGAGCACGAATCACGTCTATGTGTTTAAGAAGAGGCTGCAAAACAAGTTTGCATATGTAGCAGAAGTTCGATCTATGGCAGAGTCCCAAATTAGGCCTCCCAGTACCATGTTTGTGCGAATGCTGTCTCGAGCTGAAGCAAAAGGGGTAATTGGAAACTATGCGTGTTCCTCATATTGTGAATCCTCATGCTATTCTGTCGTATGACAATTGAAGCTTATTGAGTGGTAAGGTTGCAGCTCATGTTGGAAACGAAGGAGATGCTACACCACTCACTGATGTCACTGTAAGTCATGCTGTAATGTAACCTTTGCCTCCACTGTAATAGTGACGTGCCAGATGATGTCTTTTCTCCTTTCCATGTTTTCTTTTACTTGGTGAAGTAGAAAGTGTTAACACTCTTACAAAATAGAAAAGACTATACATGAAAAGCAAAGAGGGTACTTGAGTGTTTATTGAGGGTCATTTGATTTGATTTGATTTGATTTATTTGATTTATCCCTTGTTGGCTTGATAGGTGGACAATATCAGTAAGGCCCTCCACAAATGTGGGTATCAGATGCGTGGTTTCGAGACCATGTGTAATGGTCACACAGGATGAATGCTGACTGCAATGAACGTTGTGGGCTCGTTACCATTGCAAACCTTAAAAAGAATTCTTTTGAATAAGACTGACATTGTTATGCTAACGGATAACTACTTGCTTGTGCAGGTTCACATTCTTTATGCATGTAAGCTGCTGTCTATGGAAATAGCGCCAAGAATGTTCATAAAAGATGTTAACAAGATGGCCAAGGATCAGAGAAAGAAGGGAGCCTAGCCTAAGACACCAAGTCTTGTCTTGTGAAACTATATACTCCAGTACTCTGGAACTGCAGGTCTGCAGGCGTGCAGCTTTCTAGTTCAATTTTAAGGAGTTGATTCGTTAGTTGTGCTCTAAAATGACCAACTTTAACAAGTAATAATGATGGTATCAAACTCAATTTGTGATTTCGTCGCTGTTGTAGTGTTTAGTGATATGAATGTTACCTTTGGAGATCAAAATTGATACTAGTTGAAACTCGTCTGTTTAAGACTTTCAAACCGTATGATTGATATTTAGATCCAACAAAAAACATGTGATCTACGGAATACATTTTATCACTGTCATTCAACTTAAGTTTCAAGCTTAAGGTATTTTTTTCTCATATCATCACCAAAATTGCACCACGTAAAAGTTTCAAGTTGGGTCAAAACTTGAATTTGATCTACGGAACGGAATACATTTTATCACGTCATTCAATTTTGTAAAAATTGGGTTTGGGTATCGTAAAAGATCTCTTCTATTTCTTCAAAAAAAATAAAATTCTTTTATTAAGTTTGTATTCTGTCCAGTCAATTTTGATTATGGGTTGAATAAGAGTATTTTCGGAACATCTATTATGGGCAACTAGTAGAAGGTACACCCGGTTGCATGTAGATTTACGTGCAATCGGGTCGTTTTATTACTTTAACCCCTCAAAATGCACATTTTTATAGTTAGAAGTATATTTTCACATAGTAAAATCACATTTTTACAGCTTAAAAGCACATATAGTTAATAATAGAACATATTACTAAAAGGTATTCAATTAGCCGGTAATGAAATTAAAATCTACACTTTAATAAATTGGGGTTCTCAAACTTTAGTGCAAAGGATTGAGAGGAAATGTAAATTTTTGTTGGTGGCTCACTTCTTAGGTTTAGATTTTTTTTCTTAATTAGAAAAAGGTACTCCGTATTATAGTATTTGAAAAAATATTTGCGTGTTAAAATTGTAAAAATGTGCCTTAAACCGTAAAAATGTGCTTTTAAACTAAAGTTTGTGCTTTTAGAGGGGTAAAAAATTACAAAATAACCAGATTGCACATAGCTCTACATGCAACCGGGTCTTCTAATTTGTGATAAATTGGGAGGTATTGGGTGTTGAAAAAAGAGAAAGAGAATGCTTAATGATGGATTTGTATAGGAATGGCAATGGATCGGACTCGGGTCGGATGTAGTAAACTCCGAATCCGATCCATTTAAAAATGGGACTCAAAAATTGCATCCATATTCAAATCCATTTAAAATCCGGACTCCAAAATTGCATCATATCCATATCCATATCCAAATCTAAATCCATATCCATATCCAAATCTGAACCATATCCATATCCATATCCATATCCGAATCCATATCCATATCCGAATCCATATCCATATCCAAATCCGAATCCATATCTATATCCAAATCCGAACCATGCGTTAATTTTACTTGCATAGAACTTGTATTTTTTAATTCTAAAATAAATTAGAAATCCAATTTCTCATTTGCCAAAATCTAATGAGTTTCTAATAAATTAATAAATTACAAATTAATATACCCGCTTTAATTAAATATATTGATTAAATTGAGAACTTCCTTTAAAAAAAAATTATGTACGAAAAATAATACGCTTTGAAATAATTTCGGGTCAGATTTGGACTCGGATTCGGACTCGGGTCGGATTCGGTTGTGATTGCCATCCTTAGTTGTGTAGGATAATATAGATGCATAAAGCGGAATTTCAGGAAACAATTTCCTACCATCTATCATAGGATCACATGCATAACAATAATATGAATCAAATTTATGATGGAAGAATAATAACATTTGCAGTGTGTTCTCCCGTTTGTATGCAAGTTTTAAAGATCTGAGAGCCCCAAGTGTTGCTCCTCTATTTAGTCCACGAACACCAGTTGAACACCAACGTCTGTTAGAACGGAAGAGAAAAAATTCTCTTGCTTTTGGTGGTAGTATAAACGGCGTTTATAACAAGAAAAGGGTTTTTTTTTTATTTCAAAGATATTGATTGATTAACTTGTTGTACGTAAAAATTAATATTATATTAATATATAGTATTATATTATTAAATTTGCAAGGCAAGGAATGTCATGTTGCCATGTGTCGTTGTGATTTGGCAAGTGAAATGACGATGTGACATGTCATATGCACACATGCATTACTCAATTTTATTATCACAAAAATGTTAGTGTCACGGCTCGAACTCATGACCTCTCATTCATAATGTAAAGTTTTAACCATCTTTACAATGATATAACATATAACTCTATAAAAAGTAATGAAAAAAGACAAATTCATTCTTATAAATATCAAACATTTAATGCCAAATATATATATTTGAATACTAACCTATTATATAAAAAATGATATTACTTAATCTTTCTTAATTATTATTGCACTGCTTCTTTAGCTAACGTATTGTGTGTTTTTTCCAAAAATATATCAATTTTGTTATTCAATTTATAATAATTGATACATTAAGAAATTTCTTGTGTTTATAAGTGAATTAGATACAAAGGAAAATAGTTTTATACCGAGTACCAATCAAGTAAACTACTTAAAAAAAAAAAAAAGTTTATACCGAGTACCAATCAAGTAAAACTAAATTTTAATAAAAAAATCATACACCATTTACAAAAAAGAAATAAAAAAAATAAAAAATAAAAAAATAAAATAAAACTTGAATATAACAAATTTTAGTTAACTAATTATAAATTTGTTAACTAATATTTATGTATATATAATAACAATTCTGTAAATTCATTTTAAATAAAAAATTAATGTCAACATACATGTTACAATACGGGGCATCGCCCGGGCCAATAACTAGTTAGGAGAGTCAAATCTCCATCATCTTTCCCTTGTGGCTAGCTGGTACAGGGCCCACTAAAGGGTTTGTTTTCTTTTGTTAAACTAGTATCGCAATGTGTGACCTCATATGTATAGGATTAATATATTTTAGTTGTAGGCCCAATTAGTATTGTCCTACTAATCACATTTATTCTCTAGCAAACAAATGTTAGGTTATGATACATATGACAATTCATAAATCATGCGGAAAAAACCATTTAGCCAGGAATACATATTATTTACACATAATCATATAGCATAATTTAGATGCATACTCTTTGTTGCGTGCCTTCCCTAGCTGCGCCCGAACCGAACAAGAACAAGTCTTTAGGACTCCAAGTGTCGTCCCTCCGTAGATAGTCCACAGCACGTCCGGATCCGCCTTAAGATTGACCAACTAGAATCGCCCTTAAGGTACTAAAGAATTTCGGCACTTATAGTCAAGAAATGTGTCTGAATTTTCTCTCAAAACTCACTTTGAATACTTGAATTAATCTATGAAAATATGTGACCCTAGGCACTTATTTATAGAGTTATGGAAAGGGTTTTGGAATTCTATTAGGATATTAATTTATTTAATTATAACCCTACTAGGACTCTAATTAAATAATCATTATCTAATAGTTTTAGGATTTAATCACACTTTGAATCCTGATTGCTTCAGGATTCCCGCACAAGCAATGCACGAGCACCGTACACCCGCGCAAGCCTTGCGGCCCACGCTAGGCGCACAGCGCTCGGCCCACTGCTGTGCTCCGCGCGCGCGCCCAAGGCCTTGGCTGGGCCTGGCCTTGCGCTGGGCCTGGTCGAGGCTTGGCGTGCGCTGGTGTGCGTTGGCTCGCTGGGCGACGGCCTGGCTTCGTGCTGGGCCTTCGTCTAGCGGGCCTCGTCCGATGCTAATTCGTATGATACGCTTCCGATTAAATTCCCGATTCCGGAATTCATTTCCGATACGAACAATATTTAATATTTCCGATTCCGGAATCAATTTCCGTTTCGAACAAATATTTAATATTTCCGTTTCCGGAATTATTTTCCGATTCCGATAATATTTCCGATTCTGACAATATTTCCGTTTCCGGCAATATTTCCGATTCTGGCAATATTTCCATTTCCGATAATATTTTCCGATACGTACCATGTTTCCGTTTCCGGCAACATCTACGACTTGGATAATATTTATATTTCCGATACGATCCATATTTCTGTTTCCGGCAATATCATCGTTTCCGGAGTATTCATTTCTTGCCTGTGACGATCTCAGCTCCCACTGAAACCAAGATCCGTCGATTCCGAATATCCATAGATGGAGTATCTAATGCCATTAAATACTTGATCCGTTTACGTACTATTTGTGTGACCCTACGGGTTCAGTCAAGAGTAAGCTGTGGATTAATATCATTAATTCCACTTGAACTGAAGCGGCGTCTAGCTAGGCATTCAGCTCACTTGATCTCACTGAATTATTAACTTGTTAATTAACACTGAACCACATTTATTAGACTTAACATAGAATGCATACTTGGACCAAGGGCATTATTTCCTTCAGTCTCCCACTTGTCCTTAGGGACAAGTGTGCATTTCCTAATTCCTTTGTCGCTCGATGCTTGCTCTTGAACATAAGGTAAGAGTTGTCATCCTTATTATGTCCAGAGGTGTTTCTCGGTTTCAGAGTTCAACTGATCAAATAGACAGATAATCATAGCCTATGATTCATCCGAGCACGGCCATGCATTTAACAGTTTCTAGCTCTCCGAGTGGCCTTGTACAACTTTTAAGCATCTCATCCCGATTTATGGGAGGACAATCCCAATCTTGCGATCTTGAGATTAGACTTCGTTTGATAGGTGATTACCTGAGCGTTGCCTTTATAGCCTCCTTTTACGGTGCGACGGTTGGTCAACGTCAAAGCAACCAGTTCTCAAACAAGTAATCTCAAATCACTCAGGTATTGAGGATTTAGTGTCTAATAATTTTAATGAAATTTACTTATGACATATTTTCATCTCTTACAGTAAAGTTTCATAGGTCTTGTCCGATACTAGTCTTCCCAAAGTAAGTATCTATGCAAATGATTATGACATTGCCATGTCCACATAGTTCAAGAAACAGAACTACTAGTCATCTTGCATTCTAGTCGTCTAACGTTTTCTATTCGTCCAATTTTATAGAAAACTCCGACTAGGGACCATTTTCAACCTTTGACATTCAAGTTCACTTGATAGACATTTCTTAGTCACAGGACTGGTCCTGATAGTCTATCTTGAATATTTCGTCAAATTTGAAGGGACTCATCATTTAATACTAAACCAAGATTAAATGGAATATGAAAATACATTTCATATATGATAAATGTTTAACCCCAATATTTTACAACCATGGGCCTCTAACCCATCTTTAAAACATTTCATGGAATTCAAAGCTATGCTTGATTTCCAGTGCTACAACGTGAATGTTGCTTCTCACTTGTTGCATAGGTTTAGTTATCATGCTTTGCCAATCTTAACATCCTTTTCATCGAATGTTCTTTGAGATATGATGATAAGATCTTTTCGAGTTTGTTTATTATGTGATCTAGTCTTTCTTACTTCGATGGTGGTTTTACTCATTTTGCAATGAAGAACCATCAAGTTAGCAGACGTTTTTCTTGCTTCAAGAGTGGTTCTACGCATTTTTCAATGAAGAACTTTAAACAACCCTATTTTATTGCTTCTTAGGCAATAATTACTTTTACTTCAATTGTATAGGTTGCTAGTGATGCTTTGTTTGGATTTACCTATCCAAGCAGTTCACAGTCATGTGGAAGACTTTCCAGCTGTATTTTAGAACATAGAAATTAATATTTTAATTTCCCACGCAACAACTCATGGTCTCCAATCCATGTTGCCATTTCAAAACACGATGCTCTATAGCTCGTCCTTATCAATGGTTAACTCCAAAGGGTCTTGCTTGATCCTTTGCCAGTGTTAATGCGTGTAGCATCAATATTTAGCATATCTTTATTTCCTTGAATCAAGAACTATTCCTATGTACCATTTCAAGTACCATAAGTATTCTTGATCTCAATCTAGTTGATCTTCACTTAGATCAATAGAGATTGGTATATGTTCGTCATGCCTAAAGTCATACGATACGTTTTTGGCGATCCTCATATTATATCATACATGATAAATTCTTTTGCAGAATATTTCCCAATTGAATTCTATTCATGTAACTTTAGCTTATCTAGTTTCAGTAGATACTAAATTCAGCTAAATTCTTTGACATATAATATAGGTTAAGAATCTCATTTAGACTCTTTGATGTTTAACTTAGTAAATGCTTATACATAGTTCAAACATCCTTTACTTAGATTTATTCACATGGGTCGAATATCTCCAATGGAGACTTTCGTGTTTGATTTAGTAAATGCCATTACTTAATCTAAAACAATATTATAGGATCTTTGTAAATAGATCTTAATACCCAATATGTACTAAGTTTCGCCATGGTCCATTATTGATGAATATATAATTTCAAATCTAAGTCATTAGCATTTGAATGTTATTTCACAATAGAGAGATATGTGTGTGATACACATAGGACCAAATAAGTTTTTATGTACTCCCACTAAACTTCTTATACATCTATAAGAATCATGTATATTTTATGAAACTAAAATGCTTATTAGCTTCACTTAAAATACAGTTCCAATTCCCAATTGCTTGCTTAAATCTGTACTTAGATTTTATAAGCTAGCTTTCCTTTTCAAGCATTTATTTGGATCCACAAATTCTATGACATACCATGTACATATTATATTCCAACATTTGATTGAGGAATACGTTTTGTCATCCAATTGCTATATGTACCAATATGCAATCATTGCTTGAATTATAGACTTAAGCATTACGATTTTGCATGAGGTTTCAACACAATCCATGCCATGAATTTGCTTGTAACCTTTAGCAACTAATCTCGCTTTGTGTGTAAACACAATTTCATGTTTGATGGTTTTTATCCTTAAAACAAACTTGCAACCAATAGGTGTGAACCTATTCTTGCAAATCAACAAAATTTGAATTTTGTCATCAAAACATTGAGTATGTTTTATGGCCTTTTAACCAATTAAACATATAGTCTATATATGGCCTCTAACCATTTTAGGGAATCTATATTTCGTCATAGCTTTCTTACAAGTCACAAACTCATTAATCTATATGATAATAGTTTGACTGCAAGTTGTAGGTTTCTTCACTATTTAATAGAAGAATCTCATAGTTTCATTGACCTGATCTCTATGTTTCTTCACTATCTAATAGAAGAATCTCATAGTTTCAGGGACTTGAATTCTATGCCTACTTGGGTATAGAACATCAAACAATAGAATATCAACAGGCACTTTGAGAGTCCTTTGAATATTCTATTCTCTTTGAAGCACTTGTAAAGTCTTCTAAGAGATGTCTATTCTTTAAAGCCACTTCTAAAGTCCTTAAAGAATAAGTTCGGATTTTCTGAAGCACATCGAAAAGCCTCCGGAATGTCCGTTTATGTTTGTTGTTCGCCTCGAAGACTTTCGAGGTCTATTTTCTCCCACTTGTCATTTTGGAAACGAATCTCCAAAAGGACATTATTTCGAGCAAACAAACATTATGTTCTCAAAAATTCGTGGTAGAAACAATACCCTTGTGTCTCATTTGAATAAATCATAATGAAACATATATCTAGACTTGGGCCTTAGTTTGTTGAATAACAAACACTAAGCTCCCACTGAGTTTAGCAACTCTTTAGATATATATAATTGAAAAGATATCCTGAAATTACTTTTCAATAGCTTTGACGAATTTGGTTTAGTTTGGTGGTAGTTGAGCATTTTGTTTTAGAAATTATAGGAAAAGTTTTTATGATTCATCATTAATTGAATCAAGTACCAATTGACTTCGATTATTCCAACTAAGATATGCCGTATCTTATGGACCTAGATTGTGAAATTACAACACACAATCATTGATGATCATATTTGGGTCTCAAGTAATCATCAACATGATCTAACCTAGATCTTTATGATTTCTTGCCAAGTGGATTTTATGCTTCTGAATCTTTGAACTAGCCAAACAGATTCAACTTATATCACATTTGAGTAAATAAACCTATATTCACTCAAATCCATGTGAAATAATAAAGTCATAAAATCTTTCTTTAGCTTTGAACTCTATTGTCTAGGCGTTCTAACAATAGTTCATATCTTTTGTTACTTTCAACAAGTAAGACTAGTCGTCTTAAATTGATCTAGAAATCAATGAACTTTCAAAAGTCCATCAAAATAGAGCTTTTGAATGTTAATTTGTTGATATGGTCTAAGCAACAATGCCAAAGATTAGTGGAACTCAAATCAAGGGGTTGATTTGAACCTAGTAAAGTTCTTTAAAGAGTTGTTTGTTTTAATCAAGCATATTGACTCATTCCGTAAATGACCATTTCATTCAAATAAACAAACAAACAAGCATTGTTTTTGTTCTTCTGAATGTGAGTCTTTCTGTGTTTGAAGCAGAAATTTAGGTATGCTGATTATGGAACAAAATAGCCATTTAGTTCCAGCCTTTGAAAGGACTTAAAACAAACTAGATGACCCTACAACTAATGTAGCATTGCCATGCTTCATTTCCCACTTGTAGGTCATTAGTGTATCCTAGCTTCCATTGTTTGAGTTATTACCGAAGTAAGAACCTGAAGCGGTATATGATACCAAGGAAGTTTGATTGCTAGGTCATTTCTCTTTAAACATAAACTTATAGGTAGAAACAGAATCGTAAATTCCTTTCATTTGTTCCTCGTTTTCCTATTTCTTGTACCCTTTCTTATAGTCTTAAGAATTGAATTCTTTAGTGTTGACTTTTATACTTTGTTAGACATGTCCAATGTCACCAACAAGGTTCTTTACCATTTTAATTTATGTTGAATATTTTGTTTCAACTAGATGATCTTACCAGAAGCTTCTAAAGTTCTCTAAGCATCGATCTATTCGAATGTCTAGGGACTAGACTCATTCGAGAATTAAATGGACAAAGATATTAGGTTGTTAACCATTGGTAAAGCTGAGCGTTTTAAGCTCAATGCTTTATGATCTCAAAACTACATTGTATTTTGAATTCACAAGCACCAATCGGTTTGCCATTCGACTTTGATATTCGAAAACAACCATAAAAGTCGATATAAGAAACGTACATTTTAAATTGCTCACTTTCTCTCATTTCCGTGAATCGTTCTTGGATTCACTACGAATCGAGGAAATTTACTGTTACCTTTCTAAAAGGATTTATTGCAGTGCAAGATATTTAATTATAAACAATAATTAAAACATTCATTGAAGCATGCAAAGTCTAAACATTTATCATGAATAATAACTTGAAAATCAAAGCAATCATGCAATTTCAACAAGTTATTAGCATTTTATTCGAATTTATTGTTCCGGCAGGTGTGAATAAAATGATTCCAAGATCCTAAAATCATTGAAGAACTAAGCACAGTTTGTCGACTTAATCCTAAAACATCTTAGGTAAGCAAAAGCCTTTTGCTAATAGTCTAGAAACTACTCTTGGTTGATAGGTACGTCTAAGAACTTATTAGGTAAACCTATCGATTTTGCCACGACATAAAAGGACTCCTTACTTATATCGTTGAGTTTCACCAAAACTAACATGTACTCACAATTATTTGTGTACCTTGCCCCTTTAGGACCAATAAGTAACACCTCGCTGAGCGAAAACTATTACTAGATTGATGTAAAGGATATCCAAGCAAGTGTATATTTTGGCATGGCACCTTTTAACTCAATTTTTAAGTTTGGAACTTAAGGCTCTTACTATGTTGGTTAGATTTTAAGTGAACTAAAATCCTTAATCATGCAACATAATCAAGCCACAATCTCATGCATAATTAAGACATATTTAAAGCAATAAATAACTTAAAGCATGCATAAGATAAATGTGATCTAGTATGGCCCGACTTCATCTTGAAGCTTTAACTTCAAAGTCCGTCTTGAAAATCTCCGTGGGAGGCACCATTTTCTTCAAATAGGATAAGCTATAATTAAAACTAATTACAACTATTTGATGGTACGCAGACCATATTTGAATTTGAAAAACAACTTTGGTACTTTAGACCAATTACATTCAAATTAATGGTACGCAGACCATATTTTCTATCCTATTTGGGCCATACTAGTCACTTCATAACCTGCAAAACAGTACATATACAATATATACCATTCACCCATTCATTATCATGAATGGCCCACATAGCTGGTTAGTTAAAACACATTATGCATCACGTAAACATTTGCAGCAATTAATCAAGGGCACCAATAATCTACCAATTATTCAGTCCTTATTAATTCTAATCAAGTTGTTTTAACCTTAAGGATTTGTAGACCTAATCAAGAGTTTATGACTAAAAGGGCTCCCACTTAAACCAATAAATTCATATGCTTTACTAATTTTAAACATAAAAATGTATTTCTAGTCTAACCGGAAACATACAAATTTAATTAAAATTTAAAGCTCATATAGATTTATAATTGAATCCAAAAAGTTTAATTTAATTTCAGTCGTATTTAAATTAATTCATGATTTTAATTTTAGTAAAATAATTAGAATAAATAAAATTTATTATAATTACAATATTCAAAATTAAAATCCAAGAAAATAATTTAAATTATTAATTTTTAAAATTAATTAAAATTACGTAAACTGAAATTTTCAAATTAAACATTCAAAACGATCTAATCGCAACGCAAACACCCTACGCATCGCACGCCCATAGGCCACACGCACACAACCATCGCTGGCCATGTGCGCGCAGCCCATGCGCTCGTCGCATAGCTGCTGCATCTTCCATCGCAAGCCATCGCACAAGTGGTGCTCGCTGCGCGCGCGCCAGCGCTCGACACACGCGAGTCATCGCTCGCTGTGCGCGCTCGCCAGGGCTTGCTGCGCGCGCTCCAGCGCTTGATGCACGCGAGCCATCGCTCGCTGTGCGCGAGCAATTGCGCGCGATCAACGCTGGGCGCAGCGCTCGTGGCACGCGAGCTTGCGCTCGCTGCGCGCGAGGCTGCGCGCGCTTACGCGAGGCAGTGCGCGTTGTGGCGCAACTCGCTTGCTGCCCACACGCGACTGCCATGCCTTGCCTTCGCCCATGCCCATTCATCCATAGCTTGTGGCCCACGACACAAGGCAGGGCTGCTGCCTTGTGCTCGTGCACCATGCCCCTGCTCATTGCATTCGTGCCGCACGGGCGACGAGCTCCCTTGCTCGTCGTCGCATGCCCGCACTATACAACACCCCTTAAGGGTAACACGAAGCGTCCATTGCTTTGTGCGTGCAAGTTATATGAACGAATCGCATAAAAATTTAAAATTTAGATTTAAATTTAATGACAAATTAATAAATAATATTAATTTCATAATTTTAGGGCGAAAAATAGAAAATTTATTATTCAATTGATTTCCGATTAACATGGATTCAAGTCTAGGTCATAAAAATTTAAAATTTATCATAAATTTACAATTTTTATGGTGGTTTTTAATCATAGGTATCTAATTAAATTATAATTAATTATGAAAATCAAATTAATTCTAAATTATTCTAATTTTCAACAAATTAATCATAATTACAAATTAGATTGCATAATTAACAAGGCTAGGCATTCAAACTTGTTAAACATATACAGTAGGTCAATCAAAAATTCAAGATTTATCAACAAGAATTGCAAATATTTAATTTAACATCTTAAATTTACGAAGAAACTGCCGAAAAACTGCGTACGTATAATTAAATAAACGCAATTTGCAATTAATTAACAATTACGAAAATTAATCACCCCTTTTAATTCTTGCAAATTTGTAATATTTAACCATGTTCATGCAATTTAGATTATGAAAATAATAAGAGGCTCGTGATACCACTGTTAGGTTATGATACATATGACAATTCATAAATCATGCGGAAAAAACCATTTAGCCAGGAATACATATTATTTACACATAATCATATAGCATAATTTAGATGCATACTCTTTGTTGCGTGCCTTCCCTAGCTGCGCCCGAACCGAACAAGAACAAGTCTTTAGGACTCCAAGTGTCGTCCCTCCGTAGATAGTCCACAACACGTCCGGATCCGCCTTAAGATTGACCAACTAGAATCGCCCTTAAGGTACTAAAAAATTTCGGCACTTATAGTCAAGAAATGTGTTTGAATTTTCTCTCAAAACTCACTTTGAATACTTGAATTAATCTATGAAAATATGTGACCCTAGGCACTTATTTATAGAGTTATGGAAAGGGTTTTGGAATCCTATTAGGATACTAATTTATTTAATTATAACCCTACTAGGACTCTAATTAAATAATCATTATCTAATAGTTTTAGGATTTAATCACACTTTGAATCCTGATTGCTTCAGGATTCCCGCACAAGCAATGCACGAGCACCGTACACCCGCGCAAGCCTTGTGGCCCACGCTAGGCGCACAGCGCTCGGCCCACTGCTGTGCTCCGCGCGCGCGCCCAAGGCCTTGGCTGGGCCTGGCCTTGCGCTGGGCCTGGTCGAGGCTTGGCGTGCGCTGGTGTGCGTTGGCTCGCTGGGCGACGGCCTGGCTTCGTGCTGGGCCTTCGTCTAGCGGGCCTCGTCCGATGCTAATTCGTACGATACGCTTCCGATTAAATTCCCGATTCCGGAATTCATTTCCGATACGAACAATATTTAATATTTCCGATTCCGGAATCAATTTCCGTTTCGAACAAATATTTAATATTTCCGTTTCCGGAATTATTTTCCGATTCCGATAATATTTCCGATTCTGACAATATTTCCGTTTCCGGCAATATTTCCGATTCTGGCAATATTTCCATTTCCGATAATATTTTCCGATACGTACCATGTTTCCGTTTCCGGCAACATCTACGACTTGGATAATATTTATATTTCCGATACGATCCATATTTCCGTTTCCGCCAATATCATCGTTTCCGGAGTATTCATTTCTTGCCTGTGACGATCTCAGCTCCCACTGAAACCAAGATCCGTCGATTCCGAATATCTATAGATGGAGTATCTAATGCCATTAAATACTTGATCCGTTTACGTACTATTTGTGTGACCCTACGGGTTCAGTCAAGAGTAAGCTGTGGGTTAATATCATTAATTCCACTTGAACTGAAGCGGCCTCTAGCTAGGCATTCAGCTCACTTGATCTCACTGAATTATTAACTTGTTAATTAACACTGAACCGCATTTATTAGACTAGCTTAACATAGAATGCATACTTGGACCAAGGGCATTATTTCCTTCAACAAATATGGTTACTAAAATGATAAATTTATTAGTTCATTATCAATTCCAATTAATATATAGTAATTGCCGGAAATTTCTAAGGACATAATTCATTCAGGTTGTTCACAAATCATATGGACTTGAATACTCCCTCCGTTCTTGTTTATCAGTCTCTTATGGAATGTTGAACAATCCACTAAAAGTACATCTTGCATGTGAATCTCTAAACAATCTCGCCCATATGGGTACATAGGAGATTAAGAAAATATGGGTAGCTGAAATGTCTAGAGTTGTTAAATTAGAAAATAAAGGGACCACTTGCATATTAATTTGAGACGAAAAGCGAATTGCTATTGTAATATAAGGGTAAAGGGGGAATAATTATTGAACAAATAAGGAAATATTCTAAAAGGGACTAATAAAAAAAACAGCACAATACGGGAAGGAGACTAATAAACAAGAACAGATACAGTAATTAATTTTGCCTATGTAAAGCATAAGTGTCACTCCCTCCGTATTTAATAGGAGATACACTTATCATTTCCGGTCGTACTTAAATAGGAGATACACTTACCATTTTTAGTAACTTTTCAACTCTATCATGTAATTAAATACTATGTTTGATTTACCCTAAGCCCCACTACCACATTAAACAATTAATTTCATAAATCCCCCACCCCTAGACCTGTCAAAAATTGATCCGATCCGAATACGACCCGAAAATACGGGGTTTGGAAGAAGATTTTGTGACATATGAACCGATTTTATCCGAATCCGAGCAACCTTAAAAGTAATGGGTCAGCCCGACCGAACCCGTTTTGGACCCGACCGATTGAAAATCATTATATTTATAGTAATAAATGAGATTATGAGAAAATTTAAGCATAATAAACACGTTGTTTTTACTATTGTAGTGTGTAATATGATTTTTGATTTGAATTATACGACATCTTAGGACTGAATTTGACTTAAGATAAACTTGAGTAGGAAAATTTGTTAATTTGTGCCCATATTTTGTATATTATCACCTAAATTAATGAAAATAATGCGCGTTTTAAAAGCTCTCAACCCGTTTGGTCGACTCGAACCCGAAAGTTTTGGGTCTTGAACAAGCATTTGTAAACCCGAATCTGAAAGTAACCGACCTAATCGATTCAAACCGAACACGAAAATAATTTTTTACAACCCGACCTCACCGACCCGTTTGACAGGTCTACCCATCCCACAACCTCCAAAATTTAACGGTCCTCATTTATTTTACTTGATTAAAATATTTTATTCAAATATTTAACCTCACCTGCTTTATTATTTTATTTTATTCAAATATTTTTCTTTAATACTCGTGTCCAACCAAGAGTATTTCTTATTTAAAAATACGGGGCATAACAATATTAAAAGTGGTTCTTATGAAAAAAAACTCATAAGAGCATCCACAATGGTAAGCTAATTTGACAATTAGCTTATTATGCCACATAAGATTTCAAGCTATTTTATTGTCTAGCTAATTTGTGCCTCAATGGCTAGCAACTAGCTTGTTATTTAAATTTATTCCACTTGTCCACTTGTCAATTAATTATTTGGCAATTTTGAGAGCTAGTTGTCAAGCAAATTAGCTTGTTTAAGCTAATTTGCTTGGCAAAGCTAATTTGTTATTTTCACTCCAATGGTCTAGCTATTAGCTTGAAACTTTTATAAATTTCAAGCTAGTCCCTAGCTACAACCATTGGAGATGCTCTAAAATTTGTTAGGTTCAAATGATACATCAATTATAAAAAGATTGGAAATTGCGAAAATCAGGGGTAATTTTTTAAAGAATGGATGAAGAAATAGGAGATACTCTCCTGACTGAAGTGCAGCACCATTCGCCACTGCCACCGCCGCCACAAGAACAACCAAGAGAAGTAGAAAAAGAACAGCTAAAAGAAGAAGGTGATACTCCACAGACAGAAAAGCAACACCATTCAACCTCACTATCACCGCCGCCATCACCACCAACCCCGCAAGAACAGCCAAAAGGAGAAGAAAACGAACAACCCCAATTGAAAGAAGAAGAAACCGAACAACTCCAGTCGAAAGAGGAAGATGGGAAAGAAAATCACAAAGAAAATGATTGTGGAGGAGAACAGGTAGAAATTGAAGAAGGGGAAGTGAGTAAATCCAATGAACCAGGAAAAGAACATGAAAAAATGGAAGAACTTGTAGGTAATGATGAAGAAGAAGGTCCGCCGCCTGGTTGGGATGCGTTGCCGTCACCTCCGCCACTACCTCCGTCCTCTCAACCGGGTTCGTTGCTTCCACTTTTGTCTTTTTTTTATTTGAAAGGGTATTATAGTAAAACATGAATCTGAAACTGAAAAAGTTGGATTTTTTTAATTTGAAATGGTATTATAGTAAAACCGTAAATTTAATGGTATTATAGTAAAACCGTAAATTTTCACTGAAGTTCAAAAATTGGAAAAAATGCGGTGAGCGTGGATCGAACACGCGACCTTCAGATCTTCAGTCTGACGCTCTCCCAACTGAGCTATCCCCGCTTCATGTTATTATGTGGTTTCACATTATTATATTTACGGTAATCTTTATTATTATTAATTTTTTTTTTTTGTTTAATAGCATAATGGTGTAAAGTAATCTTTACTTTTACAAAATACGGAGCAAAAACAGTGAAAGATTTAATGCTGCTAGTATAATGAAATAAAATTAAAATATAGTAGTTTCTATATGAGTTATACAATTTTTTTTTCTGATTAATTCTATCGATGCCTCTTTCGTAGGTGATAATCAATTTTACTGGACATTGTTGGCTTGTTGCATTTGTGATAATCAATTTTACTTATCCGGAACTGAAGGTTAATAGTCAAAGTTGCATATTGGATACCAAACAAAATAAAAATTGGAACGTCTTAATAAAACAGGGGGAGTAGTAGAATTCTTTGCAGCCAAAATCAGGTTTGGATATCTGTGTTACAAAGAAACATACTGTCCACATTTTCATGAATTGGTGAAAATAATAAATGTGGATAGTATTTGGTAAAAATGTTGAGATGATAGTAGTGTTTATCAATCCAAATTTCAGATTACGCCTTATGTTTTCGAAATATTGTCATATCATCAAGCTTATGTTGAAGATGTTCACTCACTTAGTAATTGGTAAAAAGTGGCTTGGGTTTGAACTTTCGGTTGCATACTTGCATCATCATAAAGCAATGTCGACAATGTACAATAAATTTATTGTGCGTGCTAGACCTTTTGATTAGAATGCGTTGATAGTTAATGCAGTAATTCCTTAAGGGTAGTTTTCAAGGATCAAAACATTCCAACTCACAGAAAAACCACCACAGCCACTTCTACATCATAACTACAGTAAAAAACACTTAGCAGCTCGTTTCTACTTCTGAATTACTAATATTCAGTACTAATTATGTTACATCGTGTCAGGCTAATGTTAGCTATATAACAATAGCAAACATAATACATAATGTTTAGTATGTTCATTACTGCATTTATGCTTAAGTTTGGTTACTGTGAATCTTTCTCCCTGTATGCGTTAATCTGTGAGGATATAGCTGTAGAGAGTCTTGAATGAGTTTGAAGGGTTTAAGTTAGTCTACTGTGAATATTTGGATGGCAATCTCTATCCATTTTGTACCCAATTAGAAACGTGGAATGAATACTTACTGGCTTTTTTTTTGTTTGTTTACATCTATAGATCCATGTCACAATGTAATGTTTCTGAAAAATGCGGCCTAGATATGTTAGTTTTTCTCTAGGAAAAGCATGGTCGGGTGGATATCATAGGTATTACGGAGTGGTCTTTAAATTTATCTAGGTTTCTTGATTACCGAGTTCTCTTCATTAGGTACTTTGAGCCTTATGGAACCAGCTTTTGATATATGAAATAACATTGACATTTAACACAACCCGGCCTTTTACAACTCTTCAGATTTCATATTGTAGGCACTTCTACATCATAACTGCAGTCAAAATCATTTGCAGCACTTTTCTGGTTCTGAATTCCCGATATACACTACTAGCTATGTTACATCGTGTCAGGTGCATACAATAACATTCAAATACATAATGTTAACTATTGCATTTTATGCTGAAGTTAATCTTTCTCCCTATCTACATTAATTTGTGGGAATTGGCACAAACTTAACTACCTAACGTGCGTTAAGGAAACCAAAGTTTGATCATCTGATGTTTGATTCTCCAGACAGTGATATTGCTTCTTTAAAGTATTACTCGTAGTTTGTGTTGCGCTCAATATAAGTTTTATTAATAACATATCAATATTCTTAATAGTGAGAAACCAAACTTTGTAATGCAGAAAGGGGTCAAATGGTTTGCGGTTCCTGTCGCCATCTCCTTTCTTATCCCCAAGGAGCCAAGCATGTCCAATGCTCATGCTGCCAGACAGTGAACTATGTACTTGAAGGTTCTTTGTTGCTCTACAACCCATGCATTATAATCTAATTCAATCTAGTTTCTATTTTAATGTGAACTTTATTAGTTTTATGATACTTTTTCAGAGCATGAAGTCGGACAAGTGAAGTGTGGAAACTGTCAACTGCTTCTGATGTACCCTTACGGAGCTCAATCTGTTCGATGTTTCTCTTGCAGTTCTGTCATTTACATCGGAGTATGTACTTCTTCTGTCACCCCGGTAATCCAAGCTAGTATCTTTAGAAACTGCACTTTTGCATTTGAGAAAATCTGTTAACTGCAGTCTGCAACAATCATGTAGCGACGTATTATTCACATTTCACTTACTCTATTTCTATCCGTTTTACGTTTCTACAGGATCATAACAGGCGTCCTCCACTGTCAGTACAGCAGAGCCAAGCTTGCCGACCTTTTAGCATTTCTCACTGAGGACTCGTATATTTTTTTTTCTTTTAACTCTTTTTTTCCCTTTCTAAAATGTAATTCCAAGGGCTACATTAATTGCATTAGATTGAACTATTGAAGTAGCAGTTAGCAGATGTTGCGTAATGCGGGAATTCAACATTGTATTCAGGCAAAATGTAGCCTACTTTCAATGACAAACTGAGAAATTATTTCTACATTGCAATTGATTACTTTATGCTTTGACATTTGATGTTAAGTCGTTAAGATAATCAACGAGTCTCACAACCAATCTGCTTCATTAAATCACTACACCTGCAACAGGACTCATGCCTGACGGAAAAGGAACGGCTTCTCAACTATGCAATAACATTGCAGACTCGATATTTAACCTTTCCCTACATTACAGTCAATTTCCTTATGCTATGACATTTGTTGTTAAGATGATCAAAGCTATATCCTGAGTTCCTAACCAGTCTGCATAAATTTACAGCACAAGCTCCACTTTCTTCTTCAAAAGTATGTATATTAACAACATATAGCAAAATTTCCTGCAATGGTAGCCGATGTATATATATCTACTTCATTAGAATTCAGTGGCTGCACATTCAACAGGGGCTTGTGCCTGAAGGAAAACAAAGGGCTAATCGCCTGTCGGCCCTGTACAGACATTGCAAAATCAAAAGTTTCGTTTTTCTTTACATTACTATAAGTGAAAGCTCAGGTCTTAAACCATAATACTCCTTTTAGTCATCTTGTGGAAATTCTTCATCTGAACCATTTTCGAGAAAGGATCCTAGAGTCTTCCGTAAAAGGCTGAAAGTTCTGTCACCCTATATCAAATACAGAGGAGGTTAGGTGAGAACACTCTTGGCAATTGCAGCAGCTTAAAAGAGAAATACAGAGTATTAAGGAGCTTGTAAATATACCTGTTTCTTCTTCTTCAAAGACCCCTCCAACTCAGCAATTTTGTCAGTGCACACCTTCTCTTTTTCTTGTATCACGCTCTTTTCTTTCTTCCCTGAAATCAAATAGAATGGGAATGTCTTATCCTGTGAGTAACTGCAATTATGAAAAATAGAAGGGCGTCTTGTAGCTCACTTTGTTGTTCATATCGCATGAAGAGCCTTTCCTTCTCTTCTTCATATTTGGTAATGATATCTGTCAAGAATGAAAACAATCAAACATCATTAGTTACAGAAACGCTCCTACACCATGAAGTACACAATGTTACACCAGAGGAAAATACATTAGCAAACCAGTTCATTTTCATCAAACAAAGAACTTAATCTGTTTTCAGTTCTGCATAAATCAGGGCCCTTAGCTATGTAGTTAGCTTATTCAGGAGTCCAGGAAGATACAGTTATGGTTGTCTTCACTTATTTAACCTCATAATTGAGTTTCTTATTAGTAGTATCAGCAAGTTTATGCTTGTTGTTGTACTCTTCAACAGAAGGGAATACAACAATCTTGCTAGTCTAGGCAGACAAAATCAAGAAACAATGACGAACAGTTCTGCAATGTGTGCCTAAGGGTGTGGGCATTGTAAAGGTTTGCCTAGTCGTGTTTTTGCAACTATGAAACAAAAAATTCTGCCAAGTAATTTCAGTTCATCTACTTGCACCATCTCAGAACATACTACTAACATGTAGAGTGATGCTTTGTTTTCGTAGTTTAACTAATATGCTCAGGAAAGGATGTAGTAGGTTAACACGAAAGTGTACCTTTCAGTGTCTGCAGATATGATGCCTTCTCTTTGCTGAATTTTTCGTACACTGTTTGAAAGTTGACAGTCTCCTCCTTCAATGCATTTTCACACTGAAAATACATAAACACATCCAATGTGTTTTGAGCTTCCAATATCAGAAACAAACTTATTTAAAGAAGATAGACCGAACATTGAATTTGTCAATTTGGTATAGTGTTTTTTTATTACCTCCTTTGAGCTCTTTGTCAATGCTTTTGCAAAAGTCTGTCTGAAAACATAAATTGAAAGGCGAAACTTTAGAAACTTCCCTCAATTTAGTGAAACTGAGATTGACACAAGTCGACACAAAAATCATCAAAAATCGGAACATCCTGTATAATGTTCTTGACGGTTCACACACAGCAAACAAACCAAAATATCTCTTCTACCTGTCCTTCTCAATCTTTGTCTTTAACTCCTCAAACATAGACTTGATCTCGGCAGTGACGCTGTTCAGAAGAAAAAAAATTATTCAATGCCAAATATTGAATGTACAAATCACATATCCAGCAATCAAAATATAGCAATTGCGACAATATCAAGCATAAAATGACAATCCAATATTTTTCCGAGGAAATCACTGGAAATCCAGCTGAATGATGAGCTCAATTTTAAGTACTTCACTACTGAATCTGAGATATTTAGCTCAAATCCGATTGACTACTCTCATCAAAGTGATCAAACAAAGGATGTGAAATTGAAAACCTAAGTCCGTTAACAAGTGCTAACAAATTGAGGAAGAACATAAGTATATTTGAGCAATTTACACAATAACTACAATTTCATTCGAATTTTGAATGAAATATCTAATTGTCAAATTTCCTGGAGAAAATACGAGGCATAGTTGTAGAAATTAATAACCAGCAACAAAACAAGTCAACATTAAACCGCTTGATTTAACGCCAGGTAAAGCTCATCGTCATCAACATTTGAAAATCAAAGTGAAATTCATTCATAATTTCACATCAGATATTTAAGCTGATCTAGAAATTCAAGCAACAATTCGAACATTCCAGATATCATAATTTCAAAGAAGAAAATCAAACCAGACCTAGAAATCGTCTCATCCTTCTTCTTCTGACCGTCTTTTTCAGCTTTCTCTCTGATCTGCTGCAGCGCTGACACAATTCCTTTGATCTCGCTGAAAATCAAGCAGAATTTTCACAAAAATTAAATTAAATTCGACGAAAATTAGCTACAAATTTCGACACAGAATAACAAAATTGAGCTAATTAAACAACAAAAAAAGAAGAATTAAAGGACCTGGAAAGCTCATTGTCAAAGATGTCTTCATCTTCATGAAACTCTCGCTTTCGTTTTTCAGACTGCTGAGCATCAACTTCGGAGTTCTTCTTGCCGCTTCCTTTCACCGCCGACATCGCAAGCAGATTTCAGGTTAGGAGAGAGAAAGAAGGAAGAGAGAGTTTAAATTTGAGTTGGAAATGGCGATTGCAACGGACTGAATGGAGGTTGAGTTCTGCAGTTTTGCAGAGGAGAGATATTGAGATATTTTGAAAATTGGAATTCCCGCGTAATTTAAGTAGGAGAATTTCTTTTTCGAGTATGATTGAAATTTGAAAAGTTTGGAGCTAATAAAAAGAATCAGGTAATGTGCTATTGGGCTGTGTATGAAAAATACTGAATGTCCGGACTTAATGACAATGTGAGCCAATAGCCGAGTCGCTGCAGGATAATAGCCGCTATTGGCGAAAAATCTAATAGCGGCGGCGTTGTCGTTATTTCGCACGGGGTAGTAAGGGTATGATGGTAACTTTCGTAGAAAATGAAACGGGGGTTGACTTGCCCATGAATTGACCCTGTTATCCCGTTTTGGATTTGAAATTTGAAATTTCGAAATTTTGGAATACGTACTTCCAACTCCGTATATTCTTCTCTCTCTTATCTCTATAATATAAGCCAGCTCCTGAGGTTAATTTAGTAACTTAACTTTTCGTGTCCACCATGAAAATGACTAAAATGCCCCTTCCTATTACTCACAAGTCACAACCCCATCGCGTAAAACGTAATCTCTTACCTAAATCTCACTTCCTCCGCTACTTCTTTCTCCCGTACTTTCTCTCTCCTCAGTTCTCAAATCTTCAGTTCTCAAATCTTCTCATCGCCGCTTCACTCTTCGCCGCATCACTTCACTCAAAGATCTCATATGTTCAGTTCGATCGATCCTTCTGCTTTTCTCAAGGTTAGTTTTAATCATTCATTTTTTTTGTTTTTCTCGCTTAGTAATTCATTGAATCTACGATTTTATGTAACGATTTGTGTGATTTCATCGATTATTTTGCTCAGTTTGTCGATTTGTTTGACCCTTCAATTTCACCCTATATATTTTTTAATTTCTAAAGTATTTTAATTAAAAGATGATTTGATTTTGAATTTGATTTTCTGTATTTTGGGCTTAGTTTTGTGTGTCGGTGTTTTGCTGGAAGCACATTCAAGGGTATTGTCTATGTCACTAACAGCTACGCCGGTAATTTCTGGATCTTCACTTCCAACTAATTTCCGATTTTCAACTTTTGATTATTTTGTTGTTTGCGTACTTAATTAGCAAAGTTTAGGTTTTAGGGTTTGCAATTTTTGTGAGTTTGAATTCAATTGTTGTTTGTATAGGTTTAGGGTTTGTACATTTTGTGAGCTTCAATCCATTTTTTTCTCTGTTAGATTTTAGGGTTTTGCAATTTTTGCGAGTGTTAAATCGCGTCTAAACTCAAAACTTCTGTCTTTTTTTGTTCAATGATATCAGGAAATTCTGCAGATGTAGAAATTCGGAAGATGATTAGTAACTTTAGAGTGGATGACTTAGCTAATATCATACGAGAACCATGTTTGTGAAATTGCTAATAAAGTTATACAAATCTACAATGTGCAATGATTCAAAAGTTCAGTCTTTGGTGAGTTTGCTCATGTCTGACAATTATGTTGCTCATGTCTGACAATTATGTTGCTCATGTGGGTTTATCAGTTTATGTTGATTATTTGTGTTTGTGTTTATATTAAACAATTGGTTGTGTTTATGTCGACAAAATCGGTAATGCCCAACACTATTTAACATGTGCCCCATCACAAGAAACTTGAGCACGTAAGTACCATGCTTAATCTATCTAGATAATGCCATTTATCTGTGAGGTTATGATACATATGACAATTCATAAATCATGCGGAAAAACCATTTAGCCAGGAATACATATTATTTACACATAATCATATAGCATAGTTTAGATGCATACTCTTTGTTGCGTGCCTTCCCTAGCTGCGCCCGAACCGAACAAGAACAAGTCTTTAGGACTCCAAGTTTCGTCCCTCCGTAGATAGTCCACAGCACGTCCGGATCCGCCTTAAGATTGACCAACTAGAATCGCCCTTAAGGTACTAATAATTTTCGGCACTTTTAGGCAAGGTATGTGACTGAATTTTTCTCTCAAAAACTCACTTTGAATACTTGAAAACTCTTTTTAAATTGTGAACCCAGGCCACATATTTATAGGGGTATGGAAAGAGAATTGGAATCCTACTAGGATACGAATTAATTAAATTAGAATCCTAGTGAAACTCTTATTTAATTAATTTATCTTTTAGGATTAGGAATTTAATCATTAAACGAATCCTGTACGTTTTAGGTTTCGTATGTGAACACAAACACACACGCACGCACAGAAGCCCACGAGGGGCGCCATGCGCGCACGCGCACAGCCCGAGCAACGCAGCCCACGACTGCCGCAGCTTTGGGCGCGCGCTGGGCCTGGCGCAGCCTTGGGCTGGCGTGTTGTGGCGCGCGTTTCCCTTGCTGGACGTGGGCCTGGCTTCGTGCTGGGCCTTCGTCTAGCAAGCTCGTCCGATGCTAATTCGTACGACGCGCTTCCGATTAATTTTCCGATTCCGGAATTCATTTCCGATACGAACAATATTTAACATTTCCGATTCCGGAATTAATTTCCGTTTCGAAAAAATATTTAATATTTCCGTTTCCGGAATTATTTTCCGATTCCGATAATATTTCCGATTCAGACAATATTTCCGTTTCCGGCAATATTTCCGATTCCGGCAATATTTCTATTTCCGATAATATTTTCCGATACGTACCATGTTTCCGTGTCCGGCAACATCTACGACTTGGATAATATTTATATTTCCGATACGATCCATATTTCCGTTTCAGGCAATATCATCGTTTCCGGAGTATTCTTTTCTTGCCTGTGACGATCTCAGCTCCCACTGAAACCAAGATCCGTCGATTCCGAATATCCATAGATGGAGTATTTAATGCCATTAAATACTTGATCGGTTTACGTACTATTTGTGTGACCCTACGGGTTCAGTCAAGAGTAAGCTGTGGATTAATATCATTAATTCCACTTGAACTGAAGCGACCTCTAGCTAGGCATTCAGCTCACTTGATCTCACTGAATTATTAACTTGTTAATTAATACTGAACCGCATTTATTAGACTTAACATTGAATGCATACTTGGACCAAGGGCATTATTTCCTTCATTATCATTATCAAGTTTTGCCCCACTTCCAATAAAATGGATAAGGTAAGGTCCTTTGAGAAAAAGAGGTACAGAGTATGAAAGATAACAGTTCCTTTGGATTAAAGAAAATGACCGAGAAGTCGAGAACTAATTAGTTGGCTCTCCCTTGAGAGAGAAGGTATTGTATTTTATCCATTTTTTGGAGGATTGGACTCATATGAGAGGGCAAAGAGAGCGCAATTGGTGTTTAATGATATGGAGAAATGAAGAAAGGAAGAAAGGGCGGGAAATTAGAGTGGATGACTTAGCGAGCCTTGCCTTCTTGGATAGTGCTAACCTATAAACCAGGAATTTGGTCCTGATTCACTATAAACCAGGAGTGGATGATTTAGTTTAGAAAATGCTGTGCAAATTCACTGTCTAATTCTGTTAAAATAGTCCAAGAGTGTGCCGGTTACATGCCAAATTTCCGATTCACATGTGGGATCGAAGGAGTAGCACTGAATTTTCCTAATTTTCTGCATCATTATGCTTAATTTATTTCAGAGCTAGCCTGCTGTTTATTTCAGGATGCCTGCTTTTTCATTGAAATGTTTGACAGTTGCAAATAGTTATGAAACTCTATTTGAAATGTTTGACAGTTGCAAATACTTTTCAATTTGATAATGTGCACGAAAACGCACCTTCTTTATTATATTTGATGGTTTTCATGTCAAGTACTGATAATTCAACATTTCTGCATAAGTCAAAAGGCAAGAATTAGGATCATTACAGGAAGCTAAACATGGAGAACGGTAATAGTAGTTGTGTTAGGCATTGGACTTGGAGGATCAATTGCTGCGTCTATTATCGTGCAGTTTGTTCTGTTTGGTGTGAATGGTTATGCCCTTAGAGATTAAGGGCATGAATGATGAAATTGTTTTACTATTTAGATTTTTTAAATAGAGATCATGATTAAGGGCATGAATGATTAAATTGCATATATATATATATGTGAGCTTTCCGAATATTTTTTTCTTACCTATTATTTATGGTGATTTACTGTAATAAATTGATGGTTACTGCAGTCCCAGAGTATTGACCGCTAATAATCCAAAGCGAGCCTTGCCTTCTTGGATGAGTGCAAGAGACGGTGGAAACGGCATTAAACAAGGTAATGATAGAATGGATGATGACGGTCAAGTGGACAGTTTGTAGAATAAAGTGAGAGGGCGAGGCAAGGGAGTGAAAGATACAGATAATGGTGAAGAGAATTACTCTACAGCTGGTCCAAATAAATCGGAGTTCTCCAATCTTTTGGTATGCTCACATTTATGTTTGAGTTTAGATTTATGAATAATCCCATGTGATGCAATTCTAGATCATTTTGAAGTAGGCAGATTATTTTATGAATAATTTCATTGTTTTATTTCTTTACTTATTTGTTTTCTATGTTTGAACAGCACCGCCAGTGCATACTAGAAAACTGTACTGAAGATATGAACTCACTCTCCAACTCGCTCCCTCGCCCCCTCTCTGCTGCTCCTGCTTCTTCCAGGTATAACTTTTTTATATTATATAGGATTTTAAGATTTTGATTACAACCCATTTCCCTCTTGCTAAATTGATTAATGGGTACCTTCCCTCAAAAAAAAACATTGATTAATGGGTACCTTTTATTTTTGTGATTTTTTATTTTGTTTTTATTTTTTATTGGACCGTGAGTTGTGACCATTGTCTGAATTAAGTTTGATTTTGGGAGTTTCTTGATTGAAGGTTGGGAGTGATCATCGGCTAATTTGAGCATTTTTTTGTGTTTTGTGGAATTTTCCTTTTTCCTTAAAAAGAATACTTTTGGTGGTGATATCATTATTTTTGTACTATTACTGAACAACACCCATGCAAATGGGTACTAGAAAACTGTATTGAAGATATGAAGTTTGTCCTTAAACGGGTGGATCAAAGCGTTGGCAGTTTTTTGGTGTTGAATGTAACTTTGCAACAAGGAATTCGTTTAAGTATGTACCTTTCATGATAAATTATACATTAATCTTTTAAATAATCATCCCTGGACAATATATTCTTAATTTTAGGGAGTATTTCTGTTATCAAGGACTTTAGCTTAATTTGCATATTTTGATTTGAACTTAATTTTTACAAGCTAGTTTTCTATTTAGAATGTTTATATTTGGCTGGATTATTGCAGGATTTGGGTACGAAGGAATTGAAGTGGCTTGGAAACAAACTATTTTAAATGTTTAGTTACTTTGGTACTAAGATCTCGATTTTAATCATGTAAGCGCATGAATAAATTGTATTACTATTTAGATTCGTAAAAATAGGCATGATTACTTTTTCTTTAGATGAACTTTGCTAACGTTTTTTCTTGCCTACTACATATTTGTGATGATTAGTTGTAATACTACAGTTTTATATAATCTCGCACGCATCGCGTGCATATAAGACTAGTTTCATTATATTGGAGATCTACTTCTCTCTCCTCCTTCACTATCCTCTTTCTCTCTCATCATTCTTCGTTCATCGTCCTGCAATTCATCAACAAGGTATGTAATTTGCTTAATGATGTCTATTACTCTGTTTCAATGCTGATTTCTGGTATAATGTTTTATGTTGATTTTGGTATAAAAGTTGATTATCCGTCTAATGAGTTCCAATTTCGTTACTTTGCAAACCTACTACTTCGCTCTCCTTCTTGCAATTCATCTAAAAGATATGTAATTTAATTAATGAATAATGTTGATTTAATTGAATTGTAGTTTACACTTGTTCCTGATATGAACCCTATAATCGAAAACCCTAAAATTCAATTTCTAACCCTAAATTAAAGATATCCGTTTTGCATGCGCTTTTCATGGGAATCGTTAAGGTAATTATGGAGTAAAGGTGGAAAGTAACTTCCCAATTGAATTATGGATTAGTGAAGTAATTCGCATGTTTATGAATCTTTAGACCTCTAATAATGGGTCGTTGGAATTGTAAATTAATTAAAAGGTTTTGTCTAGGGTTTCTATCTTGAGATGAGGTCCAGTACGAAGAGGCCATTCTATCTCCAGAAGAGGTGGGAAGCAGGTAAAAATGGGGGGTGAGGTTCACAATTGATTTGACCCCTAAAACAATTGACTAGAATTTTGCTATTAGAAATGCTTAAAGTGTGGTGTAATGTTTTTTGTGTTGTGGTTGTGTTGATATCAGAGTTCCGTGATGTCTGTGAAGGAAATAATGCCCTTGGTCCAAGTATGCATTTAATGGTAAGTTTAATAAATGCGGTTCAGTATTAATTATACAAGTTAATAATTCAGTGAGATCAAGTTAACTGTATGCCTAGCTAGAGGCCGCTTCAGTTCAAGTGGATTAATGATATTAATCCACAGCTTACTCTTGATTGAACCCGTAGGGTCACACAAATAGTACGTAAACGGATCAAGTATTTAATGGCATTAAATACTCCATCTATGGATATTCGGAATCGACGGATCTTGGTTTCAGTGGGAGCTGAGATCGTCAAAGGCAAATAAATGAATAATCCGGAAACGATGATATTGCCGGAAACGGAAATATGGATCGTATCGGAAATATAAATATTATCCAAGTCGTAGATTTTGCCGGAAACGGAAACATGGTACGTATCGGAAAATATTATCGGAAATGGAAATATTGCCGGAATCTGGAATATTGCCGGAAACGGAAATATTGTCGGAATCGAAATATTATCGGAATCGGAAAATAATTCTGGAAACGGAAATATTAAATATTCGTTCGAAACGGAAATTAATTCCGGAATCGGAAATGGTAAATATTGTTCGTATCGGAAATGAATTCCGGAATCGGGAAATTAATCGGAAGCGCGTCGTACGAATTAGCATCGGACGAGTTTGCTAGACGAAGGCCCAACGCGAAGCTAGGCCCACGTCCAACAAGCATAGCGCACCGCACAAACAGCCCAAGGCCACGCCAGGCCCAGCGCGCGCCTAGGCTGCGACAACTTCGTGGGCTTTTGCGCGGGCATGGTCTGCGCGCATGCGGGTCATGCTCGTATGTGTTTGTGCTTACGTACGAAACCTAAACCGTGTAGGATTCGTTTAATATTAAATTCCTATAGCTACTAGATAAATTAGTTAATAGAGTTTTAATTAAATTCAAATTAATTAATTCGTTTCCTAGTAGGATTCCAATACCTTTTCCATACCCTATAAATAGGTGATTAATGCTCACAATTTATAACGAGTTTTCTAAGTATTCAAGAGAATTTTAGGCATGAAATTCAGTCAATTATTTGCTTCATAATAACCGAAAATACATAGTACCTTTGGGGCGATTCTAGTTAATTAAACCTAAGGCGGATCCGGACGTGCTGTGGACTTTCTACGGAGGGACGACACTTGGAGTCCTAAAGACTTGTTCTTGTTCGGTTCGGGCGCAGCAAGGGAGGGCACGCTACAAAGAGTATGCATCCTAAATTATGCTAATTGTTATGTGGCAATTAATTTGGCATCCTGGCTTTTATGGTTTTTCCGCATGATTTATATTCATTTATATGTATCATAACCTAATAGTGGTATCACGAGCCTCTAATTAATTCCATAGTAATTTCTTAATATGGTTAAATTTTATAAATTTGCAAGGAATTAAAAGGGCTGATTAATTTTCGTAATTGTAATTAATTGCAAATTTGCGTTTATTTAATTATATGTACGCAGTTTTTCGGCAGTTTCTACGTTACTCAACGAAATCGAGTGATTTTTGTGTCAATTCCGCATGTAAAAGTCATTCTAAAATTTTGACAAAAATACTAATTTTCGGCCGAACCCAGAATTCCCAAATTCGAAGCCTAACTATGACTTTTCGGAGGTTTTAGTTTTTCGAACGCAAAGTTTGTAATTTTAAGATGTTAAATTTAAATATTTGCGATTCTTGTTGTTAAATCTTGAATTTTTGATTGACCTACTGTATATGTTTAACAAATTTTAATGCCTAAGCTTGTTAATTATACAACCTAATTTGTAATTGTAATTAATTTGTTGAAATTCGAATAATTTAGAATTGATTTGATTTTCATAATTAATTGACGATTAATTAGGTATCCATGATTAAAAACCACCATAAAAATTGTTAATTTATGATAAATTTTAAATTTTTATGACATAGATTTGAATCCATGATAATCGGAAATTAATTAATTAATAAATTTTCGATTTTTCACCCTAAATTTATGAAACTAATATGTTTTATTAATTTGTCAATAAATTTGAATTTAAAAGTTTTAATTTTTATGTAATTCGCTCATGATTGTTGCACGCACAAAGCAAAGAACGCTACGTGTTACCCTTAAGGGGTGTTGTATAGTGCGGGCATGCGACGACGAGCAAAGGAGCTCGTCACCTATGCGGTACGAATGCAACGAGCAACAAGCAAGGGACGCACATGCGAAGCAAGGGAGCTGGGCGTGTGTGGCTTGATGGGCGATGGGGCGATGGGCAATGCGGGTGCCAGGCGAGCAGTCGCGTGTGGACAGCGTGCGTGCTGCGCCACAGCGCGCGCTGCCTCGCCCAGCGAGCAGACCAGCAGGGTTGAGCAATGCGAGCTGCGCGCAGCGTGGCTTGGCATGGCTGCGATGCGCGTGGCCTGCTCGTGCATGCCTAGCGATCAGTCGATGGGGCGCTGCTGCCTCATGACTCGATGGGGCTTGGGCGCAAGCCCAAGTGCCTCGTCGTGTTACAATTGATGCGTTTTGTATTTAATTTTGAATTTTCAGTTCGGAAACGATTTTAATTAACTTTAAAATTCGTAATTTAAATTGTTTTCTCGGAATTTAATTTTGAATAATCTAATTATTATAAATTCTAATTTATACTAATTATTTTACTAAAATTAAAACCTTGAATAAATTTAAATTCATTTATTTAATTCAACTGAAAATAAATTAAAGGATTCAATTATAAATTTATATGAGCTTTAAATTTTAGTTAAATTTGTATATTTTCGGTTAGACTAGGAATACAATTTATGTTTAAAATTACTAAAGCATGTAAATTTATTGGTGTAAGTGGGAGCGTTTTAGTCATAAACTCTTGATTAGGTTTACATTCCTTTAAGGTTAAAACAACTTGATTAGAATTAATAAGGATTGAATAATTGGTAGATTATTGGAACCCTTGATTAATTGCTGCAAATGTTTATGTGATGCATAATATGTTCTACTAACCAGCTATGTGGGCCATTCATGATAATGAATGGGTGAATGGTATATATTGTATATGTACTGTTTTACAGGTTATTGAAAGTGACTAGTATGGCCAAATAGGATAGAAAATATGGTCTGCGTACTGTAGACACCTAATTTGTGTCTCCCCTTTGGGATGATGACGATAGCATTATCCTTGTTAGGCGATAGGAGTAATTCCAGGCGGAAATCCCAATTGCTAAGAATACCTCCGAAATCCAAAGTCCAAAATCCAATCCCCGAGACCGTTCCCCTCCTGGAACTCGGTATAAAATACAACTTCCAAAATCCAATTTCAAAATCCAAGTTCAATCTCAACTAATGGACCATCCCATTGGTTTTACTAGGCCTTTTCCACTCAAAATCATATAAGGCAAGTCAAATTCGGGCGCCGACCCACAAAACCGAGCATGCCGGGTCCCGCCCCGTAAAACCGGAATTCAAAAACCCGAGAAAGGTTTGTTTTTAGACGCAAATTCAAGCCTTAAACTCCAAGCAAACACTACGTGCCAAACATCGTACTATTCGTACGAAGGTACACCCATACAAGACAAATCAAGGACGACATCTTTCCCTCCTTTTTGGCGGCATTCAGCCCACGTCAACAGCGCCCAACGCTGGCCTGGCACCAGGCGCTGGCATATGCTGGCGTTTTGCACCATTTCCCTCCTATAAATACCCCTCATTTCCATCGAAAAAAGGGGGAGCACAACACATACAACGTCGTAATTTCGACATTATTCCTCACAATACAAACTTCAAAACTCTTCAAAAACAAATACAAAAATTCCAAAACTCAAGAGCAATTGGGAGCTCGTGCCTAAGCTTAACTAGGTAAATCCGAATCCCATTTCAATCAGTCATGCTATTGATTTCAAATGATTAGCAAGTTGGTGTTTTTTGCCATAAAAAACACCACTTGCAACAATCATACATGCTTTTTCAAAAATACAAACTTTTTCAAAATACAAAATATAAATTTTCAAGATTCAAGGATGTTCAAAGTTGTTTGCCTTCATCTCTTTGAACTAGAATCACCTTCAAGTGTGGAGTAATCAAAGATGACACCTTTTAGCATTTAAAGGTTTAGTCTTTTGAGATTCAAGACTCCATTTTTCAATATACAAGTTCAAGTTTTCAAATTTCAAAGATCCCACCATGTTTAGGGTTGTTCATAGTTACCTCTCTAAACTAGGATCATTTCAAGTTCAAGTTTCAATCTTTTCAAGTTCAAACCTTTCAATATTCAAGCTTTCGATTTCAATTTCAATATGAAAAATCTAGGACATTTGGGTTGAGCAACCTCTCCCAAGTTGAGATTTTTGGCTTTGAATTCGTGTCGGGCGCACTTATTTTTAAGGAGCCGCTTGGCGTTCTAATCTCATGTGCCCAAGTACAAATTTCAATTATGCACCTTTCAATATCGCAATTTCAATATCGCACCTTTGTGAGGGGGTCGAAAAAGCACGAGGCTAATGCATGACCTCGTCCCTCGTGGGCGTGACGTCGTCAGATCAAGTGTAGTTAGATTTCCTGTGAGTTTACACCCAATCGACTAGTAACATAGGAGTCGCCATTCAGTTTTTAACGACAATGAGAAAAACTGACAAAACCCGGTTATCGTGACATAAAGGGAGTGCAATTATGTTCGACCACGACGACCATTGGTTCCCTTGTGATCCCTGGTGTGGGGATCGCTCAACGTACACCCGCAGGGCAGAGATTGAGAGTTCAGGGGACTGTAACTACCGAGAGGAGTGCTCATCGATAACTCCAGAGGCAGGTTATCCTTACTAGCTCAGCATAAATAATTGAAGGGACATGCGTTAAACTATTAAACTATTCTGAATTGATTTTAGCAATATGCAACACATAATGCTAAATTGATCGTGATTATCTTATTTAGATTGATTTAAGGTACCTAGCATGATAATTCAATTGTCCAGGGCATTATCTTATTAGGCGTGATAGATCAATCAAGTTAATAGTTTGACAATTTTATAAAAGGGTGATGAAAGCGATTAAATCATATGAGGGACACATTACAACGCACCCTTGAGAGGTGCGTTACGGTTCTCAGAAAACTAACCACTTGGCTTTGCTATTTCTCCTTTTATTTAACGAATCTCGGGTTTCTAAGCAGTGTTCCAGTATTTAGGCTTAAATCATCAACTATAAGGGACAGGATACGTTCTGTTCGACTTTTGGGTCGATTGCGACAGAACGCGGGATCAATTTCGCAGCGTGAGGCTTAGGCTTAAGGTTGGAGTCAATACTCAGATTATGAATTGTGTGTTGTGTTCACGTTGGTTTTTAGGCTATATTTATAGGAAAAAGTGGCGTAGAAAGATAGATTTTCAGGAATATGAATACGAAACGGATTAGGAAAAGAATCCGTCCCAGGTATTTTCGGCGCCCAGCACTGGGCGTCAAAGATTTCGGTGCCCAGGGCTAGACGTTGAAAATAGGATCTGGGCAGGATTCTTTGTCATATTGGGCTCTAGAGTACGGAGTCCATTAAGAGACTTAATCCGAGTTATTTGGTGCGTATCAATTTACGACGGAATGCGCCTGGGCCCTTTACGAAGTCTAGGTTCATTATGAGTTTAATTAATACGTTAACTCTTTTATCGAATTGCGATAGGAATAGAATTCCTTTTACAATTTTTATCTCTTTTAGGATTTATGTTGGAGTGCAACACCTAATTCTGACAGGTTTCTATCTTTTATGAGTTTGCCACTTTTAACAACTACTTCTTACGGCAGTTACTATTCTTAGCAGGTTTCTATATATAGCAGTTTTGGCTGAAATGAAAGGGTGATTGAGATTCGTTATTTTATAAGAGATGCGTTGCCAAATGGAGATTTATTTTCTCATCATCGAACCTTCCCTTTCGGGAATGGGGACAAAAGTAGGTGTCTACAGTTAGCCCCCACTTTGACCGAGTCTTGGAGTAAGACGATGGTCAAAGTATCAGACGGAGTGCGTCATACAAGCCATGGTGTATGTGACCTGTTTTGCGAGGGTCTCACGAGCCCCCGAGTGATAACATTGGACTTAAGGGTCATCACTTGAAGTGTTAGCACATTCCCCATGTGTCATTGGAATCTGTTAACCAATAGTATAGAAACTCCCTCACTTTGTCATTGGAAGTATCTAAAGATGTATAGAAACTCCCTCACTTTGTCATTGGAAGTATCTACAGATGTTTTCGAAATCAAAGCTATAAAGTGTAACCAGGCTTGGCCAAGCCCAATCACGAGGTAAAAATATTTTTAAAGATTCTCATTTTCAGGGTTAGCTAAACGAGAAAACCCCCTTGTTTTTATAGGACGTAAAACGAAGGAAAATCCAGCACATTGCTCTTTTTTGGAAAAGCGGAAAACCAATCCTTTGATTTTTGGAAAAGGGAAACCATCTTTTGATTTTTGGAAAAAGATAAACCATCCTTTGATTTTTGGAAAAAAATAAACCATCTTTTGATTTTTGGAAAAAGATAAACCATCTTTTGATTTTTGGAAAAAGATAAACCAACTAAGGACCTGCACGGTTAGTGGCGCAGACCCCGCCCGCTGAAGGTGGGCGAGCCTGTTTTTGTTTTTGAATATTTTATTTTCGAAAACTGAGGACCTGCGCGGTTAGTGACGCAGACCCCGCCCGCTGAAGGCAGACGAGCCTGTTCGCTAAGGGTGGACGCCCCGTCCGACAGAAGTGGACGAATCTGTTTTGATGTTTTGAAAATAAGGACCTACGCGGTTTGTGACGTAGACCCCGCCGGCTGAAGATGGCGAGCCTGTTTTGTTTTTGAAGAATTTATTTTCTTTTCATTTTCGAAAACTGAGGACCTGCGCGGTTTAGTGACGCAGACCCCGCCGGCTGAAGATGGCGAGCCTGTTTTTGTTTTGTTTTGAAGAATTTTATTTTCTTTCGAGGGATGCTCGGATTTAGTTGCAACCTGAATGTGGGTTGACAACGTGCTCAGACGGACCATTGTCTCGTGGTCATCATCTTTCATGGTTTTGAGCTAGTCTTTACGGCTCAATTTTTCCATTACCTGGGTCCTTGAGTAGGGGACTATGTATAAGTATCAACGACGACCTTTGTCTTGAGGTCGTAATCCGGTTTTTTTTTTTTTTTGAGATTATCCAAACACGGGACTTCGTACAGCGTAGTCTGGGAATATTGTTTTAACTTTGCATACTCTCTTTTGAAATATATATTTTCTTTCGAGCCCCCAAGCACTCGTGCTTGACGGTCATTTCTTGTAAAAGAGGTTCCTTGGGGATACGCAATTTGTAATGTTCTTGATCGTGTTTGGGATCATGCTCGTAAGTGCGAGCGATCTTTGTAGTGGTGTGCTACTCTTAACAAAGCCGTGAGGTGCGACTTTCAGTAAAGGAATTGGCAATTTTCAAGTCGAATGGATACGGCAGGACCCTATAGAAATCCGGGCTTCTTTTGGGCCTGGGTTCATTTTTGGCGCCCAATCCTAGGCGTTGAAATAATTCACGCCCTAGGTTGGGCGTTGAAAAATGTTGTTTGGGCTGGTCTTTTGATGACACAGTTGGCCTCTTGTTCGTTCGTTTATTTCACTTGGAAATTCTACGTATTCTCTTCTCTTTTGTTTTTCTTTATTTTTTGGAACGTAGAATTTAGAGATCACAATGAGTTGAGTGATCGTGATGATTTCTCGAGAAGCCGTAGCCGATTGGTGGACTACGGTGTTTGTCGGTTTGGGGCGATTATTTAAGGTAATTGTCGCTATTAAGGCGTACCATTATTGCAATAGTTGGGCGAGTCTATATGGCCCGAGGAACATGCCTTGAGGCGTAAGACTTTGATCGCTCTTGTTGCTATTTTGAACGTATATTTTTTCTTTTGAACGTGTTCGTGAATGTTCGATACTTAGAATGTATGTGCGAACGAGCGTTCATAGAATGGCCGTTGTGTGCGGTCCATTAATCAGTTCGCTTGAATCAATTTTTTTTTTGAGCAATGACTGATGTTGAATAATTTTCTTAGAAGCTTGATAGGGTTCAGGCCCATTCATGAAGTGGGCTCAAGCATCGTGCCCTTTTGATCGTTCAAACATTTGCTTTGAGACTTTTTTATTTATTTTGCTATGGTCGTTTCGTAGCTTGGAGCCCCCAAGTATGCATGTTGGGATGCTTCCTTTTGGCGTACGATTTTTGTAGGTTCTTTCGAGAAAGATTCCTTGGGGTTCCGCTCGTGTAGGTGCGAGCTATCCCTTCCGTGGTAGGTAATGTTTTGCTACCTTTAATCCTTAATGTAGAAGTCGTGTGGCTTGCATTTTGAATTTGGGCGATAAGTAGTCTTTGCCTCTTTTACACATGCTCTTGGTCGTGCCCGCATTAGTGCAATATGCCTTACTCTCTTTTTTTTAGACTTGTACCGTGGGATGGTTGAACTTATGGTGCGACGTAGGCTTGTGTGGCCTAACAACGTGTCTTAGAACATTCCTCCAGGTGTTGGGGTATCATTATTATTTTTTGCATTGGAGTACTTCATCGCGCCTCGTTCAGGTGCTCGAACAAGTGTAGCACCTTCTGCGTGGGTGTGCACGACTTATTACTTCGTTCGATGCGAGGATTCATAGATGTTTCTTTCCCTTTTTTATCCTTGATTTTTCTTTCTCTTTTTCTTTGGAACGACGTAGACTGTGTAACGGGCGCTTGTAGGGCGAGCGTTATGTGCAGTAGTTTGATCGGAGTTTTGGTGACTCGCGATTTTCAGTTACCCTTGTTAGTGGGGTGACTTTATATATTCTAAGTAGTGCTTAGAACTTGAGAGGGGTTGTAGCCATTCTAAGGTTCGTTTTACACGATTAAACCTTATGATTGTGCCCCTATGACGTGTGTATAGCATTAGCGTCGAGAATTTGCGATAAAATCGTCATTTCGAGCATTTTTAGAGTGTTTTTCTCAAGCCCCCAATTGTAGCTACGGGATTGGCTTGGTGCTATATTGCTTTGCACACGTTTTTATGCATTTATGGTGACATGGATCATGAGTAGTTTGAACCAGACTCGTTTAGTGAGAGGTACGTTCGAGTAGTGATTTGCTACTTCTCTTGTAAATGTCGTATTGTGCGACATTGCCATGGTCAAGGTAGTCACATGTTGAAGTGTGCCTTGACCAAAAGCTAGGTGCCTTTCTTTACCCATAACCATATTTAGAAATCTTTTTGACTCACTTGCAACATCGAGATAAACGCATACTTAGCTTAAAACAACGACACTTTATTATGTTCAAAGAAGTCTTTGAAAATTATTCTGAAATCCTAGTCTTACTGTGTAGAATCTGAGGTGTCCTAGGTAAGTTGACTTATAGAAGGGTTCGTACAGGATTACATGAGTGAAATACTGTTATGATTTTCGGGATGCTGCCTAAGAATTTGTTAGAAGCCAGGGTGCAGGCGTCAAGATATTACTTGTGCCCGTGTGGCACATGCTTTAGGCTTTTAGGGCCATCTTTTTCCAGATTTGCGGGAATATAAACCGTTTTCAAATTGACTTAGATTTACTTGGTGTATGTCTGCACAAAAGGTCAATGTATACTTAGTTCTTTCCGTAGGTCTTTCATTTCAATTTTTAGCCCCAAGTTGCTATTATGTCTTCTCATTAATGATGCTTTCAGATTTCGTTTTTAGATGCCCGTGTCATATGTCTGAGTAGGGTGAGCCTTGGTTAAATTCCAAGTCCTATTGACGTCTGGTTTTTTTTTCAAAGGGGATTCGCAAGCATTTGAATTACCATGAGCGGGTGCCCTGAGTTCGAAGGAACGATGGGGCGATGTCGTAGAACAATCCTCTTTTTTGCAAGCTTACTTGCCTTTACTACTTGTTGGCGATTATGACTGTGTCTGGTGGTGAAAGAAGGTCTTTAAGTGAGTTACTTTGCTTTAGGGAGGGTCAAGTCGAGTACTTTAGAGGTCATGGACGCTTGCGCTAGCCCCCATTCAATTGAGGCAAATCGATCTTTTGAGTCTTGGCTAAATGCCTAGGAGTGTGAGTGCTCCTTCTGGCAAGGGTATGTGCCCTTATTATTTTTCGATGTGTGCTCATTTTGGCATCTTGATGACTTGGATTCTTCCTTTGACTTAATTTTTTCTTTCGATTTGGATTGCAAGTAATTAAATTTCAATAAGGGACTCTATTTTTTATTCTTGTTATTCTATAGGCTCTAACATTTTTGCAAATTGGTTGGACCGAATCATGGATTGCCTACGTATCCGCCTTAAATAGATTTAATTTGGAATCAGGTCTTGCGTAGTTCTTAGCCAGAAAATGGTTTCTTAGAATGCCGATTTTAAACATGTACGTTCGAGTGGAATCGTAATGTTTGAAATAGGGTGAAATAAGTGAAGTTTATTATTATTTTAATCTGCTGCTTTGCCGTAAGCCAAAATTTTATTTTATATATTTTTTGAGTACATAATTTTTTTTTAATACATGTATTTTTTGGTGGTACGTATATCTGAATATGTGCTGTACCCCTCCAAGTGTTCGTTATTGTTCCGTGTATGTGCGGATAAAATGACGAGCACTTCTGGACAAAATTTGGCAAGCAGAGAGATTCAGCGCCCAGGCTGGGGCGTTAAAGATTCCGGCGCCCAGCTCTTTGCGTTGAAAGTGATTCATGGGGAGGCTTCTAAATGATCTTTTTCTTTTTAGACGAACTTTAAAGGCGCTTTGCAAAGTTTCTTTTCTATTATTATTTTTTATTAAGCGTAGAATGTACTTTTCATGTGTCCTTTTTTTTTATTCTTAACTCAAGACGGCTTGAAAGATGAGTTGAATGAGATAGGATAATTTGTATAGGTATTAGTCAAGCATGAGGATTGGAAAGGGTAGAAGATCGTAGAACTTTACGTAGTTTTTGTGGTATGATTTGGATTGGTTGACTCAATTCTTTTCCTTCGTTTACTTGGGTAAATTTCGCACTTTGGGAGGTACGGGCTAAGTATTTCATGGCTCGCTCTTTCCGCTCTCCCTTTTCTCTTTCTCTTTAAGTATTTCATGGCTCGCTCTTTTCGCTCTCCCTTTTTTCTTTCTCTTTTTTCTTTTTTGCTTGGGATTTCTCCCCCCTTTTTACTTGGGCTAAAAGGTAGATGGTTGTGGTCTTTGAGTCACGAGGCGAGACTGAGTGAGCCTCGTTTGGTAGGCCTATAGTGGACCTTTTAATTTTAGTAGGCCTAGGGTGGACCTTTAAATTGTCTTACTTTGCAAGCGTATTTAGTCGTTTCTTAAAATGTGAGAATAGCGTAGATTCAAAATGTTGTTTTTACTTTATTGAAATTTAACGAAAGAATTACATCGAAAATAATTTTTTGCTTCTTTTCAGATTCCAGTTTCCGGGATTTAATTGGAAGTTGTGATTTAGACTCGAACTTTCTTTAATTTTTCTGATTATAACCCGTGTATGAATACAAGGAGGTGGCCTAGACTCAAAATAATGACGTGGCGTAAGCCTATAATACTTGACCAAGCGACTCTCAGACTTAGGCTAATTGGACCATAACTTACGTTGGTTGTCACTTTAGATTTTAACCCTTGGGTGTTCATTTGTCATGCGCCATTTTGCTTAAGGTGGTTGGTTGGGGAGATCGAATTTTCATTTTTGCAAGGCTAGAATCATTAGTGCGGCTTCCCTCTTAGTGTGTATTGCTTTACCCCAATGGTAGCCTTATGGCATGCCGACTTGGGTAGTTTCATGGTTCGTCATGTTGCATTCATGGAAAATCTTTTAGTCCGTACTTAGGAGTATTTCAAGGAGCGAGTGGCTCGAGAGGACTATGATAGTCGTGACCCAATGTGATCATAAGCCTTGAGGCCATTAATTTTTTTCTGCCAATGGTATTGACACCTTAGGCTCATTTTGGGGGTTGTGCGACTATGGGGGAATGATTTTCAGAATGTGACTGTTTCCATTTTGCAAATATTTGAATTACATAATACATTCTTTTTATTGGTGAGAGAGAGTATTGAGGCCGTAGATTCTTAGCAAGGGAAGACAAATTACATATGGGTGCTTATTGATTTCTTTTAAATGTTAGGAAGAGAGACTCAATATGGTTTGACCTTTTAACTTGCAGAACGACACCAAGCATTAGGACCAATTCTATGTAAAAGACAACTAAGACTTAGGATTCAGATTGTACTTTGGCATAGCCTAGTCTAGACTCGGATTTTTTTATTTTTTTATTCGAACATTATTTTTTCCTGAAAACTTTATTTGAACATCATTTTTTGAATACTTTGCCATGTGACATTCAAGGTCATTTAATCAGCGTGCTCGGTTTTGGTGCCGAACATTGTCGTCAAGGAGGCCTAATGACGACGCAAGGAGTTATTTATTTTATAAGTCGTTCTTAGAATTGAGTGCCTTTTCCATACGTCCTCGTAGCAAATTTGTTACGACTTTTTATTGCTACGTATATTTTGTGCGCGGGCACCGAGGCTGCGGTGCCTGGCCAAAAGGCCAAGCAGCAACTTCAGCGCCCAGCAGGGGCGTTGAAATAATTGGCGCCCAGCCTGGGGCGCTGAAAATGCGTCCCTGACTGGTACTCGTATTCTGTTCGACTATTTTTTTCCCACATACGACTTAATTTTGCGTGCTTGCCCAATAACGTCCTTTGCGCGTTATGCAGCGTCGTGGGATCCGTTACAGGCTGTCCTGGGCGTCGCTTATTTTCGTGGCGATCGCCCGGGATTGCGGGACACGTATTTAGGTATAACACTTTCGCCAATTGGTGTTTATAAATGTTTGGGCAATTTTTAGGGTCGTTGGTTTTCTAGCGTTATTTGTCACACACAATCACAACATAATCACGTAATTCGCTACACATAACTAACATTACAACATGAAGCAAAAATAATATGTCACGTAGTTTATGATAGGCTTCTATGGGTAATATTTGCGCCGGCTTGGTACCGCTTCTATCGTAGATCCAACACAGGCCCCGGTCGAGGTAGTGCATTCAACAGACGAATTACGTCCCAAGAGGCCAATCACGATGTAAGCCAAGGGGGAATGCACCACTGAGAGGGACCTTAGTGGGCGAGCGATTGGGTTTGGGACGGGTGTACTACTAGAGAAAAGTGCCGAGTGGACAACATTCGAAGAGTATGCACCCCCCGGTTGGCGATGGGTATCCTTAGTCCCAACTCCCGAGATGAAACATGCCAAGGGAGCCGAGATTCGTTATGCGGTTCTGTCCGTTCACATTAATATGCTGATTTTCAGATCGTCCCAACTTGATAAGGAAATAAACGCGGAGTAGGACCGTTTCACCCTTCGGCTATTTTGATTACCTACGAGCACGAGTATTTCATTAACGTTCCCCCAGTGGAGTCGCCACTTTGAGGGGGTCGAAAAAGCACGAGGCTAACGCATGACCTCGTCCCTCGTGGGCGTGACGTCGTCAGATCAAGTGTAGTTAGATTTCCTGTGAGTTTACACCCAATCGACTAGTAATATAGGAGTCGCCATTCAGTTTTTAACGACAATGAGAAAAACTGACAAAACCCGGTTATCGTGACATAAAGTAGGTGTCTACAACCTTCAATATCGCACTTTCAATACCGCAATTTCAATACCGCAATTTCAATATCGCAATTTCAATTTCGCACTTTCAATTCCGCACCTTTACTTGCCTAGTCCATTTCTAGGCAATGTGGACCTACTCCCTAGTCCTTTTCAAGGGGGTCTTGTATTTACTAATTCCGCACTTTATTTAGTATTGTGATGTTGCTTTATGTGCTTTATTGCTCTCATCACCAACATGATAAATACAACAAAATACAAAGGTTACATCACTCTTAACGAAGATATTTTTGGACATACCGACCTTAGGTTCCTTAAATCAATCCTTAAAGCAAAGTGACCACCGTACAATTAGAAATTCTATTTTGTTCTAATTTTCAAACCCACATATTCTAATCTTAGGGTTTATTTTCGAAACAATGTTGTGCCAACGTACTTGAATATTTCTAAAGCTCGCCGAATAAGCAATTTCGTTCCCGAGCCCGGACGTCACCCATCCGTTTCAAGGATTCAAGGCCTTATCCAAAAATAGAGTCATTCTGCGGTCTTCCCAAACGAGACCTAAAATTAGTTTGGTGGCGACTCCTTCGAGGTGCAAAAAACAATTCAACGGTTCTCTAAACGAACCGCCGCGTGCCAAACCCCCCATTGTAGGAAACGGGGAAAAAGATAAAAAAAAACCCCCTACAGTAATTGGCGACTCAACTGGGGAATTTTCTAATTTCAATTTCTAAAATGAGAGCAGATTTCGAGCAACCAGCCACTGATCTGCCGAAGTACTGGATGCCTGTATCCAGGACAGTGGCTCACAGTGGCTTGTCGCCCACTTTTGCTCAACTTTTCGTGTTGGGAGTTAGTCTGTTTTTGCATCTGGAAGGACGCTTCCAAGCCTCGTGAACGAGTGCCGAAAAACGGGCTTTACAAATACAAATTCATGTACGATTTCAATTTCAATTTCTAGGCATTTCATGCTTTTTTCGAAAACCATATTGTGCAAAATGAATTTCTACCTTTGCCCAAACGGATGTGTTCTACATTCGGGCTAGCCTCGGGGGCAACGAAATGGTGACTCTCCATACGGTTCCCGACCAAAGTGTGTGACCATTTCCGCGCCTACCGAAACTTGGCATTTGCTTGACATTCCCGATGTCAAGTATGGAGGCCGTCTTCCGACACACACTTCCCTTAGGCGGAACGTGAAAGCTTGTCGCCGGATCCGTCTCTTAGCCAAGTACCTTTTTGACACCCAAAGCCGACCACTTGCATCATACAAAAACTTAGACCGACCTTAGGTTGAGAACTTTGCATGTCGCATTCATATTCATGATTAGTGTGGCAACGTGCTTCTTGTGCATTGTGTGGGCGTCTTTGCACGTGTGAATGGCTAACCTCGAGTTCTAGCTTGCCAAAACCAATTAGCCTCCAACTAGGAAACCAAACCCCTAGGAGCATCATTCAAACTTCATGCATCTAAATCGCCGATTTTAGGGTCTTTAGGAGTGTCACTCCATTTGATTCAAAACCCTTAAACACCCCTCACGCACAAATGCCAAATTCAAGTTCAATCCAACGGCGTCATAATGCCGGATTTTCCATTTCCAAATTCCAAGCTACAAATTCAAAATTCAATCCAACGGCGTCATAATGCCGGATTTTCCATTTCCAAATTCCAAGCTACAAATTCAAAATTCAATCCAACGGCGTCATAATGCCGGATTTTCCATTTCAAAAATTCCAACTTTCAAATTCAAAATTCAATCCAACGGCTTCATAATGCCGGATTTTCGAGTCAAGATTCCAAGTTTCAAGTTCAAAATGCAATCCAACGGCGTCATAACGCCAGATTTTCTATTTTCAAAACCTCAATTTTCAAGTCCAAATCCAACGGCGTCATAATGCCGGATTTCCTAGTCTTCAAGCTTCAAGTTCAAATTCAAACTTTCTAGTCCAAAACTTCAATTTTCAAGTACAACCCAACGGCGCCATAATGCTGGATTTTCTAGTCCAAATTTCAAGTTTCAAGTTCCAAGTCAAGACTCAATCCAACGGCGTCTTAATGCCGGATTTTCTAGTCCTAATTTCAAGCTCCAAACTTCAAATTCGAAAACCACAAATCCAACGGCGTCATGCCGGATTTCCTATTTCAAACATTCAAATCTTCAAACATCGAAGTCAAGTTGCCGATTCCAAGTCTCAAAACCTCAAAGTTCAAATGCCAAAGTTCATGACCGGCGTAATGCCAACTTTTCAACTCCAACTTTCAAACCTCAAATTCCATGTCAATCTTTCGAATTTCAAGTCCTATGCTCAAAACTTCAAATTCCAAATTCATGCCATCGTAATGCCGATTTTCCATTCCGCATTTCAAACCTCAAGCTCGAAGTTCAAAAATCCCAAACCTTCAAATTTGAAATCCTACACTCCAAGTCCACGGCGGCATAATGTCGGACTTTCAAGTTCCCAAATTCAATGTCTCAAATCCACGGCGACATAATGCCGGATTTTACAAATACAAAGCTTCATGTTCTACATACAAAATGCATCCCTTTCCATTTCCAAATTCAACCTTCGAGTCAAGTTCAAATTCCATTTACGGGTTGAAAATCCCCAGAAATAATACAAGTTCAAATTCAACGGGTTGAAACTCCCCAGAAATAATACAAGTTCAAGATTCCATCTACGGGTTGAAAATCCCCTGAAATAGTACAAATTCCGATGGGTTGAAATTCCCTTCAAATACTCCAATTCCAATGGGTTGAAATTCCCCTAAAATATTGACCGGTTGAAAATCCCCTAAAATAATACAAACCCCATTCCAAATATTTCCAACGGGTTGAAAATCCCCAGAAATAATACAAGTCCAATTGTTCAATCGGGTTGAAAATCCCCTGAAATAATACAAATTCCAATGGGTTGAAATTCCCTTCAAATATTCCAAGTCCAATGGGTTGAAACTCCCCTAAAATATTGACGGGTTGAAATTCCCTTTTAAATAATACAAAACCAATTCTCTTTCAATCGGGTTGAAATTCCCTTCAAATGCTCCAAGTCCAATGGGTCGAAATTCCCTTGAAAATTCAATTTCCTAGCACGAGTCCAATTTCCAAATCCTAGAGCGGGTTGAAATCCCCTTCAAATAAGTCCAATTTCCAATAGATCGATACTCTTTTTCGACATCCCAAATTCTAAGAGCCAACTTTCACAAAAGAATGAACGCTCCTCTCAAACATTTCCAACGGGTTGCAAATCCCGAATACAAGTACAAAATCCAAAATCCCGAATCTTCGGAGTGGCACTTAGAGTCAAGTCTAGGTCTCATTCATTGCATGCATATCATATCATGTGTCGGGAAGTCCAAGTTCTAAGATTGTCTGGTGTGTCCTAACTAGGAGTCCGAAGATCCTGTGGGTTCGCCGAAGAGGAGAAAGGTTGAAAAGAAATCCATCAGCCCTAGCTTCCCTCATAGCCGGCATCGAACGAGCAGCCAGTTCACCTTCTACAAATCAAGCTTCAACTCCCTTTCAAGAATCAATTCAAGTGGCCACTGTCGATCAAATCACTCAGCTCATGGCCGCCGTAGCCAACCTCAATACCAACCTGGAGAATGGAAAAATTTTCAAGATTACTGTTAGCGAAGGATCTATGATGAGAGAGTCCGAGTCGGAGGATGAGTCTGGATCTGAGTCTAGCAATGAGTCTAAGTGTCTAGAACTAGAGTCTTGCATCAATCAAGTGCCTCTAAAGGCCGAGCTACAAGTCAAAACAATCATGTAATGATTGCTGATTTCAATAACACTTCAATTTCTACTTACTCTTCGAGTCCTAATTCAAAATCAAATCCTAATCCACACAACTTTGCTTCACAAGAAACTGACTTTGAATTTCTAAAAGCTATCGAAAATCATGAAAACAGGACGCCCATAATTGAGGAAACAGAAAAAATCAACCTTCCTAACAACAGTGATTCAAAACTAGTCCAGATTGATTTAACTCTTTCTCAAGCAGAGCGGGACGATCTTATCAAGCTACTTTTAGAGTATGTAGACGTCTTCGCATGGTCCTATCATGATATGCCAGGGGTTAATCCAAGCATCGGTCATCATACAATTCCCCTTATTCCAGGGTCAAAACCCATCAAGCAGAAGCTCCGTCGCATGAAACCGGATGTTTCCCTCAAAATTCAAGAAGAGGTCTCCGAGCAGTTAGAGGCCGGGTTTATTCGAGAAGCAAAATATCCAGAATGGATCCCAAATGTCGTCCCAGTTCCAAAGAAAGACGGCAAAGTACGAATGTGTGTGGACTACAGGGATCTTAACATGGCCAGCCCTAAAGACGGTTTTCCATTGCCTCACATCGACGTCCTGGTCGACAACACCGCAAATCATGCCTTACTCTCTTTTATGGACGGGTACGCAGGCTACAATCAGATTCCCATGGCAGAGGAAGACATGGAGAAAACAACCTTCATCACTCAGTGGGGTATATATTGCTATACAGTTATGCCGTTCGGACTAAAGAACGCAGGAGCAACTTATCAAAGAACAGCAACGGCCATCATGAGCTATATGATTCACAGGGAAATTGAGGTATATGTCGACGACATGATTGTCAAATCCAAAGAACGGCACGAGCATACCTCAGTACTTCGAAAGTTTTTCAACAGGCTCAGACAATACAATATGAGGCTCAATCCTCAAAAGTGTGCATTCGGGGTAACGTCAGGCAAGTTGCTCGGATATGTTATCAGCTCTCGAGGCATAGAGGCTGACCCTTCAAAAATCAAGGCAATTCTCGAGATGCAACTACCAACGAATGAAAAGGAAATTCGGGGTTTTCTCGGCAGACTACAATATATCAGCAGGTTCATTTCAAGACTCACAATGATCTGTGAACCAGTATTTCGAAAGCTCCGAAAAAGCGAGCCCAAAGTGTGGGATGACGATTGTCAGCATGCGTTCGAAACAATGAAAAGCTACCTTTCCAACCCACCAGTACTAAAACCAGCAATGCCAGGGATTCCCCTCAGGCTCTACCTCACAACAACAGATTCAGCAGTGGGGGCTATGCTTGCTCAAGAAATTGAAGGCAAGGAGAACGCCGTATACTACATAAGCAAAAAGCTGATCGAGTACGAGACCAAATACACTCAGCTCGAGAAACTCAGCATCGCCTTGGTTTGGGCCACAAAGAAACTACAGTACTACATGCTCTCCCATACAATACATGTGATCAGCAAAGTGTGAGGGGGTCGAAAAAGCACGAAGCTAATGCGTGACCTTGTCCCTCGTGGGTGTGACGTTTCTTTTTGTCAAATCAAGTGTAATTGGATTTCCTATGAGTTTACATCCAATTGACTAGTAATATAGGAGTCGCCATTAAGTTTTTAACGACAATGAGAAAAACTGACAAAACCCGGTTATCGTGACATAAAGGGAGTGCAATTATGTTTGACCACGACGGCCATAAGTTCCCTTGTGATCCCTGGTGTGGGGATCTCTCAACATACACCCACAAGGTAGAGATTGAGGGTTCGGGGGACTGTAACTACCGAGAGGAGTACTCGCTCATCGATAACTCCAGAGGCAGGATATCCTTACTAGCTCAGCATAAATAATTGGACGGACATGCGTTAACTATTAAACTACTCTGAGTTGATTTTAGCAATATGCAACATATAGTACTAGATCGAACGCGATTATCTGATTTAGATTGTTTTAAGGGACCTAGCATGATAATCCGATTTCCCAAAAATATCATATTTGTTAGGCGTGATCGAACAATCAGATTTAGTTAGTTTAACAGTTCATAAAAGGGCGAGGAAAGCAATTAAATCATAGAAAAGGGACACATTACGACGCACCCTTGAGAGGTGCGTCACGGTTCTCAGAAAACTAACCACTTTGACTTTGCTATTTCTCCTTTTTATTTAACGAATCTTAAATTATGGGACATGATACGTTCTGTTCGATTTATGGATCTATTGCGACAGAACGCGTGAACAATTTCGCAGCGTGAGGCTTAGGCTAGGGGTTGGAGTCAATACTCAGAATATGAATTGTGTGTTGTTGTTTCCTTTTCACGTTGAACTTAAGGCCCTATTTATAGAAAAGAGTTTGTGGAAAGATAGAATTGCAGAACTCTAATCCACGAGGAATTAGGAAAAAACACGTACCAGGTATTTTCAGCGCCTAGGCCTGGGCGCCGAAGATTTCGGCACCCAGCTCTGGGCGTTGAAAATACGATCCAGGCAATTTCAGCGCCCAGAGCTGGGCGTTGAAATTGCTGTTTGGGCCGTTTCTTTGTCAGATTCGGACTCTTAGAATCCGGAGTGTATGAGACTTAATCGAGTCTTTTAGTGCGTATTAATTTTATGACGGAATGCCTCTGGGCCCGTTACGAACTCTAGGCTCGTTAGGATTTCGATCAATACGTAACTCTTATTTTCGAATCGTATTAGGAATAGGATTCTCTCGCAGTTTCTATTTCATTTAGGATTTATGTTGGAGTGCAACACCTAATTCTGACAGATTTCTATCTTTTATGACTTGCCACTTTTAACAGCTGCCCATTACGGCAGTTACTATTTTTAGCAGGTTTCCATAAATAACAGGTTTCTATAAATAGCAGGTTTCGGGTGAAATGAAAAGGGGAATTGAGATTCGCTATTTTATAGGAGATGCGTTGTCAAGTGGAGATTTATGTTTTCATCATCGAACCTTTCCCTTTCGGGAATGGGGACAAAAGTAGGTGTCTACAGTTAGCCCCCACTTTGACTGAGTCTCGGGATGAGACGATGGTCAAAGTACTAGACGGAGTGCGTCACACAAGTCATGGTAACCTGTTTTTTGCGAGGGTCTCACGAGCCCCCTAGTGATAACATTTGACTTAAGGGTCATCACTTGAAGTGTCGACATATCCCTCACGTGTCATTGGGATTCGTCAACGGATAGTATAGAAATTTCCTTACTTTGTCACTGGAAGGATCTAAAGGTGCATAGAAACTCCCTCACTTTGTCATTGGGAGTAGCTACAGATGTTTTCGAAATCAAAGCTTTAAAGTGTAATTGGGCCTGGCCAAGCCCAATCACGAGGTAAAAAATGTTTTTAAAGATTCTCATTTTCAGGGTTAGCTAAATGAGAAAACCCCCTTGTTTTTATAGGACGTAAAACGAAGGAAAATCCAGCACATCGCTCTTTTTTGGAAAAACGGAAAACCAATCCTTTAATTTTTGGAAAAAAAGGAAAACTACTCACATCGTTCTTTTTGGAAAAACGGAAAACCAATCCTAAAAAAAAGGAAAGCTACTCATATCGCTTTTTTTGGAAAAACGGAAAACCAATCCTTAAAAAAGGAAAGCTACTCACATCGCCTTTTTGGAAAAAACGGAAAACCAATCCTTTTAAAAAAAGGGAAAGCTACTCACATCGCCTTTTTGGAAAAAACGGAAAACCAATCCTTTTTAAAAAAAGGGAAAGCTACTCACATCGCCTTTTTTTTGGAAAAAACGGAAAACCAGTCCTTTAAAAAAAGGGAAAGCTACTCACATCGTTCTTTTTGGAAAAAACGGAAAACCAAAAGCTACTCACATCGTTCTTTTTTGGAAAAACGGAAAACCAAAAGCTACTCACATCGTTCTTTTTGGAAAAAACGGAAAACCAGAAAAAGTTATCGCTGCAGCGAATAAGGACCTGCGCGGTTAGTGGCGCAGACCCCGCCGGCTAAAGATGGCGAGCCTGTTTTTTTGTTTTGAAGATTTTTATTTTTCAAAAATTGAGGACCTGCGCGGCTATTGACGCAGACCCCGCCCGCTGAAGGTGGGCGAGCCCTGTCCGCTAAGGGTGGACATCCCTGAATTCGTTTTTTCCTTGATTTGGAACTTGCGTGGTTCGCGGCGCGATCTTGCCTGATTGAGGTGGGCAAGTCTCTATTTTTTGTTCATTGTGATTTTTTTTTTTTTTTGAGAATTTCTTTTGTTCATTCTTGCAAAAGCGAATTCTTTCGAGGGATGCTCGAATTTAGTTGTAACCTGAACGTGGGCTGACAACGTGTTTAGATGGACCATAGTCTCGTGGTCACCACCTTTTCATGGTTTTGAGCTAGTCTTTTCGGCTCAATTTTGCCATTACCTGGGTCCTTGATTAGGGGATTATGTATAAGTATCAACGGCGACCTTTGTCTTGAGGTCGTAAACTGGTTTTATTTTTTGAGACATCCAAACACGGGACTTCGTACAGCATAGTCTGGGAATATTGTTTTTACTTTACATAATATATATTTTCTTTCGAGCCCCCAAGCATTCGTGCTTGATGGTCATTTCTTGTCAAAGAGGTTCCTTGGGGATACGCATTCTGTAATGTCCTTGATCGTGTTTGGGATTGTGCTCGTAAGTGCGAGCGATCTTTGTAGTGATGTGCTACTCTTAACAAAGCCGTGAGGTGCGACTTTCAGTAAAGGAATCGGCGATTTTCAAGTCGAATAAATATGGCAGGGCCTTATAGAAGTCAGAGTTGTTTTTTGGGTCTGGAATCATTTTCGGCGCCCATGCCTGGGCGTTAATGATTTCGGCGCCCAGCGTTGGGCGCTAAAAATAATTTCTGACGAGGTTTCTTAATGACACAGCCGGCCTCTTGTTTGTCTGTTTTCCTTTTTTCTCTTTTGAACGCGTTCGTAAATGTTCGATACTTAGAAAAGATGATATGTGTGTGCGAACGAGCGTTCATAGAATGGCCGTGGTGTTTGCTTGATATGTGTTTGCTTGAATTGTTTCATTTTTTTTTTGAGCAACGACTGATTTGAATAGTTTGCTTAGAAGCTTGATAGAGTTCAGGCCCATTCAGGAAGTGGGCTCAAACATCGTGCCCTTTCGATTGTTCAAACATTTGCTTCGAGATTTTTTTTTATTTTGCTATGGTTGTTTCGTAGCTTGGAGCCCCCAAGTATGCATGTTGGGATGCTTCCTTTTGGCGTACGATTTTTGTAGGTTCTTTCGAGAAATATGCCTTGGGGTTCCGCTCGTGTAGGTGCGAGCTATCCCGTCCGTGGTAGGTAATATTTCGCTACTTTCAATCCTTAATGTAGAAGTCGTGTGGCTTGCATTTGAATTTGGGGCGATAAGTAGTCTTTGCCTCTTTTACACATGCTCTTGGTCGTGATGTATTAGTGCAATATGCCTTACTCTCTTTTTTAGACTTGTACCGTGGGATGGTTGAACTTATGGTGCGACGTAGGCTTGTGTGGCCTAACGGCGTGTCTTAGACCATTCCTCCGGGTGTTGGGATATCATTATTATTTTTTGCATTGGAGTACTTCATCATGCCTCGCTCAGGTGTTCGAACAAGTGTAGCACCTTCTGCGTGGGTTTGCACGGCTTATTACTTCGTTCGATGCGAGGAGTAATAGGTGTTTCTTTCTTATTTTTATATCTGGGCAAAACTTGGCTAGCAGAAAGATTCAGCGCCCAGGCTGGGGCGTTAAAGATATCGGCGCCCAGCTCTGGGCGTTGAAAATGATTTCTGGGTATATTTTGACAGTTCTTATCCTCAATTTTTTCTTTTGTTTTCACTTTGGAACGAGGTAGGCTGTGTAACGGGCGCTTGTAGGGCGAGCGTTATGTGCAGTAGTTTGATCGGAGTTTTGGTGACTCGCAATTTTCAGTTACCCTTGTTAGTGGGGTGACTTTATATATTCTAAGTAGCGCTTAGAATTTGGGAGGGGTTGTAGCCATTCTAAGGTTCGCTTTACACGATCAAACCTTAGGATTGTGCCCCTATGATGTATGTATAGCATTAGCGTCGAGAATTTGTGAGGAAATCGTCATTTCGAGCTTTTTTAGAGTGTTTTTCTCAAGCCCCCAATAGTAGCTACGGGATTGGCTTGGTGCCATAATGCTTTGCATACGTTTTTATGCATTCATGGTGACATGGATCATGAATAGTATGAACCGTTTAGTGCGAGGTACGTTCGAGTAGTGATTTTGCTGCTTCACTTGTAAATGTCGTATTGTGCGACATTGCCATGGTCAAGGTAGTCACATGTTGAAGCGTGCCTTGTCCAAAATCTAGGTGCCTTTCTTTACCCATAATCATATTTGGAAATCTTTTGACTCACTTGCAACATTGAAATAAATGCATACTTAGCTTAAACCAACGACACTTTATTATGTTCGAAAAAGTCTTTGAAGATTTTTTAAAATCTGAATCCTACTGTGTACAATCCGAGGTGTCCTAAGTAGGTTGACTTATAGAAGGGTTCGTACAGGATTACATGAGTGAATCAAAATACTGTTACGATTTTTGGAATTCTGTCTAAGGATTTGCTGGAAGTCAGGGTGCAGGCGTCAAGATATACTTGTGCCCGTTTGGCATATGCTTTAGGCTTTTAGGGTCGTCTTTTCCAGAATTGCGGGAATATAAACCGTTTTTAAATTGACTTAGATTTACTTGGTGTATGTCTGCACAAAAGGTCAAGGTATACTTAGTTCTTTCCCTAGCTCTTTCATTTCAATTTTTTAGCCCCCAGTTGCTGTTATGTCTTCCCATTAATGATGTTTCAGATTTCGATTTTAGATGCCCGTGTCATATGTCTGAGTAGGGTGAGCCTTGGTTAAGTGCCAAGTCCTATTGACAATGTCTGATTTTTTTAAAGGGGATTCGCGAGCATTTGAGTTACCATGAACGGGTGCCCTGAGCTTGAAGGAACGATGGGGCGACACCGTAGAACAATCCTCTTTATTGCAAGCTTACTGCCTTTACTACTTGTTGGCGATTATGACTGTGTCTAGAAGGTCTTTAAGCGAACGACTATGTCTAGTGGTGAAAGAAAGTCTTTAAGTGAGTTAGTTCGCTTTAGGGAGGGTCAAGTCGAGTACTTTAGAGGTCATGGACGCTTGCGCTAGCCCCCATTCAATTGAGGTAAAGCGATCTTTTTGAGTCTTGGCTAAGTGCCTAGGAGTGTGAGTGCTCCTTCTGGCAAGGGTACGTGCCCTTTATTATTTTTCGATGTGTGCTCATTTTGGCATCTTGATGACTTGGATTCTTCTTCGTGCTTTCAATTTTTCTTTCGACTTGGATTGCAAGTAATTAAATTTCAATAAGGGACTTCTATTTTTATTCTTGTTTTTCTATAGGCTTTAATATTGGTTGGACCGAATGATGGATTGCCTACGTATCCGCCTTAAATAGATTTAATTTGGAATCAGGTCTTGCGTAGTTCTTAGCCTAGAAAATGGTTTCTTAGAATGCCGAATTCGATAAGTATGTTCTGAGGTGGAAATATATATATTATTTGAAACGGTAGAATGAGTGAAGTTTATTATTATTTTAATCTGCTGCCTTGCCGTAAGCCAAAAATTTGTTTTATATTTTTTGAGTACATGTATTTTTTTGGTGGTACGTATATCTGAATACGTGCTGTACCCCTCCAAGTGTTCGTTATTGTTCCGTGTATGTGCGGATAAAATGACGAGCACTTCTGGACAAATTTTAGCAAGCAGAGAGATTCAGCGCCCATGCTGGGGCGTCAAAGTTTTCGGCGCCCAGGTGTGGGCGCTGGAAATGTTTTCTGGGCGGATCTTTTTTGGTGCGCTAAATGTGTCTTTTCTTATTTTTGTGCGCTTTGCAAAGTTTCCTTTTTTATTATTCACATTTTTTTGTGCACTTTTCATTTGTCTTCCTTTTTATTCGTGACTCAAGACGGCTTTGAAAGACGGGTCGAATGAGATAGGATAATTTGTATAGGTATTAGTCAAGCATGAGGATTACATCAACCAAGGCCAATGAATAGCATGAGGACGGCTCAAGGGTATATCAACAGGATGTATCCAAACAAGTTATATGGTCATTATGCTAATGGTGATGTAAGGTTTTGGAAATAATGGGCATCACGCATGTGTCAATGGCCGTGCGTGGTTTGCGGTTGATAACAAGTTCAAAAACAAGAGTTGAGGTAATGGTTTCTTGGGTTATGGCAATGAGAACATGGATGGGTTAATTGAGCTGAACAGGGACCCCAGAGCGAAGGCGTCTAAGAGCATAAGGATTGGAAAGGGTAGACATCGTAGAATTTTATGATTTGGATTGGTTGACTCAATTCTTTTCCTTCGTTTACTTGGGTAGATTTCGCACTTTGGGAGGTACGGGCTAAGTATTTCATGGCTCTTTTCGCTCTCCCTTTTCTCTTTCTCTTTTTTTCTTTTTGCTTGGGATTTCTCCCCAACATAAATCCTTCAATCAATTTTTTGTTTGGGCTAAAAGGTAGATGGTTGTGGTCTTTGAGTCACGAGGTGAGACTGAGTGAGCCTCGTTTGGTAGGCCTATAGTGGACCTTTAACTTTAGTAGGCCTAGGGTGGACCTTTAGCTGTAGTGGGCCTAGGGAGGCCCTTTTAAATTGTCTTACTTTGCAAGTGTATTTAGTCGTTCTTAAAATGTGCAAATAACGTTGATTCAAAATGTTGTTTTTACCTTATTCAAATTTAACGAAAGAATTACATCGAAAATAATTTTTTACTTCTTTTTCAGATTCCAGTTTCTCGGATTTTAACTGGAAGTTGTGATTTAGACTCAAACTTTCATTAAGCTTTCTGATTATAACCCATGTATGACTACAAGGAGGTGGCCTAGACTCAAAATAATGACGTGGCGTGAGCCTATAATACTTGACCAAGCGACTCTCAGACTTAGGCTAATTGGACCATAACTTTCGTTGGTTGACACTTTAGATTTTAACCCTTGGGTGTTCATTTGTCATGCGCCATTTTGCTTAATGTTGGCAAGGTAGTTAATTGGGGAGATCGAATTTTTATTTTTGCAAGACTAGAATCATTAGTGCGGCTTCCCTGTTAGTGTGTATTGCTTTACCCCAATGGTAGCCTTATGGTATGCCGATTTGGGTATTTTCATGGTTGGTCATGTTGCATTCATGAAAAATCTTTTAGTCCGTACTTAGTAGTATTTCAAGGAGCGAGTGGCTTGAGAGGACTATGATAGTCGTGACCCAATGTGATCATAAGCCTTGAGGCCATTAATAATTTTTTGCCAATGGTGTTGATACCTTAGGTTCACTTTGGGGGTTGTGCGACTATGGAGGAATGATTTTCAGAATGTGACTGTTTCCATTTTGCAAATACTATAATATATTCTTTTATTGGTGAGAGAGAGTATTGAGGCCGTAGACTCTTAGCAAGGGATGACAATTACATATGGGTGCCTATTGATTTAAATGTCAGGAAGGGAGACTCAATATGGTTTAACCTTTTAACTTGCAGAACGACACCAAGCATTAGGACCGATTCTATGGATAAGACAACTGAGACTTAGGATTTAGATTTTACTTTGGCATAGCCTAGTCTAGACTCGGATTTATTTTTTTTCGAACATTATTTTTCTTGAAAACTTCATTTGAACATTATTTTTTGAATACTTTGCCCATGTGACATTCAAGGTTATTTCAATTAGCGTGCTCGGTTTTGGAGCCGAACATTGCCGTCGTAGGAGGCTTATCAACGACACAAAGAGTTATTATTTGTTTTTATTTTTATAAGTCGCTTTTGAAATCGAGTGCTTTTTCATACGCCCTCGTAGCAATTTATTTTTTCACGAAAAGTTTTTTTTTGCTACGTATTTTCTTCATGCGTGGGCACCGAGGCTGATGTGCCTGACCAAAAGGCCAGGCAGCAACTTCAGCGCCCAGCGGAGGGCGTGAGAAATTTCGGCGCCCAGCCAGGGGCGTTGAAAATGCGTACCTGGCTGGTTCTCGTTTTCTGTTTGCGTCTACTTTTTGTTTATACGACTTCGATTTTGCGTCCCTGCCTAATAACGTCCTTTACGCGTTGTGCAGCGTTTGTGGGATTCGTTACGGGCCATCCCGAGCGTCGCTTATTTTTGTGGCGATCGTTCGGGTTTGCGGAACACGTATCTCGGTATAACTCTTTGGCCAATTGGTTTATGAATGTTTGGGCAATTTTTTAAGTTTGTTGGTTTTCTAACATTGTTTGTCACACACAATCACATATTTCGCTACACATAACTAACACTACATCATGAAGCAATAATAATATGTCACGTAATTTATGATAGGCTTCTATGGGTAGTTTTTTGCGCCTGGCTTGGTACCGCTTCTATCGCAGATCCACCACATGCCCCGGTCGGGGTAGTACTTTCAACAGACGAATTTCGTCCCAGAAGGCCAACCCGCAAGTGCAAGCAAAGGGGGCATGCAGGCGAGAGGGAGCTAATGGGCGAGCGATTGGGTTTGGGACGGGTGTACTACTAGCGAAAGTGCCGAGTGGACAACATTCGAAGCGTATGCACCCCCCGGTTGGCGATGGGTATCCTTAGTCTAAACTCCCTGAGGGAGCCAAGATTCGTTATGCGGTTCTTCCCGTACACATTAATATGCTGATTTTCAGGTCGTCCCAACTTGATGGGGAAATAAACGCGGGGTAGGATCGTTTCACCCTTCGGCTATTTTGATTACCTACAAGCATGAGTATTTCCTTCACTATCCCCAGTGGAGTCGCCACTGTGAGGGGGTCGAAAAAGCACGAGGCTAATGCGTGACCTTGTCCCTCGTGGGTGTGACGTTTCTTTTTGTCAAATCAAGTGTAATTGGATTTCCTGTGAGTTTACACCCAATTGACTAGTAATATAGGAGTCGCCATTCAGTTTTTAACGACAATGAGAAAAACTGACAAAACCCGGTTATCGTGACATAAAGGGTGCAATTATGTTTGACCACGACGACCATAGGTTCCCTTGTGATCCCTGGTGTGGGGATCTCTCAACATACACCCGCAAGGTAGAGATTGAGGGTTCGGGGGACTGTAACTACCGAGAGGAGTACTCGCTCATCGATAACTCCAGAGGCAGGATATCCTTACTAGCTCAGCATAAATAATTGAAGGGACATGCGTTAACTATTAAACTAATCTGAGTTGATTTTAGCAATATGCAACATATAGTACTAGATCGAACGCGATTATCTGATTTAGATTGTTTTAAGGGACCTAGCATGATAATCCGATTTCCCAAAAATATCATATTTGTTAGGCGTGATCGAACAATCAGATTTAGTAAGTTTAACAGTTCATAAAAGGGCGAGGAAAGCAACTAAATCATAGAAAAGGGACACATTACGACGCACCCTTGAGAGGTGCGTCACGGTTCTCAGAAAACTAACCACTTTGACTTTGCTATTTCTCCTTTTTATTTAACGAATCTCAAATTATGGGACATGATACGTTCTGTTCGATTTATGGATCTATTGCGACAGAACGCGTGAACAATTTCGCAGCGTGAGGCTTAGGCTAGGGGTTGGAGTCAATACTCAGAATATGAATTGTGTGTTGTTGTTTCCTTTTCACGTTGAACTTAAGGCCCTATTTATAGAAAAGAGTTTGTGGAAAGATAGAATTGCAGAACTCTAATCCACGAGGAATTAGGAAAAAACACGTACCAGGTATTTTCAGCGCCCAGGCCTGGGCGCCGAAGATTTCGGCGCCCAGCTCTGGGCGTTGAAAATAGGATCCAGGCAATTTCAGCGCCCAGAGCTGGGCGTTGAAATTGCTGTTTGGGCCGTTTCTTTGTCAGATTCGGACTCTTAGAATCCGGAGTGTATGAGACTTAATCGAGTCTTTTAGTGCGTATTAATTTTATGACGGAATGCGTCTGGGCCCGTTACGAACTCTAGGCTCGTTAGGATTTCGATCAATACGTAACTCTTATTTTCGAATCGTATTAGGAATAGGATTCTCTCGCAGTTTCTATCTCATTTAGGATTTATGTTGGAGTGCAACACCTAATTCTGACAGATTTCTATCTTTTATGACTTGCCACTTTTAACAGCTGCCCATTACGGCAATTACTATTTTTAGCAGGTTTCCATAAATAGCAGGTTTCTATAAATAGCAGGTTTCGGGTGAAATGAAAAGGGGAATTGAGATTCGTTATTTTATAGGAGATGCGTTGTCAAGTGGAGATTTATGTTTTCATCATCGAACCTTTCCCTTTCGGGAATGGGGACAAAAGTAGGTGTTTACACAAAGCCGATCCTCTCAAATATCTATTCGAGAAACCAGCACTCAATGGACGTTTGTCCAGATGGTTGGTCATGCTAGCAGAATTCGACCTCAAATACATTCCACAGAAATCTATCAAGGGTTCAGCAGTCTCAGATTTCCTAGCCGACTGTCCCATCGAGGCAGAAGAGGAAGATTACGACTTAGCCGACGAGCAAATCTTGATGACCAGTGATGACAGTTGGTCAATGCATTTCGATGGTGCCTCCAATCAGAACGGATGTGGTGTTGGAGTAATTCTAGTAGCCCCCGACGGCACACACATTCCTATATCAGCAAAACTGCAATTCAACGTCACAAACAATGCGGCAGAATATGAAGCATACATTATGGGCCTGGAAGCCGCCTTAGCCCTAGGTGTCCAGAGACTTCGAGTGTACGGGGATTCCTCCCTAATCATCAATCAAATTTCCGGCAAATGGAAAGTAAGGAGCGAGAGCCTGGCTCCATACCAGTCTTACCTTGAGCAGTTGTATGAGAAAATAGAAGAGCTCCGCTATACATACCTCCCGAGAGAGGAGAATCAATTCGCCGATGCACTGGAAAAACTGGCCTCAACGATCAACATTCCAAGCAGCATGGATGAAATGCCACTTACAATTGAAACACGTCAAGAAGCAGCATATGTCCATGCTATTGACAACGTCGAGCAAGACGAAGATGAACCCTTGTTTACATACATCCAAAGGTATCTACAAAGTTCGGAGTATCCCCCACACTTTTCAAGCAAGAATCGAAGGGCTCTACAACTACAATCAGCCAATTTCGTCATAGAAGGCGGCATTCTATACAAAAGGTCCCTAAATGGTCCTAACCTCCGATGTGTTGACAAGCACGAAGCTCAAAGAGTCATGGACGACATACATGCAGGAGTCTGTGGCACCCACATGAATGGGAAAATGCTAGCTCTCAAGATCGTCAGGGCACGATACTACTGGACTACCCTCGAACGGGACTGCTACCTCTTTGTCAAAAAGTGTCCCACATGCCAAAAGTGTGCGAATCTGAAGCACATTCCTCCATCACAACTACACTCTCAATCATCACTGTGGCCATTCTCAGCCTAGGGTATCGACGTCATCGGCAAAGTCACTCCAACAGGCATCGCGGGTCATGAGTTCATACTGGTCGCCATCGACTATTTCACCAAATGGGTTGAGGCCAGATCATTCAAAGTATTGGGTTCCAAGCAAGTGGCCCAGTTCATACAAGAAAACATTATATGCAGATATGGCGTTCCTCATGAGTTCATCAGCGACCAGTGAACCCATTTTAAAGGAGAGTGTGAAGATATATTCACCGAATACAAGATTCAACATCATCGCTCTTCACCTTATCATCCACAAACCAATGTGGCAGTCGAAGCAGCCAACAAAAATGTCAAGACCATCATCATGAAAATGACTACCAATTACAAGGACTGGCCCCAAAAGCTGCATTTCGCATTGTGGGGATATCGAACTTTAATTCGCACTTCAACTGGTGCAACTCCGTTCTCATTGGTCTATGGAATGGAAGCAGTACAACCTATCGAACTGGAGATACCTTCTCTAAGGATAGTCCTAGAAAGCAAAATCCCAGAAGCTGCATGGGTACAAGCAAGATATGACGAGCTAGTCATGCTCGATGAGCGACGGCTTCAAGCCGCTCACCATGTACAAGTCTATCAGCGCCGAGTGGCCAGACATTTCAACAAAAGGGTCAGAACCCGAAACATCAAGGAAGGCGAGCTTGTCTTGAAAGCCCTTCGCAAAAGCACCATGGACCCAAGGGGAAAATTCAAACCCAACTGGGCAGGCACCTACATCGTGAAGAAGATCCTCTCCGGGGAGCAGTTGAACTAACAGACATCGACGGAACATAATTCAGATCTCTTACCAACCTTGATCAACTCAAGAAGTTCTATGTCTAAGTTCCATGTTCAAAATCAAGAATCCAAATTCAGGTCTTGTAAGGTAGTCAGAACTACGTCCGACCTGATTCCCTAACGGGACACGTAGGCAACCTCATTTCGAGGCCCGACCAATTTAATACAAAAAAAATTCAAAGATTCCTCAATTAAGGGCATCCTAAAAAACTAAATCAAATTTCAAAACTCAAATGTTGTTGTCTTTATTCCAGATGTGCCAATTCAAAGCAAAGCATGTTCAAGTAGAATTTAACACAATAACTCTTTATTTGGCCCTAAGGCCTTCAAAGCTAATTCAAATACAAAGTCAGGATCAAGTGAAGCAAAGTTCAAAAGCCTTTTCACTTCCTAAACACATTTTCAAACACATCTTTCTAAACACATCTTCCAAACACATTCTAAACACAATTCCTTCCAATACAATTTCAAACACATTTAGCCTACAAAGATCTAGGGTCGGGCGACTATGCTCTCGAGTCTTGGCACCTTGAGTACTATCCCTGGCTCCTCCCGCAATCAATCATCAATCTTCCCCTTGCCCAAGCGGCGGGAGAAGGAACTTGCAAGCCTTCCAAGACGGGAGGATGACGAACCTCCTTTGGATTCCGAACGGTCAAGCACCGGATGGGCCACACTCCCGTCACCTTCCTCATAGTCAGTTGATGCAGGACGTCTAGCTCTAGAACCTCGGACTCTAGCTGGTCCGGAGAGAGAAATGTCCCTCTGGCTTAGGCCTCTCATCCATACAATGTACCCCGCAGACACAGTAACTGGCTCAGGTGGGAACTGAATACTCAAGAACGGTTTGGCGACCTAATACCGCCTCCAAACATCAAGTTGATTTGCATTTAGTGCAACAGGTCTCGGGTTCTTATCCTTGCAATCCGGGATCTCTTGTTTCAAGCCATATTGTCTCATCACTCGAGCAGGCGAGTAGAAGACCAACATTGTGAGGCTTGGCACCCTCAAAGCAGTAGAACCAGGGGCATGTCTCATGGAAGCAATTCCCCACCAAGGAACTACCCACCTTATACAAGGCTCAATCCTAGAGAGTGCGCATCTCCACTCGTCCAATGAAAGCCGGCCATACACCATGGGCCGCACAGTGAATCCCTTTCTATTATAGCTCGCCATGTTCTCCGGTGGTGCCACCAACATGAGCCTCTCCATAAGCCAAACCTTGGGGAGTATACAAGAAGCACATTTCAAAATTCAACATTCAAAATTCAAATACAAGTATAAGTTCAACAATACAAAGAAGGCTCCAGATCCTTACTTGGAGTAATGCCGGACTTCACGACGACAATGAAGAGGGGTCCGACTTCAGCATATCAAGGCCCATCAATGTTTCGCCAATAATCACGAGCGGCATTGGGTCCCGACCATTAGCAAACTGCTTTACAATCTCAATTAGGGAGGCATTGCCATTGCCAAACCCCTGCTTCGAAAAGAGAAAGCGAGCAAATATACAAAAACTTAAGGCTCTCAAGCGGAAAACTTTGGGAACATCAAGCCCAGCAAAGTAGGTGACAAAGAGGGACAAATCCACCCCTCTGCCATATACTACAGCACTCAAAAGTGGGGGCTTCAAGCCCAAATATCTTTCAAAACTCGAGAAAAAGTGTTCTTCAACACTAGGCATACATGGCTCCAGCATCAAGGGCCACCCCAATATGGCACTAAATTCCTCAGGGAGGGGACATACCTCATTATTTCCGAAGCGGAAGACATGATGATTCGGGTCCCAAGCCTCCAGAGCAGCAAGAATGAAGTGCAAATCCAATTTTACAAACCGGAAAGAGACGAGCACCCCAAGATGCATGCCATCAAGCTCCCTTTTCTCCAACTTGCCTAGCGAACCAAGCCACGAGTACAAGGCACTTTCAAAAGACACAGCCATATTTTCTTTTCTTTTCGAGAGGAAGTAGTATGCAATGATAGCAGGGAATGATTGATGCAAGAAATGATCCAACAAGCTCCCTATTTATACAAGAGCCGGCTTGTACGACAGCTAACAGGCGCCAGGCGCCAAGCCTGCGCCAGGCGCAGGGGCCTGCATCTAAGGACGAGGCCACCGTCCTCTCTTATGACTCCGAGTACACACTCTTTAGTGTTTCGGACAGCAGAGTACAATCTCCATTATTCAAGATTCCAAAGCCGCAAGCCGCGCAATTTCAAGCAGTCCGGATCAACGCTTCGGGCAGATTTCGAGTCGATTTTTCAAAATTCAAGCATTCTAGTCCTAGATCGGCGTCCTAAGTCGAGTATGCATATGCATTAGCAAAAGTTGAATATACTTTGACTTGCGCTTTTCCTAACCAAAAAATCTGAGTCAAAGTGGGGGCTTATAGTGGGCAAATTTTTTCAAATTTTTTCGCAAAATTGTCATGCATGCATATAGCTACAAAATTTCAAGGCACACACAACGCATACCAATTTCGAGAATTCAAACATACAAAAGCCAATCTTCAAATTTCACAAATCAATTCAAGTTCAAAACCATACAAACCATACAAGCCATACAAACACAATACAATACAACCTACACAAAATCAACCCAGGCAAGCTGGAACTCGCTACCATGCATGGTCAGTCTGAGTCATGATCAGCAGCGATATCAACCACAGGTGCCTTGTCCTTGTTTCGCCTCCTAAAGCGCTCCAGCTCCTGATTCAGCTCCGTCCCAGGGGTACTAGGATCCTGCTCCGAGATACGAAGTGTGCCAGTGGAGGGATGAACTCCCTGCTGAGGAAAGGAATACTGATAAGGCGGCGCATCGGCATATACGGGTACAACCCAAACATCTGAGCCTGGCGCATCCTATCCATCTCCGCGTAGCAAGCCCATGAACCTGCACCACAAGGCTGACGACCACTTCCTCCGAAGTAATAGCCGGAAGGAGGAACAAAGGGCCGTGAACCGCTAGCACCTCCGAATGAATGCCTGGTGGGGTCAATATGTACAAAAGGGGAAGCTCCCCACTCAACATCAGAATGCCTCTGATGAACACCAGCACCGGACCCCTGTCCTAACTCCAAGCTCGGTCCCTCTTGTCTCGAGGACGTCTCCGCCTGAGGCTCCCTGTCAGCAGAGTCTCTACGGTCTCGACGGCGCTCCTATACAAGATACAATTTCAAGAATCAATTTTCCAGTTGGAATTTCCAGTATACAAGTTTCAAAATCAAGTGAGGTACTTCTCTGTTCCGGCCAGAAAGCTTCCGGGTCAGCTTGGCGCACTGCCTCTTCCAAGAATCAAGCAAGAGCATCCAGCGACGCACTCTCACCCGAGGCGCCTGCATACAAAATTCAAGATCAATTTCCAAATACAAGTTACAAACAGTTTCAAAAATGCAACAGTACTTACAGGGGCGTAATGCTCGGGTACAGCATCATATGATTTCCGGTGCGGAGGAGACGTCCGAGTTCTCATAGCGGAGGATCCTATCAGCATGAGGAATGTCCTCAGGATCAACCTCCTCCTCCTACATATAATCATACAATCATACAATCATTCAATCAATACAAGAATACAAGAATACCAGAATACAAGGTTCAAAAGCTCACCGGCAGTACGAAGCGTACTGGTGGAGCCAGCCTCCTCAGGAAGTCGTCATAGCTCCCCTTCCTATGTACAAACTCCATCCAAGAGCGGCAAACAGCCTCGCCCCTAGCCTCCGCATAGATCCGGGCCAACTCTTCATCCAACGCCAGCATGGACTCCGGCGGATCCTTGGGGACAAGCCTATCCCCTGAACTGTGTTGAAGGGACACTCGCTCCCCCAGATACCACATTTGGCGGTACAGTCCTGGAAGCAAAACCAGTCGCCCAGACAGGAATTGGGCACGAGCAGCTGAGGCAGGTACAACCGCGTTGGCAAAAGGACGCCATACCACCTACAAAGCAGACAACTCAGGCAACAATGCAAGTACAAATACATGAAAGCAAACCAGTACAAGAATATTACCTTATCAGCAGGCAAAACTCTCCAAGCTCTGCGAGAAGCCGCCAGGGACGCACCAACGCACACCGCTCCTATCCAAGAGGCAGCATACGGGTAAGCCGCATCTCTAGTACGCTCCGGCGCCAAAGTCGAAAAGTGATCATAGATCCAAATCTTTCAAGTAACAAACAAAAAATCAAGTTCAAGATACAAGCATACAAATACAAAGTACAAAGTACAAGGATTCTCGAATACCTCCAGCACGCTCCACAGAGCAGCCATGCTCGGGTCACTCCCCAGTGCAGTCCGGGAGGCCCGCCCCATTTCATACAAGAGGTGGCTATAGGCCAAGCCACCCCAGTTGTAAGTCGGAACAACTCTCAAGTCCCTCAGAGCGGACAAGAAGCTAATATGCACCCGACTGTTCCTACTCGGGGCAATCACTCTGCTAACCAAGACAAGGAGGAAGAGCCTAACCCTCTGCTCCGCGGACACACCCTCACCACAGATAGCATCCATAAGCACCGTCACAAAAGCGTGATAGTCGTCCTCTGACAAATCAATAACAGGGCCGAGCAAGTCCCTGGCAGCAGCCGAGCGCCATGTCAACTCGGAGTCAAAGGTCACATTCCTCTCATAAAAAGGAAGACCTGTAATCATAGAAAACTTAAAGGGGGTAATAGTAATCTCCCCCCATGCCATGTGGGAAGTGTTGGTGGTATCCCACCACAGCTCTAACAAAGCCCACAAACGGTTTTTATTCCCCGTTCTCCTCGAGGAACCTCCCATGGTGCGCCAGAAATCGGCCAGGCCCATCTGCGACCAAATCCCCATAGCCTCCTCATCAGCACAGAGAGCTTTAAAGGCCCTCTGAACCTCCACCAAGGATCAGTAAGTACGGAACGGCTTTCCGTCGGCCTACAGGTGAACGAGTTAGCTCAAGACCTATACAAGTACAAAGTACAAATTCAAAACACAATACAAGACTCACCATGCCAGCGCGAGGCCGCTGAGACAAGTGCCAATCCGTCCGAAACACCAGGTCGGAAGGGGTCCAACCAGCACCAGGGAAAGCAGGCGCATCACGGGGAACCATACCCCCACCTGGCGCATTTATTGCAGCCAATTCATCATCCGAAGCATCTTCCTCAGCAGCTCGAACCAAAGATGATTAAGCGAGTTTTCTTCGAGTGTGACGAGGCATACTAAATCAAGCAGTATACGAAGTGTCAAAATTCTAAACTGGGGGCTATCCTACACTGGCCCACACAAGGTCAAACGATGCAAAACGAAATCCCTAGTGGACCTCTAATTCAATATACAAGTTCTACACCAACGCCTAGGCTACCCACGCCGAAGCAGGTATTCAAATTCTACACTAACGCCTAGGCTATCCACGCCGAAGTAGGTATTCAAATTCTACATCAACGCCTAGGCTATCCGTGCCGAAGCAGATACGAGTTCAAAAATTCAAAAAGTACAAGTTCCAACAGTTCAAGTTCAAGTGGCTATCAAACAGTTTTCTACAAGATTAAAGAAGCTTAAGCATACAAGCATGATTTCAAAGTACGAGAAAATCAAAACTACATGCAATCCTAGAGTTATTTCATAAGCAAAAACATGAAAGACTTACATGGACAAGGCAAGAGCAAGACCAAGGGGAGAAGCTAATCGACCTTTGAGAGAAAAGAAGCAAGAATTTCAAGTGAATGTGCCTCAAAATGGCACGGCGAAGGGCACTTATATAGTGCAGCCCAGCGCCAGACACCTCCCCAGCGCCGTGCGCTGACCTACTGCATGCGCAGGTCTGCAGCGCGCGCGGTCTCCCGTGCTGATTGCACGTCCTTTGCTGTTACAGTCTTCCGCACCAAGCATCAAACGTCGCATAGAACCATCCATCGAAAATACGGGTATACACGTATAGCTCCAAGTACAAACAGATGAATATTTCAAGAATACAAAGTCCAAAAAATACAACGACTCAGGCGCCCAACTCCCAACGGACCCAAGCTCCGGGAAAGTCAGTCAAAATTCAAAATTTTAAGGGCCAGTAAAAAGCTCTTATCCCCAGCAAAGCACATCCCAGCGGATTAACTCCGGGTGTCAAAGTTCAAAATTCAAGATTCAAAAATTCAAATTTTCGATGCCAAGCTCCGTCCTGAACTTAAGGCGGAAAAATACAAGTACAAGTCAGAGTCATCACCAACCGCACCGAGGTAGACTCTATCCTTTTTCTAACGCCTGTTTTATGCAGGTACCGGCGTACAAAGAGTGGTCTCGATTGCAGAACATCTTGACCATTCTCCGTCCCTTTCAAAATACTTTGACTTGCGCTTTCCTAACCGAACGCTCAGTCAAAGTGGGGGCTTCTGTAGACACCTAATTTGTGTCTCCCCTTTGGGATGATGACGATACCATTATCCTTGTTAGGCGATTGGAGTAACTCTAGGCGGAAATCCCAATTGCTAAGAATACCTCCGAAATCCAAAGTCCAAAATCCAATCCCCGAGACGTTCCCCTCCCGGAACTCGGTACAAAATACAACTTCCAAAATCCAATTTCAAAATCCAAGTTCAATCTCAACTAATGGACCATACCATTGGTTTTACTAGGCCTTTTCCACTCAAAATCATATAAGGCAAGTCAAATTCGGGCGCCGACCCACAAAACCGAGCATGCCGGGCCCCGCCCCGTAAAACCGGAATTCAAAAACCCGAGAAAGGTTTGTTTTTAGACGCAAATTCAAGCCTTAACCTCCAAGAAAACAATACGTGCCAAACATCATACTATTCGTACGAAGGTACACCCATACAAGACAAATCAAGGACGGCATCTTTCCGTCCTTTTTGGCGGCATTCAGCCCACGTCAGCAGCGCCCAGCGCTGGCCTGGCGTCAGGCGCTGGCGTGTGCTGGAGTTTTGCACCATTTCCCTCCTATAAATACCCCTCATTTTCATCGAAAAAAGGGGGAGCACAACACATACAACGTCGTAATTTTGACATTACTCCTCACAATACAAACTTCAAAACTCTTCAAAAACACATACAAAAATTCCAAAATTCAAGAGCAATTGGGAGCTCGTGCCTAAGCTTAACTAGGTAAATTCGAATCCCATTTCAATAAATCATGCTATTTTGATTTCAAATGATTAGCAAGTTGGTGTTTTTTTCCATAAAAAACACCACTTGCAACAATCATACATGCTTTTTCAAAAATACAAACTTTTTCAAAATACAAAATACAAATTTTCAAGATTCAAGGATGTTCAAAGTTGTTTGCATTCATTTCTTTGAACTAGATTCACCTTCAAGTGTGGAGTAATCAAAGATGACACCTTTTAGCATTTAAAGGTTTAGTCTTTTGAGATTCAAGACTCCATTTTTCAATATACAAGTTCAAGTTTTCAAATTTCAAAGATCCCACCATGTTTAGGGTTGTTCATAGTTACCTCTCTAAACTAGGATCATTTCAAGTTCAATTTTCAATCTTTTCAAGTTCAAACCTTTCAATATTCAAGCTTTCAATTTCAAGTTCAATATGGACATTTGGGTTGAGCAACCTCTCCCAAGTTGAGATTTTTGGCTTTGAATTCGTGTCGGGCACAATTATTTTTAAGGAGCCGCTTGGCGTTCGAATCTCATGTGCCCAAGTACAAATTTTAATTATGCACCTTTCAATACCGCAATTTCAATATCGCATTTTCAATATCGCACTTTCAATATCGCACCTTCAATATCGCACTTTCAATACCGCAATTTCAATACCGCAATTTCAATACCGCAATTTCAATATCGCAATTTCAATTTCGCACTTTCAATTCCGCACCTTTACTTGCCTAGTCTATTTCTAGGCAATGTGGACCTACTCCCTAGTCCTTTTCTAGGGGGTCTTGTATTTACTAATTCCGCACTTTATTTAGTATTGTGATGTTGCTTTATGTGCTTTATTGCTTTCATCACCAACATGCTAAATACAACAAAATACAAAGGTTACATCACGCTTAACGAAGATATTTTTGGACAAACCGGCCTTAGGTTCCTTAAATCAATCTTTAAAGCAAAGTGACCACCGTACAATTAGAAATTCTATTTTGTTCTAATTTTCAAACCCACATAGTCTAATCTTAGGGTTTATTTTCGAAACAATGTTGTGCCAACGTACTTGAATATTTCTAAAGCTCGCCGAATAAGCATTTTCGTTCCCGAGCCCGGATCTCACCCATCCGTTTCAAGGATTCAAGGCCTTATCCAAAAATAGAGTCATTGTGCGGTCTTCCCAAATGAGACCTAAAATAAGTTTGGTGGCGACTCCTTCGAGGTGCATAAAACAATTCAACGGTTCTCTAAACGAACCGCCGCGTGCCAAACCCCCCATTGTAGGAAACGGGGAAAAAGATCCACAAAAACCCCCTACACGTACCATTAATTTGAATGTAATATTGGTCTAATGCACCAAAGGTTTTTCAATTTAAGTATGGTCTGCGTACCATAAAATAGTTGTAATTAGTTTAAATTATAGATGATCCTATTTGAAGAAAATGGCGCCTCCCATGGTGAAATTCAAGACGGAGTTTCCAATCCATTTTCAAGACGGACTTTGAAGTTGAAGCTTCAAGATGAAGTCGAGCCATACTAGATCACATTTATATCTTATGCATGTTTTAAGTTATTTATTGCTTTAAATATGTCTTAATTATGCATGAGATTATGGCTTGATTATGTTGCATGATTTAGGATTTTAGTTCACTTAAAATCTAACCAACATAGTAAGAGCCTTAAGTTCCAAACTTCAAAATTGAGTTAAAAGGTGCCATGCCAAAATAACACACTAGTAGAAAAAACCCCTGTCGCAGCCCCCTTGTCGCAGCGTACATGTATTAATACGCTTCAACAACTAGTAAGTCAACGCGGGTCAAACTCTTTAAAGGGTTATTGCAGCGTACAAATTAATTGCCCCCTTCAAAAGAGTTTTTTACAGCGTACATAATAAAAGCCCCCTGCAATATCCCTTTTATTTTGCAGCGTACATGGTAAAAGCCCCCTACAATAGCCTATTGTAATCTTTTTCGCTGCAACTTATTTCATTCATACCATACATTTCTATCTCAAACTTGAAGACCCAAAAAAATTCATATCCCGCGGGCGCTCAGTAATCCCTTCTTCTTCCCTAATATTTCCCCGCGTCTTGCCCGTCGCCGGTGGTTCTCCCAGTCGCCGTCGACCCGTCGTCGTCGCCCGTAGTCGGTGGTACTCAAGCAAGGGTCTATTTCCTTGCCTTCTCACCGGTAGTTCCTGCTCGAAAAACCACCGTAGAAGTTATTCCTGCTCCGAAAGCCACAGGTGAAGTCATTCCCTGCTCGAAAAACTTAGCTACTTTGCTCGGCCGGTTTGCGAAATCTGTTCTCCGTCAATCCTCGCCGCGGCAAGTAACTTTCTTCCCTGTCCCTCTTGATTTGCGTTTTCAGAATTAGGGTTTGTTCAATTTTTTTTTTGTTTGTGTGTTGCAAGATTTTCAATTCGTTTATCTTTTGTTGAGTTCTTATTGTCTGATTTTGCTGGTTTAGAAGAGCATAATGTTTGCATTTTTTTTTTAAATTGACTGAGTTTTGATTATTTTCGTTTTCATTGTTGCTGGCTATGAAATGTGTTGATTTCTGTAGGGCTTGATTTTTTAATGGTTCAACCTAATTGAGTCAATAATTAGTATTGATTAGCTATTGCCTGGATTAGGGTAGTTGATTAGGTAGAAAATATTACGAGAGAGAATTTCACATGGAGTTTCTTCGGAAACTGTTACCTTCCGCTTTTCGAATTAATTCCAGGTGCTTTCATTTGATCTATGTCAATATTTTCTTGAAGTTGTGTTTGTCTGGTTTAGGATTGAGTGGAGGTTTTACAGTTGGTTAATTATTTCATTCTACCAGAACTGTGAACTAGTCTACTTTAGTTTTGCATGTGCAATTTACTTAGTAAGATACCTTAATTTACAAAAGGTAGATGATACTTTGATTTTTCTTGTTTTGATAGTTATTTTGTACATATTATTTAGTCCTAGCTTATAGAAGGACAATGCACTCGAATTTCCACTTCCTTAGTAGTTAGTAGTATTGACAGGTCAGTTAAATAGTTTTTATTGTTTTATGTTGGGGCTGTGAATCAGTGTTGGTTACTTGGATGTATGAAGGAACTTTCAGGCTTGGTTAATTAGGCCTATTCCTAAATAGAAGAAGGATTTCTCAACACTATAACACTTGAGTCAGAGAGTATAACTTCCTTGCATCATGGTTACACAAATTCGAGCTAGTGCTAGCTCAGAATAAGCAAGAGCTCTAAACTAGTCTTCTTGGTGTTTGCAGAAAATGTGAGCAACCTTAAGTTGCAAACCATGACATCTGAACTTGTTATTTTCTTCAAATGTTTTGTTGTAAACAGGGGAATAGTAAAACAATGGAAATGTTACTAGATAGATGTTATGTACATTGACAACGTACCACAACTGGCAATTATTTTAGCAATTTATTGACTTGGTGTTCTAACTCTTGTTATTATTTTCTGTGAGGACGTACTAAACGCATTGCAATTCTGTTATGCAGTTATCCCTTTCTGCTTCGAAGCTAATTGATCTCGATGTCATGTCAAAGGTACAGTTTACCACATTGATTGGCAATAGTCTGATCTTGTGTCACTAATGAGATTTTGCAAAAACTGATAGCACAAGCTGCTCTCTTTGTAAGAACTTGTTACTTTGGTTCAATGCAGAGTGATCCGATGGCTGTAGTTTACATGAAGAAGCGAAATGGGACTCTTGAGGAAATTGGTCGTACAAAGGTTATCTTAAATGATTTGAACCATGTCTGGATTGGGAAAATATCTGTTGCTTACCATTTTGAGACTGTTCAGTCACTGGTGTAAGCACCTTCTTTTACACTTTATACAAGCTTCTATGATCATTCACCACAAGGACCTCACACAAATTTAGTTTGATTCATATATTTTCTTCTTCTTTGTCACTATCAGATTTCATGTATTCGATGTTGATACCACAAATCACAATGTACCAGTGAAGGTATATTTTCTTTACTTCTTGTTTCTTCCTTCTCTTGTTTTAATTAATGTTTTATGTGACAATCTACCTTTAAATTCTCATTTGATAAATAACTTTATTTGTTCAGACAATCAAGTTATAGTTCATATTTAGACTAAAATGACATTTAATCTAATGCTCCCATCAAATTTTTGTTTTTGAAGGTCTATACTACAGGAATGCGCCTTATGCTAGTGAGGAAATTGATGTGGTTCGTGAGCAATGGGCTAAGTTTTTTACCAGAAAGTATTTATTATTGGCCTGAGCGCGTTTGATCGAGTTGGATTAGATGTTATAGAACAATATTTTGTATTAAAATGCATGCGTACGTTGAAATTGGAACGTACATATATTTAAATGTATTAGTACGTGCACTTTGGTTTTGGAATATATACAAAACTACAGTTATTGTTTATATATTTGTTATACAGGTTGTGATATTCTATTATTGTTATGACAGGTTTCTATATTTGGTGCAAAGTCCCTAAACAAAATTAGAATTTTCCCGCCAAAAGTGCTTTGTTGCAGCGTACATATATATGTGTACGCTGCAACAAGGGTCTAAATTTTGGCAAATTTTCAGACTTGTTGCAGCGTACAAATAGATGTACGCAGCAACAAGTGGAGTTTTTTGCAGCGTACACTTCTTTGTACGCTGCAACAAGTCACTATTTTTGCCAAAATTTTGACACTTGTTGCAGCGTACATGCATATGTGCGCTGCAAAAAAGTACTTTTTGCAGCGAACATTGTACGCTGCAACAAGTTCAGACTTGTTGCAGGCCCCCCAGTTGCAGCATACGATGTATGCTGCAACAGGGGTCTAAAAGCCCGCTGCAATAAGGGTTTTTTCTACTAGTGACACTTACTTGGATAACCTTTACATCAATCTTAGTAATAGATTTTTGCCATAGCGAGGTGTTACTTATTGATTCTAAAGGGGTAAGGTACACAGTGAGTACATGCTAGTTTTGGTGAAACTCAACGATATAAGTAAGGAGTCCTTTTATGTCGTGGCAAATGAGATAGGTTTACCTAATAAGTTCTTAGACGTACCTATCAACCAAGAACAGTTTCTAGACTATTAGCAAAGGCTTTGCTTACCTAAAATATTTTAGAATTGAGTCTAAATGCATAATGTGCTTAATTCTTCAATGATTTAAGGATCTTGGAATCATTTTATTCACACCTGCGAGAACACATAACTTGAATAAAATGCTTAATAAATGATAAATTATGCATGTTTGCTAGAATTTAAAGTTTATTAAGAGAAACTATGAATGGTTATTTATTTGTTTATTCTTTTTCAATTGTAGTTTTAACTATGGCAAACAATAATTCATTAAACATCCGATCAATTCTCGAAAAGGAGAAGTTGAACGGGAAAAACTTCCTTGACTGGAAAAGGAACTTGCAAATAGTTCTTATGCAGGAAGAAAAGGAGTATGTCATGGAAGAGGCGATGCCCAAAGCCGCGGACGACGGGGTCACTCAGGCAGCCCTCAATCATTGGATTGATGCCAACAAGGATGTGAAATGTCTAATGCTTGCAACCATGAGTGCAGATCTACAGAAAACGTTCATCAACTCAGATTCTTTGACGATCATCAGTGAGTTAAAGAACATGTTCCAAGATCTGGCTCGAGTTGAAAGATTCGAGACTCATAGGCAAATTCTTGAGACCAAGCTTAAGAAAGGCGAGCCCGTAAGTCCACATGTTCTCAAAAGGATTGGACTCATTGAGAATATGAGTCGGATTGATCAGCAATTCTCTCAGGAAATGGCTGTAGACATCATCCTCCATTCTCTTCATAACGGGTATGATTATTTCAAGCTAAACTACAGTATGAATAGTCTGGACAAAACGCTCACTGAGCTTCACAGTATGCTGAAGACCGCTGAAAAGACACTCAAAAGTGATAAGAAAGATGTGCTTATGGTGCGTGGGGGCAAGTTCAAGAAATCTGGCAAGAAGAGGAATGCTAAGAAAGATGGCAACAGGGCCACCCAGACTAAGCAACCTGGCGGCACCAAATCTGAAAAGAAGAAGGTGAGCCAACCCACTTCTGAATCTGAATGCTTCTACTGCAAGAAGAGGGGGCATTGGAAGAGAGATTGCTTGAAGCTTAAGGAAGATCAGAAGAACGGAATAGTCGTTCCATCTTCAGGTATTTTTGTTATAGACTGTATACTTGATAATTCAACTTCTTGGGTATTAGATACAGGTTGTGGCTCACACTTATGTTCCGATTCACAGGGACTAAGAAGAAGTAGAAGGTTAAGCAAGGGTGAAGTGGACCTACGAGTGGGGAATGGAGCACGGATTGCTGCACTAGCTGTAGGAACTTATTATTTTTCGTTGCCCTCTGGGCTAGTTTTGAAACTGGAAGATTGTTTCCATGTTCCAAGTCTTACTAAAAACATCATTTCTGTTTCTTGCTTAGATGCTAAGGGATTTTCCTTTTTAATAAAAGACAATAGTTGTTCATTTTATTTTAAAGAGATGTTTTATGGATCTGCTAGATTAGTCAATGGACTTTATTTATTAGATCACGACAAACAAGTTTATAACATAAATACCAAAAAGGCCAAAAAGAACGATTCAGATCTCACCTATCTGTGGCATTGTCGATTAGGCCATATTAACTTGAAACGCATAGAAAGACTTCAAAAGGAAGGAATTCTAGAACCATTTGACTTAGAGGATTATGGTAAGTGCGAATCATGTTTACTTGGCAAAATGACAAAGAAACCTTTCTCTAAATTTGGAGAAAGAGCAACTGAACTATTGGGTTTAATCCATACAGATGTATGTGGACCGATGAGTAAAAATGCTAGAGGTGGTTTCAGCTACTTTATCACTTTCACTGATGACTTCAGTAGATATGGTTATGTCTACCTAATGAAGCATAAGTCTGAATCCTTTGCCAAATTCAAGGAATTTCAGAGTGAAGTAGAGAATCAGTTAGGCAAGAAGATTAAGGCACTGCGGTCTGATAGAGGCGGTGAATATCTGAGCTACGAATTTGATGACCATCTGAAAGAATGTGGAATTCTGTCAGAATTGACTCCTCCTGGAACACCTCAATGGAACGGTGTGTCAGAACGGAGGAATAGAACCTTGCTAGACATGGTTAGATCAATGATGGGTCAGGCCGAACTTCTAATAGAATTTTGGGGACATGCACTAAATACAACTGCACTCACTATAAATAGAGCTCCGTCTAAAGCTGTTGAAAAGACTCCATATGAGTTATGGTTTGGAAAGCCTCCAAAAGTGTCTTTTCTTAAGATTTGGGGATGTGAAGTATACGTCAAACGATTAATTTCAGACAAACTTCATCCAAAATCTGACAAATGTATCCTTGTGGGCTATCCAAAGGAAACAAAGGGGTATTACTTCTACAATACATCTGAGAACAAGGTGTTTGTTGCTCGAGATGGTATCTTTTTGGAAAGAGATCACATTTCCAAAATGACAAGTGGGAGAAAAGTAGACCTCGAAGAGATTAGAGTCAAACAACAAAATCTAGAGAATGCTCAAGATGACATTCAGGATGAAACTCAGAGATCTTTAGAAGTATCTGGTGAGAATCAAGGACCATCTAGAAATGTAACTGTAGGGGGTTTTTTTTGTGTCAAAACTTGTTTCCCGTTCTACAGGAGGGGCGGTTCTTTAGAAAACCGTAGAATTTTTGTACCTCGAAGGAGTCGCCACCAAACATTTTTTAAAGTCTCGTTTGGAAAGACCGCAAGTGACTCTATTTTGGATAAGGCCTTGAATCCTTGAAACGGATGGGTGAGATCCGGGCACGGGAACAAAAATGCTTATTCCGCGAGTTTTAGAAATATTCAAGTACGTTGGCACAAGATTGTTTTCGAAAATAAACCCTAGATTAGACTATGTGGGTTTGTATTTAGAGCAAATTGAATATCTAATTGTATGGTGGTCACTTTTGCTTTAAAGATTGATTTAAGGAACCTAAGGTCGGTTTGTCCAAAAATATCTTTGTTAAGCGTGATGTAACCTTTGCATTTTGTTGCATTTAGCATGTTGGTGATGAAAGCAATAAAGCAAATAAAGCAACATCACAATACTAAATAAAGTGCGAAATTAGTAAATACAAGACCCCCTAGAAAAGGACTAGGGAGTAGGTCCACATTGCCTAGAAAGGGACTAGGCAAGTAAAGATGCGGAATTGAAAGTGCGGTATTGAAATTGCGGTATTGAAATTGCGATATTGAAATTGCGGTATTGAAAGTGCGATATTGAAATTGCGGAATTGAAAGGTGCGATATTGAAATTGCAATATTGAAAGGTGCATAATTGAAATTTGTACTTGGGCACATGAGGTTCGAACGCCAAGCGGCTCCTTAAAAATAAGTGCGCCCGACACGAATTAAAAGCCAAAAATCTCAAATTAGGAGAGGTTGCTCAACCCAAATGTCCTAGATTTTGCATATTAAACTTGAACTTGAAAGCTTGAATATTGAAGTTTTGAACTTGAAATAATTGAAGTTTGAACTTGAAATGATTGAAATTTGAACTTGAAATGATCCTAGTTTAGGGAAGTACCCATGAACAACCCTAAACATGGTGGGATCTTGAAAATTGAAAACTTGAACTTGTATATTGAAAATGGAGTTTTGAATCTCAAAAGACTAAACCTTTAAATGTTAAAAGGTGTCATCTTTGATTACCCCATGTTTGGAGATGATTCTAGTCCAAGAGGTGATTGTAACCAACTTGGACATCCTTGAATCTTGAGAAATTTGTATTTTGCATTTTGAAAAAGTTTGCATTTTTGGAAAACATGTATGATTGTTGCAAGTGGTGTTTTTTAATGATTAAAAACACCACCTTGCTAATCATTTAGAAATCAAATCAACATAGTTGATTAGAATGGGATTCGGATTTTCCTAGTTAGATTTAGGAATTTTGTATGTGTTTTTGAGGAGTTTTTGAGTTGTATTTTGAGGCGTAATGTCGAAATTACGACGTTGTATTGTTGTTCTCCTCCTCATTGTGCTGAAAATGAGGGGTATTTATAGAAGGAATTGGTGCAAGGCACCAGCACACGTCAGCGCAGGGCGCTGGACCAGCGCTGGGCGCTGGTGATGTGGCTTGAATGCCGCCAAAGCAAGGACGGGGAATCGTCCTTGTTTCATCTTGTAGTGTTGTACCTGTTGTACGAATAGTACTAGGTTTGGCGTTTTGCATTTGCTTGGAGGTTAAGGCATCGTTTAGCGTCTAAAAATAAGCCTTTCTCGGGTTTTGAATTCCGGTTTTACGGGACGGGGACCGGCATGCTCGGTTTTGTGGGTCGGCGCCCGAATTTGACTTGCCTTATATGATTTTGAGTTGAAAAGGCCTAGTAAAACCAATGGGATGGTCTACTAGATGAGATTGTACTTGGATTTTGAAATTGAATTTGGAAAATTGTATTTTGTACTGAGAACGGAAAGGGGAACGGTCTCGGGGGTTGGATTTTGGATCTTGAATTCGGAAATATTCTTAGAAATTGGGATTTGCGCCTGGAGTTACTCAAATCACCTAACAAGGATAACGGTATCGTCATCATCCCAAAGGCGAGACACAAATTAGGTGTCTACAGAAGCCCCCACTTTGACTGAGCGTTCAGTTAGGAAAGCGCAAGTCAAAGTATTTCGAAAGGGACGGAGAATGATCAAGATGTTCTGCAATCAAGACCACTCTTTGTACGCCGGTACCTGCATAAAACAGGCGTTAGAAAAAAGGATAGAGTCTACCTCGATGCGGTTGGTGATGACTCCGGTTTGTACTTGTATTTTTCCGCCTTCAGTTCAGGGCGGAGCTTGGCATCGAAAATTTTGAATCTTGTAGAAGAATGTTTGATAGCCACTTGAACTTGAACTGTTGGAACTTGTAGTTTTATATATTTTTTGTATCGGCTTCGGCATGGATAGCCTAGGCGTTGTTGTGGAAATTGTATACCTTCTTTGGCATGGATAGCCTAGGCGTTGGTGTTGAACTTGTACACCTGCTTTGGCATGAGTAGCCTAGGCGTTGGTGTTGAACTTGTACCTTGAACTAGAGGTCCACCAGGGATTTGTCTTGAATTTTTGAGTTTGTTTAGGATAGTGTAGGATAGCCCCCAGTTTATAATTTTGATACCTTGTACTCCCCTTGATTTAGTATGCCTCGTCACACTCGGAGGAAGCTCGCCGAATCGTTGGTAGTTCGAGCTGCTGAGGAGGATGCTTCCAATGATGAAGCGGCTGCAATAAATGCGCCCAACGGGGGTATAGTTCCCCGGGATGCGCCTACCTTTAGTGGTGCTGGTTGGAGCCGTTACGACCTGGTGTTTCGGCCGGAGTGGCACTTGTCTCAGCGGCCTCGCGCTGGCATGGTGAGTCTTGTATTGTGCTTTGAATTTGTATCTTATATTTGTATAGGTTTGGAATTAACTCGTTCACCTGTAGGCCGAAGGAAAGCCGTTTCGTACTTTCTGGTCCTTGGTGGAGGTTCAGAGGGCTTTTAAATCTCTTCGTGCTGATGAGGAGGCCATGGCGATTTGGTCGCAGACGGGAGTGGCCGACTTCTGGCGTGCTATGGGAGGCTCTTCGAGGAGAACGGGGATCAAGCCCCGACTGTGGGCTTTGTTGGAGCGGTGGTGGGATACCACCAACACCTTCCACATGGCATGGGGGGAGATCACCATTACCCCCCTTGAGTTTGCTATGATCACGGGTGTTCCTTTTTCTGAGAGGAGTGTGACCTTCGACCCGGAGCTGATGTGGCGCTTTGCCGCTGCCTGGGACTTGCTTGACCCTGTTGTTGACTTGTCAGATGATGATGCACATACTTCTGTGACTGTGATCGTGGAGGCTATCTGCGGTGTGGGTGTGTCCGCGGAGCAGAGGGTCAGGCTTTTCCTCCTAGCTTTGGTGAGCAGGGTTATGGTCCCGACTAGGAACAGTCGGGTGCACATCCGGTTCCTGTCCGTTCTGGGGGACTTGAGAGTTGTTTTGAGCTATAACTGGGGTCGCTTGGAATATAGCCACCTTTTGTATGAGATGAAGTGGGCTTCCCGGACTGGAGTGGGGAGTGACCCGAGCATGGCTGCTCTGTGGAGTGTGCTGGAGGTATTTAAGACTCCTTGTACCTTGTACTTTGTACTTGTATGCTTGTATTTGAACTTGACTGATGTTTTGCTTGCTTCTTGAAAGATTTGGATATACGAGCACTTTCCGACTTTGGCGCCGGATCGTACTAGAGATGCATCTTACCCGTATGCTGCCTCTTGGATAGGAGCGGTGAGCAGTAGTGTGCCTCTGGCGGCCTCTCGCAAAGCTTGGAAAGTCCTACCTGCTAACGAGGTAATTTTCTTGTACTGTTGTGCCCTCTTTGTATTTGTATTTGTGTTGTTGCCTAAGTTGTCTGTTTTGCAGGTGGTATGGCGTCCTTTTGCCAACGCGCTTATACCTGCCTCGGCTGCACGTGCCCATTTCCTGTCTGGAAGGCGGATTTCTCTTCCAGGTGTGTACCGCCATATGTGGTACCTAGGGGAGAGAGTGTCCCCTCAGCACCATTCGGGGGAGAGACTTGTCCCCAAGGACCCACCAGGGTCCATGCTGGCGTTGAATGAAGAGTTGGCCCGGCTCTATGTGGAGGCTAGGGGCGATGTTGTTTGCCGCTCTTGGAGGGATTTTGTACACAAGAAGGGGAGCTATGACGGCTTCCTGAGGAGGCTGGCTCCACCAGTACGCTTCGTACTGTCGGTGAGCTTTGAACCTTGCATTCTTGTATTCTTGTATTCTTGTATTCTTGTATTCTTGTATTCTTGTATTGATTGGATGATTGTATGTTTGTATGATTGTATGTAGGAGGAGGAGGTTGATCCTGAGGATATTCCCCATGCTGATAGGATCCTCCATTATGAGAACTCGGACGGAGAAGAGGTGGTGGAGACCATCCCTTTTGCTTCTCCTCCGTACCGGAAGTCATATGATGCTATATACCTGAGCATTATGCCGCTGTAAGTACTGCTGCATTTCTTTGAGACTGTTTGTAATCTTGTACTGGGGAATTGATCTTGGATTTTGTATGCAGGCGCCTCGGGCGAGAGTGCGTCGCTGGATGCTCTTGCTGGATTCTTGGAAGAGGCATTGTGCCAAGCTAACCCGGAAGCTTTCTGGCCGGGAAAGAGAGGTGCCTTTCTTGATCTTGAAATTTGTATTCTGGAAATTTGAACTTGGATGTAGACTTTCGAAATTGTGTTTTGTATAGGAGCGCTGTCGAGACCGTAGAGGATCCATTGACAGAGAACCCCAGGCGGAGACGTCCGTGAGGCAGGAGGGGCCGAGCTTGGATCTGGGACAGGGGTCCGGTGCTGGTGCTCATCAGAGGCATTCTGATGTTGAGCGGGGAGCTTCCCCTTTTGTACATGTTGATCCCACCAGGCATTCGTTTGGAGGTGCAGACGGTTCATGGCCCTTTGTTTCTTCTCCTCCTGGTTACTATTTCGCAGGAAGTGGTCCTCAGCCCTGGGGTGCAGATTCCTGGCCTTACTATGCAGAGGTGGAGAGAATGCGCCAGGCTCAAATGTTTGGGTCGTACCAGTATATGCCGATGCCGCCGCCGTATCAGTATTCCTCTCCTCATCAGGGAGTTCATACTACCACTGGCACATTTCGTATCTCATAGCAGGATCCTAGTACCCCTGGGACGGAGCTGGATCAGGAGTTGGAGCGCCTCAGGAGCCGGAACCAGGGGAAAGGCACCTGTGGTTGATATCACTGCTGGTGACGACTCGGACTGACCCTGCATGGTAGCGAGTTCCAGCTTGCCTGGGTTGATTTTGTATAGGTTGTATTGTATTGTATTTGTATGGATTGAAACTTGAATTTTTGTATGGTTTGTATGGCCTTGAACTTTGAATTGGTTTGCAAAATTTGAAGATTGGTTTTTTGTGTGCTTGAATGTTTGGAATTGTATGCGTTGTGTGTGCCTTGAAATTTGTGGCTAGATGCATGCATGAGAAATTTGCCAAAAAAATTTTGAAAAAATTTGCCCATTTTTTCGAGTGTATATACCCATTATAAGCCCCCACTTTGACTGAGGTTTTTGGGTTAGGAAAAGCGCAAGTCAAAGTATATTCAACTATTGCTATGCATATGCAGACTCGACTTAGGACGCCGATCTAGGACTTGGATGCTTGTATTTTGAAATGACCCGAAATCTGCCCGAATCGTTGATCCGGACTGCTTGAAGGTGCGCGGTTTGCGGCTTTGGAATCTTGAATAATGGAGATTGTACTCTGCTGTCCGAAACAGTAAAGAGTGTGTACTCGGAGCCATAAGAGAGGACGATGGCCTCGTCCTTAGATGTAGGCCCCTGCGCCTGGCGCAGGCTTGGCGCCTGGCGCTCGTGGGCTGTCGTGCAAGCCAACTCTATAACATAAATACCTTGTTATTTATTAGATCACGTGGGCTCGTGGACTTTATTTATTAGATCACGTGGGCTCGTGGACTTTATTTATTAGATCACGTGGGCTCGTGGCCTCGTGGGCTCGTGGACTTTATTTATTAGATCACGACAAACAAGTTTATAACATAAATACCAAAAAGGCCAAAAAGAACGATTCAGATCTCACCTATCTGTGGCATTGTCGATTAGGCCATATTAACTTGAAACGCGTAGAAAGACTTCAAAAGGAAGGAATTCTAGAACCATTTGACTTAGAGGATTATGGTAAGTGCGAATCATGTTTACTTGGCAAAATGACAAAGAAACCTTTCTCTAAATTTGGAGAAAGAGCAACTGAACTATTGGGTTTAATCCATACAGATGTATGTGGACCGATGAGTAAAAATGCTAGAGGTGGTTTCAGCTACTTTATCACTTTCACTGATGACTTCAGTAGATATGGTTATGTCTACCTAATGAAGCATAAGTCTGAATCCTTTGCCAAATTCAAGGAATTTCAGAGTGAAGTAGAGAATCAGTTAGGCAAGAAGATTAAGGCACTGCGGTCTGATAGAGGCGGTGAATATCTGAGCTACGAATTTGATGACCATCTGAAAGAATGTGGAATTCTGTCAGAATTGACTCCTCCTGGAACACCTCAATGGAACGGTGTGTCAGAACGGAGGAATAGAACCTTGCTAGACATGGTTAGATCAATGATGGGTCAGGCCGAACTTCTAATAGAATTTTGGGGACATGCACTAAATACAACTGCACTCACTATAAATAGAGCTCCGTCTAAAGCTGTTGAAAAGACTCCATATGAGTTATGGTTTGGAAAGCCTCCAAAAGTGTCTTTTCTTAAGATTTGGGGATGTGAAGTATACGTCAAACGATTAATTTCAGACAAACTTCATCCAAAATCTGACAAATGTATCCTTGTGGGCTATCCAAAGGAAACAAAGGGGTATTACTTCTACAATACATCTGAGAACAAGGTGTTTGTTGCTCGAGATGGTATCTTTTTGGAAAGAGATCACATTTCCAAAATGACAAGTGGGAGAAAAGTAGACCTCGAAGAGATTAGAGTCAAACAACAAAATCTAGAGAATGCTCAAGATGACATTCAGGATGAAACTCAGAGATCTTTAGAAGTATCTGGTGAGAATCAAGGACCATCTAGAAATGTAACTGTAGGGGGTTTTTTTTGTGTCAAAACTTGTTTCCCGTTCTACAGGAGGGGCGGTTCTTTAGAAAACCGTAGAATTTTTGTACCTCGAAGGAGTCGCCACCAAACATTTTTTAAAGTCTCGTTTGGAAAGACCGCAAGTGACTCTATTTTGGATAAGGCCTTGAATCCTTGAAACGGATGGGTGAGATCCGGGCACGGGAACAAAAATGCTTATTCCGCGAGTTTTAGAAATATTCAAGTACGTTGGCACAAGATTGTTTTCGAAAATAAACCCTAGATTAGACTATGTGGGTTTGTATTTAGAGCAAATTGAATATCTAATTGTATGGTGGTCACTTTTGCTTTAAAGATTGATTTAAGGAACCTAAGGTCGGTTTGTCCAAAAATATCTTTGTTAAGCGTGATGTAACCTTTGCATTTTGTTGCATTTAGCATGTTGGTGATGAAAGCAATAAAGCAAATAAAGCAACATCACAATACTAAATAAAGTGCGAAATTAGTAAATACAAGACCCCCTAGAAAAGGACTAGGGAGTAGGTCCACATTGCCTAGAAAGGGACTAGGCAAGTAAAGATGCGGAATTGAAAGTGCGGTATTGAAATTGCGGTATTGAAATTGCGATATTGAAATTGCGGTATTGAAAGTGCGATATTGAAATTGCGGAATTGAAAGGTGCGATATTGAAATTGCAATATTGAAAGGTGCATAATTGAAATTTGTACTTGGGCACATGAGGTTCGAACGCCAAGCGGCTCCTTAAAAATAAGTGCGCCCGACACGAATTAAAAGCCAAAAATCTCAAATTAGGAGAGGTTGCTCAACCCAAATGTCCTAGATTTTGCATATTAAACTTGAACTTGAAAGCTTGAATATTGAAGTTTTGAACTTGAAATAATTGAAGTTTGAACTTGAAATGATTGAAATTTGAACTTGAAATGATCCTAGTTTAGGGAAGTACCCATGAACAACCCTAAACATGGTGGGATCTTGAAAATTGAAAACTTGAACTTGTATATTGAAAATGGAGTTTTGAATCTCAAAAGACTAAACCTTTAAATGTTAAAAGGTGTCATCTTTGATTACCCCATGTTTGGAGATGATTCTAGTCCAAGAGGTGATTGTAACCAACTTGGACATCCTTGAATCTTGAGAAATTTGTATTTTGCATTTTGAAAAAGTTTGCATTTTTGGAAAACATGTATGATTGTTGCAAGTGGTGTTTTTTAATGATTAAAAACACCACCTTGCTAATCATTTAGAAATCAAATCAACATAGTTGATTAGAATGGGATTCGGATTTTCCTAGTTAGATTTAGGAATTTTGTATGTGTTTTTGAGGAGTTTTTGAGTTGTATTTTGAGGCGTAATGTCGAAATTACGACGTTGTATTGTTGTTCTCCTCCTCATTGTGCTGAAAATGAGGGGTATTTATAGAAGGAATTGGTGCAAGGCACCAGCACACGTCAGCGCAGGGCGCTGGACCAGCGCTGGGCGCTGGTGATGTGGCTTGAATGCCGCCAAAGCAAGGACGGGGAATCGTCCTTGTTTCATCTTGTAGTGTTGTACCTGTTGTACGAATAGTACTAGGTTTGGCGTTTTGCATTTGCTTGGAGGTTAAGGCATCGTTTAGCGTCTAAAAATAAGCCTTTCTCGGGTTTTGAATTCCGGTTTTACGGGACGGGGACCGGCATGCTCGGTTTTGTGGGTCGGCGCCCGAATTTGACTTGCCTTATATGATTTTGAGTTGAAAAGGCCTAGTAAAACCAATGGGATGGTCTACTAGATGAGATTGTACTTGGATTTTGAAATTGAATTTGGAAAATTGTATTTTGTACTGAGAACGGAAAGGGGAACGGTCTCGGGGGTTGGATTTTGGATCTTGAATTCGGAAATATTCTTAGAAATTGGGATTTGCGCCTGGAGTTACTCAAATCACCTAACAAGGATAACGGTATCGTCATCATCCCAAAGGCGAGACACAAATTAGGTGTCTACAGAAGCCCCCACTTTGACTGAGCGTTCAGTTAGGAAAGCGCAAGTCAAAGTATTTCGAAAGGGACGGAGAATGATCAAGATGTTCTGCAATCAAGACCACTCTTTGTACGCCGGTACCTGCATAAAACAGGCGTTAGAAAAAAGGATAGAGTCTACCTCGATGCGGTTGGTGATGACTCCGGTTTGTACTTGTATTTTTCCGCCTTCAGTTCAGGGCGGAGCTTGGCATCGAAAATTTTGAATCTTGTAGAAGAATGTTTGATAGCCACTTGAACTTGAACTGTTGGAACTTGTAGTTTTATATATTTTTTGTATCGGCTTCGGCATGGATAGCCTAGGCGTTGTTGTGGAAATTGTATACCTTCTTTGGCATGGATAGCCTAGGCGTTGGTGTTGAACTTGTACACCTGCTTTGGCATGAGTAGCCTAGGCGTTGGTGTTGAACTTGTACCTTGAACTAGAGGTCCACCAGGGATTTGTCTTGAATTTTTGAGTTTGTTTAGGATAGTGTAGGATAGCCCCCAGTTTATAATTTTGATACCTTGTACTCCCCTTGATTTAGTATGCCTCGTCACACTCGGAGGAAGCTCGCCGAATCGTTGGTAGTTCGAGCTGCTGAGGAGGATGCTTCCAATGATGAAGCGGCTGCAATAAATGCGCCCAACGGGGGTATAGTTCCCCGGGATGCGCCTACCTTTAGTGGTGCTGGTTGGAGCCGTTACGACCTGGTGTTTCGGCCGGAGTGGCACTTGTCTCAGCGGCCTCGCGCTGGCATGGTGAGTCTTGTATTGTGCTTTGAATTTGTATCTTATATTTGTATAGGTTTGGAATTAACTCGTTCACCTGTAGGCCGAAGGAAAGCCGTTTCGTACTTTCTGGTCCTTGGTGGAGGTTCAGAGGGCTTTTAAATCTCTTCGTGCTGATGAGGAGGCCATGGCGATTTGGTCGCAGACGGGAGTGGCCGACTTCTGGCGTGCTATGGGAGGCTCTTCGAGGAGAACGGGGATCAAGCCCCGACTGTGGGCTTTGTTGGAGCGGTGGTGGGATACCACCAACACCTTCCACATGGCATGGGGGGAGATCACCATTACCCCCCTTGAGTTTGCTATGATCACGGGTGTTCCTTTTTCTGAGAGGAGTGTGACCTTCGACCCGGAGCTGATGTGGCGCTTTGCCGCTGCCTGGGACTTGCTTGACCCTGTTGTTGACTTGTCAGATGATGATGCACATACTTCTGTGACTGTGATCGTGGAGGCTATCTGCGGTGTGGGTGTGTCCGCGGAGCAGAGGGTCAGGCTTTTCCTCCTAGCTTTGGTGAGCAGGGTTATGGTCCCGACTAGGAACAGTCGGGTGCACATCCGGTTCCTGTCCGTTCTGGGGGACTTGAGAGTTGTTTTGAGCTATAACTGGGGTCGCTTGGAATATAGCCACCTTTTGTATGAGATGAAGTGGGCTTCCCGGACTGGAGTGGGGAGTGACCCGAGCATGGCTGCTCTGTGGAGTGTGCTGGAGGTATTTAAGACTCCTTGTACCTTGTACTTTGTACTTGTATGCTTGTATTTGAACTTGACTGATGTTTTGCTTGCTTCTTGAAAGATTTGGATATACGAGCACTTTCCGACTTTGGCGCCGGATCGTACTAGAGATGCATCTTACCCGTATGCTGCCTCTTGGATAGGAGCGGTGAGCAGTAGTGTGCCTCTGGCGGCCTCTCGCAAAGCTTGGAAAGTCCTACCTGCTAACGAGGTAATTTTCTTGTACTGTTGTGCCCTCTTTGTATTTGTATTTGTGTTGTTGCCTGAGTTGTCTGTTTTGCAGGTGGTATGGCGTCCTTTTGCCAACGCGCTTATACCTGCCTCGGCTGCACGTGCCCATTTCCTGTCTGGAAGGCGGATTTCTCTTCCAGGTGTGTACCGCCATATGTGGTACCTAGGGGAGAGAGTGTCCCCTCAGCACCATTCGGGGGAGAGACTTGTCCCCAAGGACCCACCAGGGTCCATGCTGGCGTTGAATGAAGAGTTGGCCCGGCTCTATGTGGAGGCTAGGGGCGATGTTGTTTGCCGCTCTTGGAGGGATTTTGTACACAAGAAGGGGAGCTATGACGGCTTCCTGAGGAGGCTGGCTCCACCAGTACGCTTCGTACTGTCGGTGAGCTTTGAACCTTGCATTCTTGTATTCTTGTATTCTTGTATTCTTGTATTCTTGTATTCTTGTATTGATTGGATGATTGTATGTTTGTATGATTGTATGTAGGAGGAGGAGGTTGATCCTGAGGATATTCCCCATGCTGATAGGATCCTCCATTATGAGAACTCGGACGGAGAAGAGGTGGTGGAGACCATCCCTTTTGCTTCTCCTCCGTACCGGAAGTCATATGATGCTATATACCTGAGCATTATGCCGCTGTAAGTACTGCTGCATTTCTTTGAGACTGTTTGTAATCTTGTACTGGGGAATTGATCTTGGATTTTGTATGCAGGCGCCTCGGGCGAGAGTGCGTCGCTGGATGCTCTTGCTGGATTCTTGGAAGAGGCATTGTGCCAAGCTAACCCGGAAGCTTTCTGGCCGGGAAAGAGAGGTGCCTTTCTTGATCTTGAAATTTGTATTCTGGAAATTTGAACTTGGATGTAGACTTTCGAAATTGTGTTTTGTATAGGAGCGCTGTCGAGACCGTAGAGGATCCATTGACAGAGAACCCCAGGCGGAGACGTCCGTGAGGCAGGAGGGGCCGAGCTTGGATCTGGGACAGGGGTCCGGTGCTGGTGCTCATCAGAGGCATTCTGATGTTGAGCGGGGAGCTTCCCCTTTTGTACATGTTGATCCCACCAGGCATTCGTTTGGAGGTGCAGACGGTTCATGGCCCTTTGTTTCTTCTCCTCCTGGTTACTATTTCGCAGGAAGTGGTCCTCAGCCCTGGGGTGCAGATTCCTGGCCTTACTATGCAGAGGTGGAGAGAATGCGCCAGGCTCAAATGTTTGGGTCGTACCAGTATATGCCGATGCCGCCGCCGTATCAGTATTCCTCTCCTCATCAGGGAGTTCATACTACCACTGGCACATTTCGTATCTCATAGCAGGATCCTAGTACCCCTGGGACGGAGCTGGATCAGGAGTTGGAGCGCCTCAGGAGCCGGAACCAGGGGAAAGGCACCTGTGGTTGATATCACTGCTGGTGACGACTCGGACTGACCCTGCATGGTAGCGAGTTCCAGCTTGCCTGGGTTGATTTTGTATAGGTTGTATTGTATTGTATTTGTATGGATTGAAACTTGAATTTTTGTATGGTTTGTATGGCCTTGAACTTTGAATTGGTTTGCAAAATTTGAAGATTGGTTTTTTGTGTGCTTGAATGTTTGGAATTGTATGCGTTGTGTGTGCCTTGAAATTTGTGGCTAGATGCATGCATGAGAAATTTGCCAAAAAAATTTTGAAAAAATTTGCCCATTTTTTCGAGTGTATATACCCATTATAAGCCCCCACTTTGACTGAGGTTTTTGGGTTAGGAAAAGCGCAAGTCAAAGTATATTCAACTATTGCTATGCATATGCAGACTCGACTTAGGACGCCGATCTAGGACTTGGATGCTTGTATTTTGAAATGACCCGAAATCTGCCCGAATCGTTGATCCGGACTGCTTGAAGGTGCGCGGTTTGCGGCTTTGGAATCTTGAATAATGGAGATTGTACTCTGCTGTCCGAAACAGTAAAGAGTGTGTACTCGGAGCCATAAGAGAGGACGATGGCCTCGTCCTTAGATGTAGGCCCCTGCGCCTGGCGCAGGCTTGGCGCCTGGCGCTCGTGGGCTGTCGTGCAAGCCAACTCTATAACATAAATACCTTGTTATTTATTAGATCACGTGGGCTCGTGGACTTTATTTATTAGATCACGTGGGCTCGTGGACTTTATTTATTAGATCACGTGGGCTCGTGGCCTCGTGGGCTCGTGGACTTTATTTATTAGATCACGACAAACAAGTTTATAACATAAATACCAAAAAGGCCAAAAAGAACGATTCAGATCTCACCTATCTGTGGCATTGTCGATTAGGCCATATTAACTTGAAACGCGTAGAAAGACTTCAAAAGGAAGGAATTCTAGAACCATTTGACTTAGAGGATTATGGTAAGTGCGAATCATGTTTACTTGGCAAAATGACAAAGAAACCTTTCTCTAAATTTGGAGAAAGAGCAACTGAACTATTGGGTTTAATCCATACAGATGTATGTGGACCGATGAGTAAAAATGCTAGAGGTGGTTTCAGCTACTTTATCACTTTCACTGATGACTTCAGTAGATATGGTTATGTCTACCTAATGAAGCATAAGTCTGAATCCTTTGCCAAATTCAAGGAATTTCAGAGTGAAGTAGAGAATCAGTTAGGCAAGAAGATTAAGGCACTGCGGTCTGATAGAGGCGGTGAATATCTGAGCTACGAATTTGATGACCATCTGAAAGAATGTGGAATTCTGTCAGAATTGACTCCTCCTGGAACACCTCAATGGAACGGTGTGTCAGAACGGAGGAATAGAACCTTGCTAGACATGGTTAGATCAATGATGGGTCAGGCCGAACTTCTAATAGAATTTTGGGGACATGCACTAAATACAACTGCACTCACTATAAATAGAGCTCCGTCTAAAGCTGTTGAAAAGACTCCATATGAGTTATGGTTTGGAAAGCCTCCAAAAGTGTCTTTTCTTAAGATTTGGGGATGTGAAGTATACGTCAAACGATTAATTTCAGACAAACTTCATCCAAAATCTGACAAATGTATCCTTGTGGGCTATCCAAAGGAAACAAAGGGGTATTACTTCTACAATACATCTGAGAACAAGGTGTTTGTTGCTCGAGATGGTATCTTTTTGGAAAGAGATCACATTTCCAAAATGACAAGTGGGAGAAAAGTAGACCTCGAAGAGATTAGAGTCAAACAACAAAATCTAGAGAATGCTCAAGATGACATTCAGGATGAAACTCAGAGATCTTTAGAAGTATCTGGTGAGAATCAAGGACCATCTAGAAATGTAACTGTAGGGGGTTTTTTTTGTGTCAAAACTTGTTTCCCGTTCTACAGGAGGGGCGGTTCTTTAGAAAACCGTAGAATTTTTGTACCTCGAAGGAGTCGCCACCAAACATTTTTTAAAGTCTCGTTTGGAAAGACCGCAAGTGACTCTATTTTGGATAAGGCCTTGAATCCTTGAAACGGATGGGTGAGATCCGGGCACGGGAACAAAAATGCTTATTCCGCGAGTTTTAGAAATATTCAAGTACGTTGGCACAAGATTGTTTTCGAAAATAAACCCTAGATTAGACTATGTGGGTTTGTATTTAGAGCAAATTGAATATCTAATTGTATGGTGGTCACTTTTGCTTTAAAGATTGATTTAAGGAACCTAAGGTCGGTTTGTCCAAAAATATCTTTGTTAAGCGTGATGTAACCTTTGCATTTTGTTGCATTTAGCATGTTGGTGATGAAAGCAATAAAGCAAATAAAGCAACATCACAATACTAAATAAAGTGCGAAATTAGTAAATACAAGACCCCCTAGAAAAGGACTAGGGAGTAGGTCCACATTGCCTAGAAAGGGACTAGGCAAGTAAAGATGCGGAATTGAAAGTGCGGTATTGAAATTGCGGTATTGAAATTGCGATATTGAAATTGCGGTATTGAAAGTGCGATATTGAAATTGCGGAATTGAAAGGTGCGATATTGAAATTGCAATATTGAAAGGTGCATAATTGAAATTTGTACTTGGGCACATGAGGTTCGAACGCCAAGCGGCTCCTTAAAAATAAGTGCGCCCGACACGAATTAAAAGCCAAAAATCTCAAATTAGGAGAGGTTGCTCAACCCAAATGTCCTAGATTTTGCATATTAAACTTGAACTTGAAAGCTTGAATATTGAAGTTTTGAACTTGAAATAATTGAAGTTTGAACTTGAAATGATTGAAATTTGAACTTGAAATGATCCTAGTTTAGGGAAGTACCCATGAACAACCCTAAACATGGTGGGATCTTGAAAATTGAAAACTTGAACTTGTATATTGAAAATGGAGTTTTGAATCTCAAAAGACTAAACCTTTAAATGTTAAAAGGTGTCATCTTTGATTACCCCATGTTTGGAGATGATTCTAGTCCAAGAGGTGATTGTAACCAACTTGGACATCCTTGAATCTTGAGAAATTTGTATTTTGCATTTTGAAAAAGTTTGCATTTTTGGAAAACATGTATGATTGTTGCAAGTGGTGTTTTTTAATGATTAAAAACACCACCTTGCTAATCATTTAGAAATCAAATCAACATAGTTGATTAGAATGGGATTCGGATTTTCCTAGTTAGATTTAGGAATTTTGTATGTGTTTTTGAGGAGTTTTTGAGTTGTATTTTGAGGCGTAATGTCGAAATTACGACGTTGTATTGTTGTTCTCCTCCTCATTGTGCTGAAAATGAGGGGTATTTATAGAAGGAATTGGTGCAAGGCACCAGCACACGTCAGCGCAGGGCGCTGGACCAGCGCTGGGCGCTGGTGATGTGGCTTGAATGCCGCCAAAGCAAGGACGGGGAATCGTCCTTGTTTCATCTTGTAGTGTTGTACCTGTTGTACGAATAGTACTAGGTTTGGCGTTTTGCATTTGCTTGGAGGTTAAGGCATCGTTTAGCGTCTAAAAATAAGCCTTTCTCGGGTTTTGAATTCCGGTTTTACGGGACGGGGACCGGCATGCTCGGTTTTGTGGGTCGGCGCCCGAATTTGACTTGCCTTATATGATTTTGAGTTGAAAAGGCCTAGTAAAACCAATGGGATGGTCTACTAGATGAGATTGTACTTGGATTTTGAAATTGAATTTGGAAAATTGTATTTTGTACTGAGAACGGAAAGGGGAACGGTCTCGGGGGTTGGATTTTGGATCTTGAATTCGGAAATATTCTTAGAAATTGGGATTTGCGCCTGGAGTTACTCAAATCACCTAACAAGGATAACGGTATCGTCATCATCCCAAAGGCGAGACACAAATTAGGTGTCTACAGAAGCCCCCACTTTGACTGAGCGTTCAGTTAGGAAAGCGCAAGTCAAAGTATTTCGAAAGGGACGGAGAATGATCAAGATGTTCTGCAATCAAGACCACTCTTTGTACGCCGGTACCTGCATAAAACAGGCGTTAGAAAAAAGGATAGAGTCTACCTCGATGCGGTTGGTGATGACTCCGGTTTGTACTTGTATTTTTCCGCCTTCAGTTCAGGGCGGAGCTTGGCATCGAAAATTTTGAATCTTGTAGAAGAATGTTTGATAGCCACTTGAACTTGAACTGTTGGAACTTGTAGTTTTATATATTTTTTGTATCGGCTTCGGCATGGATAGCCTAGGCGTTGTTGTGGAAATTGTATACCTTCTTTGGCATGGATAGCCTAGGCGTTGGTGTTGAACTTGTACACCTGCTTTGGCATGAGTAGCCTAGGCGTTGGTGTTGAACTTGTACCTTGAACTAGAGGTCCACCAGGGATTTGTCTTGAATTTTTGAGTTTGTTTAGGATAGTGTAGGATAGCCCCCAGTTTATAATTTTGATACCTTGTACTCCCCTTGATTTAGTATGCCTCGTCACACTCGGAGGAAGCTCGCCGAATCGTTGGTAGTTCGAGCTGCTGAGGAGGATGCTTCCAATGATGAAGCGGCTGCAATAAATGCGCCCAACGGGGGTATAGTTCCCCGGGATGCGCCTACCTTTAGTGGTGCTGGTTGGAGCCGTTACGACCTGGTGTTTCGGCCGGAGTGGCACTTGTCTCAGCGGCCTCGCGCTGGCATGGTGATTCTTGTATTGTGCTTTGAATTTGTATCTTATATTTGTATAGGTTTGGAATTAACTCGTTCACCTGTAGGCCGAAGGAAAGCCGTTTCGTACTTTCTGGTCCTTGGTGGAGGTTCAGAGGGCTTTTAAATCTCTTCGTGCTGATGAGGAGGCCATGGCGATTTGGTCGCAGACGGGAGTGGCCGACTTCTGGCGTGCTATGGGAGGCTCTTCGAGGAGAACGGGGATCAAGCCCCGACTGTGGGCTTTGTTGGAGCGGTGGTGGGATACCACCAACACCTTCCACATGGCATGGGGGGAGATCACCATTACCCCCCTTGAGTTTGCTATGATCACGGGTGTTCCTTTTTCTGAGAGGAGTGTGACCTTCGACCCGGAGCTGATGTGGCGCTTTGCCGCTGCCTGGGACTTGCTTGACCCTGTTGTTGACTTGTCAGATGATGATGCACATACTTCTGTGACTGTGATCGTGGAGGCTATCTGCGGTGTGGGTGTGTCCGCGGAGCAGAGGGTCAGGCTTTTCCTCCTAGCTTTGGTGAGCAGGGTTATGGTCCCGACTAGGAACAGTCGGGTGCACATCCGGTTCCTGTCCGTTCTGGGGGACTTGAGAGTTGTTTTGAGCTATAACTGGGGTCGCTTGGAATATAGCCACCTTTTGTATGAGATGAAGTGGGCTTCCCGGACTGGAGTGGGGAGTGACCCGAGCATGGCTGCTCTGTGGAGTGTGCTGGAGGTATTTAAGACTCCTTGTACCTTGTACTTTGTACTTGTATGCTTGTATTTGAACTTGACTGATGTTTTGCTTGCTTCTTGAAAGATTTGGATATACGAGCACTTTCCGACTTTGGCGCCGGATCGTACTAGAGATGCATCTTACCCGTATGCTGCCTCTTGGATAGGAGCGGTGAGCAGTAGTGTGCCTCTGGCGGCCTCTCGCAAAGCTTGGAAAGTCCTACCTGCTAACGAGGTAATTTTCTTGTACTGTTGTGCCCTCTTTGTATTTGTATTTGTGTTGTTGCCTAAGTTGTCTGTTTTGCAGGTGGTATGGCGTCCTTTTGCCAACGCGCTTATACCTGCCTCGGCTGCACGTGCCCATTTCCTGTCTGGAAGGCGGATTTCTCTTCCAGGTGTGTACCGCCATATGTGGTACCTAGGGGAGAGAGTGTCCCCTCAGCACCATTCGGGGGAGAGACTTGTCCCCAAGGACCCACCAGGGTCCATGCTGGCGTTGAATGAAGAGTTGGCCCGGCTCTATGTGGAGGCTAGGGGCGATGTTGTTTGCCGCTCTTGGAGGGATTTTGTACACAAGAAGGGGAGCTATGACGGCTTCCTGAGGAGGCTGGCTCCACCAGTACGCTTCGTACTGTCGGTGAGCTTTGAACCTTGCATTCTTGTATTCTTGTATTCTTGTATTCTTGTATTCTTGTATTGATTGGATGATTGTATGTTTGTATGATTGTATGTAGGAGGAGGAGGTTGATCCTGAGGATATTCCCCATGCTGATAGGATCCTCCATTATGAGAACTCGGACGGAGAAGAGGTGGTGGAGACCATCCCTTTTGCTTCTCCTCCGTACCGGAAGTCATATGATGCTATATACCTGAGCATTATGCCGCTGTAAGTACTGCTGCATTTCTTTGAGACTGTTTGTAATCTTGTACTGGGGAATTGATCTTGGATTTTGTATGCAGGCGCCTCGGGCGAGAGTGCGTCGCTGGATGCTCTTGCTGGATTCTTGGAAGAGGCATTGTGCCAAGCTAACCCGGAAGCTTTCTGGCCGGGAAAGAGAGGTGCCTTTCTTGATCTTGAAATTTGTATTCTGGAAATTTGAACTTGGATGTAGACTTTCGAAATTGTGTTTTGTATAGGAGCGCTGTCGAGACCGTAGAGGATCCATTGACAGAGAACCCCAGGCGGAGACGTCCGTGAGGCAGGAGGGGCCGAGCTTGGATCTGGGACAGGGGTCCGGTGCTGGTGCTCATCAGAGGCATTCTGATGTTGAGCGGGGAGCTTCCCCTTTTGTACATGTTGATCCCACCAGGCATTCGTTTGGAGGTGCAGACGGTTCATGGCCCTTTGTTTCTTCTCCTCCTGGTTACTATTTCGCAGGAAGTGGTCCTCAGCCCTGGGGTGCAGATTCCTGGCCTTACTATGCAGAGGTGGAGAGAATGCGCCAGGCTCAAATGTTTGGGTCGTACCAGTATATGCCGATGCCGCCGCCGTATCAGTATTCCTCTCCTCATCAGGGAGTTCATACTACCACTGGCACATTTCGTATCTCATAGCAGGATCCTAGTACCCCTGGGACGGAGCTGGATCAGGAGTTGGAGCGCCTCAGGAGCCGGAACCAGGGGAAAGGCACCTGTGGTTGATATCACTGCTGGTGACGACTCGGACTGACCCTGCATGGTAGCGAGTTCCAGCTTGCCTGGGTTGATTTTGTATAGGTTGTATTGTATTGTATTTGTATGGATTGAAACTTGAATTTTTGTATGGTTTGTATGGCCTTGAACTTTGAATTGGTTTGCAAAATTTGAAGATTGGTTTTTTGTGTGCTTGAATGTTTGGAATTGTATGCGTTGTGTGTGCCTTGAAATTTGTGGCTAGATGCATGCATGAGAAATTTGCCAAAAAAATTTTGAAAAAATTTGCCCATTTTTTCGAGTGTATATACCCATTATAAGCCCCCACTTTGACTGAGGTTTTTGGGTTAGGAAAAGCGCAAGTCAAAGTATATTCAACTATTGCTATGCATATGCAGACTCGACTTAGGACGCCGATCTAGGACTTGGATGCTTGTATTTTGAAATGACCCGAAATCTGCCCGAATCGTTGATCCGGACTGCTTGAAGGTGCGCGGTTTGCGGCTTTGGAATCTTGAATAATGGAGATTGTACTCTGCTGTCCGAAACAGTAAAGAGTGTGTACTCGGAGCCATAAGAGAGGACGATGGCCTCGTCCTTAGATGTAGGCCCCTGCGCCTGGCGCAGGCTTGGCGCCTGGCGCTCGTGGGCTGTCGTGCAAGCCAACTCTTGTATAAATAGGGAGCTTGATGGCATGCATCCTGGGGTGCTCGTCTCTTTTCGGTTTGTAAAATTGGATTTGCACTTCATTCTTGCTGCTCTGGAGGCTTGGGACCCGAATCATCATGTCTTCCGTTTTGGAAATAATGAGGTATGTCCCCTCCCTGAGGAATTTAGTGTTATATTGGGGTGGCCCATCATGCTGGAGCCATGCCCAGTGTTGAAGAACACTTTTTCTTGAGTTTTGAAAGGTATTTGGGCTTGAAGCCCCCACTTTTGAGTGCTGTTGTATATGGCAGAGGGGTGGATTTGTCCCTCTTTATCACCTACTTTGCTGGGCTTGATGTTCCCAAAGTATTTCGCCTGAGAGCCTTGAGTTTTTGTATATTCGCTCGCTTTCTCTTTTTGAAACAGGGGTTTGGCAATGGTGATGCCTCCCTAATAGAAATTGTAGAGCAGTTTGCTAATGGTCGGGACCCAATGCCGCTTGTGATTGGCGAAACATTGATGGGCCTTGATATGCTGAAGTCGGACCCCTCTTCCTTGCCATCGGGAAGTCTGGTGTTACTCCAAGTAAGGATCTGGAGCTCTCTTGTTTGTTGAATTTGTACTTGTATTTGAATTTTGAATGTTGAATTTTGAATGTTGAATTTTGAAATGTGTTTCTTGTATACTCCCCAAGGTTTGGCTTATGGAGAGGCTCATGTTGGTGGCACCACCGGAGAACATGGCGAGCTATAATAGAAAGGGATTCACTGTGCGGCCCATGCTGTATGGCCGACTTTCATTGGATGAGTGGCGGTGCGCACTTTCTGGGATTGAATCTTGTATAAGGTGGGTAGTTCCTTGGTGGGGAATTGCTGCCATGAGACACGCCCCTGGTTCTACCGCTTTGAGGGTGCTAAGCCTCACAATGATGGTCTTCTACTCGCCTGCTCGAGTGATGAGACAATATGGCTTGAAACAGGAGATCCCGCACTGTACTGAAGAGAACCCGAAACCTGCTGTGCTGAATGCGAATCGACTTGAAGTTTGGAGGCGGTATTGGGTTGCCAAACCGTTCTTGAGTATCCAGTTCCCACCTGAGTCAGCTACTTTGTCTGCAGGGTATATTGTATGGATGAGAGGCCTAAGTCAGAGGGACATTTCTTTCTCCGGATCAGCTAGAGTCCGAGGTTCTAGAGCTAGACGTCCTGCATCAACTGACTATGAGGAAGGTGACGGGAGTGTGGCCCATCCGGTGCTTGACCGTTCGGAATCCAAAGGAGGTTCGTCGTCCTCCCGTCTTGGAAGGCTTGCAAGTTCCTTCTTCCGCCGCTTGGGCAAAGGGAAGATTGATGATTGATTGCGGGAGGAGTCAGGGGATAGTACTCAAGGTTCCAAGACTCGAGAGTATAGTCGCCCGACCCTAGATCTTTGTAGGCTAAATGTGTTTGGAATGAATTGTGTTTGGAATGTGTTTGGAAGATGTTTTTAGGAAGTGAAAAGGCTTTTGAACTTTGCTTCACTTGATCCTAACTTTGTATTTGAATTAGCTTTGAAGGCCTTAAGGCCAAATAAAGAGTTATTGTGTTAAATTCCGCTTGAACATGCTTTGCTTTGAATTGGCACATTTGGAATAAAAACAACAACAATTTGAATTTTGAATTTTGATTTGATTTTTAGGATGCCCTTAATTGAGGAAATTTTGAATTTTTTTTGTATTAAAGTGGCCGGGCCTCGAAATGAGGTTGCCTACATGTCCCGTTAGGGAATCAGGCTGGACGTAGTTCTGACTACCTTACAGGACCTGAATTTGGATTCTTGAATTTGAACATGGAACTTAGACATAGAACTTCTTGAGTTGATTGAGGTTGGTCAGAGATCTGAATTTTGTTCCGTCGTTGTCTGTTAGTTCGACTGCTCCTCCGGAGAGGATTTTCTTGATAATGTATGGGCCTGTCCAGTTGGGTTTGAATTTTCCCCTTGGGTCCATGGTTCTTTTGCGAAGGGCTTTCAGGACAAGCTCGCCTTCCTTGATGTTTCGGGTTCTGACCCTTTTGTTGAAATGCCTGGCCACTCGGCGCTGATAGACTTGTACATGGTGAGCGGCTTAAAGCCGTCACTCATCGAGTATGACTAGTTCGTCATATCTGGCTTGTACCCATGCATCTTCTGGGATTTTGCTTTCGAGGACTATCCTTAGAGAAGGTATCTCTAGCTCGATAGGTTGTACTGCTTCCATTCCATAGACCAATGAAAATGGAGTTGCACCAGTTGAAGTGCGAATTGAAGTTCGATACCCCCATAATGCGAAATGCAGCTTCTAGGGCCAGTCCTTGAAATTGGTAGTCATTTTCATGATGATGGTCTTGACATTCTTGTTGGCTGCTTCGACTGCCCCATTGGTTTGTGGGCGATAAGGTGAAGAGCGATGATGTTGAATTTCCCGGAGCATGGGTCCGTTGGGATTGTTTCATTGAAGATTGTACGGTACCCCCTTTTGAGGTTTGAACTATTGAAGCTTGTAGATGTTTCTATAACTTGGACCTTTGGAGTTTGTAACTTGAATTTTGTACTTTTGAATTGTAGATGCATTGCTCGGCACAACCTTGCTCGGTTAGAGATTATAGAACTTGAATTTTGAATCTTGGGATTCTAGATGCCTTGCTTGGCACAACCTTGCTCAGTTAGAGATTATAGAACTTGAATTTTGTACTTTGGAATTGTAGATGCCTTGCTTGGCACAACCTTGCTCGGTTAGAGATTATAGAACTTGAATTTTGAATCTTGGGATTGTAGATGCCTTGCTTGGCACAACCTTGCTCGGTTAGAGATTATAGAACTTGAATTTTTTACTTTGGAATTGTAGATGCCTTGCTTGGCACAACCTTGCTCGGTTAGAGATTATAGAAATTGAATTTTGAATCTTGTACTTGTCGAATGGGTCTTCACATTCTCCTTGGAAATGGGTTCCTTGATCACTGATGGACTTGTGATGAACACTGTATCTGCATATGATGTTTTTTTTGAATGAACTGGGACACTTGCTTGGAACCCAAAACCTTGAAAGATCTGGATACTTGGACTCTTGAATAAACCCGGCCTCTAGCTGCTTGGAGACCTCTTCTTGAATTTTGAGGGAAACGTCCGGTTTCATGCGACGGAGTTTCTGTTTGATGGGTTTTGAACCTGGAATAAGGGGAATTGTATGCTGACCGATGCTTGGATCAACCCCTGGCATATCATGATAGGACCATGCGAAGACGTCTACATACTCTGAAAGTAGCTTGATAAGATCGTCCCGCTCTGCTTGAGAAAGAGTTAAACCAATCTGAACTAGTTTTGAGTCAACGTTGTTAGAAAGGTTGATTTTTTTTTTTTTTTCCTCAATTATGGGCGTCCTGATTTGAAAATTGAGGTTCTAGAAAATTCGGATTTGAACTTGAAACTCGAAATTTGGATTAGAAAATCCGGCATTATGACGCCGTTGGGTTTGAATTTTGAAATTGAGCCTTGGATTTGAAAATTTGGATTGAATTTGAAACTCGAAATTTGGACTAGAAAATCCGGCATTATGACGCCGTTGGATTTGAATTGAGACTTGAAAACTTGAGATTTTGACTAGAAAATCCGGCATTATGACGCCGTTAGATTTGAACTTTTGACTTGAAAACTTGAGGTTTGGACTAGAAAATCCGGCATTATGACGACGTTGGATTGAATTTTGAATTTGAAACTTGGAATTTGGACTTGAAAATCCGGCATTATGACGCCGTTGGTTTGAATTTTGAATTTGAAACTCGAAATTGGGACTTGAAAATCCGGCATTATGACGCCGTTGGATTGAATTTTGAATTTGGAATTTGGACTTGAAAATCCGGCATTATGACGCCGTTGGATTGAATTTTGGATTTGGCATTTGTGCGTGAGGCGTGTTTAAAGGTTTTGAATCAAATGGAGTGACACTCCTAAAGACCCTAAAATCGGCGATTTAGATGCATGAGGTTTGAATGATGCTCCTAGGGGTTTGGCTTCCTAGTTGGAGGCTAATTGGTTTTGGCAAGCTAGAACTCGAGGTTAGCCATTCACGTGTGCAAAGACGCCCACACAATGCACAAGTAGCATGTTGTCACACTAGTCATGAATATGAATGCGACATGCAAAGTTCTCAACCTAAGGTCCGTCTAAGTTTTGTATGATGCAAGTGGTCGGCTTTGGGTGTTAAAAGGTACTTGGCTAAGAGACGGATCCGGCGACAAGCTATCACATTCGCCTAAGGGAAGTGTGTGTCGGCAGACGGCCTCCATACTTGACATCGGGAATGTCAAGTAAATGCCAAGTTTCGGTAGGCGCGGAAATAGTCACACACTTTGGTCGGGAACCGTATGGAGAGTCACCATTTCGTTGCCCCCGGGGCTAGCCCGAATGTTGAACACATCCGTTTGGGCGAAGGTAGAAATTCATTTTGCACAATATGGTTTTCGAAAAATGCATGAAATGCCTAGAAATTGAAATTGGAATCGTAGTTGAATTTGTATTTGTAAAGCTCGTTTTTCGGCACTTGTACACGAGGTTTGGGAGCGTCCTTCCAGATTCAAAAATAGACTAACTCCCAACACGAAAAGTTGGGTAAAAGTGGGCGACGAGCCACTGTCCTGGATGCAGGCAGTGGCGTTGGGCGCAGGGGCTGCGCCTGGCGCCAGTGCTGGCATCCAGTACTTAAGCAGATCAGTGGTTTGTTGCTCGAAATCTGCCCGCATTTTCAAATTGAAATTAGTAGAGTCCCCAGCGGAGTCGCCAGAATTGTAGGGGATTTTTTTGTGTCAAAACTTGTTTCCCGTTCTACAAGAGGGGCGATTCTTTAAAAAATCGTAGAATTTTTGTACTTCGAAGGAGTCGCCACCAAACATTTTTTAAAGTCTCATTTGGAAAGACCACAAGTGACTCTATTTTGGATAAGGCCTTGAATCCTTGAAACGGATGGGTGAGATCCAGGCATGGGAACAAAAATGCTTATTCCGCGAGCTTTAGAAATATTCAAGTACGTTGGCACAACATTGTTTTCGAAAAAAAACCCTAGATTAGACTATGTGGGTTTGTATTTAGAGCAAATTGAATCTCTAATTGTATGGTGGTCACTTTTGCTTTAAAGATTGATTTAAGGAACCTAAGGCCGGTTTGTCCAAAAATATCTTTGTTAAGCGTGATGTAACCTTTGCATTTTGTTGCATTTAGCATGTTGGTGATGAAAGCAATAAAGCAAATAAAGCAACATCACAATACTAAATAAAGTGCGGAATTAGTAAATACAAGACCCCCTAGAAAAGGACTAGGGAGTAGGTCCACATTGCCTAGAAAGGGACTAGGCAAGTAAAGATGCGGAATTGAAAGTGCGGTATTGAAATTGCGGTATTGATATTGCGATATTGAAATTGCGGTATTGAAAGTGCGATATTGAAATTGCGGTATTGAAAGGTGCGATATTGAAATTGAAATATTGAAAGGTGCATAATTGAAATTTGTACTTGGGCACATGAGGTTCGAACGCCAAGCGGCTCCTTAAAAATAAGTGCTCCCGACACGAATTCAAAGCCAAAAATCTCAAATTAGGAGAGGTTGCTCAACCCAAATGTCCTAGATTTTGCATATTAAACTTGAACTTTTTTTTTTTTTTTTTTTTGAGGGGTATTAAACTTGAACTTGAAAGCTTGAATATTGAAGTTTTGAACTTGAAATAATTGAAGTTTGAACTTGAAATGATTGAAATTTGAACTTGAAATGATCCTAGTTTAGGGAAGTAACCATGAACAACCCTAAACATGGTGGGATCTTGAAAATTGAAAACTTGAACTTGTATATTGAAAATGGAGTTTTGAATCTCAAAAGACTAAACCTTTAAATGTTAAAAGGTGTCATCTTTGATTACCCCATGTTTGGAGATGATTCTAGTCCAAGAGGTGATTGTAACCAACTTGGACATCCTTGAATCTTGAGAAATTTGTATTTTGCATTTTGAAAAAGTTTGCATTTTTGGAAAACATGTATGATTGTTGCAAGTGGTGTTTTTTAATGATTAAAAACACCACCTTGCTAATCATTTAGAAATCAAAGCAACATAGTTGATTAGAATGGGCTTCAGATTTACCTAGTTACACTACAAGAAAATTTAGATACAGAGGCAACACCTTGAGGCAATTCATTTTTTATGGCCTCCAAAAGTGCCTTTTAGCATTACTTAATTATGGTAGCCCCTAAAAGTTATTTTTAGGGTCGTTGAAATTTAGCCTGCTCCTAAAAGTACTTTTTAGCATTAATAAAATAATGGTTGCCCCTAAAAAGTTTCTTTAGCATCAAAAGAAATTAAGTTGCCCCTAAAAAGTACCTTTTTGCATTAATGGAATAATATTTGCCTCTAAAACTGTTTTTTAGCGTCAATAAAATTTACATTGCCCCTAAAAGTACTTTTTAGCATTAATGAAATAATGGTTGCCTCTATAACTTTTTTTTTAGCATCAATGAAATTTACGTTGCCCCTAAAAAGTACATTTTAGCATTAACGAAAAAATGGTTGCCTCTAAAATATTTTTTTTTACATTAGAAAATAAAGGTTGCCTCTAAAACTTCTTTTTTAGCATCATTTAAAATTTTGTTGCTCCTAAAAAGTACTTTTTAGCATTAATAAAATAATGGTTGCTTTTAAAACATTTTTTTTAACATCGGAACATAATAGTTGCCTCTATTACTTCTTTTTAGCATCAGTTGAATTTTAGTTGCCCTAAAAAGTAATTTTTAACATTATTAAAATAATGTTTGCCTCATAAACCTTTCTTTTAAGCATCACTGAAATTTAAGTTACCCCTAAAAAGTACTTTTTAACATTAATGGGGTAATGGTTGCCTCTAAAATATTTTTTAGCATTAGTGAAAAATAAATTGCCTCTAAAAAGGTATTTTTTAGCATTAATGAAGTAATGGTTGCCTCTAAAAAATATTTTAGCATCAGTGAAATTTTAATTGTCCCTAAATTATATTTTTTAGCTTTAATAAAATAATGTTTGCCTCTAAAATCTTTTTTTTTTAGTATCAATGAAATTTATGATGCCTCTAAAAAGTACTTTTTAGCATTAAAGAAATTTTAGGTCAAGTCTTTGGTTTTTATTGTTCGTTTTTTGCTCTTTATCCATATTTTGTCACTATAAGAAAATTTACATATAGAGGCAACACTTTGGGCAATTTAGTTTGTATGGCCTCTAAAAGTGTTTTTTTAACATTACTTAATTATGGAATGTGAGGTTGTGCATCAAGAGTTAGGTTGCATGGAAATGTGAAACGGAAACGGATACGGAGAAACGCGAAAATTGCGATTTAAAATATTCAATTTTTAATATTTCTTTATTTTTTTTAGCATCAAACTTGACCAACTTTAAAATTCTCAATAATTTCTTTCTTTTAAACAAAAAATATTGATTCTAAAATAAGCTTAAAGTTAAAATGTAAAAGAAATAGTGCAAAACACTTTGTAGGACAAATACTCCGTAATGAAATAAATGGTCACAAGAGCCTTTCCGAGTTAATCTCATTGATTGGAAAAAATTTCCAATCAAATGGCATTTTCGTAAATAATTGATCATTTTATTACGAAAATGCCATTAAATGTGGGTTAAAGTATAGTGACATGTCATCAAATGTGGACCACATGTACGGTCATTATTGTATTTTCATAACACATCAACAACTATATAATATACAGTCAACATCTCACAATATACAATAACCTTCTACTAATAAACAATCTACAACTATAAATATACAGTCAATCACTTACCAATAAACAATATTGTATTTTAGTAATTCATCAGCAATCATAAAATATACAGTCAACCACAAGTGGTATACAATCAACACGAGTAATATGTAGTCAATACCTACAAATGTACAGTCAACACTTAACATTATACCATATACAGTTTTCGGGCATAATATTTATGAAAATGCCAATTGATTGGAAATTTTTTCCAATCACTGAGATTAACTCGGAATTTCTCTGGTCACAAAGACACAAACTCACAATCATTAAACAATTAAAAATATGTGAATCAAATTTATTTATTTAAAAAAATAATCTTGTCCACCAAACTTCCAGCTGTTATAAAAGGGTCCACTCTACGTTCCACACCTGACCCTCTTTCTTTCGTATTGTACTTCTCCTTCCTTTTCTTTCTTTTAGAGAGATCTAACCATTTTAATGGTTCCTTCATCTCCCCTTTTCTGCTTCAATTAAAAACGGATAACCTAAGAAATAAAGGCTTTTTAATAAGAAAACGTCTCTTATTTCTCCACAAACGCGTTTCCCATACGTATTTTAGGGGCTTCCGAAAAGCGAAACGTTCATCGAAAAAACGTTTTCAGCCCGTTTCGAAACGCATTTTGGCGTTTCGAAACGTTTACGAACCGGCAGGCTCCCGAAAAATGGCATTTTCGTGCATCATAGATCAAGAGTTTAGTTCTTTTCTGGTACTTTCAGATTCACTATTTCAAAAATCAAGCAAATTCATTCTTTATTTAGGTCGAAAAAATTGAAGATAAATTAAAAACCTAATAGAATTGGAAATCACGAAAGGGCACCGATTACAGGACGGTAACAGTGGGGCTTCCTTATGCCGTCGGTAGCAGGGGCGAATTTGATAATTTTAGCAGGCTTCAAAGAAAAAAGAATGGCGGAATGTCAATTGATGAATGTTGAAAAATTAAATAATTTGGGAATCGCGTAATTATCAGAGTTACAAGTTTGAGAAAAGGTAAACCCTGGAAAAATTAAGGAGAGAAACCCAAATTGTCGCTAAGCCGAGAAGGAACCGGTTGTACCGCCAACCATAGTGCCCAGCTGCCCATATATGAGGGAGAAACTGAGGGATCAAAGGAAAGTGTTAGGGTTAGTTAAGTAGCTTCAATTTATTCCTTTCACTTGGGCGGGATTCTCAACCTTTTTTCACTTTCTCGTCTTTTAAAATTACAATTTCACTTTCTCGTCTTTTTAAATTACAATTTCACTTTCACTTTACGCCATAATTTTATTGTTTTATCCGGATTAAGTTCGAAAAAATATTTACAAGAAGTATTATCTTTAGAAATATCAAAAGGTCTTGCGCGCACAAGATAATTTTTAAGCAGTTTTTTTTGTAACTTTGAACTATTTTTTTGTAACTCTTATATTATAAAATTAAAAAGTTGATAGATAAACATTTTAAAGGGTTAAATGATTAATTTATACATTATTAGTGATTTTGAAGAAATAATTTTTGTTCAAACGAAAAAATTTATCATTAAAAAATAGATAACTTTTACATATATAAATGTAACTTTTAAGCATTTTGAGTCAACTTTTACTCCGGTGTACAATATTTATTGTACACCCATTATAATTAAGAATTTGTGTAGAAATATTGGAAATATGGAATATATCAAATATATACAGATAAAACTTATGAGTTTTTATGCGTTTTGTTTAATAATATCGTACTCGTATTAGATTAAGTTTCGTACATGCACGGATATTATTCAATTATTTGTCTAATTTTTCTAATATATTTGACTGAAATATTTCTCTCACAATAGTTACTGCGTATTTCATAAACCTTGAATGTGTTCATTTAATCATCTAATACAGAGTATGTGTTTTTCGTCCTACTATGTATTACGTATGTAACATTGTATATAGTTGATATGTTAATTTGACCAAAATATTCGATATACTAATATGTTCATTTGACCAAAAGATTGAGTAAGTTTAATTTTCCATTTATTTATATAACGATTTGACTGATTTTCCAGTTATCAATTATTATTTTATTAAAAAACTAGATGTGATAGAAGTTAGTGCTTTTTTTTAATATAAGTTGAAGTTAGTTAATATAAGTTCAAATTAGTTTATATAGGTTCAGATAACTCTTATTCAGTAAAAATAAGTTTTTTTCAAACAATTTACACACACAAATAGTTATTTTTAGCAAAAGTAATTACGTTCACTTAAGTTAAGTCTAATTCAGTTGAACTATGCAAACAGAAAGTTAATTTACGTAGTTATATGTGTATAACAATATGTGTGCATTCTCTTCACCGGATGGAACCTGAACTTATCTAAATTAAACTTATTGGAATTATTTAAAGTTGATTGATCTGAATTGACTATTTGAATCTGATCATACATGATTGTAAGAGAGTAAACTGTAGAATTAGAGTAAACTTGTTTACATGATTAAGACCTTATTTTTTTTATAAAAAAATGAATTTATTGTTGGACGTGAGCATTAGTTTTAAGGTTAAGAGAACGACATGTACATATGTGATACACGTGTGATGTTTATTCTTGTTATCTTATACGATAATGGTAGATATAATTGATATCTTAATAATATTATACAATGATAAACATTTCATACTTTATCATCATTACTAGTTATTACACCGAATGAAAATGCAACAATTACAAAAAAAATACACCGATATTATTATTTAATTCTTAGTATTGCCTTTAAAGACAATGGGGGTGTTTGTTAATTGGCTATTGATGCTTGGTTGTCGGCTGGTTTAATTAACTGTTTTGAGTGGATGTTAGCACTGGTTTTTCAGTTGGTTGTTTGACTTGTAAAGATGTTTGGTAAACTCATTTGCTGGCTGTTGGTTGTGAATATGTAAATGACATTTATGGACACTATTATGTTTTATTATCCATCTATTATATTCTTAGTAATCAATTAACCAAGTTAATTAGTATTTAAATTAATTATTTAATAAATTATTACATAATTTAATTAATAAATAATAAAACAATATTTAAAATTAGTAATAAAATAAATGAATAATAAAAATAACTACTATACTTCTAGTTCAAAGAATTATTAACTTAAATAGTTATTAATTAGTATTGATTAAATTATGAGTTCGCTTAAGCTACTTCGTTCCCCTAGGAACTTATTTAAAAGAGTGTTGGAAGATCGACCTAAGGGCACGTGGCTTGTATCATTGATACAAGGAAAAGTTTGATTCACCAGGAGAAGAAGCCGACACAAGTAGGTAGTTAGAGAATACTTAGGGGCACGGTATTAATTACTCATTGTTAATATTGGTTAATCATTGATTACTTCATATTAATTATTTAATAAATTAGTAAATAAAAATATATAATTAAAATTACTATTAAATTTAATTAAATAATTACTTTTATTTTAAATAATCATTCATTTAATTGGTTATTAATTAGTAGTAAGTAATCCTACTCTAAAAAATTAGTAATAATTAAAAATTATGAGTTAGTAATTAATAATTTTAATGCCTAGTTAATCACTGATTTATTAATATCATTATTAATTGTTAATTAGTGAAAAATTAAGGATAGAAAAGCAATTGAAAGATTGAAAAGCCAAAAGCCATACAAAAAAGCTAGTAACACTAGCTTTTCATTTTCTGGGAATAAGATGGCTTTTCAGCTAACCAAAAAGCCACTTTATCAAACACTATTTTTGGCTGTTTGACCAACATAAAAAGTCAGCTAAAAGCTAGTGAAAAAACCATCAAAAAGTCATTTTCCAAACACCCGCAATCTATAGTCACAAATTCTTATTTACAAATGGTGTACAATAAATATCGTACACCGGAGTAAAAGTGAACTCAAAATGCGCAAAAGTTACCCTTATACTATATATGTAAAAGTTATCTATCAATTTATTTTTTATAATATAAAACTTCAAAACATATTAAAGTTACAAAAACTAAGTAAAAATTAGGCAAATTGTCAAAAAGTACCTTCTTTTTCACTCAAAAAGTAAAATGGCCGAAAAATTGACAAATTGGCCGGATAGTTGCCCTAAAGTGCCATTTTTAATACTTCATCCGTTCCGGAAATATCGCACCATGGTTGACTTTTACTCATCTAGCCATTAGTTTGAATCTTAATATCTCAAATCGTATGCAAGTAAAAATTATAAAAAAATAATATTTAGAAAATATATATCGATACGAATCTAACATGACCTCACATGACTAAAATTTCATTACATACAAATCACAAAAAATGGCTAAAATCGTAGTGTGAATAGTGTAAAAAACAAATGGTGCGATATTTCCGGAACGGATGAAGTACAATATTTAATTTAAGGTATTATTTAATAAAAATTGAACAAATAAGGTACTAGTTCACAAAGTGAATGTAAAAAAAGCAACCTACAAATACAAAAATCTAAGTAAAAATTATGTTGGCGAATTTATTATACACCTTAGAGCATCAATTGTGGCTTACTCTTAGCCACTCTTAAAGAGAGAGAAAATTTAAGAGTTACCTCTTAAAAAATAAGAGCTAACTCTTAACTACCTCTTAATTAGAGGTTGATTGTGACTTCCTCTAAATAAGAGGTAGCTCTTAAAAATAAGAGTGGGGTGAGGTGGAAGAATTTGATGTATTTTGGTTGCTTTTTATATTAAAAATAAAATTAAAAATATTAAAAAGCTATATAAGAGGTATTTCTTGGTGTTTTTGGTAGCTAACTCTTGTTAAGAGGGGGTGATGAGGTGTACGAGGAGAGAGACTAAGAGGGGGCAAATTAAGAGTGAGCCTACAATTGATGCTCTTATGCAGTTATGCACACAAACATCTTTTGATATCTAGTACTCCCTCCATTCCTTTTTGTTCTTCCCATTTCTATTTCGGGCGTTCCTCTATGTTCTTCCCATTTTCTTTTTTGGACATATCTTTTTACCATAAAATTCTCCACCATCCCTTATTTAATTCATTCACATTTCCCTATTCACCCACCCAACTCCACTTTTATAATTTTTTATTACTTTAATAAAAATATCTTCTCTTTCCTTCATTTCTTTATTACTTTCCTTTACTACTTTATTAATTTCTCTTACATTCAATCATTACTCTTACACCCAATCATTACAAGATTCCATTTTCTTAATTTCCAAAGTATTTCCCAAATGGGAAGAACATAAAGGAACAGGAACAGAGGGAGTACTCCGTATTGTCTAACGACATTCCTCATTCATCAGCCTTTTCCCTAATAAATTTAATTCTTTTTTTCAAACAAAATTTCGATCTCCTCAACTGCGTCTCCCTCATTCCCTCCCTCCTCCCTCTCTTAATCTCTCTCCTCTCACTGGCAGCCGGTGAGAAAACAACTGTCACGCAAGAAGCAGCGCGGCCTCAATCTCTCTCCTCTCACGACGAATTTCGCTGCTTGCAGGTTTAGGTTGTTTAAATTGGGGATTTTTGGAAATAAGGTTGATAAACTTGGGATTTTGTAGTTGATAGTTGGACACGGGCCACGGAGCGCCAGCGACACAACCACTGTTCCTGGTCCACCGAGATTGTGGCGCGCGTGGCATCGGAATCCGACCGGGGGCAACAGGAGCATCGGTTGGTATTTATTTTTTATCTTTTATATTTTTTTCAATTTAAATTTATATTGAAATTAAAATGGACCAAATTGTATTCGAATTAAAATCGGCCAAAATATGTGTAAATATTTTCTTTTGTTTGAATGCATTGATTGATTGTTGATCATTCTAATGTTTATTAGATTTCATTATTTTTGAAGTTTTATCATTGTTTTCATGACATCTTTTGCAAATTAGGTGTTAGCTTTAATTCGATTCTGTATATTTTGATGTGCCCATTTTGTTTATTTGCGATTTCATTGAGTAGCCGAAGGAAAGTATGGCGATCACTTTATTGCTTCCGTTGTGGAAACCTTAAATGTGATTATGGGACTGTTGGTGTTGGTTATGGAACTGGTGACATGATTGGAGCAGGGGGTTATAGCTCAGAACAACAACAACTCGTGCCGGGGTGGAAAGGTGGTGACTGGGTTTGCGTGAGGTAACGATATGTCGGGTGCGACGGGTAGTGTTTATCAACAACCTCAACATACACAAATGAACTGGCCAAATAACTATTGATCTGAAGATTGCCCTTTTCTTGTAAGCTAGACAAGATTTTCAATGTTTGGAGTTATCTGAATGATATGGGACTGCTGGAAATATCAACCGAAAAAAAGTTACGGGCGTTGAATGTGAGGGACGTGACATCATAAAAGTAGGCTGAAGGATTAGCCAAAGGTATCTTCTTGTGGTGCTAAATAAGTAAATAGTATAGTTTGAGGTATACAATGACAATCTACCATTGACTAAATATTACATAATTTTAACTAGCTTGGGGGTGATATGAGCTGGTTTCTTTTTCATTCTGTTGTTATATGGGTTTTCTGATCTTCCCCATTCATATTTAGAAATAAATTCAAGTTTTGTATTAGAACTTACTTGAGTGACAGGAAATGTATTTTTCGAAGTTTATGAAGGCTACGATTTATTATAAGAGGTCTAAGATGGCAGGTTAGTGGAATTCCTCCTTTTTCTTTCTCTTATCTTTAAAGTGAATTTCGTTGGGAAGAAGAGGATGTACTGAATGATCTGAAACTGTTGTGTTTGGTATCAAGCAAAAGCAGCTCGCAATTGTCTCAGTTAACTCTCTGTCTGTCTATGTCTCACTCTGAAAATTTATTGTTAAAGATTCACTTAAATACTATAGATTGTCTGTGTTGCTGCTTTCTGAAAGAAGGTATGCGTTTGTCACATTTTCTGTACTAACTGGACTATTTTTCGTCTTTAGTAGCCTTGACATTCAACCTGATCTTGTCCTGCTACTTAATGGTTGAATTTCTCTCATTGAGGTTGAGGGTTTGTTCATTTTACACTGGATATGTTTTGTAATTCCGTGTAACTTCCTTACCCGTTCTTTATATAGGGAGATTGATGTTGTGTAATTGCACTATGCAGGTGGATCATGCTTCTGTATTGGTACGGTATGAAGAGGACTAGTGTCCTTGCGGTTGTGATTTAGACGAGGTAATCAAAACTCTTAGGCTAAGGTATTGTTTTTTCCTTTTCAAAGCTCACCCAAAATTCAATCCACCTCTTTTGTCTTTCAATAGTTTTACATATATAAATCCTTCTGTTTCCCTTCCTTATGTTTGATTTTCTTGCAATGAGATTTCCAGACATTAATACTTTGTATTGAAAATAATGGTTGGTTCAATCAAGTGATGGATGTGAGATTAAGTTTCATTTGTCTCACTTTGACGGTTCTAGTTTATCAGTTGTTTTTGGCAAACTCTTTTGCTTCCCCTTCCACTAGGTGTTAATATCTGTTGGTTTTCTTAATTAAAATATTGAATCAATTTGACTGCTTATTCTCCCCTACTCCGTAACTGAAGTTTTTATTAAAAACATACTACAATGGTGATCATATCCTTGTAAAAGATTCATTGCTTGATGCATCTTGTGCACGCCTGCTTTAGTTGGTAATAGTGCCATTGGAGCCATTGCTGGAGTAGTTGCTGGATAGCTGCTAGTGTTGCACTACTTTTTGCAGCTCCCGCAATTGCTCTTGCTTATGCAAAATATTTTTTTTTTTTTTTTTTGTGTGCAGATTTCTCTTTTGCAAATACATTTAGGGGCGTGTAAGATGATTCCTATCCAGCTGTTGGAAAATTATGCCCTTCATCAGGATATCTGGTTAGTACTTTAGTCTTTAGTAGATGTTCATTTCTCTAGAGAGTTCCTTAGAGTCAAATTCCAATTTAGTCATTTTTCTGTTATATGTATTAATATAATGCATTTATAATTTTTCTTCATGTATTGGTGTTACATCAAATTTTTAACACTGAAATTCTCTTAATCAGCCTGATTGATGAACTCTTGGGGGCAGTTGCTTGGTTGTACCGAGCTGCTAATATCGAGGAAATACAAACATATGAAGGAGAGTAATAGCATGCTATATTATTTGATTACTTGTAAGTTTTAATGATTCATTTTAAGCAGGTTCACTTCCAATGGAAAATACGTCGTACTAGTTTATGATCATTTGTAATGTCCTATATTTTTTAATTGAAACAAGGTAAACATTTGTTGCTGGTTTTGTGCAGAGAGGTTGATTATTGGAAGCGGAAGAAGAGAATGACATTGTATTTTCAGATTTATACTTGTAAATGGGATTTTTTTTTCATCTTAATCATTAGTCATTTATTTATTTTGATGCTAAGTCATGTCGTTCGACAATGACATTTTTGAGGGGTACTAATTATGTAATGACTTTAATTATTTATGGATACATATTTTTTGAGTTAATAATACCAACTTTTTTACGATTTTTTTTGGTTTACTTTTGCTATTTGATCATGATTACTCCTTATAGGTGATCGTACATGGAAATGTATAAAGAAAATTGCGTAACTCGGAAGCAAGATATCTAATAGTGTAAACAAAATAATAAAATATTATAAAAATTGCATATATTATTTTTGGTGCCTCTAAAAACCGTTCATGTGGAAGTTTTAGATTGCATTTAAATATCATTAGGGGCATATGTAATTGACTCTAATGGTATTTTGAGGCAAAATTACATGGTTGCCTCTACATATATAATGTCTTTAGAATCAACTTTTACATTGCCTCTAAATATATTTTGAGGCAATAATATATGTTAACCTCTAATTATATTTTGAGGCAAAAACATACAGATGCCTTTAATTATATTTTGGGTCAAGAATATGTGGTTGCCTCTATTTATATTTTGAGGCAAAGATATAGGTTGCCTCTTATTATATTTCGAGGCAAGATTTTATGGTTGCCTCTAAAAGTATTTGCTTTTAAAAGCAACACATCATATTGCCTCAAAAGGGAGCCTTTAGAGGCAACCATTAATTAGCGACGGACTTATTAGAGACATCCACTTTTTTGCTTCAAAAACTAATTAGAGGCTACATCTCCGTTTTTAGAGGCAATTATGTCTTGCCTCTGTAAGTGATTTTTCTTGTAGTGTTAGAATTAGGCAAGAGATCCCAATTGCTTTTGAATTTAGGAATTTTGTATGTGTTTTTGAGGAGTTTTTGAGTTGTATTTTGAGGCGTAATGTCGAAATTACGACGTTGTATTGTTGTTCTCCTCCTCATTGTGCTGAAAATGAGGGGTATTTATAGAAGGAATTGGTGCAAGGCACCAGCACACGTCAGCGCAGGGCGCTGGACCAGCGCTGGGCGCTGGTGACGTGGCTTGAATGCCGCCAAAGCAAGGACGGGGAATCGTCCTTGTTTTGTCTTGTAGTGTTGTACCAGTTGTACGAATAGTACTAGGTTTGGCGTTTTGTATTTGCTTGGAGGTTAAGGCATCGTTTAAAGTCTAAAAACAAGCCTTTCTCGGGTTTTAAATTCCGGTTTTACGGGACGGGGCCCGGCATGCTCGGTTTTGTGGGTCGGCGCCCGTATTTGACTTGCCTTATATGATTTTGAGTGGAAAAGGCCTAGTAAAACCAATGGGATGGTCTAAAAGATGAGATTGTACTTGGATTTTGAAATTGAATTTGGAAAATTGTATTTTGTACCGAGAACCGAAAGGGGAGCGGTCTCGGGGGTTGGATTTTGGATCTTGAATTTGGAAATATTCTTAGCAATTGGGATTTCCGCTTGGAGTTACTCCAATCACCTAACAAGGATAATGGTATCGTCATAATCCCAAAGGGGAGACACAAATTAGGAGTCTACAGTAACCCCGCGTAGATCGCAAAGATACAGATCTCAACCGGAAAGGTACTTAGGTATTTTGACGAACGAGAGCTATGAAGTTCTATTACTTGAAAGTGATGAACCTGCGACTTACAAACAAGCTATGATGAGCCCTAGCTCCAAGCAATGACAAGAAGCCGTGCAATCTGAATTAGACTTCAAAGCTGAAAACCAAGTTTGGGTTTTGGTCAATTTGCCAGATGGCTACCAAGCCATAGGAAGCAAATGGGTTTTCAAACTGAAAAAGGACAAGGATGGGAAACTTGAAGTTTTCAAAGCTAGATTGGTTGCAAAAGGTTACAGGCAAGTCCACGGTGTCGATTACGATGAAACCTTTTCACGAGTTGCAATGCTAAAGTCTATTCGAATAATGTTAGCAATCGCTGTAGGGGAATACAGTTAAACATAATAACATGTGCGAAAACAATCCCCAAAGCCAGGAAGAATGTATAAAGCACAGATTAAGCAGACTTACGTTTGAAGTGTATTTTCCACAAATTGTCAACGAACACGAACTTAGAACTCCACTTGTCGTTCCTCTACTCGGTTCACCGACACGATCAGACCCGTCTTGATTATCGTAGCTTAGACAATCGATCAAGAGTTTTTCCCTTTTGGGATGAACATACTTTGGAGGCACATAGAGAATTAGGGTTCTCTGTGACTCTAGGGTTTTAGTGTGACTTAATTGTATTATGTTGGAAAAGGGGTTAGAAGGTTATTAACATAACCTTAATAACCGAACAAGCCATAAGGCAAGGCCGGCCAGCAAGCCCCGCGCAAGACGAGTATAGCGAGCTGGGCCATGGGCCTCGCTGCTGTGGCTGTGTCGCTGCTTCAGCCCGCGCGCACACGCGCAGCTCGCTCGGCCATGTGCCAGCGCTGTCGTGTTGCCGTGGCCTTGCTTGCTTGCCCAGCGCGCCCATGGGCCTTGAGTATAGGAGCCGCTCTTCGTATTTATCGATTAATATATTTCCGATATATTATTTATCGTTTCGTATACGACGAATCACCGTCGTACGATACGATTTATTCGTTTCGCCTAGCTTATGAATAATCGCGATTCGATATACGATTTCGATGCAAGGTCGTATCGTCTAATACGTTTTCCAACTAATTCCCCAAAAGCTATTAAATGAATTTCCAATTCATTTAATTCGGTGATCTGTTACGTGTCATTGGTGTGACCTTGTAGGTTCAGTCAAGAGTAAGCTGTGAGCTTAATATTCATTAGAACTCACTGATCGGAAGCATTGCTCTAGCTAGCTGTTCTGATCACTTGATCTCACTGAATTAATTGTTCGCAATTAATCTGAACCTTGGTATTAGACTTAATGCACCTTGGGTGAAGGACCTATTTCTTTCAGTCTCCCACTTTGAAGGAAATAATGCCCTTGGTCCAAGTATGCATTCTATGTTAAGTCTAATAAATGCGGTTCAGTATTAATTAACAAGTTAATAATTCAGTGAGATCAAGTGAGCTGAATGCCTAGCTAGAGGCCGCTTCAGTTCAAGTGGAATTGATGATATTAATCCACAGCTTACTCTTGACTGAACCCGTAGGGTCACACAAATAGTACGTAAACGGATCAAGTATTTAATGGCATTAAATACTCCATCTATGAATATTCGGAACCGACGGATCTTGGTTTCAGTGGGAGCTAAGATCGTCACAGGCAAGAAATGAATACTCCGGAAACGATGATATGGCCGGAAACGAAAATATGGATCGTATCGGAAATATGAATATTATCCAAGTCGTAGATGTTGCCGGAAACGGAAACATGGTACGTATCGGAAAATATTATTGGAAATGGAAATATTACCAGAATCGGAAATATTGCCGGAAACAGAAATATTGTCAGAATCGGAAATATTACCGGAATCGGAAAATAATTCCGGAAACGGAAATATTAAATATTTGTTCGAAACGGAAATTAATTCCGGAATCGGAAATATTAAATATTGTTCGTATCGGAAATAAATTCCGGAACTGGAAATTTAATCGGAAGCGTATCGTACGAATTAGCATCGGACGAGGCCTGCCGGACGAAGGCCCAGCACGAAGCCGGGCCACCGCCCAGCAAGCACGCGCGCCACAAGCCCAGCCAAGGCAGCGCCCAGGCCTACCGCAAGGCAGGCCCAGCGCGCGCCAAGGGCCACGGATGCGTGGGCCGCGCTGCGTGGGCTGCTGCTCGCACGCGCATGGGCAGCCCTTGTGGCTGCCGTGTGTGTGTGAGTTTGTGCTCATGCGTGATTCCTAAATCTACAAGAGTCAGTGTATGATTAAATTTCTATTCCTAATTGGATAAATTAATTGAATAGAATTCATGTAGGATTCTAATTTCAATTAATTCGTATCCTACTAGGATTACGATTCCTTTTCCATAACTCTATAAATAAAGGCCTAGGGGTCATTATTTATACACAAGTTTTAAGTATTCAAAACTAAGATTTTTAAGCAGAAAAATCAGCCAATATTCTTGCCTACCTAACCGAAAATATTAGAACCTTAAGGGCGATTCTAGTTGGTCAATCTTAAGGCGGATCCGGACGTGCTGTGGACTATCTACGGAGGGACGACACTTGGAGTCCTAAAGACTTGTTCTTGTTCGGTTCGGGCGCAGCTAGGGAAGGCACGCAACAAAGAGTATGCATCTAAACTATGCTAAATGATTATGTGTAAATAATATGTTTCCTGGCTTTATGGTTTTTCCGCATGATTTATGAACTGTCATATGAATCATAACCTAACAGTGGTATCACGAGCCCCTTATTATTTTCATAATCTAAATTGCATGAACATGGTTAAATATTACAAATTTGCAAGAATTAAAAGGGGTGATTAATTTTCGTAATTGTTAATTAATTGCAAATTGCGTTTATTTAATTATACGTACGCAGTTTTTCGGCAGTTTCTTCGTTACTCATCCGAATTGAGTGATTTTTGTGTCAATTCCGCATGTAAAAGGCATTCTAAAATTTTGACAAAAATAGTATTTTTCTGCCGAACCCAGAATTCTCAAATTCGAAGCCTAACCATGACTTTTCGAAGGTTTTAGTTTTTCGAATGCAAAATTTCGTAAATTTAAGATGTTAAATTAAATATTTGCGATTCTTGTTGATAAATCTTGAATTTTTGATTGACCTACTGCATATGTTTAACAAGTTTGAATGCCTAGTCTTGTTAATTATGCAATCTAATTTGTAATTATGATTAATTTGTTGAAAATTAGAATAATTTAGAATTAATTTGATTTTCATAATTAATTGTAATTTAATTAGAAACCTATGATTAAAAACCACCATAAAAATTGTAAATTTACGATAAATTTTAAATTTTTATGACCTAGACTTGAATCCATAACAATCGGAAATCAATTGGATAATAAATTTTCGATTTTTCGCCCTAAAATTATGAAATTAATATTATTTATTAATTTGTCATTAATTTTAAATATAAATTTTAAATTTTTATGCGATTCGTTCATATAACTTGCACGCACGAAGCAATGGACGCTTCGTGTTACCCTTAAGGGGTGTTGTATAATGCGGGCATGCGACGACGAGCAAGGGAGCTCGTCGCCCGTGCGGCACGAATGCAATGAGCAAGGGCGTAGTGCACGAGCACAAGGCAACAGCCCTGCCTTGTGTCGTGTGCCACGACCAATGGACGAATGGGCATGGGCGTAGGGCGAGCCAAGGCAGTCGCGTGTGGGCAGCAAGCGAGCTGCGCCACAACGCGCGCTGCCTCGCACAAGAGCGCGCAGCCTCGCGCGCAGCGAGCGCAAGCTCGCGTGCCACGAGCGCTGCGCCTAGCATTGCTCGCGCGCACAGCGAGCGATGTCGCCCGCCCAGCGAGCGATGGCTCGCGCCAGCGAGGGATGGCTCGCGCGCACAGCGAGCGATGTCGCGCGCCCAGCGAGCGATGGCTCGCGCGCCCAGCGAGCGATGTCGCGCGCCCAGCGAGCGATGTCGCGCGCGCGCAGCGAGCACCAATGCGTGCGGAGGCTTGCGATAGGGAAGCAGCAGCTATGCGACGAGCGCATGGGCTGCGCGCACATGGCCAGCAATGGCTGTGTGCGTACGGCCCATGGGCGTGCTACGCGTAGGGTGTTTGCGTTACGATTAGATCGTTTTGAATGTTTAATTTGAAAATTTCAGTTCACGTAATTTTAATTAATTTTAAAATTAATAATTTAATTATTTTCTTGGATTTTAATTTTGAATATTATAATTATAATAAATGTTATTTATTCTAATTATTTTACTAAAATTAAAATCATGAATTAATTTAAATGCGACTGAAATTAAATTAAACTTTTTGGATTCAATTATAAATTTATATGAGCTTTAAATTTTAATTAAATTTGTATGTTTCCGGTTAGACTAGAAATACATTTTTATGTTTAAAATTGGTAAAGCATATGAATTTATTGGTTTAAGTGGGAGCGCTTTTTAGTCATAAACTCTTGATTAGGTCTACAAATCCTTAAGGTTAAAACAACTTGATTAGAATTAATAAGGACTGAATAATTGGTAGATTATTGGTGCCCTTGATTAATTGCTGCAAATGTTTACGTGATGCATAATGTGTTTTACTAACCAGCTATGTGGGCCATTCATGATAATGAATGGGTGAATGGTATATATTGTATATGTACTGTTTTGCAGGTTATGAAGTGACTAGTATGGCCCAAATAGGATAGAAAATATGGTCTGCGTACCATTAATTTGAATGTAATTGGTCTAAAGTACCAAAGTTATTTTTCAATTCAAATATGGTCTGCGAACCATCAAATAGTTGTAATTAGTTATAGCTTATCCTATTTGAAGAAAATGGTGCCTCCCACGGAGATTTTCAAGACGGACTTTGAAGTCAAAGCTTCAAGATGAAGTCGGGCCATACTAGATCACAAATATCTTATGCATGTTTTAAGTTATTTATTGCTTTTAAATATGTCTTAAAATGCATGAGATCAAAAGCTTGATTATGTTGCATGATTAAGGATTTTAGTTCACTTAAAATCTAACCAACATAGTAAGAGCCTTAAGTTCCAAACTTAAAAATTGAGTTAAAAGGTGCCATGCCAAAATATACACTTGCTTGGATATCCTTTACATCAATCTAGTAATAGTTTTCGCTCAGCGAGGTGTTACTTATTGGTCCTAAAGGGGCAAGGTACACAAATAATTGTGAGTACATGTTAGTTTTGGTGAAACTCAACGATATAAGTAAGGAGTCCTTTTATGTCGTGGCAAATTCGATAGGTTTACCTAATAAGTTCTTAGACGTACCTATCAACCAAGAATAGTTTCTAGACTATTAGCAAAAGGCTTTTGCTTACCTAAGATGTTCTAGGATTAAGTCGACAAACTGTGCTTAGTTCTTCAATGATTTTAGGATCTTGGAATCATTTTATTCACACCTGCCGGAACACATAATTCGAATAAAATGCTAATAACTTGTTTGAATTGCATGGTTGCTTTAATTTCAAGTTATTATTCATGATAAATGTTTAGACTTTGCATGCTTCAATGTATGTTTTAATTATTGTTTATAATTAAATATCTTGCACTGCAATAAATCCTTTTAGAAAGGTAACAGTAAATTTCCTCGATTGGTAGTGAATCCAAGAACGATTCACGGAAATGAGAGAAAGTGAGCAATTTAAAGTGTACGTTTCTTATAGCGACTTTTATGGTTGTTTTCGAATATCAAAATCGAATGGCAAACCAATTGGTGCTTGTGAATTCAAAATACAATGTAGTTTTGAGATCGTAAAGCATTGAGTTTAAACGCTCAGCCTTACCAATGGTTAACAACCTAATATCGTTGTCCATTTAATTCTCGAATGAGTCTAGTCCCTAGACATTCGAATAGATCGATGCTTAGAGAACTTTAGAAGCTTCTGGTAAGATCATCTAGTTGAAACAAAATATTCAACATAAATTAAAATGGTAAAGAACCTTGTTGGTGACATTGGACATGTCTAACAAAGTATAAAAGTCAACACTAAAGAATTCAATTCTTAAGACTATAAGAAAGGGTACAAGAAATAGGAAAACGAGGAACAAATGAAAGGAATTTACGATTCCGTTTCTACCTATAAGTTTATGTTTAAAGAGAAGTGACCTAGCAATCAAACTTCCTTGGTATCATATACCGCTTGAGGTTCTTACTTCGGTAATAACTCAAACAATGGAAGCTAGGATACACTAATGACCTACAAGTGGGAAATGAAGCATGGCATTGCTACATTAATTGTAGGGTCATCTAGTTTGTTTTAAGTCCTTTCAAAGGCTGGAACTTAATGGCTACTTTGTTCCATAATCAGCATACCTAAATTTCTGTTTCAAACACAGAAAGACTCACATTCAGAAGAACAAAAACAATGTTTGTTTGTTTATTTGAATGAAATGGTCAATTACAGGTTGAGTCAATATGCTTGATTAAAACAAACATCTCTTTAAAGAACTTTACTAAGGTTCAAATCAAACCCTTGATTTGAGTTCCACTAATCTTTGGCATTGTTGCTTAGACCATATCAATAAGTTAAACTTCAAAAGCTCTATTTTGATGGACTTTTGAAAGTTCATTGATTTCTAGATCAATTTAAGACGACTAGTCTTACTTGTTGAAAGTAACAAAAGATATGAACTATTGTTAGAACGCCTAGACAATAGAGTTCAAAGCTAAAGAAAGATTTTATGACTTTATTATTTCACATGGATTTGAGTGAATATAGGTTTATTTACTCAAATGTGATATAAGTTGAATCTGTTTGGCTAGTTCAAAGATTCAGAAGTATAAAATCCACTTGGCAAGAAATCATAAAGATCTAGGTTAGATCATGTTGATGATTACTTGAGACCAAATATGATCATCAATGATTGTGTGTTGTAATTTCACAATCTAGGTCCATAAGATATGGCATATCTAAGTTGGAATAATCGAAGTCAATTGTTACTTGATTCGATTAATGATGAATCATAAAAACTTTTCCTATAATTTCTAAAACAAAATGCTCAACTACCACCAAACTAAACCAAATTCGTCAAAGCTATTGAAAAGTAATTTCAGGATATCTTTTCAATTATATATATCTAAAGAGTTGCTAAACTCAGTGGGAGCTTAGTGTTTGTTATTCAACAAACTAAGGCCCAAGTCTAGATATATGTTTCATTGTGATTTATTCAAATGAGACACAAGGGTATTGTTTCTACCACGAATTTTTGAGAACATAATGTTTGTTTGCTCGAAATAATGTCCTTTTTGGAGATTCGTTTCCAAAATGACAAGTGGGAGAAAATAGACCTCGAAAGTCTTCGAGGCGAACAACAAACATAAACGGACATTCCGGAGGCTTTTCGAAGTGCTTCAGAAAAACCGAACTTATTCTTTAAGGACTTTAGAAGTGGCTTTAAAGAATAGACATCTCTTAGAAGACTTTACAAGTGCTTCAAGGAGAACAGAATATTCAAAGGACTTTCAAGTGGCTATTGATATTCTATTGTTTGATGTTCTATACCCAAGTAGGCATAGAATTCAAGTTCAAGTCACTGAAACTATGAGATTCTTCTATTAGATAGTGAAGAAACATAGAGATCAGGTCAATGAAACTATGAGATTCTTCTATTAGATAGTAAAGAAACCTACAACTTGCAGTCAAACTAAAAGAAGTGACTTGTAAGAAAGCTATGACGAAACCCAGATTCCCTAAAATGGTTAGAGGCCATATATAGACTATATGTTTAATTGGTTAAAGGCCATAAAACATACTCAATGTTTTGATGACAAAATTGAAATTTTGTTGATTTGCAAGAATAGGTTCACACCTATTGGTTGCAAGTTTGTTTTAAGGATAAAAACCATCAAACATGGAATTGTGTTCACACACAAAGCTAGATTAGTTGCTAAAGGTTACAAGCAAATTCATGGTGTGAATTGTGTTGAAACCTCATGCATAATCGTAATGCTCAAGTCTATAATTCAAGCAATGATTGCATATTGGTACATATAGCAATTGGATGACAAAACGTATTCCTCAATCAAATGTTGGAAGAAACTATGTACATGGTATGTCATAGGATTTGTGGATCCAAATAAATGCTTGAAAGAGAAAGCTAGTTTATAAAATCTAAGTACAGATTTAAAGCAAGCAATTGGGAATTAGAAATGTATTTTAGTGAAGCTAATAAGTATTTTAGTTTCATAAAATATACATGATTCTTATAGATATATAAGAAGTTTAGTGGGAGTACATAAAAACTTATTTGGTCCTATGTGTATCACACACATATCTCTCTATTGTGAAACAACATTCAAATGCTAATGACTTAGATTTGAAATTATTCATCAATGATGGACCATGGCGAAACTTAGTACATACTGGATATTAAGATCTATTTACAAAGATCTTATGATATTGTTTTGGATTAAGTAATGGCATTTACTAAATCAAACACGAAAGACTCCATTGGAGATATTCGACCCATATGAATAAATCTAAGTAAAGGATGTTTGAACTATGTATAAGCATTTACTAAGTTAAACATCAAAGAATCTAAGTAAGATTCTTAAACCTATATTATATGTCAAAGAATTTAGCTGGATTTAGTATCTACTGAAACTAGATGAGCTAAAGTTACATGAATAGAATTCAATTGGGAATTATTCTGCAAAAGAACTTATCATGTATGATATAATATGAGGATCGCCAAAAACGTATTGTATGACTTTAGCCATGACGAACATATACCAATCTCTATTGATCTAAGTAAAGATCAACTAGTTTGAGATCAAGAATACTTATGGTACTTGAAAAGGTACATAGGAATAGTTCTTGAATTCAAGGAAATAAAGATATGCTAAATATTGATGCTACACGCATAAACACTGGCAAAGGATCAAGCAAGACCCTTTGGAGTTAACCATTGATAAGGACGAGCTATAAATCATCGTGTTTTGAAATGGCAACATGGATTGGAGACCATGAGTTGTTGCGTGGGAAATTAAAATAATAATTTCTATGTTCTAAGATATAGTTGGAGAGTCTTCCACATACCTATGAACTGCTTGGATAGGTAAAACCAAACAAAGCATCACTAGCAACCTATACAGTTGAAGTAAAAGTAATTATTGCCTAAGAAGCAATAAAACAGGGTTGTTTAAAGAGTTCTTCACTGAACTTGGGAAGATCACCTATCTGCTGGCTTGATGGTTCTTCATTGAAAAATGCGTAGAACCACTCTTGAAGCAAGAAAAAGGTCTGCTAACTTGATGGTTCTTCATTGAGAAATGCGTAGAACCACCATTATAGCGAGAAAGACTAGATCACAAAATAAACATACTCAAAAGATCTTATCATCTATCTCGAAGAACATTCGATGAAAAGGATATTAAGATTGGCAAAGCATGATAACTAAACCTATGCAACAAGTGAGAAGCAACACTTACATTGTAGCACTGGAAATCAAGCATAGCTTTGAAATTCCATGAACTGTTTTAGAAGATGGGTCTGAGGCCCATGGTTGTAAAACATTGGGGTTGAACATTTATCATATATGAAATGTATTTTCATATTCCATTTAATCTTGGTTTAGTATTAAATGATGAGTCCCTTCAATTTGACGATATATTCAAGATAGACTGTCAGGACCAGTCCTGTGACTAAGAAATGTCTATCAAGTGAACTTGAATGTCAAAGGTTGAAAATGGTCCCTAATCGGAGTTTTCTATAAAATTGGACGCATAGAAAACGTTAGACGATTAGAATGCAAGATGACTAGTAGTTCTGTTTCTTGAACTATGTGGACATGGCAATGTCATAATCATTTGCATAGATACTTACTTTGGGAAGACTAGTATCGGACAAGACCTATGAAACTTTACTGTAAGAGATGAAAATCTGTCATAAGTAAATTTCATTAAAATTATTAGACACTAAATCCTCAATACCTGAGTGATTTGAGATTACTTGTTTGAGAACTGGTTGCTTTGACGTTGACCAACCGTCGCACCGTAAAAGGAGGCTATAAAGGCAACGCTCAGGTAATCACCTATCAAACGAAGTCTAATCTCAAGATCGAAAGATTGGGATTGTCCTCCCATAAATCGGGATGAGATGCTTAAAAGTTGTACAAGGCCACTCGGAGAGCTAGAAACTGTGAAATGCATGGCCGTGCTCGGATGAATCATAGGCTATGATTATCTGTTTATTTGATCAGTTGAACTCTGAAACCGAGGAACACCTCTGGACATAATAAGGATGACAACTCTTACCTTATGTTCAAGAGCAAGCATCGAGCGACAAAGGAATTAGGAAATGCACACTTGTCCCTAAGGACAAGTGGGAGACTGAAGGAAATAATGCCCTTGGTCCAAGTATGCATTCTATGTTAAGTCTAATAAATGCGGTTCAGTATTAATTAACAAGTTAATAATTCAGTGAGATCAAGTGAGCTGAATGCCTAGCTAGAGGCCGCTTCAGTTCAAGTGGAATTAATGATATTAATCCACAGCTTACTCTTGACTGAACCCGTAGGGTCACACAAATAGTACGTAAACGGATCAAGTATTTAATGGCATTAAATACTCCATCTATGAATATTCGGAACCGACGGATCTTGGTTTCAGTGGGAGCTAAGATCGTCACAGGCAAGAAATGAATACTCCGGAAACGATGATATGGCCGGAAACGGAAATATGGATCGTATCGGAAATATGAATATTATCCAAGTCGTAGATGTTGCCGGAAACGGAAACATGGTACGTATCGGAAAATATTATTGGAAATGGAAATATTACCAGAATCGGAAATATTGCCGGAAACGGAAATATTGTCAGAATCGGAAATATTACCGGAATCGGAAAATAATTCCGGAAACGGAAATATTAAATATTTGTTCGAAACGGAAATTAATTCCGGAATCGGAAATATTAAATATTGTTCGTATCGGAAATAAATTCCGGAACTGGAAATTTAATCGGAAGCGTATCGTACGAATTAGCATCGGACGAGGCCTGCCGGACGAAGGCCCAGCACGAAGCCGGGCCATCGCCCAGCAAGCACGCGCGCCACAAGCCCAGCCAAGGCAGCGCCCAGGCCTACCGCAAGGCAGGCCCAGCGCGCGCCAAGGGCCACGGATGCGTGGGCCGCGCTGCGTGGGCTGCTGCTCGCACGCGCATGGGCAGCCCTTGTGGCTGCCGTGTGTGTGTGAGTTTGTGCTCATGCGTGATTCCTAAATCTACAAGAGTTAGTGTATGATTAAATTTCTATTCCTAATTGGATAAATTAATTGAATAGAATTCATGTAGGATTCTAATTTCAATTAATTCGTATCCTACTAGGATTACGATTCCTTTTCCATAACTCTATAAATAAAGGCCTAGGGGTCATTATTTATACACAAGTTTTAAGTATTCAAAACTAAGATTTTTAAGCAGAAAAATCAGCCAATATTCTTGCCTACCTAACCGAAAATATTAGAACCTTAAGGGCGATTCTAGTTGGTCAATCTTAAGGCGGATCCGGACGTGCTGTGGACTATCTACGGAGGGACGACACTTGGAGTCCTAAAGACTTGTTCTTGTTCGGTTCGGGCGCAGCTAGGGAAGGCACGCAACAAAGAGTATGCATCTAAACTATGCTAAATGATTATGTGTAAATAATATGTTTCCTGGCTTTATGGTTTTTCCGCATGATTTATGAACTGTCATATGAATCATAACCTAACACACTTGTCATTCAGACAAGTGTGCATTCACATTCCTTTGTCACTTAGTGTTACTTACTGAACAGAAGGTAAGATCCAAGCCATCCCTATTAGGTCCAGAAGTGTTTCTCGGATTACAGAGCTCAACTGTTAAACTTTTGCAGAAGGTGAAGCCTTAACCATTCTGAGCAAGACCATGCATTTTACAGTATCTAACTCTCCGAGAGGCCTTGTTACACAACAACACCATATCCTATCAAAGATAGGAGGACAATCCATTCTTGCAATCTATGAACACTCACTTTGATTCATAGTACGCCCAATAACTGCTTTCATAGCCTCCTTTTACGGTGCGACGTTTAGCTAGTATCAAAGCGAACTAATTCTCAAACGAGCAGACATAATCGCTCATGTTCTTAGGAACGGTTTCTAATCACCATTAATGAGAACTACCTATGACATGACTTTAATCTCTTAAAGTGTTCTCATGGTCAATCCGATACAAGATCCAATAAGTATCTATGTAAAAGATTCTGACATCCAGTCACTCTAGTTCAAGAAACAGAACTAAGTAATCTACTTGCAATCTAATCATCATTAGTCATTGGTTGTCCACCTTTCAATGACCTGGATTAGGGATCCTTTTGTGACTTCAATATTCAAGTTCACTTAGGGGTGTTTCTTTGTCGAAGAATCCATCTTGACATCCCATTTGAATGATTTGAATCACATGGACTTATCATTTAATACTAAACCAAAATTAAATGAATATGAAATAATAAATTTCATAAATATGAAATGGTTAAACCAATTGTTTTAAACATAGATCTAACAGATGTTCTAAAACAATACTTAGAAAATCAAAGCCATTCTCCAACATGCTTGATTCCCATGGTTGCTACATGTGCGTTGTGTTTCACTTGTGGGAACGGTTTAGTCAATGGATCCGCGACGTTGTCATCAGTTCCAACCTTGCAAATCTCGATTTCCTTTCTTTCAACGATCTCTCGAAGTATATGAAATCGCCGCAGTACGTGCTTGGACTTCTGGTGGCTCCTAGGCTCCTTTGCCTGGGCAATGGTTCCGCTATTGTCGCAATACAAAGCTACTGGTGAAGGAAATATGTCTTTCACCCAAGGTGCATTAAGTCTAATACCAAGGTTCAGATTAATTGCGAACAATTAATTCAGTAAGATCAAGTGATCGGAACAGCTAGCTGTAGCAATACTTCCGATCAGTGAGTTCTAATGGATATTGAACCACAACTTACTCTTGACTGAACCTACAAGGTCACACCAATGACACATAACAGATCACTGTGAGAGGGTCGAAAAAGCACGAGGCTAATGCATGACCTCGTCCCTCGTGGGTGTGACGATTCTTTTTATTCAATCAAGTGCAATTGGATTCCCTGTGAGTATATACCCAATTGACTAGTAATATAGGAGCCGTCATTCAGTTTTTAACGACAATGAGAAAAACTGACAAAACCCAGTTATCGTGACATAAAGGGAGTGCAATTATGTTTGACCACGACGGCCGTAGGTTCCCTTGTGATCCCTGGTATGGGGATCTTTCAATATACACCCGCAAGGTAGAGATTGAGGGTTCGGGGGACTGTAACTACCGAGAGGAGTACTTCGCTCGTCGATAACTCCAGAGGCAGGATATCCTTACTAGCTCAGCATAAATAATTGAAGGGACGTGCGTTAACTGTTAGACTAATCTGAGTTGATTTTAGCAATATGCAACATCTATAAATTTTACTAAAAGAGAGGAAATCAATGTGGTGATGACAAATGTCACTCATTGATTCGCTCTCTTTTAATATAAATTAATTAATAGATAATTATTTTGTCATATTTAACTTACTGTATTTATAAACAATGAATATGAAAAAATCGCACAATGTATCATTTGAAAGATATTATATAAATAACTAATATGGAAAATTTGCACAATTATTAGATAAATATTTTTGGAAGATATTATTTGGAAGTTACGGTAGTATTTATTTGTCCATCAAATTAAGCATCTCCACAAAATTACTGTTGCAATATGCATAAAATCACACTTGGCTAATTTATTTGGAAGATATTTGATTATAGTAAGTCTTTGGGTTATTTGACTTATTTTAATTTATTTCAGATAAAATAAGTTCAGATAAGCTCATTTAGGTTCAGTTAGGTTCAGATAATATAAGTTAAGAAAAATAAGTTTTTTCAGACATTTTTTCCACATACAAATAAGTTTATTTCAAAAAAGATAAAATGAGCTCATATAAGATAAGATAAGATAAGTTCAATTAAATACGGATAAGCGCCGATAAGTTCAGATAATATAAGTTCAAACCAAAAAAGTCGTATAGAACATAACATAATAGAAAGGATCAATTTATAGCTGACAAATGTCGCTCTCTGATTTCTCTCTCTTTTAATATAAATAATTAATATATCACATATTTTTACTTATGGAAATTTATAATTGTTCATAAAATTATATTCATTCTTGCCATGTAGGTGTTAGGTTATGATACATATGACAATTCATAAATCATGCGGAAAAACCATTTAGCCAGGAATACATATTATTTACACATAATCATTTAGCATATTTTAGATGCATACTCTTTGTTGCGTGCCTTCCCTAGCTGCGCCCGAACCGAACAAGAACAAGTCTTTAGGACTCCAAGTGTCGTCCCTCCGTAGAACGTCCACAGCACGTCCGGATCCGCCTTAAGATTGACCAACTAGAATCGCCCTTAAGGTACTAAAAATTTCGGCACTTTTGAGCAAGGAATGTGACTGAATTTTTCTCTCAAAAACTCACTTTGAATACTTGAAAACTCTTGTTATAAATTGTGAACCCAGGCCACATATTTATAGGGGTATGGAAAGAGAATTGGAATCCTATTAGGATACGAATTAATTAAATTAGAATCCTAATGAAACTCTTATTTAATTAATTTATCAAATAGAATTAGGAATTTAATCATTAAACGAATCCTGTACGTTTTAGGTTTCGTATGTGAACACAAACACCCACGCACACACAGCAGCCCACGAGGGGCGCTATGCGTGCGCGCGCACAGCCCGAGCATCGCAGCCCACGACTGCCGCAGCCTTGGGCGCGCGCTGGGCCTGCCTTGCGGTGGGCCTGGCGCAGCCTTGGGCTGGCGTGTTGTGGCGCGCGTTTCCCTTGCTGGACGTGGGCCTGGCTTCGTGCTGGGCCTTCGTCTAGCAAGCTCGTCCGATGCTAATTCGTACGACGCGCTTCGGATTAATTTTCCGATTCCGGAATTCATTTCCGATACGAACAATATTTAACATTTCCGATTCCGGAATTAATTTCAATTTCGAACAAATATTTATTATTTCCGTTTCCGGAATTATTTTCCGATTCCGATAATATTTCCGATTCAGACAATATTTCCGGTTCCGGCAATATTTCCGATTCCGGCAATATTTCTATTTCCAATAATATTTCCCGATATGTACCATGTTTCCGTTTCCGACAACATCTACGACTTGGATAATATTTATATTTCCGATACGATCCATATTTCCGTTTCCGGCAATATCATCGTTTCCGGATTATTCATTTCTTGCCTGTGACGATCTCAGCTCCCACTGAAACCAAGATCCGTCGATTCCGAATATCCATAGATGGAGTATTTAATGCCATTAAATACTTGATCCGTTTACGTACTATTTGTGTGACCCTACGGGTTCAGTCAAGAGTAAGCTGTGGATTAATATCATTAATTCCACTTGAACTGAAGCGGCCTCTAGCTAGGCATTCAGCTCACTTGATCTCACTGAATTATTAACTTGTTAATTAATACTGAACCGCATATATTATACTTATCATTGAATGCATACTTGGACCAAGGGCATTATTTCCTTCAGTCTCCCACTTGTCCTTAGGGACAAGTTTGCATTTCCTAATTCCTTTGTCGCTCGATGCTTGCTCTTGAACATAAGGTAAGAGTTGTCATCCTTATTATGTCCAGAGGTGTTCCTCGGTTTCAGAGTTCAACTAATCAAATAAACAGATAATCATAGCATATGATTCATCCGAGCACGGCCATGCATTTCACAGTTTCTAGCTCTCCGAGTGGCCTTGTACAACTTCTAAGCATCTCATCCCGATTTATGGGAGGACAATCCCGATCTTGCGATCTTGAGATTAGACTTCGTTTGATAGGTGATTACCTGAGCGTTGCCTTTATAGCCTCCTTTTACGGTGCGACGGTTGGTCAACGTCAAAGTAACCAGTTCTCAAACAAGTAATCTCAAATCACTCAGGTATTGAGGATTTAGTGTCTAATAATTTTAATGAAATTTACTTATGACAGATTTTCATCTCTTACAGTAAAGTTTCATAGGTCTTGTCCGATACTAGTCTTCCCAAAGTAAGTATCTATGCAAATGTTTTCTTGCATTCTAATAGTTCAAGAAACAGAACTACTAGTCATCTTGCATTCTAATCGTCTAACGTTTTCTATGCGTCCAATTTTATAGAAAACTCCGACTAGGGACCATTTTCAACCTTTGACATTCAAGTTCACTTGATAGACATTTCTTAGTCACAGGACTGGTCCTGACAGTCTATCTTGAATATATCGTCAAATTGAAGGGACTCATCATTTAATAAACCACAAATTAAATGGAAAAATGAATTCTTTTCATTTATTGTGAATGATCAACCAATAATGTTTTACAAAGATTTAAACTCTAAAACTTTAAAACATTAAACAGAGACATCAAAGCGATTCTCCAATATGCTTGATTCCCATAGCTGCAGTGTGCGAGTTGTGCTTCGCCTGCGGCAGAGGTTTAGTCAATGGATCTGATATGTTGTCATCAGTTCCAATTTTGCTTATCTCGACTTCTTTTCTTTCAACGAACTCTCGTAGAAGGTGAAATATACGAAGTACATGCTTGACTCTCTGGTGGTGTCTAGGCTCCTTTGCCTGTGCAATAGCTCCGTTATTATCACAATACAGGGCTATTGGTCCTTTAATGAAGGGGAATACACCAAGTTCACCTATGAACTTCCTTAGCCATATAGCTTCCTTTGCTGCTTCATGTGCAGCAATGTACTCCGCTTCAGTTGTAGAATCCGCAATGGTGCTTTGCTTAGCACTTTTCCAGCTTACTGCTCCTCCGTTGAGGCAGAAGACAAACCCAGACTGTGATCTGAAATCATCTTTGTCGGTTTGGAAACTTGCGTCCGTATAGCCTTTAACAATTAATTCATCATCTCCACCATAGACCAGGAAGTCATCTTTGTGCCTTTTCAGGTACTTCAGATTATTCTTGGCAGCAGTCCAATGCGCCTCTCCTGGGTCTGACTGGTATCTGCTCGTAGCACTGAGTGCGTACGCAACATCCGGGCGTGTACATATCATAGCATACATTATTGAACCAATCAATGATGCATATGGAATCCCATTCATTCGTCTAAGCTCATCAAGTGTTTTTGGGCACTGAGTCTTGCTTAGAGTCATTCCATGAGACATGGGTAGGTAGCCTTGCTTGGAGTCCGCCATCTTGAACCTATCAAGCACCTTATTGATATAAGTGCTTTGACTAAGTCCAATCATCCTTTTAGATCTATCTCTGTAAATCTTGATGCCCAATATGTACTGTGCTTCTCCTAGATCTTTCATCGAAAAACATTTCCCAAGCCAAATCTTGACAGAGTTCAACATAGGAATGTCATTTCCGATAAGTAATATGTCGTCGACATATAATACTAGGAAAGCAATTTTGCTCCCACTCACCTTCTTGTATACACAAGATTCGTCTGCGTTCTTGATGAAACCAAAGTCACTGACTGCTTCATCAAAACGTATATTCCAGCTCCTGGATGCCTGCTTCAATCCGTAGATTGATTTCTTTAGCTTGCATACCTTTTTAGCATTCTTTGGATCCTCAAAACCTTCAGGCTGTGTCATAAACACAGTTTCTGTTAAAACGCCGTTTAAGAAAGCAGTTTTGACATCCATCTGCCATATTTCGTAATCGTCATATGCAGCGATTGCTAACATTATCCGAATAGATTTTAGCATTGCAACTGGTGAAAAGGTTTCATCGTAATCCACACCGTGGACTTGCCTGTAACCTTTTGCAACCAATCTAGCTTTGAAAAGTTCAAGTTTCCCATCCTTGTCCTTTTTCAGTTTGAACACCCATTTGCTTCCAATGGCTTGGTAGCCATCTGGCAAATCGACCAAATCCCATACTTGGTTTTCAGACATGGAGTCTAATTCAGATTGCATGGCTTCAGGGCTCGTCATAGCTTGTTTGTAAGTCGCTGGTTCATCACTTTTAAGTAATAGAACGTCATAGCTCTCGTTCGTCAAAATACCTAAGTACCTTTCCGGTTGAGATCTATATCTTTGCGATCTACGCGGGGTAACATTTCTAGTTTGACCATGATTCTTACCAGATTCTTCTAAAGATCTCTGAGTTTCATCCTGAATGTCATCTTGAGCATTCTCTAGAGTTTGTTGTTCGACTCGAATTTCTTCGAGGTCTACTTTTCTCCCACTTGTCATTTTGGAAATGTGATCTTTCTCCAAAAAGACACCATCTCGAGCAACAAACACCTTGTTCTCAGATGTATTGTAGAAGTAATACCCCTTTGTTTCCTTTGGATAGCCCACAAGGATACATTTGTCAGATTTTGGATGAAGTTTGTCTGAAATTAATCGTTTGACATATACTTCACATCCCCAAATCTTAAGAAAAGACACATTTGGAGGCTTTCCAAACCATAATTCGTATGGAGTCTTTTCGACAGCTTTAGACGGAGCTCTATTTATAGTGAGTGCAGCTGTATTTAGTGCATGTTCCCAAAATTCTAATGGAAGTTTGGCCTGACCCATCATTGACCTGACCATGTCTAGCAAGGTTCTGTTCCTCCGTTCTGACACACCGTTCCATTGTGGTGTTCCAGGAGGAGTCAATTCTGATAGAATTCCACATTCTTTCAGATGGTCATCAAATTCATAGCTCAGATATTCACCGCCTCTATCAGACCGCAGTGCCTTAATCTTCTTGCCTAATTGATTCTCTACTTCAGTCTGAAATTCCTTGAATTTGTCAAAGGATCAGACTTATGCTTCATTAGGTAGACATAACCATACCTACTGAAGTCATCAGTGAAAGTGATAAAGTAGCTGAAACCACCTCTAGCATTTGTACTCATTGGTCCACATACATCTGTATGGATTAAACCCAATAGTTCATTTGCTCTTTCTCCAACTTTAGAGAAAGGTTGCTTTGTCATTTTGCCAAGTAAACATGATTCGCATTTACCATAATCCTCTAAGTCAAATGGTTCTAGAATTCCTTCCTTTTGAAGTCTTTCTAAGCGTTTCAAGTTTATATGGCCTAATCGACAATGCCACAGATAGGTGAGATCTGAATCATCCTTTTTGGCCTTTTTGGTATTTATGTTATATACTTGTTTGTCGTGATCTAATAAATAAAGTCCATTGACTAATCTAGCAGATCCATAAAACATCTCTTTAAAATAAAACGAATAACTATTGTCTTTTATTGAAAAGGAAAATCCCTTAGCATCTAAGCAAGAAACTGAAATGATGTTTTTAGTAAGACTTGGAACATGGAAACATTCTTCCAGTTCCAAAACTAGCCCGGAGGGCAACGACAAATAGTAAATTCCTACAGCTAATGCAGCAATCCGTGCTCCATTTCCCACTCGTAGGTCGACTTCACCCTTGCTTAACTTTCTACTTCTTCTTAGTCCCTGTGGATTGGAACATAAGTGTGAGCCACAACCTGTATCTAATACCCAAGAAGTTGAATTAGCAAGTATACAGTCTATAACGAAAATACCTGAAGATGGAACGACTGTTCCGTTCTTCTGATCTTCCTTTAGATTTGGACATTCTCTTTTGTAATGGCCTATTCCATCACAATAAAGACAGCTTGATGCGGATTTGTCCTGCTTTGATTTAGCATTGCCCTTGGACTTTCCACCTTTCTTGAACGGTCTCCTTCTAGCCTTGAGTAAATCTTTGGCTTCACAGTCCAGTATTATTTCAGCCTTTCTGACAAGGTGAACAAATTCTGCAACTGTTTCTTCTCTTGGTTCACTTAGGTATAGTTGCTTGAAGCGACCAAACCCACTGTGTAGTGAATTGAGAAAGATAGAGACTGCCATCCTTTCGCTTATTGGTGTTCCTAGTAGACTTAGGCGATCAAAGTATGAACGCATAAGATCCACATGGAACCTCAGTGGGACGCCTACCCTCTGTTTAGTGCGAAGGAGCTGAACATGTGTTTCTTGGACCTCCATCCTATAACACCTGTTGGGAGAACTAACCTTTAGACCAGACATTGATTCAATCAACTCATGGACGTTCAGGTCCCTGTCCTCCGTGCTTCCACGACAGATATCCCTCAGATTCTTGATGAGCGTAAAAGGTTCATAGGCTACAAACCTTCTAGCCGAATCATCAGGGATATTGTTCAGCATGAGACTCATAACCTTTTTGAGATCCGCATCCCAGGCGTAAAATCTCTCAGGGGTCATGTCTCTGGCATAGTAGCTTGGCATGGGATGTGACAGTACATACTCAAGTCCATTGAGTTTGACTATTTCAACTAGCTTAGCTTCCCATTCAAGAAAATTTGCCAGGTTCAGCTTGACCATAAGCTCAGAACCTATGATGATGTTTTGATTGTTGTTTGCCATATTTAAAACTACAATGGAAAAGAATAAACAAATAAATAACCATTCACAGTTTCTCTTAATAAACTTAAATTCTAGCATACATGCATAATTCAATGTTTATTAAGCATTTTATTCAAGTTATGTGTTCCGGCAGGTGTGAATAAAATGATTCCAAGATCCTAAAATCATTGAAGAACTAAGCACAGTTTGTCGACTTAATCCTAAAACATCTTAGGTAAGCAAAAGCCTTTTGCTAATAGTCTAGAAACTATTCTTGGTTGATAGGTACGTCTAAGAACTTATTAGGTAAACCTATCGATTTTGCCACGACATAAAAGGACTCCTTACTTATATCGTTGAGTTTCACCAAAACTAACATGTACTCACAATTATTTGCGTACCTTGCCCCTTTAGGACCAATAAGTAACACCTCGCTGAGCGAAAACTATTACTAGATTGATGTAAAGGATATCCAAGCAAGTGTATATTTTGGCATGGCACCTTATAACTCAATTTTTAAGTTTGGAACTTAAGGCTCTTACTATGTTGGTTAGATTTTAAGTGAACTAAAATCCTTAATCATGCAACATAATCAAGCTTATGATCTCATGCATTTTAAGACATATTTAAAAGCAATAAATAACTTAAAACATGCATAAGATAAATGTGATCTAGTATGGCCCGACTTCATCTTGAAGCTTTGACTTCAAAGTTCGTCTTGAAAATCTCCGTGGGAGGCACCATTTTCTTCAAATAGGATAAGCTATAATTAAAACTAATTACAACTAGTTGATGGTACGCAGACCATATTTGAATTGAAAAACGACTTTGGTACTTTAGACCAATTACATTCAAATTAATGGTACGCAGACCATATTTTCTATCCTATTTGGGCCATACTAGTCACTTCATAACCTGCAAAACAGTACATATACAATATATACCATTCACCCATTCATTATCATGAATGGCCCACATAGCTGGTTAGTAAAACACATTATGCATCACGTAAACATTTGCAGCAATTAATCAAGGGCACTAATAATCTACCAATTATTCAGTCCTTATTAATTCTAATCAAGTTGTTTTAACCTTAAGGATTTGTAGACCTAATCAAGAGTTTATGACTAAAAAGGGCTCCCACTCAAACCAATAAATTCATATGCTTTACTAATTTTAAACATAAAAATGTATTTCTAGTCTAACCGGAAACATACAAATTTAATTAAAATTTAAAGCTCATATAAATTTATAATTGAATCCAAAAAGTTTAATTTAATTTCAGTCGTATTTAAATTAATTCATGATTTTAATTTTAGTAAAATAATTAGAATAAATAAAATTTATTATAATTACAATATTCAAAATTAAAATCCAAGAAAATAATTTAAATTATTAATTTTAAAATTAATTAAAATTACGTAAACTGAAAATTTTAAATTAAACATTCAAAACGATCTAATCGCTACGCAAACACCCTACGCATCGCACGCCCATGGGCCACACGCACACAGCCATCGCTGGCCATGTGCGTGCAGCCCATGCGCTGCGTCGCATAGCTGCTGCTTCTACCCTTCGCAAGCAATCGCACGAGTTGGTGCTCGCTGCGCGCGCGCCAGCGCTCGATGCACGCGAGCCATCGCTTGATGCGAGCCAGTGCTCGTTGCGCGCGCTCGTCAGCGCTCGCTTGTGCTAGCCAGCGCTCGCTGCGCGAGGCATCGACGCTGGGCGCAGCACTCGTGGCACGCGAGGCTGCGCGCGCTTGCGCGAGGCAGTGCGCGTTGTGGCGCAACTCGCTTGCTGCCCACACGCGACTGCCGTGCCTTGCCTTCGCCCATGCCCATTCGTCCATTGCTCGTGGCCCACGACACAAGGCAGGGCTGCTGCCTTGTGCTCGTGCACCATGCCCTTGCTCATTGCATTCGTGCCGCATGGGCGACGAGCTCCCTTGCTCGTCGTCGCATGCCCGCACTATACAACACCCCTTAAGGGTTACACGTAGCGTCCATTGCTTTGTGCGTGCAAGTTATATGAACGAATCGCATAAAATTTAAAATTTATATTTAAAATTAATGACAAATTAATAAATTAATATTAATTTCATAATTTTAGGGCGAAAAATCGAAAATTTATTATTCAATTGATTTCCGATTAACATGGATTCAAGTCTAGGTCATAAAAATTTAAAATTTATCATAAATTTACAATTTTTATGGTGGTTTTTAATCATAGGTATCTAATTAAATTATAATTAATTATGAAAATCAAATTAATTCTAAATTATTCTAATTTTCAACAAATTAATCATAATTACAAATTAGATTGCATAATTAACAAGGCTAGGCATTCAAACTTGTTAAACATATACAGTAGGTCAATCAAAAATTCAAGATTTATCAACAAGAATCGCAAATATTTAATTTAACATCTTAAATTTACGAAATTTTGCATTCGAAAAACTAAAACCTTCGAAAAGTCATAGTTAGGTTTCGAATTTGAGAATTATGGGTTCGGCAAAAAATACTATTTTTGTCAAAATTTTAGAATGCCTTTTTCATGCGGAATTGACACAAAAATCACTCGATTTGGATGAGTAACGAAGAAACTGCCGAAAAACTGCGTACGTATAATTAAATAAACGTAATTTGCAATTAATTAACAATTACGAAAATTAATCACCCCTTTTAATTCTTGCAAATTTGTAATATTTAACCATGTTCATGCAATTTAGATTATGAAAATAATAAGAGGCTCGTGATACCACTGTTAGGTTATGATACATATGACAATTCATAAATCATGCGGAAAAACCATTTAGCCAGGAATACATATTATTTACACATAATCATTTAGCATATTTTAGATGCATAGTCTTTGTTGCGTGCCTTCCGTAGCTGCGCCCGAACCGAACAAGAACAAGTCTTTAGGACTCCAAGTGTCGTCCCTCCGTAGATAGTCCACAGCACGTCCGGATCCGCCTTAAGATTGACCAACTAGAATCGCCCTTAAGGTACTAAAAATTTCGGCACTTTTGAGCAAGGAATGTGACTGAATTTTTCTCTCAAAAACTCACTTTGAATACTTGAAAACTCTTGTTATAAATTGTGAACCCAGGGCACATATTTATAAGGGTATGGAAAGAGAATTGGAATCCTATTAGGATACGAATTAATTAAATTAGAATCCTAATGAAACTCTTATTTAATTAATTTATCAAATAGAATTAGGAATTTAATCATTAAACGAATCCTGTACGTTTTAGGTTTCGTATGTGAACACAAACACCCACGCACACACAGCAGCCCACGAGGGGCGCTATGCGTGCGCGCGCACAGCCCGAGCATCGCAGCCCACGACTGCCGCAGCCTTGGGCGCGCGCTGGGCCTGCCTTGCGGTGGGCCTGGCGCAGCCTTGGGCTGGCGTGTTGTGGCGCGCGTTTCCCTTGCTGGACGTGGGCCTGGCTTCGTGCTCGGCCTTCGTCTAGCAAGCTCGTCCGATGCTAATTCGTACGACGCGCTTCCAATTAATTTTCCGATTCCGGAATTCATTTCCGATACGAACAATATTTAACATTTCCGATTCCGGAATTAATTTCCGTTTCGAACAAATATTTAATATTTCCGTTTCCGGAATTATTTTCCGATTCCGATAATATTTCCGATTCAGACAATATTTCCGTTTCCGGCAATATTTCCGATTCCGGCAATATTTCTATTTCCAATAATATTTCCCGATATGTACCATGTTTCCGTTTCCGGCAACATCTACGACTTGGATAATATTTATATTTCCGATACGATCCATATTTCCGTTTCCGGCAATATCATCGTTTCCGGAGTATTCATTTCTTGCCTGTGACGATCTCAGCTCCCACTGAAACCAAGATCCGTCGATTCCGAATATCCATAGATGGAGTATTTAATGCCATTAAATACTTGATTCGTTTACGTACTATTTGTGTGACCCTACGGGTTCAGTCAAGAGTAAGCTGTGGATTAATATCATTAATTCCACTTGAACTGAAGCGGCCTCTAGCTAGGCATTCAACTCACTTGATCTCACTGAATTATTAACTTGTTAATTAATACTGAACCGCATATATTAGACTTATCATTGAATGCATACTTGGACCAAGGGCATTATTTCCTTCAGTAGGCTCTTTCATAAGAGACAAACTTACATAATTAGAATTCATTATAAACTATCATTTCGACTAAATATATCGAAGAATATATAAGTCACATATGTTGATATTTTAACATAATTAGGAACTCCAACAAAGCTATAGTAGAAAATAAAAATGCAGTACTACGTAGATTACAAAATTAGAACTCATAACATGATAGAAAGTTTATAGTTCATACAGACGATCATACTCCATACATGTCGAATAATCACATAATTAGGAGTCTAATCAGTAATAAAACTATAAATCAACTTAATGTGTAGATTTATTGCAGATGAAAAAAAAAACCCATATATTTTTAATTATAAATTGTTAACAGTTAAAAAATATACATCGTGTAATATAAATATAACATTAAACTTACAAAACGAATTGAGTTAGTTACTAATATAAATTTGTTCTTTTATCGTCCCTCAAGAAAATACAAAGTATTCCTTTAAATATGTGAAACTTGATGATGAAAGTTAAGACAAAATTATAGCTGATGCATAAGGTTTTAGGCCAAATGGGTAAGCATTTACTCTTAGCACCATTTGACTATTCATTTAAACAAATCTAGCTAAGATATACACCGTTCATGAATTTGTTTGGGGATGCATGACAATGTATTCGCTAATACGAGCTCGAATCGAGTGGGGTACGATGATGGTTGGAGATTTTCCTTTACAATAAGGGGATAGGTGGTGATAATCCTGATGGATGGGTTAGGGATAACAAAATTATATTGGCTATGGTAAAGAGAGTGGTACATCATTTAAGGGGGCAAATGAACTATCTAACTACAAGATGCTACAGGTGATATAAAAAAATTAGGTTCCAAGAAAAATAATCAATGGCATTCTTAAAAAAATATTATTGAGATGCTATATTGTGATTTTCATTTTGACAGGAAAAAGCAGTGGGTGTTGAAGTGGAGATAATTTTGGATTTTATACTTGCGCACGGTGATCCACGGGGATACGATTATATACTTTATTAACCTAATTCATTCATTTTTAAAAATTTATGTTAAAAAAACTAATGTTGATTAATAAAACAATACGTGGTATAATACTTATCTATTGGATAGTTTGTTTTCGATAATCGATATTGTATTATTTTAGCTTAGTTTCCTTAGTTTTACGTATTTAGTGTAGAAACCAAGAAAAAATCAAAAATGATCGACACCGTCAAGTGTGTATTTTTACATGTAGTAGGAGAGAGATAGAGAATAAGATAATTATTAAATATAATTTAGTCTCACAAAGTATCTAGGGTGAGAGATGATAAAATATGCATAAAAGTTTGACATAAATTAAATAAAGTAAGAGTGAGTAGGACATGGAATAACACATCAAATAGAATGTTAGTATAACATAGAAACATGAAGGGAGTAACAAATTAATGATTAATAATATATTACCACAAGGGAGTCCATTGTAAAAGTAAGTTATATATATATATATATATATATATATATATATATATATATATATATATATATATATTATTCATTGCTAAAAAGTCATACGACATCTACATAACGATTTGAATCTAACAAATACATAACAATTGAATCAAATAAAAACTTCATTTCACCATAGCTACGATCATAGTATATCGAATATTTTGTATACACCCTTTCATATCGTTGTACAACCTTATTCGACGAGTGGGTTTATAGATATGTGTAGCCGTGATAAATACAAATCTTTATCAAAAAATGAAATTTGGCTATTTTTGGCCTAAGAAACCTTAATTTTTGTAAACCCTAAAAAGAAAAGGAGAAGAGATGGAGAGAGAGAGAGAGAGAGAGAGAAAACGACTGCTTGAAGTACGAGTACTTTATGACACATCAACATATTAAGACTGATGCTGACTTTTTTATATTTTTATTAACAAATTTATCATTTTTAAAACTTTGTTTTATTCTACCGTTAAAAATATTATACTCTCAGTCCCCGAATACTCACACCATTTTGACTGTACACTCTTGCCAATGCATAATTTTGACCTCAAATATCTTTCACTACATATTATAAAAACTTATAAATATTAATATCTTGAAAATATATACTACATAAGATGAAGCCAACAATATATTATATACTAACATTTATTTTCATATACTATAAATAAAATAGGGTCAAATTGAATTACGTGAATAATGCAAAAAGTCAAAACGGTGCGAGTATTCCGGGACGTAATGAGTACTATACTACAAATTGGGAGTGTAATATTAAATACTAAACAACAATGGAATTCATACGCAATAACATTATTCTAAGGGTCAGTGTACAATATGTTTCCGTAATTTAAATTATACAGAGTAGTAAAGTAAATTTATGATGTGAATTTTATATTGTGACGACTGACGAATAGGTCAATATTAAATCGTTACTTTTTAATCATCACTCCTGTTATAATTTTTTTAATTATTATAAGTTATTTAACCATGGATTGAGAAGTTAACATCATCACTCTTAATATTTAGATTAGTGCAAGATTTATAGGTGAAATTTGTAAACCGTGCATCGCACGGGTACTATACTAGTATAATACTAATTCGATCGTGATTATCTGATTTAAATAGCATTGAGTGACCTAGCATGATAATCCGATTTCCCAAAAATATTATATTTGTTAGGCGTGATAGAACAATCAGATTAGGTTAGTTTAACAATTCATAAAAAAGGCGAGGAAAGCAGTTAAATCATCGAAAAGGGACACATTACGACGCACCCTTGAGAGGTGCGTCACGGTTCTCAGAAAACTAACCACTTTGACTTTGCTATTTCTCCTTTTTATTTAACGAATCTCAAGTATGGGACAGGATACGTTCTGTTCGATTTATGGATCGATTGCAACAGAACGCGTGAACAATTTCGCAGCGAGAGGATTAGGCTAAGGGTTGGAGTCAATACTCAGAATATAATTATGTGTTGTTGTGTGTCCTTTCACGTCGAATTTAGGGGGCTATTTATAGGGAAGAGTTCGTGGAAAGATAGAATTGCAGAGTTCTAATCCACAAAGAATTAGGAAAAAACACGTACCTAGGTATTTTCAGCGCCCAGGCTTGGGCGCCGAAGATTTCGGCGCCCAGAGCCAGGCGTTGAAAATAGGGTCTGGACTGTTTTCTTTAGTCAGATTCGGATTCCTGAAATCCGTAGAGTTTGAGATTAATTCGAGTCTTTTAGCGCGTATCAATTTTGTGACGGAATGCATCCGGGCCCGTTACGAACTCTAGGCTCGTTAGGATTTCAATTAATACGTAACTCTTATTTCCATATCATATTAGGAATAGGATTCTCGCAGTTTTCTATCTCATTTAGGATTTATGTTGGAATGCAACACCTAATTCTGACAGGTTTCTATCTTTTATGATTTGCAACTTTTAGAAGCTACCTTTTACGGCAGTTACTATTTTTAGCAGGTTTCCATAAATAGCAGGTTTCGGGTGAAATGAAAAGGGGAATTGAGATTCGTTTATTTCATAGGAGATGCGTTGTCAAGTGGAGTTTTTATGCCTTCATCATCGAACCTTTCCCTTGCGGGAATGGGGACAAAAGTAGATGTCTACAGTTAGCCCCCACTTTGACTGAGTCTTGGAGTAAGACGATGGTCAAAGTATTAGACGGAGTGCGTCACACAAGCCATGGTGTATGTGACCTGTTTTGCGAAGGTCTCACGAGCCCCCGAGTGATAACATTTGACTTAAGGGTCATCACTTGAAGTGTCGACATATCCCTCACGTGTCATTGGGATTTGTCAACTGATAGTATAGAAACTTCCTAACTTTGTCATTGGAAGGATCTAAAGGTGCGTAGAAACTCCCTCACTTTGTCATTGGGAGTAACTACAGATGTTTTCGGAATCAAAGCTATAAAGTGTAATTGGGCCTAGCCAAGCCCAATCACGAGGTAAAAATGTTTTTTGAAGATTCTCATTTTCAGGGTTAGCTAAACGAGAAAACCCCCTTGTTTTTATAGGACGTAAAACGAAGGAAAATCCAGCACCCTTGTTTTTCTAGGACGTAAAACGAAGGAAAATCCAGCACCCTTGTTTTTATAGGACGTAAAACGAAGGAAAATCAAGCAAAAGTTATCGCTGCAGCGACTAAGGACCTGCGCGGTTTAATGGCGCAGACCCCGCCGGCTAAAGATGGCTAGCCTGTCCGCTAAGGGTGGACACCCCGTCCGATAGAAGTGGACGAATCTGTTTTTGAAATTTGAAAATAAGGACCTACGCGGTTTGTGGCGTAGACCCTGCCGGCTAAAGATGGCGAACCTTGTCCGCTAAGGGTGGACACCCCGTCCGATAGAAGTGGACGAATCTATTTTTGAAATTTGAAAATAAGGACCTACGCGGTTTGTGACGTAGACCCCGCCGGCTGAAGATGGCGAGCCTGTCTTAATTTTGAAGACTTTATTTTTTCGAAAACTGAGGACCTGCGCGGCTAGTGACGCAGACCCCGCCCGCTGAGGGTGGGCGAGCCCTGTCCGCTGAGGGTGGACGTCCCTGAATTCGTTTTCTTTTCGATTTGGGAACTCGCGCGGTTTGTGACGCGATCTTGCCGACTGAAGATGGGCAAGTTCCTATTTCTTTGGCTCTTTGTGATTTCTTTTGAGAATTTCTTTTTATTCCTGCTTGCAAGGGCGAATTATTTCGAGGGGGTGCTCGAATTTAGTTGTAACCTGAACGTGGGCTGACAACGTGTTCAGATGGATCCTTGTCTTGCGACCGTCCGTTTTCGTGATTTTGAGCTAGTCTTTACGGCTCGACTTGGTCTTTGATCAGAGGACCGTGCACAAGTGTCAGTGATGTCCTTTCGATGAGGTCGAACCTATTGTTGTTCTTTTTTTTGAGATATCCAAACATGATATGGTGTATGGCGCAGTCCGGGAATGTGATTTTGATCGCGCGCTCCTCGTTGGAGTCTATTTTTTCGCGAGCCCCTAAGCACTGGGGCTCGTCGGTTGTTTTTCGCATCTTGTAATCATGTTTGGGGTCATGCTCGTATGTGCGAGCGACCTTCTATAGTAGTGTGCTACTTTAGCGAAGCCGTGGAGTGCGACTTTAGTTTTCAGGCGACATCCGGTTTTAGCTTGGCCCGGATTAACCCTTTGACAGACAAACATTTTTTATTTGGAAAACCAATGACTTGAAGACACATAGTTTTGGTGTTTCGAAGAATGACCATGATATTTAACTTGCTTTTTTTTTGAAAGTGTACATAAGCATTTTCTGAGCCGAGTCTAAGTTTCGACCAAGTTTTAATGTTTTTATTATTTCTTGCTTATTTGGGAGCTAAAGGTGCTTTGGGCTTGATCCTACGTGCAATAGGGCCTCGTGTTTTAGCAACACGGTCTTAAGTCCTTTCCTGTTCCGTGTTTTGTGAAATCTGGGCCTTGGGCTGTATTTTCAGCGCCCAAGTTCAGGCGTTAAACATTTGGGCGCCCAGGCGTCGGCGCTGAAAGTCCTTTCTTGGTAATATTTGATTTTCGGATTTCCTAACACGTTTCCGAATGGGATCAGGATGTCATTGGGTGCGTTCAGCTATATATAGGGGGCTAGATACGTCCTTATTTTCCACCACTCTCAAATTCTTTCTCTCCTTTTGCTGTGCTCTAATTATTCACTTCTTTTGCCATGTCGATCCCTACTTTCTCACTTCAACGGACTGTTAGGCGTTGGCTGCGGGCGCTTACTCCCACAGAAAAAGCTTTGTTAAAAGAATACCACTTAGAGGAACTTTTAGGTTTACAACAAATTAATATTGATTATAACTTTCTGCATGCTGCCCTAAGCTTTTGGGACTCCGATCATCATGTTTTTGCCTTTCGGGGCAATGAAATATGTCCTTTGCCTGATGAATTTGCTGCGATCCTTGGTTATCCTACTAATGCTACTCCTGTTACCCCTGGCACTATTGAAGAGGGTAAAACAACCATAAGGGCTTTCCTAGGGCTAGATGATAACATGTTTGCTGAAATTGTTGTAGATGATCAGGTTAACTTGGCGAAACTTGTAAAACATCACTTTAGGCCTAGTAAGAATATGACCGAACAAAAATTGAACATTCGAGCCCTTGTATTTTGCTTGTTGAATCGTTATTTGCTGTCGAATAATAATGGTGAGTTCGGTGACATAAGGTTGATCCCCTTGATTAGCCAGATGGAAAGTTGCTATTCTATTATGCCGTTGGTTGTTGCTGAGACTTTGCTGAGTGCGGATGAACTGAAGAAGGGCGCCAAATCTGAATATTTTAAGGGGAGCCCCCTATTGCTGCAGGTAATCGATCTTTTCCTTGCGCACATGTATGTTTTTTTTGCATATATTTCTTTTTGCCTGGGGCTGAGTTTCAGCGCCTAGGGCTGGGCGCTGGAATATTCGATCGTACCTGTTTTTGCAGATTTGGCTTGCGGAACGGCTTAGACTTTTGGAAGCTCTTGCCGATCCTAAACATTATCGCCCTATAGCTTTGGGTAACCGAAAATACTTGCACCAAGGCCAGGACGAGGCCGAATGGACCTCCTTTTTTACTTATGGCATTTGTTCTATTAAGTTGGTGGTACCATGGTGGGGTTTGACTACTATTACAGGGGGGGTCTGATGTATCGGTTTATGTTTCTTTGTTGGGGCTATCTCGTCCCATATATATTTTCCCTTACCGAGTCATGCGTCAATATGGTTTAAGGCAGACTATCCCCTTTTCTGATACGGTACCACCTAAGGTAGCGGCCTTTTCACAAACACGGGTCCTAGCGTGGGCCAAGTATTATGATGGTCTCCCGCGTTGGGCCGTAGCTACAAATGGATTTGTGGGTCTTTCTGAAAACTACAAGTTGTGGATGATCTCCGATGACAAAGATGTGAGGACCGAGGCTCGTAATGGGGAGCCGGCTGAGCTTTTGATACCTCGTATTCGTGTTAAGTATGAGGGTCCTGATTCTGCCAAACCTCGTACCTATAGTGTTAACACTGTGAAAGCTCGTCCTGATCGAAAGCGAAAGGAAGTTCCTCCCCGTTCCAGTTTCAGGCCTAAAAAGATGCCTAACATGATGGGTCCTGCTGTTGCTAAAAGAAACGCAAGCTCTCGCGGAGATCGTCGCCGGAACAGTGTATGGGTTAGGATGGCTCAGCCCCCTGTAGAAACAGCGGCTAGTCTAGTTGATGATAATAATCCTTCTCCCATCATTGCCTGTGCCCTCAAGGCTGAGCGGGCTACAACTGAGAACGTTTCTGAAACCTTGGCATCTTTGGAAGTTAGTGTCCAGGAGCCGGTTCTTATGGAGATTGACATTGGGGCAGCGCAGAGGACTGTGGGAGTGGATCCTGCGAATATTGCCCTCTACAAGACTTTATTTGATGATCCAGAAGAACTAGAGTAGTGTAGTTCTTGCTAGGGTGTAGGTGCCCTCTATTTATTTCAGTCGTGTTTGTTTTTATTTTTAGCACTCTGTTTTCCTTCTTATTATATTTTAATAAAGGCGTATTTTTAGTTTTCATTTATTTTTGTTTCTCCTCTTTTTTATGTATTTTATATGTCTAACACTTTTTTTACAAAGAATATATTATTTTTTTATTTGGACCGAATCCTTGGTAAGGATTGCCTACGTATCTTGTCAGAATCAGGTCGCGCGTAGTTCTAGCTTTAGAATAAGTTCTAGTATGCCGGATTTCGGTAGATATGTCCTGAAGTGGAAACATATTACTTAATTGGTCAAATGAGTGAAGTATTTATCATTATTTTCATCTGCCATTTTTTTGCCATAGGTTGCGTAAAATGCGACTAATTTGTATAGCTATATTCTTGGTAAACCTATTTGGATACGTACTGTACCCCCCAAGTGTTCGTTATTTTTCCGTTGTGTGCGGATAAAATGACGAACACTTTCAAAAAGAAAACTTTTGGCAGGCAGAGAGTTTCAACGCCCAGGCTGGGGCGTCAGAAATTTCGGCGCCCACCCTGGGCGCTGAAAATGACTTGGGCGGTCAATTTTTGACACTTTTCTTCACATGTTTTTGCGTTTATTTATATTCCCCCTTTTTTTGTGCCTTGATATTGTGCTTCGTATTTAAAGTTAATTTTGAGGCTATTTTGGAGGCTTTTTTGACTGTTAGCGTGAAATGCACTTTTGTCTGGATTAATTTTTTCTATTGGTGACTATCTGATTTAAATAGCATTGAGGGACCTAGCATGATAATCCGATTTCCCAAAAATATTATATTTGTTAGGCGTGATAGAACAATCAGATTAGGTTAGTTTAACAGTTCATAAAAAAGGCGAGGAAAGCAGTTAAATCATCGAAAAGGGACCCATTACGACGCACCCTTGAGAGGTGCGTCACGGTTCTCAGAAAACTAACCACTTTGACTTTGCTATTTCTCCTTTTTATTTAACGAATCTCAATTATGGGACAGGATATGTTCTGTTCGATTTATGGATCGATTGCGACAGAACGCGTGAACAATTTCGCAGCGAGAGCCTTAGGCTAAGGGTTGGAGTCAATACTCAGAATATAATTATGTGTTGTTGTGTGTCCTTTCACGTCGAATTTAGGGGGCTATTTAAAGGGAAGAGTTCGTGCAAAGATAGAATTGCAGAGTTCTAATCCACAAAGAATTAGGAAAAAACACGTACCCAGGTATTTTCAGCGCCCAGGCCTGGGCGCCGAAGATTTCGGCGCCCAGAGCCAGGCGTTGAAAATAGGGTCTGGCTGTTTTCTTTAGTCAGATTCGGATTCCTGAAATCCGTAGAGTTTGAGATTAATTCGAGTCTTTTAGCGCGTATCAATTTTGTGACGGAATGCATCCGGGCCCGTTACGAACTCTAGTCTCGTTAGGATTTCAATTAATACGTAACTCTTATTTCCGAATCATATTAGGAATAGGATTCTCGCAGTTTTCTATCTCATTTAGGATTTGTGTTGGAATGCAACACCTAATTCTGACAGGTTTCTATCTTTTATGATTTGCCACTTTTAGAAGCTACCTTTTACGGCAATTACTATTTTTAGCAGGTTTCCCAAAATAGCAGGTTTCGGGTGAAATGAAAAGGGGAATTGAGATTCGTTTATTTCATAGGAGATGCGTTCTCAAGTGGAGTTTTTATGCTTTCATCATCGAACCTTTCCCTTGCGGGAATGGGGACAAAAGTAGGTGTCTACAGTTAGCCCCCACTTTGACTGAGTAGTCGGACAGTAATTCAATTAAAAGGTCGACCTAAACTACACGGAATTGCTTTAAATTTTGACACAATGTTGCTAGGTACATTCTTGATCTATGGTAAAAATTTCAGATTTTTCCGATAAGTATAAACCCTAATTTTTCCTTTCCCCAATTCGTAAAATTTGCAACCCTAATTAAATTTTAATTAATTTTGGTTTAATAATTCGTTTAATTGGGGAAGGGGGTATAATTTCATGGGTCAGTGGCAAATTTTAAAAATTTTTGGATTAAAATTTTGAATGGTTTCGTTAATTTTAATCGCACTTAAACCAAATTATTAATAATCTGAAATTTAATTGTTTATGAACGATATAAAGTTTCGGATTTTATTAATTAAAAGTTCAAACTTTAAAGTTGATTCGATCGTTCTTGAAAGTTTGAAAATTGTTAGCCCTTGATTTATTAATTTTACGAAATTGGATTGTCGTTAAAGTTTATTAAATCGTTAAAAAACGTTGTTTTTCGAAAATTAAATCGTAACCTTTTTGAAAAATAAAATTAATGCAAGTTCGTGAATTAAATTTAATTTTAATTAAGTTGGTCCGTTTTACGAACCAAAAACACGAACATGGGCATGATGGAAGTATGGCTCGTCGAGCCATACGAGGCCATTGTGCGCGACCGAGCCATTCGACACGGGCAGCAGCAGCGATGTTGCGTGCCTCGTGTGCGCTGGGCGAGGGAAGGGCAGACGAGGGAGCTTGCGGGGCTGCGACGAAGCAAGGGCAAGCCTTGCGACGTCCAGCACACTCGATGCACAACACGCACGCAGGGACAGCGATGCTACGGGGAGGCGGTGCGCGAGCGATGGGGCTGGGGGTGCGCGAGCTCCGCTCGTGTGCTCTTGGGCCTCACGCAAGGCGGGGCTGGGCGCAAGCGTAGCCCGATTTAGCAATTGGACTATTTTTCATTAAAAATCGTTTAATTCGTTGGGCTTCGTATATTTGCATTCATTTGGGCTAACGGGATATTTAATTTAATATTTTATTTGCTTGGGCCGGGCCGCGAGTTTTAATTTAATATTTCATAATTAATTATCTGGAATAATTATTGGTTTGAGTAGGAGCCACTAAATGAAATTAAAATGAAATAATTATTTTAATTATTTCGTAGGTCGCATTATTTTAATTAAATTCAATTTTAATTAGAATAAAGTCTAAGGATTAATAATTTGGAAATTGATTAATCTTTTAGGACGCGTTTATGTGAACGTGAATTTTAATTAATTCACGTAAATACTTGCATATTAACATGGGCCATTCGTTTTAGCATACGAATGGGTGAATGCGTAGAATATATATTTTATGCAATGCAGGTACTCTAAGTGACTAGTATGGCCAATTTAGGATAGTTAAATAATAATCCAAACTTTTCGACTTATTTCAAACGACCCAAAATTATTGGTATTTGACCTTTAAAATATTGAGTACTCAAAATAATACATTTGACTTTAGGAAAATAATTTTCGAAAATCCTAAAGTTCCGCAATCGTAGTTTAAGGATTTACCACTTTGCACTAATATTTAATGCAAAGCAGCTCTCAAACTAGAGCTATGCAAATACCACTTTGTAACACCCTAATAATTCCTTGCTTTTAAAAAACAATTTTTCAACTTAAAATAAAGAAATTACTAAAGTATTACCGCCAACGTGATAACGGCTAAGGCTATTACCAGAATTACGCAGCGGAATTTAATGTCAACTAACTATTAAAAACATAATAAATTTAATATTGAGGCCTCCTACAATTTGGAACCATAATGGCCCAAAACCCAAAATATAAATAATTCAAACATTTCAAACATAATTAAAATATTAAATAAAATAGTTTCAAAGAACGAAAACATGCAACTCTCTCAATCATCCCAAGCCACATGATTTCGATCGTACTTGATCTACCAACCTGCTATATTATTCTACTCCCCAACAATGCAAGTGCAAATGATGGATCATCATAGGGTCATTAAGGCAAAGGCCATGACCAGAAACATACAAAGCACGTAGTCAGCAAAAGCTGAGTACTTACAAGAATAGAGTGAAATGAAACTAACACATGCATCACTCGCTAAGTACTAATCAACATGCAAAATCCATGTAATAATAAATCAAACAATCATGAGAAACAAGACTCGACTCTTGACTCGACTCTTGACTCACAATTTAATTAGAATAAGCTTCGAACGGGCCAAAAGAATAATCCACAAAGGGAAAAGGTGATGGGAGCCAACCATACACCAAATATATAATAATAAAATTGGGCCATACCGAGTGTCGGGCCATACCGACGGAATTCCTGCGCATAATATAAATGAAACAACGTCTTGTATCATTAGTAGGAGTACGAGCTTTCCGGCAAGACTCCCCCCATTGTTCATACTCAAGGTATATACGTTCCAAGAGTTTTGAAGCTTGTTCTGGTTGCACTTTACGTTTATTAATATTTTATTAAAGGCGAACTCAAGACTCGACAACATGCATACATAAAATTAATAAACAACAACCAAAACAATTTTATTTTAATGCTTTAGGACTTGTGATCAACCAAGCAAGACACTTGTGATATTACTACCATGTTCCTCCTCACCAAAGTAAGACTTCACATCATGCACATTAACATGAGGGTTGTGCCCTTGCACGACAAATCCTAATTCATTTCATACATAATATTCCCAACTGAACCCTACATGTGCGGTGACTTACGTGAGCTAACCCTTCACATGTGGTAAAATAAATAGTACGACGAGGTACAGATAAATAGCTCAAAGTATGCTAGACATCCCGTACAATAGCATACAAATAAATAATCCATCCCTTGCATGTGAATTGAACCATACATGCATAAATATTGAACAACATCATTGACAATGAAATCCATACTCATAATAATTTCAACATGCTTGTTCAACAATTAATCCAACAAATCCAACATCACAAATCACATGCTCGTTCATCAAAATAAACATGATTCCACATAAT